>NC_082675.1:16747500-17997500 GCF_025265405.1 Mesoplodon densirostris | reverse complement strand
CTCCTCTGTCACTCTGGTTCAGTTGTCCGTCTGGGCACGTCCAGGTAGAGACTGATGACTCTCATCCCACTTTCCATCTCGAGGGCTAGCGGAGTGCTGTGCTGGGCATCCAGGTGTTTGTGGAGTGGATGAATAATTCTGGAAAAGGCTTTTGTATTTAAGTGATTGTGCTCACCTTCTAATGCCAGCAGTGAACTCTTTCAGCCATTAAACTTGAAGCCCACTGGCGTGGAGCCCTGGCTCGGAAGGAGGCCAAAAGGAGAAAGTGGGCTGTGCAGATTATAAGAAAGTAAGTTCTCAGTTGGGTCCAGTAGGGAGGAAAGGTCTCTAAGTGCTATTGTGCTGCAGAGGGTGGTCATGGACTTGGAGGTTTTGGCTTTGGGCAGAAAAGTAATCTTCCCTGCAGGATGTCAACCCTTAGGAATTCTGTTCTATCTCCTTCCTCTGAGCTCCCTAATTTGACAGGGATCACAACTCAGAACGTTTGTTGTTTCTCTTAGCCTAGTGCAAAGGTCACAAAGTCGAATGCCTTCTGAGGCCAGGCAGGGACAGCAAGTCTCATGAGCTGGGATAAGGCAATAAGGTAGGGTAGGGACTGCGGCAAACTGGAAAGCTCAGTCCACCTAAGAGGGGCGGTCACTACTCCACTTTAGCAGACTGTGGCCAGGCCAGTGTTGGCAGATCTTTTTTTTTTTCAAGGAAAGCTGGAAATCTGGCTTTCATGTAATACTTCCCAGTTTGTTGTTGTTGTTGTTGTTGGCAATGAATTCAGGTCACTCAAAACAAAACAAAAAAAGTGGTGTGGGTGAAATAGAACCTATCTTTGGGCCAGATTTGGCCTGTGGCCCTACTTGGCGAACAAACTCATCTCCACCGTTTTGGCCACCGTTGAATCAAACCAGTGGGGGAGAGAACGCAAGTTTCAGTGAAGAAATGGGAAGTGAAGCAATAGAAAACGAACAAAACTCTCTCCCGCTTAGGTTCATAAAGGGATTCATCAATCGCAACAAGCCCCTCTGTCCTGACAATGAGGAGTTCATTGTGTACGTGCGGAAGAATTACATCTTGAATCTTCGGTATCATGTCCCAAAGAACGTCTTGGACAGGAGCTGGCTGAGGCCTCCTGGCCTCTTGGAAAATGTAAGGACTGTTCTAGAACTCACGTTGCAAATGACGTGGGCACGGATGGAGCTCAACTTGTGTACTTTTTGGTGCTGACTCCCTTTCCTTGAAAGGGCTGCCTCAGCGGACAAACCACTTCCCTGCAAGAGCGATGCCCAAGGGATTTAACTCTTCACAGTTCGTATATCCTCTCTAGAATTACAAAGCCCGTGGAGGTCTGTTTACACAGAGCACTCTTGAATGCTTTCTGTCCTTGATGTAACATTTCAGATGGGTTTAGGGACTGTTGCCTAGAACAGTGTTTCTCAGAAGATGCTCTGGGGACCCTCTGTGTCTGGAGCACAGAGTGGGGGTGACTAAGATTCCTGGGCCCCAACCCGGGCCCATTGAATCGGTGTCTCTAGGAACCTCCTGGCCAGCAACTCAGGTGACTCAAAACTCATTCAGGATTAGGAACAGGGCTTCCCTGGTGGCGCAGTGGTTGAGAGTCCGCCTGCCAATGCAGGGGACACGGGTTCGTGCCCTGGTCCGGGAAGATCCCACATGCCGCAGAGTGGCTGGGTCCGTGACCCATGGCCGCTGAGCCTGCACGTCTGGAGCCTGTGCTCCGCAACGGGGGAGGCCACAACAGTGAGAGGCCCGCGTACCACAAAAAAAAAACAACTAGGAACCACTAGTTTAGCAGTAGCGAACAGTGAGTCCAAAACTGGAAGATGAGCTGCTTTCTTTGACTAGAAAATGTTAAGGCTGTCCTTTACCTCAAACTGAATTCAGCTGTGCTTTCAAAGCTTCTGTTTTGGCAGCTGAAGCCTAAAGCGGGGGCGGGTGAGGGAGGCAGGTGGAAAAGAAGAGTGTTCTCCACGCAGGCATCGAATCTGCTCAGGAAAATGTGCGTGAGGAACCTGGTCCGGAAGTACTGCCAAGGGATCACAGCCGAGAGGAAAGCCCTGGTAGGGACGTGGCGTTGCGGGCAGGTGGCAAGATGCTGGAGGGGTGGGTGCTGGCCCCTGGAGGGTCAGCAGTCCTCACCCACCATCTCACCTGTAAGCCAAGGGTCACACGAGGCTCATGCCTCATACATGCTTTGAGGATAAAATGCATGGAGACCACTTAGCACAGAGCCCTTGTTAACTGGCAGCTGTTAAAAGTAGCATCGCTCTTTTGTTACCATGGGAACACCAACTAGACGACCTCAGAACTGCAAAGCATGCAGGGCCCCTTCTCTGCTGGTGGCATAGTTCTGTTTATGTTCATTTGCTGGTCGGCAGACTTTTTCTGTAAAGAGCTAGAGGGTAATATTCTAGGCTTTGCCGGCCACACCATCTCTGTTGAAATTATTCTGCCCTGGTACACACAAGCTGCCAGAGACAACCTGTAAATGAATGGCATGGCTGCGCTCCAAAATTTTTTTTTTACTGGATTTGGCCCACGGGCTGCATTTTGGGATCTCTGACCTAGAAGAAACTGGCAACTCTGAAAATTCCACTTCCAGGAAGTCAGTGCAAGCATAGACAAGCCTAAGTGTCAACTTCAGACTCTAATCAGTAGAATTTTTGGAGCATTTTGGCCAAAGCCAAATGTGTTTGACTTCTATGTGTTCTGACTCCTATGCAGAAGTATGACAAGGCTCCTGAGGAGCCTTACTTATTCAGGGAAGCAAGCACTAGTGTGGACCTCTTTAGGTCCCCAAAAGCCTCATGGCTACCATTTTGTACTTTTAATTATGTATTACCAGATGCAGCAAAAGGCGATTACAAGTGAAATATTCAGGGGAAAGAAAGAAGGCTATGCAGAAAGCTTAAATCAACCCTTTGCCAACAGCCGAATAGGTAAGTCCCTTTTTTCATCTATGTGCTCACTTCCCCTATTTAAGAAAAAAAAAGTCAAAGGAAGATGCTTGATCCACATTTCCTGACAGCTATCTCCCAGGTTGAGCTCTTGGTCACAGAGGGACAGAAAACCAGCAGATGCCAGTGGCTTGTGCACTGGGGTGGTATTTAGTGATGATTCGCTGTGTTCTGGTTGCTTCCTTAGATGAAGGAGACATTAATCCCAAAGTGCTTCAACTCATCAGCAGTGAGAAAATCCAGGTAAGGAAATGTGTGTCCTTGCCTGAGACAGGATTCCCCCGTGGGGTCTGAGAACAAACAGGGTCTGTCTTCTACGTGAAGGGGGTCTGGAAGCACTATTTAAAGGCAGGGGTGCGTGTGCGTGGGCCGGGCTCTCAGCTGTGATGCTCTGGGTGTTAAGATGACAGGGATCACGATAACGTGACTGTTAGGTACCTGTGGCTGTTCTTATGGTCCTCATCTGTCACCCAGGAACTGTGTTTGGCTTTCTATGAAGTTGAGAGAAACGCAGGCATACACTTAATCATTAAACATCCCCTATCAGAAGCAGTGTGCCTGGGCACCGACGTGGGTTTCATAACTTAGCTGTGTGATCCTGGGCAGGTGACTTGTGATCCTGGGCAGGTGACTTACGCCTTCGGTGCCTCCATCCTTCTGTGAACGGGGAGGACGGAGGGGTTGATGGTGTGAAGGGCACAGGCCTGGCATGCGGCAGCTGGTGACTGGCTCCAGTGGCTGCTCGGTCACTTCGGTCCCTGGGGACTAGACACCTGTGACTAGGTTGGATTACCCTCTGGCTGTCAGGGCTCTTAACGCCTGCAGAGCATCTTCATCTCTGCTGACCTTTCAGAGCAGCCCCGTGAGGCAAGTGGCTGTGGCCTTGAATACCTCAGAAGGTCAACGCCATAGGCAGAGCCAGGAATCACAGCCTTTCATGCAGAGAGCCAGGGTTCAGGGAAAACTCATTTATGCAAAATCCGTTTGAGCCCCTCTCCGTTCGGGCGCTCGAAGCAACGTTTCCAGAGGCCGAGTAACAAGGCACTCGGTACGCGGCCGCCCTCCCCCGCGAAGCAAGCGTCGCCTCGTAGTGACGGTCACCTCCTTGCAGTACGGCATCCCGGTCATTAAATATGACAGGAAAGGCTTCAAGACACGGCAGAGGCAACTCATTCTCACTGAGAAAGCAGCTTACGTGGTGGAACTTGCCAAAATCAAGCAGAAAATAGAGTACCCTGCGCTCAAAGGTAAGAAGCAGGCAATCTTCAGAAAATTCACTGGGTTGACTCAGCTCCCGGGCACACCAGCAATGAAGCAACCTTTCACTGAAAGAGTGAAGAGTGCCCACAAAACCCAGGGCCGCCCGGGCTGTGCCTCTTATTCTAGCATAAACGCCAACGGCGTCTCACTCCGGCATCCGGGTCGGACACTAGGCACCTTTAACAGGGACCAGCTTTTTATTCCGAGCACAGGTGCTGACTGCAGGGCCACCCCACTTGGCCCAGCTAGGAGGGAAAAAGCCTGGGGTTGGGGACCCCCAAGGCACGCCTTTTTTCTGTATTAATGTCAAGTTGTCCAGTTCCTGGCCTCTAACTTTGGATCTGTCCTAAGGTGTCTCTACCAGCAGCTTCAGTGACGGAATCTTAGTCATTCACGTTTCGCCAGAACACAACAAGCAAAAGGTAACACAGCTACAGGGCTGCTAACAGAGGGAAACACTGCCAAAATCTTTAGCTGCCCCCAGTGAAACCTCAGTGATGTTCTTCTTTGAAGCCGCTACCACTGAACCGGCCGTGTTCTCTCCTCTCTGTCGCAGGGGGATGCCGTCTTACAGTGCAAACACATATTTGAGGCAGTTACTAAACTCGTCATGCTGGTTAAGAAGGAGAACGTTGTAAATGTTGTTCAGGGAAGGTAGGTGGTTGCGTCTGTACTCAGGAAGTCATTCAATGTTAAGTGTCTATTAACAGATCAAGGAAGACGCAAATGTTAATCGTTTCACCCAGGCCTGCCCCTCCCCGTAAAGTAAGAACTGCCTACCCGCAAGGGGTGGGGTAACCCTTGCCCCCTCCGATCACCAGCTTTCTTCCCTCCTCACCCCCTAGGACTTGGGCTCCACAGAAATGAAGTCAGTGATCACTTATTCACCCAAGGGAATAAACAGTGGTTTCACCATCTAGTTTTCAAAGGAGGTGCTTATGGTCCTAAGGGAATTTGTCACCCAGTGAAAGGGGGACCCCCCCCTCCCCTGGGCGAGAGCAGGTGCCAACCACACCTCTGCTGTTGATGCCTGTGGAAGAACTGTGCTAAACTGATTTGAAAATAACTACAGGAAGGCATGGCCATTTTCCCAGTTGCAGAAACGGTTTTCTTTCGATTACTCAAACAGACAATAAAACTCTGTAATGAAACAGGAATTTGATCTTGAAACTAGTAAGCACCACAAGTGAATTTCTTTTGCAGACCCAAAGCTGAAGGAAAAAATAGAGTATGCCAGTAATTTATCACTTTGTGTATTTTAAGTTTACAGTTTTATATTAGTCCTGGAAAAGAAGGCACAATAGTTTTTGACACCGGACCAGAAGAACAAATCTATAAAGATAAAAACGGACAGTTAACAGTGGTGAGTGGCCGTGTCTGGGGAGGGGGAGGTGTAAGCAGTTTCAAAGAAGACTATAGGTTAAAATTCTCCCTATTTCAGTCCTCCTGTCGATTGACCAGAATCAGAATCTAGTTCATTTCTCCCTCTGTCCCTGATTCTACGTTGAAAAATAGGAAGGAATGGGTACTAGAGGTGTACATTCAAAACTGGATGAAAAGGAAAACAGTTTACTCACATTTGTCAGTGAACCAGAAGTTGACATTAAACTTTTCACAATGTTAAATGTCAAAGCCCAACTCTTCACTGGGTGTCAAAGGCCTTGTGCCCTATCATGTGGTTCTCAAGTGAGTCTCCACGGGGGAAACTCCTGGCGAGCTTCGAAAAATACCAGTGTGTGTGTCTCCCCCGACCCGCTCCCCGACACCATGACGTAACTGGCTGGGGATGAGGCCTGGGCTCTGGAAAACAAGGATCCCAGGACTGAGGAGGAGAGGTTTGGGAACCAGGCACATCTTAAGAAGTCGAGCCTGAGTGCTCGGTGCTTTTGCCCTCCCTAGCAAGTCTGATCCAATTGTGCTGGCAAATGGCAAACTGAAAGCTGAGGGGGATGAATCTTTAAAACGTAGTTTGTAGCAAATTATGAATACCTGGTATATATATATACAAACTAAAAAATGGTCTGACAACATGGACTGTCTCATACATTTAACGATGAAATTGTTTTGTGGACAAAGAGTACATGTAATTGCCCCCGGATACCGTTAACTCCTTTGGGGACAAGTTAAAATACTGAAGCATGAGTTTTAATGTAAAGTATAAGGTGACTTTTCAGTTTACATGCTGTAAACTTACCCCCATTCCTCCCTGGCTGGCTCAGGCTGAAGCTGAGAGGCCTCAGTGAGCCCACTTCTGGACGTGGCTTGTCTCACGGGAGGTGGGGCAGGAGACGGTGCGGGGGACGGGGCTTGGCCGCTCACGGCTTGTCCATGTCCCCCTCAGCCACGCGGGCGGCTGCACCGCTAACTGCCGCCTCCTGAGTGAGAGGAGAGACCTCTAAACCTCAGCATGTACCTTCCCCAGGTGTCGGTCCGCATGAAGTCCTGATGGAGGATGACGTCTGATCTCTCCCATCGCCGTTTCTCTGCTGCAACTGAGGAAAGCACCCAGGAAGCTTGAATTTGGTCCAGCTAGCGACACCTTCAAGCAAAGGTTCCAGCAGCTCTAGGAAAAGGATCGTCCCTGAAGAAGCAGAGTGGCATCTTATGCCAAAGGCCAAACCCTCAGGTGTTCTGTCACACTGCATGTTCTCTTTAGGGAGCCAACCTCAAGTCACCCAAGGGGGTGATTTTAAACATCCCCAGTAGGACCTACACTTGACGGGCACTTGAACGTGTCAGTATGGGGGGATGACAGATTCTCTTTGTCATGCTGCCCCTGAGGCACAATGAAGTATTATACGTGGTCTGAGAGCATAAAGCTGCAAAATCTGAATTCTGCTTTAAATAAATGGAACTCAGAAACATACCCAATTCCTTCACGGCTTTAGGTTCCACGTGGTGAGGTGTAGCTCTCCCCACCCCAAACCTGCAGTCGGGGGCAACAGCAGCCAACTGCTGTTTCACAAGCCCAGCAGCATTTCCACCCAAGACTTCCTTCCAGTGTTTGAGTTCAAACACTACGGAAAAATGACTCATCTTTTCCACCCTGAGCAGCAACCTTTAGGTGGTGAAGTACAAGGTGGGATCTCTGCTCTCTTTCCTGTGAACTGCACTTCAGTTCAGTGGCTGGACTGTGCTGGGTGTTTCTGAAAAGACCCGGAAAAACAGATTTAAGTAGAAGCGTTATATAACTTTTATTTTACATATGTCCACAGATGCTTGTACAACACACAGTGACTACTTCTGAAGCTCATAGCGTTTTTTTTCATGGCACAAAGAGACAGAAAGGTTAGTGACACAGATGTGTTACAGTGACTCTGGGTGGAGCCCTAGAGAAGACACATTCCAGAGGGAGGGCCAGGGTACCTGCACAGCGATCCCCCCTGCTAAGCCATTACAGGAGGACGATGGAGAGGCAAGGCCCCCAGTCACCACAATCAGATGACTTATTTGAAAAAAAGCCTCATTACGAGGGACCCAAAGCTGTTCTGCTTTTTCCATTGTAAGTTATTACAGTGAAATAAAACTTCGCTCTTCACCAGATCTTAGGCCAGTGTTTGTTTTACTTGGATGGTTCTTAAATACAAATATTGACTTTTGTTGCCCTTTAGTGCTCACATGAGAAATCAGTTCTTTGTAGAATTATGTTTGATAACAGAGCCTGGACCAGCCAACACTTTGTCATGGTCAGCTCACGGCTGTATGCAACTAACAGTATCACTCACCATGGAATGTTTCATGAACTTGTTCATACCCCAGGGAAGCAAAGACTCCAAACTACAAGTGCAAAGTTGAAGGAAATGTGAAAGTAGAGAGACGGCCAGAAACATTTGGTCATAAGGTGTACAAGCCCCAACTAATCAGACTGTTCCACAAAGTTAGTTACTCTTCACGTAAACATTTGAAAAACAGAACTTACATGATGGCTTTTCCATTCCTACAGAAAACATCAGAACTGACATTCACTTTAACTTTCTAAAAAAGTTCAACCCAAACAGCAGGGTTGGTGTTTAAAACTTAAACAGTATAAAATATTTACAAAACATTATTTAAGCCCCCTCCCCTCCCCTCCTTAGCACTTAATAAAGTCCAAATGGCCTAATATGAAAGTTTCCCACACAACAGTTTAAAAAGCATCTACCCGATACATGATTTTTAGGTTGGGTCATGATTGTTTTAAAGTTTTATTGTAGGCTTTGCTGCTGGATACAAAATAAAGGCATACAACTGTCACAAGTAGGGCAGGATGTACAAAGTCTAAGCTGTAAAAACCATTTCAAAATATAAACTCGTTTTGTTCGAATACACTGTATCAAAGGCTGCCCGTATTAATACCTTTGGTATAAAATGGAAACGTTTCCCTTGAATAGCAGACAAAACCCATCCATACCTTACACACATCCGAATCTCCTTGCAACTACTCTACCAGCCTAGTCTCAACCACCCACGTTCGTCACCACCCCCTCTGTGCGTCACGGGCGTGGAGACGGGGAGGTAGGTAACCGAGAACGTCCGTCCCACACGAGCGCCGTGCAGAGAGCAGGGCTCCAGCGCGGGCCACCCAGGCACCATGGGCACACATCCTCATCCACATTTGCACACGTCCCTTAAACAAACATGAACACGCACACTGACCGGACCCAAAAGGATCTGCACGTCCTCTCCGTCTGCTCACCAATGGCCACTCCACACTGTGTAAGAATCAGAGAGACAGGAAGGGATCTCCAGGCGACGGCTGCGTTGACAGCAGGTGAGCCGTCCTGAGGCTGCTGGTGTGAGCAGTGGTCCTGTCTGGACACCAGAACAAAGGGCAGGGCATCCGCTGGGGGCAGTAAGCCCTACTTAACGGGGCACAAGGCCAAGGAGGAAGGAATGGAGCCCACCGGGCAGTGGTTTGTGCGCTGTGCCCGTAAGCAGGCCAGGCAGCCTTCCTGGAATGGAGTGGGTCAACAAGGAGGGCAGGGGAAGGGGCAGCTCTGCTCTCGGCCAGACCCTGTGGGGTCCCAACAAGCACCAGCCCACAGACCAGCCGAAGGGGCGACAGGCCTGCCCGTTCAACAGAGCTGGGCATCCAGAGCCACACTAGGAACAGCGGCTGAGAGGCAGGAACCCCCAGGTGGTATCTCCACTGCCACGAGCTGTGGTCCTTCACCAACAAGCTCTAGGATCGATGCCCGAGGCGGGATGGGCTGTTCGCAAAGCCGTGGAGCCTGTGCCGGGCACGGGAATGGGGCCAGGGTGCTGGGGTGGAAACACTGAGCTCGCAGACACCTCTGCTGACCACCGACTACAGGACCCGTCTCAGAGTTGACAAACCGAACCCTGGAGGGAAGGCGACCCAAGAAGCTCAAAGAGGCAGTCAACACCCACAGAAATAAATACCGCAGACAAGTTCTCACATACACACCACACCCATTCATCCTCTTCCTCCAGAACCAGGAAAGCCTGGCTCCAGTGCTTCTTGGATTCTCAGGAAAGCAGAGACCTTGGACCCAGCTTGGTCAATAGCAGGGGTGTGTTCACCTGGGTAAAGACAATCCATTCACCTGGTCGAGAAATACCAAAATCGTCATCTGGCTTTTTAGGCAGTCTCTCCGGACGCGGGGGGAAGCGGGAGGCCCGGGAGCTCTCAGGGAATCAGTGCACAGCGGGGAGGAGCAGGGCGGGCGGGGTGCAGTCGGGGGCCCCCTGCCCGCTCACTGGTGGAGGTGGGCCCGGTCGTCCGGGCGCTTGATGTGGATCCGCCGCACGCGCTCGATCCGCTCCCGCTCCCGCTCCTCGTCCTCGTCCAGGTGGTGGGAGCGTCCGGCCGCCCCACCCGTGGCCTCCAGGAGTGCGTTGTCAGGTCCCCGGCCATCCTGGGCCTCATACAGCAAAATATTCAGGGTCTCCTCATAGATCCGGGCTTCAGGGAACTCCACCTGTAGCCCCACAAAACACAAGGCAGGTACATTAGCATCTCAAACCCCTCACCCCACCAGCTCCGCCACCACCCAGGACTTCTGAGCAGGGCCATCTGTCTACACCAGGCCCCTAAGACTCCGTAAGACCGTCGTTATTATGTTTAAAGCAGTTTTTATTGTCAGTACGCAACACTTACACATGGCGCTACATTCACAAGAGACAAAAGGGACACAGTGAAACAGATCGCCCTGCCCTCTCTGCCCCCCAGTTTGCCTTCCTTTGGACATTTACGTCATTCCCAATGTGTTGCTTCTAACAATCAGGGCTGCAGCCTTGTACACGAGGCGTTCCACACCTTAAAGCAGCGTCCTTTCTGAACAGGGACCAGCTGGGGACCCTCATAAAATGGACATAATCCCTCCCACTCAGTAAATCCCTGCGCGCGCTTACTGCCCTTCGGGGTCAGGCGCCGGGAGCTGGAGGTGGGTCCCAGGCAATCAGTAAGAACTGGTAAAGCACTTGAAACGTTCTGCCAGGGAAGGTACCGATTACGCAGAAACCCAGGTGGAACATCCGTGCAGTTACGGGAGACAAGGAACCATGAGTGACAGCTCCAAAGCACAGGTCCCGGAAGTGTGGGATGGAAGGAGAGGAAACTGTGCCTGAAGGGGCAGCCATCCCAACACCAACTCCCTGGAAAAAGGAAGGAGCCCTGAGGGACAAGAGGCAGAGCCAAGGGAGCCAGGAGAGGGGCTCTGGCCTCCACCCCGGCTCCACCACTAACCAGCTGCACGAACATGAGCACAGGCTCACTCTGGAACCCGTCCACGAATCTATACACAGTTGGGATCCAACCACGAGGTCTCTGAGTGCCTTTGCTCGCAGTTAAGCTCTAAAAACGTAAAGTCACTATTTTAAAGTTTAATCAATATTATGATTAGCTTTTGAATATCCAAGGGCAGAGGCAATCCATGTACATAGAAAACCAAACTATGACAAATGGAGAGTCTGGTTACAGGTGGAATTCACAGCCGTAAAGAAAAGAGGCACAGGCTTCCCTGGTGGCGCGGTGGTTGAGAGTCCCCCTGCCGATGCAGGGGACGCGGGTTCTTGCCCTGGTCCGGGAAGATCCCACATGCTGCGGAGCAGCTAGGACCGTCCGGAGCCTGTGCTCCGCAACGGAAGAGGCCACAACAGTGAGAGGCCCGCGTACCGCAAAAAAAAAAAAAAAAAAAAGAAAAGAAAGAAAAGAGGCACGTCTTGTTAACATAGGAGAAAAAGTGAATAATTCTGGTCCCCCCACTATCTTTGAAAGGAAAAAAAAGAAACTCAGTGTTTTTCCCTTCCTGGCTACCTGACAACAATACATACCTTTTAGGATACATTCTAAATACTAATGAATCAAATGTTCAAAGAAGCTAAAAAAAAAAAAAAAAAAAAAGGCTTCCCTGGTGGCACAGTGGTTGAGAATCCACCTGCCAATGTAGGGGACAGAGGTTCAATCCCTGATCCGGGAAGATCCCACATGCCGTGGAGCAACTAAGCCCACGAGCCACAACTACTGAGCCCGCATGCCACAACTACTGAAGCCCGCGTGCCTAGAGCCTGTGCTCCGCAACAAGAGAAGCCACCGCAATGAGAAGCCCGTGCACCGCAACGAAGAGCAGCCCCTGCTTGCTGCGACTAAAGGAAGCCTGAACGCAGCAACAAAGACTCAATGCAGCCAAAAATAAACAAACAAAAAAAAACACGTACCCTTTTAAAAAAAGAAAAAAGAAGTTAAAAAAAGATTTTAACTCTGGTTTCTAGCTTGTGGTCTGATTTTCTCTCGTTTGCATTTTGCCTTTGAGGCTGCTCTAGCATCACACAGAGCTGCCGGCTCCCTGGACTGCAGTGAGGACAATAACCTGCGCAGGTGACCTACAGATCTGTATGAAGGTGACTAGAGGCATGACCTGCTGCATGTGTCCCTGGCCATCAGATTTCCCCAGATAGGCTGAAAAGGAAATGACACAGTGTATGGGATGATTAAAAAAAAAAAAAAAACACAATCAAGATGGTAGAATAGTAGGACATGAACCTTACCTTCTCCCACAAATACAGCAAAAATATATCTACATGTGGAATGATTCTCACAGAATATCTACTGAACACTGGCAGAAGACCTCAGACTGCTGAAAGGGCAAGAAAATCTCCACGAAACTGGGTAGGAAGAAAGAAAAAAGAAAAAGGAAAAGAAAAAGAAAAGAAAGTGAGAAAGGAATGGGACAGGACCCGTGTCACTGGGAAGGAGCTGTGAAAAAGAGGAAAGGTTCCTGCACCCTGGGAAGCCCCCTCACCGGTGGGGAGATGGGCTGGGACAGAAGGAGAGCTTGAGCCTCAGAGGAGAAAACAGCAGCTGGTTGGCGTCAGCCAAAGCAGACGGAGGGCTGCACAGTCAGTCAGTCAGGGCTGCCGCCCTGCACTCCCCAGCCTGACACACGAGTCTGCCAGTGCTGGAACTCGGGCTTCAGAGATCAGAACTGGGGAGAGGACTGGGGTTGGCATGTTGTGCAGACGGACCAGGGGGGCTGGAATCCAGTGTGACCACAGCTGGGGGTGTATGCAGGGGAAGCCTGGGCCATCTTAGGGGCCAGTCGCCATTGTTTGGGGGGTGCATGAGGGGAGGGGTGGGATCTGCATTGTAGCCTTTTTCTCTGTGCGTGTGCTTGCAGAGGGCAGGATACTACCTGCATGGGCTCCAGGAGCAGTCGCAGCACCCCCCAACCCCCGACACCAGGAGTGGTTTCAGGCTACCACCACCTCCCTCCTGGACCCCAGGAAGGGTTGCAGGGCCCCCACCGCTGCCCGCCCAAACTCCAGGAGTGGCTGTGAGATGCCATCACGCCCATCGTGTGCTCTGGGGGTGTGCCTGAGCTGCCCACCGCCACCAAGAACCCAGGACTGGGCATCAGCCACTGCATCTGCACACCCCCATCAAGGGGATAACGACCAGCACATGCTGAAGAAAAAGGCCACGGGCATCCATACTAAAAACTGCCCTAGGGCTTCCCTGGTGGCGCAGTGGTTGAGAGTCCACCTGCCGATGCAGGGGACACGGGTTCGTGCCCTGGTCCGGGAAGATCCCACATGCCGCAGAGCAGCTGGGCCCGTAAGCCATGGCCGCTGAGCCTGTGCGTCGGGAGTCTGTGCCCCACAACGGGAGAGGCCACAACAGTGAGAGGTCCGCCTACCGCAAAAAAAACCCCAAAAAACTGCCCTCACGCCAAATATATTAAACTCACAAAAGCTACACAGGGACGACCCCACATATAAATAGCCCTCCAAGACCACAGTAGACAATTGTTTCTCCTAAACTCACAGAGAAATATGTAAAATGAAGAAGCAGAAGAACTACTCCCAGATAAAGGACCCCTGAAGGAACAAAGAGTGAAACAGACCCCTTCAGTCTAACAGGCACTGATTTCAAAAAGAAGATTATGAAAATACCGAAGGAATTAAGAAAGCCTATTGAAAGAAACGCAGAGTACTGTAAAAAGGAAGTAGAAACTATAAAGAGGAACCAAAAAAAATTAGAAAACTCATTTGCAGAGACAAAAGCTGAGCTAAAGGCAATGAATAGCAGAATAAATAATGCAAATGAATAGGTGATCTGGAAGATAAAATAATGGAAATCACCCAATCAGGACAGCAGATAGAAAGACAAATGAAAAAAACCAAAAGCAATCTAAGAGACCCATGGGATAATATAAAGTGTGCCAACCTATGCAGAATAGGGACTCCAGAAGGGAAAGAAAGAGTAAAGGGAATCGAAAATGTATTTGAAGAAATGATGGCTGAAAACTTCCCAAACCTAAAGAAAGACACATACCCAGGTACAGGAAGCTCAAGAGTCCCAAACAAGATAAACCCCAAAAGACCTACACCAAGACGTATTATAATAAAAATGGCAAAAGTTAAAGAGAGGATTCTGAAGGCAGCAAGAGGAAAACAAAGTTAATTAGAAGGGAACCCCCCCATAAGACTATCAGCTGATTTCTCTACAGAAATGTTGCAGGCCAGAAGGGAGTGGCAAGATATATTCAAAGTCCTAAAAGGAAAAAATCTGCAACCTAAGATACTCTACCCAGTAAGACTATCACTTAGAATAGAAGGAGAGAGAAAGAATTTCTCAGACAAGAAAAAATAAAAGAACATAGCAATATTAAACCTATCCTAAAGGAAATATTGAAAGGTCTTCTCTAAATAGAAAAGAAGTAACAATCTATAGGAAAGAGAAAATCACAATTGGAAAATAAATCACTTAAAAAAGCCAGTACAGGGCTTCTCCGGTGGCACAGTGGTTGAGAATCTGCCTGCCAATGCAGGGGACATGGGTTCGAGCCCTGGCCCGGGAAGATCCCACATGCTGCAGAGAACTAAGCCCATGAGCCACAAATACTGAGTCTGTGCTCTAGAGCTTGCGAGCCACAACTACTGAGCCCACGTGCCACAACTACTGATGCCCCCACGCCTAGAGTCCATGCTCCACAACAAGAGAAGCCACCGCAATGAGAAGCCCTCACACCACAACAAAGAGTAACCCCCATTTGCCACAACTAGAGAAAGCCCGTGAGCAGCAACAAAGACTCAACACAGCCAAAAAAAAAAAAAAAAAGCCACTACACAGATTAAAAAAAAAAAAAATCAAAATATTTTCTACGAAAGTGATGATAACCACAATGAACAGCAAAAGGATGAACGTGAAGATGTCAAAGAGGACATCAAAATCATAAAATGCTGGGGAGGAGAGTAAGAAAATGTAGATTTTTTCCCCCTAGAATGTGTTTCAGCCTATATGACCACCAGTCTAAGGCAAATATATGTAGGAAGGGCTTAACATACTTGAAAAACAGGGTGACCACAAATCAAAAACATACAATAGATTCACAAAAACCGAAAAGAACATAAGTATAATGCAAAAGAATATCATCAAGCCACAAAACGAAAAACCAAAAGAAAAAGGGACAAAGAATATAAAACAACAGGAAAACAAGGTTTAAAATGGCAATAAATACATATCTATCAATAATTACCCTAAATGTCAATGGACTAAATGCTCCAGTCAAAAGACACAGAGCGGCAGATTGGATTAAAAAAACAAGAGCCAGGGCTTCCCTGGTGGCGCAGTGGTTGAGAGTCCACCTGCCGATGCAGGGGACACGGGTTCGTGCCCCGGTCTGGGAAGATCCCACATGCTGCGGAGCAGCTAGGCCCGTGAGCCATGGCCGCTGAGCCTGCGCATCCGGAGCCTGTGCTCCACAACAGGAGAGGCCACAACAGTGAGAGGTCGCGTACAGCAAAAAAAAAAAAAAAAAAAAAAAACAAGAGCCTACAATACGCTGCCTACAAGAGACCCACTTCAGGGCAAAGGACACACACAGACTGACAGTGAAGAGATGGAAAAAGATATTTCATGCAAATGGAAGTGACAAGAAAGTGGGGGTTGCAATACTAATATCAGACAAAACAGGGCTTCCCTGGTGGCGCAGTGGTTGAGAGTATGCCTGCCAATGCAGGGGGCATGGGTTCGTGCCCTGGTCCAGGAAGATCCCACATGCCGCAGAGCAGCTGGGCCCGTGAGCCGTGGCCGCTGAGCCTGCACGTCTGGAGCCTGTACTCCGCAACGGGAGAGGCCACAACAGCGAGAGGCCCAGGTACCACAAAAAAAAAACAAAAACAGGGGCCTCCCTGGTGGCGCAAGTGGTTGAGAGTCCGCCTGCCGATGCAGGGGATACGGGTTCGTGCCCCGGTCTGGGAGGATCCCATATGCCGCGGAGCGGCTGGGCCCGTGAGCCATGGCCGCTGAGCCTGCGCGTCCGGAGCCTGCGCGTCCGGAGCCTGCGCTCCGCAACGGGGGAGGCCACAACAGTGAGAGGCCCGCATACTGCAAAAAAAAAAAAAAAAAAAAAAAAAAACAAAAAAAACAAACAAAAACAGACTTTAAACCAAAGCCCATAAAGAAAGATAAAGAAGGACACTATATAATTATAAAAGGATCAATACAAGAAAAGGATTTTATACTCATCAACAAATATGCACCTAATATAAGAGCACCCAAATACATAAAACAAATACTAATAGACATAAAGGGAGAAAATTGACAGGAATACAATATTGGGTTGGCCGAAAAGTTCGTTCGGGTTTGTCTGTAACATCTTTCAGGAAAACCTGAACGAACTTTTTGGCCAAGCCAACAGTGGGAGACTTTACCACCCCACTCAAATCAATGGACACATCTTCCAGACACAGACTCAATAAGGCAACAGAAATACTAAATGATACAATAGAACAGTTAGACTTAATTGATATTTTCATGACATTACCTCCAAAAAAACCAGAATACACATTCTTTTCAAGTGCACATGGAACATTCTCTAGGATTGACCCACATATTAGTGCACAAAACGAGCCTCGGGCCTCCCTGGTGGCGCAAGTGGTTGAGAGTCCGCCTGCTGATGCAGGGGATACGGGTTCGTGCCCCGGTCTGGGAGGATCCCATGTGCCGCGGAGCGGCTGGGCCCGTGAGCCATGGCCGCTGAGCCTGCGCGTCCGGAGCCTGCGCGTCCGGAGCCTGTGCTCCGCAACGGGGGAGGCCACAACAGTGGGAGGCCCGCATACCGCAAAAAAAAAAAAAAAAAAAAAAAAAAACGAGCCTCAACAAATTTAGGAGTACAGAAATTATCTCAAGCATCTTTTCTGACACAACAGCATGAAACTAGAAATTAGCCACAGAAAAAGAAATGAGAAAAAAAAATTACACGGAGACTAAACAACATGCTACTAAAAGACCAATGGGTCAATGATGAAATCAAAGAGGAAATTAAAAAATACCTTGAGACAAGTGACAATGAAAACACAACCATACAAAATCTATGGGATGCAGCAAAAGCAGTTTTTATAGGGGACTTCATAGATACAGGCCTTCCTCAAAAAAAACAAGAAAAATCTCAAATAAACAACCTAACCTACCACTTAAAAGAATTAGAAAAAGAAGAAAAAACAAAATCTAGTCACCAGAAGGAAGGAAATAATAAAGATCAGAGGGGAAATAAATAGAGATTTAAAAAACAACATAAAAAAAATTAATAAAACCAAGAGCTGGTTCTTTGAAAGGATAAACAAGATTGATAAACCTCCGGCCAAGCTCACGAAGAAGAAAAGAGAGAGAACTCAAACAAATTAGAAATGAAAAAGGAGACATAACAACTGATACCACAGGAATACAAAAAACCGTAAGGGAATACTAAGAACATTTATATGCCAACAAATTCAACAACCTAGAAGAAATGGACAAGTTTCTATAAACATACAGCCCACCAAAATTGAATCAAGAAGAAATACATAATTTGAACAGACCAATCAATAGAACTGAAATAGAATCTATAATTTAAAAACTCCCTACAAACAACAGTCCAGAACCAGACAGTTTCACAGGCAAATTCTACCAAACATACAAACAAGAACTTATACCTATCCTTCTCAAACTCTTCCAAAAAATTGAAGAGGAGGGGGCTTCCCTGGTGGCGCAGTGGTTGAGAGTCCGCCTGTTGATGCAGGGGACACGCGTTCAAGCCCCGGTCTGGGAAGATCCCACATGCCACAGAGCGGCTGGGCCCGTGAGCCATGGACGCTGAGCCTGCGCGTCCAGAGCCTGTGCTCCACAATGGGAGAAGCCACAACAGTGAAAGACCTGCGTACCGCAAAAAAAAAAAAAAAAAAAAAAAATTGAAGAGGAGGGAACATTCCCAAGGACATTCGATGAAGCCACCCATCACTCTGATACCAAAACCAGACAAAGACATCACCAAAGAAGAAAATTACAGGCCAATATCTTTGATGGTATAGGTGCAAAAATTCTCAACAAAATATTAGCAAACCAAATCCAACAACACATAAAAAAGATCATACATCAAAACCAAGTGGGATTCATCCCAAATTCATAAGGATGGTTCAACATATGCAAATCAACGTGATACACCACATAAACAAAAGAAAAGACAAAAACCACATGATCATCTCCATAGATGCAGAAAAGGCACTTAACAAAAATGCAACATCCATTCATGATAAAAACTCTTACCAAAGTGGGTATAGAGGGGACATATCTCTAAATAGTAAAAGCTATTTATGACAAATCCACAGCCAATACTCAATGGTGAAAAGCTGAAAGCCTTCCCTCAAATCTAGAACAAGACAAGGATGCCCGCTGTCACCATTTCTATTCAACATAGTATTGGAAGTCCTAGCCACAGTAATCAGATAAGAAAAAAAAATAAAAGGTATCCACATTGGAAGGGAAGAGGTAAAACTGTCATTATATTTAGATGATATAATACTATATACAGAAAAACCCTAAGGACTCCACACTAAAACTACTAGAACTGGTAAATGAATTTCAGCAAGGTAGCAGGACACAAGATTAACATACAGAAATTGGTTGCATTTCTTCACACCAACAATGAAGTATCAGAAAGGGAATGTAAAAAAATCAATACCATTTAAAATCACAACCCCCCAAATAAAATACTTAGGAATAAACCTCACCAAGGAGGTGAAAGACTTATATGCTGAGAACTATAAAATGTTAATAAAGGAAACTGAAGATGATTCAAAGAAATGGAAAGATATCCCAATGCTCCTGGGTTGGAAGAATTAATATTGTTAAAATGGCCATATTACCTAAAGCAATCTACAGATTTAACATGATCCCTATCAAATCACCCATGACATTTTTCACACAACTAGAGCAAATAGTCCTAAAATTCACATGGAACCATAAAAGACCCAGAATTGTCAAAGCAATCCTGAAGAAAAAGAACAAAGCAGGGGGCATAACCATCTCAGACTTCAGATAATACTACGAAGCTACAGTAATCAAAACAGTGTGGTACTGGCACAGAAACAGACATATGGATCAATGGAACAGTACAGAGAGCCCAGAAATAAACCCACACACCTACAGTCAATTGATCTTCAACAAAGGAGGAAAGAATATACAATGGAAAGAAGTCTCTTCAGCAAGCAGTGTTGGGAAAATTGGACAGCCACATGTTAATCAATGAAGTTAGAACACACCCTCTCACCACACAAAAAAATAAATTCAAAGTGGCTTAAAGACTTAAATGTAAGATATGACACCATAAACCTCCTAGAAAAGATCATAGGCAAAACATTCTCTGACATAAACCATACCAGTGTTTTCTTAGGTCAGTCTCCCAAGGCAATAGAAATAAAAACAAAAATAAACAAATGGGACCTAATCAAACTTACAAGCTTTTGCACAGTAAAGGAAACCATAAACAAAACGAAAAGACAATCTACAGCATGGGAGAAAATATTTGCAAATAATGCGACCAACAAGGGCTTAATTTCCAAAATATACAAACAGCTCATACAACTCAACAACAAAAGAACAAACATACCAATCGCAAAATGGGCAGAAAACCTAAAGAGACATTTCTCCAAAGAAGAAATACTGATGGCCAATAGGCATATGAAAAGATACTCAACATCACTAAATATTAGAGAAATGCAAATCAAAACTACAATGAACTACATTCTCACACCAGTCAGGATGGCCATCATTAAAAAGTCTACACAACATCGTTAATCAACTATACTCCAATATAAAATAAAACTTTAAAAATTAAACACAAAAAAATTAAATAAAATACCTTCACAAAAAAGAAAAAGGTCTACAAATAACAAATGCTGGAGAGGGTGTGGAGAAAAGGGAACCCTCCTACACTGTTGGTAGGAATGTAAGTTGGTGCAGCCACTGTGGAAAATAGTGTAGAGAATTTCCTCAGAAAACTAAAAACAGAATTACCATATGATCCTGCAATCCCTGGGCATATACCCAGACAAAACTATAGTTCAAAAAAAGATACATGCACTCCTATGTTCATAGCAGCACTATTCACAATAGCCATGACGTGGAAACAACCTAAATGTCCATCAACAGATGAATGGATAAAGAAGATGTGGTACATATATACAATAGACTACTATTCAGCCATAAAAAATAAAGAAATGATGCCATTTGCAGCAACATGTATGCAACTAGAGATTATCATACTAAGTAAAGTAGGTCAGAAAGACAAATACCATATGATATCACTTATATGTGGAATCTAAATTATGACACGAATGAACCTATCTATGAAACAGAATCATAGACACAGAGAATAGAATGGGAGAGGGATGGATTGGGAGTTTGGGATTAGCAGATGCAAACTAGTATATATAGGACGGATAAACAACAAGGTCCTGCTGTATAGCACAGGGAACTATATTCAATATCCTGTGATAAACCATAATGGAAAAGAATGTGAAAAAGAATGTATATATGTATAAGTGAGTCACTCTGCTGTACAGCAATTAACACATTATAAATCAACTATACTTCAATAAAAAGAAAAAAAAAAGAAGGGAGGAAAACAAAAAAAACCCAAAAAACCCAGTCACATAGCCTAAGGAGGAGGGTAGGCAAGCAGAAACCTAAAGGGAGTAAATATCCATTAACAGTGGACCAGATCTCTAACCACACTCTTCAGCATGATCTAGCTTTGGAAAACAGCACAGGGACAGAAGCCAAGGGAGAGGTCAGGTCCACTGGTTTGCAGAGGATGACATAAAAATGGGTCCAGAGTCCAGATCAGTCAGGCAGTCATGTGCTGGGACGAAGCCACCCAGGTTCACGAGGAGTGCTGAGAGGGCCCCGTGAGGGTGGAGGGCTGCCCAAGTCGGTGGGTAAGAGGAGGACAGATGACAAGGAAGTAGTAGCTCACAACTAGAAGGCCAAGGTCAAGACCTTGAAGGTAGCACTGCTCCTGATGAGTGAGACGGATGGGGCCAGTGTGGTGGGAAACAGCGTCGAGCGGAAGACGGCAAGGAGCTGGTACAGGTGGGGTCAGATCGTTGATGGCAGAGGAGAAAAGGCAGGCAGCGGGGTACACACGGGTGCAAGGACCCGTCTGAATCAACCTTTACGGAAAAGGAACCCAGGAGCAGTATGACTGTCTATACTTACTGGGTGTCAGAGAGGAAACGCCATTCTGTTTTTCCAAGCCTACATTTGGATCTTTCCAGGGCCCAAAAGAGAATGAATATTTGAACAATGAGCAGTCATGAGCCAAGGAAAGCATTTTTAGAGGCTTTCCCTCTTGAAGTGTATTTTGCTCAAGGAGAAAGGGAAGTTTTTCAAATACAGATTTCAGACTAGCCACTCAGAACCGTCCTCTGGAGGCCCTTACCTTGGTCTGTTTCTTCTCGGTGGCGTAGACGATAGAGGTACAGCAGACTTCAGCGATCTTGCGGCCCTGGCCGTAGAAGGACCAGCAGCAGATTTCGTCCCCAATGACATCCTTTATGAACAGGACCCTTCCATTAAAGCGCAGGGACAGCTTATCAAACAGTTCGATGTTCTTCAACATATTGTCGTCAGAATTGCTGCAAAAGAGCATTTGATAAGGTGGTTGGTTACAAGCTGGTGTTAACAGCCACCACTAGTGGGGGAGTGTTTCCACACACCGGGCCCATCATCTCCACCATCCCTTTTCAACCTCACAGGAATCCCGTGAAGAAGGCACTACCGTCCCCAAAGCTCAAAGGAAAGCAAGGGTCAGAGAAATTAGGGCACTGCCTGAGGCCAAAAACTAATAAATGGCAGAGCTGAGCCTCAAAAAGACAGCTCTGGCCTCTAAGTCTGCACTCCTCACCAGCGTGCTAGGGCAGACGCCCTGCTGTGCGACAGCCAGGAATGAAATGCTGAAACCACGGGGTCTGCAGGCAGAGGCATCAGGTGGGGGACATGGAGGAGAGCCCCACGGAGCCACATGAGAGGCTGAGTGACCTGCCCGAGGGAGACTTTTGATCCTGGGTCCGTTTATGAGTCTTGAGTAACTTCATCGAATACCCCTACAACCCTTAAGTTCCTGATTTAGAGCCACATGTTCCCAAGAGCCAAAAGGCATTCTAGAAACCTGTATATATTGCTAGTGGGAACATAAAATGGCGTAGTCACTTTGGAAAACAGTTCGGCAGGTCCTCAAGTGATTAAACGTAGAGTTACCATATGACCCAGCAATTGCACTCCTAGGTATCCACCCAAGAGAAATGAAAACATGTATGTGTACATGCATGTCCACAGCAGCATTATTCCTAAAGGCCAGAAGGTGGCAACAACCCTAACTGTCCATCAACTGATGAATGGACAAACAAAATGTAGTCTGTCTGAACAATGGAATATTTTTCAGCCATAAAATGAATGAAGTACTGATGCGTGCTACAACATGGATGAACGTTGAAAACGTTATGCTAAGTGAAAGAAGCCAGACACAAAAAGCAACATATTATAAGGTTCTACATATATGTAATGTCCAGTGTAGGCAAATCCATAGAAACAGAAAGCAAAATAGTGGTTGCCTAGGGCTGGGGGAGATAAGAGGGTGGGGGGGACATGGGGAGCGACTGCTAACAGGTACAAGTTTCCTTCTGAGGTGATGAAAATGGTCTAGAATTAGGTAAGTGGTGATGGTTGCACAACTCTGAATATACTAAAAAACACTGAATTGTGTATTTTTACACGGTGAATTTTATGGTATGTGTGAATTAGATTTCATATCTATCAATCCATCTGGGCATTCTCGAGGTGCAAAAAGGCCACCCTCATCTGAGGGGAACGAGGGGAGCTGGGCCTGGCTGGTGTGAGTGCAGATGTCTTTTCTGGCCAACACCTTACCTGGTATACGAGTATTTGTTGTTACTTCTGTTGTAGAGCAACTTCACGGCTGGCTGTGGGTTGTTTTAAAAAAAAGGAAGAAGAGAGTCACTTGGAGTGCAGGTGCGAAGGACCACCGGCTTCCCACAGTGCTGGAGCCCTGCCATCCGCCTGAAGAGGCAGGTAAGCGTAGCCTGCTGGCTGAGGTGGGGCTGGAGAGGGAGACTGCGCGAGCCAGCACCAGGAGAGACACAAGCTGAGCTGTGCGCCCCCATGCCTGACCCCTTCTCAGGCCTTGCCAAGGCAATTGCGCACATTTTTATTCCAAAACTTACTAGCCTCCAGCACTTTTGGTAGCAAAAGAAATGCCACAAGGTTGCCTCCACCATACCTTATTTGAAGTCGCTATAAGTTTCTGTTCTTCCTTGGATGAGGTGATGACAGGAACTTTGCAGAAAGGCTCATAAGTATCTTTGTTCTGCTGGAACAAAACATGCTTTCAGCCTGGGAGGCCTGCCCAGCACTGGACTGTTTAAGCTGGCCTGCCGGGCAAAGACGGACTCTGGCGAGGGGAGACGGGGCAGCCATGGCTGGGAAGAGAGGAGGATTCTCAGCACCAGTGAAGTAGGATGGGGGACGACCAGGGGTGGAGTTCTCCAGTGAACCCGCTCTTCGGCCAGGACTGTTATATGCCAGGGCGCTTGGCATATAAATACTAACAACAATGACACATTTCACAGCCCAGGAAGCCACTCAGAAATAAACCCTGAACATGGCAGATGAAATATGATTGCATCAAAGCTCCTAAAACCCCACTGCAATGACTGCAGAGGAATTATAAGCCCATGAGGAGAGAAAGAATGGGAAAAGTGGGGTCAGCAGACAAAAGATGTCAAAAATTCAAGTCTGGAAAGCAGGTCTCAAGTGAGTGATAACTGAGGAGGAGAACGCTGAAACCTAAGTTGCCGGATGGGAAAGAATCCACAGCTTTGAAGGCTGGTGGGCTCAGGGCAAGAGCAGAGGGTCGCGTGCTAGTCGGCAGAAGCACTGGTGAGCCCTCCAGATGGATCCCCTACCCCAGCTGGGCAGGAGAAAAGCCCACTTTCCTGGAGCAGTTTGCACAGGAGAGGACAGGGCTGAGTTGCTATTCCAAAAAGGGGAGATTCAGTGAACGATCTACGCGCTAAATGGTGAGCCCTACCCCCACCCCAGCCCCTTCTCCTACTCAGATCTCAGAAGGCAGCCAGTCAGGCTTATACCTACCAGGCAAGAGAGTGGAGGATTCCTCTACAGGGAACCACCTGTCCAAAAAAAAAAAGGCTACAGATTCTGACATTGAGAGTTCCCACTGAAAACGCCAGCCTTATCATCTGCCGCTGAAGCCCACTGGACAACAATACATACAGTGTTTCAGACCCTTTACTCTTGAGTTTCAACAGACCAAGGACCATCAGATTATACCCGGAAAGCCTCTCAAATATGAGACTGAAACCAAAACAAAGAGAAAAAGTAAGAGAAGGAGTCACACAATGAAGGCAGCAGAAAGAAAACTTCAAATAGTATCATCAGACAGATGAGAGCAGATATCGCATCCCATGAAACAAGATCAGCGTGCTATATAAAAAAGAGCACTCGGAGAACAAGAAAAGGCTCTCGGGAGTTAGAAATACGATAGCAGAAATGAAAAATTCAATAGAAGCGTTGAAAAGATAAAACTGAAAAAACCCTCTGAGAAAACAGAAGGATAAGGGCGACAGAAACTAGGAGGTCAGTCCCGGAGGTTTAATCTCAGACTAACAGAAACCACAAAAAGGAACCCAGAGGGCATGTCTCTAAGACAAAGATGAAACAGATTCCCTGATGTGTCTGAACATACCAAAAGGAGACTGAAGTTTCTGAGAATTTAGGGCTGAATTAGGGATGTGTGCTTAGAAAACCAAGCAAACGAAAGACAATGAAGCAATCACTAATTCTGGCAAACTGAAAAGTTACACGAGAAAGGAAATAATCACTGCATACTCTGTGGCTCAACTGTTAACAATATTTACACGACTCAACGTAAACTCTGAGTACGGATTTAATCAAAACTGTGATAAACTATACTGGGAGAAGGAATATGTGCATGCAAGTTTGGTAGTGGCTGGGGGTGGTGTATGAGCTAAATTTTAATTTTCTACAGAAACGCCAGTAGATAATGTGGTAAACTGAAAACTCAATAAATAGTATAAGAAACAGGTGAGTAAAGAAAGAACTGCTGCAAGAATTAAAAGAGGCTGCTGCAGGGGTGGGAGTGGGTGGAAGGCATATGGTAGATTTTTGACATCAACCTAGCTTACAATACTAACTTGGCTTGGTAAACGCTTTACATGCATTACTTTAATAAACATACAAATGAAATAAAAAATAACAAAGTAAAAGCTACAACATTCAGTTAAATTTACAGGGAGTTCACAGACTCGCAGTAGCGGCAGGGGTGGTGTGTGCAAATAACAGCTCCTCAGGCAAATAACAGTTCCTCAGGCAGACTGGCATTGTGGGTACTGCCCCAGTGGAGAGCCACCCAAGAGCCTCACGTTTACAGATCCAATTCCTAGGACAACGCAAAGGGGTTCTTCTGATTCTCTGCCATGTTTTAACTTGCCTTGAAATAAATGGCTGCTGGCCACATCTAGAAGTGTTCTGGTTTTGTAGGGATTTTACTGTCCCTAGACTTGACCCCAGTGGTCCTGTCCCAGCTCCAGCTGAGGAGTGAGGGGTGTCTGTCTGTAGAGATTACGCTGGGCTCTCAACAATGACTTGTGGGATGAGAATAAGTCTCCCAATGAGTCCAGAAAAAGGATCAGGTTTTATACCCCATGGCTCGGTACTGAAGGGTTACAATGCACACAGGGAGAGGACCCAACACCATGGGGGCTGAAATAAGCCAGAGAGCAGTCAGGTGGCATCAGCATCACAGGGAAGCCTCTCGGGGGTCGCGCAGGCCAGAGGGGAGCAGCTCCGGGGCCAACTCATTAACTCTCACAACAGCTCAATGAGGGAGGGGGACAATGAGAAAGGCAGATGAGTCTGGGGCTCCCCCCGCCCACACGGGGAGAAAGGGTGATGCCTACTTGCAGGGCTGCCTGGCACTCTTCCACCAGGCCCTGGACCAGGTAATACTTGGCTTCTGCCAGCAGCTCCTCGATCTCCCGGCGGCTCTCAGGCAAGGGGACTGCCCCGTCACGAAGGTAGTTGAGTATGGTACCAAAGTGCTTCCCACACCGGTCAATGAGGATCCAGCCTGCGGTGGGAGGAGGGGGGAGGAGAGCTGGGGTGTCTCTTGGCTCCCACCACCTCCGGGGAGAGCAGGACCACAGAGAGGGTTGAGGGCCCACCTGCCCAGCTACCAGCAAAGGGCTGACCAGGCCCTGCTGGCTGTAGACAAGCACACTCCAGACTCACTGGTTTGGGCTCCTTTATTTTATTTATTTATTTTTAACTTTTTTGGCCACACCGAAGGAAGGATTGAACCGGTGGCCCCTGCAAAGGAAGCACGGAGTCTTAACCACCGGACTGCCAGGGAAGTCCAGGGCCCCTGGGGCCTAAAAGCATGTTCCTAAAGTACCTCAAAAATCCCTTTGTTAAGAATATCGCAAGAGGGCCTACCCCACACCTGGATAAAATGGGTCCAAATGAGCACATCCCATTGACAGGGGAAAGGCTTCTGGTGTGAAAATATCTATTCCCTTTTTCAACAACGCTTTTTTTTTTCAGACTCCCAAATAACAGAGCCATTTCTAAGGAAGCAGACAGCTCACTGCCGCAGGCTGTGACATCTGACTCCCAAGGGTGACCCCCAGGCACTCACCAGCACCACCACAGAAAATTCCATCCGTAACCCCCCAAACAAGTGTTTAGTGGCTAACGACAGCGATCAGAGATAAAATGGTGACCAGCCAGACCCTGCCCTCAAGCAGTTCAGTCTAACTCGGGGAGATGGCGCTGGCATTCATGAGATACAGAAACACGTCCCAGCTGCTGACCAGAGCCAGGCACAGTGCGAAATCGTGCCTTGTGGGTGGGGACAAGGCGAGTCCTGCTGCTTCTCAGCGTCTTCTCCAGTCTCCAGTCTTGGCCCTGGTCTGCAGGGCCGCTGTGCGGCTTCTCGAAATTCCTCGGCTGAAATGCAAATGCTACTGGGAAGGGGAAAGAGGACTGGAGCCTGGGAAGGGGAGGAGGAGGTAGCAGAAGGGGAAGCAGGGATGAAGTGAAGACCAAGTACATCTCAAGAGAAAACGTGAAGCCAGACAGATGGAGAAGTCCCGGCCTTCCTGATAAGCAGGGTCACCCCGGGAAGGGGGCCCCAGGTCTCCTGCTGCACACTGCAGGTGAGGAAACACCAGTGCCCAGGGAAGTTAGGAGGTTCACACAGGAATCACTCCTTCTCTGCCCCTGCTTTCCCTCAGTTTGGGAAAAGAGCCAGGTTTCCACTCCTAAGACCACTATGTCTTCCCAAATCCTCCTCAGCCCCCGGGCCCTGGAGCAGCAGCAGAGGCCAAGGGCGGCCAAGGCACCTTTTCACGTCCGGTCACAAGTCGGTCCGCCTCCCCCGAGTCCAGCCCCACCAAGTGTGCTCAGGTGTTCTAGTGCACTGGTTAGTGTTCTTTGCCGCCATCACCAGAAGAGTTGACAACGAGGCCACTTCCACGTTCCGCTTTGCAACTGCTCCTCAGTCCACGGTTCCTGGGCCTTTGGTTAAAGGTCCCGTCTCGTCCCTCCAGAGCCTTCTGCGTGGCGCTTCCACGCTGCTATGGCTTCCTGAGTACAGCAAGAAGTTCATCCCCAATCTCGGCAAAAACAAAGCAAATGTGTGGCCTGGAGTCAGGCCCTGGATCCGAGCAAGGACAACGAGGCCTTCACAGGTGTGGTGAATCCTGTCACCTTGACAGTGCCCGCTGGCCATTACGTTCCCGCTCCTTTCTCCAGCTGAGACAACAAAGTGCGGACTCAGCATCTGTTCTGCAGCTCAGGTGCCTACAGGGGCCCTGAGCACACAGGATTACCAAGTGCGGGTGGGCAGGGTGGACCACAGCCCAGGCCCTGCCTGCCCCCCCACCCCTCAAGGGGGTTCTTCCCGCTCCAGCCAAAACTGGCCAGGCAGGAGTGAGCCCCAGGGCTGAGAGAGCCCCTGATGTTCCAGGAGATGCCAAAAATGCAGATTTCCCTGTGAAATCTCCTGACTTCTAAAGAACAGTAAGCTGATTTTTTTTTTTTTAAACCTGTCATTAACCCACCACAGGGCAGCCAAAGCAGGGCCTGCTGGCCACCAGCCTGTGACCCCTGTTGTTACTGTGGATCAAGTGCTCTCCTTCCAGCGAGCCGACGAGGTATGGAAAGACCGTATTATCTTCCCAACAGTTCTTGTTGATGGAGGCTCATTCCCCTGCATTTTCCTCAGATGAAAACAGGCTCGGAGAGGTTCAGGGACACTCCCAAGTTGGGGAGGCAGAACTAAACCACAGAGAACAAGCAAGGAACTCATAGGAAAACTCTTCTCATCATCCGAAATTGAGAAGACACGTAGAACCTCAGTCTTTGGGAGAAAGGGCAACAAATTCCACCCAGCTGCTCTGGGAAGAAAATGCCCTCATCTGCCTTTGATGCGTGGACAACGCAGCCACTCAGAAAGAACAGGGCCCCTGAAATCAGTTACCCAAGTGACAGTCCAGAGTTTCCATAAACGAACAGGCGGACCGTGACACTGGGCTCTGGCTCAAGAATGCTGTCAGGAAATGCTTGTGGTGAAAGAATCATACTTTGGACAAATAAGGGCAAAAAAAAAAGAGCACAGCCAGGCGCACTCTCCATGAGGTTTCAATTAGCATTTTGACTTCAAAATATTTTAGTTGCTTTCAAAGCAGGAATCGATCCCTTTGAAATAGTCAGCTCCAGTCCCCAGCATATAGACAAGCTGAGGGAAGCCAAGCCAGGTCCGGGCGACCTGGGCTCCCTGGCCCCTTCGGCAGGGCTGGAAAGAAGAGTGAGGGGCGTAGACCCGGAGGCGCTGGGACGGGTTGAGTGAGGCAGTACAGGCCTGTACTGGAAACCCAGCTCTGCTCCTACTCGCTGGATGACGTCGGTGTCTCACTTAACCTCTCTGTCCGACCGTTTCCTGTTCTAAAAATGGTTCCTCCCTGGGCTGGCATAAAGGTAAGATGAGAGGATGTACAGGAAGCACAGAGCACAATGCCGGGTCTGCCAGCAGCCATCACATAGGTCTCTGATGGTGAACCCTTTACCTATGTCATCATCACTGGAGAACAGACAGGAGTGGCAGCGGCATCCAGAGGCGGAATGTTCCAGCCCCCAGGAAGGGGGTCTGGGAGGAGGCTTGGCTCCTCCGCCGGGCTTGCCCCCTCCCAGCCCCGCCAGCAGACCAGGTACTTCCTCTCTCCTTCCCTCCCCCACCTCCTCCAGGGAGCTTTCACTGACCTCTCCTTCTCCACACTAAGCTATTTAGATTTTTATGGTCCCCAAACTTGCCTGTTCATAAGTTGCCTAAGGTACTTGGGTCCTTGTTACAAATTCAGACTCTTGGAAGTAGCCTCGTTCCTAAATCAGAATCTCTAGGGCAGGGTTTCTCTGCCTCAGCACTGACACTTTAGACCGGGTAATTCTTTGTTATGGAGAGACTCTCCATAGGGTATGAGGCAGCATCCCTGGCCTCCACCCAATAGCATTCCCACACCCAAAATGTGACACCCAGAAATGTCTCTGGATATTGCCAAGTGTCCCTGAGGGTCAAAAATCATCTCTGGTTGAGCACCACTGACTGAAATAGATCAAAGACCTAAATGTAAAAAATAATGTAAAAACTGAGAGGTATCAAAGTCAACAAATCAGATTGGGTGAAGATATTTACAACATAAGACCACAAAGAAATATGATCCAGAACATATACTTATACAAAGAAAGAAAAAAAGGAAAACGGGAAAATGTGTAAAGATACTGGCCGGCAGCTAAATGATGAAACACAACGGCCAATAAACATAAGTCACTCAATGCACTGGATATCAGGAAATGCTAAATAAAACAACAAAGTACTGTATCATAACCATCAGATTGGCAGCAATAAACAATGACAGGTGCCCAGTGTTGGCAAAAATTCAGACCCCTGTAGGGAGGATAACTGACACAACCGCTAATACCTAATCAAGCCGAGGATATGATCCCCAATTCCCCGCTTGGGAATCAACTCCAGGACAGAGCTCCCAATGGTGGGTAGGACCTTAATGCTGTGGGCCCTGGCGGGGGGCTGGCTGGGGCCTGGGGACTCCAGAGCTTCTTCATTCACCAAAGTAAAAATATTATTTTCTGGGTGTGCCATGATGTGGCAAAGGTTGGGAAGCAGAGCCCACACGTGCACTGGGAGAGTGTTGGAGAATGATAATATTCCTAACAGTGAATGCTGGAAACAGCCTAAATAACCATCACAGAACATGGATCCATAAACTGCATGGAACACTCTACTTCAGGGAAATGTGTGAACTAGAGCTGTTTTTTCATGGATCAATCTCACAGGCATAATGCTCACTAAAGCAAAAGCTAAAAGGCTAAGTACAAGCTATAACACGTAACACCGTTTATATGATGTTTAAAAATTCACCAGCTATACAGTGGTTACGGACATAAACAGTTGTAGTAACAGTAATTCATGCAAAGCCCCACACCAGTGGTTCTCAGCCCTGGCCGCGCATTAGAATCCCACGTAGAATCCCACGGCGAGCTCTTAAAGTCCTAACGCCCATCACACCCTGTCCGGTTACATCTGGCTGAGGAGGGGGTGGGGGACGGACACGACAGGCATCAAGGTTTAGCTCTGAGGGTGACTCTGTGCAGCAAAGACTGAAATCCACCCCAGTGACCCTATAGTCAAGCTACTTAGAGGTCATCGCTGGAAGGGAGAGAGGCAGAGAGGGTAAAGAGAAGCCCCATGGGTCCAGGTAACGTTTTAGTCCTTTTCTGAGTCGGGGCACAGGGGAGCCTGTTACATTATGCAGTTTAAACGCTTTCAACTTATTTCAGAATTTTGCATAAGGCAGGAGGCCTGGAGAGCTCAGGGAAACGGGTACTGCAGTTTTCCTGCTTATTACACTGCCCCACTGGTTTTCTAGGGAAGGTCTACTGATAATTAGATTCATGACTCTCTTCTCTGATCTAGTGTATAGACTTCCTTACTCCAAAAACATTAGCCAGAGACCAGACACCATTTAAGGCGGGAAAGTACTACAAGCAACAGGGAGGGATGAGGCAGGCAACTACAGGTGAGGGCCAGACAGAAGTCGTGTTACTAAAGGTGCCACATAAATCCACCCGCCAATGACGACAATGACAAGGGCTCCGGGAGAAATTCTAGCACTGCAGGAACTGAACCTTTCTGGGGAGGAGTCTGGGAAAGGCCTGATCACTGCCACCGTGTTCTCTCAGAAGAGCGACCCCTGTAGGGGGAACGTGAGACCGCAACACCCTCATCCCACAAGGCCAAGGCAGGCCACTTCTCCCCAGCGTGCTGAGACCCTTCCCCATAGCCCCGCCCCCTCTACACCCCAGCCCAGGCAGGACTAAAGCAATAACAGACAGCCCCCATTTACTGAGTCTCCCAAAGTGCCGGGCATTCTGTCAAGGGCTTTCTAACGTCCTCATGTAATCCCCATGACAACCCCGAAAAGCATTATCATTTGCAACTTTGAAATGAGGAAAGAGGCTCAGAGAAAAAGTCACTCGCCCAGTGTCACATCACCAGTGAACGGCACGTGAGCCTGTATGAGCACAATGCCCAATATGTGGAAACTGCTCCGTAGCGGTTAGCTGGGACAGCTACCATGTGACAGAGCAGGACTCAAATCCAGGTCCACCTCCAACACCCACGCTCCTCTCTGCTGAGGAATTACGTGCACACGGTACACAACTCAGGCAGGCAGAAGGGCGTGTAGTGCAAGAGAGTCTGCCACCCACCCAGGACCCCAGGTCCCCTCCCCAGAAGCAACCAGCTTCTCAGGTATCCTGTACAGATTTCTAGCAACACAATGCATATACTGTTCGGTATCTTCGGAGCCCTTGTTCTTTAACCAGCATGCCGTCCTGCTGGCTTTACACGCCTGGGTGAGCCGCACGCGGCAATTGGGCCTGTTTGTGGCAAACTTCACTGCTGCCGACAAGCTTCCTGCCTGAAGGCCAGGGTGAAGCTGTGAGATGCGGAAAATCTACCGCATTTTGTAGATCCAAGGGTGTGCTTAGGCCACGGGTCAGGCTGGGCAGTGTACTCCCCAGGGGCCAACAGGATTGCTCTGCCAGCACAGCGCTGGCTGGAAGACCAGACACCCAGCCTGACATCCCAGGCCCAAAAGGGCTTCATCTCTAAGCTGGTGGTTGGACCATAAGGCTGCCACACTCAGACGACCAGGCCTAGGGCTGGGCCCACATCAAACCACGCACAACAGACAGTAAGAGCCAGCAAGTCCTGGGTTCAGTAGCTTCATCATTTCCAGCCCTGTGGCTTTTGAAAAAGCATTTCACCTCTCTGAGATGTGAATTTCTCACTTAGCAATCGGTAACAACAGCAGCCACCCCTTAAAGGGTTAAGGTGAGGCTTAAATGAAACAAAACCCATAAAAGGCCATACTGTGAGCTTTTCATGATGACTTGAAGGGGGCTGGAGTTCTGTGAAGTGGAAATAGCTGAGGTTTGGAGTGTCAAAGGCAGCACTGCTTCCCTGGAGATGCTGGGTTTTTCATGAAGCACCGAGAAAGGACATCCTCTGGCAGCTGTTTAGAAGCCTGCGCAGGCCCACTGGTTCCACTCTCGTGCGTCTCCCAGTTGGGGGATGGGAAAGCTTGTGGACTCTGTCTCCTTTGTGACACGGCATCAAGCCACCAAGGTGAGAGCTCTCAAGGAGACACGGCTTCCACTTTGCCTTGGAAGCAAGCCAGCCGCTTTTCCTGAGCCCCGCCAGAGACTGGGCAGGGCGGAAGAAAGGCCACAACAATCCTGGGGTCTCAGATAAGGTCCACTTCCTTCAGCAGCTGGGGTGCTATTGTCTTGATTTCCACAAATACTCCCGGGCAATGCTGGGTGCGGCCCAGCAGAGGGGATCCTCCTACTCATAAAAACCCTGGTGTTTTCTGGGTGGGGCACGGAGGCAACTCTGGGGCTCTGACCTCATTCACCTGCTGCTGGGCCAGAAACCCGAGTTTGTGGGGAACCCAGGGAATTGGGACTGCAGGTCCCCCAGCAGCCTGGCTTCTCCAGGACACAGAGGGAGACGCCCCCACTAGCCGAAAGTCCAGGGTGTGGTCCTCTTAGGACAGGAGAACACGCTGTGCACACCAGGCCCAGAGCCCCCAATCCCACCCCCTGTGTCAAAACTCGCCACTCTTCCAGGAACTACCATCTCGAGAAAGGCAGGGGAGTCAGCACAGAGGCCAGCCTCGGAAACAGGTAAGGTAGGGTCAAGCCAAGCCGTGGTCTGGCCTGGTCTCAAGCAAGCTCAGGCCAAGGAATTAAGGATGGGGCCATCTTTAAACCTCATGTGACCTGCCCCATAAACCCAGCCCAGGAAGGATGCTCCCTCTTGCAGGGGTCTGAGTGTTCCAGGCGGGTGGAAGCAGTTATGGGAAGTAGGACCATTTTAAACAATCCTTTGCCCTTCATTAACATGACTTTCCACAAAAAGAACAAAGAAACCACACACTGGGGACTTCCCTGGTGGTCCAGTGGGTAAGACTCCATGCTCCCAATGCAGGGGGCCCGGGTTCGATCCCTGGTCAGGGAACTAGATCCCACATGCATGCCGCAACTGAGAAGCTCACATGCCGCAACTAAGAAGCTCGCATGCTGCAACTAAGAAGTCCGCATGCCACAACTAAGTTCCCATGCCACAACTAAAAACAAACAAAGAAACAAAAACAAAAAACCCACGCATTGAATATACATATATTGAATGCTTACTATGGGCCAGCAGTCCCCCCGGGGTGGGTGTCATTGTGCCCATTTACCAGATGGAGAAATGAGACAACGACAGGCTAAACAACTTGATTAGGGTCACCAGATAAGAAAATGGGGAGCTGAGACTCCAAAATCCAGGTTTCTGAGTCTTTTATCAGGAACCCATCCTAGGAGGACAATGGTCCAGAGAAAACGCTCTCACCTCTGTCACACTTGAGTTTCACTCTGACATCACAGAATCATGACAGAGAGAATGGGAAGAGAGCCAACCAGGGCAGCCAGTCCAGCGTCCACTGTACAGAGCTGATGCCTGGGGCGGGGAAGTGACTTTCTCAAAGTCACACTGCAAATCAACAGCTAAGTCGAGATTATGACCCCCCATCCCGCTGACTCCTACTCATCTTCAGCTCTCAGCTTAGGTGTCACCTCCTCAGGGAAGCCCTCCTTGACCACCTCCCCCACCCCCCCGATTAGATCTAGTCTCCCTGTTACTCACTCTCAAGGCTCCCTGCACGCCCAGTAACACTGAGCACAATAGGAAACCTGGGCCTGTGGACACTGCCTGTTTCACGTTGGTTTTCTGAACTGCAAGGAAGCCCTCGACCACAAGCACATCCCAGGCCCCGGAGGCTGGGCTTACCTTCACTATCCGTGAGCACCTCCATGCGCCCGCTGAACATGGCCTTCAGCATGGTGTCCTGCTTGGTCAGCGTCTGCATGGTGGTGTAGTACAGGGCTCCACCCACGTTCAGCTTCACGTACTTGGAGCTGGGGCTCGTGCCCTTGAACGAAGTGGTGCGGGTCGCAGCCGCTGGCACCGCTGAGCTCACCACACTTTCTCCTGACATCTCTTCCTGCCAGGGGACAAACACAGGGGCACTAGGGTCACAGCACCAGGCCTGATTTACTTTTTGCAGCCAGTGTGCTGCAGCTGGCCTCCAGATGTGTTCTGCTTAGTCCAAGTGTATACTGCATTGAAAACAAAGTTTGCTCCCAGCATTGACAACTCGGGAGAATTCACAGGAAAATCTGGGTTTCTGGCTTCTCTTAAAATCAGAGGCCAACTAGGCCAGCAGGGGAACCAGTGGTGGGAGCTGGGGCGTCGGCTGCCCCATGGGGAGGAGCATGCACTCCCCAACCTGCCCCAAACTCCAAGCAGACAGCCTCATACACTGGCTTCACTGCTGACCCTGCAAGTACCAGTTTGCCACTCCAGTCTTGCATTACAAGGACTTCCTTTGTGCCCACTACTCGTATAAATGAACACCCTGGCTGTATCCTAAAGCGGCCGAAAGCACTGCCAAGGTCTCGTTTTCTTACTGCTACGCACCACGGAACAGCTACAAGTGCCACTTTTCAGTTGCATTACCCATGAAACAAGCTTTCAGGAAATTGAGTGGGGTCTCAACTACCACTGCCTTACAGGGAAAAGGTGTTTCTAAGGACTCAGCAGACATAAAAACTCCTGGAAGCAAGTTATTGCAAACTGGAGACTTCCTGTACTGGTGCTACCCCGAACAGCAAGATCCGCGGAAGCTCCCTAAAGAGCACTGCCAGCGACCACGAACATCCCCGTAAGAGAAATGGATGCAGTGTCTGATCTAAGCAGACGCAGGAAAGGAGAGTGGTAGCTGGCATGGGTGTATTCAAAGAAAACTTCTTTTTCCCCAATTCTGTTTTTTTAAATTGTAGTCTAGCTGATTTACAATGTTGTGCCCATCTCTGCTGTATAGCAAAGTGGCTCAGTTATACACACATTTTTAAAATATTCTTTTCCATTATGGTTTATCATAGGATACTGAATACAGCTGCCCGTGCTATACAGTAGGACCTTGTTTATCCATCCTATATACAATAGTTTACATCTGCTAATCCCAAACTCCCAGTAGAAAACCTTTCTTGAATAGGGAACATTCTAGAGCGGAATATTCCAAGAGTGGCTGAGTCTTGACTTGATCTGGAGCACAGCACTGAGAAAGCAGCCCCCGCTGGCCAGGAGCTGGCCCAGCACTCACGCCGAGGCCTCGGGCTTCCCACAGAATGTGAATGACTTCACAGCACATCACCAGCAGACAAGGCAACTCGGCGGCTGATGCATCAAGACACAAGCGAGGCCACTCCGTAATTATGTCCGAACACAGACAAAAACAAGGACATTGTCCCCCCAAAAATGACCAATAAGAGTCATGGCTGCTTCTTTACCAATTAGAGCCCCATTCCATCCTTCCCGCCTTCAAGTGAGGAATGACTAAGACCCAGTCCCAGAATTAGCCCTGTTTCCCGGCAGCATTCAACACAGAGCAAAGCCCCACTTCCCTGAGTCCTTCGCACAATCACCCACCACCAGAAGCCCGAGTCCTCTTTCTGAGACTCTCCACAGTTCTCCCTCAATGCACCAAGGAAACAAACCCAACTATGACTACAGACATACTCTTGGTGATTTCAGCTGGAGGGCATTGACAACACAAAACCTTTAAAACTATACCCTGGACTGAAAAAGGACTGTTTTTTTTTTTTTTATTCTTTATGCTTTTCTTTTTCAGACCTCCCACAATAAACACATATTACATTTATAGCTGGTAAAACACAAATGTTATTTTTTTTAGAATTTATTTATTCATTTTTAATGGATTCATTTATTTATTTTTTGGCTGCATTGGGTCTTCGTTGCTGTGCACAGGCTTTCCCTAGTTGAGGTGAGCGGAGAATACTCTTCCTTGCGGTGCGCAGGCTTCTCACTGCGGTGGCTTCTCTTGTTGAGAACACAGGCTCTAGGCAGGCAGGCTTCATTAGTTGTGGCACGCAGGCCTCAGTAGTTGTGGCTTGCGGGCTCTAGAGCGCAGGCTCAGTAGTTGCGGCACACGGGCTTAGCTGCTCCGTGGCACGTGAGATCTTCCCGGACCAGGGCTTGAACCCAAGTCCCCTGCATTGGCAGGCAGATTCTTAACCACTGCACCAACAGGAAAGTCCCCACAAGTGTTATTTTTTAAATGGGGTAAGGGACTAACGGGTGGCAACCTGCCATCCACCAGTGATAGTAGAGGCAATGGCCAACTTGCTTGACCTCCATCCCCTCAAAAGAGTGGCCTGGAAATCACCCACTGGGGAACCCACTGTTGTCAGGGCACTGCAGAATGACATGGATGAAGAATGGCCTCCTGGAGAGAGAGGTGTTTTCTCAAGAAACTGTTCCTGCTTCGTTCATCAAGTGAAAACATCACAAGAAGGTTAAGTTTTCAAAAGCTCAGGCTTAGCTCACGTGGGGTCTCTGTGGCCTGATGTCAAACACAAAAGACAGAAGCCAAGAGGAAGTAGTGATGCCTCCCTCCTAGCTTTCCTGTGAAATCAGGCCTCAGAGACCTGCCACTAACAGTTATGACCAACCATTTCCCCCAGAAAGACACACTGTCCATTTGATGACAGAAATGGCTTACAGGAGTAAAGAGTTTCAGAAAACTCTGATGACCTGGAGCAGGGGGGAAAGAAAAGCTTATAATTATGGATTGGGAGGTTTTCTTTGGGGTGGGGGGTTAGTTAAGGAAATTTGCCCCCAAACGGAAATACTTTTTTAAGCACTTATTTCAGATCTAAATTTATACAAAAATAAATATGTTTTTGGGAAATGGTGTGGCATTTTGTAAGGCACTTACCGTGAAACAGACAAAAAAAGTCATAAAGTATAATTTTATGTGCTGTACTTTTTTTGCTTTCCAATACCTTTTTAAAGATAATTTGCATACACTAAAGTGTATTTTAAGTGTAGAGTTTGATGAGTTTGGGTCAACTTATGCACCTATGTAGCCCCTACTCAAATCAAGATAGAGAACATTTCCATCACTTCCAGAAAGCCCCTCCCTGACCCTTTCCCACTCCTCCCTTCCAGGAGATACCACTGTTTTAATTTCTATCACCACATACTACTATTTAAATCCAAACAATGCTGGAAGACAGTTATCATTATTTCCATTTTGTGGATTTGGATACCTCAGCCCACAGACAATCAGTCACTTCTCCAAGTGCACGGGTGACGGAGGTGTCTTGAGGAAGCGAGTGAAGGATGTGGGCAAGTCCTGCCTGGCCCCAAGCCCATGGTTTTACCAGTGGTCATGCTTGGTATACACAGAGCTGTGACACAGAAATTGAGAAGGGGGCCCCACCCCCCATTCTTCAGAAAGTACAAAAAAGCTCTCAAAGAAAGACAGCAGGTCATGTGTGGCTGAGGGCTTGGGTTTGGAAGTCAGACCTGAGTTTAGGCCCCAAGCCCTGCCACTTACCAGCTGTCTGAGTCTAGTCCCATCTAGTGAGTGGGGACAGCGGCCACACCTTCCAGGGCTGCGATGCCCCCAGAGAGCACTCAGCCCAGCCCCTGCCTCAGAACAACACAAAGCACTCAAACTACGATGATCTGGGAATGCGCTCCAAGTCTCAAATTATCTTCTCTTTGAAGTCCATTTCCAGGTCTACTTACATTCGACCGAATCACTAAGAAAGAAAGGCAGAAACCATCCTGATCTAGCTTGAGACTTCCAAGGAGACAGAGAAAGCCCTGAACCTTTCCAGAGCCCACCCTTCCAAAGGTCAGTCACTTCAATACTAGGAGAGGCCCTTGGAAAAAAGATTCTGGCTGTGTTCATCCCTAAGCCTGAGTCACAGGGAGCGGAGGACACAAAGCAGTAGACAATATGCCTCTCACAGCAAACCTCTCTTCGGAGGCCTCCCCAGCCATCCCTGCTGGGATCCTGCCTTTGTTTCATCGTTAATGAGGTTGGGGAGGTGAGGCAGGAGAGAGCACAACTGGTTACAAGAAACAGAGGTAATTAACACTTGCCGTATTGGTTACTGATTCTACTCAATCAGAAGTTTATTCCTGTTAGATCAGTAAGTCCAGGCTTCTCTTTCCCACCTCCCCTGAGCATACTGTTGCTGATTCTAAACAGTGGCTCTCCACTTTAAAAAAATCCTGATGCCTGGGCCCTACTCAGGGAAATTCTGATGCAATTGGTCTGGGGGTGTGGCTAGGCAATAGCACTTTAGAATTCCAACTCCCTAGGTGATTCCAATGTGCAGCCAAGATTTCAACCAGCTGTTCTAAAAGTTCTGTGTCGCCCCACTCCAATAAGCCTACATTTAACTTCCTGGTCTTGGAGAAGCTCCCCAACCTCTGGCTCTATAAGCCCTATGAATTTCTGACCACACAGAAAAACAAACCAAATCAGAAACAAAAGCAGGCCCCTGCTTCACAGTTTCAGGCCACACACAGACAAGAAGCAACTGTATGCATGCTTAAAAATAAAAATCAGCCTAAGGGGTAAAACCCCTGACTCGAAAGGAGACCCAGGCAAGTACAACAGGAAAAAAGGCACCAAATCCCTCACCCTTCGAGGTTCCCTCTACCTCTCTCTGTAGAACTGTCTCTCGTGTGTGTGCGTGTGTGTGTGCGTGTGTGTGTGTGTGTGTGTTGGAGATGTGTGTGGAAGGTCTGAATAAGAGTTCAGCAAACCTAAACCTGCAGTTCTGTGTGACGTTCAGACAAATGGTTTCACCGAGTCTCAGCTTCCTAACTTGTAAAGTGAAGTTAAAGCCATAATCTTCAGAATAACCCGCAAGGAATAAATATTTAAGTATTTGGTGTAGTTTCCCTTTTGCTCAAGTTGTCCTTGAGGCCAGAGCTTCCCAGCCTTGACTGAACTGGAATCACCTGGGTGCACTTAAAAAGTGGTGATGCCTTGGCTTCACCCAGAACAATTAATCAAATTGGGGAAGGGTGTGGCAACTCAGAAACTAGTGTTTAAAAAGCTCTTCAGGTGATTTTAATGTGCAGCCACAAAGCTCAGGTGTTTCTTTAACTAGCTAAGAGTCATTGTCTTGAGGCTAACTATAAAACTCCCTCTACCCCCCAAATCAGGGCACTTCTACAACTCAGAGGTCTGCTGTTCCATTTCAACAAAACTAAATTCAACCAGTGGACTTCCCTGGTGGCGCAGTGGTTAAGAATCCGCCTGCCAATGCAGGGGAAACAGGTTTGAGCCCTGGTCCGAGAAGATCCCACATGCCGCGGAGCAACTAAGCCCGTGCGCCACAATTACTGAGCCTGTGTGCCACTACTGAAGCCCGGGCGCCTAGAGACCACGCACCACAACGAAGAGTAGCCCCTGCTCGCCGCAGCTAGATAAAGCCCGCGCGCAGCAATGAAGACCCAATGCAGCCAAAAATAAATAATAAATAAATTTATGAAAAAGATAAAAATTCAACCAACCACATAACTGTAGCATTATTTTGCATCCAAAACTTACAGGACAGCCACTGATATTTCCAAGAGTTTTGTCGAATTACTTTCTCTTCCTGTGTTGAGCACACAAACCATTGGCCTATTTCTTTCAGCAGGCTAGTGAGGAAAAGGTTATCATCACGCCCATTTTTAAGGGGAGAAAAGTAAGTACCAGAACTATTAGGATCCTCTGCCTTCCACTCTCATGCACCTCTCATTACAGAGCCCAAATCAAGAAATCATCACTCTCTAGGGCCTCCCTGGTGGCGCAGTGGTTGAGAGTCCGCCTGCCGATGCAGGGGATACGGGTTCGTGCCCCGATCTGGGAGGATCCTATATGCCGCGGAGCGGCTGGGCCCGTGAGCCATGGCCGCTGAGCCTGCGCATCCGGAGCCTGTGCTCCGCAACGGGAGAGGCCACAACAGTGAGAGGCCCGCGTACAGCAAAAAAAAAAAAAAAAAAGAAATCATCACTCTCATCCGCTGCAGGGCTTGCTAAAACAGATTGCTGGTCCCCACCCCCAGACTGACTCAGTAGTCTGGTAGGTCTAGAAAACTTGACCATTTCTAACAAGTTCCCAGGTGATGCTGCTGGTCTGGGAACCACAGTTTGAGAACCACTGCTTTAATGACTTCTCTCCCTCAAGTGGAACTTACTTTGCACAAAATGGAGCTGTTTAAAGTCAGATACAGGTTGAATCATTTTTTTCTTCAACATTGGCCTTGGGACCGGTGTTCCCTAAAGACTGCACTTGCCAGGTTAAAGACTTGGGGCAAACAAGTAAAAAGAGGGTCTGGGCTGAACTTCGGTCATTCCCACCTTGAAAAAGGGCTATTCAAGAACAGACCTTTGAAGGATTCCAAGCACAGAGAAACTTCCCACAGCTAGAAGATAAGAGTGTGAGGCATCCCCAGCTCCTTGGGTGTGGCCACCCCGGGTCTCGACGCAAGTGACTAGATAGGTACCCAGGCGCCAATTAAGGCGCTGGATTCCGTGGGCGAAGGTACCCTGACCTCAGGACCCTGGCATCATACCTCCGCGGAGTTCCCAGCACCGAGCGCACGCCCGCCGGCGGGCTCCCTCGGTTTCTTTCCTCCGCTCCACTGGCCCGTGTGTTCAGACGCACTTGTAAGCCTCGTCCCCACTTCACCGAAACCCAGTGACTCTAGCACAACTTCCAAAAACCCCGAACACTCCGCTCCAAGGAATCCCACTTCACCCTCTCATAAATTACCCATTCTCCTTCACAACCCTGCCCAAATCCTCATTTTCCACTCCAGATATCCATCTTCAGTGACATCTCTTTGTTCTCTTTACAATCACCAATTCTCATTTCCGACCAGCGCTGAAGTCTCAGAGATTGCCCCCCCTACTCATCCATGCACATATCTACTCCCGAAGCCCAAATGCCCTTTCCCGGATCCCACAACAGCCAGGGACAGCACTCCCCTACACACACAAACAAACAAACACACACACACACACACAAGCACACGCACACACTTCTCTGTCCAGAGCCCTTCCCCCATCCCCGGCCTCGCCCCCCATCCATTCCCCCAATCACCTCTCTCCTATCGCGACAGCCCCTTATCAAACCCCCTCCTCTCGGTCCCTGCCCCCTTTATTCTACCTCTGTCCCGCTCTCTCGCCCGCCCAGAGCCCCCAGTCCGCGGGCAACGCCCTCCTTACCATGAAAAGCCGGAGGACGCCGGAGTCTCCAAACCCGGACTAAGAAAGACAGGAAACACCCAGCTCGCTTGAGCCTAGGGCGGAGGCGGGGCCGGGGCGAGAACTTCCGCACTAGGCCACGCCACTTCCGCCCCGCAGAGGACACTTTCCTAAAGGGTCCGTTGTACTCCTAGATATCGGCCGCTTTCCTTCCAAGTTCCCTGGCTGGAATGGGTTGCATCCCTTCTCGGATGGGTCAGGCAATTATCCCGCTCCTAATGCTCCGCTTTTTCGGCTTCCATAGAGGAGGAAAAGGTGCAGGGAGGTTTTCCTTTCCGGACGAAGAAGCTCTTCGGAACTGTCGTTTCCGGGACTGGATAGTTGTTTCCCGGCGGAGCTCTCAGAGTGAACACCCCGGGGCAAGATGGCGGTCGGGCCTCGGCTGCTTCCCCGGGTCAGGCAGAGCTCGGTGGTCTTGGGCTGAGGCGGTGGTAAACTGCGGCCCCGACCCCGAGCGCGGGGGCCTCGAGCGGATAAAGGTCTACGGCCTGCGGGTAGCGAGTGGCAACGGGGTTGTGGGTTCTCTGGGTAGTGGGGCCGGGGACTTGGAGGGAGGTGCACATGGGGCTGGGTCCCTGCTTCGCCTGGTCGGAGGGGCAGTGCTGGGGACTGGCTTTCGGGTTCCGGTGGGGGGTGGAGAGGGGGAGGGGCTCTCCGTGACCTTTCTATCTCTGGGGCCAATGAGATAAAAAGGGGCAATAGGCCTTTATAAGCGGACTAGCGCTGGACGAAAAAGATTTGTTATTGTGGTTGTTGATGCCAGGGAAAGACGCCGGGCCGCAGGAGTCACCCAAACCGGAGTTCGAACCCTACTCACTGTAACCTTGGGTGAATTCCTTCTTCTCTCTGAGCCTCAGTTTCCAACTCTGTAAAATGGAGTAATTAGCTCGTGTCACAAAGGGTGTTGTGTAATTTCAAGTTTTAGAACCATGTCTGACATTCAGCTCTCAATGGAAGCAGCTGATGTTAATGATACCAATAAAGAAAAGCTTGGTAGTAATCTGACTTTTAACTTAGCCCCACGGGCAGCCTTGCATTCTCGATTTTTCTTTGCCTTCCATGAATAGTGGCGTCCCTGGGTCTTCTCTGTTTCACTTAAAATAAATAATTGCTTTGGGGTTAGAAGTGGGTTCAAATTCAGGAGCCTAGTGACCTCTGACAAGTCATGTCACTTTCTACATTTCATTTTCTCTGTGTGAAGGTGGGATTTGATAGGATGCACCTACGTAGGCTGTAGCCTTCAAAATCTGTTGCTTATTCTTAAGAAAGTTACACTGTTGAGACCTGATAGAGCTGAAAAGACAGAGGTGGTTAAATATCTGTAGTGTCTGATCCACGGTCCACCCTTAACAAATGGTCATTCAACCAGGTCATTCAACCTGGCTGCCCAGCTATTCCCACCATAAGCGGAAAATTTTCTTGGGCTCAGACAGCAGTTGTTTATGGTGCTTCACCTTTGGACTACACTCTCTAGACTGTCAGGCTCTTTCATAGTGCTCCATGAAGTTGGCCTGATCCAGAAAAGATTGATTTTGAACAGTCTCATGGAACTATAGAAGTAGAGAAAAATCCTGACTCAGTATTAAAATCTTGACTCTGCCCCTTTTGGGATTATGGGAGATATTAAATGGGATTATGGGAGATATTAAATGATCATATAGGGTTGCTCTTCTTGTTAGATGAGATCACATAGAAAGGACAGGCAGTGGGTACCCAAATCAACATGTTTCCTTTTGCTTTTCAGACCATCTTGGTTATCACCAATCTCTTGTTTCCTAATCTTTCCACCTATAACATTTTTGTTTCCCTAACTGGATTGTAAACTTCTTAGGGAAAGAACGGTAAAGCTCACTTACCTGCTGTCTGCTTTCAGATACTCCGTATTAACATTTTCCCATTTAATCTAATCCCAGTATCCTGATGACTAAATCAAGATACAAGAAGGGTAAATTTTCATTTAATCCTTTTAGCAACTCTAGGAGGCAGGTACTATTATTATCCTCAATTTACAGATAAGGAAACTGAGGCCTAGAGAGGATAAGTAACTTGGCCAAATAAGGTAGAACCAGAACTAGAGAGAATCAAGGGCTACTTTGATGCAAGGCTTTCTCTGCTACACACAGCCTTTTCTATGCACAGCCTTTTCTTTGATTCTCCAGGGCATTTAGCAGAGTAAGTACTTAATAAATACTTCTGATGTGTTTTTATTTGATTGATGAACTGTAGTAGATGTTATGCAGGTAGAGGAGGTGAATAAGAAAGAATTTGAAGAACTGCAAAGTATAGACCATTATGTGGTGTAAACAGAAACCAACATATAGCGTTGCCGAGGGGATGATGATCTCAAGGAAGGGATCTTATCCTGCAGGGCCCGCTGGGAGAAGTGAAGTTTTGACATAGTCTTAGAGGTTCTTAGTCACCGTTAGCATGCAACCTCCTGTTTTTCTATTGGGAAAAGTGCTCTCTTCTTCTGCTCCCTCCCCTTCCTCCCCCTGCCCCCCAAGAGGGACTGTCTCCACATTAAGGAAAGAGTATACCATTGTGCTCATGGCTTGGGCCGGCTTGTTTGTAGCTCTCAGGACCTTGAAGCTGTTACCCAATATAAACAGGGCCCAGGGTTCACAGCCCAAGTGACAGGACTGGTGAGTCTTAGTGCACCCAGGGATAGAAAAAACTCTTAACGGGTGACTGTTATTTCCTACCCAAAGAACCATACTGTACAGAGGAGGGCCTCTGCTGAAGAGTTTTAAAAAAAATCTTTGTGTCTATAAAAATAATACGTCAATTAGACTTACTGACTGTGCACCCCGTCAGCCACCTCTATAGGTGCTTGATGTCGTCATCTCATTCAGTGTTCATGATCGGCCTCTAAGCTGATTAACAGACAAGACAGAACGACGCCGAGATATCTCCCCCGCGGTACATGGCAGAGCTGGGGGCTGACTCCAGCTCTGTGTGACTCACAGTGCCATGTCACGCTACCACATGCCTTCTATGGAGAATTCGGAAAACAAACTAGTTAGGGAAGCAAAATTCCCACAGTTCCCCTACCTCAAAACAACCATTCTTTTTTTTTTTAATATTGAAGTATAGTTGATGTACAATATTATATATAAGTTACAGGTGTACAATATTATATATAAGTTACAGGTGTATAATATGGTGATTCACAATTTTTAAAGGTTTTGCTCCATTTGTAGTTATAAAATACTGGCTATATTCCCCATGTTGTACAAAAGATCCTTGTACCTTATTTTATACCTTACAGTTTGTACCTCTTAATCCCTTACCCCTATACTGCCCCTCCCTCCTTCCCTCGCCCTGCTGGTAACCAGTTGTTCTCTATATCTGTGAGTCTGCTTCTCTTTTGTTATATTCATTAGTTAAAATAACCATTCCTAACGTGTTTTTCCCCCCAGTTTTGTGTCTACCTGTGCACATGATTTTTTCTGTTTTGTTATGTAATTGGGATCATGTTGTACTAGGGAAGAACCCTTTGTATTCTATTACAAGTTAATCACTAAAGGAATGTTGTCTGTAAGCTTAAATTATACATAATGGCCCGCCTCTGGGAACCCTGCCTCCCAGGTAATGAGCATTAAGCTAAAATACCTTTGTTTAGCTCACAGGAAACATCCTGACCAGGCCCACCTCTGAAGGACTGCAGGGAGGAAGAAATTAACACATCCCCTCTGGAGGCTGACCAGAACCAGGAAATGTTTGACTTTACTCCCTCCCCTTTTAGTATAAAAGAAGCCTGAATTCTAACTCAGGCAAGATGGTTCTTTGGGGCATGAGTCCACCATCTTCTCAGTTTGCTGGCTTTCCAAATAAAATCGCTGTTCCTTGCCCCATCAACTCATCTCTCGATTTATTGGCCTGTTGTGTGGCAAGCAGTATGACCTTGGACTCTAACAGTGTTGGTTCACAGCCAGCCTCCTTTTCATTTCTTAGACATAAATATTTTTCCAACTTGCTGAAAATGTCAAACATAATTTGCAATGGCTTTTAAACATGTCATCCCCTCTGTTATTCTTGGTTGCCATCACAAAACATTTACAGCTTTAATTCAGCAACTTCTTTGGGCTTATTCTCAACCTATTCCCTTTAAACTGTGAGGACTGGGGAGATACATCTACCATTTAGATCCAACATTAGCTAGAGAGGACACAGATTTTTTTTTAAAACCAGAGGCACTGTCTTTATTACTTTTTCTCAGTGAGGAAGATATATGATGCCTACCTATAAAACTAATCCTAAATCTGGATTTTTTTTCTTCTGTTGCCAGAAAACACAAGCTCCTCTGAAGTGAGAAGATGTCCTCAGCAGTGAGCCCTGTGCAAAATCACTAATGACTGATTACCTGACATTTCTGCGTCACCGGCAGGTCCTCAGGTGAGTGCTCCAGTCTTCCACTTCTGGGGCAGAGTGAATGGTTTGGAAGACTGGTACCTTTTTATTGCCTGTCTTCTCACACTCCCTCCCACCATCAGGTAAAAGCTTCAAGATAGTCTTACAGGTACTTAGTCACAGTGTGTGTGCAACCTCCTGTTTTACTGTTGGGAAGAGGCTCTCTCTTCTGCTTCCTCCCCGCCGACACCCCATGAGGGACTGTCTCCATGTTTGTTTGTCTTGAGAATTACTGATGAGAGACCCATGTGTAGGAAAAGCCTTACTGTTTAACAGATGTGAATCAATGTCCAACAGGGGCCACAGAGGTCCCCTGACGTGTTGACATGGGAGGAGCCTCTCGTGACCTTCTTATCCTTAATGTTTTCAAGTGGACACTGCTTTGAGTGAGGTAACCTGGTAAAGAGATGGTTTACAAGAAGTCTAGATTTCTGAGTAATTCATTTCAGTGCCCATGTCAGCTGGTCTGATTATATATTTTGGATAGAATGACAAAGTTTTCAAGCATCTAAAGACATCATCTCAGTGTGGGAGGCTCTGTGGACCACTGCTATGTGCTCTAGGCTGATAGCCAAAGCCATCCCTTTGGGAAAAGACACTTACTGATGATTTAGATTAAAATGTATTGGCTAATTTAGAGCCTCTGTCCAAAAATACCAGTCTGTGGATGGGGGCCTTTCTACTCTAACGTCTTCCTCAGCCCTTGGCAGTATGGGAACGGTGAGGACAACAGAATAAGTTATGCTTAAAACCGAACACGTTCGATTTAATGGATTGTCTGCCATTCTGGAATCATGTACCTTTGGCTGTTTTAGTGTTTAAATGGCCCTTTAAAAAAAAATGAAAGGCTTCTTTTGTGCTGGGCACAAAGTAGGTATCAGTAAATATTTGTTGAGTGAATGGATGAATAAAATAATGGTGCCAGTAAATAATTATGTTTAATGTTTTGCCCTCAAGTCTTTACTTGGCAAAATAAAAGTTGACTGCTAAGTGAAATATCCAGGGACCTTTGACTTGAGGATGCCTGGTTTGAGTTAGAGCTTTGTGGATGGAATTGATTCATGCTTTGTTTATTCATTAAACCATTGCAGAGCCCGGACCCTATGCCAGGCACTCTGTTCTTTCTCTTAAAAAAATGTGATTACTTAATACAGGAAAAGGCATCGCTGGTCTGGGGAGTTGCATGCAAGGAGCCGACAGGAAGTTGGGACTTGTGCGGGGACAGCTATCAGCCCTTTGGGAGGGAGCTGGGGGGTCCCGAGTAGCTTTCTGCTGCTGCCCAACTCCCTTCCTGCCCTTTGCTCCTGAGCCCCTTTCCGTGAGTGTTTTTAGTATAATGACCTACATCAGCCACTTGCCATTTTCTTTGCAGGGTTTTTGCAAGTTTGCAAACATGTTCACTGTTTCTCAGACCTCGAGAGCTTGGTTCATTGATAGAGCCCGTCAGGCTCGAGAGGAAAGGCTGGTGCAGAAGGAGCGGGAGAGGGCAGCTGTGGAGATTCAGGCCCACGTACGGAGTTTTCTCTGTCGGCGTCGACTGCAAAGAGCAATCAGGTGGATGTCAGGAGCTCCTCAGCACGTTTTCTTTTGTTTCCAATTCATAGCAAAAAAACCCCAAACCGATTGCTCTTAAGAGTGCTTGAACAGCCTTCCAGCTGCTATGAGCTCCTAATTTAAAACGTCTTTTTTTACCCTTCCCTCCCTAGGAGAGAGATTGATGAGTTTTTCAAAGCAGATGACTCTGGGTCCAGTAAAAGAAGTGCACTTTGTATTTTTAAGACTGCCAGGAAACTGCTGTTCTTGTTCAGAATTAAAGAGGATGATGAGGTAAAATAATAATAGCAAACCCACATCGTGCTTATGTGTCAGACCTTTTTGTAAGTATTTGATAGATATTAACTCATTTCGTCCTGACAACAACTCTATGAGACAGGTTCTGTTACCCCCACATCCTACCCCTTTTGCTTTCTTGGAACCTGTTGCGTAGGGATTATGCCCAGTGCTGGGAATCATCACGATTGTTTTCACATTGACTCTTACAGGCACTTGTCCTCAGATGCGTAGGTTAGCAGATTTAGGAGACACAACATGCTACAAGTCATAATAAATGGAACTGACAGGCGGTGGTGAGGACGTCGGAGGCAGCGGTGGGCTGTGGTGTGCCGTCAGAGGGGTGGCCGCTCCCCTGCTCCGGCCACTGGGGGACTGATACTCTGATTTGTTTAAAGACACTCCAGAGCTCTTTGACACTCAGTTTTCTAATTTGTAAAAATCGGCCGCTAATTTGAAATTTCTCTTATAATCCTGCAAACCAAACAAAACAGGCTAGTTGTACCTTTGGAGTTAGAAAAATCAGCCTAGAAAGTAAAATTCCAGGGGAGCAGCTAGTCATCTGTAACAGTACTAATGGAGACCCTTGAGGAGGGCCTCTGTGTTTCTGGGGGTTAGGCATCCATTACTGCTATGCTTCACATTGTGCCAGACCCTCTTCTGGGTACGGGGCCCCAAAAGGAAACAAAGCGGGCAACGTCTCTACCCTCGAGGAGCCTGTAGCCCAGCAGGAGAGAGAGAGAGGAGGACGCTGGCAGTAAACACAGTCACGAAGATGAGGACAGGCAGGCGCAGGGAGGTGACGCCTGTTTACAGAGGAGGAATCCGCAGCTCAGTCTGGTAGGGCAGCAGCCAGGGCCACTCCTCTTTTAAGGGTGGATCCAGGGTTGGTACAGCCAGGGTGTACCACTTCTCTTGCTTTTTCATTTCAAGATGAAAGTGGTGATACGACAGTTTGTGAGGCAAAAGTCAGTATCCGTGGTGCTTACAAAATGGCAAATGGCTGAGCACAATTTAGGAGACAGCTGCTAGTCTGCAGGAATCCAGGCCCAGGTTGCCAGGTTGATCTTGTTTTGCAAAAGGAGCCCCACTCTAAAACACACGTAGGGCTCATCCTGCCTGCGGGTCACCAGTTTGAGAGCCTTCCCTTAGGCTTTCTGATCCTCGGTTTCCACATCTACAAGTCGGAATTAAATAGGATCCTGATGTGAGTCATCTGGCGTCAGGCCGGCACATCCATGCCAGGGGTCCACGGAACATTTGCTGCTTTCTGATTTCCCCATTCATTGTGAGAATTTGTAACCCCCACTCTGCCTCTCTGCAGAGATTCGAGAAGTTGTGTCGCTGCATCCTGAGCGGCATGGATGTTGAGAATGAACCCAAGGTAAGTGGGGCGGAAGCCAGAAAGTCTCCCGCGACCCCTCAAGCTGGCCTGTCTGCCTCTGAAAATTCCTGATGAATGTTCTGACTGTTGTGTATGACTCTGCATGTTCACACCCATGTGTAAATAAGTAACGGATGGAAAACATTAACAAAGTACAGGTGAATTCCGTAGTCTTTGCATTATCCAAGAAGCCGTGTTCTGTTCTTGCCTCATACTCAGGATGGTAAATCCGCTTACCAGGCTATTTTTACCTTTGGGTTTAGTGTCAAAATAAGTCCTCCTTGCTGCTTATTTTTATGTTCATCCCCCTGCCTTATCTGGCTCTGGACCTAGATAATTGGTCCCATTCCAGTAGCTGGAATGTGTGTCATTTGATCCCTGTAACTGCCCATTACATTTCTCTTTTTCCTGTTTGTAGGTATGGTACGTGTCCCTGGCTCTTTCCAAGGATCTCACCCTCCTATGGATTAAACAGATCAAAGACATTATGTGGTATTGCTGCGAGTTTCTTGAGCAGCTCAAGGTAAAAAATAAAAACAAGACTGTAAATCTATCCTTCCCACTTGAGGCCTGTAGAATGTATTTTCAGAGTCCTCGTGGTTCCCTCATAGGTTATACCTTTGTGATATATCAGTTGGAGTCTAGTAAAGAATTACTGGAGCCCCTGTTCCCAGAGAGAGTGAGTTAGATGCTGTTAGCAACTTGAGGGCTTCTTTCATGCAGGGTATTTTGAACATTGACCAGCACTTACCACAGTCTTGATGCCAGGGAATCTTGTCTTCCTTTCAGTGCTTTTGATATAGTGGATACTTTGTAGCTGGCATTATTATACTAGTCAGGCCCCTCGTTACAGTGCAGAAACCCAACACGAGTGCAGCTGGTAATACATACTAGAGCCAGGGGGCTTCTGGATTTTCCCTCTCTCTCCTTCTTTCATGTGTGCTCCCTTTTGGAATCACCTTGTCCTCTCCCACTGTAATCATGGCAGCTGGCAGTTCTAGCCTCACATCCTGACTCTGTCTTGACCAAAAACAAAAGGGAGGCTTCCCCCATTGATTCAGAAATCTGAGAGGACTCATAAAGGTCCAGTGGGATCCTGGTCTCAACCCTGAACTGGTCACAGTGGCAAGATGGGTGGGGTACTGCCACCAGCCCTGCCTGGTCCAGTGCCCACCCTTGTGTTATGGGAAGGTGGGCAGGGGTGTGAGTGTGCACAAACAGCAGCCATTTCCACTTTGCACGTAGGGAGGGAGAAGTTTCAGGAGCAGAGGCTTGGCAAGGACTCTGGTAGTAACTGAGCAATGGAGCAGATGTCCCCAGAGCACCCGGTGATCCATTCCCAGACCTCTCTCTCAAGGCACTTGTGAATGGCTCTCTTGGCCTTGACCCAGCATCAAGCATGAATTATAGTCATCATTATAGTAATAGCCAATAGTATCAATACATAGTGTTCTTTGTGTGCGAGGCACTGTTCTTAGTGCTTTATGTTCATTAATCCATTTATTTCTCACAACAACTGAATGAAGAAAGCAGTGTTACTGTCCCTAGTCAACAGAGGAGGAAGCTGAAGTACAGAGAGGTTAAGAAACTTGCCCAAGATCACACAGCTAGTAAGTGGTAAAGCCAAAAGTCTGAGCCCAGAGTCCTTGTTATGTTCAATTGCATTTATACTCTGTTGCTCCAGTGTACATTCATACATATGTTAAATACTAAATGCATACATGCAGCAGGCCAGCCCTGGTCATCTTGTTTTCTAAGAATTCTCAATTCTCCATTCCCAGGAGTATTTCAGTTCTATGGTCAAGCACTAGTGTGCTGAAATCCCTGTTGTTTAACTCTTATAGTGGTCATTTCTCAAGAGAAAAAGAATAAAGACTTAGAATCCTGACTCGTTTGCATTCAGAAAAGTTGTAAAACGGTTGCTCTACTGTCTTGGACTGGAGGGCGTGTGTCTTAATCTTACTCTCTTTATTGTTTTTAGCCTGAAATTTTACAAGACTCCAAACTCATCACACTGTACCTCACGATGCTTGTCACCTTTACAGACACTTCAACATGGAAAATTCTCCGGGGAAAAGGTCTGTGGGACTTGCTTCAAAATCTTTCCTAAGTAGCGTTTCCATGGAGAGTTCGGGGACCTTTTCAAGAAGTATTTTTGCCGCCACAAGCCTCAGGGAAGGCCCTAGAACCACACACATGGAGACGCTGCACTGTGGTATCTAGGATAAGTTCAGTATCGTGTGCTCAACTCTCTCCCTTCTTGGAATTTACGTTTGAAGGCACAATCCCTCTGAGCTCATTTATTACAACTCCCGCAGCACCACAGCCTTCAGACTGATAATATTCCCTTAAGCCTCATCATTTCACTTGGAGAATATTCGGCAGCAAATAATTCTGTTTTGCCCATAAAATTGCATGTAAAGCTGCCTTCTTCCTTGAACACTGAACTCGGCCTTACATGTTTCATACGTTCACTTTATTTATCCATTCACCCAGTAGCCTGCTGTGTGCCAGACACTCTGCAGGCACTGGAGATCGGGGAGAGGTCACTGCCCTCCAGGGGCTTGAGGTGCTGAACTCTGTGTGCCTGCCCTTCCTCCCAGCACCTGAGTCTGGCGGGGTGGGGAGGAGACAGACACTAAAGAGAGGTCATATATATATGAATATCTGAGTAGTATACATGGGTATGTAGGTCATGACAACAGTGTGACAAGGGGCGCTTGGAAGGAAGAGCCCAGGAGAAACGAGAGTGCAGTGGGGAGGTAGGCCTTGCCTTGTGTGGGGCTCAGCCTTTCCCGAAGCAGTGACATCTGAGCTGAGAGCTGCAGGGGGAGGTGGAGTTTGCAGAGCACAGATGTGGGGCAGGACTCTGAAGCAGAGGGAACTGTGTGCCAAGGCTCCAGGCCAGGAAGGAGGGTTCATTTAAGTCATGATCCTGGACTCCAGGGGGGATTTAAAACTCGGTGCATTCTGGGCCCTGCCAGGGGGCTTGTATCCCAGTGGGGAGAGGAGGTAGCCACCGGGGGTAGAAAGTGCCAGGCCCTCGGAGGGAAGTAGAAAATGTGCTGCAGGAGCTTGGAGGCCGGGGATGATACTTCTGGGAAACCATAGGTCCCGTCACCTAAGAGGTTACACTTCCACTGGGCCTTGCAGGAGAGAGAATTCTGGAGATGTTGCGTGTCCCTGTCCTCTGGTGCCAGACCCAAGGGGAGCAGGAAGGCAAGCCAGAGGAGCTGGCTTACAGCTCCTTACAGCCTGGGGCCTGGGGCATGTGAACAGTTCACATTATGGCCAGAGGTTTTTTTTCTCAGACTTTTTTCTTCGTTTAGGTGAGAGTCTTCGACCAGCCATGAACCACATTTGTGCAAATATAATGGGCCATCTCAACCAGCATGGATTTTATTCTGTGCTGCAGGTCTGTGACCCCATCCCTAATATGGGACTCACTCTCCATACCTGAACTTGGGTTTTTACCTCTGGTTTCGGCATATCTGCTGCCATCCTCACAGAAGCGCTTTCTGCAGGAAGTGCCCTCTCCTCCCTCCCCAACCCCGGCTTTGAGACCCTCTCGATTTGTGTGAAGGGAGGACAGTGACTGGGACCCCTTCACTGTGCTACATTTTTGACTATGAGGATAATCCAGTCATTTGAGACTTAAACTCAGGAAGGAGGCCTCAGGATGTATTCCCTCAGGTTCCTTCTTGGTTGGTGTCTGGAATCGTCTTTCCAGCTCTGTGTCCTCAAACAGCCTTCCGTCCACACTGCATGTTATCTTGCCAGTTTGTACATCCAGGGAATTGTCAGAGATGTAACTAATCACTGTTGAAGAGTATTGACACTTTGGAATTCTTGAGTTTGAGAAGTGACATTGATCTAGGCTGTCCTCCTGCCTGGCACTGAGATGGGCTCCTGGTTGGGTTTCAGTTTCTCCTCACGACAACCCTGCGAGGTGCTGTGGCAACCAAAGGTGGATTCTCAACAGTTCATCTCAGTGGAAGCGTCTACTTGATGCCATAATTCTGAATTGCTTCTAAAATAATTGAGATTTTAAATCTGTTGTTCTTTTAATCGGCTGCTAATTTTTTTAACTATTTATTATTTTTTTAAACTCAAGTGTAATATTTAAAGTAGAGAGAGAGTGGTACAGTGAATCTCCATACATACCCATTGCTTTTCTTTCATTTTTTTAGAAACATTCCAATACAGTTTTTTATCTGAAGCACTTACTGTGCATTTTTTACGTGCACATGAATATAAAGTTGGTGTCGCCCCCTGACCAATTACAATGTTCTTTGCAGGTATTGTTAACCCGTGGCCTGGCGAGACCCCGGCCTTGTCTGTCCAAAGGCACTTTAACAGCAGCCTTTTCCCTAGCAATGCGGTGAGTAAGAAACTGCACCCGAGGAGCTGGCATGCTTCTGAAGGCCCGCTCCTCCTGCTTTTCTTCTCTTGTTACTGGTATTAGTTACGGGCTTGCCCACTTTGTTAGAATTTACAGGAAGCGTTGTTCTTGAAAATGACACATCTGTGACTGCCCTGTTCTTAATCTTCCGGCTGTACCCATGAATGTTTTTGCATCATGATTTGAGGGAAGCTGTTCAAAATGAATTGCTTTTATTCTGCCAGGGGCCAAGATATGACCATTTTTCCTTTTGAGCTTTTAATTGATAAAGGAAACCTAAGAGCTGAAAGAGGCCCAGCAAAGGGCAGGGTGAAAGGATTCAGGGAATAGTGTTGCGAACACGGGTTTAAGACACTAGAGTTCGGGGGCTTCCCTGGTGGCGCAGTGGTTGAGAGCCTGCCTGCCGATGCAGGGGACGCGGGTTCGTGCCCCGGTCCGGGGGGATCCCTCATGCCGTGGAGCGGCTGGGCCCGTGAGCCATGGCCGCCGAGCCTGTGCGTCCAGAGCCTGTGCTCCGCAACGGGAGAGGCCACAGTGGTGAGTGGCCTGCATGCCTCAAAAAAAAAAAAAAAAAAAAAAAGACATTGGAGTTCGGAGGACCAGAGAGGATATGATATTTATCTTCACTTAGTCAGTTTGGAGATGTAAAGTACATGAGAAGCTACATATTTCCTGATAGAAATCATACCAGCAAGTCTGAGAACTGCCAAGTGTAAAGAGCTGTGCTTGTTAATGGGTCCAGAACATACCTAAACTGTTGAAAGGAGCAGTAACCTGGGGAGTTGTTAATAAGATCGCTTGGTAATCTGAGATCATCTTAATCCCCAAGGTAATAATAACTTGGGAAAGAAGGAGTATTGTGGTCAAACCAGCTTGGTAAAGCTGCCCGTCTGCCCTTTCCTGGTAATTCACTGGGCACCTTCCTGCTGAAAGCTTTAACAGATCCTGTGGTAGCAAACTCTTTGGGCTTGTTTAACCTGATTTGACCCAAACATATCTGAACATGGAGTACTCTCGCCCAAGTTTTAGATGATGGAACATGTCTGTTACTATCCTGTGGAATCATTTTCCATGGAACACCAATTTGAAAAATGATGGTCTAGATTATAGGTTGGCAAACTTTTTCTGCAAAAGGCCAGCTAGTAAATATTTTCGGTTCTGTGGGCTACACAGCTTTTGTCACAACTACGGTGCCACTATAGCCGCCAAGCAGCCATAGACAGTACGTACACAAATGAGAACGGCTGTGTGTTCCAATAAAACTTTATTTACAGAAACAGGCAGTGGGCAGTTTTTGACCTGTGGGCCACAGTTTGCCGACCTGATCTAGATTGTGTTTTCTACTAACCATTAGCCACGTGGGGCTATTTAAATGGAAATTTATTAAAATTAAATAAAATTAAGAATTCAATTCCTTGGTTTCATTAGCCATATTTCAAGTGCTCAGGGGCCACGTGACTTGTTGAAAACCATATTGACAGCACAAATGTGAAACATTTTCATCATCACCAAAAGTTCTATTGGACAAGGCTGGTCTACACCGTCCAATAGAAATATGATGAGAACCACATTAAATAAGTCAAAAGAAAGGGGAAATTGAGTTTAACGATATATTTTATATAAACTGCTGTATCCAAATTTATCATTTTTGCATGGAATCAATACTTTTAAATTATTTATTTTAATTAAAATTAGATAATTTATTAATTTTTCTTTCCGTGCTGAGTCCTCAAAAAGTGGTGGATATTTTTTTTTTTTTTTTTTTTTTTTTTTTTTTTTGCTGTACGCGGGCCTCTCACTGCTGTGGCCTTCTCCCGTTGCGGAGCACAGGCTCCGGACGCACAGGCTCCGCGGCCATGGCTCGCGGGCCCAGCCGCTCCGCGGCATGTGGGATCTTCCGGGATCGGGGCACGAACCCGTGTCCCCTGCATCGGCAGGCGGACTCTCAACCACTGCGCCACCAGGGAAGCCCCAATGTGGTGGATATTTTACACTTAAAACATAGGAATTTGGCCTAGCCACATTTTATGTGCTCAGTAGCCCCTGACATGTGGCCAGTGGCTACTGCATTGGACAGCACACCTCTAGAGGCTAGACCTTCATAACAGGAACAGAATCCAACCAGTTATGCTATGATTAAAGAAGTAGAACAGATTATCTAGGTAACAGTCATACGTTTATTACATACTTTGAGAGGAGTTACATAGAGATGTATTTAATGTGTCGTAACACATGTTTTCCTAGATCAGGTTTACTGCAGCTCCCTCTCCTGAGTCACCTGAGCAGCTCATTCCAGCAGCATTGCCCACCCTCTCCTCTGTCAGAGACAGCGGAGGATTGACACACAGACGCCTGAGCCCAGGAGCGCAGCAGCATCCTCTAGCTCCCCTGTCTTCCATCTCCCAAGAACACAAGTCATCTTTCCGTCCCAGCATCCTTCCCCTGTCCCACTGTGGCTGCAGTTCACACTGTGATCCACCAAGGGGGTCATCTAGTCATTCCACCACGTTTCTTCTCCTTTGAGAATATAATAGCGTCCATGATTTTAAGTTTTTTCTTTCCATATGTCAGAATCCATTGACTCACTTGTTAAGGCCGGGCTGTTCTGAAGCCTTTTTCTTTGCACAGTACACTTTTTTTTCTCCTCTGAATATTTGTAAGTAATTGAACAGGACCAGGACCTTGTAAAACAAGATATTCAGTGGTTTTGTCATACAATATATAGATACTACTACTAAAAGTCTATGAAGTCATAACTGATATGTTTAGATGTGATCACCAAGTCCTATAATACAAATAGCTAACATTCATGGGCTGCACGTTGTTTTAAGACCTCTACACACATTAACTGACTCCTCACCACATTCTCTTATCTCCCTTTTATAAATGAGGCAGCTAAGGCCCAGAGAGGTTAGGTCTCTTGCCCTTGGTCACACAGCCGGGAGGGGCAGGGCCTGGAATTAAAAACCTGGGCCATCTGACTCCAGAGCCCACACTTTTTATTCCTTACTCTTTATACTTGCTTCATATATTCAACACATTTTTATATTCTAAGATCAATATATATTTCTTAAATTAATGGCCCATGGGAACCTTCCCAAACTCACCTTGTTCCACTTATTATCTGGATATATATTCAGAATAAATTGCTTAATTGAAGTATGAGTTATTGGTGACTTATCACCCAGTAAACATACCCATGTAAGCCCCACCCCACCTGTGAAATAGAACAACAGTAGCAGCACCCCAGAAGCCCCTCTTTTCCTCCTTTCCAGTCACTATCCCCATCCTCCTCTCCCATGTATATAGTTTCTCATTCTGCTTTTTTTTTTAAGTTGATTATAGCATGAGGATTCTCTCATGTCAGTAAAACTTCAGTAAATTGATTTTTCATAGCTGCATCATAGACTAAAGTACCACTTATTCAAACTTCCCCCAGTGAATGGGCCCATTTTCAGCCTTCAGTCTTCCTAGAAGTACTGTGAAGCATAATTCCAAGGGATTTGGGGGTGTTGGTAGGGTTGTTCTTTTGTTCCAGGTTCACATTAAACGTGTCTGAGTAAGGTGATATGTCTGTGTCTAGCCCTGTGATTGCTGCACAATTTTCAGACAATCTGATCCGGCCGTTCCTCATCCACATTGTGTCCGTGCCCGCTCTCATGACACATCTCAGCACAGTGACCCCCGAGGTGAGTGGGCTCTGAATTCCCCCAATTCCATCTTTGCCTTTGTCCTTAAAATAGAAAGTAAAATGTTTTCTCTGTTAATTTCTACCTCGTCTCCTGATGGTTCTCCTAAATCAGTAGCTACCGTAGACACACTTGTGTTAGAAGCCCAGAGAAAAGGGGTCTCATCTTTGTTCATTTTCTTCTTGGTGATGGATAACATGTTTGGCAGCTAGGGGGTGATCTGCAGGGATAGAGTTCACACTCTGGTGGGAAGCTCCTTTTATCAGCTTCCGCTTTAACAGTCTACGATTGTTTGCAGCGCCTCACTATTTTAGAATCTCATGACATGCTCCGTAAATTCATCACGTTTTTAAGAGACGAAGATCGATGCCGTGATGTATGTGAAAGTTTAGAAGGATGCCATACACTTTGTCTCATGGGTAAGTATCTATGGCTGGAATTTTATTGTGTTCTGGGCGTTGGGAGAAGCCCAGGTGTTTTGCTTTCCACCATTCTGGAGGCCACAAGCTGTTTTTAATAAAAGTTGGAAGTGCTTACAATAAAAGACAGGTGATGAGGTAAACAGTTTAAGTAGACACATGAAACTGAAAATCACATGGAAAAATACATCAGCCTGGCAAACTAGCTGAGTGACTGTAAATGAATGTTAAATTTCAGCCCTTAGCTTCCTGGCAGCCAAGGGAAAAATGAAAACGTGTTGAGTTACCTGGATAACTCTCATCTCAAGAGAGAAGAGAGCACAGTTGGCTGGGGCTTAGATCAGAGTAGGGTCTACAATGTCTATTTTACAGTGTTTTCATTTAGCTGAGGAAAGGGTTTGGGGATAGAGAAGCATCTGAAACAGCAGAGGTACACAGGTCTCGTTGCCTAATGAGAGGAAATTTATTTTACATAGAAAAAGGTTCTTGGGGCTACATTTTAAGGGAGTTGATGGTAAGAGTCCTCACAGAAAACGTTAAATAAATTCAGTGAACACTGAATAACTGATTTTCCAGGACTTTTCAGCTATTCTTCAGGAGGTCATTTCTTGTGTTGACCCTTGGTTTTAGAATCTTGATATAAGAAAATGTTATACTAACTTAAAAATCTGTGTACCTGACATTTTACACGTTACTTCACATAGTCCTCACATCAAGAGTGGGGATCATCACTCCAGTCTTACCGATGAGCAAACAGACTCAAGAAGTAGGTTGAGGATCACCTAGCTCACCTCTGGCAGAACCAGGATTTGAGGCCAGGTCTGCCTGTTTCTAAGCCCTGCACAGCACTGCAGCCCCAGCACTGATGGGTTCCTCTCTGCGTGGAATTTCTTCCTGCACGTAGACATGGACGCATGAGCCCCAGGCAGAGAGCAGGGCTGGGAGGTGAGGAAGCGTGTCTGTCCGGGCCTACCGCATTCAGCCTTCTCTCTTCATAGGCAACCTCCTGCACTTGGGCTCCCTCAGCCCCAGGGTGTTAGAGGAGGAGACAGATGGGTTTGTGAGTTTGCTCACCCAGATGCTCTGCTACTGTCAGAAGTACGTGTCCCAGAAGAAATCCAACCTGACCCACTGGCACCCTGTCCTTGGCTGGTTCTCCCAATCCGTGGACTATGGGTGAGTCCTGGAGGCAGATCACTGTCTTCCTTGTCTCTGCCTGCCTCTCTTCCACCACTTCCCCCTTTTCATCGAGACTTGTGGGCCAGGCCTGCAAGCCAGCTATGAAGAGGACAACGCAGTAGGCATCAGGAAGCTTTTGTCGACTGGATGGTAAACAGGATGGAATTAGGATGAAGAACAGATAGAGGGTGTCTGGGAAGTGACTGTGACACGTGGGGCCTGGGGGGAGCAACAGTGCTGCTGGCAGCACAGGAAGTCTGTGTGGAGCGAGAGAGCCAAGAAAGAGGTTGGTGCCTTCTGCATCCAGGCCTCAGCGGCAATTTGTGGATCCCACTTCTCTTTTAGCATCTTACTTGCCATGCTGAGTGGCAGTCCCCAGCTACCCTTCCGTGTGGCCATCCAGCGGGTGGAACTGACGTGCCCGCTCTCCTGCTCTCTCCTAGCCTTAACGAGTCCATGCCCTTGGTCACCAGACAGCTGCAGTTCCTGTGGGGGGTGCCTCTGATCCGGATCTTCTTCAGTGACATCCTGAGCAAGAAGCTGCTGGAGAACCAGGAGCCGGTCCACGCGCCACCAGCGTCCCCACAGAATGTGCTTCCCGTGAAGAGTGAGTGGCTCTCCTTCCCTGAAGTGCAGCGCCTGACTGGCCCTGTGTACCTGCTCCCCTCTGTCATGTGACCTCCGACTTCTCCCCTGAAGATTTTGAGACAGCTTAAATCAAGTTCACGTTTAGCAAAACAGTGACTGGGGGCCTCCCTGGTGGCGCAGTGGTTGAGAGTCCGCCTGCCGATGCAGGGGATATGGGTTCGTGCCCCGGTCTGGGGGGATCCCATATGCCGCGGAGCGGCTGGGCCCGTGAGCCATGGCCGCTGGGCCTGCGCGTCCGGAGCCTGTGCTCCGCAACGGGAGAGGCCACAACAGTGAGGCCCACATACCGCAAAAAGAAAAAAAAAAAAAAAAAAAAAAACAGTGACTGGAAGTCCTTAGGGATAGTAAACAAGGACTAGGGAAATGGAACTATGTGAACAAAATCAAGGTTGTGTGTAGAGAACATCCGCAGATGATCCATGAGGGCTGCTGTGTTTATCTCTGAACTTCCATTTGGCTCTGAATTTCCAGTGGCCAAAAATGAAAAGGGATTTGTGGACCCTTTATTACTTCTCACTAGTAGGAAGAAGGAGGAAGATCTATTTCTTAGGGGAAGTAGAGCTTTTCTGAGTTCCTAATCATAAAATAAATCTCCCCTGTGGAGCTCCTTATACAGGTGGCAGTGGTCACTGACCAGGCTACCACCCCAGCGGCATCCCCGTTGCAGGGTCACAAATGGGTTCCTTGGAAAGGTTTCTTATTGCGCACTCTGATAAAAGTAAGGCAATGCTGTTAACACATAATTCAGTGGAGTTACTTGCCTATGACAGATTGCCAGGTTCGGTGCGGTTTTTCTTCTGCCACCCAGTGTGTCACAAAGCTCCATCTTGTAGCTGTCCGTGAGCATGGGCTCAGTGTAACTTCAGCAGGATATAGATGCGAAGGTGTCAAACGAGAGTACAACCCCAAACTGATGAGTACTTGAGGTTGATGCTCCTACTTCCCTCTGAAAGCACAGAACATTGGGAATTAGCCAGGCCCCCCACCTTTGCCCCTCTTCCCATAATTCAGTCCTTGGAAGGTTCACCTTTGTGGGTTCTGCAGTTAAGTGGTTACAGTAAAAGAATCCACGGTAAGAATCAAATATGTTCGGCTTGTTCTGACAGGTCTTGTGCTGTTCTAAAGAGGTCGTTGTGTTCTGTCTGAAAACCTTTTGTGACTGCTTTTCTGATTTATCCAAAAGAGATGATTTGAATCAAAGCTGCAGCCTCTCTGTCTGGCTCTGGCTGGAAATTAGGAGCTTTACTGAAGTGCTCTCCCCTTTATGGGGTGGAGTTTGGCAGATGGCTGAACTTCTCACACGTTCCTCCTTCTCTCCATGCCAGCTCTCCTGAAGCGTGCATTTCAGAAGTCGGCATCAGTTCGGAATATTCTCAGGCCTGTTGGGGGTAAACGTGTTGATTCTGCGGAGGTACAGAAGGTTTGCAACATCTGCGTCCTCTACCAGACCTCGCTGACGACTCTCACCCAGATACGGCTGCAGATACTCACAGGTCTGGAGTCCTGAGGCAGTCTCTGCCATCTCTCACATTTGCCAGACAAGTTTTCTTAGAAGTTGATTCTCTCCTGGCTTCCTTGACTCAGAAAATAGATTCTGAAGAAGGGTATTTTTGAGCTATTCTTAGAACTTGATTCTCTTCAGTTAAATAGCTTAAGGTCATTGCAGTCCTAGCACTTCTAGTTTGTTCCTGTGACCTGGCTTTTATTTTCATTATGAAGTGCAACTTGCTTTTTTTTTTTTTTTTTTTTTGCAACTTGCTTTTTTAAAAGTTAATATTTTTTTATGAATAGAAAACTAGAAAAGACAAGGAAGCAGAAAAAATAAAACTTAAACCACTCTTAATCCTAGAGTCCATAGATAACCACCTGATCCTGAGTCTGTTACATAAATATATATTTAGATTGAAATACATAGTTTTATTTTTCCCTTTCCATTAATCACATTATAAGCATTTTATCATGTCAGAATTCTTTAAAAACCTCATTTTTATTGGCTGCGTAAGATCTCATTGCATGGATATGCCCGACATTTTCCTTTTTAGTTGAGCAAGGAAGAAAGTCCCCGCTGTGAGCAGCACAGGAGTTGTTAGTATGACAGGTGTTATGAGGACAAAATGTCTATAAGCCTTGAAGCTGTTGACTGCATAAAGGGTTAAGAACTTCTCTGTTACATTTTACATTTTTTAAATCAAAGTGCTGCTACTTCTGTCTTTCACACTTACTTACTCATCTTCGGATATTTATAGAGCACCTGTGTGTGCCAGGCACTGAGGATGCCGAGGGGAATAAGACAGCCAAGGTCTGTGTTCCCGAGAGGATTGCACTGTAGTAGTGAGGAGACCAATGATAAGTGAGAGGAAAGTATATTTAATATAATGAAGGACACTGTGACAATGAAAATAATGAGAGACATTGTTGACTTGGACTAGGGCAGGGTTTCTCAGCCTTAGCACTGTGGACATTTGGGGCCAGATAATTCTTTGTTGTGGAGGGCATCCTATCCATTGTAGGATGTTTAGCAGCCCCTGACCCCTACCCATAAATTCCAGTAGCACCTCTCTCCCACTTTTGACAACTGTACATGTCTCCAAACATTGTCAAATGCCCCCTGGGATGGGGCGGTGTGCAAAATCATCCTTGGTTGAGAACCACTGGGCTGATGGAGGTGGAAGAAGGAGGATTTACAATCCACTCCAGGAGTGGAGTTTACAGGTCTTACTGGTAGATTGGATCTGGGGGAGTGAGGACTATAAGTTTCAAAGATATTGCCAGATTTCTGGCCCAAGCAACTGTGTGGATGGTGGGGCCATTTGCTGAGCTAGGGGATGACCAGCTTGGATGGGGGGGGCAGGAGGTGGAGGGGGGATCGTGGGCAATCGAGAGTTCTGTTTGGCTGTGATGAGTGTAAGGTACCTGCTGGACCTGCAGCAGAGATGCCAAGCCAGCATACTGTGTACTGTGTGGAGGCTTGAGCAAAAGGGTGGGGTGAAAGGCCTGGGCCTGAGGGCCATTTCCCTAAGGAGAGTGCAGAAGGAGAAGGGGCCCAGATGAGCTGGCACCCCAGCACAGTGTGAGGGTCTGGGAAGCATACTGAGTGAGATGATTTTGAGGTTATAGCCTGTGTCCACCTTTATAAGATAACCACATTAAGCATCCCCCATTGTCCCAATGAGAGAATTGAAAAAGAAGTTTTTTGGCCAATTTGAAAGCATATGATTTTAGGGATTCCCTGGCTGTACAGTGGTTAGGACTCAGCTCTTTCATTGCCAGGGCCTGGGTTCAATCCCTGGTCGGGGAACTATGATCCCACAAGCTGCACTGCGTGGCCAAAAAAAAAAAAAAGGGAAAAAAATACATGATTTTTAAAATGTAGATGAGCTAGTCTAAAGTATATGTATAATATTCGTTCTATTAGCTTGGCTATACACAAACTAGATTATAGAAAATAACATACTTGTTTTAAAAATACTGCTGTTTTTCTGCTCTCACAATTTAGAAAATGTCTTTGTTCGTGCTCCTCACATACGTGTGTTGGTCCTGGAGCCACGTGCTGCTCCTCTGACCCGGCTCACCAGAGCATGGCATATTCATTCCTATCTAAGTTGCTCGAGATGCAGCCCTCGTTGAATTGGTATATCATGCTATAAATGAGTATATTTGTCCTGTAGAAGTATACCTGTGATCTCTGCACTGTAACTTCTTACTCCATTTTTTAAAATTGAGGTATAGTTGACATGTAACATTATCTTAGTTTCAGGTGTACAACATGATTTGATATTTGTACACATTGCAAAATGATCAACACAGTAAGCCTAGTTAACATCCATCACCATACATTGTTAATTTTTTTTCTTTTTTTTCTTGTGTTAAAGACTTTTAAGATCTACCCTCTTAGCAACTTTCAGAAATGCAGTGTATATTATTAACTATAGTCACCATGCTGTACTTTACATCCCCATGATTTATCTTTTTTTTTTTTTTTTTTTTTGTGGTACATGGGCCTCTCACTGCTGTGGCCTCTCTTCTTGCAGAGCACAGGCTCCAGACGCACAGGCTCAGCGGCCATGGCTCACGAGCCCAGCCGCTCCACGGCATGTGGGATCTTCCCGGACCAGGGCACGAACCCGTGTCCCCTGCATCGGCAGGCAGACTCAACCACTGCACCACTAGAGAAGCCCCTGATTTATCTATTTTATAACTTGAAGTTTGTCCTCTTTGATCCCCTTCACCCATTTTACCTTTCCCCTACCGCCAACACCCTGACCCAGCAACCATAGGTACACCAATCTGTTCTCTGTATCTATGAACTTGGGTGTTTTTTTCTTTGTTTATTAGTTTCTGCATATAAGTGAGATTATATGGTATTTGTCTTTCTCTGACTTATTTCAGTTAGTATAATGACCTCAAAGGTCCATCCATGTTGTCACAAATGACAAGATACCATTCCCTTTTATGGCTGAATAGTATTCCTGTGTGTGTGTGTGTGTGTGTGTGTGTGTGTGCGCGCACACACATGCACACCACATCTTTTTATCCATTTGTCCATTGGTGGACATTTGGGTTGTTTCCTTTATCTTGGATATTGTAAATAATGCTGCTGTGAACAAGGCGGGGTACATACATCTTTTCAAATTAGTGTTTCTGTTTTCCTCAGATGAATACCCAGAAATGCAATTGTGGAATCATATGGTAGTTCTATTTTCAGTTTTTTTGAGGAATCTCCATACTGTTTTCCATAGTGGCTGCACCAGTTTACATTTCCAGCAACAGGGCACAAGGGTTCCCTTTTCTCCACATCCTCACCAACACTAGTTATTTCTTGTCTTTTTGGTCATAGCCATTCTAACAGGTGTGAGGTGATATCATTGTGGTTTTGATTTGCATTTCCCAGAGGGTTAGTGATGTTGAGCACCTTTACATGTGCCTGTTGGTCATTTGTATGTCTTCTCTGGAAAAATGTATTCAGATCCTCTGACCATTTTTTAATCAGATTACTTGTTTTTTTGTTGAGTTACATGAGTTCTTTATATATTTTGGATATCAACCCCTTATCAGGTATATGATTTGCAAATATTTTCTTCCATTCCATAGGTTACCTTTTCATTTAGTTGATGGTTTCTTTTGCTCTGCAGAAGCTTTTTAGTTTGTTGTAGTCCCACTTGCTTATTTTTATTTTTGTTGGCTTTGTTTTTGGAGTCAGATCCAAAAAAATCATTTCTAAGACCCTTGTCAAAGCGCTTACTGCCTGTGATTTCTTTTAGGAGTTTAATGGTTTCAGATCTTACATTCAATTCTTTAATCCATTTTGAGTTTATTTTTATGTATGGTGTAAGGTAGTAATCTAGTTTTATTCTTTTGCCTGTGGCTGTCCCATTTTCCCAATACCATTTATTGAAGAGACTGTTCTTTCCCCATTGTAAATTCTTGCCTCCTTTGTTGTAAATTAATTGACCATATATGTGTGGGTTCATTTCTGAGTTCTCTATTCTGTTCCATTGATCTGTGTGTCTGTTTTTACGCCAGTACCATACTGTTTTGATTACTGTTTCTTTGTAATATAGTTTGAAATCAGAGTGCGTGATGCCTCCAGCTTTGTTCTTCTGTCTCCAGGTTGCTTTGCATTCAGGGTCTTTTTTGGTTCCATACAAATTTTGATTCTATTTCTCTGAAAAATGCCATTGGAATTTTGATAGGGATTGCATTGACTCTATAGATTGCTTTGAGTAGTATGGACATTTTAACAATATTAATTCTTCCAGTCCATGAGCATGAAATATCTTCCATTTATTTGTTTCTTCTTTGATTTCTTTTATCAGTGTCTTTAATTTTTTGTAATTTAATTATTTATTTATTTATTTTTCATTGCATTGGGTCTTCATTGCTGTGTGCGGGCTTTCTCTAGTTGAGGCAAGTGGGGACTACTCTTTATTGTGGTGCGCGGGTTTCTCATTGTGGTGGCTTCTCTAGGTTCACGGGCTTCAGTAGTTGTGGCACGTGGGCTCAGTAGTTGTGGCTTGCGGGCCCTAGAGTGCAGACTCAGGAGTTGTGGCACATGGGCTTAGTTGCTCTGCAGCATGTGGGATCTTCCTGGAGCAGGGCTCGAGCCCGTGTCCCCTGCGTTGGCAGGCGGATTCTTAACCACTGCGCCACCAGGGAAGTCCCTTATCAGTGTCGTATAGCTTTCAGTGTACAGGTCTTTCAGAACTCCTTGGTTAAATTTATTCTAGATATTTTATTCTTTTTGTTGCAGTTGTAAATGGGATTACTTTTGTAATTTCTATTTCTGATAGTTCATTTCTGATAGCAGCGGATTTTTGTATATTGATTTTGTATCCTGCAATTCTACTGAGTTAATTTATTTTAACAATTTTTTTAATGAAATCTTTAGGGTTTTCTATATATAATATCACGTCATCTCAAATAGTGAATCTTACTTCTTCCTTTCCAACTGGGTTGCCTTTTATTTACTTATTTTTTCTTGCCTAGTTCTGGCTAGGACCTCCAGTGCCATGTTGAATAAAAGTGGTGAGAGTGGGCCTCCTTGTTTTGTTCCTGACCTTAAAGGAAAAGCTTTCAGCTTTTCACAATGATGTTAGCTATGGGCTTTTCATATATGGCCTTTATTATGTTGAAGTACATCCCCTCTGTACCCACTTTGTTGAGAGTTTTTTATCATAAATGACTGTTGAATTTTGTCAGATGTTTTTTCTGCATATAGTGAGATGATCATGTAATTTTTATCTTTCATTTTGTTAATATTATGTATCCCATTGATTGATTTGCAGATACTAAACCATCCTTGCATCCCTGGAGTAAATCCCATTTGATCATGGTGTATTATCTTTTTAATATCTTGTCAAATTCAGTTTGCTAATATTTTGTTGAGGTTTTTTGCATCTATGTTCATCAGGGCCTGTAATTTTCTTTTTTTGTTGTGTCTGTCTTGTTTTGATATCAGGGTAATTCTTGCTTTGTAAAATGGGTTTGGAGGCATTCCCTCCTCTTCAATTTTTTGGAAGAGTTTGAGAGGGATGGGTATTAATTCTTCTTTGAATGTTTGGTAGAATTTATCATTGAAGTCATCTGGTCCTGGACTTCTATTTGTTGAGAGGTTTTTGATTCAGTTTTCTTACTAGTAATAGGTCTATTCAGAATTTGTTTCTTCATGATTCAGTCTTAGAAGATTGTATGTTTCTAGGAATTTATCCATTTCTTCTAGGTTATCCAGTTTGTTGGCATATAATTGTTCATAATAGTCTCAGGATATTTTGTATTTTTTCAATCAGTTGTCTCTTCTTTCATTTCTGATTTTATTTGAGCCTCTTTTTTTTTTTTTTTTTTTTGGTGAGTCTAGCTAAAGATTTGTCAACTTTATTTCAAAGAACCAGCTCTTAATTTCATTGATCTTTTTGGTTGCCTTTTCAGTCTCTATTTCATTTATTTCTCCTCTGATCTTTGTTATTTATTTCTTTCTACTAACTTTGGGCTTCATTTATTCTTTTTCTAGTTCCTTAAGGTAAAAAATTAGATTGTTTGAGATTTTTGTTGTTTCTTGAGGTAGGCATGAATCACTATGAACTTCCCTCTTTTTTTTTTTTTTTTTTTTTTTGCGGTATGTGGGCCTCTCATTGCTGTGGTCTCTCCCGCTGCGAAGCACAGGCTCCGGACGCGCAGGCTCAGCAGCCATGGCCCACGGGCCCAGCCGCTCCCCGGCATGTGGGATCCCCCCGGACCGGGGCACGAACCCGTGTCCCCTGCATCGGCAGGCGGACTCTCAACCACCGCGCCACCAGGGAAGCCCTGAACTTCCCTCTTAGAAGCACTTTGCTGCGTGCCATAAATATTGAAATGTTTTATTTCCGTTTTCACTTATCTCGAGGTATTTTTTAAATTTCTCTTTTGATTTCTTACTTGACCGATTGGCTATTTAGTCACCTTGTTGTTGTTTTTTTTTAAACATCTTTATTGGTGTATAATTGCTTTACATTGTTGTGTTAGTTGCTGCTGTATAACAAAGTGAATCAGCTATATATATACATATATCCCCATATCCCCTCCCTTCTGCGTCTCCCTCCCACCCTCTCTATCCCACCCCTCTAGGTGGTCACAAAGCACTGAGCTGATCTCCCTGTGCTTTGCAGCTGCTTCCCACTACCTATCTGTTTTACATCTGGTAGTGTATATATGTCAATGCCACTCTCTCACTTTGTCTCAGCTTACCCTTCCCCCTCCCCGTGTCCTCAGGTCCATTCTCTACTTCTGCATCTTTATTCCTGTCCTGCCCCTGGGTTCTTCAGAACCATTTTTTTTTCTTTAGATTCTATATATATGTGTTAGCATACGGTATTTGTTTTTCTCTTTCTGACTTACTTCACTCTGTATGACAGACTCTAGGTCCATCCCCCTCACTACAAATAACTCAATTTCGTTTCTTTTTATGGCTGAGTAATGTTGCATTGTATATATGTGCCACATATATAAAGAAGAATTGACATTTAGGTTGCTTTCATGTCCTGGCTATTGTAAATAGTGCAGCACTGAATGTTGTGGTACATGACACTTCTGAATTATGGTTTTCTCGGGGTATATGCCCAGTAGTGGGATTGCTGAGTCATATGGTAGTCCTATTTTTAGTTTTTTAAGGAATTTCCATACTGTTCTCCATAGTGGGTGTATCATTTTATATTCCCACCAACAGTGCAAGAGGGTTGCCTTTTCTCCATGCCCTCTCCAACATTTACTGTTTGTAGATTTTTTGATGCTGGCCATTCTGACCAGTGTGAGGTGATACCTCATTATAGTTTTGATTTGCATTTCTCTAATGATTAGTGATGTTAAGCATCCTTTCATGTGTTTGTTGGCAATCTGTATATCTTCTTTGGAAAAATGTCTATTTAGGTCTTCTGCCCATTTTTGGATTGGGTTGTTTGTTTTTTTGATATTGAGCTGCATGAGCTGCTTGTATATTTTGGAGATTAATCCTTTGTCAGTTGCTTCATTTGCAAATATTTTCTGCCATTCTGAGGGTGGTTTTTTCGTCTTGTTTATGGTTTCCTTTGATGTTCAAAAGCTTTTAAGTTTCATTAGGTCCCATTTGTTTATTTTTGTTTTTATTTCCATTTCTTTGGGAGGTGGGTCAAAAAGGATCTTGCTGTGATTTATGTCATGGAGTGTTCCGCCTATGTTTTCCTCTAAGAGTTTTATAGTGTCTGGCCTTACATTTAGGTCTTTAATCCACTTTGAGTTTGTTTTGAGTTTGTTTTTGTGTATGGTGTTAGGGAGCGTTCTAATTTCATTCTTTTACATGTAGCTGTCCAGTTTTCCCAGCACCACTTACTGAAGAGACTGTCTTTTCTCCATTGTATATTCTTGCCTCCTTTATCACAGATAAGGTGACCATAGGTGCGTGGGTTTATCTCTGGGCTTTCTATCCTGTTCCATTGATATATATTTCTGTTTTTGTACCAGTACCATACTGTCTTGATTACTGTAGCTTTGTAGTATAGTCTGAAGTCTGGGAGCCTGATTCCTCCAACTCTGTTTTTCTTTCCCAAGACTGCTTTGGCTATTCAGGGTCATTTGTGTTTCCATACAAATTGTGAAATTTTTGTTCTAGTTCTGTGAAAAATGCAATTGGTAGTTTGATAGGGATTGCATTGAATCTGTAGATTGCTTTGGGTAGTATAGTCATTTCACAACGTTGATTCTTCCAATCCAGGAACATGCGTATCTCTCCATCTGTTTGTATCATTTTTCATTTCTTTCATCAGTGTCTTATAGTCTTCTGCATACAGGTCTTTTGTCTCCTTAGGTAGTTTTATTCTTAGGTATTTTATTCTTTTTGTTGCAATGGTAAATGGGAGTGTTTCCTTAATTTCTCTTTCAGATTTTTCATCATTAGTGTATAGGAATGCAAGAGATTTCTGTGCATTAATTTTATATCCTGCTACTTTACCAAATTCATTGATTAGCTCTAATAGTTTTCTGGTAGCATCTTTAGGATTCTCTATGTATAGTATCATGTCATCTGCAAACAGTGACAGTTTTACTTCTTCTTTTCTGATTTGGATTCCTCTTATTTCTTTTTCTTCTCTGATTGCTGTGGCTAAAACTTCCAAAACTATGTTAAATAATAGTGGTAAGAGTGGGCAACCTTGTCTTGTTCCTGATCTTAGTGGAAATGGTTTCAGTTTTTCACCATTGAGGACAGTGTTGGCTGTGGGTTTGTCATATATGGCCTTTATTATGTTGAGGTAAGTTCCCTCTATGCCTACTTTCTGGAGAGTTTTTATCATAAATAGGTGTTGAATTTTGTCAAAAGCTTTTTCTGCATCTATTGAGATGATCATATCTTTTTTTTTTTTTTTTTTTTTTTTTTGCGGTATGCAGGCCTCTCACTGTTGTGGCCTCTCCCATTGCAGAGCACAGGCTCCAGATGTGCAGGCTCAGTGGCCATGGCTCATGGGCCTAGCTGTTCCACGGCATGTGGGATCTTCCCGGACCGGGGCACAAACCCGTGTCCTCTGCATCGGCAGGCAGACTCTCAACCACTGCACCACCAGGGAAGCCCTAGATGATCATATCTTTTTTATCCTTCAGTTTGTTAATATGGTGTATCACATTGATTGATTTGAGTATACTGAAGAATCCTTGCATTCCTGGGATAAACCCCACTTGATCATGGTGTATGATCCTTTTAATGTGCTGCTGGATTCTGTTTGCTAGTATTTTGTTGAGGATTTTTGCATCTTTGTTTATCAGTGATTGGCCTGTAGTTTTCTTTTTTTGTGACCTCTTTGTCTGGTTTTGGTATCAGGGTGATAGTGGCCTCGTAGAGTGAGTTTGGGAGTGTTCCTCCCTCTGCTATATTTTGGAAGAGCTTGAGAAGGATAGGTGTTAGCTGTTCTCTAAATATTTGTTAGAATTCACCTGTGATTCCATCTGGTCCTGGGCTTTTGTTTGTTGGAATTTTTTTTTTTTTTTTTCGGTACGCGGGCCTCCCACTGTTGTGGCCTCTCCCGTTGCGGAGCACAGGCTCTGGACGCGCAGGCTCAGCGGCCACGGCTCACGGGCCCAGCTGCTCCACGGCATGTGGGATCTTCCCGGACCGGGGCACGAACCCATGTCCCCTGCATCGGCAGGCAGACTCTCAACCACTGCGCCACCAGGGAAGCCCCTTGTTGGAATATTTTTAATCACAGTTTCAGTTTTAGTGCTTGTGATTGGTCTGTTTATGTTTTCTATTTCTTCCTGGTTCAGTCTCGGAAGGTTGTGCGTTTCTAAGAATTTGTCCATTTCTTCCAGGTTGTCCATTTTATGGGCATATAGTTGCTTGTAGTAATCTCTCATGATCCTTTGTATATCTGCAGTGTCAGTTGTTATTTCTCCTTTTTCATTTCTAATTCTATTGATTTGAGTCTTCTCCCTTTTTTTCTTGATGAGTCTGGCTAATGGTTATTCAATTTTGTTTATCTTCTCAAAGAACCAGCTTTTAGTTTTATTGATCTTTGCTATCATTTCTTTCATTTCTTTTTCACTTATTTCTGATCTGATCTTTATGATTTCCTTTCCTTGTGCTAACTTTGGGGGGGGTTTGTTCTTCTTTCTCTATTGCTTTAGGTATAAGGTTAGGTTGTTTATTTGAGATGTTTCTTGTTTCTTGAGGTAGGATTGTATTGCTATTAACTTCCCTCTTAGAACTGCTTTTGCTCCATCCCATAGGTTTTGAGCCATCGTGTTTTCATTGTCATTTGTTTCTGGTATTTTTTAATTTCCTTTTTTATTTCTGCAGTGATCTCTTCGTTACATAGTAGCGTATTGTTTAGCCTCTGTGTGTTTGTATTTTTTACAGTTTTTTTCCTGTAATTGATATCTAGTCTCATAGCGTTGTGGTTGGAAAAGATACTTGATATGATTTCAGTTTTCTTAAATTTACCAAGGCTTGATTTGTGACCCAAGATACGATCTATCCCAGAGAATGTTCCATGAGCACTTGAGAAGAAAGTATATTCTGTTCTTTTTGGATGGAATGTCCTATAAATATCAATTAAGTCCATCTTGTTTAATGTATCATTTAAAGCTTGTGTTTCCTTATTTATTTTCATTTTGGTTGATCTGACCATTGGTGAAAGTGGGGTGTTAAAGTCCCCTACTATTATTGTGTTACTGTCAGTTTCCCCTTTTATGGCTATTAGCATTTGTCTTATGTATTGAGGTGCTCCTATGTTGGGTACGTAAATATTTACAATTGTTATATCTTCTTGGATTGATCCCTTGATCATTACGTAGTGTCCTTCTTTGTCTTTTGTAAAGTCTGTTTTGTCTGATATGAGAATACTACTCCAGCTTTCTTTTGATTTCCATTTGCATGGAATATCTTTTTCCATCCTCTCACTTTCAGTCTGTATGTGTCCCTAGGTCTGAAGTGGGTCTCTTGTAGACAGCATATAGATGGGTCTTGTTTTTGTATCCATTCAGCAAGCCTGTGTCTTTTGGTTGGAGCATTTAATCCATTCACGTTTAAGGTAATTATCAATATGTATGTTCCTATGACCATTTTCTTAATCATTTTGGGTTTGTTTTTGTAGATCCTTTTCTTCTCTTGTGTTTCCCACTTAGAGAAGTTCCTTTAGCATTTGTTGTAAAGCTGGTTTGGTGGTGCTGAATTCTCTTAGCTTTTGCTTGTCTGTAAAGGTTTTAATTTCTCTGTCAAATCTGAATGAGATCCTTGCTGGGTAGAGTAATCTTGGCTGTAGGTTTTCCCTTTCATCACTTTAAATATGTCCTGCCACTCCCTTCTGGCTTGCAGTGTTTCTGCTGAAAGATCAGCTGTTAACCTTATGGAGATCCCCTGTATGTTATTTGTTGCTTTTCCCTTGCTGCTTTTAATATTTTTTTCTTTGTATTTAATTTTTGATTGTTTGATTAATAAGTGTCTTGGCATGTTTCTCCCTGGATTTATCCTGTATGGGACTCTCTGTGCTTCTTGGACTTGGGTGGCTATTTCCTTTCCCATGTTAGGGAAGTTTTCAACTCTCATCTCTTCAAATACTTTCTCAGTCCCTTTCTTTTTCTCTTCTTCTTCTGGGACCCCTATAATTCGAATGTTGGTGCATTTAATGTTGTCCCTAAGGTCTCTGAGACTGTCCTCAATTCTTTTCATTCTTTTTTCTTTATTCTGCTCTGTGGTAGTTATTTCCACTATTTTATCTTCCAGGTCACTTATCTGTTCTTCTGCCTCAGTTATTCTGCTATTGATTCCTTCTAGAGACTTTTTAATTTCATTTATTGTGTTGTCCATCATTGTTTGTTTGCTCTTTAGTTCTTCTGGGTCCTTGTTAAATGTTTCTTGTATTTTCTCCATTCTATTTCCAAGATTTTGGATATCTTTACCATCATTGCTCTGAATTCTGTTTCAGGTAGACTGCCTATTTCCTCTTCATTTGTTAGGTCTGGTGGGTTTTTGCCTTGCTCCTTCATCTGCTGTGTATTTCTCTGTCTTCTCATTTTGCTTAACTTACTGTGTTTGGAGTCTCCTTTTCACAGGCTGCAAGTTCGTAGTTCCCGTTGTTTTTGGTGTCTGCGACCAGTGGGTGAGGTTGGTTCAGTGGGTTGTGTAGGCTTCCTGGTAGAAGGGCCTGGTGCCTGTGTTCTGGTGGATGAGGCTGGATCTTGTCTTTCTGGTGGGCAGGACCATGTCCAGTGGTGTGTTTTGGGGTGTTTGTGAACTTAGTATGATTTTAGGCAGCCTCTCTGCTAATGGGTGGGGTTGTGTTCCCGTCTTGCTAGTTGTTTGGCAGGGGGTGTCCAGCCCTGGAGCTTGCTGGCCATTGAGTGGAGCTGGGTCTTACCATTGCGATGGAGTTCTCTGGGAGAGCTGTCACCAATTGATATCATGTGGGGCCAGGAGGTCTTTGGTGGTCCAATGTCCTGAACTTGGCTCTCCCACCTCAGAGGCTCAGGCCTGACCTCCGGCCAGAGCACCAAGACCCTGTCAGCCACATGGCCACGTATGTGGGGAGTTTCTTGCCTTTTGGGAAGTCTGAGGTCTTCTGCCAGCAGTCAGTAGGTGTTCTGTAGGAGTTGTTCCTCATGTAGATGTATTTTTGATGTATTTGTGGGGAGGAAGGTGATCTCCAAGTCTTATGCCTCCGCCATCTTGAAGGTCCTCTCAGTCACCCTGTTTTTTGTTTTTGTTTTTTTTTAACTTATTTTTAAATTGTGAGGTTTCTGCATTTTATAACCACATCCCCTTACCCTTGAAAATGTGAGGTCAAACCCTTAGGAATAATAATGAGATGGGTGTTAAATTTCTTTGCCTCCATTACAATCCCTTCACTTCACCCTCTAAACATCCATAAGTAACGTTGATTGAGTCTGCCCCCAGGCTAATATATCTTCCCCAAACAGTTCTTTGTTCAAAATTAAGCCATTCAAAGTGCTCTATAAAGTGAGAGGCATTATAAGGACTCAAATATAAGGTGACTCCTCCTTTTCTGAGGAATAATTTGAGGAACACATCTTACTGTACATTCAGTGACACGTGGAACTTTAGAGCCACACTTTCTAGGTCAATAGCCATATTAAAAGCCTTCAGAGATAACAGTGATGCAACTTGTGTGCCTGAGGCCTAGCCATCGAGAAGCCCTCTGCTTCTCCCGGGGTCAAATTTTTGTGTGACACTTCAGAGTATCTCATATTGTCATTCGCTGCTTTCCCATTTTTAACAGAGATAGAATAATAGCAGTAGATGAGAGGAAAGCTTTGCTAAATGTGGATAAGCCTGCAAGATAGTTTAAAGCAGGGGTTGGCAAACTATGGCCCATGGGCCAAGTTCAGCTCACCACTTGCTTTTGTAATTAAAGTTTTGTTGGGAACACAGCCACATCCATTTATTTACCTATTGTCTATGGCTGCTTTCATGCTGTGATAGTAGCACATTGAGTAGTTGTGACAGAGACTGGTCCAGACTGAAAACCTAAAAATACTGACTGTCTGGCCCTTTCCAGAAGAAAATTGCTGATCCCTGATTTAAAACGTAAACACTGAGTCAGCAGATCTGGTCTGTTCTTGGCTCTGACACTTAATGGTTGTGTGATTTGGGGCCAGTTACTCAACCTCTCTGAGCATCAGTGTCCTCCCTTAAAATGGTGATAACATCGGGTTTTCCAAGGTGAAAAGGAAATAGTGCCTGTAAAGTATTTAGAATGGTATCTGACACATAGTAAGCACCCATTAAATATTAGCTGCTATTATCATTGTTGTTCTCATGGTGATGTTATTCTTCGTAATTGCACCTTCTTTCTCTCAACGTGCGTTAAATGGTCACTAATAGGTTTAAGTGTTTTGTTTTCCTGAAGGAGAGGAGACGTAAGGGACCAGGTGGAGCCCCACCTGAAGCTTGGGTTTCTCTATCCTTTTCCAGGTCTCACTTACCTTGATGACCTGCTGCCCAAACTTTGGGCGTTTATCTGTGAACTGGGGCCCCACGGAGGGTTAAAGCTCTTCTTGGAATGCCTCAACAATGACACTGAAGAGTCTAAGCAGCTCTTGGCCATGCTGATGCTGTTCTGTGACTGTTCCCGGCACCTCATCACGTAGGTTGACTGCTGTGGGGCTGAATTCCTTTCCTAGAATGTGGAGAGACCAAATTACAGTGTCAGCAAGGAAGCAATTGTTAATGTGATTACTGCAAGCATTTGGACCTGTCATTAGAAGAATTAGACAAGACATTTACAAAGTGGGTGGCACTTAGTAGGGATTCAGCAGTTGTTAGTTCCCATTCTTTCAGGAGAGCTGGGTCATTACCACTTGATGTGGTCTTTGGGGTCTTCTAGAGCTGGGTTCAAATCACACCTCGGCTATTTACTCACTGTTGTAGGTAGTTAATTGGAAAATTCCAGAGCCAGTGTGCAGAACCTGGCTCAGCCACTCAATGAGACACCCTGGGCCAGAGGGGAAGGGACTCCACCTCTCTGGGCCTCAGTTTCCTTATCTATAGTTAGGAATTCATAGCACCTACCTCTTAGCCGTGTGGGAAGGTACAGAAGAGATCAGTGATAGGCATAGTCCCAGGCACCGGAAGCAGTCAGTGTGTGTTGGCTGTTATTCTTACAACTGTTGTCAAGCTGACCCTGGGCAAGTTGCTTAACCTCTCTGAGCCTCAGTTTCCTCAACACTGGAATGGAGACAATATTACCAATCTGATAGGGAGTAAATGAGAAAAGGAATGTCAAGTACCTAGTACAGTGCCTGGCACAGTGAGAAACTAACAAATGTTAGTCCTATTCAGTTCCTTTCCTTTGAGCTTATGTGTCTACTTGAGTATGTGGTATTCTTTTAATTCCACTTTTTCCCAAAAGGTTGGTGAAGAATTGTAAGATAGAATGGACCTCAGGAAGTTATATTCGGTCTGGGAGAGATCGGCAGGAGGGGATTAGGGGTATGTAGGTGGCGGATTGGGTATGAGACATGGAGGGAGGGCCCAGTGAGTAGTTAGAGGGGAGAGCAGGGGTCTGTAGCTGCTGGTGACACACCCTTAATTGCCTGGTCAAGGGTGACCCAAGAGTGAGTCAGGCTCTAAAGTGAATAGAGCAGTTATAGCAGATTTTCAGATAGAGCTGCATCTTATGGTTCATTTATTCATATATGCTTTCAGACATTTATTCATTCACCCTCAAATACTTATCAAGCACTTACTCAGTGCCCCTAGTGTCTGTTACAGGTGCAGAATAAGATTCCACAACTTCCCTCAGTAGACACAGACTCTCAGTCAAGATTCCTTGATAATTCAGACATGAATTCATAAGCAGTGTCACAGTCAGATCCTTACGAATAAGAAAAGGGTAGAGCAGAACGTGTTGTTTCCTTCCTTTCTCAGTTGTATTTTTTAACTTCTTACTACAGACAATTTCAAATAAATAGAAAGTGGAAAGAATAGTATAACGAACCTTCACGAACCTGTCACCAACTTCATTAGTTATTGACTCATGGCCACTCTTGCTTCATCTATACCTCCACCCACCCTTCCATCATAGCCTTTTACCTGTAAATTTTATCTAAAAGATACAGCTTATTTCTTAACATTATTTTGTCTAGTATGAGGAATAGATCTTTTTTTTCCCCTTCTTCTTAGTGGGAAATTGTGAATAATTTTCTGTCTGACTTAGGATCCTTGATGACATTGAAGTTTATGAAGAACAGATTTCATTCAAACTAGAAGAACTGGTCACCATCTCCTCTTTTCTGAATTCCTTTGTGTTTAAGATGATCTGGGATGGAATCGTAGGTAAGGTAAAGATGTAAGCTGTTGTTTAATTGCTGCTACACATGGGAAGTCTAGAGTCTATAACATCAACTGATTCTTAGCCTTGTTGTCCATCAGAGTTAATTGAAAATGCACGTTTATTCACATAGTTAGAAGTTTTATTTCTCCACTCTTTATGACCTCTTAAGATAGTAGTGTGGGTATGGAAGTCTTACTCTCCCAGGCATCCTTCAGGATTTACATGTGTGTGTGAAGGATTATTCATGATTAATTTTGCCCTGAAACTCCTCTTGATTCTTTGAGTTGATCTTCATGAAGATAAAACACGTGCCTGGTCCCACTTCAAGTTAGAGTCTACCTCCTGAAGTGTTTCCAGTCGTTCAGCACCAACCTCCTTAGATTAAAAGGTCCTTTGGATGACATACAAGTGGGAGGCAGCCCGAGTGACTGTGTCTGAGACATTCCCGGGTCCCACAGGCCCTTAGAATGTACCCAGGGAGCCTTTTAATTCCGTTGATTCCATGTAACGTTCAGCATGAGGGAGACGAAGAACCGCTGGGCCTCGGGGCTGACGAGAGGGGACACGGGCTATCCTCCTGTCCCCTCCAGTTCTGAGCAGCTCCGGGACTGTAGCTCTCCTGGTTGTCTGCCCCACAGAGAATGCCAAGGGTGAGACCTTGGAGCTGTTCCAGTCCGTCCACGGGTGGCTGATGGTGCTCTACGAGCGGGACTGCCGGCGGCGCTTCGCCCCCGAGGACCACTGGCTGCGAAAGTGAGCACGGGGTGGGAAGGGGGTTTACGGAGGCTGGAGTCCCTCTGTCACGCCGCCAGCACCAGTGTGGCCTGATGCTCAGCACTCATGTTTTAGGGCAGAGAGGACTTGCTCCGTCTTCTTCATCTTGTCCTTTCATCTGCATATGTCCCTATAAAGCACCTGTCAGGACAGGTCACCTCGCAGTTGCTTCTGTTAGGACACAATACGCTGAAGATGATTAGAGCTCATTATTGGCAGCCAGAGCCAGCTCACATTGAGCAGATGTTTCATACGCAATCCGGAAAGAAAAGTTTCAGCTGAACTAAGCAACAGGTTATGATCATTAAATGGCAGTTTTTATCAGCAGAATTAGGGCGATAAAAACCACAGCTAGGGGCCTCCCTGGTGGCGCAGTGGTTAAGAGTCCGCCTGCCGATGCAGGGGATATGGGTTCGTGCCCCGGTCTGGGAGGATCCCATATGCCGCGGAGCGGCTGGGCCCGTGAGCCATGGCCGCTGGGCCTGCGCATCCGGAGCCTGTGCTCCGCAACGGGGGAGGCCACAACAGTGAGAGGCCCGCGTACCGCAAAAAGAAAAAAAAACAAAAACAAACAAACAAACAAAAAAAACCCACAGCTAGGCTTGTTGGGGGGTAGGGTAGGGAAATCCTCTTGCAGCCACTAAACATAAGATCATGTCTGCCTTTTTTTAATCAATGACAGATCAACTCTTATGTAACTATTGAAGTTGTGGCACTAGAATAGCAATTAGCAGACTTTTTCTGTAAAGGGCCAGACAGTAGATATTTCAGGCTTTGCACACCAGACAGTGTCTGTTGCACCTACTCAACTCTGCCATTGTAGTGCAGAAGCAGCTAGAGACAGTACCTAATGAATGGGTGTGACTGTTCCATGAAAACTTTATTTACCAAAATGGGCAGCAGGCTGTATTTGACCCATAGGCTGTAGCTGGCCAACCCTGCGCTAGAGGATGGTTTTCTTGTTTTTTATCCCAAATCCATGTCTTTGTTTTTAAGGGATCTCAAACCTAGCGTGCTCTTCCAGGAACTTGACAAGGACAGAAAACGGGCCCAGCTGACCCTGCAGTACATCCCGCACGTCATTCCTCACAAAAACGTGAGTTGCCCTCAGAGCTGGCGTCCTCCCACCAAGTTCCTGACTGTCCATTTTTGTTATAGCGATTATTAGAAATGAAGAAAAACGACCATTCAGTAAATGCAGATGCTGATTGACTCTTACTCTGTTGCAGCTGTTATGCCAAGTGCTGGGGGTGCAGAGATTGAAGACAGTGTGAACTGTCCATTTGGCTAGTGTGGGATGGATGCTACGGGGATGGATGCCGTGGGCACCCAGGGCAGGGGCTCAGGAGAAGACTCCACAGGTAGAAGTGGACAGTGCTTGCAGGCCCAAGGTGAGAGAGAATGTGGTGCCAAGGGAGAGCCAGGTGGAGCCCAGAAATGAAGCTGAGGAGGTTCGTAGGAGCTGGAGCAGGAAGGGCCTCGTAAACCAAGGGCGGGAGCGTGGATTTTGTCCAGAGCCGTTGGAGACTTTTTAGCTGTGGAGGCACCTGGTCAGAGCTCTGCCTTAGAAGATTCCTTCTGGCCGTAGCGTGAAGGACTGGCGAGAGGCAGGTGTCGTGGCCAACCGGCCTGAACTCGGGTGGGCCCACGGGAGTAGAAAGACAGTGACTCCAGAGATCCTGAGGGAGGCAGCACCCGCAGGCCTTGAAGAGCGCGTGGCCCTCGGGGGGAAGGAGGAGGGTTCAGAGCGCGCTCGGGTCCCGGCCTGCGGGCCTGGCTGCCCGAGAGAGCCGTTGCCAGAGGTGGGGGCACAGGCAGGAGCGGGACTGGCAAGAGCCGGGAGCAGGCGGCGTGTCTGCGGCTCCTCGAGGCCAGTGGACACGAGGGTCTGGAGTGCAGGAGAGAAGACGGGGCTGGAGGTGGACTCGACCTGCGGACGGCTTGCCACCTCCTCGGTGCATTCGTGGACGAGGCTGAGGCGGTCAGGGAGCCAGAGGGAGTGAGCAGACCGGGGACGGAGGCCAGAGCCCTGCACGGGGAGAGGAGTGATCAGAGGAAGGAAGAGAACGGGGCGGGGGGGTGTGGCATACAGAGCCACGGGGCGTGAGAGCCTTGGGAAGGGCCGGGTGCTGCGGCAGGGGCGCCCGGGAGATGAGGGGCATCCCTGGTGTGTTGTGAGCACTCCAGAAATGTCTGCTCCTTCGGGGGGAGGCTCCTTAGAACCCACAGGTGCCCTTTCCTTTCTCTCCTGACTTACTTAGTACTCCTCACTGTTCTCTGGTATGGTCTTGACCTTGATGTCATACTTTTGGTTGCCCTTCTTTACCTCCCCTCAGGCAGCGGTTCACAAACAGATGTGGCTGTTTAAATTCTTACTGCGCCTGACAGCAGAGCCTCTCAGAAGGCTTAGACAGAACTAAGCCTCTCACGGAGATGACTTAGTCACGCGCCCTCTATGCATGAGCCCCTTCAGCGGCATCCCTGCCCCTGCCTCAGATAGAGGATGCGCAGCTTTGCAAAGCAGGCCATTGTATGGCTTCTGTCTTCCCAGTGGTGGAACATCCTTCCTTGTCTTACACGATCTACTTCTCTGTAACTTCTACCCTTTGGTCCTTGAACAGCCACTAAAAGTGGACGGTGTCACCTTCTGCGGTTTGCTTTCTGGGTGGTCTGTTTTCCAGGGGTGATGCCCTGCCCTTCTCCAGCCAGTCCTCCTTTGAAGTGGGTTCCAGCCCTTCACCTCGTGAGTCTGGTCCAGGTTGGTGGAATCGGACTTGAAATGCGGCTCCTCGCTCCGTTCCTGGGTGTCTGTGACTTCAGCGCTGGCCCACAGCGTCTGGTCTGGAATCTCCACTCCGCGTGTCTGCAGTTAACAAATGGTGTGCTGGGGCATCCTGGTTGCTACTGGATATTTTAAATTTTTGAGGGAAACACAGTGAAATCTGTTGGGTACCATGTGAAGTACTTGCTTGAGTTCACAGCGTCAGCGTTAAATTCTGCTCCATTCTTCTCGATGATGTCCTATTTGCTAAGCTGGGTTTAAAAAAAAATGAAATTAAAATATTTTTAATTTCAATTGATGCGTGTTTTTTAAATACAGCTACTAAGTTCTTAGGACATAAACACTTATTAAGTTGTCAGGACTTAACTGTCTACTAAATGGAACTGTTAGGTATTTCTTTTGACCTAAGAGTGCGGTAAGAAATATTACTGAGCCATTAGGGGTGCTGAGAACAAGAAAGTCTGGGAAGCTCTGGGTTTAGCTGACCTGACTTAAGAGTCCAGGCTGTATGGTAATCCTCACCAAGGGGCGGAGTGGGGGGCGCTTAAGATGGACAGCATGAAGATTATGAGCCATTCGTCCTTGGCTCATAAATCTCTTGCCTCCCTTGGGAAAATAGGGCCCTTCCTCACGTTCTGGCCCCTGTCCTGCTCCTGTGATGGCACCAGCAGGTCTGGGATAGTGTCTGAGGCTTGGCATGTTTTCTGTGTCTCAGGCTTCCCTTCTCTCTTCACAGCGTGTGTGCTGTTTTCTTCCGGTGACGTTCTTACTGGGGCGTACAGGGGGTGAAAGCCTCTCTCCAGGCCTGCGTTGTCTCTCTCATCCGTTACTGTTATGCCATCTGCCCTAGACACCGAACCTCTCCTTCGTTCTTGATCCCGCCTCAGTGGGTGGCTTATCGTGCCTTTACTGCTTTCCTTAATATTTTTTAAAGTCTCAGCTCTGCCTGGTTCACACATGCAGCACTTCAACCCCTGCACTCTCTTATGTTGCTTTTACATGTTTACGTGCAGTTCATCTCCTGACTGGTACTTAAGGCTCGCTCGCGCTCTCTCTCTCTCTCTCTCTCTCTCTCTCTCTCTCTCTCTCTCTCTCTCTTGCTTTGTCCTAGAAGGCCTAGGCCCACGTGTGGTGGGTAGGGCTGGGTAGTGTGGTGGTCTGTGCATGGGCCCTGGTCCCCGGTGCACCAGCTGTGTGACCTTGCATGACAGTTTCCTCATCTGCAAAGTGAGATGATGATCCTTACCCAGATGTCCACTGTGCTCACTGAGGTCTCGTAGCCCCTTGAGAGCTGGTGACAGTTACCCCAAACCTTCTTCCCTGCCCCACGGAAATCCAGAGGCCCATCCAGTCTTTCTGCGATTCATGGGAGGCCAGCAATCTTGTGGTCACCTCTGTAGTTCTGCCTCTGTGTCCGCTGTCTCTGCTCCATGCGGCATTAACCTTGACAGGAGGCTTATCTTCTGCCTCAAGTTCCACAAGACGGCACCCCTTGTTCAGGTGATCGTGCTAAAGACTTGGGGGTCACGGGAAGCAGTCATGCCACATGGCCCCCCACAAGTTAAATACCTGTGCCTGACTCCAGCTCCCCAGCACAGAAGGCAGAGGTGGGAGTCCCCGGCATGTGCATCTCCAGCCACCCTCGCTGTCCTCAGCCCGCTCTCTCCCTTCTGCGTTGCCCAGGAACCCCGAGAGCTTTTGCTGTTTTTCAGGGCACTTCAGTCCCAGTTTCTAGACTTGTAAACCAGCCACATGGCGCCCCTTCACTGACCAGTCCCTCCACTAAGCACATCCCCCATCTCAGGAGGTTGTCGGCAGTGGCTTTTCCTGTCTCAACCATATTTACTTCAGGGAGCTAATAGAATGGTCAAATGAAAATGCAGTAGCCTCCCCTCTTGTATAGTTAGTTCTTATTACTACTGTGGCTGTTACTATTATTACTGTTATTATTTGTATTTAACAATGCTCTTGACTTTGGGGAGATTTCCATTTTTCAGAAAAACAGCTGAGGTTGGAGTTATTCGTTCATTCCGCTGACATGATTTGAGTGCTATTACAGGATGGGGCCAAAGGTCAATGCTCTCCTAAAGGAGCCTATCAGAATCTTGAGAATGCGAGAGGCTTCTATTTAAATGATACTTGAGAAATATTACTGGTGGGACTGCGATGTGCTTGAGGAGACAGAGGAGGCAGGTGGAAAGGTCAGCGACCTTTATACTGTAGGGTCATTTACACATTTCTGACAGTAAAATATATATATATCTGTGAAATGTTTCTGTGTTTTAAATTCATGCTGTTGATTTCCTCTAAAGCAGGCACGGCTATATAAAGCACCCTCTGTAGTTCATGCTGCCGCAAGGTTTTTACGGTAGATTATTGACTGAACAAGGAGAATGATTTTTCTCCCAGACTGTTCTTAGCTGGGCTCTGGCTGCAGCCAGACCACTCTTTCTGGAACCTTTCCCCTTGGCATGTATTCAGCTATATTTCTAATTCCCAGGAGCGTTTGGGGGGATGTTTACTGTCCTCACAAAACACTTCTAACCTGTAGCACACATCAAAGCGTCCCATTCTGGGAGCCTCTCACGTGCTTACATTTCATTAATTTTGTACAGTGTGTTTTAGGGGATCCTCAGTTGTTGACCCCTTTATCGGTCTCACCTTTGCTCATTTCAGAGAGTTCTCCTGTTCCGAAACATGGTGACCAAGGAGAAGGAGAGACTGGGGCTTGTGGAAACCAGCTCCGCCTCCCCTCATGTCACTCACATTACCATCCGCCGGTCCCGGATGTTGGAGGTGAGAAGCCGGTTGCAAAGTGCGCTCTGTAAACCGGAGGGTTTCTAGTGGGTGACCTGTTGCCTCTGAACTGTTCTTATCACTCCTTGATCTAATGACACTGAAGCTAGTGCTGTGGGTGCAGGAAGGGCCTGTTTGTCCTGCCAGCTGCTCTGAGCACTGCTTGATTAAACACGCCCTCAGTTCTGGAGACCCCAGCGCAGCAGTTCCCTCCCTTTACCCCACAAGGTGAGAGTGGCCAACAGTCTGTGCCTCTGAAATGAGGACAGACGCGCTTATACCTGTGCAGACTCTGTCTGTCCTGGCAGGCGCTTTGCCCAGCCGCCCAGCTGTGAGTGTGGAGGCTGGAGTGCGGGTGTTAAGTTACTGAGCCATCCTGGGAAATACATCGATCACAGAGCTACATGTTCTTTTTGGACATAAACTTAGGGGCTGCACGTGAAGTGGCCCACCTATGCCAAACCCAGCGTCCAGTGTTCCTCCCATGCAGCAACTTTGTGTGACTTTGAAATAGGTTCCTGTCCTCAGGACACTGTCCTCCGTGTGTCAGGAAGTTGTCATGATATGTTGATTTTGCTGGAACAAGACCCTGAACATTGTCATAATAAATGCGCGCACCTGCAGTGTCTGCGTCGTGCCTGCCACACGCCCCTCCGGCATTGTGCAGTGTATGTGCATGTATGGTGATTGAGCCCCATGTCCCCATTCCCAGGAGCGGCTTGGCTTCGTTGATTTGCCCATGCTTGCCCTCTTGCCTTTCATCACACTCCAGCCGCAGTTCCTCATCGGCATGTTCTGCAGTGTAGAACAGTCAGGGGATCCCAGGACAGCACAGGGCCGCATCGCCAGCCACCAGCAAACGGCATCGGCAGCAGCCCTTCCTCCCCACGCGTTTTCATTTCTGCCTCGGGGCATCTGTGCTGTGTTTGTCGCTCCTGGAGAACTTGTTTAAGTTCTCTGACCACTGGTGATTGACACTGAAAGCTGCCGGGGAAAGGCAGCAGGTGGTGAACAGATGATTCTGACATTCTCAAAAGTAGGGATAAGGAATGTAAGTGCCCCCAGGGGCGCTGCCAGTCATGGAGATGAGTAACGCTCGCTGAGAGTGTCTCGGCACAGGGACATTTTGTTTGCATGCTAAATGAATAGAAATATTCTCCACTTCCACTGCTTGCTCCTGTTTTTCTTGAAACACAGCCCTTGGACTAACCTCACAAGTGAGTGGATAATGACAACTGACAACCAGCCTCAGTGTCGGGGCGCAGGAGAGGGTAGGCAGGTGGAGAACACATTCCTCTAAAAGAGGCCACCTTGTGGAGATTTGGGCTCTATAATGCTCCGGCTTGTTAAGAAAAGACCAAAATTTAGGGTTTTGTGTGAAATCCACAGATCCTTTGTGTTGTGAACTAGTCAGTTTTTGTAAAGTACCTGGAAGGTCAGATAACACCTGTCTGCCCATCAAATTCAACCTGCTGGCCACCAGTTTGCAGCCTCTGCTTTGACTCAAAGAAAAAAAAGCCCAGTTGTGTTGTAGGGACTCACTTCTCCAGCACTTTCTTTGTTGGACCCAGATGCACCTTTCCTGTCTCTTAAACTCCTCCATCCCACCGCCCATCATACCCACTCCTGTGTGGCCTGCACAACGGGGAGTCTTGGTGGTGGAAACTGGGGTGTCTCCTGAGAGTCACACAATCCCCGATGCCCTCCTCAAGTGTTACTGGGAGATTTACCAGACACCTACTTACCCTGGGCCAGCTTGTTTAAACACATCCCTCAGGGACATCGAAGGAGGGATTTCTGTCTTAGATTTTAGGCAAAGTCCATTTTCCTCTTTACGTTCCATTGGGATAGATCCTGTCATGAAATTGATCACTGGTGTTCGTACTGAATGAGGAAGGAGAGAGGGTCATTGATTCAGTGACCCCAGTTCTCACGATTCAGTGGTTTGGGTATCAGAACTTGAGAGCCCAGTGGCCTTTGCTTGATGAGGACACATGGGGGCATCAAAAAGCCGATATTTGACCCATGATATCCTGGGCTTTTATTCTGTCCCCTTGTTTATGGTTTGTACTGAAGGTGAGGCTTGTGTATTAGGCTTCCAGGTGGTGGTCCAAAGTCCTGCAGGAAGGCCTTTCCTCACAGGGGTGAACGGGGGCCAGAACACCAGCAGCACTGCAGAACTAGAAGGAGCCGTGGACACACCCTTGCTCATCCCCTTCCCCTCACCCCGTCAAAGGCAGGACTGAGGCCAGAGGAATTCAAGGTCACTCAGGTGTCAATGACAGAGCTGGGCCTGGAAGCCAGTTCTCCCGCCCCCGTCAGTGTTCTGTGCATCCGCTCTTTGAGATGCAGAAGAGAAGAGGAACGCCCTGTCCCCTTTCACCTTCCCCTGGGGCACAGATATAGAATCCTCCAGAGAGGGCAGTGGGGTGCAACAGGAAGTATGTCAGAGGAGGTGGGCAGCAAATTCCTCTCTACAGTGTTTCAAAGGGAGACTAAAGAGGGGCTGATCCAGCAAAACTGAGATTTGAGTCCAGCAAACATTCCTGGAGCACCTGCCATAAGCCTGACCACTTGCTAAGAGCTTTCACATGGACCAGCTCGTTTAATCTGCATGACTCTGACACACCTCCTAACACATGCTAAGGTTAGGGAGGCATCATTTTAAAGCAGAATGGAGGAAGTCCTGCAGGCAGGGGCATGTTAGAATTCTCTCCCCGTCCCCACTCAGTGCCAAGATAATTACCTTACATTTAGGCAGAATGATTGAAATGCTGCAGCAGCTGCCTGGTGACTCCCTGTTTTTCTCTCCTTTTCGTCTGACTTAATGATTTTCATATTTCATGTGCATAAAAAAGTACTTTTCAGGATTGTGCACTCAAAACCGTGTTCTTACTCCTTCAGGTGATTTAGGGGACTTCAGAGGTAGTTTTTTTTTCCTTGCTCACTAACTTTGGAACCTAACTCCTAAATAAGATGGGTAGCCACCATGGCACAGGCCTTTGCATCCGTAGGTGAGCACAAGGAAAACATGATCGGCAGGAAGGCAGCAAGCGTTCCCCAAAACGGGTCTTGCCATACTGGCCTCATTTGCTTTGTGACAAGGAACCAGACTGGCAGGTGAGTGGGTGCTGTGGAGATGGCCTGTCTGATGTCAACAGAGCATCTGAGAGCACTGCACTTGTGCCTGAGGGGAGGAACGTGGGGTGGCCACAATAGGACGTGGCAGCTGATTTGTAACCTATTCTGTGACAGTATCTAAAGACATCAGTTTGACCCTGGTTATGGGGCCTCTCAGGCTGGGCCGAAGTACTCCTCCCTGGGCCCTATCGTGTTCTAAGCACGGTTTTTTATAATCACTGCTCTGAAATGAAAGCCTAAGCAGCTTGCCCGTCAGCACCCACCTGCCAGGAATACATTTGAGGACAGGCTCTGGAGCCAGGAAGGCCTCGGCAGATCAGAATCAAGAGATAGACTGTGCACGATGATTTAGCAGGAGAGCTCCAGAGTCATGTCCTAGCTTTCTGGACAGGGAGACATGCCCAGTGGCTGCGTGTCTCAAGGGAGCCGACCGCAAGCCGGAGGTGCTGAGGCCTCTCTTCCCCCTGCTTCTGCCCTCCTCCAGGCCCAGCAGCACTCCTGGCACCCATCTCCCTGCTTCCTGCCATCCCTCTGCTTTGCTTCCAACAGAAAGATCTTCCTAAGACAGAAAGCCAGCCATGTGACTCTCTGCCTAAACTCTTCTGTGGCTCCCCAGCGCCCTCAGGAAATAACCTGAATTTCCCAGCGTGACTCACAGCTTTTCATGATCTGGGGAAAGGTACCAGGAGTTGAGTGGTGGGGGGCTACTCTGATTTTTCATCTTACAGCTTTCATCTTGTCTCAGCGTCTTCTGTCCTGTCTGATGACCGAGAGCTTGTCGTGGCTCATCTTGTCTGACCTCTCCATCTCACTGCTCTGCATCCTCTGAGGGCAGTCTCCCCTTGCCAGAGAGTGGTAAAGTCACATCCCCGAAATGGGTTTTTCTTTTCACAGGCTCTCGTCTAGAAGCAGGTGAAGACTGCTGGCTCTCCTCATGCACCCGTGCGTCCTGACACATTTAGTAATGACACTGGGAAGGCTTCCCACAGGGGAGAGGGAGCTTTGAGGAGGGAGCCCTGAATCATGCAGGGGCCCTTGGGTTCCTAATGGGCTATAATTCTGCCCTTGGCAGGACGGCTACGAGCAACTTCGGCAGCTCTCCCAGCACGCCATGAAGGGCGTCATCCGCGTGAAGTTTGTCAACGACCTCGGGGTGGACGAGGCAGGGATTGATCAAGACGGCGTTTTCAAGGAGTTCTTAGAAGAGATCATCAAGAGGGTGTTTGACCCAGCGCTCAACCTGTTCAAGGTATTTAAAGGGCACGAGATCGTGGTTGATGGCAGCCAGATTCGAGGTGACAGATGAGAAGTGAAGGCCTTGCTCGTTGCAAGGCATTTAACTTCCCTGTCCCTACCCGTCCTTTTGCCTTGCAGACGACCAGTGGGGATGAGAGACTCTACCCTTCGCCCACGTCCTACATTCATGAGAATTACCTGCAGCTGTTTGAGTTTGTGGGCAAGATGCTGGGGAAAGCTGTGTATGAGGTAGGCGCGTTAAGAACCAGTGAACAGGATTGGAAAATAAAATGTTCTAAGTACCGTGGGCTTCGTATACATGTAAATGATCAGGTACATAGTGGCAACTACCTGTCACAAGGATAAAGGCGAGGAGAGAGGGACGGGAACCAGCACCAACTGCTCTCGTCAGTGAAGGGGGGATAGTAGAGCTATGTTATTGGGTTGCTGTAGGTGGTAAATGAGGTAATACAGGTAAACATCTCCCATGGTGGCTGGCAGCTGGTCACGGGGGAAGTCGGAGCTGGCATCCTCACTGTTATTAGGAGGAAGGGTGTCTGAGCTTCTGCTCCCGGTGTTGTGGGGTCGGGGTGGTGTGGCCTTCCGCAGGCTCTGGGCCAGCCCTCCCGGCTCCTGGTCCCTCTCCCCTGAGAGCCCACCAACTGGCAGGACTGCTTCCAGGTGGCGCTTTACCCCCTGCCCTTAGGATCCTGCTCCCCAGGAAGGAAGTAAAGCTCCAGCTTGAGCTCATCAGCAGCCTGTCCCTGTGGCCTCACAGTGGACTCCAGAGCCGCAGGAGACCAGTCCGTCCCCACCCTGCCTCACCCCCAGTGGCCGCCTCCTGAGTAGTGCTCATGTCACACCCATCACAAAGCCCAGGGAGGCCAGGATGCCTTCCAGAGGCAAAGAAGCTGTAGCGGGCCAGGCTGGGAGAGGAGGCCATGTGGGTGAACGTGCTCTGACTCTCGACTAGTCCATCATTCTCTCTGTGTAAACAGCCCTGGTCCGCGGCCTCAGCCCTTGCTGTGATGATGTCAGGTGCCCCGTCTGAGTCCAAACACCCTCCAGGCCTCCTCCTGCCCTGGACTGGTTGGGTGGCTGGGGCTCATTCTCTGTGCTTCTGTTTCCACATCTGCAAAATGGAGACAATTTCTCAGTTGATTCCCCTTTTTTACAAACAAAACAAGACAAAACAAAACAAAACAAAAGCCCCATGAGGCCCTGCCTGGGCATATGCCGTGTTTTTCCTTTGAACGTGTAGTTGTGATGAGACCCAGGAGAGGCTGGGCCAGCTGAAAAACACCACTTCCTCGCTTTGTAAATGTCCTCCCCCACTTCCTGGGCCTCGTCTCCGTCTCCTCCCTCTCCAGCAATAAGGACCTCCTGGGTCCTGATGAGGAGTGGCCTGTGTTAACTCACTTCACACTCGTCCTCAGGACAGGCCCGTCGTGGGGTTTGATTGGCTCTCCCTTCATCTCTCCAGCCCGCACACCTCTCTCCACCCAGTACAGTCTGTCTGAAGTTCCTGGTGTTGTGCAAGGGCTTCTGGCCTGTGTCCCTGCCTCCAGGCCATTCCCTACAGGAAGTACCCGTGAGGAGAGCCCTCCCAGCGCTCCCTGCTGCCCTCTGGATGGAATCCAGACTCCAGGAGGCTTATGAGCGCTTCCTGATCTGCCCTGTTTGCCTCCCTGGCCTTCTCGCTCACCCCCTCCTTCACACCCCGTGCTGGGGCCAGACAGACCTGTGTTCCACTCCTGGAGGGCACCTGTGAGCCTTGTACTAAGGGCCTCCTGCTCAGCTATCCCTTCCTCCTGGAAACTTTCCCCACCTTGCTCCTTTAACCCTTAAAACTGAGGCTCTTCTGGTCCCCATTTACAGACGATAAAGCCAATGCCCCGTGGCCTAGCAGCAGCGGAGCTGGGATGTGATCCCTGAGCTGTGCAGCTGCAAAGCCTGGGCCCTTAACCACTATGTGGTAATGTCCCCAGGAGGCGCTCGACTGTGTTTAGGTGGTAGGGAGGTATTGCTCTCCAGATTGAAAATGTAGGAAGTCTAGAGATGTCATTGGCGCCCTCGGAGCCCCGTCTGCAGCCCGAGCCGCCCTGGATGAGATCACCGAGACGGGCTCCTGGGCGGCAGGTGGCAGCTCCTGTCTCCTCTCTGGCAGGGAATTGTGGTGGACGTGCCCTTTGCATCCTTCTTCCTGAGCCAGCTGCTCGGGCACCACCACAGTGTCTTCTACAGCTCTGTGGATGAACTGCCTTCTCTGGACTCCGAGTTCTATAAAAACCTCACTTCCATTAAGGTCAGTGTGGAAGGTGGCATGGCTTAGCTGAGTGCTGGTGTGAACTCAGCCAAGTGATGCCCCGTGGGGTTCAGCTGTACCCCGTCGTCATGGGGTGGAGTGGGATTTCCTGCGGTGGTGAAGTCGCACACTCCTTAGCCACTGCAGGGCCTCGTGTCCCCTCCTGAGCACTTCCTCCCGGGACTGATGCTCACAGCCTCCTTCCTCCAGGTGATGAGTGGCCTTTTCCTTTGTTTCAAGTTGTACGGCAGCCACAGTGGTAGCTGCCCAAGCCAATGTCATAGGCGGGAGTGTTAAAACCTTCAAGGATGTAGCACTCCTTGACCCCTACCTTGTCCCTTTCTCTGTTGCTTTAGCGGTACGATGGGGACATTGCTGACTTGGGCCTGACACTGTCATATGATGAGGATGTCATGGGTCAGGTAGGTGGGCCTCTGGCTGAACCTTCTTCCCCCTCCCCCCTTTGGCTTCCTAAGACCTGCCCTACTCTGGGTGTTTTCCCCAGGAGACCCCCAGACTGGGGCTCTGTCTGTCTGTGTGTCCACCCTTCTCCTCTGCCTCCCCAGCCGCTTTGCCACCCTGCCAGGAGGGAGGGCACTCCCCTCCCCTTCCCAGCTGACCTCGCCTTGGCCCGCTCGCCACCCAGAGAGCTCCCACAGAGACCCTGCTCTGCTTCCAGGGCACTTTGGGGTCATTTCTGATGGAAGCTGTGACTTCTACTTTGTACACTGCCTTTCGTTACCATGGTGAGGATTAGCTGTTCCAGAGGATCATGACTGAAACATGGGGAAGAAACCACGTGACAGGGTGGTGCCTCTAACAGAGTCCTGTCCTTGCTCCTCCTCGGCTTGGAGAGCAGAGCCGGGAAAAGAGATCCTTGAAGTCGTGGCAGCAGAGGGGCTTCCCTCAGACTTGCTCTGTCCTGATTTTCCTTGCAGGGCTCCCAGCCCCTCCATTTGCATCCCCGGACCCCTGCATGAGCCCCAGTGTGCATGTGGTGTTAGGGCTGCTCTGGAGCTCGTAGTACAGGGCCGGCTTCCCAGGGCCTCAGCGAGGTCACTCAGTCTCCCTGAGCCACACTTTCCTTATCTCAACAAATACCATTTGCCAAATGAGTCCTTGCTGGGACCAATGTCACCAGACGCCCTCTAGACCACACGCCCTGTCCTCCTCCTGAAGAGCCACTGAGCACGCTGGTACGTCAGGGCCCTAAGAGAAAGAAACCTGCTGTGGTTGTGTTAACCTCAACCTTCCCCAGCTCATTTGGTCACAGAACTCCTTCAGGGAGGACACACCATTTCACGGAGCGATTCTCCAGATGGTGGTGCACAGGCCAGGAGTTCCCTGGAACCTACTGTGGGAAACACCAGGCTGGGCATTCCTTAGGGCCATCCAGCTTTAACATCCTGCGGCGTCAGCCCCGAGATGTTGATAGCAGTGGGACTAGAGGGCACCGTTAACTCCTTTCCAGGTCTCTAGAGTTACAGTATATTATGTTAGTAGAATTTCTATTAAAATTAGCTTTGAAATGATGCATTCTTTGACTTTTAGGCTACACACAAGACTTCTTGAAGTTGAGGAAAGCAGTTGATTCTATAGCGTTTTTGAATCTTTAATCAGATTTTGAGACTTCTTCCTGACATTCTTAATTTTCTGTCCTGACTGCAAAAATAATGCAAACTTCTAACCAAAAATTCAGCTACAATAAAAGCATAAAGGTAAAAGTGAAAACCATCTATAGTGCTGGTGCCTGGAGAGCGCCACTGTTAACATGTGGCCTGAGCCTTTTTAGGTTTTTTCTCCCTGGGCACGTATATAATTTTTTGCATACCTTGCCTGCTGTTATATAATCTGCTCTTTCCCCCCACCTTTTCAAGAAATATACTTTTTCATCATATTTTTTAATAGCGCCACTGTATTCCAAGGTATGGTTGTACCAGCATTTATTTATCCGTCCTCCTGTGCTCTTCATTGCTAACACGTTCCCCTCCACGACACCCCGGAGCCTTAATACACACGTTTGAACGAGGATCAGATGAGAAGGAACCTGTCATATTGATCATGCAGGGCCGGCTTGTTGATATTTAAGCCCTGGCTTTTTGTGAAAATGATTGTTCCCAAACATGTCTCATCTTCCTCTGTCGTTATTATGGATGTCGGCATCAGGCCCTTTCATCTTCAGGAAGCTTTATTTTCTCATTAGAATTCTCTTGAGTAATTGTTCCCCTTCCTCTCCCCCAGCTTGTTTGCCATGAACTGATTCCTGGAGGGAAGACCATTCCTGTTACAAATGAAAATAAGTGAGTATGGCAATTAGATTTTTAAGGTCACCACTTGAAAAGACTTCATTCTAGCTCTCTGGGCTTACTTTGAGAATTTATTAAGATAAATTGAAGTAGAAAGAGGCCATAAATATCATAATGGAATTGACTGGTTACAGTTCATAGGCCGAAATCGTATTAAATTCGATTTGCAAAATAAGAATTGACAATTTATATTTTGCAATAGCACTTCTAAGGTCAGAGGCACCCAGGCCGTGGTGTTCCTAGGAATTTAATGACGGCTCTAGATGGAGACAGATGGGTTCTGAGCCGGTCGGGCACGAAGTCCTGAACCCAGAGGGCACGGAGGCGGGAAGACTCCTTGGAGGGGCAGATCATTTTGGAATGAGGGTGTGTGGCAGTTGTATAAAACACTGTTCTTGAGAAGACACAGTGATGAATTCAGATGCAGCAGACAGGTCCTCAGACGTGGGGAGACCCTGAGGCCCAGCAGCTCTTGTCACAGATAACAGGCTTTTAGGAATCTATCATAAATGGTCCCTCAAAGCAAAGCCCTTCCATGCATGTCTCCACCCAGCCCTGTACTCACCTAATTAAACAGTGGGACCCGGCTCAAGGAGTAGATATCGGCCCTTTTGTCAACCGGTCAATCTCCTGCCACTAGGCTCAGCTGAGCATCTGAACTGTTAATCTGAGCATCACTCTCTTCAGTGACAGGTGAGAGCTTAGTCCTACCCGGTGAGTCATTTGGATCAGATGCACGTCATAGCCCAGTGTCCCCAGGCATCGTGTCCCTCTCGGGTCGGATCAGTCAGTCCACGCGCTCGGGGAGCTTTTATTTAGACTGCCAGAATAGTCAGGAGAGCAGACCCAAATCTCGTCATGACTGAAATACACCCATTTTGACTCTTGGCCACGGAGCCTTAGAGTGACAGCTGAGAAAGAACAGGGGCCACAGGGTGGGTGGAAGCTGCCTGGGGGTGTCAGAGAGCAGGGTGGGTCCTGAGCCTGCCCACCGTGTGCCTGTCATCATCCCTTCAGAGGGTTTCACATGAGAGCGCATGTAAAGTACCTTCCAGGATGTCTGGCTCAAAGGAGGCCCTTAATAAATGAAAGCAGTGATCTCACCATCATCAGATATGTTACCCTCAGATGGGCCCTGGTTTGCCAGGCATGGCACGGGGATGATGGTAGGAGCCATATGTACAGCAGCCAGTGGAGGTGGGTTGATACAGCCTGGGTTGGAGTGGGGTTCCTGTCCTGCCTGGAAACCTATGTGGAAAGTCATTTCACAAACTCTTATGTGTTCTTAGCATAAAACCTCAGTATAAGGGCAAGGACGTTCAGTCCTGCAGACTCTGAAAAGGCCTGACATCACCAGGACCTGCTCCTGCAGTGATGCTTGAGCTTGCACTTCCTGGGTGTTCGATGGGAAAGTCTCCGAGGCTCCCTCCCTCTTTTGGTAAAATGGAACAGTATTAGTCACCTGCTTCAACGAGTACATGAAAGGAGTAGCAGTGATAGAAAAAAATCATATTTAAGTATATCAGTGTGCAAGCTTGCCACTCACTGGAAGCTTTTTTTAAATAGGCATATTTTCCAGGTGAGTAACTCAGATCTGAGCATCGTGGGGTAAAACAGTTTTATTTGGACTGTACTAATTTGGAATTTTGAGAGTTGTACCTGGGCTGGGCTCACATTCTTTGATCTGAATAAATGGTTTGCTAAGAAATCAGCAATGCTGGCAAGCCTGTGAAAAGGGACTTCACCTGGGCAGAAGCATTGCATTGTGCCATGCAGCTGCAGATGAACTACTTGTGTTGGTGAAAGCAGACCTGCAAGACCGGCTGCTTGGAACCGTTGTTAGTGCTCCAGCTTCCTCATTAAGCCTGATCGTCAGCCAGCTGCGTGTGGTTAAAACTTTCCGCAGCCTTACCTTCTCATGGCCTAGGCTCCTTGTCCGGTCTGGCAAGGTTTTGGTTGAAGTTTCAACATGGAACAATTTTTCTCTGGAGGACTGAACAGTATCTTAATTGGTTTATGTCCAAAAGGATGAAGTTAAATAAAAGTCCCTTTGTCCTAAGCAGGGCCCTCTCCTTAGCTGGAGAATGCCTCACTCTGATTCTTGACAGTGAGGTTACCCCAACGTCTGACCCACTGGCTTTCGGGAGGAGTGCATGAGGTGACGCCCTTGACACTAACGCTTTCACGGTGGCACACCGTGGGCCATTCAGGAGGCCTGTCATCCTCATCGCCGTTGTGCTGGTGAAGTGCTCTGGTGCTATTTGTGTTTTTGTAAAATGGTTCAGAACTGACTGGACTCATCTTCCAGCCCATCAGCAGCTGCCCACCCTGTCTTGTTAATTTCCGTTGTTTTCCCTTATTGGCAACAGAATTAGCTACATCCATCTGATGGCCCACTTTCGAATGCACACTCAAATCAAGAACCAGACAGCTGCCCTCATTAGTGGATTCCGTTCCATCATCAAACCTGAGTGGACCCGGATGTTCTCGACCCCTGAGCTACAGCGACTCATCTCCGGGGACAATGCTGAGATCGATCTGGAAGATTTAAAGTAAGGAGTGAGTGCAGGGGCAAGGTTGAAATTCTTAGGCCTCCAAGAAAGCAAGCTGCTCCTTTGCTGGGTTCCTTTTGGAGAGTTTTCAGGGTCCTGTCTCCAGATGCACTCCTCCGCCCTGATCTCTGGGTGAGTTGCTTTGGAAGAAAAGCTCAAGCCCATGTCTGCCTGGAGACTGAGAAGCAGAAGCAGAGCTTGAGGCCTATGAGGCTCTCCAAAGTCCTAGGAAACAGTGGTGCAGGGTCTCCTGTCGGCTTCTGCTGGGAAACAACAGGGCCTACAATGCAATGCTCCACCCACTGAGCTTCCGGGACCTGGGGTTACTAAGGCATGCACTTCTGGCTTAAGAGAAGTTTGTCATCACCCAGGCTGGCCAGAGTTTGCTGTGCCGCTTGTCTAAATTCCATGCCTGCCTGTGTCTGTAAGCGCCCGTCAGAATGTGTGGTTGAGCCCTTGTCTGCATTGTTTTCAGGAAGCACACAGTGTACTACGGTGGTTTCCATGGAAGTCACAGGGTCATTATCTGGCTCTGGGATATCCTGGCCTCTGACTTCACGCCCGACGAGAGAGCCATGTTTCTGAAGGTATTTCATATGTTACCTATACGTGCAGGGGGACATTCCAGAAGTTGATTCTCAAGAGAACCAGTTTTTCCAGCAGGGCCTCTTGTAGGCATAACAGTCTCTGCCAACCTGTAGAGCTGCTTACCCCCCTCTCCTAGAAAGAGGAAAGCCGGTCTCTCCTAACCATGTGGTCAGTGCCCCTCACAGCAGGCATGTTTATTTATGTCTCTGGGTGGCCTGTCACCACACCTGCAGTTCCTTGTCCTGTGCCTGCCCTTTTCTGTGGCTGCAGACAGCCCCAGAGCCAGGAGGAAGCCACAGAACTGTTGTACAGGAGAGAATGTGACTGTACTTTCTTTAAATATAATGATAACAGAGCCCCAAGGCTCTCCCTGCCCTCCAGTCCTCCTCCTCCTGTCCCAGGAGACCGACCACCCCTCCCTCCCTGGACCAGCTCTGGCTGGCAGCGGGCAGCAGGCCTGATCGGCCTGAACGGGGAGGGGCACAGACTCGCCTGCGTCTGTCTCCTAATCCTTCACACGGGTCGAGTCACGCAGCACCTGTGGTATGATTAGCTGAGCTCGGGTTCACAGAGGACACGGCACAGTGTGGAGATGCTTCTAAATAGGATCCGCTGCCGCGGTCTTCATGGTGGAAAGTACAGGGTATTAGGATAGTGATATATCCTGTCAATGCTTCTTGTAAAAACCGTTTTTGAAGCATGACACGTAAGCTTTTTGGATCGTCTTAGGAATCTCACTACCATTTATGACATTGTGTAAATGGTAGTATTTATTTTAAGACCCAAACACTCAGCCTGACACGGAGTTTTGAAGCACAGCTCGGTGTTGTCAGTAGCAGGTACCTAGATCCCCTGGAGAAGGGAGAGCGTTCGGCTAATGTTGAACTAAAGAAAGCGAACGGTTTCTTAGGATTTCCCTGTGCAGGTTCAGCACTTGGATTTCCAGGTGGGTAGATGCCTCTGTCCACGCAGGACTAGTCATTTTGGGAAATGACACAAGAGCTGCCATCTGGAAAATGCAAGGAATTCCAAGAGTGTAGCAAGGAAGCAAGGCTGGCTGCCCACAGGCCCCATTTGGGGCATCCAGTACCTTGGTCTGCCCTCAGCCCCGCTGGCTCCTGAGGCCTGGTTTCTGTTAGCGTGCTGAGAGGAGGTTAGGAACCAAGCCCACAGGGGCCGCCCGGCAGCCCAGCAGGCCCGCGCGCACATCCTCTGTGCGTGGCGAAGAAGCCGAGCGGGAAAGCAGGTGCGGAGCGAGCACTCACGATGGGTGGTGTGTGCTGCGTGCCCCTGGCCCCGGCCCTCGGCCCTCGGCCCTCGGCCCTCGGCCCAGGCCTCCCCCTGACACACTGAGCGGGCCCACCGGCTCCTCCCTCTCCGGCGCTCTTGTCGAGTGGTCTCTCCCTGAGGACGGCGTCAGCCAGGCCCACTCTGACTCCCGGCCCTGCTTTGTGTTGCAGTTTGTGACCAGCTGCTCCAGGCCCCCCCTCCTGGGATTTGCCTACCTCAAGCCTCCCTTCTCCATCCGCTGTGTGGAAGTGTCGGATGATCAGGTACCGCTGCTGGGGAAGAGCCGGCCCCGCTTGGTGGGGTCTGCTGCACCTACCGGGTGGGGCGCTTACCCAGTCGTATCCACAGGGCGGGCCGCCAGGCTCCTTGGCCGGGTGAGAAGGTGTCGCGGTTCTTGGGCCAGGAGCACAGGCGGGCCACTTTGGGGCCTCAGCTCTCCTGGAGGTCCATTTCTCGTTACTCCCTCAGGGAAGAATACCTGCGGGGCATTTTTCGTAGCTGCTGGTACAGGTCTGAGCGGCAATGTGGGAGAGGGGTTGGAACGTGGGCTCAGGAATTGGACAAGCGCAGGCTTCAACTCCTCCACCTGCCGGCTGTGCACACCTGGGTGCGCGGCCTCATTCCCTCCTCTGCAGAGGGAGAGTGGACGCCCTAGGGGTTATCGTGTTCTGTGTGCCACAAGCCTGACCCATAGTGGGTGCTCAGATGGTAGCCGTTGTTATAAGTTTCTCACCCCCCATAAAAACCCAGTGGCCTCTGAGTGTAGCAGCCTTCCACGATGCCACCACCCTCACGCCGATCCCTCCTCTTAGGTGACACTAGACGACCCTCAGCCCCCTTACTTACGGAAGGCTGCCCCAAGTTACGGTCTGTCACAGGCTGCAGCGCTGGCAAGGTCAGGAAGGAGTTTGTTACCATAACATTTTTACAGTGTTCCGGCTCTTTGCACATTAGTTTACTGATGGTTAGCAGTTAAACCAGAGGTCCTGTTTCCAAGTGCTGCTTCACGCAGGCTTCTGCAGTGCGGGACCTCAGGAGCCAGGCTTGCTTCTGTGCACCCACCTCTCCAGGCTGGTTGTCCTCCGCAGGGGGCCGGTCCAGCCCTCTCCCCAGGCGCCCCCCAACCTGAGGCTGTGGGGTGTGCTTGCAGGACACCGGGGACACCCTGGGCAGCGTCCTGCGCGGCTTCTTTACCATCCGCAAGCGGGAGCCAGGTGGCCGCCTGCCCACCTCCTCCACCTGCTTCAACCTGCTCAAGCTGCCCAACTACAGCAAGAAGAGCGTCCTGCGGGAGAAGCTGCGCTACGCCATCAGCATGAACACGGGCTTCGAGCTCTCCTAGCTCCCGTCCTCACAGACTCTGGGCTCCCAGGCACCCTCAGCCCCAAGAGGCAGCGTTCCCCTGGGAGCACGACTGACGTGCCAGGGGACGGTGGCCCCCAGACCCTCTCTATAGCCATGAGACCCCCCTGTGGCCTCAAGAACTTTGGATGCATGTGACAAAGCTACCCAGCACTCTCCAGGTGACACTGACAGGAAGGGGGTGTTGAAAATAAACCTCCAGGTTCCGCCAGCATTGGTCCTTCTTTCCTGCTTTACAGTGACCTGAAGCCGAGGCCTGTGATGGCAGTGAGGCTTCCCTTCTTGTTAATTTGGTCTTTTCTTGAGTTTCTGTTCCTTAACCTTCTGAGCGAGCCATGCATGAACAAGTCCCAGGAACACCAAAGGCCCCGGAGTGGTTTTCAGGGCGTGGGCCTGAATGCACGAAGCCGACCAAACGTGAGATGCTCCCCTTCCGTTTCTGAAAACTCTTTACTCAGGTAAGGCCTCGCCAAGCCTCTATGCACCCGACAGAGTCTCAGCCTCCGTCCCGTCCGCAGCAGCCTCTCTCCAGATAGCCAGGCCCACCTGCTCCCGGGCAGCAGAGGTGCCTGCCGGTGAGACCACGGAGCACCGGAAGCTCAGGGCGCTGCTCCCACCTCAGAGCCACGAGTTCCACTCGGCGGCGGCCCTCTGCCCATTCTCACCTCAGATGCTCCGGGTCCGCAGCAGCCGGGCTGCCAGGGAGCCCCTTCTGGCTTGCTCCCGTCTTGGGCACTCACGTTGGCATCCCAGGTTTGGGAGAAAAAACACATCGGTCCTTAAGAGCAGCTCCGTTTCCAGAAGGCGCCGGCTGTTACTCGAAGCCTGCTGATTCCTGGGGAGGGCGGCTGCCTTTCCCCTGCTTGTTGGCCACACTTGTCATCTAGTGAGGAACAAACACCAGCTGAAGGTACCTGTCCCATCTGGGCAGTGGCTTTACTCTGTAGACTGTAAAAGTCCCAAGAAACTTGGGTCTTGTTTCCCGTCCTTCCTCAGCACTGGGAACCCGGGAGCCCTTTGCACTGATGGAGGCTCACGAGGCCGAGGAGACTCACGGGCCCTCCGGGGTTTTTGGTTTTGGGTTTTTTACTTTGTTTTCTCTTCCAACCCATTGCACTCTTCTGCCGCCATTCTTCACCTTCATCACGAGAACTGTACTCTAGATCCAGGGAATTGAGGCAGAAGCCATGGTAGTGTTCTGTGTGGACAGCCACCCACCTCGCCCACGTCACCACACTCCCGGTGCATCCCCACCAGCCAGATTGAAGCCAGACTAGAGGCCAGGAGCCGGCAGAGGGCTCGCAGCTCTCTTCCAAATAGCAAAACACCTTCCAGAAAGAACCTTCATGTTGGCGGCAAAGCGGGCAGGACCTGTCTCCATGGCCTCCGGCAGAGGGTTTCAGCCGGGTGCCGGCGTCCTGCCCACGCCCAGGTTTGGCCATGTTTAGAGCCCCAGGCTTCTACAAAACAGAGCACGTGTTTTACCTTGATGGGGAGACGGCAAGGAATTTAAAGACGGATAGGAATTTATTACTCTTATTAAGATTTGTCAGTAATCTCCGATTCTGTGGACTTGCCACTATCTTTAAACACTCGATTCCTGGGAAGATTCCTTTTAAACGTGCGTGTTGTGCTCTGGGCAGGTGGGTGCATTTATGCTGGTGCCTAAAGGATTGTCAGCCTGCACTGAGAGGGTTGATTCTTGTTCCCTATGGGCCTGCCAGTGTGGGGTGCAGAGAGTGGGTTCCTGAGCACCAGCATCAACTTTGTTCTTCTGATGAGGAGGGGTAGTTTGTAATTTCATTTAACTTCAGCAGCTGGAAGTATTGCACTATCTGAAACCCTGAGTCTGTACTTTTCTAGGTGGTGTTCACAGACACCTCGATGGCTCTTGATGGCTCTAAAAAGTTGTGGGGTGGAGCTTGTTTTCATAGATAACTTTGGATTGAAACAACAAAAGCTTTATTAAATTTGTACTCAGCACATAGTGGCTTTGTTCTGCTTTTTATGTCGGGAAGGAGCACTTTCCAACCGAGCGCCTGGAGAGCTCAAGATGGGGCATCTGGGGCTTAAAGAGCACGCAGGCTCCCACAGTGGGAAGAAGACACAGAGGATGATACAGCAGACAGCCGAGGCTCACTGCCTCACCAGGGTCAACAGTGGTGGACAGTGTGTCACCTTTCAGATAAAGCTAAAGGCCCCTTAGGCACCCTTCATGCTCCCCATCCTTCTCACGCATTTCCCAGAGGCAGCCACCACCCTGGATTACATGCCTTCCACAGTAACGTAAAATGGTGACAGGTGTTGGTTGAAAAGAATCCAGATAATTCAAAAGTGCTCAAAGTAAGATTTTCCAGCTAATCTGGGTGTATTCGGCTTTCCTCCATTACTGAGGGTCGCATTTGCAGGACACGGCCAGCCCTGTCTCTTGCTGTTACACAAGCCCAGGTTTACACTCAGCAGAAAGCCCATCTCAACCCTGCCAGTCTTTCCAGCTCCTCCCATGAGTTCTTGCTGCCTCCCCTGGCCTGGGGGCACCTGAGGATCTGAGCATCAGGAGAGAGGTCTTGAAAGCCTGCCAGTTGGGCCACCTGGGCTCCCAAGAGGAATTCGCATATGCCAGGCTCCCTCCCACAGAGCATTTATATCCTGCAAAGGAAAAACCTTCTGCAGAGTCCCCCAAGTCCATCAGTGGCCTCCAGTGCGGGACACGCCCACCTAAAAAACTAAAGCCTTATCCTGTGATATTTTGGCTTTTAATTACAAGTTAGTACTGCAAAGAGAAAGTTTGTCTTTATAACTAGGAAAAACAAGTGGGGTGTTTTCCATTACTATTAAAATGAGGACAATTCAATACACTGATAGAACTTGCAGGTGCCTAAGAATATTTAGGTGGAACACAGTTTGAGGAACACAGGTCACCACTGTTTCTGACTCCAGCAAAGCCATCAACCTATGTTTGTGCTGCTGATGTAGCCGATACACGCTGCTAACTGTGAGAGGTATGGACAGGCAGGTTGTCTCTAAGCCTGGCTAACATGTAGACCCAGGGCCCCCCTTAGGCTGAAGTCTTATTTCCTGGAAATGTCTTAAATTGATAAGAGCTGGTGGAGAACTGTGTAAAGTGTTCATTTGGTGTCTTTTCCAAGAAACAGGCACGTGTGCAAACCCGGTCCCTCACTTCCTGCTCTAATTCGCATGGGGCGGCCTGGCTGTGTGCGTTTCCAGGAGTCCTGGTGCCACCATGGGGGCGGCCAGAGTTCCGTGGCGTGATGTGCACCCAGCACGAGTCAGCACTCAGATGTCAGCCCTCTTCCTGCCCTTCCTCACCTTTCATGTTGTGAAACCCGGGCTACCCTTGCACCTGGTCGTCGGGCTCTGGCCAGGCTTCCAGAGTAGCTTCTGGTGCTACCGAGAGTCACAGCAGGATGTCGAGAGATGACACGGAGGAGGGTCCTCTGTGATCTCTGTGGAGCTTCTGCGGAGCAGGGAGAAGCACTCTCCTCTGCACTGCCTGTGGCGCGGGGCTGAGCAGGAAAGGACACAAGCAAGAGCACGTCAGCCAGAGGATCCTGGCCCAGGTGTTCCCAGGCTTGTGCCCCCCATCCCCCAACCAACACACGCGCACACAGCCACACACCCACACAGTGTGACACTTGAGTAACACTGAGAAGGGGCTGCTCTGAGGCCCAGACGGGATCCATGGTTTTCTCCAGCCTTTGGAGCATGGAGTCAGAATGAAACAGCCTCTCATTATAATCATCGTGATGGTTAACATTTGTTACAAGCATGTGCTTAACAGGTGGCAGCTGACTCCCGAGTCGGGCGGAGTGCAGCTCTAACTGAGGACGCTAGAGAGAGCAAGGGCTTCGGAGCATCTGGAACTGGGTTCGCGTTCCAGCTCTGCCTCCCACCAGCTGGGAGGCTGTGGGCGAGGCCCCTCGCTTCCCTGGGCTTCCATTAAGTAGGCGAGCGGCACTCACCATGCCATGGAGGAGGAGGAGGAGTCAGCGGCTGCAGGACCCTAAGGAGCTGGGCTCCACGCTCAGCCCAGCCCCAGGGGTGCAGGTCCTCCTCTGCCCGAGCCCTGGCCGAGCTCTGCGCTTCCCCGTGCACTCAGGCCAGGCATCTCCCCAACCCAGGACTCACAGCTGCACTCCCTTTGTGGTTTTCTCAGCTCTTGGAAATTTTGGGGGGACTGGCTACACCGAGAAGCCAGACTGCAGGGATCCCCCAGCGACAGCAGAAGACACCCCACTGAAGCTGGGCCGCAGAGGAAGCCAAAGCAGAGCGTCGAAAACACGTGCACACGAGTCCCCAGGGAGACGCTGCTTCAGCTGGCCTGGCTGGGGCACTGCGCCGCAGACCACGCTGAGGAGCAAGGTTTGGAGTGTCGTCTGCCAAGCCCCAGCGATCAGGCTAAGACCCTGGACTTGGCATCAAAAGCTGCGTGACCCTGGGTAAGTTTCCAGCTCCCTGAACCTTCTTTCCTCATCAGTAAAATCACCCCAGTGATGGTAGTATCTGTCCTGAGAACCTCACGAACAGCTGGGGTGGAAACATGGGCTGTGGGGTCACAGACACGGGTGCCAGGCCCATCCTGGCCACTCATCGGCTGCAGGAGCTTGGACCACCTCCGCCAACCTCTCCTTATCCAAGAACTGGGCATAGTGAGTCGTGCCTTAAAGAGCATCATCATGGTAACAAGTAGTGTGCGGGGGTCAAAGAAGAGGGGTCGCATCTGTTTAGGCAGGAGGGGGCCGTAAAGGAGGTGTTCTTTCATTTTCACTTAGAAAGAGGGTTTCCACTTCAGAGATGGGAAGGGAGGCATTTGGGCAGAGGAAGCAGCCAGACCAAAGGTGTTAAGGTGGTGGATGGTGGGAATTAGAACACATCTATCACCAAGGACGGGAGCGGGAGCGTCATACCATAAACGTAGTGGCAGTAGCTGCCATCCCCCGGGCCTTCGCCCAAGCCCAGCACTGCGCTCAGCCCTCTGCACAAGTGGTCACATTCAATCCACCCAGGGACCCTGGGCCCTGGGAGTGTAACTGGTCTGTTCTGCAGATGAGGACACAGGTTCAGAGAGGTGGGTTCACTTGCATGAGACCACACAGCTCAAAAGTGCCAGAAGTGAGATTCGGCCCCTGCGTCTGTGAGACCACGGAGGTCCCCCTTCCACCACTACTAGCACTGCCGCCACAGGGAACGGTCCGTGCGGGACACCCCATGCCGTGAGGGGCGCTGGAGGTGGCAAAGCCTAGGGGGCTAGAAGTCACTGGGTGCAAACAGACCCAGGGGGGCTGCAGGGGAGGGGCTTCCAGGGGGAGGCCAGGGAGCCTGAAGTTAGAGGCAGAAAGAGACAGGTCGGGGAGACACAGTGACACTTTGTCCTCTTGACAGTTTGGGCTGCTCTGGACACCTATCCCAGACGTCAGGCTCCATGGTCCTTTCACCTTCCCTCTGGGCCTGGCCCCACTGACTCCCCACCCTGCTTGTGGCCCACCCAGGGACGCTGTCCAGGGAAGGGACCATCAGCCAAGTGGGGCAGTGCAGGGCCGCATGGAGTCTGCTGTGCAGCCTGGATGGTTTGGTCACCATTACAGATGGTGCCCGATGGGCCTGGCAGCTGGCAGGTGTCCCAGCCAGGAGCTGGCCCAGGAAGCCATACTGCCAGGGAGTTCAGGCTCATGTCCATTCATCTAACAGATAGATAGCCAGGACCTACTATGCTCTGGGCTGGGCTCGGTGCTGGAGGTACAGAGGGAAGAATGTGGGTACCACCCTGCCCTGCAGAGCTCGATATGGGGTGGGGGAAGGGGCATAACTAATCCAAGGAGGACGTGTGTGAGCACATACGGTCATCACTCATCTCCAGTGTGCTGCTGCTAGGATGCTCACTTCACAGCAGGGAAAACTGAGGTTCAGAGATGGTAAGCCCCTTGTCCGATGTCTCAGCATCAGTAAACGGCAGAGCCAAGGTTTGAACCCAGGTCTGCCACACTCCAGAGCCCTTACCTGGTTTGAGCAGGCAGAAGAGGGGTGGGAGAGCCTTCTAGCCAAGGGGCCAAGCTTGAGAGAAGCCCCAGGGGCTGTTCTGTCCCTTGTCCAGAGCCTGCTGTGTCTGCTGCTGTCCCCTGTCCCACCTACCCTCTCGGGGGCTGAAGGAAACAGACAAAATCGCGCCCACTTTGCAAATAAGGCCCTGCAGCATTTTTAAGGACTTGCCGAGGACCCCAGAGCTCAGTCTCCCTGAGTCCTGGCAAAACCAGGAGAAGTGACAGTTTGCACAGCAGCGCAGGTCCCCAGCTAAAGAGCTAAAAGGCAGGGTTGGATTTGGGAGTGTACCTGATAAAGGTGTGCCCTGCCCTGTCGTACTGTCACTCCCCCTGACCCCTCACACAGGTTGGGGGCTGTGCCTGTCTGACCCTCCAGTGTATTCCATTGCAGCTTTAGCCTCATGCATTCCTCCCTCCTTATAGAGGTTTATTAAGACACCCCGTCATAGAACTACCCCTGCTTCCTTGAACCTTCCCCAAAGCACCTGACACGAGCCCAAATCCTCTATGTCTTTTCTAACACCCTGTTCCTGAAACACCCCGCGGCTCTCCGTATTGTGTGCTCTCTCGTTGCAACAGGACTGTCGATCTGACTTTGCTCAACTACGGGTGTGGGTGTGTTCTTAGAGGTCTTTAGCTGGAGGTCACTGTAAATTGGAGACCCAAAAATGTCCCCCTGAACAAAGCGTTTGCCTCAACTAAATGTAGCACTGCAGGGAGGGGAGCAGGACCTGGTCCCTAGCACAGCAGGAAACAGCCTTAGAGGGAACTGAGAGGAAAACAGCCCAAGGAAGCGGCTTCCAGAACTATAGCCCTTGCCCCTAGGAGACCCGCTTGCTGGCGAGAGGAGGGATGGATGATGGAGGCAGAGGCTGGAGGTGGGCTGGGGGCGGGAGGTGTCACGCCACTTCTCACTGGCTTTAATCTTGACTTTGCATGTTTTAATGTGAAATGTAATTACAGATTCTAAATTCTGCTGGTGAGCTCATCAGGGCTGACTGATCAATTAGTCAGACTTACAAGTGTTTGGGTCTCAAAGATCTATGACCCTGGTGTGTCGTCTCAAAGCCCTGAGAAATCCCTGTCTTGCTGGTTTGCTCTCTTGGGGAGCTGTAGGGTTAGGAGAACCCTTAGGCAGCCTGAAGACCCATACCTACCTCTGAGGTCCCCACCCTTTTGAAATCTGTGAGGGATTTGGCCCAGGAATTCAGAAGCGTCAAATACACATTATTTATTGCATTACCTCCGTAGGAAGCCATGGCAGACATTACTAATGGATTACCAAACTCCTTCCTGCTGAATCGGATCCAGCTTCAGGCTCCTTACCACAGCCCTTTAGGCAGCCACTACCAATCAGTTGGAATTGGCATTTCTTGCCCATCCCTGGGATAAGCCCTGTCTCAGCAGAACAGAGTTGGGAAAGGAAGCTGGATTGTGATCTAGGAAGCCCGGGTTGAGTGCTGGTTTTTCCACTTGCTGACTACGGCACATAGGATTCATTACTCTACCCGATGGGGCGCCAGTTTGTCCAGGTAAAGTTAGGGTGATAATCCAGAACAAAAATCCACATAAAATAATTAAATGTGAAAGTCCACTGTCTACTCTCAAATTCTATACAAGTTAAAGATGCAGCAACCAACGGAGGACAAAGAAGGATGCCAGCATCCTCAACATCCTGTGAAAAGCTGGTGTGATTACCCGCCGGGGGCGCTTCAGTGGGGCTGCGATCATTTTTCTTCCCTCAGCTGTTGTCCTAGAATGGAAGCCAAACATCCACATTCAGGCTGCACAGGGGCTGCACTCCAAACAGCCAGCTGTCTCCAATAGAACGAACGCAGGGCACACTCTCCAGGCTTCTAGTTTTTGGAGGGGCCCCGTGGCTTTGGCTGCTGGTGGGCGCCCTCCCCTTGGGCTGTTCTCTTGGCTCCAAACATCCCAAGGGAGGTAGATGATTTATTATAGGCAGGGAAAGCAGTTGTCAGTTTCTTTACACTTTTTCAATCATGTTTATTATACAAGTATGCCTCTGTCAAATCTAACCCAAATACACTGTAAAAAAAAATTAGGAAATCCAAACGAAAATGTAAGTAAAACCCACCCAGTAATCCCACGATTTAGAGATAAGCATTATTAACATATAGAATGAATCCTTGCCTCTTTTTTCTATGGTATATTTACACTCATGTTTCTTTCACAGGATTTGGATCATTCTATACCTATCATTTTATAATTTGGGTTTTTTTCCCCCACTTTAATAGATTGTGAACACTTTTGCATAGTAATAAATATATAGGCACCATCATTTTCAGTAGCTTTATGATATTTCCTACAGTCCCTTATCGTTAAATATTTCTTCTTTAATAATAAGCTCCCTATTGTTGGACATTTGTTTCCAGTTTTTCTCTGTAATGAGCAGCATGCACTGAAAAGACAAAAAATAACAACCCTATGACTCCACTGATGAATCTATTTCCTTCCGAGAAATTCTCAGACACGGAATTGCTGGGCCAGAGGGACGCACATATTCCAGGGATAGGCGTTGCCAGATTGCCCTCCTGAGAGGTCGTACCTAACTCCACCCACCACAGTGGAGTCAACGTTTCTCTCTCCCCGCTGACACCTGCAGGTGGAGATCCACAGGCTTAGAACTCACTCCAGCTGCCAGTCCTGCAGCCGGACCCCTGAGGGCTGCAGGAATCAAGTTCCTCCCCTTCCATGCCCCACCCCAAAGCGCCTGAGAGAGCCCGTCTGCCAGGCAAGGCCAGGGTCCCGATGCCACCCGGTGTGGCCACCCGCAGACCCTGACCTCCTCCCCTTCCACGTAGGCGCCTGATGTCTCTCCTTGAGGCCTGTAGCCCACACCTCGTGACGGGACAGCGAGCTTCTGAGTTATCGGCAGCCTTATTTCCCTCTACAGCTCCTACGGAGTTAACAGATGTACGCACGTCTGAGGCAGTCATGCGGCAAGAGACTTTGGGGCCAATCCTTCCCGTTTTGACAGTGTGTAATCGAGGTGAAGCCATAAATTTTATAAACAAGAATAAACGACCCTCGGCAACATATGTCTGCTCGACCCTTCCAAGGTGATCGTAAATAAAGGCACCTGCTCACTGGGGAGGGACGTGGGCACTGCAGATGGCCGGAGACAAGGGCCAAGGGTCTGTGCCTTGGGAGCAGCTGGTGCGGGGAGGACCCCCAGGTCCTGGGTCAGCTGGACGCCTTTCTGCCATTTATTCAGCCCCTTCCCCAGGCTGCCTTTGCCCTGGTGCACGCTGAGCTGGCCTGCTGCTCATCCATCCTCAGAGAGGTAGCTTGTAGGGGGGTCCTCCCGGGTTTAGGTCCCCTCGTCTCCTCCTCTGTCCCCGTTATTTGTCAATCATGTCCTCTGTCCCAAGAGGGCCGCTTGCGGGAATCCGAAGACCAGGCTCTGCTGCTGCCCGCAGGGCACTGATCCCTTTTGGCTCTCGCCAAAAGTTCTGTGACCCGGTTCTGTGACCGGGTCACCCTCCCTTTCACTTCGGCCTGTTGCTCCTGGAGCCACATCCCCCTGGGCTGGCCTGGCCCAGGACCCTCTGGAGGCCCCCATCTCCCACCAGCTCAGGAAGTCTTAACAAACCAGAGGTGCTGCTCCCGGTCCTGTGCGCTCCACCTGGGCCTGAGCTATTTGAAAGTGCTTTGAAAAAGGATAAAACCTGATTCAAAAATAGCTACATTTTATTTTTGTTGAGCTGCTGCCGTGTGCCAGGCCCATGGACATATTTCCTGAACCCTTGGAAGTTGGTATCATTGTCCCCAAAAATAAAAGTTGAAGATTGAGGCTCAGAGTGGTTACAGATTCCCTCAAGGTGACTCAGCTAGGAAGTGACAGAGCTGGAACTTGATTTCAAATAATAATAATAATCAAAATAATAATAGCTAACATGAGACGGGGGAGCATGCTAAGCCTTTTAAACATTGCCTCATTAAACTCTTCCAGTGGTCCTGTGGGGCGGATATGATTTTCATTCCCATTTTACAGATGAAGAAGCAAGTCCAAGGAAGATGGAATGACTTGCCCAGAGTCGTGATGCTAGGAAGTAACAGAGCTGGTCTTGGACCCAAGTCTGCCTGAAGCTGATGCCCATGCCGAGCGTCTGACTGTTGCTCACACTCCAGTGCTCCTTCTTGCACCACAAGCCTGGGGCTCCGCAGAGCCAGCAGTGAGGCCGCTGGAGCAGGCAGCCCTGTGCATGGATTCACTCCTGAAGTGGGTGCTGCACTGGAGAACTGAGAGCAGAGGTTCTTCCCCGGGGCTTCCACGGGTTGTACGCAGACTGCGAACACGTGTCTTTGTGTCTGTCTAGGGAGAGGATGCACAGAGCCTTCATCAGAAGTTTGTGAATCTGTGGAGTGCGAGAGCACCGGGACACCCCCAAAGTTCCTGGGTGTCCCCCAACCTTCCAAATCCTGGTGTCCCCAACCAGCTCATCTCCTGCCTCTGCTTGCGCCCAAGCACTGTCTTCCACGATGGACTCCAGAGAAGAAAAGTGACAGGTCAAGGCAAATGAACACTGCACCCTGGCTGGGCTGCAAAGGGGGCCTCAGTCCTCTCCCTAAGCAAGGTGGGACCAGCCTGGGTCCAGTATCGCCAGTGGGCCTGTTCTGAAGGGAGGGGTGAGCCACAAATCCTCCCAAGGCACTGACTTATGTAGCATTCATGTGGAATTTATTACACAAAGGATTTTATTCAATTAAACTTGAAATGCGTCTGGATTCTTAAAGGTTCAGTAGTGATAACTGGGACAGAGGGATCATAAAACCGTATGGGTTGTCGGAGGAAGGCGTGAGGGTGGGGTGGGGGGAGATGAGGGTGACATTGCAGCTGACGGGGGATTTGGTACCGGGGACGTTTGTCATTGGGATGTGTTACAAGTTCGGGTTATGAAAATCACTCAGTGAAAAATGCACATTAACAATAGCCATGAAGTACCAGTTAAGGGAAAGTAGGTTGAGGAATGAGACAGCAGAATCTATTAGTGCCTGACATCGTTCTCAGCGGCCCAGGGCGTGATTAAAATGACCGTCAAGTGGCAGCGGGGGGAGGGGCACTGGGCCGGGAGTCACAGGGCCGCGTCCCTGGCCCACACCTTGGCACTGACTCCCTGACACAAGCTGGTTCGCAAGTCTGTTCCCCTCTCCTGCCATAGACAGTGCCTCCCTCGGGGTTGCTGTGAGGTTTCAACGCGATGATGTCTGTGGAGCCCCTGGCCTGGGGCCTGGCATGTCAAGCCCTTTGACAATACTGGCTGGTGGGCTTCTCGCCGCTGGAATATCCAAGGTTACCTCTGACTGTGGCCCTAAATACAATCCTGAGAGCCAGATCTGGACCAGGGAGAAGCAGATGGAGCACTTTCTTGGGTGCAAAATGTATGGGAACACCCCCAAATCCAGGAAGTGAGAGAAATAACTTTCATGCAATTTTTTTTTTTTACATAATTTATTCCACTGCAGTATTTTTTTTAGGATTTTTTTTTATGTGGACCATTTTAAAAATCTTTATTGAATTTGTTACAATATTGCTTCTGTTTTATGTTTTTGGTTTTTTTGGCCGCAAGGTATTTGGGACCTTAGCTCCCTGACCAGGGATGGAACCCACACCCCCTGCACTGGAAGGTGAAGTCTTAACCACTGGACTGCCAGGTAAGTCCCCCACCGCGATATTTTTAAAAATCAAATTTATGCAAAAACAAAATCTATGATCGACAAGGTATCATCATTATAAATAAAAACAGCCTGCCATTTCTCTCCCGACCTGTGTTGCTGTGTGATGCGGACAACCATTTACCAGGGTTGACAGCGGTTGCAAACGGGCTTTATATAGTCATGTGTTTCGATCACGGAGCTTTCATTAACTTTTCCCACTGGGTTTGAGACCGGGGAGGATGTTTTGCTAAGTGTACAAGGGTGAACACATTTTTCCTTTTGCTTCCAGCTCCCACATGGCTATGTAAGGCACAGCAGAGGAGCGAAAGTTTCAAACTGACCCGTCCCCTGGGCGAGCCCCTCCCCAGCAGGCCTCCTCAGTTCTTCCCAGGTCAGTGGCACAGGACATGCCTGCACCTGCACGTTTCTCAGGGGTGTTTGTTTCTCCGGGATGTTTGCTGGTGGAAGGGATGATGCAGGGGGCGCGGGGCCTGGGAACCCAGAGTTACCATCTGGCCTGCGACAGCCCCTCCCAGCAAGGGCTGGTGGGGAGGGGATTTGGCTACAGGAAAAGGCCTTGTTTCAGAGATCATCCCGTGAGGACGCTGTATCTACTCAAAGAACTTCTCTTGTCCTTTGCAGATGTTTCACTACGGTGGGGAGTGTGGGACTGTTGTTTTATTACGTACGTCCTGCTCCTTCCAGGAAGATGCTAAGGTGTGGGTAGGATCTAGTCACTTGATGGATTTGCTGTGAGCTCTTGGAACATAGCCCTCCCCGGTCCAGCCTGAGTGCCTGCCCGACAGTGAACCGCCCTTAGCCTGTTCTGTAATGTTCTCAGTTCTGTTCACACAGGCCGAGCGCCCACCATGCACCAGACCTGGCACCAACTGCTGGCCGGGGCCACTTCCTGGAGGGTTTTCACTTTCACTCACGGTCACCTGCACCTCGGCCACTTTGCCCAAGTCCAAGAACGAAAGGACCCAGAAGGGACGAGATAATGATGTTCCTCCAGCAAAATGAGCAGGTAAGGTGGTTAAGAACGAAAGCAAAAGCAAGCACAAAACTCATCATTTTAATGTTTCCTAACTGCTGGCAGGGATGGCTGGAGGGACTTCCGAGCTTCAGGCTAATAAATGATGGCTGGATGGAGTTCACTGGGCGTTTCTGCCCTGACAGTTAGTGAGAGCCTGCCCTTCCCAAGTTGTTTCCTGCAATTAGTGGCGTGGAATCTTCAGGTTCTCGGGGCTGCCTCCTCGCCCTTCATAAATATCCCCCTTCCCAAGGACACAGCTGGCACTGGCAGGGTCACTCCATAGCGGGAAGGAGCAGCAGTGACAGCTGAAATAAAATACAGCTGCGGCCCGGATCTCAGAGGCATAAACCAGCCAAGTGCAACATCAGAGAAGTCGGTCTGGTCTGCGTCAGCCTCGCTGGAAACCTAAGAGCTTATAGTCTGAAGCTGAACGCAGTTCACCTCTGACCCTGGACGCCACCTGCCCGGGCAGGACACACCCTCCTTAAAGTGGTGGTGTTCCTCTCCCAGGGATGTCCGTCCCTTGATGGAGGAAGGCTCCCCTTTAGAGAAGATTCTCCGGGCTGCACCCTCGCCACACGTGCACTTCAGTCCAAGTGTTTCCGAGGCCTCGCTGTCAATCTGCAGCCGTCCTTCCCCCTTGATGAGTGGCTCAGAGGTGACTGAACTCCAAATCCTGTCTGCCTTCCTCTTTATAAATGTGACATTTTAAAGCCCCTTTGGCACAGGTAAATCACAGTTACATTTCCAAGGGCCTCTGGTACCATTCCAAATAAGCTGCCAGTGGAGGGCATCTGTCTCTGTCACACACACACACACACACACACTCACTCTCTCTCTCTCTCTCTCTCTCTCAAGCCTTTCCCACTTTTATTCTTTTTTGGAAGGCTGAGGAGAGCCCAGGGGAGGGGGGGCAGAATTCTCCACCGGCCTCAGCTCCTGAAGGAAGTGGCGGGGCCCTGAGAGGAGGCTGAGTCCGGACAAAAGACCAACTTCTGGCCCCTCTGGGTGAGATCTTCAGGAATCAGGATATGAGGGCAAAGTCTTCCTTTCCCATCGTCACTGTGGAGTCTACAAAGCTCCCTTTTTCCATTATTTCCAAGCGCCTCAGGCAGGGACCGACAAGTCATTTTTCTTGTATATTTTTTCTGGATTCCCCTCCTTCATGGCTGTGTATCTGGCTAACGTGAAGAGATAGTCACTGAGTCTGGAGGGGCAGAAGAAGGCAAATGGAATGATCTGAAATGAGAGATCAATGCTAACAGGGTCCTCCCTATATTAGCCTTCAAGGAGGAAATATAAGTCACGTGCCCCAGGAGCACTGGGTGGGACAGCGGGTGCTCAGCCAACCTGGGCTTGATGGATGGCGCTCCAGGCTGGCTCCCTGAGAGCCCAGCGCCCGACTCTGGCGCCAGGGCTGGGGTGTTTCCTGCAGGATGAGGCCACTACTCTGACGTCACAGGGCTGGTGACTTTGGGCCACTCCCTGGTTTCTGCACCTTCCAGTGAACAGGACTGGTGCCTCCCAAACTGGGGTGTGCACACAAGTCAGCTGAGGATCCTGGTGACATGCAGATCAGATTCTGATTCGGGAGGACCGGCTGGGCCCGGCCCAGGGTTTGGCAGGTCTAAACCGTGCCCAGGTGCTGCTGGTGCTGCTGGTCTGCTCTGAGTAGAGGGAGCCTAGAGCAGGCTTCTCGACCCCGGCACTAGAGACGTTCGGGACCATTCCTTGTGGCTGGGTGATTCTTCGTGGCAGGAAGAGGGAGCTGTTGTGTGCGTCGCAGGACACTGGGCAGCACCCCTGGCTCCCACCCACTTGTCTCCAGACATTTCCAGGCATCCCGGTTGAGAAGCACTAGCCTGGAATGTTCTAGTGGGCTAGACCCTAGTGCCCCTCTCCCTTCTTTCTGTGACCCAGCAGTGATGGGGCCTCTGGGCAGGGGTGGGTGGGGAGGGAAACAGCGAGCCTGCCCCTAAGGGGCTGGCAGTTAGTTTGCGAAGCTGCTCTGTGCTCTCCCTTGTTTCCGTGCCTCACTGACCCCACCCTCCTCTTCTCTCCCTGCCCCAACCCTACCCCCTGAGGCCAGCTCCATGCCAGGTCCTGCTGGAACCTTCCCTGACCCATGCCCCGTCCTGGAACCATGGCCCCCTCCTCCTGATGCCTGGCTGTCTCTCTGGGAGTGGGGTGGAGGACTGGGCAGTGGAAGAGACTGCTCTGGGTGATCCCCCCCGCCGCAGAGCTGTCATATGCTGGTTCCTCATCTGTTCCTCACCTCATCTGCGGTGATGCCTTCCTTGCTAAGAGAACGAACTGGCTCGGCCCACACAACCTACATGGCCGGAGGGCTCCCCAGGGTCACTACTGTGACATGAACAGAATGGTCCTCACTCCCCTCAGGCCCACTCCCCTCCCAGGAGGAAAGGAGCTGGTCAGGGCCATCAAAGCCCAAGCCATGTCCTGGGGGAGGAGTGACCACATTAAGGGGCCAGACCCTGGCTGTGGGGTCACTTTCTGGACCCCAGGCAGCTCCTGGGGTCCCTCAGCTCTCAGCCCTGGCCTGGCCCACGCTGGAGCCGCACGAGCCAGGGCTGGAGCCACGAAGTGCCTACTTTTTCAGAAAGACTCTCCAGATCCCATCTGAGTACCTGTTTAAGAACTTGGCCACGTTTGCATCCGTCTCACCGGACTGGACAAGAGGCACCACGCTAGAAGGGGAGGAAACACAGCATCACACTACGTTCCGGGCTCAACACGCTTGGGGGCAGGAGCTGCGTCCTGAGCCAGCATTTCACTCCCGCTGCAGCCTCGCCCGTCTGTGTGCAGACACTCTAGATGGTGCCGTCTGCTGAGCACCAGTGAGCTGGCAGCCCCTCCATGCACGTCGCCTCTGCTACATAACCCCCGCTGGGAGGTGCTCGCCCCAAACCGAGGCCCCAGGTTTGTGTCTCCTGCCCCAGGGGCTTTGTCACCTGGGCACGGGTTTGGTGTCCTCAGGAACCCCCTCTGCTCGGCCATTCCCTGATGTTGGGCCTTTGGGTTGTTTCCAATTTTTTGCTACTACGAGCACTGCTGATGTGGACAGCTTTGTACAAATGACTTTTTTCCTTTTGAAGCTGAAGCTCTTTTGTGACTCAGCATCACTTTAGGAACCACTTGGCCCCAAGGGCCTTTTATGAAAAGTGAAATCTTTATGACATGGGGCTATGGAAAGAGCTCAGGTATGGAGCAGACACACCTGGGCTCAAATCCAGACTCTGCCATGGACCACCCAGGTGACCCTGGCCACGGTGTCACCGCTGAGCCCCCGAGTCCTGACTCCAGTAGAGTGGGGGCTGCCACCACCTCTCTCCCAAGGTTACCACAAGGAATCAATGAAATAATGGATACAAAGTGCCCAGCACGGTCCTGACGGTTATATAAAGCAGGGCTTTATTCCCATTTCTCTGTAAAACCTGGTGGCAGCCTGGCCTATGAGTGGTGTAAATGGAAATGTTGCAATTACTCTTTTAAAGTTTCCTTGAAAAGGCAGTCAGGAGCTTCTGGCGGGGGGCGGGGGGGGTCCCTCCTCTCCTGACTCTGAGTTGGGGGATTGGGGTAGCAGGTGGCTGGTCTGGGCCCTTCTCCACCCAGCAGCCAGCACGTCATCTCATAGCCTAAAACCCATCAATGGCTCGCAGGATAAAGGCTCTCAGGATAAATGCAGAGCTCTCGGGGCGCATGAGGCCCTGCCCGGCCTGGCCTCCGCTCAGCCTCTAGCCTCGCCAGGCCTCACGCCCCTCACTCTGGACCAGACACTCGGCATCCTTTGTGTGTGTTCCATGCAGACTGCCGCCTCTGCCCTTGCTGTCCCCTCACCCCCGGCACTGTCCACTGTGCCCCCAGTACCCCCCATGCCCCATCCCAGGCTGGGTCACTCTGGTGCCAAGTACCCTCCCTCATAGCTCTTATCATGGTGTGGAGCTTTTCAATCTTTTCTGCTCAGCTGAGACAACCCCCACCATTTAAATTAACCCCAGGAACAGGGAGTCTTCACTGAATACACACCTGAATTTCATACCACGTGAATGTTATAATTACAAATAATCACCTAGACGCGCTGGGCCTCCCCCGCCCATTTCCTGGAGCTGCCTGCTTCTGAACAAGCTCTGATCCCGACGTGCTTTCCCCACCCCAACCCCCACCCCGGTCAGGATCACTGTCTCTCTGCCCAGGTCCCGCTCCCTCGGCCCGGCACCCCAGTACCGTCTCTCAGCTCGGCGGCACACGGCCCGACAGAAATGCAGTGCGGAGCTGCTCTTGCCTCCGGACTGAAAGGAGAAAGCGGGTGTTGGCTGGAAGGGCGTGGGGGAGGGTGCCCACTGCAGGCAGGGAGCCTGGATGGACGGAGGGACACACAGGCCCCGCCCACAACGGGCAGTGTTCTGTCTCCAGGGGCCCTGCCGGGGCACACCCACTGGGTACCCCTCTCCAAAGCAGGCAGGACTGGGGAGGGAGCTGTGACGGTCTGGAGGGGACTTGGGGGCTGGGGGAAAGCTTCTGTCGCTGTTAAAAATTAAAAGTGGGTGGGGGGCGCTGAATCCCTGCCTGTGTGTTTTGGTCAACACACTGGCCCGCAGCCACCCCCAGGTTGAGGCAGCCCAGTACCTACAGGCAGGATGAAAGTGGTGAGCGGGGGCAGCTGGCTGGAGTATCTGTCGATCCACTGCTCCAGCTCCAGTATGGGCCCTGCCTCGAATGTGGCGTGTTCTGTGGAGCCCAGGAGAAGGACGCAGCCGTGAGGCCACCGCCCCCGGATCAAGGAGCCCGCCCCGTCCCTTCCGCCTGGGCGCCTGCCAACCACTGCCCTGGCTCAGAGGGACCTTCCATCTCAGGCTGCACAGGCCAGGTTGACAGGGGTCCCAGGCAACACCCAGGACAGAGTCATTCCCCCCGCCCACGGGCCCAGGCCCCCCGGGGCCCTCTGAGCACACACAGTGGGTTCAGGGAGAGAATTACTTAAGTGAGCCTCCCTGGCTGAGGAGCGCGGTGTTGCCAGGGCAGAGCCGACGTCCTGCAGGGAGCACTGGATCTGGGGAGGAATGGAAGGCGTGGGTGAAGACCCTGTCACGCGGGCCAAGCGGGGGTCTCGTGCGTCCACCTGCAGGGGTGGGCCTGCCGGGAGCTGTCAGACCTCTAAGGAGCCGGCATTTAAAGGCTCATCAGCAAACTCTGTCTGAACCTGCAGCACAGCACGTCTGCCCTGTTGGGAGGGGCCCTGGCTCCCTTGGAACGCCTGGGTGACACAGACGGGGAGTGTCAAGCGCCCAGGGATAGTCAGGAGGAATCTTCTCACCCCGACCCTCCTCTCCCATGTGCCAGGCCCTTCAAGGTCTTTTTCTTTTGTCTAAACTGACAGCCTTGGTTTTCTAACCTATAACACTTGGGCGGAGAGACCCAAATTGACAGTGCTTTTTAAACTATACAGGACAGGGCTGTGCCCTCTGATGAGACAGCCACCGTGGCAGTGTGCCGGGAGCAGGACACAGTCGGTGAGAGTAGACGGTGCCCACCCGGGAGTGGACTGGAACCCTCTTGAGCCACCAAGCAGCAGACTCTGGGTAAGTTACTTGACCTCGTGGTGTCTCTGTGGCTTCCAATGGAAAGGGGCGTCACAGTACTACCCCGCCGCCGGCCACCTGCAGCGTTTACCCCGGGGGCTGGAGAGAGGTGGCCCCAGTCTAGGAATCCGATCCCAGCCCCGCTGATTCCTGGCTGTGCGGCCTTGGGCTGAGCCTCGGTTTTGTCCTCTGTAAAACGTGAAGGCTGGCCTCCACCCCATGGGCTTCTGCAGGGAGAGCCGAGAACAGGCTGCCTGGCCTGCCATAGGCCCGGAGCAGCCCCCGGGGGCCAGGAGGGGCACCCAGCTGAACAAGTCACAGTCTGCGCCCTTGGGGCACCCAGGCCACACTCCTGGTGATGCTTGCCTTTAGAGGCAGAAGCACAGGAGCTGCGGAAGCCTGGGAGAGGGACCAGCTGGAGGCAGGGGTGGCCAGGGAAGGCCCCGGAGGAGGTGATGTTGAAACTGTTACCCAAAGGACGTGGTCTAAAGCAAGGTAGGGGCTCATCACGCCACTGACCCCCTCTTCCCTCTGCAAACCCCGCTCAGAGGTGAGCACGGCAGACAGAAACGACCACTGTAGATGCCAGCAATTCCTCATTATGAGGCTGAAGACCAGTCTTCCTCATACGGGAGGTGCCTCATTCATAGAATGTTCCAGCAGTTTAGGCCTCCCATCTTTCTGCAGCCCCTCACTACCCTGTGTCTGCTCCCAGGGGCCCCAGTGGGCTCCAGCCTGGCCTGGAGGACGGAAGCAGGCCGAGGGCTGACCCTCCAGGGAGCAGCTGACTCGGGTCAGCACGCAGACTAAAACCCCAGGTACGTTCTCCATGTTCTGGGGGTGGTGGCCCTGCCTCTATTTCTGAAGTCCTCTCTGTGGGCCAGAGCTCCTGCTGCCTCTTAAGAAACAGAACAGTAATTCTAAGAACCCTACCATCCCCCCCGCCGAGGGCTAACCATTGCTGGGCCTTTCAAGTCTCTCAACCTCTGGGCCACTGACACTTTGGCCCAGGTCATCCTATGTCACGGGGGCTGTCCTGTGCGTTGTAGGACGTTTAGCTGCATCCCTGCCTCTACGCACTAGATCCCAGTAGCACCTCCACCTCCAGTGTGACAACTTAAAACATCTCCAGACACTGCCCTGTGTCCCCTGAGGGGCAGAACTGCCCGGGGCTGAGACCACTGCCCTTCACATTTCCCTCTCTGAGGGCAAACTTCACCACTCGCCTGTGAGGGAGGGTCTTCTCTGTGTCCCCATCTTACAGGTGAAGAAACTGAGGCTCACAGAGGGTAAGTGAACTAGTCCCAGGTGACGCAGAAAGGAAGTGATGGTCAGTTGGCAAATCCAGTTATGGCCACCAGGCCTCGGGGTTGGAAAATCCCAGCTCGGGGTGAGACGAGGTTACTCACTTTCTGAAGCTCTTCCACAAACGGGTGGCCCTTTTCTGCAATTAATTCCATAGCAAACCTGTGAGGAAGAAGGAAAAAGAATCTGCCTTGAGTATAACATCCCCAGGCCCTGTCTTGCTGGAAGGCAATACATTCTCAGGGGTTTGGCCATTTTGCTAATTGAGCTATCACAGGAAGGCCGTTATTTTCTTGCTGACATTGAGAACATCGTAACCTTCCATGTGGTTGGGGGTATTTGTTTTTCGCTGCTCATCCAGCCAATAACTCCTCTTTCAGCGCCTACTCTAGCCAGGTCCAGGTGATTCAGTATGAACAGAGGTGACCCAGGCCCCGTTAGGCAGGACAGGGAGATGTGAATCAGATGTCACACGACTGACAGTGAAGTTGCAAACTGAGGTCAGTGCTCTGAAGGAAAGAGTGAGAGTCCTGGGATATTTGGCCTTGATTAGGGTTCAGGGAGGGCTTCCTGGAGGAAGCGATGCTGGAGGTGGGACTTTGAAGGCTGAGTAGGAGTTTGCTGGTAAGGCTGGGTGGGGCAGGAAGATCAGAGTGCTCCCGATGCAGGTCAGGACTGTGGCCCTGGCCTCCCTCAGAACGCTGCACCCTCTTCTGGACCAGTCAGTGTCCTGGCTGGACAGGGGTGTGTTTGAAGGGTTCCTGGAGAAAAGCTTCACGAAGAGACTACTGACAGAGTGGGAAGGCTTATGAGAACTGCGGATGGATCCAGAGATGAGCAAAAGCAAGAGCCTGAAGGGGCAAGGGAGGGTCACAGGCGCTACCAACCCTGGAGAGAGCTGCATTCTGGGCAGAGGCCACCGCCAGGAGCTGGGCAGCTGGGAGAAAGCAGTGGAGAGCCCCGCAACTGCCAGAGCCGCACAGGGCTGGGGGCGGGGTCACAATACCCCTACCCCTCTCACCCTTGTCCGATCTCCTGCTGGTGTTGCCCATTGGCTGGACCAACTCTAAAGCCAGAGGACAAGGGAATCGGGGTGAGACCATCTCCAGGCCAGCCTCCCAGGCACAGGAGAATGGCTTTGAAAGGGCAAAAGAAGAACTACTGTGCATCTTCTAGCCCATCTTACAATCAGAACTAAATAATAAGCACACACGTAAGCTGTCCTGCATTGGTCTTCCCCTCTGGATGGTGAGGAGGGGGCGTATGCCTCAGGCCTGGCACATTGGAGATGCTCGGGAATATCTGCTCACTGAGGATGTTCCCACGACAGAGGCCAGCGGGAGGCCCCTCCCCATGCTCGCTCCATCCCCGCTCCCACCACTTGTGGCTGCCCCTCCAGCGTCTGTCTGCTCCGCCCCGCCCGCTGCACCGCACCCCGCAGACCACAGGCTCCATGAAGGCAGGGCTGAGGCTCCCCACTCAGCAGAGCCTGGCACACGCAGACGCTCCGCCAACACCTGAGGACGGAAGAATCCACAACTGAGCTGTGGCCAGTCCCCTGCACATCACCTGAGGGATGATGGCCTGCTGATGTGCTAATTCTAAACAGCCAATGCTAGAACCCGCCTTCCCGCCCCTCTGCCCACTTCATCTTGTGTGCACTTCCCCCTCGCCACACCCTTCCCACACACACCAAGGGGTCTGCCCTCTCTCCTCTGCTGGCAGACTAGCTACATTATCTTTCCTGAGAACCTCACTTAGGCCCATCACTGAGAAATGGCGACCATGAACAGGTAAGTTTTAATAATTATGATGATAATAATAGCTAGCATTATGATTGGTGCTAGGTACTGTCGTCCTAAGGGGGAAACATGGAGTTCTCTCATTACATCCTCAGAAGAACCCAATGAGATTGGATACTATTACTAGGATCATTTGAAAGAATAGGAAACTGAGGCTCAGAGAGGCCAGGTGATTTGCCTGAAGTCACACAGCCAGTCAGCAGTGGGAGAGAATTTGAACCCAGGTCTGTCTGATTACCATGATCTTCACCCAGAAGGCTGAGTCAGAACCTGTGAACTAGTACTTATAATAACTGCAGCTCATGCTGCCAACAGCTTGCTGAGCACGGTGGCCTGAACTTTGTTCTCAAATATTTGCGGCCCCTCCCACCCCTGCTGCTGTCACATGTGTCCATGTCCCTGGCTCTGGCCAATGAAATGTGAGCAGAGGTGGCGTGTCACTTCGTGGAAGCTTTAAGAGCCAGCGTGGGCATCACCGTGATCTCTCTTCCCTCTGCCACAATTACTGGTGTTATTCTAGACAGAGGCTGTCCCACCAGCCCGGGTCCCAGAGTGAAGGCCAGGCAGAGAAGAAACATACCCAACCCACGATGGGCTTGAAGTGAGAGGATGAACTCCGCCTCTGGTGGTTTAAGCTACGAAACGTGGGGGTTGTCTGTTACAGCAGCATGGCCCGGCCGATCCTGACTACTTCCCCGAGTCCACCTTCTAAACTCTGGCTGTGTGTACGCTTGTTTACAAAATAAGCCTCACGAAAGGGATCGTGCCTGACGCCCTGTGTACTGTGCTCGACTCGCCTGTCACTTAGCACGTGCACCTCAATGGCACACACATACGAGCACAGTGCGGGGGCAGGGATGGAGGGGCAAGGCAGCATCACGCGGAGAGGGACAGAAGCCACAGGCCAAGGAAGGTTCTTCGAGGGCTGGCAGCCTCTGGGACTGGCGGGCACTCGGGAGAGCTGCACGTCAGTCATAACCTCTACCAACCAACTCAAGCCCGACCTCAAGGCCAATCCCGTCCCCCTTACCCAATGGCTGAACTTAATTCATCTGTAGTTCCCACGGCTTCAAACACCTGGTCGTCTTTCGGTCTCCTTTCTCCGGTGAAGGTGCTGGAAAACCCTGTGAGAATGTTTTGCTGCCCAAATTAAAGAGTTTTTTTCTTGACAGGCTCTTTTAAAGCATTTTTCCACTTGAAGGATAACATACACAGAACAGTGCCCGAATCGAAAGTGTACAAGTTGATGAATTGTTACTAACTGAAACAGACTTCTGTGGTCAGCAACCAGATCAAGAAATAAAATATGAGCTTCACCCTAGAAGCCCCCATGTCCCTGCTTTCAGTCACTGCCCCCCTCCCCAGGGGTAACCACTGTCCTCACTTCTTTCCTGATATACTTTATTTATTTATTTATTTATTCTTGGCTGCGCTGCTTGGTTTGTGGGATTTTAGTTCCCCGACCAGGGACTGAACCCAGATCCTTGGCAGTGAGAGCGTGGAGTCCTAACCACTGGACCGCCAGGGAATTCCGTCCCTGGAGTCTTTGGCTGGAGGGCATCAACACTGTCATCCCTTTGCATCTTTTTTTTTCTTATTGTGGTAACATAAAAATAATGTAAGATTGGCCATTTTAACCATTTTTAAGTGTACAGTGGCATTAAGTACATCTATGAATGTTTTTATCTTCTTACTACATAAATATACCCCCAAAGCAATAAATACTGGTAATCTGCGTGTTTCTTTTTTTGGGGGGGGGCATGCCACGCAGCATGCGGGATCTTAGTTCCCCAACCAGGGATCAAACCCGCGCCCCCTGCAGTGGAAGTGCCAAGTTCTAACCACTGGACCGCCAGGGAAGTCCATGGGTGGTTTAAAACTTTAGAAAATGGTATCACACTGATATGTTCTTCTGCATCTTTTTTTTCTGTACATTATGTTCTGGCATTTTTTTAAATTATCAAAGCAATATATGCTCATTACAAAATAAATAATAGAATAAAAGTATGTATAGGAAACAATGAAAGCCCGTCTATTCATTCCCCTCTCCCAGAATTCAGTCTCTCTCCCAGGTAACAGTCCAAGGTATAACCTTTCACAATGTTCTATGCACACCTGAACACACATATAAATACACACACACACTTTTATCCAATGGATTCCAACTACTTGGATTGTTCTGCAACTTGCTTTTATCACTTAATTTATCTTGGGCATCTTTCATTTCACATCACATTTGGGTGATGCCTATTGAGATCTGTCACATACTTTTAATGTCTGCAACGAATTTGGAAGAACTTTAAAAAATATATTTTAAAGCTATTATTTATTTAATTCTCATTCCAGAATTTTCCATCAATTTCTAGTGCCGTGTGGCATACAGGATCTTAGTTCCCTGACCAAGGATCAAACCCATGCCCCCTGCAGTAGAAGCGTGGAGTCTTAACCATTGGATTGCCAGGGAAGTCCTAGAATTTGGAAGAACTTTAAGATGGAATCTTCCATGTCTTTCTTTGCATTTTTCACCTGTCCCCACCCTACCTTTGTCTCCTGTTTTGGTGTAGATCTTGGGGAGCTTGGGTGTGTTCGAGGAAGGCTGTGGCCTAAGGAGAAATAAACATCAAGAGATGATGAGTGAGGATGGCGTATATAGTGGGGCACGTCTTTCAGTGGGTCACAGTTTGCTACCCATATCCTCAGAGGCAGCACTTACCCCTTTCTGCTTGGATCTCTTGAAATCTTTCCCCTCTGTTCCTTTTAGTTTTAAGCCCTTTGTGGGCAAGTTCTGTGTCTTGCCACACCAGTACGTGCAGAATAGGTGATGTAGCGCATTGCTCAAAGCAGACGCTCAATAAATATTGGCTGAAAGAATTTATCGATCACCTTCCACAGTCTCTGCACTGTGCTAAGTGAATTACAGGCATTATCTCCTTGAATTATCCCTGGAACCTTCCCAAGCGCTACCTATGATGTTCATTTTGTTTCTGAGGAATCTGTAGCTGACGGGATGAGACTCACCCTCCTAGGTCACCAAGGGAAGAAGCGGTAGGGCTGGGATTCTTGCCCAAGACTCTTATTTGACACCCCAAAACTGTTACCTCTGCTCTACCAAGCCAGGGACTCTTGGAAGGAAAAATCCCTGGGCCATTTCCATACTGTAAAGCTTCAAGTATACTCCGAAATGGAGAATTGCCAAAACAGGGTTCGAAAACTGGCATTTTCAAATAGCAACACCTTTAATAAAGACTTCAACATTAAAATGTGACATTAGAAGGTTATTCAAAGGTTAAATTACTGGATCTGTGAATTAGATTAATCCATTATTAAGTCAGGTTCTGAGATCCGGGAACGGGGTGCAAGTTTCAAGGTATATGATGGCAGCCATCTTTAGACCGCGTTGGTGTATCTCTGTGCCTTAAAGTATAAACTGCTTTACAGATAGGTTAATATCCGAATTGAGGCCCCTCCTGATTGTGAGGCCAGGCAAGATGACCCTCTTGGCTCACATGGGATATGCCCTGTCCTGATGGATGCTGGGCTTCGTTTGGACTTGTCTTGTGCCAAGAAGCCTTGGTCTCTGGCTTCCAAGGAGCCCACGTTGCCACGGTGACGTCACGACTAAAGAGGACGTCACCTGGCGACTACTGCGGAGACCTCCCAGCGGTTTGACGGAACCACGGCGACAACATAACTCAGGGCAGGTGCCTGAGTTACCCTCCCAGCCAGGTACTCACCGGTCCCCGTCTTCCACGCCCTGGGGGCCGCGGCTCTGGAAACGGGGACACAATAGCTTGCGGGCGCCGAGGCACCCGCGCAAGCCAAGGCGACCTCCCAGGCCCCACATAGCCATGCTCCAGGGCTCTGGTCGGGGACTGACCCTGCCAGGCTCCCGTCCGGATCCCGGGGTGACTCCACCTACCTCCGGCCGCGCCACCCATCAGCCGCCATCTTCCATTGGTCCATGGCTCTCTCCCCAGGGCGGGACACTCCCAGAGACTTGTTTTTCATTGGTTCATGGAAGGAGATGGGCGGGGAAACCCGTGAGGACTTAGTTAGCAGCAGCTATTGGCCAACTCTCAAGCCAATTGGTAAAGGGGCTCTCGGTTCGCGCGCTCTGATTGGCTGGGCGAAGGAAGAGGCCTCTTCCCCCCCGCCGCCCGCGAGCTTGGGGATGGAGTCTCGGAGCGGCTTGGGCTCGGAAGCAGAGGGCCTGTGGCGACAGGTGAGAGGTCGGGGTCCCGGGACAGGGTGGCGCGAAGTCCGAGGCCGAGACCCAGGACGACCCTGGACCGGGCTCCCGGCTTCTCTGGCTTAGTTTCCCCAACTCTGAGAACCCTGACGAGCCGGCAACCTGGAATCTGACAGACCGGATTTGGAGTTTCGGACAAGCAATAGGTCCCCCCACTCCGAGCCTGAGTTTCCCCCCCTAAGAAACAGGGATCACTGTAGTATATACTTAGCGCATAGTGCGGTTCTGCTCTCATGCTATTGAGGTAAAGCCTTAAATGGATGGTAGTTTTGCATTATTTATAAAAATCTAAAACGCGCACACGTACGCCCAGCAAGTCACTTTCTAGGACTCTGTCTTGTAGAGATCCTGACTTAAGTGTGCAAAAAACAAACAAAAAAAGGTATAACAGCTGTTTTCTGCAGCCTGTTTGTAATTGTGAAACGTTAGAAACAGCCTAAATGTCCAGGAAAAGGTTCCTTCCGGTCCATGATTTCATTTAAATTTCTGTCTTTAATAGTAGTAATAATAAAAGCTGGAACCAAGAACAGAGCCATTAATAAGTAACTATGAGTATTTGAGTGATTATGGTGTGCCAGACCGTAAGTGTTTCCCTTGCATTATTTAATTTAACCTTCTCAAAACCCATTGAGGTCAGTACAGTTATTGTCCCCGTGTAACTTTTGAGGTTCATAGCTATTTGAGTGAGTTAGCTAAGATGACATCACTGGGGAGTGGAAGAGCTGGATTTGAACCCAGATCTATTTGATGTGTCTAGCTGACTGCTACCCTGCACTGCTTTTTTTGGGCACATAGCAAATGCTGATGGTAGCTGCCTTTTTTATTGTAATGGTGAGCTTGAACTAGGCATTCTCTAAGTTCTGGGGACCTTCCGTCCTCTTTCTGGCTTTCCTTTGCAGGACTCCCAGGAGCCATGTTGTCAGAAGTCCTGCTGGTGTCTGCTCCAGGGAAAGTCATCCTTCACGGAGAGCATGCCGTGGTCCATGGCAAGGTATACAAGGCCCCCTGAGCCTTTGAGGATTAGGAACTGCTTCTCCCTGATGCTAACCTTAAAAGAAGCTGAAAGGAAGCCTTGAGGCATAGCTTGGGAGTAACATCAGAGAGGAGGTCAGTTTCTCCCCAGCTGGGCAAAGAAAAGACAGGTCTCAGGCCCTCCGAAGGGCTTCTCTGGCCCAGCCAGTAAGAGAGCAAAAAGATGACATGGAAAGCCCCGTGGGTGGAATGAGGTCACTTAGGAAGTGAGCTTCGGTGGAGAAGAGAAGAGTTTTAAGGACTAAACTCTGGGGAAAACGAATAGGATTCTGCAAAGGAGTCTGAGACATGCATTGTCTCATTTACCTCTTACAACTACCCTCTGATGTTAAACTTTTATTATCCTGTTTTGCAGACGTGGAAGCTGGGACTTAGGAGGGGATCGGTAACTTGATCAAGGTCCCGTACACCTCGGTAGAGCTAGGAGTGAACCTAAGTCTGCTTGAACCCAAAGCCATGCTTTTTCCACTCTTTCAAGCTGTCGTTTTTCATATTTTTAACTTATATTTTTCTTTGAAAGCATGGTGATTATGGGGAAGCCATTCCTTGGTGTTGAGAACGTGTGAAGTTTTACGTGGGGAGGGCAAATATAAGTAGGTATTAACTCCTAATTGATTGGTAGTGGCTGTGCCTAGGCGTGTGGGAGAGGGTGCCAACGTTTGATTAGGAGAGGGTGCCGAGGTTGATTAGCAGTGTCTGCCAAGGGCATAGGTGAGAGTGGCCTGTGTGCTAGTATTTGTCCTCTCTTCTCGGCTCATTGAGGAGGGCCCCTTTTTCCTAAGACAGGAGCCATGCTTGTTGCCAACCACCCTCAGGCTAACTGCTTGTGCCCTTCATTCTATAGGTAGCACTGGCTGTGGCCTTGAACTTGAGAACATTCCTCCGGCTTCAGCCCCACAGCAATGGGAAAGTGGGCCTCAACTTACCCAACATTGGCATCCAGCGGGCCTGGGATGTGGCCAAGCTTCAGATGCTGGACACCAGCTTTCTGAGTAAGTGCAGGGAGCAGGAACCAGGTGTGGGAAGAGCCTGGGCCCCGAAGAGAAGAGGAAGGAGGACAGCTGGGCTGTCAGCCCAGGCTGTCCCCAAGGGACCAAAAGCCAGCCACTCTGGGGGTGTTTTCTCTCCTGTCCCCACAAAAATAGCTTCACTTATTTATTAATTTTTTAAAAATTTAAAAACATAAAATGATGCACTGGGTCTATGTGAGCCGTTGGGACAGGTCATCAGGGCCTACTGTTGAGTGAAAAAACACAAGATGCAAAACAGCACGTATAGATTAAGTATCAGTGGGTATGTAAATGCAAAGAGGCCTGGGAAGATGTATATCCACTGACAGTGGTGATTAGTTATGTCTTGGAGGGTCCTACGGTCGGGGAGTGGACAAAGGGAGCCTCCCTTCTACAATGTTGTTTTAACAAAGAGAATGTTCTGCTGTCTTGTGTGATTGAAGATCGTTAAAAATAAAAGTAACTTACGTTACTGGAAAACATGGTCAATGCTGAGACGTTGCCAGGAAAAAAAAATCCCCAATTGTCACTGCCTCCCACTCTACCTCCCCCCCGACTGAGAACAACGCTAAGCATTTTGGTGTTCATCCTTCTGGGTTATTTCCTGTAGACCAGTAATTAGATTGATTGATTGAGATAGGGAGAGAGCTTGTTTTTTGCCCAAAATTGGATCAAGCCACATAAACTTTTTTTTTCCTTTTTTCTTCTCTCTTTTTTCCTTCTTTTTCTTTTTGTTTCTTTCTTTTTCTGTTTTCTTTTTCTTCTTTATTTTTTTTTTTTCCGTATAAACTTCTTAGAAGCGTGTGGGATTATTGCCTTCTTCAGTATATTGGGGCTCTCTTCCCATGCCAATAAATAAAGGCCTCGGTGCTTATTTTTGCTAGTATTGGGACTGTTTTGTCCACTCCTGAGCAGACACGGTTCGTTCATCAGCGGAGTGACTGTCTGCAGCAAAGCTGCGGTGTGTTCTTCGCTCTCAGTGTCTCCTGTCTGGGCTGACGCCTCGTCCTTTGGAACAGTGTCTCCCAGCCAGGGTGGGGCAAGTGAGACTCCTCCAGGGGCCTTTTCTTTTTTTAAAACTCATTAATTAATTAATTTTTTATTTTTGGCTGCGTTGGGTCTTCGTTACTGCATGTGAGCTTTCTTTAGTTGCGGCGAGCGGGGGCTACTCTTCATTGCGGTGTGCGGGCTTCTCATTGTGGTGGCTTCTCTTGTTGCGGAGCACGGGCTCTAGGCACTCCGGCTTCAGTAGTTGTGGCTCGCAGGCTCTAGAGCGCAGGCTCAGTAGTTGTGGCACACGGGCTTAGTTGCTCCACGGCATGTGGGATCTTCCCGGACCAGGGCTCGGACCCATGTCCCCTGCGTTGGCAGGTGGATTCTTAACCACTGCACCACCAGGGAAGCCCTAGGAGCCTTTTCCAGACGGTTCCCTGTCCCCCATGAGAATCAGTCCACATCTAGTCACTCAGCCACTCCCAAACCCTGCAGGGAGATGAAGGAAGAGTTTAAAACCCACAGTTTCAAGCAAGCCTCAGTTCTTCCTTGAGATCCCTGGGGGAGGTTTTTGTTGTTGTTGTTTTAACAGTACAGATGGCTTCCTGGCCCTGCCCCTCTCCTATTGAGAATCAGTAGTGGTGGTAGGTGACCCGGCCTGTGTATTTGGGTGATTGCAGGGACAGCCTCAATTCAGAGTCACTACTTTGGAGCAACCTGGCCCTTGCTCTCCGTGCTACCCCAGGCCACTCAGCCTGGCCGGAAACATTCCATGAGAACTGGCTGCTGCTTTTGTACGTCAGTAGCATGGATTGAGCAGCCAGGTATAGCGGTACACGTCTCAGACCACCTGTCTGAGACTCCCTGTGTGAGCCTGGGAGGGTCACTTACCTCTCTGAGCCCCTGTGAGCAGCGTCGTGATGCCTGGGAGGGTTGCTGTGAGGATCCCGCAGGGTGGGTGGTGGGTGGAGGCTGTGATATAGAGTGTAGTCCATTCGCAAGGGCTCGTTAGGCTACTTCTCCAAGGAGACAAAGGGGATCTGAACCTTTTGGTGTCCAGTTTTCTGCTAGGTTGCCAGCGTCTGCCACGTTTTTCTTCGTGTTTTTTGTTCCCTCCTAACAGTCCTAAACATGGTGAACATTCGGGCATTTATGTGTCCTGGTTTTATGTGTGTGTCCTGTTCTCACTAATTATGTTTTGGGAGAGGGACATATTGGGGAAATAATACTTTGGTTTTGATTTTGTACTGTGGAGTTCAGTCCTAGGCCTTTGAATGATTGTGTGTGCGTGTGTGTGTGTTTGCTTGTGTGTGTTTGAAAACTACTAGCAATTAAGCCCTTACTGCGTGCCAGGAGCAGTGCTAAGGATACTCTGTACCTTATTTAAACAACCCTGGGAGGATGTACTGCTGTTATCTCTGTTTACCAAGGAGGGAAACTGGGGTGCAAATAGATTAAGTCACCTACTCAAGGTCACAGTAACTGGCACAGTCAGGGCCCAAACCCCAGTCCGCCTGCCTCCCAAGCCTGCAGTCCCCTGACACCCTCGGCTGTGGTGCTTGGACCCTGAGTCCATGTCCATCCAGATGCTGACTCCCGTGATTGCTCGGCCTTGTGTATTCTGGCGTCTGTAAAAGCCCCGACGCCCTCTCACTCACCCGCTTGCACTTGTTTGCCCATGCGACAGAGCAAGGTGACGTCACAGCACTCACCCCGGAGCAAGTGGAGAAGCTGAAGGAGGTGGCGGGCTTCCCCGAGGACTGTGCCGACCACGAGCACCTGGCTGTGCTGTCCTTCCTTTACTTGTACCTGTCCATCTGCCAGAGTCAGAGGTGTGTGCGTGGTCGGGGCAGGGAGTCTGGGTGCGGCCTGCCCCGGAAACTGAGCCAGGGTGGCGGTAGTTTTGGCTGCTGGACGATGCACGGGCTCCTTCCCAGGCTCTAAATAACAGCAGCTGTCCTCGCCACGTGCCAGGAGCCGTGCTAGACCCTATATGTATGGTCTGCTTTCAATATTCATGGCAACCCCACGAGAAGGACACTCTCCTCATTTTGCACAGGGAGAAACTGTGACCTAGAGACATAGAGACATTCAGGGCCACACAGCTACTTAGTAAGTGGTGAGAGCTGGGAAATAACTTAGTTCCCTTCAGTGTCAGCGCCTGCCCTTTTAACCCCACACTGCCTCCTCTGGCCTCTTCGATTCAACCAAAGCCAGATTCCATTCTCAGATCCACTGTGTGTCTTCTTCAAGCCATGCCCAGAGAGGCACCCTTGTTCCACATCCCACAGGCTCCAGGAGAACTTCGTGATTAGCAGAGTGAAGCCTGTGTTATGATAAGATCTGGGTTGTCTGCTCTCTCGGGAAAGCCTGCTCCTAGAGGGGCACATTCCTGCTGAGGTGGTATCACATGGTGACAGAGGGCACAGGCTGAGGGTCAGACAGCGTTGGTTCACACCCCAGCGTGACCATTTACTAGCTTGTGTGAGGTTCTTACCCTTCCTGAGCCTCAGCTTCCTCATCTGTAAAATGGGGGTGGTAATAGCACCTACCTCGTAGGGTTCCTGTGAAGTTAAATGAGTTCATTTACTTAAAGTGTTTGATTCAGAGCCTGGCACGTAGCTTGATAAATGTTAGCTATTATTATTATCACCTTCCTCAGAAAAACTATCAGAGGATTAGAAACATTATACATGAAATGGGCCTAGCACTGTAACTGGCACACAGTGCGTGTTCATTGTGATTTGTGGTCCAGAGCCTGAAGGGGAAGCCTCGAGGTGCAGCCCTTCACTCATGCAGCAGATGCTGGCTAAGCGGCCACTGGGCCTGGGCGCTGCGCTTCAGACACATTCAATCACGTCTTGACACTTGCTGTCCAATGCCAGGGTTTTCACCTTGATTGGGGAGTGTCCCCTTCCGAGGTGAGGGCGGGGGACACATTCCAGAATCTGATGTGGGTGGGGTGGGCATGTGCAGTTTGAAAAGGCAGATTCAGTCTTATAATGTTATATTTGGAAAACGGGAAGAGTGCTTAATGGAAATGATAGAACCTGACGTCTGACAGTTCTCGCTGGGGGGAAGTAGAGGTAAGATGCAGCGATTGGGAACTCTCTGCTGATCCAGAGCAGGCCTGTGTTACACGCGGCTGGGAAACGCTGTCTAGCGGGAGAGGCATCCCATGAACACAGTATCAGGGCCCAGGGGGATCATTTGAGGACGGTCTTGAGGATGGGTAGGAATTCCCCTGGGGGAGAGAGGGGTGCAGAGCTGTCCTGGGCAGAGGGACCAGCCTATGCTGAGGGCAGGGCCTTGAAAGAGCCTTGCTTGTGTGGGGAGCAGGAAGGAGTTTACAGGAATGGTCGGTGGGTCGCGAGGCACTTTTAGGAAGAGCTCCGGTTGGACAACAACATAGTGACTTAAACGATCCTCTCCCTATTTTCAAGTTGTCTGATTCACCATGAGTTCCTGCCATCCAACAGGGGTGGCTTTGGGGTTGGGAGATCTCCCCGAGGTCAGAAAACCGGGCCAGACAATTAGAGTCAGGCCCTGCCCGTGTCCAGTCCTGGGTCTGGGCCACCCGTTCAGTGCTGGCCCCTCACGGCCCTTCAGGAGAGTCACGCTCTGCTGCCTGCTGTGTTTCAGAGCCCTGCCCAGCCTGAACATCGCCGTGTGGTCGGAGCTGCCCACCGGGGCCGGCCTCGGCTCCAGTGCCGCCTACTCCGTGTGTTTGGCAGCTGCCCTCCTGACGGCATGCAAGGAGATCCCAAACCCGCTGAAGGATGGCGAGGCCGCCAGCAGGTAATCAGGCCCTCGCCTCACTCCTTGTCCTTCCTGAGCTCCGCACCCCACGCCAAGAGGAGAGAGGTGTCCCTTGGCCACCTTACAGCTGAGGACGCTGGAGGACAGGGCGGCCACACAGCTAGTGATGGCAGAGCAAGATCTGGACCCGGCGGTCTGAATCCAGAGCCTGAGCTCTTTGCCCCCCACCCGCCACCCCTCCTTGCCTCCTTTGGGTTCAGGTGCCCGTGATTTGGTAGAAAGAGCCTGAGCCCGGATGTAGAGGGCAATGGATCAGAGGAGCCATCGGGCCGCCCCTGCCATCGACTCGCTGAGGGACCTTGGCCAGCCTGCTGCCCGCCCCGCCACCCTGGGAGCCTCACTCAGTGCTCTTTTCTGTAAATGGCGATACGGTTAACCCGGCGGATGTTGCCAGCCGGTACCAAATGGTTATGAAAGGGAGTGTAATGTGCTGAGAAATAAACATAGGAGGAGTGTCTGTCAGGTCAGGGTGCCTCCCCTCCTGCGGGTCCTCGACCCACGAGGTCGTGGCATCTCCTCCGCGGCTTATTGTAAGTCACTGAGGCTTGTCCAGACAGGGCTGCCGGCAGACTGTTTCTGTTACTTGGGGAAACTTGAGAAACCGGCCCGAGTGCAGATAATGCAGTTTGCCCTGGGAGTTGGGGATGAGGCCCCGGCATCCAGCCTGGCAGCTTCTTGGTGACGCCTGCCCTGGGCCCTCATGGCTCTGGGGAGCCCTCCCGCTGGGGGGCCTTATGTACCAGCCACGTGGGCCCAGCTGTGCTGTGTCGGGGGCTCTGCTGGCTAAGCCCAGAGGTCGCTTTGGTCCCCGTGGCCGCAGCAGGTGTGGGACTGTTGATGTGATTCCCGGTCCAAATTCCCCAGGGCTGCTCTGAAGGGCTTGTGAGCTGGAGAGAGGCTGGGGCGGGGTGGGGGGTGAGGGGCCCGCGGAGGTGGCTGTGGGAAGCATCTGGCAGGTAATGAGCCCGTAATGATTGCACCTGCGGGGGATGTGAGACAGCTATTCTCCAGAATGGTTTTCAGGAATCTCAGGTTTGTCGGGTAACTGGCTTCTCTCTGGGGCTCCATTTCCTCATCTGAAAGTGAGGGGCAGCACCTGTGATCCCTTGGGTGGAGGGAGCTTCCAGCCTTGACATGTGCTGATCCCGAGATAAGATGGTGACTCAGGACGGAGGCTTCAAGACAGCCGCTCATCACTGTGTGCTGATCACTGATTCTAGCCCAGAGCAGTGAAGGCCGTGTTGCCCTGGGTGTCCCAGATAGACACCTGCCCACCGGCCAGCCAACTGGCTCTGCCTTTCAAAGGATATGGGTGTGTGCGTGCGTGCATGTACACGCCTGTGGGTGAGCCAGTGTCCAATGTGCGTGTGGGTGTGGTCTTTCTCATGCTGCTTCCTTCCACCCAGTTCTCCCATCATTCCTTCTCAGAAGCTGTGAAGAGAGCAGACCCACCCGCCCTGCCCCCCAGCATTTCCCAATCGTAAGGAAGACTCGAGTTTGCAGAGTGGGCCAGGCCCTGGGCTATGTTCCGCTACCCCTTCCCCACCTTGCTGGCTTGCTCACTCGCTCGCTTTTTGGTCCTGGAAAGGGCCAGTTCTTGTCCAGTTCCAGGAGTAACACAGGCTGCACGGCCTCGGGCTGGACTGCTCTCCCACTGTGTCTTGCCTCACTGACCTACCTTGTCCCTCAGCCCCTCCATTCAGAACAGGGTGTGCCCCATCCAGCCGGCATCGCACTTCCCAGAGGCTGTAGTTAAGTTCTGGTAGCTTCCTGACATCTGCTCTGTATTAGACTCCAAGCTGCAAGCAGTTAAGGACCACGTCTGTGTGGGCTTAGTCACAGGCACATAGTAGATGCTCAATAAATATTGGACAAGTGAGTGAGTCTCGTCGGCACCAAAAAGGTCAGTAGTTAACGAGCTCAGGCTTCCATTAGCAGATGTGGTTCTGATGTCGCAGTGAGTGGTACTGTGATCTGAGCCTCGGTGTCCTCTGCTGTAAGAACGGGGATGGTAATTGTACCTTCCCTCTTGAGTTATTGTGATTGTGAGGATTACAGATGGCCCATTAGAGAGAGCCTTTAGCGCAGTGCTTGGCCCTGGGTAATCAGTAGCTTTGAGCAGTGTTAACTCACTATGAATCATAGCCTCACAACCACCATGTGAGTCTCAGGTCCCTAAAATCCTCATCTGACAGATGAGGAAAGAGACTCAGAGGGGGTGATTGACTTGCCCAAGGCTCCACAGCAAAGGAGTGGGTGGACCAGGCTTGGAGTGACTCCAGGTGCCATGATCCCAGGTGGCCTCTTTTTCCGGAGCACATACTGTCCCCTGGGCATTTTACAAAGCACCTGTGTGTTTTTCCATCCCACAAAATCCTCTGTGAGGTGGACATCTTTATCCCTATTTCCCAGATGAGAACACTGAGGGTCGGAGGTGACGCAGTTGCTCAGGGACGCCCAGTGAGTCAGCGGCGGGATGGGGTTCACACCAGCTCCCTGCTTGATTCCCAGCTCAGCTGCACAAGCCCCAGTGGCTTCTGCCGTTTCACGGGGCAGGGACTCGACAGAAAGGAAACAAGAGCTGAGAGAAGGTGGGGCAGTGGGGCTGAGCGCTTGCCCTCGTTGGATACTCACATGTTTTGGGTCTGTTCACTGAAACCGTCATTGAGTCTGCATCCCTTCTGGGGAGGCACCATGGCCGCGGGCTGGGGAGGGATCCCGAGATGACCCACATTCCACACCCCTGTGCTGAGCCTGTGAGGAGGGAGGAGTTACCATCCTACAGAGGAGAGTGAGGCTCAGAGAGGGCAGGCAAGGGGCCCAGGGTCACTCAGCTCGTAAGAGGCAAAAAGCAGGATCCCGTGAACTCAAAGCCTTGGCTCTTTTCACTGCACCAGGCGAAAAGGCATGCTTTAGGGCGTGCTCTTTAGCCGGAGAGGTTCAGAATTATTTATTTTTCTCTTCTTTCTGAGTTCGGGGGCCCAAGCCCCTTTGCCTTTTGGTCTCCAGCAAGCCCAGCCTGTGACCCCTGCCCTCTGCTTCCCTCGGTGACCCCCAGCCCCCTATTCACCACCGTGGACAGTAAAGACGAATCTCTGTGTCTCCTTCAGGTGGACTGAGGAGAGCTTGGAACTAATTAACAAGTGGGCCTTCCAGGGGGAGAGGGTGATTCATGGGAACCCCTCCGGAGTGGACAACGCTGTCAGCACCTGGGGTAGGTGCTGCCTCGGGCCTGTGTTCTTTATTTTTATTCTTTTAGAAATTCTTAGGACAAGCGTAGCTGCCCAGGCTCTGTGGGTTTGGGATGAGCAGCGTCAGTGGGTTCTGAAGAAGATGGCATTTTCCTGGTGGAGGAGGGATGGGGGACGTCTCAGGGCCTCGCACGTCCTGGATCCCAGTCTTGGGGGTGGGCCAGGGCCTGGGAAGCTACGGTTTCAGTGGGACCCCCAGCCCCAGGGGTCCAGATGGTGAAGCTGCAGAACCATTGTTGTGGGGTCTGCAGACCACACCAGCTGGGCTCCCCTCCGGTGAGGACGCCTGCTGTGGTCCCACCTCCACCCCATCGCCGTGCAGCCCGTCGGAGGGAAGCTGGATGCCTGGATGTAAGGGAGGGACCCCAAGTCCTGGGCGCAGAGCGCCTTCGCGCCCTCCTGGGCCTTTGCTGCCTGAAGTGAGGTGCCTGGTTACGGGGTTGAGTCTAGTCACGGTGACACTCTACCCCTACCCCAAACCCAGCCCCTTTCCCAAGGGGCACAGGTACGGAGCTTTTCCTACGACTCTGACCCACTCTTTCTTCTCTTTAGGAGGAGCGCTCCGATACCAGCAAGGGAAGATTTCATCCTTAAAGAGGTAATTCTGGGGGAGCCACAGCTTCCGCGTCTGGCAGGGAAGGGGGAGCCCCATTTCTGTGGGAAGGAGTGAGGGGCACGTGCCCCTGGGCGTCCCCTCCCCTGTGTGGTCCCACAGGGCGTGGGCTGCGAGGAAGCCTGCTCTCCTCTCCACTTCAGCTCTTTTTTTTTTTGGCTGCGCCGCGTGGCTTGTGGGATCTTAGTTCCCTGACCAGGGAGGATTGAACCCTGGCCCTCAGCAGCGAGAGTGCAGAGTCCTAACCACCGGACCGCCGGAGAATTCCCCACTTTAGCTCTTAAATTGCAGAGAGATCAGAGGGGGAGGTCATGCGAGGCTGCGCCATTCCGCTTCCAGGAAGTGGCTGTTTCCCCAGACCTTCATTCAGTTACCTGTTCATCCGTTCAGTTACCTGTTCATCCGTCCATTTGTTCAGTAAACAAGAACTGATACCATCCTGTGTTCCAGATGCCACTGCATTAGGGCCTAGGGGTATAAAGATGAATCTTGGACATAGTCCTGGGCGATTAGGGACAGACATACACACACAAGCCACCAGAAGACAACGTGGGAGTTGCCATAGTGACGGCACCATGGCCGAGCAAGACTGGAGCCCAGCAGGCTCGTGGGAGTCTGAGTGGAAGGGACATTTAGCAACTTTCAGCTTGTTTTATATTTCCTTCCGCCCTCCCGCCGGAAGCCTTGGAATTACAGAGATGCGTGTTAAATTCCAACACCCTCTGTTCTGTTCGCACTCAGTGTGGAAACGTGAGCGGCAGGAGTGGAGCCCATGGCCAGCAGGAGCAGGTGCCTCCTGGCTCTTCCCTGAGCCCTCCATCAAGTTGGGGGTGGGTGGGCAGTGGTTGTCCCAGGGTGCTCTGCGGCCTCGGGGCGCCTTTCCACACTCTGAGGGTCCCAGGGCTCCCTGTCACCTTCTGCAGCCAGGGTGGTCTTCTTGGCAGCTGGACAGCAGGTCCCGGCCCTCCGCCTCTGCCAGCTGGGCCACTCCATTCGGGGCTCAGTGACCTGGCAGGCCTGACTCCTTCTGCCTGCACCTCTGACATCTCCCCACCCCTGCTCTGTCAGCTTCTGGGAGCCAAGCCTGCCTTCCTGAGGCCCCACATCAGCGTTTCTTTAGCCTCGGCGCTGCGGACATTTGGGGCTGGAGACTTCCTTGCAGTGGGGGCGGTCCTGTGCAGCGTGGGATGTTTAGTAGCATCCCTGGGCTCTGCCCACCGGATGCCCGTAGCACCTCCCCTGCCTCCCAGTGTGACAACCAAAGATAGCTCTAGACATTGCCACCTGTCCCCTGGAGGGCAAGTCCCCCGGGTGACAACCACTGCTCCACACAAAGGAGGGAGCGGAGCCATTTAGGAGCTCGGAGCAGCGTCCTCCGGCTGCTTGTGGAAGCGCTGGCAGGGGGGCCTTGTGCCCAGGTGGCGGCTGGCCCTGCCAGGTGGACCGAATCCATGTGCAGTGAGGGCAGGAGCGAAGGCGGGATGCAGAGGTGTGTGGGCCCGCGGAGGAGGCAGCCGTGACCGTGGTCCTCGGCACACAGGTGTCCTCGGGGTTCTGAAGCCGCTGGGGATGACAGTCACAGACAGGCTGCAGATCTGGGGAGTCCTTCATGGGGCAGGGGCAGGTCGTTCACTCTGTTTCCTGCAAGCCTGTTGCATCCTAAGCCCTGAACTGGGCCCTGGGGACAGAAGATCAATGCAGATGTGGCCGGGCACATGCGTGGCCTGTGGGGGGAATTAAGGGCTGAGCGCTGGAGGGTTTCCCAGGCATGCGGAGGCGTGGGGAGAGGCCCCAAGGTGTGCACAGTGGCCGGTGGTGGTGGCGGGGTGGTGGCAGATTCTCTGGGGTCCACAGGCTCAAGTTTGAACCCAGCTCTGCCATTTGCCTGCTGGGGACCCTTAGGTGAGTCACTTCTCCTGAGGCCTCTGTCTTCTCATTTACGTAATAGGGATCCTGGGCATGAAATCAGAAACGGTATCTATCAAGTGCTTATTCACTCCTTCCTGACCAAATTCATTCATCCAGTCTACAAATATCTCTGAACAACTACTGGGTGCTGGGACCTCAGCAGGGAACCCAAAGTCCCGCCTTCACGGAACTCCCACTTTGTGGGAGGACAACCCACAGACAGATGTCTCTGTAAGAGCACGGCAGGCCATCCCCATGGCCTTAGGACACATAAAGCAGAGTGAGGGCCGGAAAGTGAAGGGGGGAGTTGGATAGGCTGATCAAGGGAAGCCTCTAACCAGATGGCATTTGAGCAGAGCTGCCGAGGCCGGGGCAGGTCTCTGGAGGAGGAGACGCACATGCAAAGGCCCTGAGGCAGGAGTGTTCCTGGCGTGCTTAGCAGCAGCCAGGAAGCCAGCATGGCTGAGTGGAGTGAGCTCCAAGGGAGGGCAGAGATGAGATGAGGCTGAGGACATAGCCAGGCCCAGATCACTTACAGGGCATAGCCCCAGGTGGTGGTCACTGGATGTCATAGGACCCTGAGTTTTGTGGGGCCCGCAGGGCTAGCAGCAGGCCCGTTTGCAGAGGACTTTATCTGAGAAAGATGAAGATGTGATACCCAAAGTTCTCCCACCCCGATGGATGGTGACACAGAGCGACCGACCTTTGCTGCTGGCTACAGGGCGCTGCGGCGAGCAGATGGCAGATTCTCTGAGAAGCCAGGAGGCCAGACTCCACATTAATCCTGCCAATGGCTTAAAGAGGAGCCCTTGCACCCCAGACCACGCCTGGTGCTTCTCAATTAAAAAAAAAAAAAAAAAAGCATTGTTTGCGGAGAGGATCAAGATGCGGAGAGGATCAAGATGCGACCTCCCAGAATGCTGCCCTTTTGAGGAACGGCTTGTCTTTAAAGGGAAGAGAAAAGCCAAATAGAATGTTCATCGTTTGTAAAGTTAAAAAAAAGCCAGTCTCCAAGGCTGAGAATCGATATTAATTTCATGGGCTTATGGGCGGTGAGAACAAGCAGGTTTCTGACAGCCTTTTCCAGCCCTGTTGGATTTTACAATCTTGATCTGTGAAAAGAAAAGCGAATAAACGTATCAGGGGCCTGTCCATCTCCAGCTATCTCTGGCTAGAGCTCATCCAAATTCTCCACGCTCTGTCTCTGGCCTTGGAGCAGTGCTCTGAAAGGCAGTTTGGGATGACAAGAAACAGTGGCTTAAGTCCCCAAAGACAGCCAACCACAAGGACAATTGGGGTTGTGGCTTTAGGAGGGATTAGAAAGCCCAGAGGGCAGATAAGGGCAGCGGGGTCGTGCTGGAGAGCCGGCTGACCGTGGCCACCCCAGGCCCTCCGTTCTCCCACCTGGGGGTGACTGACTTCCTCTAACCACACCTGGTATCATACCAGGGCCACCGGTCTGGGCACCGTCGAGGCAGGGCAAGAAGTGGCTCAGTGCTGGGACCCTGACTCTCCCATAAGGCTGCCCTCCCCTCATGTTCCTGTGCCCACTGGAGCATCCTTCTCCCCAACGCCCCCTCCATGACCCATCCCTGGTCCTGTGGCTTTTTCTTTTTGAATCTCCAGCACCCTCCTCTCCAGCTCCCCGGGGTGGCCCACAGGACAGAACCTCAGCCCCTTGTACCCTTTGAACTTCTAACTCCATGCATGCCAGGCCCTCCATGTGCATGCTCGCTCGAGGTTGAATGAATGAATGAGTGAGTCACAAGCCAAAGGAAAATGTCCGTCCGCCCAGGGGCCAAAGCAGGGAGGCAGCTGTAGGCGGTGGTGGGCACCCCGGGGTGGGCGTCAGGAACCCATGCTCCCTGGACCTGTCTCCAGCCTGCCATTGACGTCGCCTCCCTGGGCCTCTGCTTCCTGCACTTCCTGGGTCAGGGTGGGGCAGAGTACAGGCGGGCCCCCAGCCCTGACCCAGGTTCCCCGTCCTGGGCTCACCGTGGACCCTCTTCACCCCACAGGCCACCAGCTCTGAAGATCCTGCTGACCAACACCAAAGTCCCTCGCAGCACCAAGGCCCTGGTGGACGGCGTCAGGAGCAGGTTGCTGAAGGTGCCGCTGACTCCACTCCTGGGCGGGTTCCCGGCAGGGCCACGGCACTCACGTTTGGGTGTCCAAGCCCTCCCTCTGCCTCGTGGGTTAGTGTAGGGGAGTGGGGTGGAGGGGACCTGGGAAGGTGCCGTCTGTCCATACCCCCGCCGGGAGGCAGAACAGGGATTGTTAGACGTGCTGGCTTTGCAGTGAGAACCCCCGCTTGGGTCAAGCGTGGCTGGACAAGGTGGGGACCAGGCCAGGAGGAGAGGGGGTTTCCTTAGAGGGTGGGTGTGGGCCCTGGGGACACCTCCTCCCCCTGCCCTGCTGCTGGAGCAGCTGTCCAGTGTCTGCCAGCCCCCAGGCCTCATGGGCCCTCGATCCCTTTCCCTGCAGTTCCCAGAGATCGTGACCCCCCTCCTGACCTCCATAGACGCCATTTCCCTGGAGTGCGAGCGGGTGCTGGGGGAGATGGCGGCGGCCCCGGCCCCAGAGCACTACGTCGTGCTGGAGGTAAGAGCCTGCCTGCAGGATCGGCGTCCCTCACCCATGGAGCTGTCCCAGGCAGGGGCTCCCCATCTGTGCTCAGAATCCCTGGGAGTTAAAACACAGAGGCTGGGCCTGGGCACCCATGTGTGCACCCATGAGCAAGCGTGCCTTCTTTTGAAGCCTCTTCCCAGGTGAATCGGAATAATCAAGTGAACACACAGACAGCACTGAGGGCGGTGCCTGGCATGTGCTAAGTACGACAGGCCAAGTTGGGGATCATGCATGTAAGGACACAGTCCTCCATAGGTCCAGGAGCAATTTCTCCCCTGGCCGCTTCTTTCCTGTCATGTTTGCTAAGTGCATCTATTCATGCAGTAACTGTTTCTCACCTGCATGCTGTGGGTCAGACATGGTCTAAAATTGTTCTCTCACTGTCAGTACTCCAGCCACCACCCTGTGCCTAATTCTAGTGTAGAGGTTGAGACCTCACGCTTCGGATTTCCTCAGGCCCAGGTCTGAATCTGGCCTCACTGGAGTGTCTTAAGAGCGCAGTGAGGCCCTGTGGGTAACACGCGAGCACAATGCCTGATGAGCCACCAGCTCAGCCAGAGGGCCCAGGCTCATTCCCAGGCCCAGTCCATCTGGCCCAGTGAATGGAGTGCATTAAAAAGCCATCTGGCTTCCCTGCAAGAATCAGAAGATCCGGCAGCCCCAGCTGACATAGCTGTGTGGCAGCGGTCAGCTGGAGGTGCCCAGGGGACCCCCTTGAGAGTGGCCCTGGGGTCTCCATTTCTCCGTAGTCCCCACCACTCCCTAAGTATTACCCACAGCCACTATACTCTTTGCCTGGTGCCTCCCTGTCCCGCTGTAGGCATTTGAGTCTGCAGCCCCTGTAATGAGTGGGAACTGCTACTCTCCCAGGTCTCTTCACAAATGATTCCTCACTTAGTCCTACAACAACCTACCTGTGAAGTGGATAAGTTGCCACCCTTTTACAGATACAAAAACCAAGACCTAAAGAGAATGACTTTCTCTAAGGTTTTCCAACTAGTGAGTGGCCCTGAGCTGGGGAGTCACAGACTTATTTGTTTATTCCTTTAGTCAACAATTTTTTTTTTTTTTTTTTTTTGTGCCTCGTCGCACGGCTTGCGGGATCTTAGTTCCCTGACCAGGGATTGAACCTGGGCCACGACAGTGAAAGCGTCGAGTCCTAACCACTGGACCGCCAGGGAATTCCCAACAAATTTTTAATGAGTATCTACTACAGGCCCGGTGTAGGAATTCCATCTAATTCATTTCTGGGCTTTTGCCCTCATTCCCCCAGCCACCTCCCTCCATTCCCCCAGCCTTTGCCTGCTCATTCTCAATTCCTTTCACGTAGAAAGGAAGGGAACACAGTCCTCCCGAGTAGGAAATTAATAATGATGGAGTGCTGCCTAAAATACACCCTGTTGAGCCCCTGGAGAATGCCTCAGAACAGCACGTCGATTATACATCGTGTATATTTTTGGCTTCGGCAGCCGCTGAAATGTGCAGCTCGCCTCCCGGACAGCTCTGCACTCAAGCCAGCGAGCTGTTCTCCTGTGTCACAGCCTGTCATCTGATCCTTGACAGATTTTGGATCAGAATGTGACAGGTGTCTGGAACCTGCCTTGGCAACGTGACACCTGGTGTTCAGGCGCAGAGAGAGGCCCCCAGAAGTTTTCCCTCCCATCCAGCCCTCGGGGCTGGTGAAAGGCACCCGAGGCTGCCACTGGGCCATCACGCCTGTCTGCTCGTTTGTCAAAAGTACTGGGGTGTGTGAGGCGGGCTGTGGGGAGGAGGCAGACCCGACCCTGCCCGACGGCTCCAGGCAGGAGAACCAGGTGGGCCTCGGCAGACAGCCCTGTGATTGGCAACCCTTATGGCACACAGGCGCTCCCAGGACCCCGGGGCAGAGCTGCATGCTGTCAAGCCGCACACGGCAAGAAGTGGGTGGCGGGAGGGATGCCAAGGGTGCTCTCAGAGGCGGGGTAGATGCACGCTTCACATCAGGGAGACCCGGCTTCCCGTGCCAGCTCAGTATCTTACTAGCTCAGTGACCTTAGGCAAATCACTTTCTCCTCTGAGCCTCAGTTTTCCCCTTTGAAAGCTGGGGATGATGGTAGTGCAACCGTAAAAGTACTAACAGCAGCTGACGTTTGCCAGTCACTTACCCCGTTCCAGGCATCATGTGAACAACACCTTATTCCATCCTCACAGCAATGAGGCAGATACTCTTACAATCCCTGGTTCACAAGGGGGGAAACTGAGGCTCAGAGTGAAAGACCTCTTCCCAAGACACACGACCAAGAAGTGGCAGAGCTGGGACCCAAACCCAGGCCCCTCTGCCTCCAGATCCCACATTTGTAACTTCCCTGCAGACCGGAGCTCATCCTCAGAGCCTCAGCATCTAGCAGGGTGCCAGCAGCATGTTGAAGGGATTTGCCAGACACCGATGGAGTAAATGAAATGTAAATAGGGAACGCCTGGGCAGTGAGGGTTGTTAGCTTTGTTATTTCATCAACCTGCATCTTGTTTGATCTGCAGGAGGGCAGGAATTTTATTATGCATAATCAAAGAAACCTGAACAAACATTTAGCAGTTTCCCCCACTTGTGACCTTCTTAGAACTACAAACCTGTTCTTATTCTGAAGATCGGTACCTGAGGGAGCTGTAGGATGGCATATTACTTGAGACTTCTTCTCCTGCAAATGACAGAAATCCATCTCAACTAGACTTGAGCAGAAAAGGAATTTATTGGCTTATAAGTGAGACGACCAGAGGGGACAGCTTCAGGCATAGCTGGATCCAGGGGCCAAAGATCTAGTCTGAAATCTCCATCTTCTCTGTAATCTCTGACCACGTGCAGGGAAGATAACTCGGGCGGCCTACCTCTGAAGTCAACCAGTTTTGGCAGCTTCCAAGGAAAGAGGCAGAGTAAACCCTGGGAGGGATCTCACTGGCCCAGCTGGGGTCACAAGCCTGATCAGTCCCCATGGCCGGAGCCTTCTGTGGCCAGGCCTGGGACATGTGCTCACCACCAGCTCCATCCCAGCCCCGTGGGACGTCCTGCAGGAAGGAGAGGTTCTTTTATCAGTGGAGAGGGACAGTGTGCTGGGTAGTCAGAGCCATTTGCGTTCCCAAACCAGCAGCTGTCATGTGGACAGGGCGGGCACAGGACCTTGACCTCAGGCAGACCAAGCAGGAACAGAGACCTCTCTCCCTCAGGAGCTCATCGACATGAACCAGCACCATCTGAATGCCCTCGGTGTGGGCCATGCCTCGCTGGACCGGCTGTGCCAGGTGACCGTGGCCCACGGACTGCACAGCAAGCTCACTGGCGCGGGCGGCGGGGGCTGTGGCATCACGCTTCTCAGGCCAGGTACCCAGGGGATGGGCAGGGTTCCACCTGGGCAGTTCCCTTGGGAGAAAGAAGAGGCCTCTGAACAGTCTCAGCTCTGCTGTATGGCCTTGGTCAAGTGAATTATCCTCTCTGGACCTTTGTTGCCACATTGGTAAAATAAGGGTGCTAACAATCTAGTTTATGTAAGATTGTTGCCTAGATTCAAGGAGGAAAAATGCATTTAGAGAGGCTGGTGCCGGGCTTGTTCCTACCACCTCCTTACCTGCCAAGCCTCCCACAAGCTTGAGAAGTAACCAGGACATTGTCACCACCAACCCTACCAGCCTTGCATCCCCTGCTGTCACCTCTTGATGGGGCCACGATGCGGACTGACCTTGCTACAAAAAAAAAGGGTCTCTTTCCTCTTAGTCTCTGGGGAAAGAGCAGGGCCGAGGATGAGGAACGGGCTTATAGCAGCCCCTGTGCTGGGGTGGGAGTCACTGCTCCTTTTGGTTTCCTTTCTCTCCGTCTCTCCTTCTTGGCCTCCTCCTCCTTCCTTTTCTTGTCCTGCTTTTCCCCTTTGCTCAGCTATAAGCCCTCAGTGGCCCACAGAGGCCCCCTCTGCCTCAGTGGGACTCCCAGGCCTCAGGGAGTCACCGTGTCCTAACTTCAGGAGACCTTGACCGTGGGGACCTAGTTCAGGCGGCGATGACGATGGCGAGAGAACATTTCTAGAGCGTGTGTGGTGTACCAGGCGCGGTGCCAGGCTCTCCACCTGCAGTAGCCCATGCCAGCCTCACCGTGACCCTTGAGGGGTAGGTCTCATTATTGGCCCCTTTCCCAGATGAGGAGACTGAGGCTGAGAGAGGGGAAGTCATTTGTCTGAGGCCCCACGGCTGAGCCAAGGCCAGATCCTTGTGACTCGGGATCCACAACCCTCCCAGGGAGGGTGCCAGGCTCGGCATACCAACAGGAGGACCAGCCCCTGGGCCTGTGTCGTGAGCACAGGGAGTGGATCGTTGTCAGGGGTGACCTGCCGCCCTTCCTCCCCACAGGTCTGGAGCGGCCAGAGGTGGAGGCCCTGAAGCAGGCGCTGACCAGCTGTGGGTTTGACTGCTGGGAAACCAGCATCGGTGCCCCTGGTGTCTCCGTCCACACGGCCGCCTCCCTGGACGCCCCTGTCCGGCAAGCCCTGGATGCCCTCTGAGATGAAACCACCCCGCCATGAAGCCCCTTCCCGGATTATTCTGGGCACTGGAGTTGACCTCTGTGCCGGCCAGTGGGCACCCAGCTCCTGACACTGACCGGGAGGCCCCCAGCCCCTCTGTGACGTCCCTCCCACTGGCCATGCCCCCCAGTCCCCGGAGTGAGTCAGGCGGCCCAGAAGCCATGTCTGTGTTCTACAACATTCTCTGGAGCCGGCGGGCAGTGGGGCCGTGTGGAGTCCTCTGAGACTCAAGGGCCTCTTTCGTGTCCTCCCTGAAGCACCCACAGACCCACAAATCCCCTGGCAGGGCTGCTTGGATCCGAGATGCAGGGGTCTGGTTCCCAGAGCAGCGGGCCTTCTCCCTCCTTCCACCTCTGCTCACCTCCCCCAGGAAGCCTTCCCAGGCTGTTCTCTCCAGCTAGATTGTGGGTCCCCTCGGGGGGTGTCCGGGTGGTGGTCTTTGTCTTCTACCCTGCAGCCCAAGGGTTGGCCAAAGGCAGGGTTGATGTGCAGTTTCTTCCAGTCTGAACCCAAGGGATTTGCAGAAAAGATGGCAAAGGGAGAATAAAAAGACCTTGAGTAAACGGTGCTTTACTCGTGTCCGGAAAGAGGGGGAGGGTCTGGTAGTGTCCAGCTGCCCACACCTTCCTCTCCTGTCCTGTCCCTTCTGCAGCCACTTTCTCAGTGGAAAGAAAGGCTTTAGGTCACTTGGTTGTGTGTCTTGGGGGATGGGACGGGATTTCCCCAGATGGCCCTGGCCAGACAGGGACGGATGCCCGGACATCAAGCTCTCAGCCCCTCAGCAGAGCTCCAGCCCGCTTTTCCAAAAAGGGGAATTTTAAGCTTCCTTGCTTCTCAAATCGTGAGTACCCACTAATCCGCAGACTTTTTTAAGAAATGGAAACAAACCTGCTGTAGGTCATGGAACATTCCTTTCTTTCTAAAATTGACTGGGGGTGGGAAAGAGACTTGAGCACTGGTAGCCAGTGCCTGGCACCTGCTGGCCCTATTTGGACTTTGTATTGCAAGTCAAGGCTCTTTATGAAATGGCAGAATCCATACAAAAACTCTGGTAGCTAGCACATTGCCACCAGAAGCTCTGGAAGCCCTGGGTCTGCAAGAGGCCGGACAAGAAGTTTGGGGGGCTGGGGCAGGGAGTGCAGGATTTGGTTAAAATGGCTCTGTGCTTCTGCCCTTGACCACTAGGGGGCAGCTGGCTTCTTTCCCAGCATCTTCACGGGGAGGGTGAGTAGGAGCCAGCCTTAGAGCAGGCTCTCTGCCCCCCACACCAGGGTTCTCCAGGTTCCGCCTGGGGTCACTGCCAGGAATCTGAGGGCGATAGGAAGAACATCTGCCCCAGCTTAACATGTGAAAATGGCCCTAGCATCACTGATGGGGGGTTGCCTGCCTCCGCCCTTCAAAACAAATAATGCATAAAATGATAATACTGAGGGCACTGTTCTAAGCACTGTCCCTCAGTCATCGCTTTTCATCTACCCCAATCTTGGAGAATAATTACCAGTCTCAGTCCCATTTTACAGATCGGGAAACTGAAGCTCAGAGAGGTTGAGTAACTCGTCCAAGGCCACACAGCTAATCGGCATCCAAGGCAGGATTCCAACTCAAATGGTCTGACTCCAGCCCGTGCCCTCAGCCCCTATGTGCTTCTGCCTGGACACAGGTTTGTGGTGATTCTTGCTGTTTTCCACCCTTGGGCTCCTGATTTCCTCCAGACTCTGATGTACGTGGTCAGAGTGGGGCTTGGGCCTGGGTGTTTTTTGAAAGTTCCCCATATGGCTTGAATGAGCACTCAGGGTTGCAAATGCTTTCTCAGGGATGAGGCTGGTTGGCAGCATTTCTACACTGCAGGAGGCGGGCCTGAGAGGAGGGTGTCCAGAGGCTGAGGCCCCAGAACCTACCTGCTCCTTGAGACGCTCCCTCTTCCTCGCTCCCTGGGGACCAGGTGTCACTCCTGGAGCAGAAGCCAACCCGTAACTCTTGCCCCACTGAAGCAGCCACCTGGCATGCCTTGGCCTGCAGGCTCTCACCCCAGCCACCGTCACCGGCCACCATATGGGCCTAGTGGCCCCCACTCCTGGCCACCTGTCTTTGATATAACATTTGTACGAATGCCTCGCCCCACCCCCAGCTGTTCTGATTTAACAGATCATGGCGGGACTCAGTCATGGGTAGTTTGTCCAAGCTCCTAGGTGACTCGAGTGTGCGGCCAGGGCCGAGGACACTGAACTAGATGACACCTAAGGTCATTTCTGCAGCCTTCACAGCACTGAGAGCTCGCCTCTGCCTGGGCCCCCATTCGGCTCTGCCAGCCACTAGCCACGTGACCTCGGGCAAGCCAGTCCACTCTCAGGGCCGTGGGCTCCTCATCGGGAAGATAGAAGTAATAGTAATGCCCACCTTACAGGGTTTCATGAAGACTGAATGAGAAAATGCACGTAACGCCCTTGGCACGGTGCCTGGCACAGTGTAAGCGCTCAGTAAATGCTCATTTTAACTGTCCTGAGCTGAGAGACGGTGTCTCTCAGAGCCCAGAAATGGTTTACAGAGCTGGTTAGATGCACACAGCTCCGTCTGTTCAAAGCCCCTAGGTGGAGAGCCCAGGGGTCGCAGTTCGAGAAACACAGCGAATGCCAACTGGCTTTCCAGCCTCCTGGCTTCCTCCCCAAAGAGGCGGTGACGTAGCCCCAAGCCCTCTCTGGCTGCCAGAGGACAGCAGTTTCTCAAGTCAGCATTTGGAGCAGCTCCCAGCCTCTGCAGCCAGTTTAACACTCACCCCCCGCCCCCCACCAGCCAGAAGTTCGCAGGACATTTGCCCGCTCTGGCAGAGGTCTCGCGTTGGGAGACAGGCAACAGACACTGTGATCCACAGCAGACAGAGGAGCCGCTACAGTCACACCCATGTTCTGTCGGTGGGGATCTTTTTCTCCCTGAGACCGGCTCCCATGGACGGCTGGCAGCCTGTTGAGTCAGGCACTGGCTGCAGGTCAGCAGGTTGGTCGGGCCCGCCCTGCCATACCAGGCACATACCAGTGTGCTTGGGCCCATCCCTTTGCCTCTCGAGGTCCCCATTTTCATTCTTGTTCTCCTGCGAAAGCTTTTTGTTTAAAAAAAAAAAAAACTAGTAGGCACCCCCTTCCCCCGCCCTTCCCACCTTCCAGCTCATTTTGGACCCGCTCCTTGGCTGTCTCTTAGCGCTTACTGTGTGCCAGTCTCAATCATCAGTTTACGTGAGGAAGGCAAGGCCCAGAGAGATTAAGCAACGTGCCTACAGTATGCTTTCATCTCCAGTGCCCAGGCCATAGTCACATTTCCTCCCAGTTGTTCCCCAAATGTCCAAAATCCTGTCCAGGACCACACATGTGGCTGTTATAGCCAGATGTGCCTCAGTTTCTTCACATGAAAAATGCCAGGCAGCATGCTAAACCCCGCAGGCGTTGTCACATTTAATTCCCACAGCAACTCTGCAGTGCCTGCAGGACAGGACCACAGCGCCTTATCTGAAACCCTGGGACCAGATGTGATTTGGAATTCAGAATTTTGCAGCTTTAGGGATAGACACCCTATGTTCCAGCCTTTGTGGCATCTGGGGCAGCGCCACTCCAGACTGCAGCGACGGGTGTGAAGGGTAAAGGTCACACATAGTGTGTCAGCCCGTGTTGCATCTGCTGACAAGTGAGTTTTGGTGCCAAGCTTCTGGGTTTCAGAGGGTCTTGGACCGTGGGCCTGAATGGCCGTCCCATTTTGCAGAGGAGCAGACAGATGCTCCCTGAGAGAGTTCAATGACTCACCCAAGGCCACAGATCTAAGTGGGTGAAGCCCAGGCTTGAACCCCATCTGTCAGGCTGGACACGACATCCCTCACTGCAGGGTCTGCCCAGGGCCAATCTTTGGCCACCGGGGTGAGAGGGCTGGGGTGTCAGTACAGACTGAGGGTGAGGGGCGCTGGGCTCCAGCTGGTAAGTCAAACTGGAGTCGTCCACCGTATTTGTTTCTTTCCCACGGTAAAGCTTGTAATGTGACAAACGCAACCGCAGGAAATGGCCCAGTCCAGCTGCTGGGCCCTCTTGAGGGGTCTGCTTCTTCCTGAAGACTGGGGGCAGAAGTGAGGGGCCATAGCCTGAAGGGGAGGGAAGGGGCCTCCCTCTCCTCCTGGGCCGCCCCTCCTCCCTCCAAGGCAGCGGGAAGGGGTGGGGAGGCTGAACGCATCCATTCTCACCACACTCATGGGCTAACGGGGAGGCCACCTAACTACACACGTGGGGGAAGAGACGGGGGAGTTGGGCCTCTTTCGCAGGCTGCTCTGCCAAAACCACCCGCCCCCCGCCTGCACAGAAGATGAGCTGGGTCTGTTCTCACACACTGTTTTAAATCTGATAAGGAAAACATCCATTTCAATGCATTTACATAATGTGTTGGCTGAGGCTGAGGTGTCCCCCATGAATGCTGATGGGGGCACGCCGAGGCTTTCCTGGGATGCACCTGGCCTCCCCCCGGGCATCCTCCCTGCCCGGAGAGAAAGGGGTTGCCCTCCTCCCCACGACTGCCAAGGGCTGTAGGCAGATCCTGGCCCCTGAGCTCATGGACGATATTCATTCAGCAGATATTAAATCTGCACCTATGCATGCCAGGGACTGGGCTGGGCCCTGGGGAAGCTAGGTGACTGATGGAGCTGCTCCTACCCTTGTAGGCTTGATGGCCTGTGGCTCTGGATGCTTTCATGATCATTCTCTCCACCTGTACCCACAGCAAGCCTGTGAGGAAAGTGTGGTGAGCCCCATTTTACAGATGAAGAAACTGAGGCCCAGAGGGAGTCCCTGCTCCAAGCCACGAAGTCAGCAGGTGTAGGAGCTAGGCCCTGAGGTGGGTCTCTAGACACCAGTACAGTGCTCTTCCTAAGATGCTCTGGCTGTGAAGAGAAAACCAAAAGGCAGCTTGCTGTGTGACCTTAGGCAAGTCTCTTGCCCTCTCTGGACCTTGGTTGCCCCATCCATAGAAATCATGGGGCCCGTTCACCGTGCCAGGAGCTTGCCCTTGTGCCCTCGTTTCATCTTCCCAGTGATTCCTATTTTGTGGTCTCTGAGGTCAGACAGGTCTGGCCTTGTTCTGTGGTCTGATCACCTCCAGCTGTGGGGCTTGGGGTGGCTACATCACCTCCCTGAGCGTCAGGTTCCTCGTCTGTAAAGTGGGAATACTAGGTAACAATGCACATCAAACACTTAGCCTGGAGCCTGGTACGTGGAGTGAGTGTCCAATAAGCAGGAGCTCTTCTTATTATCAGAGATCGGGAAGCTGAGGCTCAGAGAGGTGACCGGACAGCTCGGAGGTGGCCCAGCCGGGATTGGAATGCAGCAGTGTCTGACGGCAAAGCCTGGGGGTTCCTCCGCTTTCCTTGCCGGGCGAGGCTGGGCTTTGCCGATGCAACGTCCTGCCCCAGGAGAGAGAAGATTGGGTGCTAGTACCTTCCCTGACACGCTTAGGGAGCTTCGGCCAGAGCCTGCTTCCAGGAGGGGTGATGTGATAGCGCACAGATGCAGGAGTCTTCACGGCTTTGATGGGGAGCGGGGAGGGGAGGTATGGTGGGACCAGACTCACGACCCCCCATCTCCCCACCAGCCTCATGTGGTTGAGGAGAGCACTACCCACGAATTGGGAGATTTCTAAAATGCTGTGTGACTTACACTTGAGGCCTTCCCTCTCTGGGCCTTGGTTGATCGTTCCTGAGGATATTATTTTCAGCTCCATGAAAAGTACCCTGGGGTGTTCCACCTGACCCTCAGCCCCGCTCTGAGGAACCCTACCCACCCAGGGGTCTCACATTCACAAGCCTCCAGGGGCCAGCCAGGCAACACAGAAAAACCAGGCCTGGGGGAGGGTGCAGCACCTCCACCCCAAGCTCCGGACAGGTGTTGCCTTGCGGGGTGGTAGGTCCTCTATCGCCCAACATTTCTATTTAGTTTTTAAGGAGAATTCAGACATCTGGGTTTGGGGGGTAAAATAACCTGTTTTTTAAATGCTGTCAACCAGTTTTTAAAAACCCCGAATGGTCAAATCAAGCTCTTCTGCAGATGGAAAACCGCCAGGGCTTGAGACCTCTTTCAGAGCCCATCTCCCCGGGGCTCTGGAGAGTGAGCCTGGGAGCAGGGGCTCCACCTGTGGGAGGGCACCCCGCCCCCAGCGGAATCTGATTACCCCCGGGCGCCCCCGCCAATGGCAGGCGGCGGGAGGCAGGGGCGGGCCGGGGCGCCAGAGGTTGGGTTGAGAGCGCTTCCCCGTCAGGCACAGATGGTATTTTTTTTTTTTTTATCAGTGTCAGCATTGGCTTCTTTCTGCTCTGATGAATAGATTCTAAAGAGGCAGTGACATTATTCGAGATAACAGAGGGAACAGAGAAAGGGTCAGCGACGGAGAGAAAATGGCAGAGCCAGCAGATAAAGGGGAGGCCGGAGGGGGCGGAGTGCCGCGGCTGGGGCGCCCCCCGCCCCACATTACTGCGATGCCCCGCCAAGCCCGGCTTCCTGCAGCGGGGGCTGCGGTGCTCGCCCGGCCCAGGGCAGGGGAGGCCCAGGCAGCTGCGCGCGCGCGCGCCTGCTCCCTCCTGGCGTCCCGGCCGCCCATTCCGCCTTTTCAATTCGATTCAATTAGGCCTCCCCGCTCGGAAGCTTGTCTCCTCTGATATCCAGTTTAACTGACAGGGGATTAGAGCTGTTTGTATTACACACACACTCTCTCGGGCTGCTAAACCACAGGCAGGGCCCGGGGACCGGGTTATTTATGGAACGTGCAGCACTGTTTCTCTCGACCTGCTTCCTTCTGGGGGGAGCTAGGGGGCCTGCTGTCTGCTACAGCCCCACGCCTCCCTCACCCCCACTCCAGGCCTGGGCAGTAGAGCAAAAGAGCTCAGGGAGAACTGAATCTGAATCTCAGCTCTGCCACTTGCTGGCTGTATGGCTGCGGGCAAGACTCAATTTCTTCATCCGGCAAATGGAGACAGCCAACTCCATCGCCTCCATTAAGGCAGGTGTAGGGACGACCTGCAGAAACAGGTGTAGGGCATTTAACACGGTGCCTGTGCATTCACTTGGCATATCACTCAACAAATATGATTGAGGGACAGCCCTGTGCTGGGCGCTGGTCTGCGTCACTGAGGAAGTAAGGCCCCCTGTGCCTGCCTTCAGGAAGCTTACATTCCAGTGCAAGAGTTGGAAAATAAACATGGACTCCCTCCCGGTGCTACATGGGGAGGACCAGGCAGGTGAGAGTGAGGATGGTGGTGATGGTGATGGAAGTGAGTACCACTGCAGGGCCTCTGCCTCTGCTGTTCCCTCTGCCTGGAACACCCCCACCCCACCCCACCTCACCCCACCCCACCTCTCTCTTTGTTTTATTTCCAAAGTGCCGTCATTTGCTCTTACATCACCTGTCTCCCCAGTCAATCGCCAGCTCTCCGAGGGCAGGCGCCAAGGCTGTCTTCTCACTGCTGCCCCCTCCCCAGGTTAGCACAGTGCCTGGCACATGATAAGAGTGAAGAGTGAATGAGTGAGTGAATGGATGGATGGATGGATGAGAAGGCAGGGAGACAGAAAGTGGCCACTCTTGCCTGCGACGTGGCTACCCTGCTCAGCTCAGGAAACCTGGCCATCCCCAAGCCCACCTCTCCAGACCACCTCTCTAAAGGGGTTTTGCTGGGTTTAGGAATGGGTAGGGGTCGGGGTCTTGGTCAGAAGGCAGGGGGCTCTTCCCTTCTTATCCTATTTTCACTCAGAGGGAAAGAAGGGCCTCCACACACCCTCCCTCTCCCAGCAACCAGGGGCTGGGGAACAAATAGCATTTCTGAAGTCTGGGGGTGGGGAGGAGGAGGAAGTGTCTTCATTGTTGGGGGAGGGGTGGTGCTGCCAGCACCCATCTGCACCCTTTCCTCACTCCACTTACCAGACCTTGAGGGGGCCTTGGCCCTAGGGGAGTGCAGGTCTGGACGCTCATAACATTCAGTGCAAGAGAATAACAGCCACCAGTAAATGCACACATTCCCCGTGTCAGGCTTGACATGCAGGACCGAATTATTTCCCACAACAGTTCTCCATTCTCCAGAAGAGGAAACTGAGGCTCAGAGTGGTGGGAGGGCAAGCCCAACATCACCCAGCCAGGAAGGAGTGGCACTGGGATGGAACCCAGGACTCTGAGGTTCAATACCTGCTTGTTCATCTAACGTCTGCTGTGTGCCAGGCACCTTCATGTCTCCAGACAACCTGAGAAGTGGGTGTTCTGTCCCCCATTTTGCAGAAGGGAAAACTGAAGCTCAGCAGAGAGGTGAAAGGGCTGGCCCTCAGTCTCACAGCCTGTTAGAGGCAGGCAGGGCCAAGTGGAAACACAAGTCTGCCTGACTCCAAATCCACTCTGCAGTCTCTACCCTGCAGTTCGCTCCTCAGCTCAAGTGTCCAGGTTGTTTCAGATTTGTATTAGGCCCTGGGTAGTGAAGGGTCAGATCAATCAACCAGCAGTTGTTGGGTCCCTCAAAGGCCCCTAAAGTATGACACTGTCCCTACAGGTAAGGAAGATGTCATCCAGTTGGGAGGGTGACATATTAATATGTAAAGAGTTATAAGAATTAAATGACAAAGAGAAACTTTGGGCACTCTCACAAGGGCATGTGTATGATCCACAATTCTGAAGAATTGGTCAGGGAATGTGGCCTTGAAAGATTTTTTAGAGATAGAAGTCCACATGATACTCATTACAATTACAATGAATCGATCATCATTATAATGACAAAAACCGTTAATAATCACTATAATTAGGCCCCATTGCTGTTCCCATTTCACAGATGAGGATGCTGAAGCTCAGAGAGAGGAAACGACATCCCCAAGGCCGGCCAGCTGGTAAGTGAGACTCAAGCTCAGGTCCTCTGACCCCAAAGCCAGTTTCTCTCCCCCTACCCTGGGCAATCTGAGTGTCACAAGCAGGAAAGTAACTGGCCCAGGTCTAGGTGGCTGAGCTAACATTTGTTCCCAGAGCCAGCTTCTTGGCCAAGGCCTGAGTTTGGCTGGGGCCGAGGGATCAAGTAGACATACTACCTGACCTCGAACAATGTGCTGGGTGCTAGGGTCTCAGAGGTGAATGAGACCTGTCCCTGCCCTCCAGGGCTCACAGGCAGAGCCAGCTAAGCAAAATGACAATGAGAGTAAAGAGCAGCAGGTTCCGAGTTACCATGGAGCCCAGGGAGGCGTGGTATGTGTCCCAGCTAGAGTGTGGGCAGGGAATCAGGGAAGGCTACCTGGAGGAGGAAGTGTCTTTGCAGAATTTTGGCTGAGCTGGGAAGTGAGCGAGGGCATTCTAGGCAGCAAAGGCACTGAGGGGAGCAGTGCTGGAGTAGGTGCAGAGAAGGCACACATGGTTTGGTGTTCAGATGGCACCTATTGTATGAAGCAGGGTCTGGGCCAACACGGAGCAAGGGCCCTGGGGAGCCATGGTGGGTGTTAGACATGGGACGGCAGGTCACAGTTGTGCTTTGGTGAGTCCTCTGGCTGTGGTGTTACAGAGGCAGGGGGATAAGGGGAGGTGAGAGATGGCAGTGGCTGGAAGGGAGTGGCAGCAACGGGAACAGACGGACTGGAGGTGACAGATGGAAGGATTACCCAGGTGCCCAGAGGGGCCTTTCAGTTTTGGAGTCCCACTACACTCCCCCATTCAAGGAGCATGTTTCCCCTTTTTGGATAGTCTCCTGCCTGGGGTGGGGCCTCTTCGCTGCTTCTTTAGTTGGCATGCAAGCCCCTCATATTAGCGTCCAAGGGCTGCTGGAACACAGTACCACACACCGAGAGGCTGAAAACAACAGAAATTTCTTGTCTCACAGTTCTGGGGGCCAGAAGTCTGAAGTCAAGATGTCAGCAGGGCCATACTCCCTCTGAGACTCTAGGTAGAATCCTTCCCTGCCTCTTCCCTAACTTCTGGTGGTGGCCGGCAATCCTTGGCATTCCCGGGCTCACAGCTGCCTCCCTCCCGGCTCTGCTTCTGTCGTCACGTGGCCACCTCCTCTCTGTGTCTCTGTCTTCACACGACATTTCCTCTTCTTATAAGGGCACTAGTCACATTGGATTCGGGTCCACCCTCGTGACCCCGTCTTAACTTGATGACACCTGCAAAGACCCCATTTGCAAATAAGGTCACGTTCACAGGTAGCAGGGGTTAGGACCTCACCATCTCTTTTGCGGGGGATGCAGCTGAAATCATAACACTCTTCAGAGCAGGGGTTTTCCGGGTTCGTTTCTGCATCTGCGGTCCCTGGCACAGAGCCTGGCGTATGTCAGAGCTCAGAGGGAGTCGTGGGATGAACAAACGAGCGGACTGAGTCCGGGCGTCCAGCCTCTCCTCCGTGGCTGACCCTAGCTCCTCTTGTGACTGCAGCCACCCCAGCCCGAATGGCAGGCAGGCCAGGCAGGTCTCGGGGGCGGCCTCTCCCACGGGTTGTTCTCCGAAAGAAGTGCTGTCGATGTCAGCAGATGCCTATCACTTTCCTTCCCCAGCAGAGTCTCAGCTGTCAGAGGAAGTGAAATAGTCATTGCCTATCCTTGCGTTTGAGATTTTATTGACAGTTTCATTGTCACCCAAAAAACCCTCCTTTTCTCCAGTGGCATTTTCATCAGGAGAGCCTGGGGGCAAGAGGGGAGGCAGGGCTGGTTCCTGAAAACTGGTTTTGGCAGGCAGTGAGCACTGACTGGTTCCTCCCGCCTGGGGTCAGTCGGGGTAGAAGCCCCCTGCCACCAGCCTTGGCTCCAGCCCTGCTCGGCACCCCCCTCCGGGGGACAAGAGGGAATGAGAGGTAGGAGAGGAAGGCACCCTGAGGGGCCCTGGAAATAGCCACGGTGGCCAGATGGGGCAGCCCAGACCCCATAGGGGGTCCTCACACCTTTCTCCAGCCCTCCACGGTGGACATTCAGTGGCATCAGGGGGCTGGGTGAGAGCACGGGCTGTGCGATCAGGCCCACTGGGGTGCAGTTCTCAGCTCGGCGATGCACCTCAGGGCAAGTCCTTAACCCTGCGGAGCCTCAACGGCTCCATCTGTCTAATGGGGTAGTAACTTGTAGCTTCAGTGGCCGAGGCTCCATCTGAGCCAAGCACCCATTATCCTATTCAGTTCTCCCCAGAACCCAGAGAGCTGGTGCCGTCAGTATCCTCACTTTAATGATGTGGAACCGAGGCTCAGAAGGTGGGGCAGCCTGGCCAAGACCTCCATGGCTGGAAAGTGACAGAGGCTGTGTCTGAACCCAGGTTGTGATACGCCAAGCCTGGCTGTGAACCACCTCATGGTGTCAGTGGGAGGGTGCAGGCATGAAAGTATCACAGTGCCTGCGTGTGGGAAAAGCCATCTGCTATTATTATCGTTGTTGTTTTTGTGGGGTGGAACCGGGCCCCTCTACAGCCACTCTGCCCCGAGGACTCTCTGGATGTCACTGGGAGGTGTTGGCCACACAGCAAGGTGAGCTCAGGGGCTGAAGGCCCTATCAGCGGGTCCTATCCTGCTCCATGCTGCAGCCCCCTCTGCGCTCCCCTTCCCTGGCCCCCAGCAGGGCTCCAGGCAGAGCTGTCAGTTACCAAGTGGGCAAGGGCAAGGTCAGCTGACTACAGCATCAGCCTGAGACCTTATAAAGCCGCTTCACCATGTCCAAGCCACCCAATGGGAAATGAGGGCTGGACAGCTGCCCCTGCTCAGGGCCGCCGAGCGAGGGAGGTGGATACTGTAGTCAAAACAGATCCTGGGGCCTCCCTGGTGGCGCAAGTGGTTGAGAGTCCGCCTGCCGATGCAGGGGATACGGGTTTGTGCCCCGGTCTGGGAGGATCCCATATGCCGCGGAGCGGCTGGGCCCGTGAGCCATGGCCGCTGAGCCTGCGCGTCCGGAGCCTGTGCTCCGCAACGGGGGAGGCCACAACAGTGAGAGGCCCGCATACGGCAAAAAAAAAAAAAAAAAAACAGATCCTGGAGTCCACGAGTTTGAGTTCTGGTGTGGCCACCTGCTGGCCGGCGAAAGTTGCCAAATATCACTGAGTCTAAGTTTCATCTTGCGTATGATGAGATAATAAAAGGTCCCCCTCGTAAGGTCCAGGGGCTAAATAACACTGCACAGAAAACACTTAGCACAGGGTCTGGCACAAAAAGAAGACAGAATTTTAGCACCTAAACGCTTCTTAAAGGATCTCGGGCTGCCAACCCCTCCATGGTGCACAGGAGGAAACAGAGGCCCAGAGAGGGGAAGGGTTTCCTCTTAGCCAGTCCCCAGAGCGGGGCTCGCACCTTGGCCTCCGGACTCCCAGTTCAGTGCTCCGCCACCTCCCCACCCAACTTGTCAGCCGAGTCCCTCCGGCCCTCGCCCATCCTTCTCCCCGTGTCTCCGGTCCCCGTGGCTTCGAGAGCCCGAGCCGCAGGCCCCGCAGCGAGGCCCGCCATTCTCCCTCTCTCCGGCACACTGAAGGTTTTGAAAGTTAAAGTATTACCGTCGGCTTTGTTGTTGCCTAACTACGACAGACAAATTGAAAACCAGTTGTCAAAATGTCAGTGCACAACAAATCAACATGCAGAACGAGTGGCGGCCCTCTGCGGTGTATAATTAAACAAAAAATCCCTTTTAGAAATTTCAGCGAGCGTTGGTTCCACTTTATATTTGTCTGTGTGATTAATAAAGGCAGCTAATTTTCAGACTTTAAAAACAGCTAGAAAATAGCTCCTAATTACATATTAGGTTCCTAGCGGCCCCCGCTGAGCTGCACCGGCATTGGTGGGCCAAAGAATTTGGCAGAAGCTTAATTGCATTCTGAGCATCATCTAATTTTAGTTAAATGTAATGTAATCAGCACCAGATGTCTGAAATAAAATATGAATTATGAATATGATGAAATTTCATTCTTGAATAAAAAAGTAATTTGCTATTTAGTTCATTAAAGTCTTAGAGTTTTATTAGGAGCAGGTATATACAGCCCGGCGAGGTGATGTATTAAATGATATCTGGGGGAACGAGAGAAACCCCAAAGGGATGGAAAACTTTATCCAGAGTGTCCAGTTATGATTAATTACTGTGGGGCCTGGGGAAGCCCCTGGGGACCCCAATGAATCTCTCAGGCTCCTTGAGGTGGAGCCTGAATTTTAGGGCAAGAAGCTTGGAGTGGGAAGCCATGGGTGCCGCTGAGGCCTGTGCCACCCCTGGCATCCCACCCCTATCTCCCTCCCACCCACAGCTGGCGTCCCCTGGCTTCTGAGATGAGTATGTGGAGGGCTTGCTCCTGGTGACACTGCTCCATGGCGGGCCCCATGCTGGGCTTGGTGACACCGTGTGGGACGGCCATGGGCATCCCAGGCAGGGATTCAGTCTCTGCCTCTCACTGTCTGTGTGACCTCAGTTCAGGGCCTCAGTTTCCTCTTCCATAAAATGGGCATAATAATAGCGCCTATCAGACACTCAGAACAGTCGCCGGCATGTGGCAAAGCCCCTGCTTCATGTTTGCTATTGTTGGAGTTGTTATTACTATTCAGAGAGGTCACAGTAAATCAGTATTAAAATGCCTTCTTTGGTTTCGTCTCTCGGAGCAGCCCATGATGCAGACTGTAAACTCTATCTTGTTTTTCAGCTGAAGCTCAGAGAAGTCACACAACTTGCTCGTTGCACAGCTAGTAGTTGCCAAAGTCAGGATTTGAACCTGGGACCATCCCTGCTTCCAGTGTTTCCCACAGCATCCCAGGAGAGCTGTCCTGGTGGGAGGCCTGGGCTGAGGATTCTGGAACGGGTCTGGGCAGGGTGCAGGAGGGAGCAGGGTTCATCTGCCCCAGATTCAAGGCATAGAGAAGTGGGTAAAGGCGGGAGGCTGGGCAGAGAGTCTAGGCCGGTATCCTGGGCTCTGCCAGGAGCTGCTCTGGGCAGGTGGGGGGGACAGAGGCCATCTCTCCACCCTCACTTCACACCAACCAATAATTTCCTGCAATTATCTGGAAAAGATTAATTAGCAAAGTGCACCATATTGACTGGAGGCTGCCCTGGCAATCGATAAACTTGGGACAGTCTCCCGGGTGCTTGGAGAAAAGGACCAGAACTTGAAAGCGGGGGAGGAAGACCAGCTCTGGCAGGTCTGAGCCTTGTTTTCGAGCCCTGGGGGGGGCTGGTCGGCTTCCTGGGTGGGGCTCAGCTCTGCGTGACCTCCTGGTGGCTCTGAGGAAGTCCCTTTGCCTCTCCGAGCCTCAGTTTCCCCACCTGTAAGATGGGGGTCTGGGCTGCCCCCAGTCAGGGATCTTCCTTCTTCTCTTATAAGTTCTGGGAGGTGTAGGGGAAAAGCGGGTACAGGGGGCCAGTAGGGCAGCAGCTGTGGAGGGAGCCCCTCTTCTTGTGGCCTCAGCTTCCCTTTGCTGACTTGGGAGCCTACTGGGGACTGAGGAAGCAGAAAGGGTTCACCGAGACTGCCTTTTAAGGGCAAAATTGAACATCTGGTCTTTCTGAGGAATCATCAGTGTACAGCCCCAGGAGCCCTCCACTGCCCCAGGTTCTGGTCAGCCTAAGAGCTGAGTGCGCGCAGCCTGGTGGGGAAGGTGGCAGAGCTAGAGGTCAGGCGAAGGATGGCTCAGGTCCCGACACCCCCACCTCCCCACTCGGCGCCCCAGCCAGTCTCCAGGCCTCCTGGGGCCCCAGTGCTCCCCTCTGGAAATCGCACACCCCACTGAGCAGTTGGGAGTTTCCAATGGGCCAGGGGATGCCGGCGGCCCAGCCTGGTGCCAGCACAGAGCAGCTGTGGGGAGGATGGAAGCTGCTGTCCATGCAGATCCCCACCCCGACCCCACCCGCATCCGGCAGCGTCCAGCCGTACCCAGTGTCCCCCTCGGATGGTACAAGTGAAGAGAGTTCTGTGGAGGGATTCTGTGCACAGAGGTGCAAGCCAGCTGGGGACACTGAGGCCCCCGCACTCAGAGGGACACGGCCGCTTCCAGGAATGCCACACCAAGGCAGGCATACCCCAAACTCACCCTCTCCCTCGACCCCCAGCCTCCGATCGGGTGATCCTTCCTGGAAGCCAGAGGGTGGAAAGCCTGTGGAGGTCAGCTTCCCAGGGCACAGAGCCGGGCCAGAAAAGTTGGGAACAGACACGTGGTAAAAGGGAAGAACCCACCACCGCCTCTCTTCCCAGAACTTTGGATAAGTATTGGGGAGAGGGGAGGCTTTGGGTGGGAGTGGGGACGAGGGGGTCCTAAGCAGGCGTGGTGTTCACCCCATGTTGCTGATGCTGAGTCCCATGTGACCTCTGCCCGTGGCTCCTCCCCTCCCCCCCTGGGGCCTCATCCCACCCATCAGAGTCTCACTTGGCACCAGTGCTCCCAAAACAGTGCTCCCTGGGGAGTCAGAGAGGATTCCAGACAGGCTGGGTTCTCTAGTTCTCAACTTGCTTGTGCCCTAGGCTTAGGGGCTCCACCTCCCTGAGATTAATTGAGGCCACATCAGCCAAGCACCTTGCACAGTGCCTGACACATAGTAGGTGGTCCACAAAGCATCCCCTTCCCCCCCTCGCCACCCTCTTCCCAATCAGTCCCTGGGGCATCAGGCATTCATCTGATAGTGATTGGGCTCCGGCCCCCGACCCAAGCTGCAGGGAAGCTGGAGTCATTTGTCCTGCGGCGAAGACTGACAGAGCTTCTCCTACGAGCTGGACTCTGGGGACACGGCAGTGAGAGGACAGTGCTGGACTCTGCTCCTGCAAGGTCCACGGGGTCTTATGGAGGCAGACTTGGAGTGGGAGTTCCCAAAGTTTGAGGTGCTGTAGCAGGGGGTGACCCAGAGGGCAGTGGGGTGAGGCCCCTGATGTCAGTCGGCAACACGCTTCCAGGAAAGAGCCCCTTCCTCTGTCCTGTCCTTAGATGCAGGGGGTGCTCGTGTGCAGAGCCCCCTAGGTGGGTCCAAACAGCCCTAAGTCCTGTGCCTGGAGGGGACCAGGAAGGCTGGACGGCTCCAATGTCCCACCTCCACTCACCTCCCGGGTGCCCCCTCACCACCTCACCTCCCGCCAGGCCCTGAGGCCACCTGCCTGCCTGCCACCCACTGGCCACTCCCCAGCCCAGGTCAGCTGCCTGTCCCTGCTCTATTCATCAAGGGCATGACAGCTAAAATTCATCTGAAGATGAAGAAAGTGCCCGCTAATCCGTTCTGGAAGACATTGATAGACTAGCAGCTCAGGGAGAATTGCACAGCAGTAATGAAATTAGGCTAAAACTGCTGGCGGATTGCAGATAATTGCCCTTGTCTGTCACTAGGAATAACATCTCCCAAATCCAACACAAGGATTGTTCAACTTGCAGGAATTTCTTTTCTTTTTTTCTTTTCTTTTCTTTTTTTTTTTTGAGACCGAAAGCCAGGGCTTGGAATCTTTGTCTGGGCAACAGCCTCAGGAGGGTTGGGGAGCAGACATCGCTGTGGTGACTGCCTTCCTTGCCCCTAGAGACCCCCAGGAGCCCCAGCTGCAGCCAGAGAGACAAGGGGACAGGAGGAGGGGGCTGAGCCACGGTCCCGGGACCGTTCCTCCACGGCCCTTTGTGGGTCCCACCCTGAGCCTTGGTTTCTCCTTGATGCCCACCAGCATGGTCCAGCTGGCAAGGCCCTGGGTAGAAACCAGGGAGGAGGGAAATCTTAGGGAACTGCACCTACAACAATGATGGCTCTGGGTTCTGGGGGGACAGAATCTGGTTGGAAGAGGGCCATAGGACTTTGTATGGAAGTTACCTTTGCATTATGTTGAGATAAAATCAATCCTTCATATAAGAGGATGGACTGTGGGAGATGCGGACAGCTAAGGTCTCCTGAAGCCACTCTCTGGGCCACCATGGGGGTCTAGATTCCTGGAAAGGAAAGTTCTGAGGAGGGACAGTTTATGGACTCACAGGTTTCCCCTGGCTGTTGGTGTGACCAGCACACAGCTGGCACTCAATTCACACTGATGTCATAGAGCGTTCAATGTCAGCCACAACCCCTGTGAATGTCAGCATAATGTCTTTTCACGTGTTAGTATTATAGACTGTTGGATGTCGATATCACTGGATGATGTCACAGAACATTTGAATGTCAACGCCATGCTACGTTCAAATGTCGGTGGCCCGGAAAGCTTGAATCTCCCTCTCACAGGAGGTCAGAGTGTCAGTCAACGTCAAGGACCATTAGTACATGAGTATCATTGACTCAGAGAATTTGGGAGCTGTAAGGAGTCTTAGAGATTGATTTAAACTCTTCATTTGACAGATGCAGAAACCGTGGCCCAGAGAGGTTAAGTGATTCGCCAAAGGTCACACAGTGAGAAGGACCACCCCCCCAGATGTAAGTTTCATCAAGGTCACAACATGTAACTCCTTCCTCTCCTCCAAGCCCCACCTGTCCCAGTCCCCCCAGGGTGCTGGTCCCTGGTGCTCAACTCTTGGGGATAGGCACATGTTCTGGGATTCATAGCAGGATCTCCCAGGATCCTCTGGTCTGCTCCCCACGGTTAGCCGGTGTCACTAATCAGCCCCAGCCACTGGCCGAGTCACACTTTCCATCTCCTCATTCTTTTGGATCAATGTGGTTCTGCTGAGGACTTATTATGTCCGATGAGGGCGCTGAGAGTGAGGTGAGGCTGGAAGAGAGAGTGGACAGGAGGTTCAGAGGAGGGAGACACGATCCTCGCTGAGGGCTTGTGTTCAGGAAGAACTTGACTGTGAACAGGATCTCGAAAGAGCCAACAGGTTTCCATTAGTAGCTTGACTTAGGGTTGGGCTCGAGGGAGGAGCTGCACGTGGGGATGGAGGACACTTGCCCCGCAGAATGCAGAGGCAGCCTGATGATAGGGGCAGGGACGGTGGTATCCGATGATGGACAGCAACTCGTTAAGGACCGCTTGCCCATCAGACTTCATCCGCGTCTTCCAACACCTCTAGCGGCACCGGGGATCATCACCCTGGATCAGTGGTTCTCAAAGTGTGCTCCACAGACCTCCTGGGACACCTTTCAGGAAGCCTGTGAGATCAAGACCATTTTCATAATAATCCTAAGTCCCTACTTGCCCTTTTTCACGTGTTGATGGTGTAAAAGTAATGGGTGGATAAAACCTGCTGGCCTCATAGCATGAATCACGGCATTGGCACCAACATGGAATAGAGGTGTTTGCATTTTTTATCCTGAACACTCCCTTGGTTAAAAATTTGACAGCTAGTTTCACTTAAGAATGTTCTTGATGAAAAATAAAAATTTTAATTTTTAAAAATCTCAACTTTTGAGTACACATCTTTTAAATACTCCATGTGACAAAATAGGAAGCACACCCGGAAAGGCCCAGAAAAGTGCCATGTGACTGTTTGAGTTGCGAGCTGCACTAGCCACTTTTTTCACTCAGCATCATTTTCACTCTAAATAATGACACACAGACAAACTATAGCCTTGCTGGCTCGGCGATTTGGCAGGTATTTTCTCGAAAATGCACAAAGTTGCCTGTCAGCTGACAGTATTTGTTGCCAATGATAAAATTTGACTTTCAAGCAAAAATTTGAATTTTGGAGAACTTGTACCTGCCGCTCTGGGTTTGACAGCTTCCTACGGAGAGGCTTACCAAAGAGCTGGGTGGTAATAGTGAATGTGACTTTTTTTTTTTTTGGATATTGTATCATGAAATATGTCAACATTTGGAAGAGCTACATAACTCAGTAAACCAGTACGTTCCCAATGACTAATGCAGAGTGTTACAAAATGAGTAAAAGAGCCATTCAAAGTGCAAAATAGACCAATGGGTTTTAATTTAACAGAATCTGAGAGTTAATGGATGTGGTTTCAGGTGCCATACTGCAGCTAACCTTTAGTGAACTGCCACAGAAGGACTTTTGGTTTAATATCAAAGTAGAATATCCATAGTCATCTGAGAAGGCTATTAGAATATTCTTCCCTTTTCTAGCACACATCTGTGCCAGGTCAGATATTCTTCCTATGCTTCAACCGAAATAAAACATAGCAACAGATTGAAATGCAGAGGCAGATGTGGGAATCCAGCTGTCTCGGTAGGCCATATGTTAAAGAGATTTGTAAAACTGTGAAACAATTAATGAACTGCTCCATTTTACAGATGCAGAAACTGAGGCTCAGAAGGCGACAGAGGTAAGCCTTGGACCAAATCCCTTTCCCCATCTGGGCCTCCATCTCATCTGGTTGCCGACCTCCAAGAATCCCCTGGCCAAGCGTCTTCTCACGGCTCCTTCCCAGGCATCCGGGAGGCGGAGCGGCGCAAAACCAGGCCTCGCCTCCCTGGCCCCTGCCAGCCCGCTTCTTACCCTGCTGCCCAGGGTGGGCGGGGTCCAGGCCAGGGCAGCTGGCAGCTGGCCCCACGTCCCTCCGGCTGGTGAGGAGGTGACCAGGGCCATTTGCGGTAATGGATTGCGGGCGGGTGGTGGCTGGGTGAAGGAGTACATTGGCCGCGGCCCTTAATGCCTCACAAGCCAGCTCTGGCATGGGTAATTTACTGCTGCCGACAATAACATATTTCACTTCCCGTCGCCCCGATGAAGATTAGTTGTGTTTGAAAGTGGCTGAGTACACAGTCAATTCCGCTTAAACGTTTACAGTCAACTGAGCACAGATAATGCCCCCTCCAACATGTGTCTGGGCCTCCTGTGGCTAGAGGAGGGGCCCGGATCGGGGGCAGGGGGTCGCAGCCCAGGGAAGGGGCTGCAGCTGCGCGGAGGGAGGGATTCGGGAGCTGGGGGCTGGGCAGAGGTCTATGGCTTCCTTGGGCCCCACTTTTCAGATTGTCTTTTAAAATCATCCGTGCAACAAATGCTTCCCCGGGACTGGCCAAGGACATCTGTGTAGATGGGTATGGGGAGGATTCAAAGCCATGATTACATTTCATCCCGACAACATCCCTGGGAGGCAGGTCTTATCTCCAGTTTCCAAAAGAATGGAAACTAAGGCTCAGAGAGGCTCATTAGCTTTCTGTATGTCACACAGCTGGTACCAGATGGGGCCATGATTTGAACCCAAGCCTGATGGAGCTTCTGAGTCTTGAGTTGTTTCTAGTGACCTGGATTCTACCAGCTTAAGCCCTGGGCTGGGCAGGGTCGTCTGCCCAGGGCTCCCGGGTGAACTGTAGACTTGCATCCTCTGTGCACCCATGTTTGGGTCGACTACCAGGCTCCAAGGCTCAGGCTTAGAATCCCTGGGTCATATGGAGGGTCCCGTGGGTGCCATGAGTCTGATGGGATTGGAGGCTGGACAGAGTCCCAGGCACAGAACTTGACTTGCTGGGGAGGGAAGTTTCCCTGACAAGCAGGCTTCTTGCCGTCTTTGGGAGCAGAGTGGTTTGAGGATTGGGTGCAGCTCCCGCCAGGCCTGCCGGTGACACTCTGAAGGCTCTGGATCGGGTACAAATGGAGGCCCCAGCACCAGCCCCGGGGCCTTCTCTTCCCATCATGGGCCATGTCCAGAACTGGAGGGGCCTCACTCCCACACAGGGGGACACCAGCCTGCTAGGGTCACACCACCCCCTTCAAACAGCCACCTCTTGACCTTGGGCTTGGGGGTGCTCACATCTGTGACAGGTTTGTTCTGGGAGGATGGACCTCGGAAGAGGACTTCCAGGCCTTGGAAGTGGGCTCAGGGCTCTTAGAGAAGGGGATTCCAGGATGCCGGCTTCCTGAGTATGGTCAGCAGAGGCACAGGCTCCTGGTGGGCACGTCTCCTGGGCCTGTAGATACTTCACCCTGTGGGAAGGGGCGTGGTCAGCCCTGTAAGACACAGGTGGCGCCCATCCAAGGTGGTGCAGCCGCCCAGCCAGACTTGCTCACGAGGCGGGGGGAGAAGGGGTGAGGGGGTGGCCTGGGCTTCTCCCCTCCTCACCGCTCCCCAACCTGAGCCAGCCCCGAAATTCCTCCGAGGGGCATCCACGCCCGGGGACGCTGCAGGCACTGCACCCAAAGCCTGCCGGGAAGAATCAGAGGCTTGCCTGTCTGGCCTGAGGCTGGGCCTTCCACAGCCAGAACCACGCTGTAAGCAACAGCCTTTATTGAGCGCCTGCAGTATGCCAGCTCTTCTCCAGGCCCCTCCAGCATTATTCCACTCAAGCTGCATGGTATCCTGGCTGGTGGCTGTTCCCTCTCCCTTTCTCAGAGGAGAATGAGACTCAAAGCGGGGAGGAGGACACACAGAAGGAGGGATGGAGCCAGGATTCAACCCTGGGTCTGCGCTCCTATGAGGGGGCCTGGCCTCTGTGCTCGGGACACGTGGTGTGAGAGCGAATGTGATTGTGTGTGTGGGTGGCCACTCATGTCCCTGTGTGACAGATGGGGTGTATCCCATGCTGAGTGTGATACCGTGTCTGGTAAGTCATGCCCGTGGATGCCATGGGCAATGTGTCTCCCAGGGTTACACTGTCCCAGTTACGCTATGTTTTTCCGTGTCTTTAGGACACGGCCATGTGACCCTAAGTTGTTGGTGTGATATCAGTGTCGGTGTCTATCCGTGCCTGATGACACCATCTGGGTGACCTGTGTCTGTGTGACCCCCATCTACCCGTGTCTCATGACATTGTTGGGTGACCTTGTGTACGGGTGGTGCTGTCCCCAGTGAGGAGCTGTAACTGGGTAATTCGCAGGGTCGAGAGGCCGCGCTGGACACTGGGTGCTGGCAGAGCTTGGTGGCTGCTGGACCCATCTCTGCAGTCCCGGCCACCCTGCCCACCTACCTGGCCATGCGGGGACCCTGAGGCCTGGGCCCCCGAGTGGGGGAAGTGGCCCCAGAGGCTGCGGTCCTCGATCACACTGACCAGAGTGCCTGCCACTGGGCAGGGCTGACCCCATGTCATCTTGTCATCCCTCCACCCCAGGGGGCACCTCTCACCAGCAACTCTCTGTCCTCAGCAGCAGCAGTGGCAGAGCCCTCTGTCCGGGGCTGCACCCCATCCCAGCCATGTCCAAGTCTGGCCCCTCTGTGGGGTCCCCGGGACCCTCCCCCCCATCCACTTATCAAGCTCCAATGAGCCAAGCCTATTCCAGGCACTGGGGATTCAATCAATTCCCTGCCCTCACCAAGCACAATGAATAGATGTGCTCAGGTCTGGAGCGCCCCCATTAGACCACCCTTGGATGCTGAGCCCCTGCCTAGCTTCTGCCCCCATGGTAACCCCAGCACAGCTGAAGCCTCCTGAATTGGAGGATAAGGAAGTCGGGATGGGATTTTTGAGCCTGCCCGATGTTCCCTTGCTGTGTGACCTTAGATATATTGCTTAACTTCTCTGGTCTGAGACATGAGATGACCTAAGAAAGGGCTTGACGGTTTGGAAGGGCAGCAGAAACAGCAGACTGCCCTGCATGGCACAGAGCTCTGCGGTGTTCAGGGGGCTGCTGCCGCCACCACCGATGATGCCAGAAATGGCAACTTCCGTCTCTTAGCACAGGCCTGGGGCCAAGCTCTTTGTGTGTTGTAGCTCCTCAGAGGCAGGCCCTCTTTTATTTTCACTCTGCAGATGGGGAAACAGGTTCAGAGAGGGCAAATGACTTGCTCAAGGCAACCACAGCAAGAAACGAACAGGCTTAAACCAAACCTGTATTCAGAACAACTCCCGCGTCCCCTACCATTGTCTCCAGTATGGATGGGGCGTGGCAGGAATGACTATCCCTTTTACAGCTGGGGAGACTGAGGCTTAGAGAGGGGATGTGACGTTTTGGGGTCTCTGGACTCCCAAAGCCAGTGCTCTCTCCCACCCCTCCCTAATCTCTCTACCCTCCTGAGTGCAAATCACCATGGTGGGGTGGGGGAGGGCTGGGAGGCAAAGAGAGAAGGCTGTCAGAGACAAAGAGCCGCTGTGGCCGCACAATGGTGACAATCCAAGCCAGATGACAGGCACTGGGCTTCAAGAGCAGCTTGGAGCCCACCTGCAGCTTCCTCCAGACAATGAGAAGCCTATGCTCCTGGGGGGTGGGGCACAATAGGCACCCTGTGTTCAGGGGCCTGCCTCTCCCTGCACCCCTCTGGGGATGAGAGATGGCCCTGGCAGCCACTGCCTGGCCTAGGAACAAGGGGCGAGGGGCTGGTGAGCTCACACATGGTGGTGGTGGGAGGGGGAATGGGCAGCCCACCCACATGGCAGGATTAGGAAGGTCTCTCTTTCCCGACCCAAACACCCCTCTGTAAGTGGTCTCTTACCTTGCCTGAAAATGTAGAAGTAGCTCTCTATTCCCTCTGGGCAAGCAACTTAAGTTTATCTCCGAACTTCTGGTTCTCCACCTGTAAAATGAAGATGATAGATTTTGCTTGGCAGAGGTGCTATTAGGCTTAGATGAGGGAGACACGTTGAATGACACGTAGTAACGGCGTGAGATGTGTCAGTTCCTTTTCATGATGGGTGAAAGGATGGATGGGTGGGTGGGTGGGGTGATGCGTGGATGGGTGAACGAATGAATGGATGGAGAGGAGATGAGTGGACGGATTAGATGAGTGGAAGGATGGCTGGCCGGCTGGCTGGCTGGGTGGATGCGTGGATGGAGTATGGATGGAGGGGAGATTAGATGAGTGGAAGGACTGGTGGATGGAAGGATGGGTGGGTGGATGGATGGATGGGTGGGTGGATGGATGGATGGATGAACGGCTGAAGGAGACAACAGATGAGTGGAAGTATGGATGGGTGGATGGATGAATATCACATTAGGGTCTAGGTAGCAGGTGGATGGAGGAATGGCAGATGGAAGGAGGGGTGATGGCTGGGGAAGTCTGAGAAGGCTTCCAGGAGGAAGCAAGCTGCAGATAAACAGAGAGGAGGGTATTGTGTGTTCCTCAAGGGCAGGCAGTGTGCATCTCCCAGCTTTGAATCCCCATCTTCTGGCCCGAGCCTCCACGCAGAACAGGTGCTCAGAGATCCCCTCACGCTGGATCTCAGGTCTGTGCCGATCAAGGTCCCAGTGTGTCCCATCTCTCACCAGCCCCTTCTAGTGGACGGGATGAAGACTCCAGTCCCTCTCCATCCTTGGTGGAGGTGGAAAGGCAGGAGACTTGGAGCCAGGTGGCCCTGGATCTGAGTTCCAGCTCTACCTCCTACTTGCTGTGTGACTTCAGGCCCGTCCCTTCCCCTCTCTGAGACTCAGCTTCCTCTGCTCGTATGCTAGGCACCCTCATCCCAACCTCACTGGCATTGTGGGTAGCAAGAGAGATGATGGAGATAGAAGCTTTCGGCACACAGTCTGTGCACGGTCACGAGTCTGGCTGAGACTTAGGGCAGAGGAGAAGCGGACGGCAATGAGGAGGATCAGGACTCAGAGCCCCTGCCAGGCCTGACCTGTCCCCTCCTGAATCCGAATAGTCCCCTGTCTCCTGTCCTCTGACCCCTGAAACTAGAAGGAGCCGACGGGACATTTCATACTTTAAAGAGAACAAGCAAGAGACTCTCGCTCCACAGCCACCTCTTAATGGAATTACCATAAAGGGCTTCTTAATTAAAAACAAGAAGCTGGGGACAGGTTCATATCCATGATTCAGGGCCCGGTGCTGCAGCCGCCCATGGTTTCATTTCCCTTTATTTGTGTCTCACTCTCGGCATGAACTCTATTGTTAAAATCCTGCGTGAAAAATGGGCCCGGCTTTTCAGGTGGAGCTGTAAATATTTACCCTGCCTCATACGGGTCCCCCTGTTGCGGGAAGCTTGGGGGCTTTTCAATGCAGCTTAAGACATCCCGGCGATGCCTCATTAAAATTTAGTCTTGCCTTTTTCGTCTGCTCTGATTAACGCTCAGGGCATGGGAGAGGCAGCGGCGGCGGGGTGGGGTGGGGTGGGGGATATAGACGTTGAGTGGGGAGCGGGTTAGGGGATCCTAGCTGTACGGCGCTGACGCCCTCCCTTTTGGGGTCACAGGCGCCCCAGCCCGGAACAGCGGACAAGACAGGGGACGTGGCTGGGAGCTGGTTCTGCCTCTGGGAAGGGGCTACTCAGGGCCGACCTGTGGGCTGCTCCAACTCTACCCTCCCAGCCCCTTCCTCACAGAGCCAGGGGTCCTTCCTCGTCCCTCCCAGCCCCTCGTCCCTCCCTTTCTTCTGGATACACCATGCTCTCTTGAGCCTCTAGGCCTTCACATCTCCTCTTCCCCCTGCCTGGCTACTTGTCCACCCCTGAGCTCCTTCCCGTCTCTGCCTACGTGTCCGTTCCTTGGGAGATGGTCCGGGTCCCAGGCTGGGTTAGGAGCCCTCCTCTCTGTGCTGGCTGGGGTTGTAGCAATGTCACACTGGGCTGTCATTTCTGCCTACTTGTCAGCCCCACTCCATCTGTCTGTCGACTTCCTGGAGGTAGGGAGTGTTTCTTGCTCCCCACCAAGTCCCCAGCTCCAGGACTGAGCCTGGAATGGGGAATAAAGATTGAACGGCCATGTGGGTTCAGGGACGGGCCCAGAGCGTCTCGTATGGAGATTCCCTGTGTCACCCCCTGGGCTGTGCCACGAGGCCCTGCCCAGGTTTGGTGGGGAGTCTGAAGGCCTTGGGGTACCCCAGCTGGGCTCTCCCCTCAGCTCAGGTGCAGGGCCTGAATCGCAGAGACACTGGGCAGGAGTCTACTCGCCGGGGTTTTGGGAACAGCTTCAGTGAGTTATAATTCACACATTCGAAGTGTATCATTCAATGGTTTGCAGTATCTGCACAGAGTACAGATATTGCAACCAGCACCACAGTTGTACAACATTTCCCCGTTTCCCCCGGAAGGAAACTCCCTGCTCATTAGCGCGTGTGCACACGCGCGCACACACACACGCAGCCTTGGCAACCACTAGTCGTTCTGTCGCGTGGACTTGCCTATTCTGGGCATTTCATATAAATGGAATCATACAACACGTGGTCTTTTGCTACTGGCTGCTTTCACTTGGGATCCTGTTTTCAGGGTTCATCCACACTGTAGCATGTATCAGCATTTCATTCCTTTTTAAGGCTGAATACTATTCCATTGTCTCGATGGGCCACATTTTGTTTATCCCTTGCTCAGCTGCTGGACATCTGAGTCGTTTCTGCCTTTTGTCTGTTATGAATAATGCAGCTATGCACATTTGTGCACAAGTTCTTGGTGTGGACGCATGTTTTCAGTTCTCAGGGGTGGAAACTGCGGAAGAGAGGGAGTTCCCTGGCGGTCCAGCAGTTAGGAGTCGACACTTTCCCTGCCGTGGCCCTGGGTTCATTTCCTGGTCGGGGAACGGAGATTCTGCAAGCTGCATGGTGTGGCCAAAAGAAAAAAGAACCTGAGGAGGAGAATATGCTTGGGTTTCGTGATGGCATTTTGGCAGCTCTGAAGCTTTTTGGCAGCCTTCTAGGTGGCGAGGGAGGGACTGTGCTGAGATGTGGTGGGAGGGGTGGGAGCACCAGCAAGAGGGGAGCACAGCAGTCCCTGTCTGCCTGCCAGGAACACGAGTCACTCTGTCTCTGAGCCTTGGGCTCACCATCTGCCCAACGGGGACAACCAAGGCGCCTCCCAGAGTTGGTGGGGGCCACGGGAAATGACAAGGCTGCAGGAAGAAGGCTCACAGGAAACATTCTCCTTTGCTGGGTGTGGGAAGGGCCCTGGAGATGCCGTGTCGACTGTCCAGGACTGCCACCCCTGCCAGCAGGGGATGGGGTGGAAGAGCCAGGCTTGATGGCACTGACTATATCGCCCTGAGAGGGAGATGTCATTAGGCCCCCACTTTGCAGATGAGAACACGGAGGCCTCAGGAAGCAAAGTCACTTCCCGGGTCACAGTTGCAGTCCCCACATCTGCCGGATGAAGTCTTTCCCTCAACCCGCTCCCAGCCTGGCCCTGCCTCCTCCTGGCTGCCGTGAGAAGCAACGAGAAGCCAGGTTCCTTTTGTGGGTGCGAGTCCCCAAAGGGCTGGGACGATCTGTCTTGTCCCCTGATGTGGTCCCAGTGCCCAGAACAGTCCTTGGCACAAAGCGGGCGCTAGGCAATTTTGCCAGAAGGATGCATGATTTGGAGACTGTTTCCCCATCTGTGAAATGGGCATAACATCCAGCCCCTGCGCTTGTGAAAGCACAGGGCACAGAGCCTGAGCTTTTCAGATGGCATTCCCGCCTCTCCCTCCTCCCCCACCGGGATGGTGTTGGGGCAGGGCTGGGAGACCAGCCCTCACCTGGGGGCGGGTCCCCTGGGAGGAGAATGGGACGACAGTCAGAGTCCATGGCTGGTCCTGCCCTAGAGCTTGTGGGGGCACCTGGCGCCTCTCCTGCTGCCCTCTCCCTCTTCCCAGGCTGGTCCCCATCAGTCAGCTCCGGCACACTTCTCTGGGGTCCCGACCTCAAGTTCTGCCCATCCTGGGGGTGCCGAATGAGTACGTCTTCTGCACAGAGGTGCCCTCGCTCCTTTTCCAGCTAATGGAGCCAATTAGTGATGTCAGGAGGCCTCTCCCCTGTGATTCCACTACAGCAGCCAGATTTTTAAAGTCCAGATTATCAGAGGCCCAGCCCTGCCCCTTGCCCACCCAGAAGTGGTAGCAGAGGGAGGGGTGTCCCCAAGGTGGAGGTGGTGAGAGGCCTGGCTTCGAGGGGGCCCTAGCTTCTCTCCCCCCATTTGCAGGCACTGCTCTGCCAGGGAATCAGCCCCTGCCCCCTGTGGGCTGTGGGCTGGTGGGAAGGGGAGTGGGACCAAGGCCTCCCCACTTCCCAACGGCCGGCCTTTCCCTGAACCAGCTCACAAAGGTAGCACCATTGATTGCAGAGCTGAAAGTCCCCTGGGGTTGCAAGACCCAGAGCCTGTGCTTTGTCAACCTCAGCGACAGGTCGGTGCTGCTATTGCATTATTATTATTGTCAACATTCTCCACAGATACACTTTGCAAATTGGTGCCCTGGTGGAAAAAACTGTGGGGTGGGATTGAGGGGCCTGGGTCCTGGCCCCTAGCTGCTATGGCCCAAGTGATCTTGGGAAATCCCACCCCTCTGAGCCAGGAGCCACCCTCCGTACAGTGGCAGTGTCTTGCGGTGGCCGAAGCCCAGGCTGGGAGCCAGGTTGCCTGCTCTGCTCTGCATAAACAGGTGAGCTGGGAGAGGTGACTTAAACACTCAGGACCTCCGTTTCCTCACCTGTAAAATGGGAGCATAATAGTCCTCACTCAGCTGGGTTGTGGTGAGGCTATCTGTCGGGGCTACGTGTGCAACGCCCGGCTCAGCAGATTGCTATGCAGCGGACCGAATCAGGGGGTTATAGGATCAAGACCACAGGGTGACACCTGACCCCCTGCCTGTGGCAACCGCCCAGGTAGATGTTTGAGGGGGGCGGTCCGCGCATCACCCAGGGGCTGCGGTTGGAGGAGAGCCAGTCGTTTGTGTCATTTTCCAACCTGCCACAGGGAATCAAAGGCTCTGAGGGGCCTGTTAGCACCCATTCTCTGCGGATCACTCAGACAGTTTCCGCAGTGCTCCACGACAATGGGCCGTAATTAAGGTGTCAGCATATCATTTAGCCCTTTCAGCGCAAAGCCCAGAGACAGGCCGGGCAGTCTTCAGCCCCTTTAATGAGAGATGCTTAGAAGGAGTGGGAGGGTGGGAGGTGCGCATGCGCGAGTGGGGGGCGGTGCACGTCCCCCAGAAGCCTTCACTGACCCAGGGGGACCGACCAGATGGGTGTCTGAGCAGTGGAGTTGGGAGGAAGATGAGATAGGCCTGGAGGGGAGGAGGGGCACAGAGGACCAAGGACAGGCTGGCTGGGTGCATCAGCTGTGCCCTCAGCCCCCTGAGTCCCTGCCAAAGCCCTCTTGAGGCTGTGTGGCCAGCGGCCTGTGCAACCTCCCTCTCCTTTCTAGACAGTGAGCTCCTTGAAGACAGGCACCACGGGTGCTACCTGTGTCTCTGTGCCTCCAGTTCCTTGACCAAGAGCGGCTTAAAGGTTGTAAGAAAGAACGGAGAAAGGGAGGGAAAGACAGAAAAACAGACAAGGTAAGAGGGACCAAAGGCAAAGGTTTGATAGTACGAGGGATGGGGTATGAAAATGATAGAAGCCTGAGAGAAAGGTGCAGAGGAGTGTGTGTGTGTGTGTGTGCACGTGTGTGCACACGCATGTGTGTGTTGTGGGTTGAATTATGTCCCCCACCAAAAAAAGATAGGTGAAGTCCTAACCCCCAATACCTGTGAGTGTGACCTTTTTGGAAATGGAGTCTTTGCAGATATAATCAAGTTAAGGTGAGGCCAGGGAATTCCCTGGTGGTCCAGTGGTTAGGACTCGGCGCTTTCACTGCTGGGGCCCCGGATTCAGTCCCTGGTCGGGGAATTAAGATCCTGCAAGCTGCACAGCATGGCCAAAAAAAAAAAAAAGTTAAGGTGAGGTCATTAGGGTGGGCCCTAAACCAATATGACTGGTGTCCTTTTAAGAAGAGGAGAAAAGACACAGACGCACAAGGGAAATGCCATGAGACGACAGAGGCAGAGATTGGAGTGATGCAGCTGCAAGTCAAGGATTTAGGGCCACCACCAGAAGGTAGGAAGAGACAAGGGAGGATTCCACCCAGCGTTTTAGAGGGAGAGTGGCTCTGCTGACTGACATCTTGCTTTTGGACGTCTGGCTTCTAGAACTGTGAGAGAATACATTTCTGTCATTTTAAGGCTTCCAGCTTGTGGTGCTTTCTTATAGCAGCCCTAGAAAATTAAAGTAGTGTGTATACATATGTGTGTGTGTGTAAGAAAGCGAGGAAAGACGAGAGAGAGAGATGAAGATGCAAAAACACCGTGCGTTAGTGCCTGTGAAAACCAAGTCTTCAGCGTAGCCTGGCCTAGTGCACTTTCTGTGTTGAAAGACTCTCTTAACAACAGCACCACTATCCCCATAACTACGTCCACCCCCATCATCACCACCATCACCATCATGACCACCACAGTCATCACCATCAACCACCATCATGACCACTATCACCATTATCACAACCACCGTCATCACCATCATGACCATCGTCACCATCATGACCACCATCATCTCCCGTCATCCCCACTGTCCCTATCGTGACGACCGCTATCACCATCACCCTCATGACCACCACCACCAAGTGTGGGAGGAGAAGCAAAGAGGGAGAAGGCAGAGCCCTGGGGAACACCTGCATTCAGAGGCAGGCAGGAAAGGAGGCAGCTGTACAGGCAGACAGCCAAGCAGTCACATCTGGGGAGGCAGGAGGAGAAGAGAAAGCAGGAATCTCAGACTCGCAGGGAGGAGGGAGCTAGAACAGTGTCTGGTTCCCCAGAGAGGCCTGTGAGGTGGGGCTGGCGCACATCCCAGGGTAGAGGAGAGCATTCTTAGGGGATGGGGGCCCAGAGCAGATGGCAGTGGGTTGAGGGGTGAATGGAAGGTGGGAGTGGATGAAGGCACCAGGCTGGGAGTTGGAAAGATTCTCCCAGTTGGTGGGTGGAGAATGGATGGAGGGGACAAGCCTGAGATTCCCAAGGAGACTGGGGAGGGGCTGGTCTGGTCCTCCAGGTGGGGGACAGGGGCAGCCCCACCTGGGACAGAGGCCTGTGGGAGGGGCCTCGGGAGCCTGGAAGGAAGCAGCCTTGGCTGGGCTGCCTCACTGGGCAACTCATCCTCATCCCCTCTGTCTTAGTGTCCTAGGGCGGCTGTAACCAAGTACCATAAAGTGAGTGGCTTAAAACAGCAGAAATGTATTCTCTCAGAGTTTTGGAGACCAGAAGTCTGAAATCAGGGTGTCAGCAGTGTTGGTTGCTTCTTGGGGCTCTGAGGTCAAAACCATTCCACGCCTTTGTCCTAATTTCTGGTGGTTGCCAGTAATCCTTGGTGTCCCTTGGAGTCTAGATGCATCACTCCAGTCTCTGCCTCTATCATGACATGGCGTTCTCCTCTCTGTGTCTGTGTGTCAACTTAGAACACCAATTATTGGATTTAGGGCCCACCCCAATTCAGTATGAGTGCATCTTAACTTGATGACACTTGCAAAGGCCCTATTTCCAAATATAGTCACATTTACAGGTACTAGGGGTTTTGTATTTTGAGGGTGGGGACACCATTCTACCCACTACAGCCACTGGGACAGTGGCAGCTCTTTTTCTTTTTTTTCAGCTGTGCCACGTGGTGTGTAGGATCCTAGTTCCTTGACCAGGGATCAAACCTGCATCCCCTGCAGTGGAAGCGTGGAGTCTTAACCACTGGACCGCCAGGGAAGTCCCCCTTTTTTTTTAGCAGCTCATTACTAGAGGCATTTAATAAGCAAATCATGGGCACTGGAGCCAGCCCAGGCATGGGGCTCCTAGTCTCACGAAGCTTACAGTCTATGACCAAAACATGTGGCAGAAGCTTTGGGGGACAGGGCTGGGGCTCAGCAGGGGGTGTGAGTGCCAAGGGGCCACGTGTTGGAATGCTGCCCTCAGAGCTGGACTAGGAAAGGAGGCAGGCTGGGGGGAAGGGGCTGCACCCTCGGCCCCCAGCCCTTCCCCACCTTCCCTGGCATTTGGATAAACCCACAGAGGAGCTTGTGACATCTGGAGCCCGTGTAAACGGAGCATAAATTAGCTCTAACAATCACATCTGCAGCCGCCATGCTGCAGTCTGTTTCCTGCTGAGCCCTGGGTGGGCTTGGCGTGGGCAGGAGGGCAGAAGCTGGTCCCATATGTGCCTGAAACCCTCACTGATAGCATCGCCGTGTTTAGAAGCTTCTGCTGAAATGTGTTCGTGTTCAGGACACATGGGACCCAGGATTCTCTTCATAGATGGTGGAATTGGGGTGTTAAGAGATGTGGACATAGGAGGAAATTTGAAGGGTGGAGAAGGAGGGAAGGGGCACCTCCGGGGCTGAAGGAAGGTAAGGGCAAGACCCAGTGGCTAAGAGGCCATGGGCGGGTGCACAAGCAAGAGCCTCACACCCTTCTCTGTGCTCCCTCCCTCCCACCCTTCTCCATGCTCCCTCCCTCCCACCCTTCTCCGTGCTCCCTCCCTCCCACCTCACGCTGGGGGTCCCAGAGCCAGCCAGGGGTGTGGGGGAGCAAGGGGCTACCGTGGACCAGACCTTTACATAAATTAAGTCATTGTCCTTCATCTAACCTTGACCATGTCCTTGTGAGGGTGGTTTGTATCATGTGCATTTTACAGATGAACAAACTGAGGGGCTGAGATCGTACCATTAAGAGGCACCTATACCAGGGCCCAAACCAGGTGCTTCGACTCTTCCTCATCTTCATTGTGTCACCTTGCACCTGATGAAGAAAGGGTGTTGCACATGTGTGTGCATGAGTGTGAATACGTGAATACGTGTGTGCAGTGTCATCGTGTGAGTGTGTGTGTGAAAGTGAGGGGAGGCAGCCACAACCCAAGATCAAAGTGTGGGAACCAGAACCTCCTTTCCCCCTCCTGCCCCAATCAGCAGGGCCACCGTGGATAGTCATCCTCCGGTCTTAAGCACCTACTGTACACAGGACCAGCGCTTTGACGCGCACAGCCGCTTACCCACCTACTCATTCATTCAATTTCACAGGCCATTTCATGAGCACCTACTACAATCCAGTCTCTGCACCAGGCACTGGGGACACGAGATGAGTGGGGCAGTCCCTGACCCTAAGGTGCTCGCTCTCCAGTGCAGGGGGGGGAGCCGTGGAACAGCTGAACTTGGTAGCAAACTGTGGTTGGCGTCCTAAGAGATTAAAGAGATAGGTTTCCAGAGGGTGGCGTTTGGAAATTTGCTTCCCGAGCACAGGGACCATGTCTGTCTGGTTCATGCTGAATCCCAGCTCCCGGCGCAGTGCCAGGCACACCACAATTGCTTGCGCCTGTACGTGTTTGTTGAAAGACTATTGATTGAAAGATGGGCAGGTTCTCAGCACGCAGAGTTGGGGTGGCTGGTCATCCTGGCTGAGGACCCTGCGGCACAGAGGTGGGGAAGCACTAAGAGGTCTGGAGGAACGGCTTTTTGGGGAGGCTCGACTAGGAAAAGCATGTCCCCGAGAATGAAATAGACCTGAGGGAATCCTGGCCCCAGCACTTATGCACTGGCTGGGTGAGTCTAGGCAGGTTTCTTAACCTCTCGGATCCTCTGCATTCTCATCTCCAAAGCAGAGCCTCCTGTATTTGCACAGTTATTATTATTTGGGGGGAACTGTTTTCCTTTTTATTGTGGAAGCCTTTAAACACATAATGAAGGGGAAAGAATAGAATAATGAACTCCCACGACCCCATCCTCCAACCTCAACACTTACCAACATTTCGCCATCCTGGTTTGAAGATGCTTGGATGGTGATTAAACCCAGCAGATGAGTGACAACAATAGCAGTCGCTCGACGGGGTTAGGACCCGCGGGCAATGACAATTCCACCGTCACTGCTGCCTGGCAGCAGCGGGTAGAGGGTTGAAAGGAGTGGGACTGGAGGCCACAGCTACTGCAAGGTGCACCCGGGTTTCAGAGACGTCCAAAGGTGAAGAAACGCACGTCCTAGCATTGATGAAAAGCAGCAGTGAGGCCAGGCTGCATTTTACTTGTGAGACATAGGGTTCGTACCTAAGGTGGGGAAGAGGTCAAGATTTTCCTCACTCGATGTTTGGTGAGTTTCCCTGTTTGTTTGTTTGTTTGTTTCAGAGAAGAGCCCCTTGCGAGGTTATTAGGACCAAAAGTGATCGTGGGGTGTAGGGAGGTGGCTGCTTGCGGTGTGGTTGGGTGTGGAGGATAGGACCGGGAGAGGTGACCCTTGAGCTGAAACCTAATTAACACGGAAGAACATTCCAGGCAGAGGGACAGGCTAGAGCTGACCTTTAGGTTTAGAAATCTGCATGAAGTTAAGTGAGCTGTTGCCTGCACAGTGATGGGGGGAGCAGGAAACGAGGCTGGGGCAGCAGTCAGATCACCCTCGGCCTTGGATGCCAACCGGTGACGTTGTCCATCTTTATTTGCTCCATGTCTGCCTGTCCCCTCTGGAGGGTCAGCCACTTGGGGGCAGGGACTTTCTCACTGTATTAGGGTTCTCCAGAGAAACAGAATCAATAGGTGGGGTGTGTGTGTGTGTGTGTGTGGGGGGGGTGTTGGTTCATGCAGTTATGGAGGCTGACAAGTCCCAAGACCTACAGTCAGCAAGCTGGAGACCCGGGAGAGCTGATGGGGTAAGTTCCAGTCCGAGTCTGAGTTGGAAGGTAGGAGAAGATGGATGTCCCAGCTCAAAGACAGTCGGGCAGGGAGAGAGACAATTCTTTTTCACTCAGTTTTTCCTATTCGGGCCCTCAGTGGATTGGTTGGGGTCCACCCACATTGGGGAGGGCAGTTTGCTGTCCTCAGATCACAATTCAAATGTTAAGCTCATCCGGAAACACCTTCACAGATACACCCAGAATGATATTTGACCAAATGTCTGGGTACCCTTGGTCCCAGGCAAGTTGACACATAAAAATAACCCTCATACTCCCAGCATCCAAGACAGCCTGACACAGAGTAGGAGCTCAATCCACATTTATTGAATGAATGAATGATGGGGTTGGAGAGACTTGACTTTGACATGGGATCCCCCCTGTATGGCTGAAGCCACTCTTGCTTCAAATCCACACAAAACCCACCTCCTTGTCTGGGGCATCTTTTCTGCATCACCCCCTCCTGGATGTACCCGACCTCGCTCTCCTTGGGCCTCCCAGAGCCCTGGGTCACGTTGTCTCTGTTGGGACCCTCCAGGTTGTCCCCAGGGATGCCATCCCAGGAGAGGACCCCTCCCCGCCGGTAGATATCCTCGGGGGCAGCATCTGGATTCCATTCACCTCCACATCCTGAACGTGCAAATGGCAGATGCCCCCTCCCTGCCCCACTCAGCATAAAGGATTCATGGAGTAGATGCTTTTTTTTGCTTTTTTTTTTTTTTTTTTTGCAGTAAGCGGGCCTCTCACTGTTGCGGCCTCTCCCGTTGCAGAGCACAGGCTCCGGATGTGCAGGCTCAGCAGCCATGGCTCTCGGGCTCAGCCGCTCCGCGGCATATGGGATCTTCCCGGACCGGGGCACGAACCCGTGTCCCCTACATCGGCAGGCGGACTCTCAACCACTGCGCCACCAGGGAAGCCCCGGAGTAGATGCTTTGAAGGATCTTCTAACCATCAAAAGGGCTCCCCATTCCTCATAGGGTGCCTGGAATCCCCTGGAGCATCAGTCTGAACATACGTGTGGTGTCCTCAGAAGACCCCCAGGGAAGATGTGGAGGGTGCACGTTGCCAGCCCCTGGGAGTCATGAGTGTGTGGACGGAGCACAGGCAAGATGTGTCCCCTTGAGCCCTGGGAGGTAGCCACAGTGGGTATCGTCTCTGTGCCCACGTTACAGATTGGGAAACTGAGGCTTATTTGTCGAGGGGAATCGCGGCACTGAGAGCCTGAGTGACCCGCCTAAGGTTTCCTGCTGCTTCTCAGAGGAGCCCAGACTCACATCCAGGGCTTTCTGACTTTAAACCCCATTCGCTTCATCCCAGACCATTTTGTAGACCACGTCTGGGCCCGGGCCCATCTGTATTAGATTCACGGAAGGAACTGGTTTGCAAAGGCAGGATCCCAGGCCTCACTCTGGAGATTCTGTTTCAATGGATCTGAGTTGAGACCCAGGACTCTGCCTTTTTAGTCAGCTCCCAAGCCAATCCTGATGCTTTCTGAAGTGTGAGACCCACGGGCTACACTCTGCTGCTTGTAAGGGGGTAAGACGTGCATCTCAGGACCCACAATTTTTTTTTGGCGGTACATGGGCCTCTCACTGTTGTGGCCTCTCCCGTTGCGGAGCACAGGCTCCGGACACGCAGGCTCAGCGGCCATGGGTCACGGACCCAGCCGCTCCGCGGCACGTGGGATCTTCCCGGACCGGGGCATGAACCCGTGTCCCCTGCATCGGCAGGCGGACTCTCAACCACTGCGCCACCAGGGAAGCCCCAGGACCCAGAATTTTGAAAGCAAGAGTGATCGGTCTCTGCCTCCCTGACGGGGGCTGGTCCCCCGGAGCCCTGCTTGATGGGGACTCGGGCTTCTGCCTCTGCCCCCCTACCTCCACAGGGGCTGCTGCCAGCAAGTGCAGCTCTGCTGGTAAAGTCTTTATCGGGAATGTCGCCTAATGCATTCATATCAAACAATAGCGCCTCATAGATCATCCCTGCCAGAGGCCACCTCCGCTAGGACAAGCACAGTCCATTACCCTGACGGGCGCAGGCCATGCGCAAAACAGATAACGGGTCCCAGCTGTGGGGGGCATCCATGGGAGGGGAGTTGTCACTGCCCCAGCCATCATCAAGGGGACCCTGGGCGCCTGCCATTCTGTGCAGTGGGGACAGAGGTCCCAGTCTCACAGTGCAGTCGGTAATTGGTTGAGAACCTGGCTCTGCATCCTCAGGGAAGTAACTTAACTTCTCTGAGCCTTGTTTTCCCATCTGTAAGAGGGGCTAAGCATAGTATTTGCGTCACATAGAACTGTAGGTGGGGCTTAAGAAGAGGAGGCCAGTAAAGTGCTGGGCACAATGCCTGGGGAAGAGGAAGCAACCTGTAAACAGTAGGTGTAACTATTGCTTTATCAGCAGGACCCCATTCACGCTGGCCTGCCCCTTTCCAGGGATGGTTGTCAACAGTCCTCTTGACCCCCAAGCTCCCGTGGATGCGAAGGGACCAGTCACCCTTCCCAACTGCTGGCTCCCCAGGCCCTGAGACAGGGATTTGCAAGCCTGCAAGTCGTTTATTTTGGAAATGAAGCGCACACCACGAGGAGAGTGGGGAAGTGCGGCAGGGCAGGAGGCCGCCAGTAAAAGGCGTGTTATGAAGCCCAGCTGCCACTGTGGCGAGTGAGGGAGCTCTGGGATGCAGCTGGGAACACGCCAGCTCAAGGAGCTGGGAGCTGGGGTATTTACAGATCAACTCCCATCACCACTGGGGTTGCTCCAGGGGACATGAATCCCTCAGTTTGGCCTACAGGTGACAAAGCAGGCTTCACACACTGGTAGCTAGAGGCTGGATTATGGTGCACCCAGGTGGCAAGGGTGAGGGGCTATGGTGGGACACAGCTATGGGCTGAATTGTGTCCCCCGGAAAATTCGTATGTTCAAGTGCTAACCCCCAGTGCCTGAGAATGTGAGTACATTTGGAGACAGACCCTTTACATAGGGAGCTAAGGTAAAATGAGGTCATATGGGTCACAGCCACTCCAATATGACTGGTGTCCTTATAAGAAACTATCAGGACACAGATGCACACAAGGGGGAAGCCCATGTGAAGACACAGGGAGGAGAAGACGGCAGTCTCCAAACCAAGGAGAGAGGCTCTGAAAAATCAAACCTGCCCACACCTTGATCTTGGACTTCCAGCCTCCGGAATCGTGAGAGTAAATTTCTGTTGTTTGGCGCTAGTCCTCTGGTTAACATCACACATGACTTTGAACTGTATGCAATTGAATGCTTTGGCCCCTACTTTTAAATATTATGGCAGGGGGTTACAGCTTAGAAAGCATTTGAACAGTACTGTGTAAGTGTTAGCTATTATTATTAATCCCATTTTAAAGATGACAAACCTGGTGCAAAAGCTGGCAGCTGGCAGAAGGCCAAGGGCAGGAGAGGGCATTTTGGTGCCCCCTGACGTGAGGACAGGGTGGCTTCAGATACCTCCATCCTCCCCAAGGGGCAAGGGGCAAGGGTCTCAAGGGGCAGCAACTTCATTACATGCCCCAGTCTCTCCACATCATCTGAGTCAAGTGAAGGGATCATAAACCAGGGTTTTATTAGCTGCCCTATTGGTGGGTGGGCTGGGCTCGGCTGGGTCTCCTCCCTGAGCCCCTGAATAATCCAGGAGGGCATACCTAGGGCAGACAGGAATGGAGGTTGGGTTTGGGGTTGCATAGCAGCCCAGAGAGTAGGGGAGTGGGCCAGGGTCTTAACAGCATGTGATTAAAGACCCTAGTAATTGTGTCTGACAGGGGACTCATCCCCAGGGCTGGAGAGGAGGGGGATACCAAAGCCCAGATGTAGCCTGGGGTTGGAGGCTGATGGGGTAGGGGAGAACCCCACTCGGAGCCCCTGAGCAGTGAGTCCTGTGCCATACATCATCAGACACGCCTTTCCGTGGGACCGGCCTGGCTGACAGCAGCCATTTATCTGAATGTCATTGGCAGTAAACTGGCGCGGGGGAGGGCAGCGAGGAAGGAGGCAGTCAGGGGGCGGGGTCTCCTTGGGAATTTCCCAGAGGCCAGTTCGCAGCCCCAGCCTCGGAGGGGAGCTGTTATAAGCGGGGAGGTGGCACTATCCGTGGTGCTGAATCCCACCTGCCCCTTTCTCTTTCTCCCTGGGGACAAAGAGGGCAGAGGTGGGGGAGTCCTGTGAACTCAGTGCTACCCTGTAATCAGATGGGAGCTGGGGGCAGCCCCAGTGGTGAGACACTGACAGGGGAGGAAGGTGACAGTCATATACTTTCATGGTTATGGACATGAAATTTGGAGCCATACTCCTATTGTGTTCATTCATTTAAAGGATATTTATTTATCAAGAACAGTTTCCCCAGGACATAGTCCCTGAAGATGTCAATCAGTCATACAACCTAAAAAATGTCGACACTAACTGTGTGACCTTGGGCAAGTTACTTAACCTACCTGTGCCTCAATGACCTCATCCATAAAATGAGGGTAATAATCATAGCCACTTCAGAGGGTTGTGAGAGGATTGTGATTATGTAATTAAAGTGCTTAGAACAGAGACTGGCTCATGGAAAGTGCTCAATAAGTCTTAGCTCGAGTTACTGTCATTATTTATACTATGAACTGTACAGGGAGCTCTCAGAGGCAATAACAGGGGGAGCCAGACTTTGTTCAGAGAATCAGGGAAGACCTGAAGGATGATGAAAGCTTGCATGTGGGAGGGTGGAAGGCATTCCAGGCAAAGGGGACAGCATGGGCAAAGGCCCTTAGGCAGGAAAGGTGCAGGACACCATCCAAGAGCTACAAAGAAGCCAGAGGGGCTGGACCATTGAGAGTGATGGAAGAGCCTCAGTTTCTTAATCTGTTAAATGGGTATAATAGTAGAAACTACCTCCTGCAAAGCTGTGAGGGTTAAATGAGATGGTGTGTTTAAAGTTCCCAGCACAGAGACTGAGCACTCATGGTGATTGGTTAGCTTCCTGGTTCCAAGCCCAGGGAAGCCACATTCAGTTTGCCACATCCCACATCAAAGCTGGAAAGGACTTCAGAGGCCATTTATTGTACAGACAGGAGCACAGAGGACTTTAGGGAAATCCACTGGAAAGGGAGGCTGCTGGGGCTGCTTGTTCCAGCCTCCTTAGATGGGAGAGAGTGTGGGGCAGTGAAAACAGTAGAGGCTTGGGGGGCTGAGGGGTAGGGTGAAGTCCTGACCCCAGTGCTAACCTGTTGTGGGACTTGGTGGGATGGATGCCTTGAGGCACTCAATTTCTTCATCTGTAAAATGGGGATAATAACACCCAGAAGGCATTTATGGTTATAAGAGTGGGTCAGACACTCAGATGCCCACAGGGACCAGGCAGACAATGTAAAGGAGACTTCCCAAATTAGTCTCACTTCTCAAGAGAGCCCTAAATCCCGATTTTATGTAGGATATCCCTATTTGTAAGTGTTAGAAACTAATTTAAGCTTTTTTAAAACACAAGGTGGGTCAAAGCTACCACGTTTGTGGCTTGAATTTGATCTGTGGACTGCCAGGGTGTAGCCTCTGGCGGAAGGTGATGTACTTAGCAGGTGCTCGATAAGTGAGGTCCCTTTCTCTTGGGGAGCCTCTCCTTCATCCACCTCTATGCCGCCACCTGCCTGCTAGGAGTTCAGACCTTCCTAGAACCCTCGAGTTCAGGAAGAGGCTGAGTCCTACCCAGATCTAAGCCTCTGGCCATCCTCACCCCTCCTCTGTCCCCATCCCTGGAGATCCTGTCTTACCAGCAAGGCGCTGCCTGCCTGGGGACCCAGGATCACAGAGCACACAGGTGGCTGGTGTGGGAGGTACGTGTCACAGCCTCGTCATCAGCACGGCGGCCCCCTCCTCCTGTCTGTGGCATCAAGAAACCCTGAGAACCAGGTGACACAACTCCCCAGGGAGTGTATGTGCCTCGGGGAGTGGTGGCTGCGACTCAGAGGTGCAACTGGGCTCGGATGCTGGTGGATGCACCAGTAAAACAGGCAGAAGAGGAGTGTTAGCAGGTCAGAGCTACATGGGGCCTTTTAGGGCAGCCCAACAGTGTTCCGTGGAGAAACAGAGGCCTGGAGAGAGGAAGGTCACATGTCTACTGATTCGCAATTGAGTGCTTTTTCCGTGACATCTTCCTGCCAGACCAAGATCTAGAGCAGGGATGTCAGAGTCTGGGGAGGAACCACATTTCTTGGTCTTCATATCCCCTAAGTCATGGGAAGAAGAGGCCTACAGACTTTGTTTCCATCCTGGTTCTGCCACTTACTGTGTGTCCTTGGGCAACTCACATAGCCTCTCTGGTCCTCAGTTTCATCATCTGTAAAGTGAGAATAAATGCTTTGCCAAGGTTAAAATGAGAGCTTGTGTAAAATGCCTGGTTCATAATGGATGCCTAAAAGTCTTTTTCTAAAGGCACTTATATCTGGCCTCATTTCAAAAAAGGCTTAGAAGTGGCTTACAAATACACACTGCAATGCCAATTCAGGAAAGACCTAGATGAGAGGACAGGATGACAAGATGGTGGGGTAAAGTCTTGTATGGTTGCGAGCAGGGGGCCACACATCTGGATCAGAGTTTCCTGGCAGCCACAGCAAAGGGAGAAATACGACCATTATGTGACTTTTGGTATCCATAAGCTGAGAAACTACTGCTTGCTTAGGGAAAAAAAATAACTTTTCTTGGTAATGGGATATGAGTGATTTCTCATGTGAGTCTTCAAAAACAGGGCCTGTGGGAAGAGTAATTCTCTTTCCACTCCCCCACTTCCTTCTCTAGCTATTCCTTGGGGTCACCCAAACCCTACAACCATAGCTGATGGCATAATGGTTAAGAGGCCCAGCCCTGAAGACAAAAGCAGTCTCCACCTCTGCACAGCTTTGGGCTCGAGACCGCCCCTCTCTGAACCTCAGTTTCCTCATCTGTAAAATGGATGGTTATAGAAAGAACTACCTCTAGGTTCTCGAAAATTAGAGGTGGTGAAACAGCGTGTAAAACACTGACCAGCTTAAACTGGTTTTGCTTCCTTAAAAATGGGTCGTTGATTAATCTAACCTGGAGTTATTTTTACAGACAGCATTGCGCATGTGCAAAATGGGAACGCATGTCTCCAGGATGACCCCAGAACCAGGAATCTTCAGCTGACGGGACTTAAAGAATAGAAATGTTGCCACCGGAGCCCTTTACGAAACGTGAAGTCCTTCAATAAGGAGACTCTGGCTTCCAGCAGTAGCTTATTTGGACTGATTCGAGACTAGCTAATCAGCTTCCAAGTTTGAAGTTCCCTTAACCCTTTAAATTTCACCCAGAACCCTGGATTGAGGAGAGAGATTTGAGCCCTGCTTCCTGTTTCCTTGCAGGTCGACCTAGCAGTAAAGCTCTTTCTTTCCTCAAAAGCTGGTGCCACAGTATCAGCTCCTACATGCATCAGGCAGCCAGCACTTGCTGGGTAACAGAGGTATCTTCTATGAAGACCTTCAAGTGACATCTTGCACACAGTAAGTGTTCCATAAATGGTGGCTGCTCTTAGAGCAGGAACTCAATAAATGGTCACTGCATGAGTATCATAGGGCAGCAAAAGCATTTTCTCTTCCAAACCGTCTCTTCAGTGCTTCTCAGCAGCAGGCATTCTCCCCAAACCAAATTGAAACTGCATGTGTGTTTTAATCAATTCCATGGTTTGTGGGCGCCAAAGAGCCCAGGTTAATGGAACACAGCCGAATCCCCCGTGAATTTCTAACCCTTCTTGAAAGGCCTCTGCTTTTTCCTGCTCAGCCACTGGGAAGCTGTTGCCTCCACTCGGGGAGGAGAAATTGAATAATTGATGCAATTTGAATAACACTAGGATTTATAATGATATTGAAATGTAAAGATAAAAGGGGGCGTGAACGGGAGGGGGGCTCACAGTGGAAGAGGCAAGTTGTTAATAGGCGCTTAGGGGCTCTGTGGGGTGGGGGGAGCTCCCCTGGAAACATGTGCTGAAAAGTCATTTGAGAGAGGAGGCGCTGGGAGGGGGGTGGGCTGGGAAATCTCCACCCGGAGAGGGAGAAAAGCCATATTCATAAATAAGATTCGGAAATTTCTCCCGACTCAGCACCACTAACAGGGAGTGGATAATTATTTAAATGCCAAATCATTCTGCTCATTAGAATCCCAAATCATATCTGAAGAAACTGATTGCCCAGGGCAGGAATGAGAGGGGGCGGAGGAGGAAATGGGGTGGCTAGGAAAGCAGGAAATGGGAGGGTCTCCCCGACTTCTGGTCCAGGCCAAGGGGAAGATGGGGTGGAAATGATGGCAGGATGGTAGGGAAGGTAGGAACATGGGGTGGAAGGAAGTCAGATAGTCGTGGGTTCAAGGCCAGGATCTGATACTTCCTTATTGTGGGTCTCCTTTGTTACCTTACCTCTCTGAGCCTCAGTTTGCCCAGCTGGGAAATGGGGTTGATGCTAAGATCTCCTTTGCAAGCAGCGAATGTTAGCTGCTGTGATTAGGGAGGCAGGACGGAGAGGGGCTCAGGACGGGGCATGGGCTAGGGCTGGGGGAGAAGCCTCGCATAAGCCCCAAGCCAGGGCTCCTTTCCCTCCCAAACCTACCCTGTCTGTGACCCCAGTCACAGACAGGAGCTGACTTGAGAGGTGGAGACCGAGTCCCAGAGAGGGTAAGGGTTAAGGGACTTGGCCAAGATGACACAGAGCCAGGGACCCCAAGTACACACACATCCTATCATCCCCACGAGTCCACAACTCCCAGCCTGATCTGGCTGCCCTCCCAGGTGCCGGGAGGTCTCCAGGTTGGGAGTCGGCTCAGCCCCCAGGAGCGTTATCATGTCTGTGGACCGGAGTCACAAGGGCAAGTCGGTAACAATCCAATTATGCCGAGAGATTCCGGGCTGGCTGGTGCCCCCTCCCATGGTGGATGACCATGCCACCCCTCAGAGACGAGCAAGCAAGCGGGGGCCCTGGAGCAGGGGGGCCACAAGGAGCGCTGGCTGGGCTCAGCAGGGACAGGAAAACCCAAAAATAGGGAAGCAGCGTGCACTCACGTGCTCTCAATATAACACTATGAGTAGTAGTAATAAGGCAACCGCACACCTGTTGTGCAATAGCATGTCGGCTTTTATTCTGTGCCAGGCCCTGTGCTAAGCATTTTATATAATTTAACTCTCATTAGAACCCTGTGAACAGAGGCGATGGGGAAGCTGAAGCCTGGAGAGGTGAGGCGACTTGTTCATGTAGCTCAAAAGCTGTGAGGCTAAGGTTTGAACCTGTTGGCCTGAAACCCAAGCCTCTTGGTAGCTCTGGGCTGCCCCCAGACTCAGTCCACAGCCAGTGCCTGGCTTTCTCCTCACCATGGCTCTGGGAGATGCCTTAGGTGCTGTTTGCAGGCGAGACCCTCCATAGCCCCACAGAGAGATTGAGAAGGAGCTGGGATTCAGACATGGGTTGTTCCAATCTCGATCTCACACAGCCCTCTGTCTGACCCCTCTGGAGCCTCAGACCCTTCCACGTTCCAGCCCACCTTGCTGACCGCTCTCCACCCTCCCCCACCCCCATGGCCTTCTGGTCAACGCAGAGAGCAGCCCAGCTGCCACTCCCCCCATCCCTTCAAATAAGACTTCCAGCAGCCACTTGCCTGTCCCCAGAAGCCTGGGGAACCAGGTGGGGCCCCCTACCCGCTTGCTTAAGGTCACCCTGGCATTCGCATTCAGTAGAGGTTGGGGGCCAGGCCTTCCAAGGTTCCCCAAGTAGTAACTGAAACATTAGCTCAATTAATATTTCAGTGGCCCAGTCCTGGCTGGTGATTGCTGCAGCTGGGAAGCTGGATCCTTTCTCTTCCCAAGAGGCCAAGCGGAGACAGCTGGGAAGCCTTGGGGCCAGGGGCAGTCAGAGGATCTGGGTTGGAGCCTGCCTGCATGGCTGTGTGGCCTTGATCAAGACCCTTCCCCTCTCTGGGCCATGTCTGTCAAATGGAGACATCACTCTTTCCTGCTTATAGTGTTACTGGGATTAACCTGGGGCCTGGCATATGGTCGGATAGTATTCGCAATACCTGTGTTTTCCAAGGTGAGCTGCCCATTCTACCTGCTCCAGAATTCCATGGGGTGCTTGTTACAAATACAGTCTCCTGGGCCCCGCCTGGACCGGCAGAGCCTGGATGCTGGGGCCCTGGAGTCTGCACTTGTGCCAAGGGCTCCCAGTGACTCCCCAGCACCCCTGCTTCCTAGTGAGGGAGTAGGAGCCTAGGCTCTGAGACAAGCAGTTGCACCTCGGTTTCCTTGTATGTAAATGGGAACAGAGACATTGACCTCTCAGGGCTTCTGGGAGGAAAGAAGGAGATTAGGGGCTGGCACATAATAGGTACTCAATAAATGATTTCCCCCCTCCCACCACCCACTCCCCTTCAGTGGAAGACCAAGCATCAGCCCCCTAAAGAGGGGCCGAGGGGGGTGTCCTGCCCCTCAGGAGCCTTGTCAGCAGGGCCCGCTCCAAATCGATCTTTTTCCCCCCGTTTTCACTCACAGTGTCAGCATCTCTTGGGGCGGGAGAAAATGCCAGCATCAGCACACTGCATGCCCCAGCCAGACACCGCTGCTCTTTATTAATTAACCACCAGATGTTAGTTTTACATCTTTTATCAGAGGGAGGTTTATCACCGGGACCCTGTATGTCAGGCCATTAGGGAGAGGCAGGAAAACATTCCTTGGGGGGCCCTGGAGTTGGCAGGGAGCGGGGAGGGGGACAAGAAGCGTGGTCGCCAGCCCAGAGCACCCCTCCGCCCTGGCCACCCCCCACCCAGTGCCTCCATGGTCACGTCCACAGTGGCCATTTGGCCCATTTGAAGTGGCTACTTGTACATCAGCTCACAGGGCCACCATGATGAGCAAACCAGGCCCAGTCCCTGTTCTCCAAAGCTCACAGTCAGTTGGTGAGACAGCCACGTTCCAGTAAACCCAAGTAAGTAACACTATGACAAATTGTAAGCGGTGTCATGAAGGAAACTGACAAGGTTTTCAGAGCAGGCAAATAGCTGGCAGGGGACCTAATTTAACGGAGCAGTTTCCCTGGGGAGGTGACATTTAAGTGGCCTCATGGACAAGGAGCCGAGGCAGAAGATTCCAGGCAAAGGGCACAACAAGGGCAAAGGCCCTGGGGCAGGAACTGGCTCAGCATGTTTAAGGATCTGAAAAAAGATCCGAGAGGCTGGAGCGTGATGAAGGAGGAGGCCACCAGGATGCTGAGGTCAGCTGGGCGGGGACCAGGGGTCCTCGTGGGGCATACGGAGGAGCATGGATTTCTCGTGTTGAGGGCACCAAGGAGCCACAGCAGGCTGTTGAGCAGGGGAGCGATGTGATGATGGGATTTTGACATGAGAAAGAGCCCTCTCTCTGCCCTGGAGGGTGAGGAACGGGTTAGAGGGGAGGGAGGGAAGCCCGCCAGGTGGTCAGTCTGGGAGAGATGGTGAGCCCTTAGTATTGACTGGACCCTCACAGGGTGTCGGGCAGTGTTCACATGCAAGAAATATTATGAAGCAGAAACGGGGGGCGAGGGTGAAAGAAGGGTCTAAGGTGACTCCGGGTGCCTTGCTCCAGACACACCCGAGTCCTCTCATGCCCCCAGCACCCACGAGACTGGAATTAGGATCATCTTCATTTCACAGATGAAGAAATGGGGGCCCAGTGAAGTGTAGCAGCTTGCTCAAGGTCACACAGCGAGGAGCAGCAGATCCCACACTTGAACTTGGTCTGCCTGCTGCGCTGTCTTTCCTGCAAACAGCTGCCCAAGCTCACGCAGGCTGCAGGTAACTGCTGTCTTCCTCCTGCTGTTTCATGAATGCTGTGCTACCCTCCACCAATTACCCAGCGAAGACCACTGGGCGGAGCAGAAGGGGCCCGGCTGACCTGAGCAGGTAAGGGGCAGTGGGTCCAGATCCAGCCCTTAACTTGTCCAAGGCACAGCAAATCCAGACACGAGTCTATGTTATCTCCTTTCAAATTGATGTGACACCGTTACCCAGGGTGATTATTTTCTGCCTGATCCACTCACCATCCGATAAACAGGTGATTACTTCTCCCAGTTCAGTTTCTGATTTGCATACAATAAATATCACCCCCTGGGTGTGTGTGTGTGTGTGTGTGTGTGTGTGTGTGTGTGTTGTGGGTGGAAAACAGGTCTCATGTCTTATTTATGAGAAATAAACAGGAGCACGAGCTCGCATAATCAACACATATTTAATCTGGCTTTTCGCCCTTTTGACTCTAATCAGGCCAGGTCTGTGCATGGCTCTGTGTGTGTGTGTGTGTGTGCACCCCCACACTCACAGGCTGCAGGGAGACACCCCTGCCAAGATCGTCATCCCAGCCTGTTTGGGGCTGATGGTTGGGGCACAGGCTGCCTAAGAGGTCTCCTGAACCCCAGTGCGCTTAGTTTGAGAATCCAGGCTCAAGGTATGGGAGGGGGGGCAATTGCATCCCCCCAACAACTTCGCAGAGGGAACCTTTATTTTAAAATTGTCGAAATATGTTTGAACCGTCAAAAGTACCAGCAATATAATTGGGCAGCATTAGCCACAGTTCTGTTGGCAGTGACACCCAACATCACATATATATATATATTTTTTTAAAATTTATTTATTTAATTAATTTATTTTTGGCTGCATTGGGTCTTTGTTGCCGCGCGCGGGCTTTCTCTAGTTGTGGCGAGTGGGGGCTTCTCTTCGTTGCGGTGCGCGGACTTCATATTGCGGTGCCTTCTCTTGTGGTGGAGCATGGGCTCTGGGTGCGCAGGCTTCAGTAGTTGTGGCACATGGGCTCAGTAGCTGTGGCTCGCAGGCTCTAGAGCGCAGGCTCAGTAGTTGTGGCACACGGGCTTACTTGCTCTGTGGCATGTAGGATCTTCCTGGACCAGGGCTCGAACCTGTGTCCCCTGCATCGGCAGGCAGATTCTTAACCACTGGGCCACGAGGGAAGTCCCTCAACATAACATATTTTTCATCAAGATAGAAAAGCCAAACAGAAAATTAAAAAAAAAAAAAGCTAAGCATTGCATGGAGAATCAAGGTCACATGCTCATAAATGCCAGAGCCAAGGCTTGAACCTGGGACTCTGACTGCAAAGCCCAAGTTAATATCACCCCATGATGCTGCCTTCCTGACATGATGAGTGAGAGATCTGGGAGAAACCAGCAGTGTGATCACCTACTGCCATCCAGCTGCTGTTCCACTGGTAGAGAAACTAAGACCATAAAAGTAAAGGGACTTGCCCAAGGTCATACCCAAACCGTGTCAGGGCTGGAATTCAAATCCGGGTCTTAATTGTGTGCGTGTATGTTTAAAAAATAACTGTTTTGGTATGTTGACCTAGGCAGAGCACAGAAGGGATAGCTTGTGTTTGCTCACCAATGACTGGGTCCTAATTTGGAGTGGTTTGAAAGACTAGAAATATGTCTGGGGTGGCAGTTCTGGCTGCCAAATGGGCTCCTTGGTTCTTCTCCAAGTTGCATGTGCTGGGACTGAAATGTCCAACATGGCTCGCTCACTCGCATATCTGATGCCTGGGCTCAATGGCTGGGACAGCTGGAGCTTCTTCAATATCTCCCTCCTTTCTACACAGCCTCTCCACTTGGCTAGCTTGGGCTTCCTCACAGCGTGGCGGTCTCAGAGTAGTCAGGCTTCTTTCATGGCGGCTGACTTCCACCAGAGAAAGAAATGTGAAATCTTGGGTGTGTTTTCTATTTTGGTATGCTTGTTTATTTTTATGAATGTATCATTTTTATGCAAGCACATATGATGGCTGTAAAAATATGTGATGTAAAAATTCAAACACTATGGAAAAGTGCAAAGATTAGAGGGGAAAAAAAACACTCAAGATTCCACTACCCAGAAATTAACATTTGGTGAACTTTAATCAAGGAAACTTTTTCTTTTAATTTTTATTTATTTATTTCGCTGCGCCGGGTCTTAGTTGCAGCAGGCGAGGTCTTTAGTTGCTGCATGTGGGATCTTTTAGTTGAGGCACGCGGGATCTAGTTCCCTGACCAGGGATCGAACCCGGGCCTCTTTCATTAGGAGTGCAGAGTCTTAACCACTGGACCACTAGGGAAGTCCCAAATCAAGGAAACTTTTTACAACAAAAAATAAAAATAGCAGAATGGGGAATTCCCTGGCTGTCCAGCGGTTAGGACTCGGCACTTTCACTGTCATGGCCCAGGGTTTGATCACTGGTTGGGGAATTAAGATCCTGAAAGCCGTGTGGCGAGGCCAAAAAAAAAAATTGGCAAACAGATGGATGGATAGATGAGGGAGAGATGGGTGGATGGGTGGGTGGGTGGGTGGGAGGTGGGTGGTTGATGAGTAGATGGAGAAAACAAAAGATAGAGGAAAATTCTGACTGTTGAGGATTCTCAGAGCTGGGAAGAGAGACAATTAAGTTTCTCAGTGTTGGAAAAGTGGTGATGAGAGGCCTGTCACCCCAGACCAATTACTACTATTACTATTACTGCCACTACTATTACTATCACTATTACTAGTAATATTACACTATTACCACTATTACTATTATTGCCACCACCACTATTACTATACTATTACTGTTATTTTCACCACTATTGCTACTGTTGCTTTTACTGCCACCAATACTGCTACTACTCTTACTACCACCATTACTGATATTATCAGTACTATTACCACTGTTACTATTGCCACCACCACTATTACTACTATTCCTAGTACTATTTATACTATTACTACTATTACTTCCACTATCACTGCTCTTATTATAACTACCACCACTATTGCTGCTATTACTACCAGTATTGCTACTATTACCACTATTACCAATATTACTATTACTGTTGCTGCCATGATCACTATTATTATTATTATTATTATTATTTTTTTTGCATTACGTGGGCTTCTCACTGCTGTGGCCTCTCCCGTTGCGGAGCACAGGCTCTGGACATGCAGGCCCAGCAGCCATGGCTCACGGGCCTAGCCGCTCCGCGGCATGTGGGATCCTCCCAGACCGGGGCACGAACCCGTGTCCCCTGCATCGGCAGGCGGACTCTCAACCACTGCGCCACCAGGGAAGCCCCATGATCACTATTATTGTTACTTCTTCTCCTTCTCTCTTTTTTTCCGTCTGCTGTAATTTTTATTGTTATTTTAAAGTTATTACAAAGGTAACACATGTTCATGATAGAAAAATCAAGAAAGAGGTAATTTCAAAGACAAATTAAAACTCACCCTCAAATACCACCATCCACCATGTTTCGAGGTGTCAGCCCCTGGCAGGTCCCATTCCTCAGTGGGGTCTGCAAGGCCCTCCATGGCCAGCTGCTGCCCACCTTCCCATCTCATCTCCTCTCTGACCATGCGCTCCAGTCAGACCAAACCTCTGATGCCCCCAGACCCACCTGCCTTCCCTCCCCTTGTCTCTGGGCCTTTGCATGGGCCTGTTCCTTCTGCTTGGCATGGCCTTCCTCCTGTACTCCATCGGGCTCACCCCCATGCTCCCTGGACTCTGAGCAGAGACACAGATCCTCTAGGGAACCTCTCTGAGCACCCCACCCCTTAGACTGGATCAGGGGTCCCCTCTGGGCCCCAACCATCCCCGAGTGTCCCCTGCAGAAGTACACCTCACCCTTCTTTGTTTGTCTGTCTTTCTTCTCCACTGTAGAAAGCAGGGAACATGTTACGTCACCTCTGTGTGCCCAGCATGGACCTGCCACATAGTAGGGGCCTCCATATGTGTTTGTTGGGTGAATAGGTGAACGTGTCAGTCTGGAAAGGTTTCCTAGAAGAAGTGGCCTATGACCCATCCTCTCCTGGTGGTATTGGGGAAGAAAGCAGTCAGGGTATAGGGCCAGGCAGCTTTTTCTACACCACATGACAGCTGTCTGCGTTGACTTTTGATCTGGGCTGTCACCTGGGCCCAGGGGCCCCATGTTTGCAAACTCACCAGGCTCCCAGTGGGGTGTTTGAGGAGGGCAGGGTGCTCCCGCCCTCCCGCACCACTGAAGAGGCAGCGTCAGACACGAGAAGCAGGGTTCCTCTGTGCACTATTGATTTGTCATAACTGCCTGCCGACAGACAAGGTGAACAGTTCACTTTTATGCATCCTTATTAACAGCGTTGCAAGAGATATTTCACTTTAAGTGCCCCCTTTTTGCTGAAAAAGAAAAAGAACAGAAAATGTAAATTATCTCATCACAGAGAGACGCTGAGAGCTCTGAGCTGGGGCCTCCAGAGGAGACAGAGCAGAGACTGGCTGGGACACGAGGAGGGGAGGCCCCTTCACGTCCCCTAAGTGGTCAAGGCTGGGTCTGTGGAGGTCCCCAAAGCCGAGGTCGGTGGGGAAGGCAAACTTGGCAGGGGGAGCGTGGCCATGCAGCTGAGGGCTGTGGAGCAGGTGGTTACAGCATGGAAGCCAAGTCTGTGCTTAATGGGCAAAGAGAAAAGTACAGGAATGCTCATGGCAACCTTAAAAAAAGTGTAAAACTGCAAACGGTCTAAATGTCCTTCAACAAGGGACTAGATACACGTATATTATAATACAGCCATTTGAGTGGAATACTAGGCAGCTAAGAAAAAGAATGAGATCATCCTGTGTGGACCAATAGAGAAGAAAGTATATGAGATATTACTGAGAGGAAAAAGCAAGTTATAGGACAGTTTATAATGTGCTCTCATTTACATAAAAGTAGGCATATATGTGCTTGATGTGCATGAAAAGTATGTAGAAATAGTCACACAAATATCTACTCACAGCAATTCTCTCTGGGAAGTGAGACCAAAGAACCGGGGATGGGGTCAGTTTTTGATTTTCATTTCATCCACCTTCGTGCTAGTTTAATTTACTTTTTACTATGTGCAGCAGGACTTGTATTTTTTAAAAGTTTTAACTCTTTTAAAATGTTCAGCTCCAGGGGGGTAATTTAATCGTCTCCTTTATAACCTTTTCCATGGTTTGAGTTTTTTTACAATAACCAACTAAGATGTCTGTAAGTATAAAAATGTAATACAAAATTTTTAAACAAAACACTGGCTTTGGAGTCAAGCCGATCTGGTCCTTGTTCTCGGTCTTCCTTCTACCAGCTGCGTGACATTAGGGAAATTACTTAATCTCTTTGGGCATCAATTTCCTCCAGCAACAGTGGATGTTAATAGTATATACAGATAATCTGCAAAAAAACCCACAACTGAATCCCTATGCTGTATACCTGAAACTAACACAATATTGTAAATCAACTATACTTCAATTAAAAAATCGTATATACAGAGCAAGCACACAGTAAATGGTAGCTTTAGCCTTATAATTATCATTATCCCATGGAGAGAAATGGCAAACCCTTGCATGCCCTCCCAGTTGGTGAATTCATACCCATCCCTGTGACAGACCCTAGGAAGCTATTTTAAATGATCCTCAAACAGTTTTTAGGTATGTAATTCATTTACAAATGGAATCTTAGGTGGAAACCCAATACGTGTAAAACAGGAACAAGAACGTTTTAGTAGCATTCAAAGCGTGACATTTGTACTCAGGGACGTTTGCAGCCTTCTGGCCATCCTGCATCCTTTTTCCTTTTGGTGATAACATCCTGACCTTCCTTCAGGGGGATTGTCCTTCCCCCTCTCTCAGCTCCCCACCCCCACCAGAGTTGGCATTTACTCAATGCCAAAGACATCCCCTGGCCACAGGGAAAGGTTCAAGGACCAGACTGTGACCAATGTGAGCCAGTCAGGCTTATGATTTCCATACAAACTATAGAGGGAAAGAAGGTCCTTTTTCTCCTAGATTTGAGCCTGAGATGGGGGTTGGGTAAGCCTAGAGCTGTCAGAGTTCACCCCTGGAGTCTAAGAATGAAGCCAGTACCCTGAAAGGCAGAGCTCAGAGATGGTGAATACTTGCACCCTGGTGACATCACGAGAGCCCCTGAATCACGCCGTGCCTGAAAGTAGCACCACCTCTGGAGACTTTTGTTGCAAGAGCCATTTATGCTCTAGCCAGTTGGGTTTTCTATCACTTGTGACCAAAGATAGGCTAAATAAGATAATATATGTATTCATAAAGCCAGTTAGGAAAAACAAGCAAGTTGCTTTGACAGATGTAAACATTTGAAATCAGGAGTTGGGGATGACAGGTGCTGTCTTGTATCAGCCCCACATCTAATTTATTTCCATATTTGTTTCTGTTTTTTTCTTTTGGACACACTGTACGGCATGCAGGATCTTAGTTCCCCAATGAGGGATCGAACCTATGCCCCCTGCAGTGGAAGCGTGGAGTCTTAACCACTGGGCTGCCAGGGAAGAACCCTGTATTTGGTTTTGATTGCCCAGTGTCAAGAAAATTTGGAATCACAGGTAAGTAGAGCAGCAGTTTAGTGTAGGGCTTTGGTGCCCAGGCTCTGGAATAAGACAGTCTGGGTTCAAATCCCTACCCTGATCCTCAGCAGCTGTGGGACCTGGGGCAAGTCACTTGACCTCTCTGAGTCTCCACTTCCTATCGCCTACCTCACTGGAGGGTTGGAAGCAGTAGATGAGTTGCTCCACGTGAAAGCATTTAAATAGTGCCTGGCACCTGGCCTGGGTGAGCTCTTGTTATTATTATTATTTTTTAACACCTTTATTGGAGTATAATTGCTTTACAATGGTGTGTTAGTTTCTGCTTTATAACAAAGTGAATCAGTTATACATATACATATATCCCCATATCTCTTCCCTCTTGCGTCTCCCTCCCTCCCACCCTCCCTATCCCATCCCTCTAGGTGGTCCCAAAGCACCGAGCTGATCTCCCTGTGCTATGCGGCTGCTTCCCACTACCTAGCTATTTTACATTTGGTAGTGTATGTATGTCCATGCCTCTCTCTCACTTCGTCCCAGCTTACCCTTCCCCCTCCCCATGTCCTCAAGTCCATTCTCTAGTAGGTCTGTGTCTTTATTCCCGTCTTACCCCTAGGTTCTTCATGACCTTTTTTTCTTTTTAGATTCCATATATATGTGTTAGCATTCGGTATTTGTTTTTCTCTTTCTGACTTACTTCACTCTGTATGACAGACTCTAGGTCCATCCACCTCACTACAAATAACTCAATTTCATTTCTTTTTATGGCTGAGTAATATTCCATTGTATATATGTGCCACATCTTCTTTATCCATTCATCCGATGATGGCCACTTAGGTTGTTTCCATCTCCTGGCTATTTCATGTACCAAAATGTTTACTGCAGCTCTATTTACAATAGCCAGGAGCTCTTGTTATTATTCTGCCGTGTTCCTGCTCCGTCGGAGCACCTGTGTGCTGCCTCGGGCTGACAGCTCTGAGTGAAACCTCGCCTCCTACGTCAGTTTCATTGACAAACATCCCGAGATGGCAAGGTAAGTTTTTACAAAATTTATTGGCAACTGCTTATCTGCGGCTTAGGGTTTTCTGGAGAATGATCTCGGTGCTGTGCTCCAGGGGAAAGAGATTCCTAGAGGAGTTTGAGGGACATGAGCTTGAGCTCAGAGGGGACTATTCCAGTGCCTGACGTTGTCTAGGGGTGGACCAGGCTGCCCTCCAGGCAATGAGCTCCCTGCGTTGGGTAAGAGTTCACAGTGAGGCTGGGCTCCCGTGGGGTAAACATGTCGTAGTAAGGATGCCAGCGCCAGACAGAAGGAAGGCTTCATTCATTCATTCATCAAATATTCACTATGACCCAAGCACTCGACTGAACATCCCCCCTCACTCTCAGATTAGGTCATTTCATAAAGAATTTCTTGCTAAGATAGGAGGACTCCCTCCGCCAGCCTTCTAGGGGCCGTTTTCATTTTTAAAGGGGATCCCGTGTCAATGGTAAGAAAAGGGTTTCTAATGGTGGACTCCCGGGCGCTTGGGCAGCTCACCCGGGCATAGAGATGGGAGGAGGCCCACTCATCTCGCCTTGCATCTTACCTGACCAAAGTGGACGGAATAAGAGAGATGGACGCGCCCCACACCCCCCAGGTGGGGTTTCAGATCACAGTAGCAGTATTAACGTGACCAGATGAACATGTGACACGTGTGCTATTTCGTTTCATCTCAGCTGCCCTGGGCAGCTGTGAGGGTCCCCCAGGCAGGCAGTTTGGCCTCAGGCAGCCCTCCCCTTTCTGCCCACCCCACCCACCAGAAGTCCTCAACCTCCTCCAGTGCTGGGTGAACAAACAGGCAGGCTGAGGATGACAGGTCTATCGAACTCCCATTTTCAGATGAGGCTCGAGAGGAAAAGCTCTGGCCTGAGGCCTGCCTCCACAACTCCCATAGTCCTCCCAAAACCTCCGAGTGTGGTTTTATGCCCATTTCACAGGTGTAGAAATAGAGGCCCAGAGAGGCAAGTCACTTGCCCAAAGTCTCATGTGAGCTGAGCCAAAGCTCAGCCCAGTTCCATCTCATTTCCCATCCTGGGGTTTGCCCTTCCTTGTGGCCTCCCTGAGTAAGACCGTGCAGGAGACAGAGTGGGGTGCACAGGCCCATTTCTTGCTCAGGGGACAGTGTGTGTAGTTGGCGGGAGTGGGCTGCAAGCCTGTGGTGGGGAACCATTGACCTGCCTCTTTCTCTGCAGCCGGGGGAATATCTCACCCCCACCAGGGGCTGCAGGTGTAGCAAATACATCTTTATGTTTCTTCCTCTAAATGTAAATGGCAGATGAGTGGGATGTTATGGGATTTGGTAAAATAAAAAAACAACAGAAGAGTAATTTGCATTAGGTGTGTGACAAAATCTCAAGAGACAAGTGTTCCTCCGCTCTCGGTTCAGTCCTGGGTCTCCACCTTGGAGGGTGGTGAGGGTCACGGAGGAATGAGCGGGCCCTTCATGTCCCTCTCTCCCTCTCTTCCTCCTCTTCCCTCTCTCTCACGTCTCCTTTTGTCTTTCTGCCTCCCTAACCTCTCCTCCCTTTCCCAGCTCTCTGATTTTCTCTCTCCCCAACCCTCAAGAACCCCTCAGGTGCAGCACTACACCAAGAAGCCATTTATAAAGCAGTTGTTTATTGCAAGGTTTCACACAAGCTTGGTGCCTCGCCAAACGTTATAGTAATTGGAGGCTGTGTTTAACTACTGATCAATATAAAGTTGGGACGAGACAGGCCAGGAAACTGCCTTTGGTCTAGACTCTCTTCTCCGTTTCAGAGAAGGCAGGAGGTCTTGGCCCTCCATCTCTCAGCCCATCCAGAGCCAAGGCCTGGACAGCAGCAAGGAAGGAGGATGTGGGCTTATAAGTAGCTACTGACCCACTGGCTTCTAGGAAATGGCTTTGGGGAGAGGAGACCCAATTCTGCTATTGTCCTTTACTTGCCATCCCATTACTGTGGAGGCCTAGTCTGTGCCAGGCATTGGGGTTACAGTGATTAATAAATTTCTCCCAGTGCCTGGACTAAGAGCTTTACATACATTATCATTCAATCTAACATAAGACAGGTGTGGTAGCCAGGCTCCAAGTCAGCCCTCAGTGATCCCTGCCTCCTGGTATTCATCTGCTGTGTAGTCCTCTCCTACATGAAGAGACTGACCTTTGTAACCAACACTGCAGAAATGACAGTTGTGACTTCCAAGCCTCCCTCATTAAAGACATTGTAGCCTCTGCCTTGCTCTATTGGATCACTTGCTCTAGGGGAAGCCAGTAGCTATATCATAAGGACACTCAAGCAGCTATGGGAAGCTCCACATGGGAAGGAACTGAGGAGCTACTTTGGGGAGTGGAACCTCCAGTCCAAACAAGCCTTTAGATGAGACTGCAGCCCTGGCTGACACGATAGCTGCTCATGAGAGACCCTGAGCCATAAACACCCAGCTAAGTTGCTCCCAAATTCCTGACCCTTAGAAACTATGAGATACTAAGTGGTTATTGTGGTAAGCCACCAAGTTTTGGAGTAATAGATAACTAATATAATAGCCATGGGAAAGAAGGAAACAAAAGGAAGACTGGTAAATAGGAAACAAAACAAATATGGCAAGAAAGAGTGCAACCATATAATCACATAATTATATAATCACTACATATGGATACAGATTTTAAAAATCTACTTATATGTTGATGGCATATACTTTATATATGATAGTATAATCACAATAAATGTGAATGAGTTAAATTCACCAATTAAAAGAAAAAATATTATTTCATTCTTTCCTTCAAATAATCCCATAAGAGGCATTTTACACCCACTTTACAGATGAAGGAGTTAGGCTCAGAGTTGGGGAGAAACTTGCCCAAGGTCTCCCAACTCAAGAGTAATAAGGTTGGGATTCAAACCCACGTCTTTCTGACTGTAAAACCCAAAGCCCAATACACCATACTGTATTGTTAGCTCCTTTGGATAGAAGAGGAAACTGAGACTCAGAAGGGGTGGGTGACTTGCCCGGAGTCACACAGCAAGTCATTTCAAAACTGGAGCCAGAACTGGGGAAGATTTGTTGTCTGGTGTCTGCCTCCATGAACTTCAGGACTTTGCCATCAAAGCACAAGGATCTCATTGGTTTTCTATCTTCATAGCTGCTTAAGACAGCTGGGGACCTTTGGCTGTGGCCAGAGAGACCCTGTGGGGTCAGATTGGGAGTGTTTTCGGGGAAGAACACCAGCACAAAGCAACGTGCAGGGGTACAGAGTGGGGGTGGCTCATGCATCGAGCTGAACTCCAGTAATTACATCAGGACCAGCAGCATAATTTGTATCTGGGTGATGAATGTCTGTGTTTTCGGGCCTGATTGCCCTATTTACATTTGGAATTTGCTGATCTATTATTAATGTCTGCCGGAGGCCAGGGTGACAGGCAGGAGCAGCTGGGGAGTCCCCTCCCCCCTGATCCAGGGAGCACTAGCTCTTAGGCCCTAGCTCCCCAAAGTCCCACCTTAGTCCCCTTTGTGTGACCCTGACTTTCACAGGGCTCTTGGACCAACTGGCAGAGGGGTTGACCTGGGATGAGGTTTCCCAACCTCTTATCTGAGTGTACACACTCAGATGTACATATGCATAAACACAGAACGTGCTTACATGCACATACTTGCACATGTATATACATCCACATCCTTATATACCAATAGGCACCTTTACAGAAACACGCACATACATGAAATGCATGCATGGACATGCAAACACACCACACTCATGTGTACATGCACACTCATGCATGTACATATGCACAAGTATATAGCATACATACTGTTATGGATTGAATGTCTGTGTCCCCCTGCCCCCTAAATTTATATGTTAAAACTCTAACCCTCCATGTGATGATGGTATTTGGAGATGATGTCTTTGGGAAGTAATTAGGGTTAAATGAGGTCATGAGGGTGGAGCCCTCATGATGGGATCAGTGTGCTTATTAGAAGAGATACCAGAAAGAGAAATCTGTCTTTCTCCATGCGCATGAACCAAGGAAAGACCATGTGAGCACACAGCAATAACGCAGCTGTCTACAAGCCAGGAAGAGAGCTCTCACCAGGGACTGAATAGTCTAGCACCTTGATCTTAGACTTCTTAGGCCTCTAAACTATGAGAAAATACATTTCTGTTGTTTAAATCACCCAGTCTGTAGTATTTTTATGGCAGCCTGAGCTAAGACACACACACGCACACACACACACACACACATACACATACACACATCCTCATGTGTCTCATCATTCTGGGAGCAGCACAGCAACTTGGCAAGGTCTCCCAACTTGAGAGGGAAGCGTCCATGAACCACGGGCCCAGATAGCCTGAGTTTGACTCCCAGCTCTGCCACTTATCAGCTGTGAGACCTTGAGCAGCTTACTTCATCTCTCTGTGCTTCTGTTTCCCCATATGTAAAATGGGAATGATAATGTTACCATCTCATAGGGTTGGTGTGAGGATTAAATGAGTTAATGGAGGGGCTTCCCTGGTGGCGCAGTGGTTGAGAGTCCGCCTGCCGATGCAGGGGACACGGGTTCGTGCCCCGGTCCGGGAAGATCCCACATGCTGCGGAGCGGCTAGGCCCGTGAGCTATGGCCGCTGAGCCTGCGCATCTGGAGCCTGTGCTCCGCAACGGGAGAGGCCACAGCAGTGAGAGGCCTGCATACCGCAAAAAAAAAACCAGTGAGTTAATGGAAGTCACTTGCCTGGTGTACCATGAGCAGTAGATACATATTTGCTGTGTTATTATTATTGTTGTTTATGTGCTTGTCACATAATAAGCTCTGAATCATTTTGTTGAAGATGATTAAACACACTCTTCCACGCCTACGTATTCACACATAACACACACACACACACAAACACACTTTCTACCCTCCCTCATCTCTGCTTCCTCAACCCCTCCTGAACCTTCAAGGACTTCATGGCCGCTTCTCCCTGAAGCCCCTCCTCACTGTTCACTCTTCCATGCCCACCTCGAGGCTGTAGGCAGGATGGGACTGGGGAAAGACCACTGGATTTGGAGTCCCCAAACCAAGAATCAGAACTTGGCTCTGCCACTTGCTGGCCGCATGATCCTGGTCCAGCCATTCTTAGCCTCACTTTCATGATCTACCCAATGGGTGTAATGATAGAAATGACCCCACAGAAATTGAACCTCCAGTGGGTAGCTAGGGTGGAGTTACAGGCACAGTCCCTGGCCAGGCTGCGTCCTGCTAAGGGAGTGGCTACACTGGCATGCAAATGAGCATACAAATTAAAGCTAAGTCCCTAAGACTCTCAGAATCCAGGCACTCCCCAAGCTGAAAGGCTCCTGTCTCCAATCAGCTCTTTGCAAAAAGGCACTGGGTAGGGATGAAAGAACACTGGACAGGGAGTCGGGAGATGTGCTCCAGGTACAGCACATACATGCTCACATGTGGGTGGACACCCACATCCTTATATCGGCACCTCTACACAAACATGCACACACACGGGAGGCATGCCTATGCATGAACATGCAAATGTATATGGTTGTAGCCAAGGGGCAAGGGTCTGGACTTGGAGGCAGGTGGTGCTGTGTAGCCGTGCCCGAGACTCTGTACTTCTCTGGGCCTCTGTTTTCCTCGTTTGTAAAATGGGGTTAGTCATCTCTGGCCCATACTTGGTGTGGTGAGGACTGAATAAGGCAATAGAGGGTAAGCTATGACTGTGGTGTGCGGAATACAGTAAGCACTTAATATATGGCAGCCATGTTTGAGCATCCTCATCTGTGAAGTGTGAGGCTGGAGGGGGTGCTCTCTGAGGCCCCTGCCAGCTCCAAGTTTCTGTGGTTCTTTGAGTTTCACCCCGCCCCAACTCAGAGCCTGTCCGCCATCAAGGCTGGAGGGCCTTGCATACGTTCAAGAAATTGGCCCCCCAAAGAGTGATTCTGCCACTCCTCGATTATGCTGGAACCTATGGCCCATGGCAGCTCTGAGTACCGTGCTGGAGGTCCCGTGACAAATGAGGAAACTGAGGGAAAGGCAGGAGTCACCAAGGCCAGCCCAGAGTTGGAGGTGAGTGACACTGTGACCAGGCTCCTGGTCACTGAGGCAAGGCTTACATAGCCAGCATTTTCTGCAGCCTTCCCTAGTCAGAGCAGAAGCAGGGCCTGGTGGCTGAGCCTGGCGGCTTTCTACTTTAAGATATGTCCCATCCCTGGGTCCCCAGGCCCCAAGCAGTGGCTCCAAAAACAGAACATATAACTGTATGTGAAAACCCCCAAAGCTGCAATAACCACTACCTTATCCTGAGAATTTACTACACACTAAACATTTCCCATCTGTTTCATCTCATTTCACCCTCATAACCAGGAAGCCGAGGCAGAGACCCACACATACTTAAGGTCACACAGGGAGCAGAGTTGGGACCTGAACCTGAGTCTTCACTGACTCGCTGCCCTTAGCTTAAGCTCCAGCACCTCCCAGAAGCAAAACAGAAAAATGGGTTTGCAAAGTGCAACAGACCAGCCGACCTGAGCACGGCTCCTGGGAGCCATTGCCGGGAGGGGTGGATGCGTGGCCCAGCGGCTAAGGCTGCAAGAATCGCCCGCTGTGCCCTCCAGAAAGGGCCCCCAGTTTCCCTGCAATCCCGGGGAAGATTGGGCAGCGAGCACATTAAGGCCATAAATTTGTCATGAAGGCCTGGAAATGAACGGGGCTTATCATTTATGGATGGAATAATTAAGCCACTGAGCTCAGCAGTTCACCAAGGCCTGTGCCCGGACACCAGGCGTCACCAGCAGCTGAACTGGTTTGGGGTGTTCATTATCGCTCTCCCCTTCCCCTCTCCCCCCTCCCCCCCACCCCCGCAGCATCTCAAACTTGACCCTTGGGCGTGCAGACTCCACCAGCACCAAGGAAGGTGCCAGCACGCACTTCAGTAGCAATGGCCCCGCCCTCCTGATGTCATACCAGCCCTGGCCAATCCCAGGGAGACCTCGAAGCTCCGCCCATGGGAGGCAGTGCCCAGCCCGCTTAGGTGGAGGTGACTGGCCGGGCTTCTCCTGGGGAGATAAACAGTCTTCTTCATATAGTAGTGAGAAATTTGGACTGACTTGGGTTCAGATCTTGACTCACTCTCCAGCTGTGTGCCCCTGGGCTAGTACTTCACCACTCTGAGCCTTAGTTTTCTCCACTCGAAAATGGGCAAAATAATATTTGTATGGGTTATGTGGTGGATCAAATTAGACAATGGCTGTAAAGTACATAGTGAGGGTGGGTCTGGCTTATAGTAAGTGCTTCACAAATCCAGCATTTCATGACTTTCTCTCAACAGAGTGCTCAGGCAGTCAGGAATCAGAGGCTCAGAGAGGCAACAGGACTTGACCAAAGATGCACAGCAAGTGAGCAGAAAGTGGGCGCCTACTTCCTTTCCCTGGAGTTCCTGTGACCTGTCACTTGTGGGAGGGTTCAGCCCATTCCTCAACAAAAGGTTGAGGCTCCTGTTCCCTCCCTGCCCCAGGTCAGTGGAGAGGAGAGGTGATTGCAAAGGTGATCGTCACCACTAACATTTATAGAGCTCTTGCAGTGGCCAGGCACTGTTCTAGATGCTCTGCAGTTATGATTTCACTTTATTCTCCAGATAATCCTCAGAGGTAAGAACCATTATTATTATTCTCATTTTACAGGTGTGGAAACTGAGGATTGCAATCAGACCCCTGACTTGAGTCACCCAGCCAAGAAGTGGAATTTGTGTGTAATTTCCTGGGTCCTGGCAAAGCCAGGCTTGGGGGGAGGGTGGCAAATTAAACACTATTTGAATTATGAAAGTGACATCACTCAACACATTCCAGAATTCCAGCTTTGATATTCTATATTCTCAAATGGGTTCAAGCCCTCACTTTACAGATGAGAAGACTGAGGCCCAGCCACCAGAGGCAGAACCTTGGGGCTTGCCTACCAGTTCCCCAGGGCCTGTCGCATCGGTGGTGGACACCAAGACTGGTGCAGAAGAGAAGCCTTTGGTACCTGCCTTGAGGAGGAGCCTGGACCCTCCTTGCCACCCTACCCCACCCACCCTCCATCACCATGGCAACCATGCAGGTGAGCCTCATCACTGCTAATCCTCTAATTACCAGCCACCTCTTCAATCGGCTGTAATTACTTTGGGGACACAGTTAACCTCTCATTAGGAACGCACGGCCGCTTTCTCCAAAAGCGCAGCGGTGACATGCCTAGTAATTTACCGCCCCGGCTCGCAGGGCCGCTTTGTGTTTAACTCGGGCGCCATCGCATCCCTGTCATTACTCCAGCCTGGTTGTCATGACGATTAATCATTCAATCCTTCATCAGCAACTTTTGCCAAATGTCACCCCGCTCTTGATCAAAATCCATCCTGCAGCCCGACACTGGGGGACTAATGACTTGGAAATAGGCTTCTCCATTCCCGAGAGCTTTTCCCCAGGACTCCTTCTCAGCTCCCTCCAGGAAAGGGAGAGGAGGGCCTGAGTTCAGTGTGGTGGTAGAGTGTGATGGGGGCAGAAAAACTGGCATGTATTGGTGGCTTACTCTATGTTAGGCACCTGAGGGGCATTGATGCATTTAACCTTCATGACAACCGGATTCCTGGAAGAGGAAACAGAGGCTCAGGGAAGCTGGTAGCTTGCCAACAAAGAAGTATGGAGAGGTTCGAACTCAGATCTGTTTGACTCCAAACAGAGCTCTTTTTATCAGACCTCGAGGAGGATGAGCATTACCTACTAGCAAGGATCCTAGAATGTCAGAGTTTGGGCAGCATTGTAGAAATTAGCTGGCCCATTAAATTCAAGACAAAATAAAGCCTTGAGGGACAACGCTGGGCACTTTATGATAAGAAGTCCAATCCAAAGTCAGCAGTTCACTGTCATGAATACCTATGTCCCAATCAACATGGCAGCAATATCCAGCAGAGAGCAACTTCAGAACCCAGATGGTGGAATAAACTCAACCATACTGGTAGTAGGTCCATGAAATGATCTAAGTTGAGATTCTTGACCCTGGGTCCTTGGAGCTTTACGATGGACTTCAGTGGCCCATGAGCCCCCTGAAATGCAGGCTACATTGTGATTAGCTGTGAGTTTGGGCATTTTTCTAGGGAGATGCTCCAGAAAATGTTAAGAACTACTGATCCAGTACATTTCTCGTATCTTTCCCCATATCTTTATTTTATAGAAGGGGATACTGAGGCCCAGAGAGGAGCCATGACTTGCCCAAAGTTCCACAGCAATTCAGGGTGGGAACCACTGGTCCAAGCAGGGGTGACCTCTTTCTTAGGTGCCCAGGGCTGTGCAAGGAATTCTTCCTCCTTCACAATGGCTTTGAAAACCTTAGTCCCCAGCCTCCTGAGAAAGCCCAATCTCCCACCCCACTAAAGGAATCTTTCCAAAGCCCCTCCTAGGGAACGTTCCTGCTGGCTGGGCCGCCAGCATGTGTGAGACATAATTACAGCACGTTGTAAATGGCATTAACAGACTGTCACAGCAGCTACATGGTATTAGCAAACGGCTCTGTCTTCATCATGCAGTCCCCGCAGCCCCTGGGCTGGAGCACTTCCCAAGGGGTCTTCTTCCAGGTCCAGGTTGCAGAACTCTCCTGCTGGGGCACAGGGGGTGGGGGCAGTGATTCAGAGCGCAGAAGCCTGGAGGTTTCCCCTAAGGCTTTTTTTTTTTAATTAATTAATTTATTTTTATATTTATTTTTGTGTTGGGTCTTCGTTTCTGTGCGAGGGCTTTCTCTAGTTGCAGCAAGCGGGGGCCACTCTTCATCGTGGTGCGCGGGCCTCTCACTATCGCGGCCTCTCTTGTTGCGGAGCACAGGCTCCAGACGCGCAGGCTCAGTAGTTGTGGCTCCGCGGCCTGTGGGATCTTCCTAGACCAGGGCTCGAACCCATGTCCTCTGCATTGGCAGGCAGATTCTCAACCACTGCGCACCAGGGAAGCCCCCCTAAGGCTTTCTGAGATCTCAGCAAAGAGCTGAGTAGAAAGTTAGGAAATCTGATTTGTAAACCTGGTTCAGCCTGGAAGAACTAACCTTTATCGGGCAGCGACTTATGAGCCAGATACTCTGGAATGTAATCTTGTTTCAACCTCATAACCACGACCCAAAAGATTATATTCTTCACTCTGCTTTATAGATGAGTTCACTGAGGCTCAGAGGGGGAATGTCACTTGCCCAAGTACCTTCATCTAATGAGCGGCAGCTGTAGGATTTGCACCAAGTTCTGATGTTTCCAGAACCTGTGCTTTTTAATATATCATGTTGCCTCCTTGGGAAAGTCTTTGATCAGTTTTCTGCCAATAGATATTGATACTGTAGCCTTGAAGGTAATTCCCTGAAGCTACCAGCCCACCAGAAATTTACCAACCCCTGAGCTCTGCTCACTAGGGCTTGGGCAGGAGCAACATAGTAACAACATAGTAATAATCAAGATGATAACAAATATTGTGAGTTTCCATACAGTTTCTCCCATGATCTTTGTAGCAAATCAGTAGGAGGAAGAGGAACAATTCTTCTTTGACAGAGTTGAGAACAAAGGCCCAGAGAGGGAAAGTGACTTGCTTAAGGCCCCACAGCAAGTTCTGTGGTAAGGCTAGAATGAACTCCCCTTGTCTCCTGATTCCCAGTCCTGGTTCTTCTCCACAAACCACTGAGAACATGTCCATAGGCCTGTGGCTGGGGACTAAGCAGGGGGTCATTCACTCTTCCGGGTGCCTCCTGCCCTTGCCATGTGCAACAGCGGTTTATGCTTTATCCAGGAGGCCTCCAGGCTGCAGGCAGCAGGATGGGCTGCCTCTCGACTGGTATGCAAATCCCCTGCTGAGCAGGTCATATTTTATCCAGGCCGCCACCTGCCAGCTCATTTGCTTACAGATACAGGTGCTTCTAGGGAGGAATTAGTGATTACTTAGCCTGGAGACCCTGGCAGGCAGAGAGCGAGCTGGGGCCATAGCTGGGGTGGCAAGCCAGGGACCTAACTGTGAAGTCTCTGTCTCCTCCCAGGCTGCTTAGCCCTGCTCTGGAACCAAAGGGTAGGAGTTAAGGATAGAAGGAGAGACCTCTCCGCTTTGGGGAAAGCTGACACCCCACCTCCCACTCCCAATCCCATCCCTATCCTACCAGTTCTCCAAGGCTTGGTGCCAATAGCCCTATTCCCTGCAGCCTTCCAAGATCCTCCACTTACCCTGCCAAAAATAATAATATAGTAAATCTGATAGTCCCAGAGAATTTATTGGTGCCTAGTACTTTACATACACTGCCTCATTTAATCCAAATCAACTAATAATTGGCATTTTAAAATCCCCATTTTATGGATGATGAAACGGAAGCTCAGAAAGATTGAGCAACTTGCTGGAGATCACACAGTAAGTAAGGTACAGAACCCAGGCTGCTCTGATTTCAGATGTCCCCTCCTAACCAGGACATATTATTTCCCCCGGGCTGTTCCCCAAACCCTGTACGTTGCTTGTTTGAAGTTTATTTATTTGTTTATCTATTTATTTTTAAAATAATTTTTAGGGGACTTCCATGGTGGTCCCGTGGTTAAGACTCCACGCTTCCACTGGAGGGGGCATGGGTTCGATTCCTGGTTAGGGAACTAAGATCCCACATGCCATGCAATGTGGCCAAAAAATAATAATAATAATTTTAAATCTCAGAACCATTTTAGATTTACAGAAAAATGACATAGTTAGTGCAGAGAGTTCCCATATGCCTCTCACCCAGTTTCCCCTATTATTAACATCCTACGTTTGTATGGTCCATTTGTCACAATTAATGAGCCAATATTGATACATTATTATTAGCCAAAGTCTATTCTTTATTCAGATTTCTTTCACTTTTACCTAATGTCCTCTTTCTGTATCAGGATCCCACCCAGGAGACCACATTCTATTTTATCATCACTTCTCCTTGGGCTCCTCTTGGCTGTGATAGTTTCTCAGACTTTCCTTGTTTTTGATGACCTTGACAATTTTGAGGAGCACTGGTCAGGTATTTTGCAGATTGTACCTCACTTGGGATTTGTCTGATATTTTTCCTCATAGTTAGACTGAGGTTATGTGTCTGGGGAGGAGGAAGACCACAGATGCCATTCTCATCACTTCCCGTCAGGGGTACATACTACGAGTTTGACACATCGTTGTTGACCTTAACCTTGATCACGTGGCTGGGGTAGCATTTGCCAGGCTTCTCCACTGTAAAGTGACTTTCCCTCTGCTTCCCATACTGTCCTCTTTAGAAGGAGGTCATTGTGTGTAGCCCCCACTTAAGGAGTAGGGAGTTAGGCTCCCCCTCCTTGATGAAAGAGTACCTACAAAAATTATTTGGAGTTCTTCTGCACAGGAAATATGTATATTCTCTCTTTTGTTTATTTATTCAGTCATTATTTCACTATGGGCTCATGGATATTTATTTTATACGTTGGGTTATAATCCAATACTACTCAGTGCTTTTTAAATGACACTTCGTTCTTTCTTCCTTGGTTTATCTGCATTTCCCCAAATCTATTCTGAGGCAATCTCATTCCATGGGATTTTAACAGGCAATCCTCTTAAAATAAGTTCTAGAGGCAAGTCATTTGGGGTAATAGTGATTGAAAAGAGATCTTGACTAGAGGACTTGTCAGATATTTTAATGTGCTAATAGTGTGAGCAGTGAATCACCCAGAGGGGGATCTAATAGGCAACATTTCCCAAACATTTCTTTTCCTGATACCCTGGGGTGGGGTGGGTAAGATAGATATGAGAAAATAATCTAGCTACGTATCTTATCTTCCTCTGGAGACCAGAAGTTCTTTTCTTTTTTTTAAACAGAAAGCTACTTTAAAAAAAATATTTATTTATTTATTTGGTTGTGCTGAGTCTTAGTTAACGGCAGGCGGGCTCTTAGTTGAGGCATGCATATGGAATCTAGTTCCCTGACCAGGGATGGAACCCAGGCCCCCTGTATTGGGAGCATGGAGTCTTAACCACTGCACCACCAGGGAAGTCCCAAGACCAGAAGTTCTTAAGAGCAAAGTTTATGCTTTATTCTCCTCTTATCTCTAGAAATTAGCCCTTAGAAGGTGGTAAGGAATAATGGGATAGGTGAAAGGATGAATGATGAAAGGATGGACAGATGGATGGATGGGTAGGTGAGATGGATACATGGATAGATGAACAGACAGAAGGATTTGTGGTTGGTGGATGGATGGGTGGATGGATAGATGGATGAATGAACAAATGGATGGATGGACAGACTGGGAAGTGAATGGATTGGTAGATGACTTCTGGTTTCAGTAGTTCCCTTTGTTAGGACCAAAAATACTCTCATCTCTCAGTCACCCACAAACTTCCAGACTTAGGGCTTGAGATAATTGCTCAGAGCTGACAGAAGGCAGTGAAAGTCGTGCCCATTTATTATGCCCTGACTGTGTGCCAGGCATTTTACATGCCTCTTTCATCCTCATAACAGTCTGTATGATTATTTCTCCTCATTATTCAGAGAAAGAAACTGAGGATCAGAGAAGTCTAGAACTTGGACCAAGTCCCCTAACAGGAAAAAGTGATGGAGCTGGAATTGGAGCTGAGATCTAAGTATCTTTGCTTCCTGTGCTTCCCATGATATCCCTGAATTCCCAGGCCCATAATCATCTCTGATTCCCTTTCCTGGGCCCCACCAGGCCAATGAGAAAATGATAGAGATCTTCAGCAACCTGGGGAAGAGAGAAGAGCCACTGCAGGACTTAATCTTTTTATCCAGCACCAGGCTCCAGAATGTTCCAGGTGAGGGAAGGCAGAGCATAGGCAAACCAGAGTCCCAGGAAACAAAGAGTAGGGAGACAGGGAGGCATTCAGACTGGATGTGTATGTGTGTGTCTATGTGCGTTTGTGGTCATGTGTGTACCTGTGCATTTGAAGACAGGTAGTGTTTTGTACAGCTAACTGTGTTGCTTCCAAAAAATTATGCAAGGTAGTTGACATTTTTTTAAAACCCTGCCTAATTAAAATTATACCATTAAAACTGGAAATAAAATACAAGAGCCAAGTATAAAGAGGGTTGGGAACAGAGAGGTAGCCAGGCCCTAACATCAGAGGGAATGAGCTGGGGGGAGGCCTATGCCATTGGATAGGGGTGCAAGGGAGATGCACAGAAAAAGGCTCCATTCTCTGACTACCCTCTCTCTGTTTTCCATAGTCTTGCAAGACAATTATTAGGTCAACATATTCCCTTAGAAATTGTTTAAAAGGCACTGTTTTGGGGAGAATGTGCTTTTTCTCTGACAGTATGTGAGGAAACAAACTATATCAGAAAACCTAGGGTAAGGTAAACGATGGCAATCAAAACGTAAGCCTTGTCCTGAGCTTCCTAGCAGCCATGGCAAAAAGGCAAACAAGTTTCTTTTCCTAGTTCTCATTGTCTACCAAAAGACAAGTTTAAGAGAAGTAAAACTATGAGTTTTCCAGAAAAGAGAGACTTTTCTTAGGTCTGGATCCTGAGAGGGATGTGTCCCCTGGGCCATTCTAGAATCCATATGACATAGAACAATCATGGACAACATCATGGATCAGCTTCTTGACAGTGGTTTTGCACAGAGACATTCCACATATGACTCTTTCTCACATAAACCCTTAGTGACTGCCAAGGGCTCCATTGCTTTGTGGCCCTGGGTGGGTGGTTCTCCCGGGAAAAGATTAATTTGATCTGACTTGATCCAGGGACAAAGCCTGGATAATCTGGAGGATGGAAGCTGAATGTCTTGTGGCAGCAGCAAATAGGACTCTGGCATCCACGGGAGCAACAGCAGGGTGTGAGGAGAGGGGCACAGAGCAGTTGACATTCCCTAGCACTCAGGGTCAGGCTAGAAAAATCAGGCCTTTGACATCCTTCTTTCTCCCTGCAAAGGCACAACCAGGGCATCTTCCCTCTAGGAAGAGGCCTCAGCCTCGTCTAGTAGAACGGCTTTGAAATCAGACAATCAAGACTCAAGGCCCACCTCTGTCACTAGCTGTGTGATCTTGGACAAGTCTCTTAGCCTCTTGGAGTCTCAGTTTCCTCATCTGTAAAATGGGAATAGTTACTACCCCACAGCATTGCTGAGAGCCTTAGACAAGCTAATACATATAAAGTCAGCTCAGTAGATACCAGCTTCCTTCCTTCCTTCTTCTCTTCTTGCCCTGTGGAAGAATCTAGTGTCCCGATGGCCCCCCTGGAGGGGACGGGGAACTGAGCCTGCTGCTTCTAGGGTGGGAGTTCTTTGGGGTCCATGGTTAGGTTTTACTATGTTCATGAACCCTTGAAACGATATGCAAAACTGTGTGTGCAGATACATTTTTCTGGGTAGAGAGGCCATAGTGTCTATCAAATACCCAGAGGGGCTCATGACCCTCAAAAGCCAAGGACCACTGCTCTGAGAGCTGGATCTTGTCTCCTGGCATGTGCCTCCCCAGCCCTAGATCCCAGGTCCAGTCCTCAGGTTATCTGCCAGCCTTGCTAATCATTGGGCCGCAGCTGGATTCTTCCTCTGCTGTGGGGAGGGAGATGGGCAGGCCTGGTTCTTAGGAGGGTACAGCCAGGGATCTGGGCTGGGGCCAGGAAATAAAGGCCCAAGCGTGTATTGAGCACATAGGAAGGACCACACATGGCTGTACATGTCATCACCTCTGTCATCCCTGAGCCCTGGGATGGAAGAGCTGTTATCATCCCCATTCTAGAGATGAGGAAACTGAGGCCCAGAGATGAGATGGGAGGGCACACATAGGGCTAGAGGCAGTGCTGGGATTTGGATCCAGTGCTAGCTGGCTCTGGAGCCCATGCTCTTTCCATGGTGTCACAAGGACCAAAGCAGTCCCTAGGGGTCTGAAGATGGGAACAGGATACAGGATACGGTTTTTCAGGTTGTGCCCCACCCAGGGGCACCTGGTTGAGAGAGTGCGGGTAGGGGTGAAATGCATCTGAAATTCAGTCTGAGGTCCACTAGTTGAGGCTTGTACCAAGGGCCTTCAATAACCTGGAGAAAATGTAGCCTTTTGGTAATAATCACACCCAGAGGGGTGCTTTTTCCTCATGGGTCTGCCCAGAGGGGGATACTTTTTTCTAATTCCAACAAAGCCCCCAGATGGGCTGCCTGCAATCCCAGCAGAAACACATTTTAAAAGGCAAGCACATCCGCAGGAGCTGAGAAACCCTGCCCAGCTTCTAAGATGACACTTTTGAGGTGGGGTCCCATGGGGCCCCCCTGTCTGGAAGAGCCAGCCCAGACTCAGCAGGTGGGAGACAGTTCCTGACAGTTTCCCAGGCAAGCAGGCTGGCAAGGAAGGGGGTTGGGACCCAACCACTCTACTCAGCTGCCCTAGAGCACCCCCTCCCATCCCACCTAGCCCCGTCTCCCATGCCCCTCCTACCTCTGAAATCCAGGCATGGGAGGCAGGGCCCCATCTGTGGTCATTTCCTGAGCCACCTTGATCTAAAATTCCTGTCTTTCTAGGGAAGGGTGAGCAAGCCCTCCTGGTCCCCCAGAATATCCACTCCCCTCCCCTCCCTGACCAGTGGCATCTCCCAGGAGCAATGGCTGCTTCTCCACAGGCCAGCCTGATGGCCACTTGTAAGGACTGATCACCCAGATCCTTAGGACTCAACACCCATGCTTCACTCTCCCCACCTTCTCCTCCGCCGCCTCCCTGCCACCACCTCCGGCCTGATTAATTCCCCCAAATCTGCCATGCCACAATGACTAATCAGGCCCTTGCCCCACTAATTGGCACTCAGAGACTTGACAAATGCCTCTGCTTATGGGAAACAGAGGCTGGGCTGGGTTAACTTTCCAGACCCAAACGACCCCAGGTTTGTCCCTAAGATTAGTGAGCTGGAGCCTTGGAGAGGAGAGGGGAGCAGAGGACCCAAGACAGAAGGGCAGGCCCCACCACGACCCTCTGATTAACTCAGCTCTGACGCTTCCTGGCTGTGTGACTTAGAGCAGGTCATCTCCCTCTCTGAGCCTGACATGCAGGCTCCTGGACTATCTGAACTGGGCCTCGTCTCCAACTTTAGCTCCTCAGGCACCTTGTCCCTTCCACTCCATCCAACCTGCCCTATCATAGTGGCTTAGTCCCAGCTCTTTGGGGGAAAAAAAAAAGTGTATATGTTACACGTGCCCTTGTGCATAGTTGGAACCTTTATTGATGTATATTGTATTGATACTGATGTGTGGCACACAACTTAAAAATAATAGCGAGGGCTTCCCTGGTGGCGCAGTGGTTGAGAGTCCACCTGCCGATGCAGGGGACACGGGTTCGTGCCCTGGTCTGGGAAGATCCCACATGCCGTGGAGCGGCTGGGCCTTTGAGCCATGGCCACTGAGCCTGCGTGTCCAGAGCCTGTGCTCTGCAATGGGAGAGGCCACAATAGTGAGAGGCCCGCGTACCACAAAAAAAATAATAATAATAAAAAAATAGTGAAACATACAATAGTCTTTCTTATAAATTCCATAGAGCCAATTGATTTCTCCTAAAATGCTTTCACTGAAATTTGCCAAGCTCTGGTATTAATAGCCAGCCTATGGTTGGACTCGATGAACAAGTGTAGTTCAGGCATGAATACTGGTTGATATTTTCATTTAAGTGTTAATGGGTAAGCTGAGAGTGAAACAGTGGAGATGTATGTTAGAATTTCACCCATTTGTCAGTGATGGGAACTGCATGATGGTTTTTGAATACTGGAAGAATATTTCTTCAATTTTGTGTGTTAGTCACATTTAAGGGCTATAAACACAACACACTTTCAAGTTTGATCTGTGTTATTAACATTTTCTCCATCACTTTTTAAGTTTAGATAATCAACAGCACAATAAGTTAAGCCCTGATCTGTAGCACTTGCCAATTTCTGTGGTGTCAATACTCTGATTTCAAACTCACCAACATTTTAGTGAATGTGGAGTTGGAGAGAGATATGGAGATACCAGTTATGTAGTATTTCCACCATATAGACACAATAGATGGAAATAACCTCAATGGCATAGATAATAGAAAAATGTAGTAAAACATTAAGAAATGATGAGTTTTGAGTACTTATTGCTGTTACAATATGACTTGTTTAGCTGTAAGTTTATACAATTTAAATTTCTTGTATAAGAAAGACTGGCCTTGGGCTTCCCTGGTGGCGCAGTGGTTGAGAGTCCGCCTGCCGATGCAGGGGATACGGGTTCGTGCCCCGGTCTGGGAAGATCCCACATGCCGCGGAGAGGCTGGGCCCGTGAGCCATGGCCGCTGGGCCTGTGCGTCCGGAGCCTGTGCTCCGCAGTGGGAGAGGCCACAACGGTGAGAGGCCCGCGTACAGCAAAAAAAAAAAAAAAAAAAAAAAAAAAATTAAAAAAGAAAGACTGGCCTTTGTCCCTGGTTCCTGTGAGGGAGGCTCTAAATCCTTGGAATTTCTGGAGTAATAAGAGTGTCTTTGTGGGACTTCCCTGGTGGTCCAGTGGTTAGGACTTGGCACTTCCACTGCAGGGGGCACGGGTTCCATCCCTGGTCGGGGAACTAAGATTCCACATCTTAGTGGAAGCGTGACCCAGGGGGAAAAAAAAAAAGATTGTCTTTGTTATTCCTGAACCCCTGGATCACACCTAAGTTTATGCTAACAAATGAGGTGACTCAGGATGGGGGCTTGTTACCAGAAAGGCCAACCACGTGATTAGAAGGTGGGCCTTTGTGCCACCCCCCGCTGACCCCAACCCCCTCCAAGCAGGGGAGAGGCCTGGAAATGGAATTCAATCACATGGCCAGTGATTCAGTCAAGCTTGCCTAGGTAATGGAACCTTAGTAGAAACTCTGGACACCAAAGCTTAGTGCAGCTACCTGGTTGGTAAACACATTGATGTACTAGGAGGTGACGTGCCCGATTCCACGGGGAGCAGGCATGGAAGCTCTGAGTTCTGGACCTTTTCAGACCTGAATTTGTAGCCAATTGGTCCTAAGTGTCAGGACCCCTGAACTTGCAGCTGTCGTCTGCAGCGAGGGCAGTCTTGTTGGGGTCTGTGCCCCTTAACCTGCCGAGTCCAATGTTGACTGACGGTTAAGTCTGATGATTAAGCATCAGAACTGGATTGAATTAAAGCCCACCAGTTGGGATCAGAATACTATGTTGCATAACTGGCTCACAGAATTCCTGAACCTTTGACAACTGGCTCTCATCAGACGGGTATAAATGCTGAAAAAAATGCACAACGTGAGAGTTGTGAGTTAAGTTTTGCTTGGTGCAACATGAGGAGTGTAGCCTGGGAGATAGCATCTCAGATAGCTCTGAGGAACTGCTCCGAAGAGGGGGTGGGGAAAGTCGGTATTATATGTGATTTTAGTGAAGGGGGCGCGTGCATCAAGCACACATGTTGGCAGAGGCTGGCTGCTAGTCACGAGGAGCAGACATGACCATTAATAATTTTAGTGCTTTTTTAGATATGGGAAGATGCAAGAATCTGGGCTCATAAAACCTTCTCCTGAAAATATCTAACTATCTGAAGTGTTGTTCTGCCAGTTTTTCCCAGAGCACAGAGCGCCTCATTCCTGATCTCCGCCCTGAACTCCTCTCAGAAGTGTTGACAGTCAGCGACAGCAGTGGCTCATGACTTCATCCTGGTACAGGCAGATGGCGAGTGACAATTTTTAGTTGACGATGTCTAGTTCTGCTTTTGAGGCTTTGCATATGCCATTGCTTCTGCTGGAATATTGTCTTTACGCTCACATTCATTCTTTCATTCATTCATTGATTCACCAGGTCTTTCTTGAGTGCATGCTTTGTGCCAAGCGCTATGCTGGGTGCTTGGGATAGTGAAGAAAAAAGACCTCATTTGCAGTGGGTACAATCACATGCCACTTATCTCCTGGGGTCCCTTTGACCACTTCTATATGTCCCTCCACCAGCTTTTGTGTGCTTTTTTCCGGGTGTCCACATTTGTGACTCCTTCAAAGAACTATCTTCAGGCCACTGGAGCTACTTTGCAGGCCCGTGCCCAGAGCCAGGGAGTTTATATACACCTTCATCCCCATGCTGGGGCAGTTCTTAGCCAATGGCTGACAGGGAGGGTGGAAGCCCAGCTTCCTTGCCTCAGGTCAGGATAACTGTGGTGTAACTTACACTCCCGAGCCCCCGGTCAGGATGAAGCCACCCTCCGTGGGGCTTTGCCTGGAATTGCACCCTTCTTGGCTTCCTCCCCTTCCCCATCCTGCTTCCCCCATGCTCTTACTCATCTCTCCTGAGATCGATTCCTTAATCCCTTGCGAACCAATCCTGGTCCCAGGGTCCAACCCAAGTTTCCATCTCTGCCCTGTGGAGCTCACAATCTAGTGGGGAGACAGGCATTGTTCACAGGATCCTAGAAAAACAAATTTCTTTATAAATGGACATCAGTGCTCTGAAGGAAAGCAATGGGGTCTCTGAAAGCTGTTAACAGAGCAATCAGGAAAGACTCCCTGGAGGAGGTAGTGCTTCCTGTAGGATGAACTCTGAAAGATAAGAGGGAGTTTAGCCAGGCAACGGGGACAAGGAGGAGGGAGGAAGTTTTGCAGGTGGATAACATAGCAGGTGCAAAGGCCCTCTGGTAGGGCAGAGATCGCCGTGGCTGGAGCACAGGGTGAGATGAAGCCAAGGGGAATTGGTAGGGGCAGGATGGTGCAGCTTGTCGGCGTGTGTGAAGATTTGGGTTCACTTTCTGAAAAGGGTGGAAACACACCCAAATGTCAAGAAGAGGGTGGACTTGAGAGATTTAAATTTTTTTTGAAATTTTGAAAAATATTCTTCAACCCACAGGAATATACCCTGTGAATAAACCCAGTTTCAGGCACAAGAATGTTCACTGCAGCTCTGTGTGTGATATTTTAAAAATGTAGAGCCTAGTGGGATGTCTGTCAAGAGAGGGCAGGTTAATAAATTTGGTCCATCCATTCAGTGAACTCCTGGACAGCCTTTAAAAAGCATGGAGGAGGTGTGAACTCACCCCATGTCTCCTTAGGCTGGGCTGTTGGGCGGGTGAAAAATGTGCAAAATAGACTATTGCATGTTCACAATTACCTAAAAACAAAGTATATCTAGAAACTGTTTCTAGAGAATTACACACAAACACACGATTGTTAAGAGTAGCTACAGCAGTGTGTAGCACATAGTAGGTAGTCAGTATTAGTTGAGTAAGTGAGTGAATGAAAGTCTGAATGCACACTTGGGTTGTTGCTTCTGGGGAGTTGAAATGAGGGTAGAGAGTTTTACTTCTTTCCTTTTTTTAAAAAAATTAATTGTTTGTATTTTTGGCTGGGTTGGGTCTTTGTTGCTGCACGCGGGCTTTCTCTAGTTGTGGTGAGCGGGGGTTACTCTTCGTTGCGATGCACGGGCTTCTCATTTGCGGTGGCTTCTCTTGTTGTGGAGCATGGGTCTGGGTGCACGGGCTCAGTAGTTGTGGCTCACGGGCTTAGTTGCTCTGCAACGTGGGATCTTCCTGGGTCAGGGATCGAACCCGTGTCCCCTGCATTGGCAGGTGGATTCATAACCACTGCACTGCCAGGGAAGCCCCTACTTCTTTACTTTTTTTTTTTTTTTTTTTTGCTGTACGCGGGCCTCTCACTGCTGTGGCCTCTCCCGTTGCGGAGCACAGGCTCCGGACACACAGGCTCCGCGGCCATGGCTCGCGGGCCCAGCCGCTCCGCGGCATGTGGGATCCTCCGGGATCGGGGCACGAACCCGTGTCCCCTGCATCGGCAGGCGGACTCTCAACCACTGCGCCACCAGGGAAGCCCTTCTTTACTTTTTAATCTTACATTCTTCCATAAAGACAAATTGTCTTCTGCTTGCATGTGGGTTTTTTACTGTAATTTTTTTAGCCTTTGTCCAAGTGTAATTTACATACAACAGAATTCCCTGATGTTAAGTGTGCAGTTTGATGAGATACAAGTATATACAAATGCATGCAATTAGTATACAAATATATACAATCATATAAACCACACCAGATTCAGCTATAGGACATCTCCATCACCCTCCGCATTTCCCTCCTGACCCCTTTGTGGTCAATCCCCACTCCCCACACTTTGGCCCCCAACCATCACCAGTCTGCTCTCCGCCACTATAGTTCTACCTTTTCTAAAATTTCATACACATGAAATTGTATGGTGTGTAGTCTTCTGAATTTGGCTCTGAAGGATGAGGGGGAGTTTAGCCAGATAAAGAGGTAGGGGAGGCGGCAAGGAGGGAGGAAGCTTTGCAGGCAGATGGCAAAGCACGTGCAACTATATGGTTTTAGTGGGTTTTTTTGAGATTCACATATGTTGTTGCTTGTATCAAGAGTTCGTTCCTTTCTATCGCTGAGTAGTACTCCATGGTATGAGCAGACCTGGTTTGTTTATTTGCTCACCAGTTCACTCCCTGGCATACCTGTTCGAGTCCCAGGTCACATGGCCCCGCCTCCACCCACCCATTTTCCCACTGTCCTGGTCCCACCCCCTCACCCTCACACACACAGCCCCCTGCCCTGCACATGCCTCCTGCCACTTTATTGCCTTCCCCCATAAAACCCTGTGAAGGGAAGAGCCACATCCCTCCTCAGTGACCTTTAAAGGTGCAGGTAAAGGAGGTGGCCGTGAAGCCAGCGCCGTGGATGATCACGGTAGCCGCCTCCTCCACCAGCTGAGGCCAGGCCTTTCGTCTAGGAGAAAGCTGGGCAAAGGGCCAGACAGGGGGCCTTGGCCGAGGCCTCTTCCCCCGGGGCCCTAGCTTTGCCTCCTCTGAGCCTTAAGAAAGGAAACCGAGTCTGGAGAAGGAGGCAGAAGAGACCATTGCTCCTTGGAGGGTCACCGAGCATCCCATGTGCTCCCAGGAATGACCGCCTTTGACCCCCACACAGCCTTGCATGGTATGAGGCTCCCTGTTTTCGAAATAGGGGAAGGGTAGCTCAGAGAAGGCAAGAGCTTGCTCACGATCACACAGCTCAGAGACCAGGCAAGCCGGGACTTCACCTCCTCACCTGCTATTGGCTACTGAGTTGCTTGCAGGTCCCGCAAGATCCAGAGAGTGAGAGAGAAAACCTCCTAGAAGCAGTCAGGCCCCTGTGAATGTTTGACAGGAGCCAAGCAAGGTCATCCTGTTCTTCCCTCTGGCCTCACTTCACTGGAGAGCCAGACGGCAGCAGGGAACACACTGTTTCTCTGCACTGTCTACTTGGGTCCTTCTCTCCACCATCCCCATGAATTAGCCTAAACCACTCCAGCTGTCACCTGACATAAAAAGGAAGAAACACATGAGGGGGTCCCTCCCTACCAGGCAGGGTGGAAGGTTAGACCCCAGGGCTAGGAGGAAAGGGATAGCCACCTGCCTCACTAAGAGCTCTTTCTCCCCTACCTGCCTATTTACATTCCCTGTCCCCCTCCGTCCCAATAAGCCAGTAATAATAATCCATTTTTTAAAACCCCGCAGTCCCTACTGCTGGGCTCAGGGACGCGAGATAGCTGCCTCTGGCTGTCCATAAACATAAGAGACAGATGTTGCCAACATCTGGAGACCAGGGAGGCCCAGTCCTGCCTGGAACTGGGAAGAGTGCCCGGCTGGGCAGAGTGCTCCAAGGGGAGGGGACCCCTACCTGTCACTCATCTGGACAGGGGCCACTTCCACCCCAAAGGAGGGCCCCTAGGGCCTGGCCAGGGCTCCCAGGCGTGGAGGCCCTTTGGAAGGGAAGCTGGGCGGATGCTGCCTGGAGGGAGGGGACTTCAAAGGCTCCCCTAATCCCCAGTGACATTTTCAGACACAGGAGTTTGCTTTTTTATGCTGTGGATCAAAGCCCAAAGCTTTATAAATAACCCTCATAAAAACCAAGGGGCTTGTAAAGTTAACAATAAGTCACAAGGAGTGTGAGTATCTGGGGGCAGGACAGAGGCTGGGGGAGTCCTGATCTGCCCCACCGGCTGGTCACCCACCCCCAACCCCGATGAGACCAAAGATTGAAGTCCCTGCGGGAGGTCAGGAGGCAGGCCTGGAGGGCGGGGTTGGACTTGGCATCTCTTCTCCAGCCCCCTGCCCGCCCCCTGTAGGCATCCTAGAGCTGACCATTCATTCATTAAATCATTTCTTCTCTCATTCATTTTTTCAATTGGTCAATCAACAAACATTTCCTGAGGTTATCCCTGGGCAAGGGCCCTGGCCAAGGAGCTTTGGCATTACTGGGGTTCAAATCAGCACTGCTGCTTCCAAGCTGGGCAACTCCTAGAAAATCACCTCACCTCTCTGAGCCTCAGTTTCCTCATCTGTAGAATGGGGATACATTTCGATCATGTCCTAAAAGAGTCATTGGGAGTCCTAGGTGGCATGGCATTTGGTAAAGGCTCAACACGTGGGTTATTATTATTATTAATCAGGCAGATTGATAATAATTATTATTAATAAAAAAAGAAAGGGACTTCTTTTCTTTGTCTGGTTCCCACTCCTCAAAGTAACTTCCCCTTCTACCCTCATATCTGTGGGGCCTCAGTTGGGAGGTGGGTATTTTCTGTGCAGTTACAGGAGCCATGAGCCATCACCCAAGGAGAGGCTATTCCTAGAGCCGGGGGCGGGGGGGATGTGAGTTCAAATCCTGTCTCCAACACTTCCCAGCTGCGTGCCCCTGGGCCCCTGTCCTCCCTCTCCGAGCCTCAGTTTGCTTATCTGTAAAATGGGGACAGAGGGGAGGATTCAGTGAGGGCAAGAATATCCAGGCCCTGGAACATAGTAGGTGCTCAGTAAATGATAGTGGATCCTTTGGGCCCTTCTCACAGTGGAAATTTCTGGAGGGAGAGCTCAACATCAGTAGAGAAGGGGAAGGAGAGACAGAATTGGCAGATGATGAGGGTTCCTAAAACCCAGCACACTGGGAGCTGGAGCCTGGGCCCTCCCTTGGATGAGGAGGCCAGGATGTAGGACAGACTATGCTTGTGTGAAACCCCCTGCCCCATCAAAGGGCCTCCCCTAAGTGCACGTGGCAGCTTCAGGATGGCGGTGAGTCCATTTCATACATGAGAAAACTATGGCCCAGGGTGGAGGCATTTGCCTGTGGTCACCCAGCTAGATTGTGCCAGGACTGGAATTGGAACTCAGGCCTGGCTGATTCCCGATCAGCATTTTCTGCTGCTCCTGTAGGCACCAAAGGTGGGCAGCCCAGAGCTGGTTTCTCCCGAGCAGCACCCACCTGACCCAGCTATTCCTAACAAAGCAAATGCACTCCCAGAACTGGGAACCTGGTTTCACATCTGTGCAGCTCCTGTTATGGGAGATTCAAATTTAGCTGCTGCCACCCAAGCTGCCAGCTTCTGTGTTCTCTGAGAAGAGGGATTAGGGCTGGGGAGCCAGGAGTGGTGGGCACGTGTCTTAGTCCGTTTGGGCTGCTAGATACTAGAGACTGGATGGCTTATGACAACAGAAATCTATTTCTCACAGTTCTGGAAGCTGGAAGTCTGAGATCAGGGTGCTAGCATGGTCAGGTGAGGGTTCTCTTCCAGGTTGCAGATTTCTCACTGTGTCCTCACATGGCTGAAGGGGTGAGGGATCTCCTGAGGTCTCCTTTTTTTTTTTTTTTTTTTTTGTGGTACGCGGGCCTCTCACTGTTGTGGCCTCTCCTGTTGCGGAGCACAGGCTCCGGACGCGCAGGCTCAGCGGCCATGGCTCATGGGCCCAGCCGCTCCACGGCATGTGGAATCCTCCCGGACGAACCCGTGTCCCCTGCATCGGCAGGCGGACTCTCAACCGCTGCGCCACCAGGGAAGCCCCTGAGGTCTCTTTTATAAGGGCACTGATCCCATACCTGAGGGCTCCACCCTCATGACCTAATCACCTCCCAAAGTCCCCATCTCCAAATACCATCACTTTGGGCATTAGGGTTTCAACATATGAATTCGGGGAGGACACAAACATTCAAGCCATATCAGTGTGCTGGTGAATTTCACTCACTGGTTCCATCACTCGGTCAGTCACTGAACAAACGTTTATTAGCCCCTGCCACATGCCAGGCCCCATGCTGGACACCAAGGCTGCTGTGCACACCAGATAATCAGGGGCCCTGCCCTGCTAAGCTGACAGGGAGGAAGCAGGTACGTTCCAGAGTGATCAGGGAGCACAGAAGTGGAACTCAACCTATATGTGGAGGGGGGTCAGTGAGAGATTTCCGGTAGAGGTGACAATTGAACTGGGACGCAAACAATGAGTAGAAGTTAGCCTGGGAAAGGGGGAAGAAGGACATCTCGGGCAGAGGGAACAGCCTGGGAAATGTGAGAAGGCACAGGATGTAGACACAGAAGGGGCCCTCCCACAAGCCTCCTTTGTTTCAAGATCAGAATCCTCTGAGCGGCAGGTGTGTCCAGCACCATGTGACCCTCACAGCCACTGTGCCCCTCACCCCTATCCCCAGCTAGATATTATTCCCATCACGGCACCTGAGGCAAGGGAGGCTCAGAGAGGTTGAGTAACTCGATTGAGGTCACACAACAAAGACTTTGGAGCTGGACCAGCTTGGTGGTCCAAGGAGCTGTTTATCGGGGGCCCTCCCAGAGTCTCCAGGGTTTACAGCCTGCACCCTCAGCAAGTCATCTCTCCCTGATGAGTCTCAGTTTCCTTACCTGCAAAATGAGACCTAGGTGAAGTGCCCCCTCACACACCTGTTAAAGCCACATCTCTCACTGACTTCATTAGGGCAGTTGGCCTGGAAGCAGTGGTCCCTGGGGGAGGCTCAGCTACAAACCCTGTCCCAACTAGGCCAGGGACAAGGGGATCCCCCTGTAGGCATCTGGCCTAATTGGCAGGAGACCCCCGGGAGCTGTGCCCGCTTCGCTGTTATCATTTCATGACGCATGAAACATTGGTTTCAAGCGCCTCTGAGCCAACCCCAGGACCCAGCTCCTCTGTGGCCGGAGAATGGGCTTCAAAAGCCAGACGGAGCCCTTCTCCCTTCCAGGCCCACACTGGATACCTCCCATAGATGCCATCACTTGATTCCCAAAGCACCCAGGGAGGTCAGTACCTGTGTCTCCACTTTCCAGAGGAAGATTCAGGGTTGGGGCACCACCCACAGAGCCCTAGCCATGCTGGGGGCAGCACTTGAGGGCTCCCTGGCTTCCCAAGCCTCGGTTCTCTCATCTAGAAAATGATGATGAGGCCCCTCTTTGGGCAAGGGATGGCCTAAGTTTCCTCATCTGTAAAATGGTGGGGATCTGACTTGCCAGGTTCCCGAAGGATTAATCACCAAATAATAAAAATAGTGCACAACTATTGAGCACCTACTGTGTGTTGGGTGCTTTTTAGGATCTCTGCAGGTATTAACTCTTTTAATTCTCATAGCAATCTCTGGAGGTAGCTCCTGGTACCATTCCCATCCTACAGTTGAGCAAACAGAGGCATTGAGAGGTTAAAAAACTCACCCAGGACTTCCCTAGTGGCTCAGTGGTTAAGAATCCACCTGCCGATGCAGGGGACGTGGTTTTTTTTTTTTTTTTTTTTTTTCTTTTTGCTGTATGCGGGCCTCTCACTGTTGTGGCCTCTCCCGTTGCGGAGCACAGGCTCCGGATGCGCAGGCCCAGCGGCCATGGCTCACGGGCCCAGCCGCTCCGCGGCATATGGGATCCTCCCAGACCGGGGCACGAACCCGTATCCCCTGCATCGGCAGGCGGACTCTTAACCACTGCGCCACCAGGGAGGCCCGGGGACGTGGGTTTGATCCCTGGTCTGGGAAGATCCCACATGCAGCAGAGCAACTAAGCCCATGTGCCACAACTACTGAGCCTGCACGCCTAGAGCCCGTGCTCAGCAACAGAAGAAGCACTGCAATGAGAAGCCTGCGCACCGCAACTAAAGAAAGCCCTGGGGCTTCCCTGGTGGCGCAGTGGTTGAGAGTCCGTCTGCCGATGCAGGTGACATGGGTTCGTGCCCCGGTCCGGGAAGATCCCACATGCCGTGGAGCGGCTAGGCCCGTGAGCCATGGCCATTGAGCCTGTGCGTCCGGAGCCTGTGCTCCGCAGCGGGAGAGGCCACAGCAGTGAGAGGCCCACATACAGCAAAAAAAAAAGAAAAAAGAAAAGAAAGCCCGCGTGCAGAAATGAAGACCTGATGCAGCCAAAAAAAAAAAAAAAAAAAAAAAAAAAAAAAACCTCACCCAAACTCAGATAAAGGTCTTAACACAGGAGGCCTCAATAAAGCTTAGCTTTCTTTTTTCTGTTCCACTCCCTTCAGTATCCAAAGAACCCCTGCCCACACTCTCCACCCTTCCCGTATCTTCCACCTCCTTCTACACAGTGACAAAGTGTGTCCTTTGTGGGATCACCCAGGGCACAGAGTTGCAAATGCTTTTGCCGTGACTGAAGTGAGACAGCGGAAGGAACTTCCCAGCCACGGGAGCTGTGAGCCAAAGAGTGTGTTCCCCACAGTCAAGGCTGAGAGATGCTGAGAGAAAAACTTCCACGAGACAGCAATAGGGGCCGGGGGCAGACAGCCCCTCCAAGTTCCTTCTGGCCTTAGGATTCTAGAAGCAGGACGGCAGCGGGCCCACATGGTGCCATCTTGCTTGTATGTTTCTCCCTGGGGCTGGAGAATGCCAGGCTATTGTCTGGCACGGGGGGAGGGGGAGCTCCTCTGCAACAGGATCCTGGGATTGGTGACAACACCCCCTTCGCCACCCCATGCATGCCAGCCCCCCAGAGCAGCTGGGCAGCATTTCTGCTGTCTGTGGGCTCATTTATCATTCCAAGGGGGGCATCGCTGCCGTGAGGTCCCTGGGGACAGCTCTGCTGGGCCCCATCTGATTGAAATCCAGGCCCAGTGCACACACGGCCCAGGGAAGTGGCCGCCCAGAACCTGAAATAAATAATACCACAGGCAGGAGGCACAAATCTGCCGCTAATTATGGCACATCCTGATTAAATGGGGTGCGTAAATAAATATTTCAGCTTGAAAGATGAATCGGCCTGGAGGACCGCTGTGGCCAGCCCCGCTCTGAGCCTCTCTTGTCCTGCTTCTTCCCCGTAGGGGCAGACAAAGGACAGAGCCTTGGCCTCTCTTGCTATGTGACTCAGGATCGGCCTCTCTCCCCACTCTTGGTCTCAGTTTCCTCATCGATCAAATGGGTATCAGTGATCACCCTTCAGCCAAGTTCAAAGGTCTGGAGTTAGAATCTGAAAGGGCATTTGGGGTGACCAGGTTTCACAGAACCAAGGAGGAGTGATATTAATAGTAAAGAATAAATAATTGGGGGCCAGGTGGTCATGAGTTTGAATCTCAGCTCTGGGACCATCCCAGTGCCTCAGTTTTGTATGTTGGGTGGATGCGAAGAGCCAGTGGGTACTCTGAGCTGCGCCTGGCACTTAGCACAAACGGTAGCTGCTTTGAGGATAAGCGACACCACACACGTTACTGTCACTGAAGTGGAGGTCCCCAGAAGACCCAGCCCCAGGCAAGGTCCACATTCTCCACGCCTGCTCGGAGGCCCCCACCTAGAGACTTCTGTGCCTGGCCTAGCAGATACCACCTACTCACTTCCGAGAGGCAGAGTAGTAATAGAATCGGGGGCCCAGGGGAGTGGAGGAGGAGGGAGAATCATCCTGGAAAAGTTTAAATCAATTAACTCCCTTCCAGAAAACAGGCTGGGAAATGTAATGGAGAAATAATGACTTTTCTCCACAGGATGGAATGACATAGACCAGGGCTCAGCAAGGAATTGGGGAGGCAGGAGCAAGAGCCCTGTCTGTGACTGCCTGTGTGGCCTTGAGTAAGTCTTGTTTCCCTCTCTGAGCCTTCATTTCCCATCTGTGCAAGGGGAGGGCTTGGGCCAGGAATGGCTAATAGATGGCATGCCTCCTGTCACTCTCCCCTCCCATGCCCATGGCAGGCATTGCTAATCAACTGCAGTACTGTTTTCATTGAACCAGGAGGCCGTAGCAAAACTAATCCAAGCCAGTGCTCGAGGCATTTCCCCTGGATGAGCCAGAGTTGGCATACAGGCACAGACTGGGTTTAGAGGGTCTGCAAGTCCTCCACTAGCACTAGGTCAATATTCACCAGCACCATTAATTATCACTGGTTTGATAGACTCAGAATCCATCACAGCACTAATAGCAAAGGTTAGCATTCCCTGAGTGTTAGCTCTGGACCAGGCACCGGTCTAAATGCTTTCATATATTAATCTAATCTAATAACCATTAGATCTAATAACCATTAGATAAACCATTCCTATTATTAGTATGCTCATTTTAAGCCCAAGGCTCAGAAAGGGGAAGTGATTAGCCCACGATCACACAGCTAATAAATGGGATCAAGATTCAAACCCATGCACCTGTCTCGCCGGAAACAGGCCAGATGGGGTAAGGGAGACCTTCTCTTCTCTTTTCATTGAAAGCCTAGGGAAGAGAGCCACCATCTCTCCCCGCCGAGCTCTGTGCCAAATGTGTCACACACATTCTCAGTTTGGAACTACAATTATCCTTATATTCTGGATGGGGAAACTGAAGCTCAGAGGGGTGATGGGACCTGCCCAAAGTCATATGGCTGGTCGTTTGCTAGGGGTGGGGTGAGATGGCACTGTTCTCTATTTTCCACTGGCCCCCACCTGCAGGAATGATGCCCATTTATCCTGGCACCTCCAGTGCCCTGCCCAGGACCTGGCACCCTGGGGTCATGGAATGAATGAATGATACTAGTACTAGAGGAGTTCCAGGCTTAGGGTACACACCACCCCTTCCATTACCAGCCCTTGGACCGCTAAGCCGACTCCTTGTCCCTGTCCCTTGCTGACCCACCTGCCCCAGCTGGGTGACCTCTCACCTCTGCTCATGACCCCAGATGACCCTGGAGGCTTCTGGTTGGGGACCAGATCCATCACTCCTGACTGGTCTGTCCCAGCCCTGGCTCCCCCCATCCATCTTCCCACCACAGCTAGAGGGAAGGGGATGGTGCTGCTGCTCCAGGAAACGCTGTCCAGTGTCCTCCCATCACCTCCCAGACATCCTCTCCCCACCTGCAGAACCATTTGGTCAAATACCTTGGAACCCAATATATGACAGCTAAAGGCAGAGGGCTCTGGCTGGAGGGTACAGGGTGTGAAGGCACCTGCCTAGTACCCAACCCTCCCTCTTTGCCTCCCAGCAGCCCCCAGGGTGGAGACCCCAGAGACCCTCCAGAAAGCCATGGAGAAAAACTCTGTCCTGGGGACCAGGAGACCTGGGTTTGAATTCCTGCTCAGCCACTGGCTCGCTGTGTAATCTGGAGCAAGTCCCTCCCCTTCTCTAGACCTCACTTTCCCCATCTGCAACATGAGAGGATTGAACTCAGTGGTTTTCAAACCTTTTATTGTTGGAACAGTGGAGAGCTTTCTTCAAATTAAATCACGTGCTGAGTTCCGAGAGGAAAAAGAGATGAAATTGAATGTTCTCTGGTTGAAGTTGGCGGTGTGAGGAGTAGAGTGTGGACCCCAGAGCTCTAACTTTTCCAGCTCCATTTGCCCACTGCCACCACTTACTAGTGGTCCCTGAGGCATCTTTCTAAAACTCTAAGGTTCCTAGAAAGACTTTGAAAACATAGGAATAGATATTTTTTCAATCATTTTATTATGAAACATTTCAAACCTACAGCAAAGTCGAAAGACATTTACAATGAACACTCAAATATCCACCATCTAGAATATTTTACTGTACTTCCCTTATCAAATAAGGGCACCCTCAAAGCTCTGCAAAATGCCATGACTCAGAGAGGACTGTGCTGGGGGCAGGGGTGGTTCTGAGTCCTTCCTGGGAAGCCCTGCGAATTCATGATGGCAACACCAGCTGCCTTAACAAATAGACCCCAGCATCTTAGTGGCATATCTCAACAGAGGTTCATTTCTCACCTAACAGTTCAGAGCCTGTGTTGTTGGTCAACAGATGGGCAACTTTCCTCAAGTGATTTAGAGACCCAGGTTCATCCATCTTTGGTCCTGCCTTGACCTAGAAGGGTCGATCACCTGCCTTAGGGCAGAAGAGAAAGCTTATAGAGAAAAGGCACATTCAGGTCTCACATCATGCTTGCTCACATTTCGTTGGCCAAAGCTACTCATTCAGCCATGCCTGGAAGCGTCATCCCCAGCTATATATATTCTCCCTGGGCTCTGTTTCTCGGCGTCATCTCACCCATGGAATGGGCTATGAATTTCAGCAGGGGGTTGGCTATCTTTGCCATATCCAGCCTGGCTGGAAGCCCCACCGGTCACCCTAAGTCATCCTAACCATCCCCTGTCTCCATGCTATCCCATGCCCAGCCAGCTCTCCAGAGGAGTTTAACTTTGCTCAATAAACATGTATTGAGCTCTTATTGTATACCTGGGCTCTGCGCCAACCCTTGACCATACAAAGACGAACAAGATCAGCCCCCTGTCCTTCAGCGCCTTCCAGTAAATGAAACAGACAGCTCTTTCCCCTCGAACCCTCCCTTTCCTGAGAGAAAGCCCGTGAGATTTTCCATTTAGGAGGGAGGGTACATGTGACGCTGGAACACTAGAGGAAGGATTGGATGTGATAGATCTTTACTAGGCACATTTTGTGTGCCCAGAACATTCACGTGGGTGAGCTCATTTCATTCTTTCACTCTGGCAAAGGCACTTTCTCCATTTCATATAAGCTAATGGATGCCCAGGCTCAGAGTGGTGAAGGACTTGCCTAAGGTCACACAGCTAGTAGTGGAGAGGGGATTTGAACCCAAATATCACTTTCTAGTTCCCTGCCCTTTTCTGCTCCGCCAGGGTGTCTTCTGGAATCTGTGATAGAAGAGAGACACAGAGCATTAGCTTCCTGACACAGGCCCTAAGCTAGGGGCTTCACACATGTCCCCTGATTTCTAAATCCCTACACCCATGAAGTCGGGGCTGTTATTCTTGTCATTTTAGAAGGTAGAGAGCCGAGGCTCCGAGAGGTGAACTGACTTACCCAAGGCTGCACAGCCAGTTTAATTTCATATCCTGGTCGGTTTGACCCCATTAGGTCACATCTTGATGTATGGGTGGTTTTTATGGCTAAACATAGAGGCAGTGGGACTGTTCCTTGTTACCAGGATGGCTTAAAAGGCAAAGGGATGCTTTCTCCATTAACGATGGCGCGAACATATTTTAAGGAATGGAATGGTGTCTCTGAGCAACAATGGTTTACAAAACAGCTGCAGACAGCTTAGCAGATCCCCTCCCTGCTGGATCCCAGCCAGAAGGGGGCTCTGGGGCAAGGGAGGAGGCACCTTCCTGGAGCTCTCTGGGTCTGAGCCAGGGGCTGGGGCTGCGGGAGGGAGCCCAAGGCGACCGGGCAGGAAGCAGGGACCCAGCCCATCGACAACAAGGGCCCAATCAATGCTATCTCCCCAGGCCATGCCTGGCCAGACATTGATTTCTGCCGCTGTTGTTAACTCCCTGTTTATGTAACGCCTGAACTTTGCACAACTGAACCGTTTCATGTTCAGAAGAGGGCCTGTTGCCATGAAAACCAGGCTGCACATGACAGCCGGGATGCGGCGGTATCCCTGTTTTATTGGCCTACACTGAGTGTATTTTAACCTTGATAAGTCAATAACTTTTTGTACAAAAGGAGATCTGCCAGGCAAGCTGGGGAGGGCCGGCTGGCCTTTCCAGGCCAGAGGGGAGGTGGGGCGGGCTGGGTTTAATCCCCTGGAAATCTCACTGTCATTCAGAGCCCAGGAGAACCAGGCCCAGCTGGCCAGAGAGCAGAGATGACCTTGTTGGGGGGGGTCGCCTTTGAGGGGGGGTTGCCAGGACTACCCCCATCTCCAACCATTTCTGGTTTGTTAAGGCCTCCAGCTAAGTCAGCAAGCCTTCGTGCAGAGACACCCACCAGGGCTCAGAACCTAGTCCCACCCACTCGAGAGCTCTGTGCCACCCTGATCAAGGCCACTGACCCCACCTCAGGGTCCACACCTGTAACACAGGCCAGTGGGTCCTCTTCATAGCTTGTTGCAAGGTTTATAGATCACGTATGAGAAGCACCTGGGGTAGTGCCTGGTGCATAGCAAGGCCTCAGAAGATGGATGTTATTATAATTATTGTTGCTATATTTTACAATAATAATCATTGATTATGCTTATAAAGAGCCCATTAGGCTTTTGGAAATGTTATACATATTTTCTCATCATAGTCCTTGAGTTAGGCAGGGCTAGTCCCAATTTTCAGATGAGGAAACTGAGGCCCAGGGAAGTTGGCTGGCTTGTCTAGGGGGTCATGTGATAAGATGGTGGTGCCGATTGAAGGAACAAAGACTCCTAACTCCCAGTCCAGTGCTCTTTCAAACTCCATGCACAGGAATAGCCAACCCTGACTCTGCAGACATCACTAATCAATGGTAGCACAGTGTTCTTTCCATTCTAATCCTGAGTGAGGCCTCAGAATCCCCCTCAACACAGAGCTGGTATTTGAGATGAGACTCATATGGAACTCTGTGCTCCCAAAACGGCTCCAGGTTCAAGTCCCACCTCTGGCCCAAACTTACTGTACAACTTTGGGTGAATGCCTTCCCCGGGGTTTCCTGATCCCCAGTAGTGAAACAAAGGATGCGAGGCATTTAATGGTTCCTGGATTTTCTGGGGGGTCTCCCAAGTGGAAGGGACCCCCACCACCTCCTGTTTCCTGTCCCAACAACCCAGGCCCCTCGAACCCTCCCCAAACTCCATCTACAAATATTGACAGAGAAGCTGGTATGTGTCTGTGATTACACAAGGTGCTGGGGACACAGCAGTGAAGATGGTGACATTGAGTCCCACCCCTACAGAGCTGACAGTCTAGACAGGGAGACAGGAAACAAACAAGTCAACCCACAGTGCTCAGAGAGTTGCCAACAGTGATAAGTTTGGGGAAGGGAAAAGCAAAAGGGAGGTGCTCTGGGGAGAAGAACTTCAGATGGGGGTAGACAGGGAAGGCTTCTCCAAGGAGGTGACATTTAAGCTAATGAGCCAGCCGGGTAAAGAGCAGAGGAAGAGTGGTCTGGGCAGAGGGAACAGCTCATGCAAAGCCTTCGAGGTGGGAAGCAGTTTGGCGCCTTCAAGCAACCAAGAGGAGGCCAAAGTGGCTAGTGGGATGTGAGGGTGGGGTGTGGTCGGGGACCTTGGGAGTGCCAGTCCCTGCGGCTACCTGGGCCTCCTCAGCACCCCTCTGTTGGCCTCCTTGCCCCATCCCCCCAAAGCTTGGCCCAGAGAGAGGCTCCAGGTACTGGGGATGGGGGGCAGGGCCGGGTGAGTAACAAGGTTACACGTGCTTCTCCTTTCTCCTTTTCTCCAGAAGAAGCATAAAGAGCTCTTTCTTTTCTGCTTATTAATAGCTCTGATTAAATTATCTCTGAAAAACCTACATGGCATGCACCAATGGGGGCTCGGCTCCCTCCAGGCTCTGGCCTAGATTACAGCAATGAGGGCAGGTGAGGCACCTGGGGGATGGGGAGGGAGGCTGGGCCAGGCCTGCTCCCCCTACCAGGATAAAGGCTCAGTCTCAGCCTCCTCGCCTCCCTCCCCAGCCCCAGCTCAGCCTCTGAGCCACCACCACTCTGGGGACATTCACCTGGGACACTGGGCCTTTGCATTGACAGTTCCCTTTGCCAAGAGCACTCGTCCCTCACCTCTCCCCTTGGCTACCTCCTGCTCATCTTTCCCAGGACAGCTGATCATTCTTTCCACCATCACTAGCCCACCAGCTGGGTCAGGTGCCTGCTCTATGCTTTTCCCTTCCCTGTTACCCTGGGTGATAACTGCTAGTCGCCTTGTCTGTCCCCCATGAAACTTGATTTCCACAAGGCCAGGGACTGTGTCTAGGTTACTGCTGAGTCCTCAGTGGCTTGCACAGGGCAGGTCCTTAGGAAATGATGAATGAATGAGTAGGGTTAAAGGGGGAATGATCAGGCCTCAGTGAGAGAGGCATGACTAACCTTCCATACGTGGGAGGGGGGAAGCAAACATTCTAGGCTCCAGGCCTCTTGAGCAGTGCCGCTGTGTCAGTTAACCCCATTTCACCGATGGGAAAGTGAGGCACAGAGCAGGTAAGTCACATGGCTAGTCACGTGAAGAGTTAGGATTCAAATCCAGCCTGTGTGATTGCCCTTCCTCTTCCTCTCCCTGCTCCCCCTCTACAAGAAAGCAAAACAGAAACCTGGGCCACATTCATCCATTGATTCAGAGATGAATTCAACAAACCTTTATTGAGCATTGACCATATGTCAGGCCCATGGATAAAGCAGTTTGAATGCAGCCCCTGACCTCACAGAGCCCTCAGGTTGGTGGGGAAGACTGACGAAAATGTGGGCCATTATAACACAGACTGGGTGCATCTATGAAAGGGGAAGCACTCCAGCCTGGAGAGCAGTAGTCAGGGAAGGCTTCCTGGAGGAGGTGGCAGCCTAACGGAACTCTGAAGGAGGAGTAAGCATCAACTACCTACCTGGAAAAGAGGACATTTTAGATGGAGTGGACAACCTGGGCAAAGGCCTGGAGGCCAGAAAGACACCTGGGAGGATGTACAGGTATTTTAACAAGGCTGAAGTGTAAGGGGCATACAGGGCACATGAGGAATGAGGTGCTCTCAGTCCCCTTTCCCCCTTGGGGCCTCTTGGACCCCTGGCTGGAGCCAACACAATGTTCAGGGGCCGACCTGCCTGTTGGTTCTACGGACCGTGGCAAATCCATCTTGACATTGTCTCCATTCACATAATGTAGAGTTATTGGACACGACCAAAAGCAAGGAAAGGCTGGGTGTTGGGGGGCCAGGGGGCAATGGTACAAGGGTCTGACCTCAGGGCTGTGGGCTGCGGGGAACGGTATGGGGTAGTAGCACTGAGCTTGTGTTTGGGGCATAAGTGAAGGTCCGAGGCTGAGCATCTGTGGGGACATCCACCTGCCTGGAAGGGTATAGGGGCACCTGGAAGATGAATTCCCTATGTAGCTACCTTCGAGCCTGCTGCTGCCTGAAATGCCACCATTTAGCACATCATGGACTCACATACCTTCAGAGATGGAGGGGCCTTTTGAGATCATCTAACCCCTTGGCTGCACTTTGGAATAATGTGGGGATCTTTGGAAACTACTGAGGCAGAGACGGGTTGCCAGCTCCAGAGTCTGATTGGCAGGGCTGGGTTATAAGCCCCAACCTCCATTTTATAGCAGAGGAAACTGAGGTCCAGAGAGGAGAAGAAACTTGCCCTCAAGGTCACACCCAGTCAATGAGAGGCTGGTACAGAGCACAATAAATCAAGGTCAAGGGCTCTGGTTGGGACCCCAATCTGTCATCGTGTGACCTTGTGCCAAGGCGCATGGCCTTCCTTGGCTGTAAGATGTGGATAATAATGGAATAGACCTCACAGAGTTGCTGTGAGGGTAAAAGGAGGTAGAAATATGTGATATAAATAGCACTGAGCATGCGCTTTGGCACATAGTAGGTGTCAAGTCATGGTAACCTACGACAGAAAAAATCCCAAACTTTGCAAAGGCTCTGGTGTGGCCCCCTGCCGCCATCTTCCCTTCCTGCTCTCTCTTTCTTCCCAGGGTTTTGATTGTCGCTGTCCCTCGCCTTGCACCTGGCCTGGGTCCACCAAGCATTCTCCCCACCTGTTCACACCCAGGTCCACACAGCAGGTCACCTGGGCAACTCACCCAGACGTCACTGGCAGCTCTGGCGGCTGGCCCAGGAGCTGAAGCAGCTGGTGGCCAGATCACGTTTCCAGGTGAATCCCCTCCCCCACCACAACCGCCCCCCCACCCCCGGGGCGTTTGGGTGGAGCAGCGGGGAGAAATAGAGTGGGGCACGGAGACAGGGAGATGCTGGGAACGGGCAGCGTGGCGGGCGGCCTGAAACAGGGCCAGCTTCTGTCCTAGATAAGGCAGTGGGTGGCCTACTTGGGCCAGCGCTGGAGCTTCCCCGCCGGTGCCTCTCCCAGGCTCTCGGTAGGTGTGGGTTGGCTCCTGGAAGTAGGCTAGGGCCCAGCTATAATCAGCTCCTCCCACTGGGTACATTCACCAGGGTCTCCAGAGCTCTCCACATCTGAATGAGCACAGCTGGCATTTATTGAGCACTTACTGTGTTTGAGTCCTTTCCAGGCAATAACTCACTCTGCCCTCACACCAACCTGTAAGGTAGGAATTATGATACACAGACAAGAAACTGAGGCACAGAGCCATGAAGATAAATGTCAAGGCCACAAGGCCAGGGCTAGAATCCTGCCCAGGTTTTGTGGGACTGGGGGGTACGGGGTGGGATGGGGGTGAGGGTCACACAGACACAGCCTGAGTGTGGTGGGAGGAGTTCTGGCTGCTGCTTTGCATTTCTTTAGGGATCCTGAGATCTTTCCTGGAAAGCTGCCTCCCTAACTTGCTGTGTGATACACCCATGGCAACTGAGGGAAATGTCCCTCCCAGGGCTCAATTTCTCCACCTGTAAAATGGGACTGCTAAATGGGCCAACCCGCGGGCTATCAGAACAATTGAGAACCTATTAAGCTGCTTAGAAAGTAAAAGGCAAGGTGCGTATAGTTTGATGGAGTCAAAATTTGGACCCCAAAGAAAAAAGCAGGGCAAATAAACTTCCAATGAAGTATCAAACAAAACAAAACAAAACAACAAAAACAAAAACCCCAGGTGATACTGTGCTTCATTTTCTCCATCCGTTAAGTTGGGGCAGTGGGTACCGGTGCCTACCTCCCATGTGTGTGGTGAGGATCCCGTGAGGTGAAACTTAAAATGAGCATGGGGCCTGGTTATGTAGTTAGTGCTCCACAGATCTCAGCTGTGATGCCAAAACCAATCACTGCCAACAATATGAATTGAGGCAAAACACTCTGGAGTGTCACTTCACATCTCTTAGCCTCAATTTTCTCTATAAGTTGGGAGTATAATGATAGTACCTGCTATATCAGTTTTCTCTTGTGTAAAATGAGGGTGATAATACCTATCTCACAGGGTTGTGTGTGAGGTTTAGGTAAAGTATCAATACTTTACATGTGTTAGCTTCTTTTTTTTTATGTTGGGGGTAGGAGTTTATTAATTAATTTATTTATTTTTGCTGTGTTGGGTCTTCGCTTCTGTGTGAGGGCTTTCTCTAGTTGTGGCAAGCGGGGGCCTCTCACCATCGCGGCCTCTCTTGTTGCGGAGCACAGGCTCCAGACGCGCAGGCTCAGTAGTTGTGGCTCACGGGCCTAGTTGCTCCGCGGCATGTGGGATCCTCCAAGACCAGGACTCGAACCCGTGTCCCCTGCACCAGCAGGCAGACTCTCAACCACTGCGCCACCAGGGAAGCCCTGTTAGCTTCTTTTATTACTTTTATTATTTTTAACAAACTCCTCATTGGGGTGTTTCCAAAATTAAGTGAAACAATGCAGACAATGCACCTAGCTTGTGCTACCAAATACTTGCTCAATAAAATGATACCGATTTTTCCGCTCCTCTTTCCCGACAAAGGGACTACAAGTACCAGCATGCCCTGCGCTCCCAGTTGGGGCCCCTACGACCGGCGCTGGCGCGCTGCATGCCGGGAGTTGCAGTCCTCGCGAGGCAGGCTCCGCCTCGCCCCAGCTTGGGGGAGGAGGTTGGAGAGCCGCCCTGCCGGCCTTTGAATTTTGCCGCGAAAAGCGCGCGTGGCGGCCCCCGGCTCCGCCCCCCGCAGGACGCGGCGCCGCGTCACCCTGGTAACCGCCTCTCGGCCGCCGCTGATTGGGCCAGGCCGCAGGGGGCGGGAGGGGGGCGAGACGCGGCTGCGGCTGCGGGCGCTAGCGCCTGTCAGTCGGACCGGAGCGAAGCAGCGGGCAGGACTGCAGGGCTGACGGTTCCGTCGAGAGGCTGCGCGCGGCACCCGGGGGAGGCGAAGAGCCGGGCACGCCGCCTGTGGGGCGCGGCGCGCGGCACCCGGGCCCGAGGCGAGACGAGGCGCCGGCGCGCGCCAGGCGGCTTGAGGCTGAGGCCCCGGGAGCCCCCACGCGCCGCCCGGGGCCATGGGCGCGTGAGAGCCCGGCGCGCGCCGCCCCTGCTGCAGCTCGAGAGCTCGAACGCCCAGTACACCATCCTCCGGGCCGTCCTCACATCCGCCCAGCGCCACCCGGACCGGTTATTTCTCGGCGCCGAGGCCCCCAGGGCTGCACCCGAGCCTCCACCGCCCGCTGCCGCCGCCGCGGCTGCCGCTGCTCTCCGGCTTCCCCTCCCCCCACACCCGGGGCTCCGAGCAGGAGGAGGAGGGGCCGGTGCATTCTCGCCGCCTCTCTTTGCAACCTGCGGGGGCCGGTGCATGCCCAGCGAGGAGCCGGGCCGCTGCAGGTGCGTGCAGCCTCGGAGGAGGCGACCCCCCCCCCCACCCTCGGGCGAACCGGGGGGCTGCAAGCCACGGGCGGGCGGTCGAGCGAGAGGAAGCAACAAAGACAGGCTGCAGCTGGGGCCGGCGAGAGGAGCCGTGGTGGCCGGGCTCCTGGCGCGGGCAGAGAGGGCGCCCCGGGGAGCTGCAGCCCCGAGCGGGACCCCGAGGGGAGGCGCAGCGCCGCCCGCCGGACGCTGTGAGCACAGGCCCCCGGCGAGGATGCGCCGCCTGAGCGCCCGCGCGACCCGGACCCCGGGCGGACACGACCCCCGCTGAGCCGAGAAAATCCCAACCCCCGACTTCGGACGGCGTGGGCCGGCGCCTGGATAGACCACACCGACAGCGTCTCTTCCCACCCGGAGAGAGGCATCGGCCCCCAAAGGGGGCTTCCTCAGGCAGCCTCTGCCGCCTCTGCATGGCTGCGACCCGGCGAGCGGAGAGTCGTAGCCGCTGAAACCTGGTGCCCTTCGACGGCCTGGCTGATTAGGTGAGTTCCGCGGGGCGGGGTTCCGGGGTGAAGCTGGGGGCACTCTCTGGCGTCGGGGCAGCCAGATTGGAAATAAAGAGGCCCTGGGCTGTTGGGGGATCCTGAAGCAGCAGTGGCCCTTGTCTGCCCCTTTCTCCCCGCTCACAACTTGTCTAGACCGGCCTGTCGGCCAGAGTGGACACGGGGGGCTCGTTGTGAGGACTCCGGCAGAGCCCTGGGTGGGGCGTCTGCCGGAGAGGAAAGGTCACCCCACCCCTAAAGCCAACAGACAAAGGTAGCAGCTCAATCACCCGAAAATTCCCCGGGAGTTCTTGCGTCTTAGAGGGGTTGGGGGAGCACCCAGGATGGGACACCTTGGGCTTCTCCCGAGTAGCCTCTGAAATCTTCAAGGGACATTAGCTCAGAGGGGGACGTGGTGTCCCGACCATGCAGGTGGCTGCGTTGAGGATTGTGCCCTCTGAGGCTGGACTGTAGCAGGATTCACCTTACCGCCGCGTTCCTACAAAGAGCTCGCAGGGACGATGGTTTCCCCAGTGGGGTCACGGCGTGACGTCACTGCCAGACCTCTGACGTCGCTGCGGTTGCCGTGGCGACGCGACTTGTCCTGACCCGAGGCCGGAGGGGGCGGGGTCGTGGTAACCTGGGGCGAGGCTGGATGCCTTTGAGTAGTGGAGGGGTGAAAGCAGACTTCCCCCACCTCCAACTGCAGTCCTCTGACCTAAATCCCCAGCGCCCCGATGGGGTGGGGGAGGGAGGCAGTGCCAGCTGTCCCTGCTGATGCTCCTCCCCCCAAAGACAGGTGTTTAGCTTTGCCCATATAGCCTGGCAGTGCCTGGGGGCACAGGACTCCCAAGCAGAGCAACTTTCTGCTTTCAAAAGGGGATGCTACAGAGGAGAGCTCCCTGAACCCCAACCAGCAGGCTGAAGTTCCCAGGGTCCCCGGAGTGATGTGGGCCCCCAGCCTTAAAGCAGGCTACTTCTGCTCAGGGAAACAGGGGTGACCCACCCCCAGCCAGGGAAGGTGCAGGGGAGCTGCTGCTTGCTGCCCCTCCAGTCCAGGGGTTCCCCCTGCTGCTCGACCCCAAGATGGCAGGGCCTTGGCCAAGCCTGAACTCTTGACTGCCCCACTCTCCTCTTGGTGTTTAAGATGATTTGACAAGCACAGTGTGGTGCTCATTAAGTGAATGGAGGGTAAGTCAGGCCCATCAGCGCCAAGGTCTGAATAAAGTGTGCCCCTGCCAGGGGCCAGCTTTGATGGGGGTCAGGCGGCAGCCCTCTCTTCCCCGCCACACCCCAGCCCTGGCCCTGTGCCTTGTGAAGGCTCAGAGCAGCATTCTGCTGCCGGCTCTTTGATTCCTCTTCTAAGTTCCTTCCAGCAGTTGCTGCTGGTGTCGGATGTGGGTGAAACTGCTGTGATCACATTTCTAGGAAAAGGTTAGAGAACTGTGTCATTGCTTAAGCAGTGCGGGGTGGGGTGACAGCAGAGGGGAGTGTGTGGCGGTCATTATGAGAAGCCAGGCCCCAGTCTCTACGTAGTGAGCTTTTTTTTTCCCCCCGTTCTCCTGCCAGGCTATCTAGCTAGATTTAACAGGTCGATAAGTATCAGTGGAGCTGCTTTGGGGGGCTTGGCAGGGAGATGATATTTCCAGCTGAAATGGTGTCGTTAAACACACAGGCTTCCAAGGACGGAGCAACGGCAGATGGGGGTAGAAGCGGGAGAGGTGGGCAGAAGGGCTGTTTGCGCTGCCTCTAGAAGCTTCCCAGTTTAGAAACAAACTCGGAGTGCGCGCCAGAGATCCACAAACACAGGCAGTCGGAGGTCCTCCGTGGAGTATTTACACTTCCACAGCCAAGGCAGAGGGAGAGGCTGTCAGAATTGGGCAATTCCTTCTGTTCCCTTCCCTGGGCTTGGCAATAGCACCAGGCGACAAGCAGGAGGGAGTGCCAGCTTACCCGGCGTCTCCTACGTGCCTGGCATTTTACAGGATCTCAGTTACTCTTTGGAGTAGCTTATGTGCTGTGGCCCATTTTACAGATGAGGAAACTGAGGCCCAAACAGAGGAAGCAACAGGCTACAGGTGCTCAGCCAGGCAGCTGCAGAGGTTCAGCTCTGAACTGCCTTGGCTCCTGAGTCCCCAGGTCTTCCCACCCCCTTCCATGGGTGGAGGGAGGCACCCCCACTTGTTGGACAAGGGTCCCTGTAAGACTCAGGGGCCATCTGCTATGGAGGCACTGCGATGCCTTCCCACACTGAAACCCGGGTTTGAATCCTGCTTCCCCATTACCTACAGGACAGTGTTGAGCAGAGTAGCAACTTCTGTCCTGGCCTTGTGAGCAGCCTGTTCCCCTCACCTCCAGCACCCCTTTCTCCAATACTGGGGTAAGAAAGGTATGGCATGAAACCTCCCTGCCAGGAAGGGTCAAGAGAGCGAGCCCTAGGCTCCTTGTCACCTGCCCTTCTGGGCTTACCTCGGGGAGGGGTGTGAGTCTGCCCTCAGCCATTCTGGGCACCCTCTTGATTGGCCCTCAGCTGGTGGGGAAGTCAAGGATGTTGATGGTGCAATGATAACTTTGGCTCCCAACCCAGCCTGAGGGTCAGGAAGGGCCCTATAGCATGGGTACCATGTGAGTCTCAGAAAGGACAAATAGAGACCTGCCAGGCAGGGGAGTGGAAAAGTGTTCTGGGCATTAGGAGTGGCCATATAGCAAGCCTGAGTGCTGGGGTGTGCTGTTGAGGGGAAGAGGTGGCCCTGGGGTGGGTGTGTCCTGGAGGCTGAGGTGATGGGAGAGATTTAAGCAGGGAGAGAGAGGATCCAGTGAGGGCTCCCTTGACAGTGACGGAGACCCTGGACATCCCTTCCAGTCCGGGGCGGGGGTTGGGGGGTGGAAACCTTCTCAGCTCTCTGAGCAGTCTCCTCTCTCAAGGTGAGCTCCCTGCCTTCCACCCGCAGTAATCCTCATCACAGGTCTAATTCCATATAAGCTCACCCACGCCCTATCCCTTCTGAGCTTCACAGTTGCTCTGGACCAGGGCTGCACTGGGCTGGGTTTCTTAACGCCCAGTGGCTCGTGATTAAGAGCCAGGCTGTGGAGTGGGTCCACCTTGTTGGCTGTGTGACCTTGGGTGAGTAGCTTTGCCTCTCTGAGCCTCAGTTTCCTCATCTGTGAGAAGAAGCAGATAATAGCATCCACTGCCCAGCCTCGTGTTAGGGATTCAGTGAGGGCTGAGCACAGGCGATGGCATACCATAAGCCCTCCATAAATGCACATTCTCATGGCCACTGGTAGCCTCATCCTCAGAACAGGGCCTTGAATGGCTCTCCCAGTCCCTCTTGGAGCCAAAGATCAAAGACCCTAGGGCAAGTCAGGGACCCGAACCCTTCCAGCTGCCTATGCCGTGTCTCCCACCCACCTTCCCAGAGCACCCCACGTGGTGAGCACACGTGGCTCCCATGTGAGCCGTTGGAGGCCTGGGGCTTGGCCAGGGGCCCCCCTGCCCAATCTCCCTTCTGCCCCCTCCGCCTTCCAGTCCCTCACAAACCGGAGGAAGCTAGCGGAGCAGCTCATATTCATGGACCGTAATTCAATCGGGCGGAGATTCCTCTGGGCTCGGGGGCGGGGGTGAGAACGGGGAGGCGCACACAAAAGGGCCGCCTTATTACCTCCCGCGGGCCGGGGATTGCTGCTCTCCCCCAGCAGCGGCCGGAGCCGCCTTTATTGTGTTAACCCATTTGCGAGTCAAGAGCTATTGTGCGCTTTCTCTGCCTTGTGCGGGGCGGGCTGCGGGAGGAGGGCTGCGCGCCGGCCGGTCACCTCTGCGGGCGCCGCCCACCGCCCTGATTGGTTGCTAAGTGATTTGCATCCAAGGTAATCACTTTTATCTCAGAAGGATGTCGACTATAATTATAAGCTACTGACATCTTTTGAAATCTGCCTAATGACTATTTTAGTCTGCACGGGCTGGGGGTGGGGAGGGGGATTCTGGAGGCTGGAGGAGTGGGGTGAGGGAGGAGGCTGGAAGGGGGAGGGATTCCTTCCACCTGGGCCGTTGGTTGGTTGGTGAGTTGAGAAATATCTGAATGCCTACTGCGTGCCTGGAACAAAAGGCCGGGGTGGGGGGTGGGGGGCGGCGCGTGGCGGGTTGCATTCCTAGGGGCGGAGTTAGTACCATTTTAGAGATGGGGAAAATAGAGGTCCTGGGGATGAGCCACCTGCCCAGAATTAAACACCCAATAAGTGGTCGGTCGGGACCTAAGTCTCTCTGACCCTAAATTCATGCGCTGGCCACTGGAGTGGGGTGTAGACAGACATAATAATAGTAATCATTCCTGTCTGATACCTCCCAGGGTTATGTCATAGCCCTAAGAAATGCAGATGCTATTACTACCCCCATTTTACCAGGGAGGAAACAGGGGCACAGAGAGAGTACATTACTACCCAAAGTCACACAGCCAGGGAGGGGCAGGAGTGTGAGGTCTGTTGATGGCCAGAAATAGGGGTGCAGCGTGGGCAGTGAGAAGGGTGAAAGGGCAGGCATGGGTTCCAGCTCCCCTCTCCCTCACCCCTTTGTGTTTCCACTTGGTAAACAACGGGCGTCAGCCTGGTTGAGGGCACCCTGCTGGCCACTGTCTGGGTGGCAAAGCTCTAAGGAATCAGATGGCCGGCAGCCTCCATGGGGAGTAAGATGAGTCTGCAACGGACTCGAATTAGAGACAGAGCCGGAGCAGGGCTGGAGGAGAGACACCGAGGAGGGGAAGACTACAGCTGGTCGCGGAGGGCTTCCTGCAGAGGAGGCTTTTGCTCTGGGCCCTGAGGACTGGGTGGATCTGCCCAGTATGGAGTGAATGGGGATGTCCCTAGGAGGGAGTTCGAGAACCCAGGGGCTTGACCAAAGGGGCAGGGGGAGCTTATAAGAGGGCAGAGGTAAAAGGGAGTTAAGCTAGGAGGATGTGCAGTTAAGCTAGGAGTGTTGCGCCAAGTACCTGACTTGTCCAGGGGAAGAGCAGCCAGAAGCCAGTGAAGGTGTCTGGCAGGGAGGGGTGCACTATGATCTGGGTGCCCGTAGGTCAGTCTGGCAGCCTCTGTAGGGGCTTGGGCGTTGCAGACTGGGACGAACCTTGGCTCCATTCTCGCTGGCTGTGTGTCCTCAGACAAGTCACTTTGCCTCTCTGGGCCTCACTTGCCTCATCTGTTCAAGGGCGTAATAGCAGTTTTCTCACAGGCTTGTGGGTGGGATGAGCTTGAGTGTGCGGAGTGCTTGGGGGAGCTTGACTGAGTCTTTCAGAGCTAGGTGGGCTCAGGCCCAGGACCAGCCAGTCATCCTGGCCTCACAACAAACCAGCATCCCGGCCACAGCAGCTCTTTGGGGCCCTGGGAGCCCCTGCCATTGTGCAGAGGGCACAGGGGACAGAGGCCTGGGAGGTCAGGGGGTAAGGCCGAGGCTGGCTGTGAACAGGCTCCTGAGGATGGGGACTTAACGACTCAGAACTTACTGACCTAGAGTCTGTGGGGCAGGGGCCGAGGAGGGGGAGGAGGAGGGAGGTCCAGCCACCAGCTGTCCGCTCCAGGGTTCGCTGCCAAGGCAGGGGCAGCTGCCCCGCAGGGTCCAGGCCTGAGCTTGGCACTGGTAGAGGCAGAGGTGGCAGAGCCCCAGGCCTGAACTGGGGGCTCGGCTTTGCCCCTCAGCATCTGCGTGACCTCAGTCTCCTCATCTGTCAGATGGGCCAGAGGTCCACTTTGGAGGGCAGCTGTGAGGCTTGGCAGGAACTGACAGCAAGCGGGCAGTAAACAGGAACTGCTATTTTTGCTCTTTATTCATCCGTTCATTCCGGGAGATGCACCGCTCTGTGCTAGGCTCCCTGCCAGGAGCTGGGGATGCAAAGATGAACAAGCCCAGTTGCCTTGAGAGGTGGTGAGGCTTTAGACACACCATCACAGTACAATGGGTAGGTCGCCACAATATAGGAATTCACAGTGTGCAGGCACTGTGCCAGAGGCGGGGTGACAGCAGTGAACAAGCCAGATATGGCCCCTGCCCTCTGGGGCCCCCAGTCTTTCAAAAGCACGCTAGGAAATCAGAGGTGGAAATGACTACTTCCAGCTGTAGTATTCAGGGAGGGCTCCCTGGAGGAGGAGGCACTTTCTATTGCTAGCTTTGGGGGCTTCTGTCTAAACACCTTCACCTATTATGGGAATCACAGGACACGGCTGGTGTCTGCTGTGTACCAGACAGAGCTTTCCGCTTTGGCAACCACATCCTCATGTGGTTCTGGGAAGGGTGTTTTTGTCCCTGTTTGTAAACGGGGAAACTGAGACTCAGCAAGCTTTTGTCCCTGTTGTGTAAATGGTGAAACTGAGGCTCAGCCCAGGGCCACATGGCAGGTCAACAGAATCCCCTTCGTTATCCACACAAGCTTTTGCCTGTCCTCTGCCTGTGAGGGTGCTGGTCTGGGTGGGGCTGTCACAGGAGGATCCTTGGGCAGGAGCTAAGGGGACCAGTTCTGGGCCAGCTGTTGCTTTCATGAGCTCACAACCTTGAGCAATTCACCTCCACTCTAGCCTGGCCTCAGCTGTGTCCTTTGTAAGATGTCAAGGATAGCAAATCCGTGGCAGGTCTGGCTTGCTTTACACTGCTGTGCCCTTGGCAGACATCGCCAGTCAGTTGCTGCCCTCTTCCCCCGCTGAGTTCTTCCCCTGACCTTGGGTTCTTGCCAGGGAGGGCTCTGGGCAGGTGGCACCAGTCAATCAGTGGGGCCTATATGCTGAAGCCTGCTTGCCTGCCTGGCCTCAATAAGCTCAGGGATCCCTTTAGCCCATCTTTGTACGGTTCAGAGGACCAGGGTACCAGAGCGAGGGATTTCTGGGGAATCTCCTCTGAGGATATGGGTTGTTCTTCAGCCATGAGGACTGTTGAGGTGTGAGAGAGTCTGTTACCTTCCTCCAACTCCCAGAGTTGCACAGCCCATCACATGCTCAGCATGGAGTGCTGTAAGCAGATTGTAGATGCTTTCAGTCTGGATAATAATAATAGCATTTACTGAGCTCTTCCTGAGAGCCAGGTCCTTCCTGGGCACCCTCTCTTTCATCATTCCCCAGAGCACCTGCAGTGTGCCTCTCAGCACTCCTAGGAAGACGTCTTAACCCATTTTAGAGATGTGGAAACTGAGGCTAAGAGTCATTAAGCAGAGCAGGGTTACATACTTACTCAGTGGCTGAGCTGGCATTCAAATCCAGGGCTTGAAGTCCACAGCCTGGGACAGACCGGGCAGCCTTCCTGGAGGAGGTGTCATTAAAGGCCAAGGCCTTAAAGGCTGGTGGACTTCTGACAGGCAGAGCTGGGCCTTCTGGGAAAGGGAAGGGGGTCCTTTTAGGTGAAGGGAACAGCATGAGAAGCAGCTCAGAGGCCACAGGCAGGAGTGTTTAGGTTGAGGGTCTAGTGTATGGCTGGATGTGGCTGGAATGTGGGAGGGGACGGGGCTGTGGAGGAGACTGTGGTGGTCTTGGTATTTAGACTTTGCCCTCCCATGGTAGGGGACTATGGCAGATCTTAGAGCAGAGGAATGATCCAATCCTGTCTAAGTGTATTTATTCAGCGCCTCCATGAACCCAGGGTGAGGTCAGCTGGTGCTTGGGGCTACCTCTGGTCTACTGGAGGCTTTAGCCTAGAACCTTGCCTGGCACATAGTAGGTAGGCATCCAAGAAATGTTCGTTGAATGAATCAATGAATGAAAATGCTTACCGGGCTGAAACGCTCCTGGTGTTCCCGTGGGCCCAGCTGCAAGGAGGAGAGAGGCCAGAGTCTCTCTCTCCAGGAAAAGTTGAACACCAGGCCTGGGGGTGAGGGCTGGGGGAGGGAACCAGGCAGGTACCTGGGGCAGGGACTTCCCGCCCTCCCCAACCCTGCTGCGTGTCCCCAAAGCCCTCCTAGACCTTCCCCCAGGGCTGTCCGCCCTCCTCACCACCAGGCGTGGCAGGCAGCCTGGGCCCAGCGCTTGGTGGGGATAAAAGATGAAGGTTCGTGACCATTTTTTAACTCAATAAAGGGAGAGACAAGCTGCAGGCTGCAGGCCGGAGATATAATTAGTTCACAGCAGTGGCGCTTTCTTGATTTAGCTTCTAAGAGAACAAGACAAGGATGTTATACCCAATTAGCAGTAACATCCAGTCGGGGCCTCAATAGGTGAGATAACAAGCTATTTTTATGACTTTTCTTTCCCAGCTTGGAGGGGTTGAGGGGAAAGGGGGTATCGGGGCCTTAATTTCTTTTCATGGGGGAACAATTATTAGTGAACGCGGGATTTCCCAAAGCCAAATGATGCATTTATTAACCCAAATTAAGCAGGCATGCCAGTGTGGCAGCTGGGGTGGCATTTTGAGGCCAGGACTAGTGGAAGGGGTGCAGGCCCCTCACCTCCACTTTGGAAGCCCTTGGAAATGGCTCCAAGTGCAGAGGGTCCCTTGGTGTGGCAAGGGGAAGCCCAGGCCCTTGAGATATTCTTAGTGACTGCCTCGATTTCCCTCCCTGCTTCCAAGAGGTACAAAGAGGCTTTGCCAGTTCCCCTGGGGATGAGGAAGGATCCAGCTCTGGCCCTCGGCAGCTCTTCCTGGCACCACCTGATATCCTTCCTGCCAACTGGGCCAGAGGTTCTGGCTCCTCAACCTTGAACCTGGCATTGCACTCGGCCCGCTGGACCCCCATTATGGCTCGTGCTGCCCGACCACACTCCTGCCTGTCCTGGGTCCCAGCCCCAGTCTCTGGCAGGGGCTGAGTGGTGGTTGCCTCCCCGCCTCCACCCTCATTACCCACACAGCCGGGGCACCCAGCACTGGCCAAGTCTCCGGTGGGCAGGGGAGCCCTGCCAAGCCCCACCCCAGCTGCCTGGCCACACTCCGACTCCTGGCGAGGGCTGGGGGATGCCCAGAGAGGGAGCTGGTATGGCTGTCTCAACACACCGTCATCTTGGGCCACAAGCCCAGAGCAGGTTCGTGGGCCTCCAACCGTCCTGCAGAATGGGGCCCCGCCCTGCCCCAAGTCCCATCTCCCGTCAGTGTGGAGCCCCGTGCTTGTGGCTCACACAACTGACAAATCCAGCCATGCAAAGTGGGAGTTTAATTGCAAACAGTTTTTATGGATCATGGGCCCATCTGTGCCACCATATGCAAAAGGGAAAAAAAAATTCCCATAAAAAAGAAAAAACGTTTCTCCCTGCCCCATCCCCCAAACCGACTCCAAAAGAAACATTTGCCAGGGTTTTTCTGGCTGGAGCCAAGCATGGAGCTGGGATCCACCCTGGGGGCTTCCGTTAGTGTGGGCCTGGCAAAGTCAGGGGGCTAGGTGGGGCAGGGTTGAGCAGGCCGCGTGGGGCCTGACTGCTGAGACGAGGCTCTTTTGGCCTCAGCAAACTGCCAGAAGTTCCTGAACCCACTGGGTTTTCTCTGGGCTCCGGGCCTTTGCACATGCCATGGAGCTGTCCCAGTATCTGCTGTTCTTTCTTGGCATGGAATGGGCACTGTGCAGTGTCGATGCAAATGTGGGCATGAGTGGGGCTCCCGGAACGAGGCGCCTCTTCTTCTGTTTCTAGCCCAGGAAATGCAGCCCCAGGAATTCATTTCCCCCAGGCTGCCCAGGCCTCACAGACTCTGCTCTTCCCATTGGTCCTGGCCACCTGGCATGGTGCCCAGCCCGGCTGGGCAGATGAGCCCTGTCCATGGGATCAGTGCTCCTTGGGACCTCAGGAAGGGCTGAGTGGGCTGGTCATCTGAGAGCACTCACCTCTGGAGCAGCCTGCTAGGGTTCTGTTGCCGTACCACCTCATCCCAGCTGGGGGATGTCAGACTGTTGTTTTTTTCCCCTCCATGCCTCAGTTTTTTCCTCTGTAAAATGGGGATAAGAAGTGGATGCGATACTGCATGTGAAAAGCTCTGTTATCAAAAAAAAAAAAAAAAAAAAAAAAAAAAAAAAGCTCTGTTATCTGTCTGTCACATCTCTTCCCCAAGTGAAGGTCTTTGTTCACTGATGTCTTCCCAGGTTCCTAATCAGGACACTCGATGTTTATTGAATGAATAAGTCAGTGAGTGAATGAATGCATGCATGAGTGAGTGAAGTATTTGGAGGACTCTCTGGGGAGGGAATGAGACACAGGCTCCAGGCCAGCCAGAAGCTCAGGGTTTTTACACCCTTTCTATTGGAGTCTAGAAACCACTCTGCAAACTGTGGGGATTATGAGTTCCATTCTACTGATGGGGAAAACTGAGGCCCAGAGAGAGCCAGGGCCTCTCCCAAGGTCATGCAGCTGGAAAGAGGCCCGAGTTGGGACCGGAACTCTGATCTGACCATGTTCCTGGCCCTCACATTGTAGGTGAGGAAGGTTAGGCCCAGAGTGGGGAAGGGATTCAGCCAAGGTCACACGGCAAGGAAACAGCAGGCAGCGTTTGTGGGGTCCTTCCTAGTCCCTTGTAAACTGAGGAAACTCAGCCCCTGCAGCCGCAGAGCCAGGCCAGCCAAGTGTGCTGCTCCTCCCTCCTCCCCTGCCCTCTAGCTCCCCCAGGTCTGCACCAGGATCCCTGTGCCAGTGGCTTTCCCCATCAACTTCACAAACTGGCAGCTACAGGCCGCATGCTGGGGTCCTGGTGCCTGAGGCCCGGTACTTGGGGCAGCCCTCCTGCAACAGGTAGCGGGGGAAAGGGGACCCCTGGGACCCGGGCAAGCACAGGCCAGCCAGGCCCCTGGCAGGAGCCCAGGGCAGACACCAGGCAGCCCATTCCCCACCTGGCAGTGATCACCAGCTCCCGTTGTAATCATTAGAACTATTAGAAGGAAACGTTCGCTTGAAGCAAATGTCAGGCGCCGAGTTGTGCTTTGTAAACGCTCACAATTAATGCCAATCAGGGCCGGAAAAAAGCCGGCCCGGAATCCTGTCTGTTTCATCTCATTTGTCAGCTGGTGCCGCTCCGTGTTGCACATTTTCATACAATTGCTATAAACATAAAAGGGAAACTCCACAGTGTTCCCGGGCGCCCGGATGGTGCACGCCAGCTTAATTACTTGGGATTCTGCTGTTCACTTGGCCGCCCCGCGCCCATGGAAGGGAGAAAGGGGGACTTTGTGTTGGCAGGATGAGGGCTCCTGGGGGTCAGCCAGGGAGATGGGTCAGGCGCCCGGCCCGGGTCTCCAGCCGTACCCTTCACAGGCTGAGGATGACTGTGAAACAAGAAAGAAAGAAAGAAAGAAAAAAAAAACGCCTAAAATACGTCTGCAAAATCCTCAAGGAGAAAAGAGGGACTCAGTGTTCACCAGACTTTGGCTTTGAATCCCATCTCTTAGAATGATCCATCAGGTTTATTGCCCTCCCCCTGCATGCCAGGCCCTGTGCCATTTGCCAGCCGGGCCTCAGTTTCCCCACCTGTGAGTTGGGGGTCATAGCCCAGTAGGTCAGGATTTCAAGCTGACTGGGGCCAAGCTCTGGGCTGCAGGCATGAAGTAGGCTTTTTCTCATTTAGTTGTTACATGGACCCTTTGAGGGCGGGCTGCTGTTCTTAGCAACAGGGAGTGTGAGGCCCGGAGTCTCACAGCCAGAAGTGGTGGAGCCAGGATCGCTGGACTCCAGAGCCCACCCTGCTGTGCCCTCCCAGGGTAACTGTAGGGTCAGAAGGAGATGATGGAGCTAAAAGTCCCAGCACACAGTAGGTGTTTTCATAAACAGTAGCTGCTGTCATCCCACTGCCTGCAGATGGGCCAGGGGTAGTAAGGGGCTCAGGCTCAGGCCCAGGCCTGAGGGACAGCACCAAAAACGCAGACCTTGCTGGATGGAGGTAGTGAGGGGAGTGGTCTATAGGGGCATGCCGCCCGCCGCCCCCTCCCCCAGTTGCCTCTAATCTGCCTCGGAGGTGCTGGGTGCTAACTGCATGCCAGGCCCGCATACCTAACCAAACCCTCCACTGCCCAGAAAGTTGGGCAGGTTGTCATCATTGCCTCCATTGTACAGATGAGAAAACTGAGGTCCAAACTGATCTAGGGCTGCAGAGCTAGGAGGTGGGGAAGCTGGAGCCAGATTCAGGTTTAGCCACTCCAAAGCCCTTCTCATGCCTTTTCAGCCCCATCCCCATCAGTGGCCTGGATGTGAGGCCTGGCCAACTCTACGAACCCTCCCCAGGACCCTTTTGAGCTCTCTAGCTCTCTGTGGATGGGGTCTTCTGAGGCCAGGCTGGCTCGGCAGGGACACACAGGCCTTTGTGTAGGCTTGGGCAGGCTTGGGCCAGGCGGGGCAGCCAGTGGAGTGGGGAGAGGCGCTGCAGCCCAGCGGGCCAGGGACAAATGCTCAGAGCAGGAATAGAGGCCCCTTTGTGTGGTGCTCAGTGGGGGAGGGGTGCTGCCAGCTGCCACCCTGTGTGACCAGGGAGGCCTGAATCCTCCACAGAGGCCTGCCGCCATCCCCAAGGGACTGGCCAGGGAGCCTGTCATCTTCTCCCTGCCACCTCCTTCCCCCATTATTTGCCTGCCTCTTGTTTTCTGGGGGCCCCGGCTGCTAGAGGAGCCAAGGGCAGCCATTAACCTGGTTTGCCGTGGGCCTACTGTGCGCCAGCACTGGGCCAGACACTCCACCATCCCTGCAGGTCAAGGGCAATAGTCCCACTTACAGGTGAAGGCACTGAGGCTCAGGACAGGCCGCTTGTCATAGTCAAATAGCTGGTCCTGGGGCCAGGATTTGGCCGACTTCAAAGCCTTTTCTTCCCATGGAGTTGCCTTTTGGGCCTGGACCCAGAGCTGCAATTTGAGGTGCCGCCTCAGTTGCCGGGGTGGCCTGAGGAAGGCTGCTGGCTGTCTCTGTTGCCTGGGCAACAGGGTACCAGGCGTCCATTCCATCCCTCCATCCTGGCCAGGCTCTGGGCTAGCAGCTGCAGCTTTAGTGGAGACCAAGCCCGGGACCTGTTGAGGGCTGCCCTACCCATTAAACTTTCTCCGAGCTTCGATCCCCTTGGCTTAAAAATGAGGATGAAATAGAATCCACCCCTGGGAGCATCAGGGATGCTGGGCCAGGGGGCAGGTAATGTGCTGAGCTCAGTGCCTGCACGTACTCAGGCTGCACAAACGTGGCCTGGGGTTTCCCGGCACCCCTACCACCTCCTGAGAGAGGTGAGAGGACAAGGCAGTGGGTGGGTGGCAGGGATGTGAGGGTGACTCTTAGGAGCACAAGCACATGGCAGGGATTGGCTCACTGCGTCCCTGCCGTAGCCCCATTTTGCAGGTAAGCAGACTGAGGCTCAGATAGCTGAAGTGGCTTGTCAAGGGTCCCAGGGCCCTAAGGAGCCCAGGAACACAGGGAAGGTAGCTTCCCAGAAAGCCCAGCTCTTAGTGTTCTTCTGACCCCCACCTGGCCTGCAGCCACTGACCAAGTCCCGTCTGTGAGCCCAGCCCTGTGGGAGGCCCAGAACCACCCACAGGAAGCCCCCAAAGGCCAGTTGGCTTCCCATGGCATAGTCCAGCAACCTGGGACCAGCTTGCACCCACCAGGTCGTTCCCTGCTCTGTGCCTTTGCTCAGGCCGGGGCTCCCACCAGGAGCGCCTTCCCCACCCCACGCTCATGCGGGCACACTCATGCCTTCTCTTCAGGGGTGACTCCAACTCTCCTCTTCCCTAAAGGGCTCCAAGTCCCTCCTCTGGGCCTGTACCCTGCTCTCCAATGCCACAGCCCCAAGCCTCTTTCTCCAAACTCTCCGTCCACAGTGTGGCGTGTAGTAGGCCTTCAGTGAAGTCTAAACAAAGATGCAGCCCTGGCCATCAGGACCAGGTCCCTGCCTAGCCTAGTGGAAGAAACAAACAGATTAGTGACAAGGCTGCATGTCTGGGGATGGGGTCAAGTGCAGGACATCCGAGGAGCAGGCAGGTCCCACCCCAGCTCTCCCTCCTCCACCCAAGGGAGCCAACACTTCCAAGCCCTTACTATGCTCCTGGAAGCTCGGCCGTCTCGGTTTAATCCTCCCAGGGCGAGGCAGGGGTTTACGGATGAGACAGGAGGCTCAGGAAGGCAGATGCCGGCTGAGGTCACACAGCTTCTGCGGGCGGAGCCTCTGTTGGAGCCTTGGACCATCCGATCCCAAAGCCTGTGCCCTGCTCCCGGGTGGAAAACTCAGGTACCCACAGGGGCCAACCAGGTGACACAATGAACAAAGCAGCTGCCACTGGGCCTCGTGGGAATGTGGGCTCCAGAGCTGCCAGCTTTAGTTTGTTTTCAAGAGAAACCAGACAATGAGAATTTTAGATGGAATTTTAGTTCTTTTCTTTTCAATACTGGCAACCATGTCACAATTTCTTTTTACTTCAACAAACAGAGCACAGAAAAGATGTTTGTGGGCAGGATTTGTACCCTTCACTGATGTGGTGTTGTCTGGGTGGCGGGACTGATGGGGCTCCCAGGATGTCTTGCCTTCCCCATCCCCGTCCCCGGCCAAGAAGAGTCCCCAGAACCCAGCGGCAGCTCCACGCTCCCCTGAAGGCACCCCCAGCCACCGCCTTCACTGCCAGAGGCAGGAGGCAGGGCCCAGGCCCCACGAGGGCACCACCCAAATAGCTATAATCAGCAGCCTCGCCAAGACTTCAAACTCACCCAATTATCCTGTGAGAGAAAAAAAAACACAAAATGAAAACAAATTAACATGTTTGCATAGAAACTGCTTCAGCAACACACACAGCCGCGCACACGCACGTGCTGGCGCATATGCCCCGGCGAGGCTGGGAGACACCGCTGCCGCCCCTCCCCGGGCCTGGCACCCACCTGGCAGGGCTGGGCCAGGCCAGGCTGAGCCCACGGCCCAGGGCCAAAATGTGCCCTAGGCCCAGCGACCTGACTGTCCCCACACCTGGCTGGGCACTGTCTTAAGTCCACCGGCTTTCACGTTCTTCACTTTTTTCTTTTCCAATTTAATAAACGCATGAAATTCATCGTATGCCAAAATTCAGCCTCACTGATCTGAACCCCTTTCTTCAGATGGGGAAGCTGAAGCACGCGGAGGTTAGTTGACCTGCCCAAGGCTGCACAGCTGGAGAGGAAGAGCCGGGGTTTGAACCTAGAGTGATCAGCCCCGGAGTCCTTGCCCACCCCTGCCCAGCGCGCTGTCTCGTTCCGAGGGCTGTGTGGGTGTGGTGGTCAGGATCGCAGAGCCACGTGGAGATGAGTTCAGATCCCTGATCCGTCAGTCCCTCACTGGATGGCTTTGGGCAAGTGACTTGGCCCTCTCTGTGCCTCAGTTTCCCCTCTTGGAAGACTGGGATAATAATGGTCTCTTCCGCAGGGAGGTTAGGAGGTTTGGTAGGTGAATGACTGCAAAGTACTACCTCTGGCGCCTGCCCACGGGGTGGGGTCCCTCCCAGCCCCACACCGTTCAGTTGGCCCTCCAAGGCCTGGCTCGTCAGAAGAGCCCCTGTTGGGGGCCTTTGGACTCCGAGCCAGGCGCTGCCCTTGCCTCCGGAAGCACGCAGTCAAGGGGCTCAGGGGTCCTCCCTGCCAGGAAGCTGCTCGTCCTGGGAATGAGCCCTCTTCTCCGGGCTCCCTCGAAGCTCCGTCTGACCCAGGGTTGGGGTTGCTGGGCGTGCGCCTGATCCTGCCTGCTGTGTCTGATTCTTCTTCAGGTCCTTACAGCCTGGCTCACAGCCGGTGCTCAGGCAAGGCTCTGTGAATGGAGCCATCCCCTCGCTCCCACCCCCACCTGGGCATCTCTGGGGCTTGTCCCTGGGAGTTGAAGGAGAAATTGTGCTGGAAGGACTTGGGGCTTAAGATCTTGGGGCTCAAGGGTCCCCAGGCCAGGGCTGCGGACGCCTCCCCAGCCCCCTCCCCCTGCCGGACCACAGACAAATCCCTTCACCTCTGCAAGCCCCTTGCGTTCATCTCTGGTCCATAACGGTGAAAGCTGAGGGTGGACATCGCCGGCACGGTGGGCACCTAGTGGGCAGTGGATTCGAAGTTGCTAAGAGGGCAACAGAATAGCCCCTGCCCCCGATCGAGTGACAGTACTTGATCACCCGGCTTAGTCCTCACCACGACTGGGTGAGGGAGGGGAGGTTTCTAGCCCCATTTTTCAGATGGAGAAACTGAGGCCCCAAGGAACTCAGACTCGAGAGTCCCACTGGTAAGTGGCAGCGCTGGGGTACAAACACAGCAGTTCTGGGTTTGCACTTTAGCCGCGGTGCTGTTTGGCCCTTCCTGGATGCCACCGGTCAGGGGTGAAGGGGGCAGTGTCTAGCAGGTCTGGACAGTGAGGACTAGCAGGATGCCGTCCTGGTGGTGGTGGTAGAGGGTTAACTTCATTGGCCTCAGGTTATTTGGCATCAGCCTCGGCCTACAGTCACGCCCACCACTCAGGGCCATGGTGGCCCCCTGAGGGCGGTGGCCCCCTGAGGGCGGTGACCCAGTGCCCACCCCAGGGGTGGCTGGTGGGACATTGGGTGCCCACTTGGAATCCCAGCCCTCCCTTGGCATGGCCCTGCCAAAGGCCTGAGAGTCCAGCAGACCCAGCTTCATGCCCCCACCCCACCAGCTGGCCTCAGACAAACCCTTGTCCTCTGTCTCCTGGGAGCGTGGGAGGCATGGCTGTGCCTGCACCTCTCAGGATGGGCTCATGTGCTCGCTGCCAGCTGAAGCAGCCCCTTGCTCAGACCTGTGAGGAAGCGGCCCTCCCCCTCTTCCAGAGGATTCCCAGCCCTCGCGCCTCCAGGACACAGCTTGGGATGGGGCTTCCATCCGATGTGCCGCTCACCCACCTGCGTCGACGAACACCCACTCGGTTCTCTGGGGGCCCAGGTGTTCCAGACGTGCAGAGGCGTTGGTTGGATTGAAGTGGTAAACTGTGCAGTGAAACAAGGAGGGGAGAGACCCCAGGGGCCAGGGCAGATGACCAGAGAGGAGAGCTGTGAGCCCCGGGCATGCAAGGAGTGTTCGGGAAAGAAAGGCCCCAGTGTATCCTCTGTTCAGTGCGGATTTATTGAGCATCTGCTTTGTGCCTGGCCTCAGAGTGGGAAGACTAGAGCTGGGTCTGTGAGGCCCCAGGCTCAGCCGCCTCCCGGCTGTGCACCCCTGGGCAAGCCAGGCAGTCTCTCTGGGCCCAGCCTCCTCCCAAGGGGCTGTGGAGAGGGTCAAGGTGGGACGACATTCAGTACGAGGTGGTTGAGAGCCAGGGAGTTCCACCCTCAGAGGTTCAAACCCCTGCCCTGCCCTGCCCCGCCCCTTGGGGGTAGGTGGGAGCCGCTTCGGTGGCTGTGTATGGAGGGGGCATGGCCCCTGGCTCTGAGAGCAGAAGCTGGGGGCCGGTGGGGTACAAGAAGTAGGGAGAAAGTTCTTTTTCCTCCCCCATGACAAAAGTAATATTTCTCTCTTAGTGTTTGGAAATGACAAGTCTGATCAAGAAAAATTTGGCCATCATCCAGCTGCCCAGAGCTGGGGACTTGGTCTCACACTGGGGCCATCTTTCCCAGGTGTAGGGCGCTGGGGGAGGGTCTGGTCCTGCGTGGCATGAACGACCGTCCTGGTCAGTCAGACCTCACGTGAGTCGGTGCAGGGACACGGCCAAGTCTCTCCTGGGCCCCGCACCGATCGGCACGTTCCGGCCTGGGCTTCTGGAGCCACCTGCCCGCTCGCCTGCCCGCCCAGCAGCCCATTGTCTGGCGTGTAGGGGCCGGAGCAGCCGTTGTTCTGCACACATCTGATCCCGTCTTTTCCACATCAGATCATTTGTAACCGTCACCAGGCGATCGGCCCCGTCGCTGATTCAATCTCGGCTTTGTGCTGTCACAGCCGTTGTTCTGCGCCGGGCTGATTTTGAAAGGAGGCCCATCTTCTGGGCCCGCTTTTCAGAAGCGGGGGGTGGGGGCGGTCTTTATGTGTGCGTGTGGGTGTGCACGTCCCCCCCCACATGTGCGCACACACACACAGGCCTCTGCCTCTCGTCACTGAGAGTAGAATTTGGAATGAGGCAGGCAGACGAGGGCCCCAGGCTGCCACCTCCACCCCCTACCACCTGCTCACCCTGAGTACCTACTGTGTGCCCCAGCGTGCAAACACAGCAGAGTCTGTGCTCCAGTACAGGCGGTAGATGCTAAACCATTCCTCAATAAGATAATTTCAAAGTGGTAACGACAGTGAAGGAACTACAGTGGTGACAGGGTAGTGGCCGGGGGAAGAGGGTTGCCAGCTTAGACAGAGTGATCAAGGAGGGCCTCTTGGCGGAGGTGATGTTTGAGTTGAGGTGTGAATGAGGGGACGGAGCTGGCGCAGAGAGTGCCACCCCACCTGAACTGAGATGTCTTCTACGTGTGAAATCCACCCCAGATTTCAAAAACTTACTATGGAAAAAAGGTCATAAAACACCGCATTAGTAATTTTTGAATACTGATTCCATGTTGAAGTAATACTATTTTGGATATATTGGATTAAATAAACTATATTATTTATTTATTTATTTATTTATTTTGCGGTACGCGGGCCTCTCACTGTCGTGGCCTCTCCCGTTGCGGAGCACAGGCTCCGGACGCGCAGGCCCAGCGGCCATGGCTCACGGGCCCAGCCGCTCCGCGGCACGCGGGATCCTCCCAGACCGGGGCATGAACCCGTGTCCCCTGCCTCGGCAGGCGGACTCTCAACCACTGTGCCACCAGGGAGGCCCTAAAATATATTATTAAACATAATTCCCCCTGTGGGTACTAGAAAATTTATAATGACATTATATTTCTATAGGAGAGCACTGGATCTAGAGTATTTAGGTAGAGACACAACTGTAATTGCAGAAGCCCTGGGGTGAGACCAGGGTCGGCCTGTGAGAGGACCAGGTGCACCAGGGGAGAGTGACAGAGTGGGCAAGGAGTGAGGAAGGGATGTGCGCAGGGCCGGCTGCAGAGGATATTGTTAGAAATGCCTTGGAGGCCAGCGGGGGAGTTTTGAGTGGGGAAGGCAGTGAGTTCCATATAGGAAAGCTCAGCCTGGCCCCTGCAGGGTGGAGTGTGCAGTGAAGGGGCCCGAGTGGAGGCCTGTAGGTGGTGGGGCGCCTGGTGGGACCAGGGGCCTGTTGTAGAAGCGTGGTCCACAGGACCTGCTGGAAGCTGGGCTAGACCCGATATGCTCCCATCTGTCTGTCTCTCCACTCCTGGATTTCGATGCCTTCCCCTCCTCCTGTCTCTCTCCCCGCCCACCGCTGTCTCCCTGTCAAGTCAGTGAATTTACAGCACCCCAGCTTTGTGTCCAGGTGGTCAGTGGTTGAAATCCCTTCCGAAAAGTTATTTTTAAGAAAACAGAAATGATGGCATATTTACCATAGAAAAATTATAAATGCAGAGAAGCACAAAGAGGAAAAATCAAACTCCCCAGCGGTAGGGGAGGCTCTGGCCCAGCTGGGGTTTGAACCCAGGTGGTCTGGCCCCTGCACCCCAGCACTAAAATCATGGCGCCCTGCGGCCAGATGACACAGAGGGGGCTCCCCTACCAGAGAAGGGCTTAGGGACACTGCATCGGCAGCCTCGCTCACAGCAAGGGCAGAATTGGGAGACCTGGCCCACACAGAAGTGGGGTTTGCCTCTCAGGGGTTAATACTTTTATGTTTGTGCTCTTAGTGGTCCCAAGTGCCCTGTCTTGTTCCCCCACCCCTGCCTGGAAGGCTCTACTGATTTCTGCCCCAGCCTGACCCCCCAGAAGTATTTGTTGATCCTTGATTTAAAGACTAGCCCTCACCGGCCACCCCCACCTAGGCTCTTCTCTCCTAAGCACTCCTGGCTCTTCCTGCCAGGGCCCAATCTTCCACCGGTCTTCCCCTCCCCCCAGGGTCTAAACCTCCTGCCCGTCTGGCCCAGGCCCACCTCTTCCAGCCCCTCCGCCTCCTCAGGCCTCTGTTTCCTCACGGGTACACACACCATGGTAATCACCTCTCTCCTTCTCCCAGGCCTGGGGTGGGTTAAATGAGGTGATGTCTGTAAAGTGCTGAGCCCATGGGGAACACTAAAAATAAAAACGAGTTCCTATTATTGCTCCGAGTGTTAGATTTTCTCCTTCTCCGTTGCTGGGTTAACCCTGAACTGTGGATGTAGGGACCTGCAGTAGGCGGGAGGATGGCTGGGCGCATCCAGCCCTTCCTGGCTCTACAGTGGACCTTACCTATGCCCTTTGCACACAATGTTTCTTCTTCCAGACCCCTTATCCCTAGAGTCACCTGGTAACATGTTGCTCCTCTTGGAAGGGTCCATGGCCTCCTCCAAAAATACTGGGTTGGGCCTTTCTGCTGGGTTCCCCTGGCCCCCATTGTAGTAGCACCACAGCACTGATGACATTTGGTATGGATTACGGCTTCACCTCACGCCCCGCCCCTTTGCTGGAAGGTGACTGCCACTCTGTCATTAAGAACTAGGAGAGGAACCAATGACTTGTAGGATGGGACCCCGCCCCAGACTTCCCCCCTTGGGAGCTGGCTCTCAGAGAAGAAGGCTCTCAGGGAAACTGGCCGGGGGGTTCTGAGACTTGGGGGCTTTGCTCTCCAGCCAGGGCTTCCCGAAGGTTCGTTTTCACGCGAATGAGCCCCGCATTCATCCCCTAGGTACTGTGGTGGGGGCCTCTGGGATAGAGCCAGCCAGGTCTGCTGCTGGTGGCAGTGACTGCCTATCTCACCCCATCACTGATAGGGTGGCTTTTGAGCCTTTGTGAGCCCCCCACCTACCCATGCACCCAGCACCTGCTGTTAGCCTCTCCTTGCCCTGACCCAGCACGTGTCCACAGAAAGCGGCTCTCCCCACCTTGAGGTTTGGGGGACCCTGCCGCTGTCCCCTCTGTCCTGGTGACCCTGCCAGGCCAGGACGGGATGCTCTCGGTCTTCTCCAGCAACCCAGAGCTGCTTCAGGTTCTCCACACCCACTGATGTCTTTCAGGTCTCCATAAGCTTGTCTGTGTAGTACTCTGCTTGGGACCCCATCCCCCTTGCCTTGTTCACTTGGCTGTTTCCTACTTACCTGTTGATAATAATCATAAATGATACTAGTAACGGCTACCACTTGGGGAGTTACTACTGTGACCCTAGCACTTTATGTGTACTAAGCTGTGGTAAGGAATTAACTCCTTTTTCAGACGAGGAAACTGAGGCTCAGAGAGATGGAGGCATTTGCCCAAGGCCAGACTTAATGGATAAAGCTGGGATTTAGTTAAGAGACAAAGCTCAGGCATCTGGCTCTGAAGCCTGGGACACAATACTGTCACCCCCCTTATGAGGCAGTGGGGCTGTCCCTTTGTCTTGACAGCCCCCAAGCTAGGTAGGGTGGCTCCATCAAGGGTACACTTGTCACCCTGCCTTGTAATTGCCCCTCTGATGCACACACTCCTCTCCTGGCATCTGCCTCAGCGTCTAGCACAGGACCTGGCACATAGTAGGTGCTTAATTTGTCACGTGGTCATCTCTGTAGGTTGGAGTGCTGCCCAGGGCAGACCACGTCAAGGTAGTTCCCATGGCGACTGACAGCTAGGCTCCCAGGCTCCGCCCCGCCCCATTTTCCAGGGTGCCTGAGCTGGGAGCTGGCCATGGTGCTGAACGGCCTGGGGACCGCCGCCCACCCCAGCCCGCAGCCCTGTGTCCCAGTCGGATACTTCCTGAGCCCCGCCTTGCCCTAGCTCCCTGGGCCAGCCTTTCCCCCATCCTTCCTTCATGAGAGGGTTTCCTGAGGGCCTACTGTTCACAAGCACTGGTCATGGCACCGTGAACCCACGGAGAAGGGATCGGGGAGAGCTGCTCGGGGCACTCCAGTTACTCATCAAACATTTATGGGGCCTCTCGTGTGTCTCCAAGAAGGCTTTGAGGAACCTGGGCTTCAGGTGAATGCTGAGTAGAATTTCAAGGGCTTCAAGCAGAAGGGACTGCCTGGGCAAAGGCCTGCACGTGTGCAGGGGAGAGACATGTCTTTGAGGGATGCCCGCCTCTGGACTCTGCTGCCCGCCATCCTGAACTCGTGGCTGGTGGTTCACTCTTTGGCCTCCCCTGCAGCCCAGAGCCACCGGCATCTGTGGCTCCAGTGGTCTGCCCGGGGCAGGGCCCAGAGAAGGTGCTAGAAACTATGAGTGAGGATTAATGGAGGGGCGCTGTCCCCCAGGCAGGAGGCCGGCGGCGTCTCTGTCCTAGGAACAGAGGGAGCTAGCTTATGCTCAGTGGCCAGAGAGACCTCCGGCCTCTGGGGGTGGGGATCGATGCAGCGGTACTACGTGGCAGTAGTGAGGCCTCCTCTGGAAGGGGCCAGTGCCCTCCTCCTCCCCCAACCTTAAAAAAAAAAGAAAGTGAAACTCCCCTTTCTGGTGCTGCAGCCCAAATGGCAGTGGGAAATAATCACTTTTCACAGGCCCCTTTATCCACAGCCAAGCCCTGCGCCAGTTTAATCAGCAGTGCCAGTGTGACTTGAAGATTCCCGGGCTTGAGAGATCAGGAGAGGGGTTAAAGAAAACTACCCTGCCTGCCTCCTCCACGCTAATGCAATCTCTAACCAGATCTGCCTAGCCGCAGCTCAAATTGCTTTTTAGATTAACATTTAATTATTAACAGGGTCCCCTGGAAGGCCTCGGGCTTGGGCTTGGAACAGGAATGGGGGAGGGAGCGGCAGGAGGGGGTGGGGGAGGGCTTCTACTCTGGCTGCCTCGCGGAGAGAGTTGGGGCGGGTGGAGGGGGAAGGGGTCGGGGAGAGTGGGGTCAGGAAGGGAGTGAGAAAGGAGAGAGCAGGGAGGAAGGAGGGAAGCGCCAGGGTAGGACGGCAGATGGAGCGAGCGACAGCCGTAGAGGCAGGAGTGAAAGACAGACAGACAGACAGTGGATCCAGCCATCGTGGGGGAAGGGTTGCGCACCCAGGCTCCCTATGGCACTCTCGGGCAAGGGCCCCTCCACCCTTCTCTCCTGGCCAAGGGCAGGCAAACCCTGCCCCTTGTGGTTTAGGGGGCACTGAGCTTTCTGAGGCTTTGTGCTGCTGGCCTGGCTCATGGTGGTGGGGACCCATCCAGAGAAGGGAGCCGGTACTCAGGGCCGCACAGCCAGGATCCGACCCAGCTCTTCCAGGCTCTCAAAACAATGCTCATTCCCCTCCCCAGGCCCTCCGCCGTCTGCCTCTACTTCAAATTCTTCCCTGCATTTGGGGGCAGGCTCTGGGGCCAGGACAGGGTGAAGGAGAGCAAGGCTTCAAGTGCAGCCCTGGGGATGGAGGTGAGAACTGGGGGGCGGCGGGGGGGACTCCTGCCCCCTCCCCGTGAAGGTTGTGAGGGCCTGGGAATAGCAGGCTTCTCCTTCGCCTGTTTTTAGGGAACTCAGAGTCCTGACTGACCACTCAGCACTTAACATGCTGGGTTCTACCAGCTTCCTGACTCAACATTCCAAATCCCTCAAGAACAGACTACATCTAGAACCCGCCCTATGTGAACTCAGCCCTGTGTCTTGCACACAGGTAGTGCACTGGATTGTGTTTGAAAACCACATGCTAACATCCCCTCAGAGGCTCAAAGGCCCTCCTACGATGGGCTGGGCCACTGCCCGTCAGGGTTCAGCAAGGGAAACTGAGACTCAGAGAAGGGCTCTCGCTTCCTTAAGGTCCCTCAGCCAATCAGAACCCTGGTGCTTGCCCCCTGCCTGGCAGGTGCAACCCTAAGGCCTCCGGGGCTGGCCCTCTACTGTGAACTTCTAGTCCCGTTGGATGCCGGGAAGGCCTCACATGACCTTCTCCTCCAAGCCACAGCGGGTCTTTGGCCTTGAGTGGAGCCACAGAGGCCAGAGTAGGGAGCTGCAGGGAAGAGGGAGGGACAGAGGCTGGCAGCGGCACCGCTCACGGCCTTCACTGGGTCACAGCCGCCTCCTGCTGTGGAGCCCAAGGTCGTCCCTGCATTCCACGTGCTCCAGGGCCAGCCCAGTCTGGTGAGGGGCAGGCCGCTGACCTACAGGATACATGGGGGAAAGTCCTGCCCACCTGCCACTTCAGAGAAATATTGGAGGCCGGAGGGAGAGGCCAGGGAAGTCCACTTTGAACAGGCTGGCCTTGGGAGTAGGCAGTCACTTCCGGATGAATATTCTGTTTTGGCAGGATGTTCTCACCGATTTCCATACTCCCAGCATATGGCACGGGGCTGGCCCCCAAAAGATGCTCAGGGAGTGTTTGCTGCCTGAATGAATGAATGAGTGAATGAATGGCTGGGTAAATGACAGCTGCCTCGAAACGGTTCCCTCCTGGAGGCAGGGCCTTGCTTTAGCCACCTCTGTACTGTTCTGCTCACGCAGGCCTGTCGCGTTGTCCTCCACGAATGTTTATGGGATGAGTAGGTGGACTCCTGAGAGTCCCTCTCCCTCCTCTCGTCTCCCTCTCTGTGACCCCAGCCCTTCCCAGAGTAGAACCAAAGACGTGGGCACCGGGGAGAAGCAGGACTTTGCTTCTGGAGCCAGGGCTGGAGGCCGTACAGTGTGGAGCCGTGTTGACACCCTCGGGCTCTGCTACCCAAAAGCTGTGTGACCTTGGGCAGATTACTTCTGCTCTCTGTGACCATTTCCTAATCTGTGAAATGGGGCTAAAAACAGAACCCACCACAGCAGCTGCTAGGAGGATGCTGTGAGCTATAACAGACAGGGTGCACATAGGGCGTGGCACAGAGGGAGCATTCAATCACTGTGCACTGCTACTATTAGCACTAACATGCGTATTGTAATTTTCAAGCTCCCTGTTCCCACTGGCAGCGTGGGGGGTGGCTCCCCAACACCCTCTGCAGCAGGACAGGCTGGGAGAGATGACAAAAGGTGGGCAGGGCCAAAGGCCCCAATTCCCTGTTCTTTTAATAAAAATAAAGACAGCCTTTAGATGTCCTTCTGCTATGCATTGTTCTGCCAAGGCGAGCAGCACAGATTCAGTTCCTCCTCGGACTTGGAAAGTTCCTTTCTTTCCCCTCCCGTCACATTTTCTTTATCTAAAGCTCAGCTATGAAAGGGCATATCGACAGCTGGGGGCGTTATCTGGTGGAGGGGACCTTTTCCTAGGGGTGCTTCCGAGATAAGGCGTCTTATCAGCCCCCATGTCAGGGACGGTGCCGAAGCATTCTAATCATTGAGGCTTGCGACGTTTCCCCCTCCCCCCCTTTTTTATTATTAAAGTCACAAAAGACCTTGGGCTTATAAACAACCCGATTTGCTGATAGGGTTTCAGAATGAGCAGCGCTCCCAGGATGGTCCCTGGCTGGGGCAGTAATGAGTTGGGGCGGGGGCTCTGAGGGGCTGGCTTTCTGCAGATGGGATGATGCCAAGTGGGGGGCGGGGGGTGGGTCATGGGAAGATCATGAGTGTTCTAGGCACCTGCTCCAGTCCTGTCTCCAAGCTTGCTGTGTGACCTTGTGTAGGACGCTTGGCTTCTCTGGGCCTCCATCACTTCATTTGACAATAACTGATTCATTAACTTAGCCATTCATTCAACACCTATTTATTAAGTGATTACTCTTTGCCAGGCATTGGGGAGAACGAGACAAATAAGACATGGTCCTTGCCCCTGAGAAACTCACAGTCCAGTGGAGAAAGACAGACATGAAAATTGGCAATTACAACTCTGTGTGATTAGGGCTGTGAGGGGGGATGCCCAGAGGAGGGGAGCCAGAGTCTGAGTTAAAATGGATCAGGTGGCGGTGCTGTAGGCAGAGGGACCAGCACAGGCAAAGGTTTGGAGGTGGGAGGCTGCCAGGCTGGAGGGAGCGCTAGGAGGGAGCTACAAGAGATGGGGGTGGGAGGCGGGGAGGACAGGTCAAAGTGGCCTTGAGGGCCAGGTAAAGGAAGTTAGGCTCTACTTTGGGACCAGAGAGAATTTTTATGGCCAAAGACAGGGCTCTGTTTTGTTTGTCTTGTTTGTAGATGATGTGGATGATACCGAACTGGCCCCTGCCCAGGTCCCACGCTGGAGCCGCCCACCTGCCCCAGCAGCAGGCACAGGGCTCCTGGGAGAATGGGCAGGGAGAATGGGTTGGGGGGATTGGGGGTGTAGAGAGAGAAATCGCTCCTCTCCAAGTGAAGACAGCCTCTTAGGCTGCTGGTCCTTCAGAGGCGAGGGATGATATGATCCAGGTGGCTGCACCAGAAAAGCTGAGCTGAGGCCTTCACGTGGATACCGTCTCCTCTGGGGAATCCTCTGTGGCCCCCCTGGGCTGGGCCACGTGGCCGCTCGGCTCCCAGAGCTGCCCGGTCGTCCACCATCCGAGCACTCGGAAACCAGAGCCCTGCTGGGAGGGCAGCTCACGGGGTCTAGAGACGCCCCAGAACAGGCAGCCTACCCCTCACCCGATTAGCACTGCAGTCCCAGCCTGTCCTTTTCAGCTGAAAAGCATGCTGGGGTGCGTGGCCCCTGGGGAGGGGGGGTGCTGGAGAGGGGCTGGGCTTCTGGGCCCCCAGCGCCTGGTGAAAGGCCAGAGGTGGGGAGGACCTCCCAGAGTGGGGCTGGGCTTGGCCAGGACCCTGGAGAAAAATGACCTGGGAAGGATCATGGAAGTGCTTTTCCAAGGCCAGAGAGGGGCAGTAGCTCCCCTGGGGTCACACAGCAGGCACTGGGGCAGGGGAGGTTCCAGGCTTCCAGCCCAGGTTTCCTCGGTGTGCCAGGTGGCTGGCCTCCCTCCTTCCTGGCCCAGCGCTGCCCCAGCCTGTGGGGAGCGGCGTAGCCCAGTGGAGAGGGGGCAGGTTCACCCAGTCACTGTCTGCTGGGTGGCCCCGGGGAGGGTGCTGCTTCCCTCTGGCCTGGGTTTCCCCATCTGTGGAGGGAGAGGGCTTGCTTGGGTCCTGCAGCTGGCTGGCCTTTTCCAGCTATCCCCTTTGTCCCCTAACCCCTGCATCAGAGCAGCAAGAAGTGGCTGCTGCTCTGGGCTGGAGTAGGGGCGAGGGGCCGGGCTGCCCGGGTCACCACAGGCCTCTTACCTTCCAGGTGGGCACGTGATTGTGCGTGTCCATGCACTTCCCGCGTATACTGAGAGGTGCCAGAGGAGCGTGTCAGTCGGGGTGGGCAAGGGTATGACGGGGTGTACCCACCTGCAGGAAAACGTATGCAGCGAGCACGTCCGGGATGCATGTGGACGCCCATCATGGCGGGCGGCACGTCCACGTGTCCCCGGGTGTCCAGGGGGGCCGGCTGCCCCCATGTGTGCGGGTGTGTCCCAAAGGGCCCCAGCATGGCCTGCTCCCGCTGTCCGCATCCCCAGGGAGCGGCGCCTCGTTCCCGCAGTCAAGGGCTTTCATCCCTACAATAGCCCGACTTCATTCCCTTTTTAAACTGTATAATTTCTGCCTGATTGTAATGGCATATTTTAAAATTACCAGAAATCAAAGTCAGGAAGTGGATACCAGATCTTTCACTGCATCGCTGCATTAAGGCTGGCGACTGGGCGCGTGGCGCATGAGAACCACCGACCCTCCCCCATCCACCCCCCACTTTCTCTCTCTCTCTTTTTTTTTTTCTGAGACAGTAATAGGAGAAAATTGGTTTTGAAACTGAATAAAAGTCCCTTTCAGAGTAAATCATTTCTTTCAGGCTACCTTTGCTGAAAGTAAAATAGAGCATAATGAAAGGTGGGTACGTGATTGTCTTTCATTTACTGGGAGTCCAGGACAGACAGGAGGCTGCACCCGTCTCGGGGAAATACAAGATTGGAATAATTGCGCCGTAACAAGGAGCTTGTTGTGAAATTAGTATCTTAAGAAAGTAGTGAAAAAAGGCTTTTCCTCATGAATACTTCATTATTAGAAGAAAGCGGCAGAATTTAGGGCTCCAGACACCTGTTTAGTGTTAAATAACTTCTCTTTCTTCCCCTTCAACACACCCTCCCCTCCACTTTCTTCTTTTTTCAACCCAGCCCAGCTTGGTGGCTCAGGCCTTGGCAGTGGCGGTGGCGTGGGAGCAGGACAGGGTGGGCATGGGGCGCCCAGGCTGGGTGGACATCAGTAGTGTCCAGGGTTGAGCCCGTCTTCTCCTTACCCTGACCCTGGCAGGAGACCTCCCACCCTCTCCCCATCCATCCAGGGCAGGCTGTGTCACCCTGCCCCTCGGGGGCTCTGGGTTCTCAGAAAAGTGGGTTCTGTGAAGATAAAGATGCTCGTTTCTGTGTGAATCTGGGCGAGTGAGCACACGTGGACCTGTCTGGAGCCACATCTGAGCTGCTGCCCATGGGGGACCTCGCCCCAGCCTGGCAGAGCTGCCCTGGGTGGCCCTGCCCTTTCCGTTCGGGATAGGGGACTTGGTCAGGGGGCCCTGGTGGCCCTCAGGGCCTGGGCTCAGGGCTCAGCACAGGTCACCTCTGGTTCTCCCGGGGACACCATCCCGGGCATCTCCCCTCCAGGGGCGCTGTGAGAAGTCTCCAGGCGGGGGGTGAGGGCAGACCATCACCTGAGTAAGTGGGGACACCCATTCGCCCAGTGGCCGTTCCCGGGCACCCTTCCATGTTGGTTCCCAAGATGACCAGATGGGGTCTTTGCCCTTGATGAGCTCAAGGCTGAAGGTGTGGGGCGGGGAGGTTGGTACGGATTTGCTGGCAGGCGGTTACAAGAGAGCTGGAGGCCACCACCCCTGGAAGGACGGCCTGCTGGGGGAACACGGAGGGGGAGAGGGTCTGAGCAGGCCTGGGGGCATCGGGAAGCCCCCTGGAGGAGGCGGCCCACACAGTGAGCAGGGCTGGGCGGGGAGGGGGGAGGTGGGTCCAGAGCAGCCCCGGTGACCAGTGCCTCCTCTCCCTCCTCACAGGGCCCCTGCCGCAGAGCGCATCCCCCCCGCCGCGGGCCCCCAGCTCAGCCATGCTGGCCTGCCTGCAGAGGACCCAGAACGCCCCCGGCCAACACCTGGTCTGCCCGACCAAGAGCCTGGAGCTGCGCAAGTGTGAGTGACACGCCCTCCGTGTGGCCCTAGCCCCGCCCCTTCCTCTGCCCACCCCGAGTCCACGGGGCTGCCTCTCTCCTGGACACACCAAGCTTTCCCCACCTTGGGCCCTCGCAGGGCAGCTCCCAGGCGGGGAAAGCCGTCCACACTCCGGCACATCTGCCCACCACCACCCTGCTTTGGACCGTCCGTGTTCTCCCAGGCCTTTGCCCAGGCTGTGCTGCCTCCCTGGGGTCCCTCCCCACTCCTTTGGTCTGGCCGACTCCCACTGGGCGTGACCTCGTCCCCAGCAGCCTTCTCTGACCACTACCAGCACCGTGGCCCCGACCCCAGCACTTCTTCTGTGACCTGACCGTGTGTCCTGTCTGTCTCCCTCTGCATCAGCAGAGAGGATAACGGGGAAGCAAACACAGCCGGCCCTTGAACAATGTAGGTTTGAACTGTGCAGGTCCACTTATAGGTGGATCTCTTTCCGTAGTGAATAGTACAGTACTACAGGGTCCGAGGTTGGTTGAATCCGCAGATATGGAGGAACCGAGGATACGCGGGGCCGACTGTAAGTTACACCTGAATTAACCACCACGTTGTTCAAAAGTTCACTGTAGTCCTGAATGGGATCCCAGCTTGCGGCCTGAATTGCTGGGCGATCTTGGGCCTGTCTTTTCCCTCTCTGGGCCATTAGGGAGCTGCACTTGGTAACCTCCAAGGGTCTGTCCTCCTTTGCCATCCAGGACAGGGCTCCCAAACCCTCTGATCTGATTGTTTTTAACCACCATAGGTTGTTTGGGGTTTTTTTTTTTTTTCCCAAGTATTTAGACACATTTAAAAACAGGGAGATTTGTATAAAAATCTGGATGTAGTGTGTCTTGAACACAAATCAGAGGATCTGGTAACATAAGGCTGTGTTCCTGTCCTGTAGCTATTGGTTAGAATGTAACTATTGCCTCTTTAAAGGGGACACCCATCTCCAGTTCACCACAGTCCCCACCCTTTCCTATTGCCTCTGTCCTATAGTGCAGGAGTGGTTGCCATTTACCATAGTGTTTACGTTGTTGCTTTTTGCTTTTTTAATATGTATTTTATCTTCAGACCTGGTAATACACTCACGTGGTCCAGTATTCAAAAGGAATAAAGGGGTATAGAGATAAAACTCGTCCTCTCCCCGCTGTTGCGTGTCCTCTCACAAGACGTTTTATGCACATCCCAGCAAATATGTGTGTATATACATATTTTATCCACTGTCCTACCCCTCACTTTTTCACTTAGAAGTATATCCTATATGTCAGCCTCTAAAGAGCTTCCTCATTCTTTTGCCATATAGTTTTTCATAGCACGGATGATCCATAATTTATTTGACCAGTCCCCTAAGAAGAACCATACCCAACCTGTTGCCATTACAAGCAGTGCAGCAACAAACTCTGTCACTGTGTATGTGTCACAAAGGTGTGAATAAAACTACAGCATAAATTTCTACAAGAAGAAAGACTGGGTCGAAGGTATGTGCATTTGTAATTTTGATGGATGTGGTTTGACTGACTTATCTATTCATCTTCTTGATCTATTTTTCTCATTGGGTTTTGTCCTTATTAATTTATAGGAGCTCTTTGTATATGATGGAATTAGACTTCTGTCTGTCATATGAATTGCAGATGTTTCCCCCAAATTGTCATTTGTCTTTGATTCTGCCATGGAGGAGTTTTTTGAAGTATGGCCTTTGGATTTTTTGTCATACTTAGAATGTCCTTTCTCATGCTGAGGTTATTTAAAAAAAAAAAAAAAGGTGTCCCCAGGGATTCTTCTAGTGCTTCTCTGGTTTAATTTTTAAAATATACGATCTTTGATTATTTGATAATTTATCTGGTGCAAAGTGTGGGGTATGGGTGCAAGTGTATTCAAATATCAGTGCAATACTGTTTTCATTATTGTAGCATTATAACACATTTAAACATTTTTAATGGCTTTATTGAGATATTATTCACGTACCATACAATCCACCCATTTGAAGTATACCATTCAGTGGTTTTAGTGTATTTACAGAACTTTGTATCCATCACCACAGTTCATTTTAGAGCATTTTTATCACCTCAGAAGAAATCCCTTACCCACTCCCTCATCCGCCTGGCTCCTCCCTTCTCTATAGATTCCCCTGTTTTGGACTTTCCTAGGAAGGGACTCATACAGTATGTGGCCTTTTGTGACTGGCTTCTTTCCCTCTGCATAGTGTTTTCAAGGTTCATCCATGCTGTAAGCATGTATATAAAACATTTTAATATTTGCTGGTGCTTCTTGCTTGTTATTCACCATCCTCTTATGCAGAAATTCCTTGGCTGTTCCATTAGTTTTCTGTCTGGACTGTAGAATCAACTTATCTAGGTAAGAACAAAATCCTGTTTGGGTTTTTACTGGGATTGCATGCAATTTATAAATTAGGAAGAAATGACATTTTTATGATGATGTCTTTCCCTCCAATAACATGATCTATACCTTTCTGTTTGTTCACACTTTCTTTTGTGTCCCTCAGGAATGTTTTAGTATTTTCTTCATTTAGATCTTGCACATTTTTAAACTTTCCTTCCTCTGGAAAGTTAATTTTTTTGTTGTTGGTAAATTTATTTATTTTTATTTTTGGCTGCCTTGGGTCTTCGTTGCTGCACGTGGGCTCTCTCTAGTTGTGGCGAGCGGGGGCTACTCTTCGTTGCGGTACACGGGCTTCCCATTGCGATGGCTTCTCCCGTTGCGGAGCATGGGCTCTAGGCGCACGGGCTTCAGTAGTTGTGGCACACGGGCTCAGCAGTTGTGGCTCACGGGCTTAGTTGCTCCACGGCACGTGGGATCTTCCTGGATCAGGGCTCAAACCCGTGTCCCCTACATTGGCAGGCGGATTCTTAACCACTGCACCACCAGGGAAGCCCCTTGCAAGTTTTATACCTTGATTTCTTTGTCTTATTTAATAGTGTTGTCTGCTATCCCTGGCACAGTGAAAAATAACAGCAGTAACAGTAGACTTTCTTGCTTTGTCTTTGCCCTTGAGAAGTTTCTAGGATTTCCTCATTACACAGAATCCTGGTTTAGGGGCAGATATTTTATCAGGTTAAATAAGTGTCCATCTATTCCTATTTTATTGAGAACTTTAAAAATCAAGGATGGAATCTGAACTTTACCAAATGACTTTTCAACATCTGTGAAACTGATCATATGGGTTTTTTCTTTGTTCTGTTAATATGAATAATGATATAGATTTCTTTATATTGAACCATCCTTGCATTCCTGGTTGGTTCCCACTTGGTCACGATAAATATTACATTATAACATACCGTAGAATTGGATTTTATATTTTGTTTAGGAGTTTTGCCTCAATTTCATCAGTGAGAATAGTGTTTAGCCATCCTTTTTTGGAACAGTTTTTGTTGGGTTTTGCTATCAGTGTTACATTTGCTTCCTAACGACAATGGAGGCTTTCCTTCTTCCTCTGTACTTTATAACAGCTTAAGTAGAAATGGATTATCTGTTCTTTAAAGATTGTTAGATCCTTCATGAAGCAGTCTGGGCTAGTGTATTTGGGAGATGGAGGGCTGGGTAACTCTGAGATAATGTTCTCTATTTCTTCTGTAATGATTGATCTAATTGTTCTTGAATGAGTTTGGTAAATTATGTTTCTCTAGAAAAGTACCCATTTTATCCAGGTTTCTGAATTTATTTGCATGAGGTTGCACAAAATAAATTATTTTAAATGATTACTTCACCCTTGTTTCTTATATTGTATATTTTGTGTGTGCTCCCCTCCGCATTTTCTTGATTAGGTTAGTTAGCTAATGAGGTTATCTACCCCCCTTTCCCAAAGAACCATCTTTAGGATCCATTTATTAGTAATTACCCTTTTCTGGTTCCTAATTCATTAATTTATGCATTTATCTTTATTAAAATCTTCCTCCTGCTTTCCTTTTTAAAAAATGTCTTGAGAGGCTTAAATCTTTATACTGCTAAACAAGAAAAAAAGGAAAATTAAGGCTGTGAATTCTCTCAGCACTGCTTTAGCTGTATCCTGTAGGTTCTAGCATGTATTTTTATTATCAGTATTTTTAGATAACTTTATAACTTTGGCTTTGATTTCTTCTTCTTTGGCTTCAGGCTCATTTGAGTTCCATCTATCCACCCAGGTAGTAGGTGCCTTTGTGTTTTGTTATTTCCAGTTCTGTTGCATTATAATCAGAGAATGCTATCAATGATTTCTACTTTTTTGGACTTTAGTGAAGTTTTCTTTGTGATATAATCTGGTGATTGTGAGTTTTGTGACTTTTTATGGGAATTTGAAAAGATATGGCTTTGTTTTCAGGATTCAGAGTTTGGTGTTAACCAGTTATATCTACCCTGTTAATTACATTAGTTAGGTCTTGTGTATCCAAGATGCAATGGAATTTAATGCACAGGTATTAGTACCTTAAATCTCCATAGTGAATTTCATCCTTCTTGGCTGTATTTAATACTTTTTGGCCTCGAATCAATCTTATCTATTAAGATGGTAAGTGCCTATTAAGATGCTTTTTTAATTCACATTTTTCTTAAAACCTGTGCTAGTCCTTTTATTTCAACCTTTCTGAATTACTTTGTTTAGAGGTGACTCATATAATATAGAGTTGAATTAAGCTTTGTGATCCAATCTGAATGCCTTTTAAAAATTTTTTAATAGAGTTTAGGCCACTTACATTTATTGATATAACAGATGTCTGGTATTAGTTCAGTCATGCTGTGCTTTGTTTTAATTGCTTTGAAAAGTCTTTCCCTGTGTGATCTAAGTTCTCTGCTTTGTGTACCTACTAATCATAGGGAAGGCTGGTGTTCTTGTTCTAGTGGTGTAGCATTAAATAATCCCCTAATTTTTTATCTCTTTGTAACAGCATCTATTCCATCTACCCTAAAATGAACAAAATGATGAAATTAGTGTATTTCCTTTTTCTCCCTACAGCAGTTTCTCAGTGTTCACTTCATCCTTTTAAACCTCTATTAACTGACATCAGCTTTAAATAACCTTTGATCCCAGCTATCAAAAAATGAGGACACCAGTGTACTTATACTACTGTTCCCCTCTTTCCCCATCCCCTCTCTTCTTAGTGATTCCATTACTTTACTCCTAGGGCTTGTGATGTTAACATCTGGTTACATCACCACACTCCCACAGTTCTATCCATCTCAGTCTCCTAGATAAACAGGGTTCATGCTCATCACCAGTTCTTTTGCCTTATTTTTCCACCATCTGAAGTTGCCCTCTAGTCTACGGCTTAAGGCCTTCTGTGAACAACACTCCTGGAATTCCCACACATTCAGAATGGTCTGTCGACTTTCTACTTGAATGAGCAAAAAAATAATTCCTGGGTCACTTTGTTTCCTTGAGGATTTTTGTAGACCTTGTTCTGTTCTTTTCTAATGTTGAATGTTGCCATGGAGAAGTTGAAGCCTGAGCCCTCCTTTATATTTCATTTTGATCTTTCCACATCTTTCATGCCATTACTTGACTAGCCTGTGTCTTGAGGTTGACCCTTCAGAGTCTGTTTCTCCTGGAACAGTCTGTGCCTTTCGACAGGCAGATCCAAGGCTTGTATTATTTCACTTTCCTTCTTTTGGGGACTCTAGTTAAGCACAGATTGGCTGTCTTTTGCCCATCTTCCCTATCTATGTACTCTCTTCTAATTATGCCTTTCTGACTCCCTATTTCCCTTTCATTTTGATCACTTTTCATCCTGTTTTCTATGACTTTTTTTTCTCCCTGTGCTCATTCCATTTCTCCTTTTATGATAAGCTTTTTCCTCCTACTCTTTGCATTTCTGCTTTATGGAAACAGTTGCTTACTACATTGTTTCCTTCACAATGAAATATTTGGCCATAATCTTCATCTCTTCTGTGGCCACGTTTTTCTGAAGGGAAGTGTTTTTTTGCCAACCATTACTTATAACTTGCCTTTCCTTCCCTTTTCTTATATATTTTGATTAGGTTCTGTGCTGCCTCTGAAGGGTATTTCCAGAAAGACAAGGGGGACCTAAGATGTTATATCAACATCCTCAGAACTGAAGGTCCTCTGATGGTGTTCTTTCAGAGATAGGGGTTTACAGAATACATGTCTGCCTCATCAAAAATAGAACAATGGCAGATAATCTGGAGGGGCCTTCGGTTTCAAGAAAAAATGTTTTTCATGCACAGCCCCCTTCCCTCCTTTACATGGCCTCCAGGGAGAACATGTTCTCTTCTATAAAATTAGATACTTCACTGAATAGATTGTCCGTGGCACATAATTCAGAAGGCATAAGAATTTGCAGTGAAAAATAACTCTCCTTCCCAGAGGAAACCAGCATTAGCAGTTTCTTAAATACCCTCCTGAAAAATGCATGCACGTAGGAGGGGCAGTAAATACCTTTTATGTAAACATTTGCATCCCGACCTACTTCTCAGCTCCTTGCCTCTTTTCTTACCGATGTGTCTTGGAGATTATGCCTCACCTGACAGAAAGAGTACCCTCGTATTCCATTGTACAGATGGACATAACGTTTTAACCATCTCCCTGTTGATGGACGTTTAGGTTGTTTCTAGTCTCTTGCTATTCTGAATGGTGCTGTAATGAACATCAGCTTCGTACACGTATGTAATCTGTGCAAAAAATTCTTCCAGGATAGGCTTGCTGGCTTAAAGGATCTGTGCATTTTAACCTCTGATTGCCACTGTCCGGGTGCCAGTGTTTCCTGCCTTGCCCTCCGCTGCCAACTGGCTGGAGATAAGGGCTGGGCACAATGACCTGGGCCAGTCCTTCCTTCCTGCTCCAAGGCCGGAACTAGAGAATGTGGAGGGCCACCAAGGATGTCCTGCTTCCCCCGCCCACTCAGACCCTTTGACATCTTTGCACTTATTGGAAAAGACACTGACTCTGCCTGTAACTGAAGAGCACAGGAGAGAGGGCAGCAGGAAGGGAGATGAGCAAAGTGAATTGGGTGCCCTGCTGACTGGTCAAGGCCTGGAAAGACTCCCGGGCATTCAGGCCTAGGCTGACCCTCTTGCCCCTGTGGCCCCCAGGCAGAACCGAGACAGGAAGGGCTGGCCCTGAGCTTTGTGACCAGACCTTGGATGAGTCAGTTGGCCTCCTGGGGCCTGCATTCTCCCTTCTGTAAAGCAAGGGGTCAGATCAGATGGACTTAAGAAGCCATCCAGCTCTGACCATCTGTGATGATAATGTCAAAAACCCGGTGGGGAGAAGACGTGGCCTGGTCTGAGCCCCCCTCCCTCTTCTTCCTGTGAAATGGGATCAGAGCGGCCTGACTACACTGGGCTACATGAGGACTGACCTCCACAAGCGCCCAGAACGTAGCCAGTGAACCAGAAGTGGCTGCAGCTTACCTCTCTAGGACCTGAGGTCAGGCAGGTGTCCGAGCGGGGGGCGCAGGCAGCCACGTGTCCAGGAGCCCAGGCGGCTTGGCTGTTGTAGCCTGTTCCAGCTAACCAGAGAAAGTGACCTGGAGAAAAAGAAAGGGAAAAAGATGTGGCGGGAGGGAAAGTCCACCCCCCTTCCCTACCTCAGGCCTAAGATCTTGGGCTACTCCCAGCTGGGTCGAGTCCCTGGGTCCCACACAGGACCCACCCACCCCTGGGACAGAAGCCTGTTCTTCTCAGCTGCTCAGGACTGTGCCCCTAATAAATATTTGACTTTCTCATCGTGGTTTTGATACCCAAACTTTGAGTCACACGCTGCTAAAAGTACGGGCCAGGCAGAGAGGCACCATGGGGGCTTGGCTGGTGCAGGGGTAGACTCAGGGACCTGTCATCCAGGGAGGGAGGGGCCGTGGCAGCTACCCCAGGAGACTGGTGTGAGCGTCCAGCCTCGCCCTGCCGGACCCTGGGTGAGGGACGCAGCCTCTCTGTGCCTCAGGCTGGTCCTCTGAAGATGAGGATTGAGTGACTGCCCTGCCCTCCTCCCCAGGAGCCCCCAGGGCACAGGCTTTGAGACCAGATGGCCTGGGGGTCCAATCCTGGCTGTGCCCTGAATGGGATGTATGTGTGGTCTTGGGCAAACGAGGGACTGGCCCTCTCTAGGCCTTAGTTTCCTCCGCTGTGATGTGGGAATAAGAAGAAAAGGAGAGAATCCCCAGGGCCTGGCAGCAGACTCAAACCCTTTGCCTGCCCCCCATCTCCCCCAGAGGGCAGGACCCCTTTCCCCACACCCACACCCACACCCACAAAGGGATAAGAGGTTCCCCAGCCCATCCCTCGCATCTTCACAGATGAAGCTTCTCCCCAACGCCCACCCCTCCTCACCTGACTCCTGCCCAACGCCCCCAACCCCAAAGGCTGGCGCCATTGCCACTGTGGGCCATGGCCCCACAAGCATTCCTGCAGGTGCAGCTGCTTCCACTAACACTCATAAAATAGGAAGAAACAAAGCAATTAAAAATTCCAGTAAAATTTAAAACCCACCGCTGGCCACACAGCAGATTCAATTACAGAGCTGTTGCTGAGCACAGCCCCGGGGATGGAGGGATGGTCCAGGGCCACCCCTGCCTCGGAACCGAGCCCAGGAGAGGAGAGGCGCTCAGAGGTGACGGCCAGGACAGGCCCGGGTGGAGTTAGACTCCTTTTACGACTGAATGAATAAAAATAAGCTCTTAGCAAACTAGGACGGCAGGCAACTTCCTTCTTCTATTACAGAGGATACAGCCACAATCCACCACAAACCAACCCAAGGGTTGATAAAATCAGAGGGGGACAGAGACCCAAATCACTGCCTTCCCACACGGTACAGAGGTCCTGGCCATCTCAGTAAGACAGGGGATAATAAATAACAAGTTTTAAGGATTAGAAAGAAGTCAGACTGTCTGCATAGAAACCTCAAGAGAACAAGAATTCAGCAAGATTTGCAGACAGAACATCAACATACAATACATAAAATAGATAACCAACAAGGAGCTACTGTACAGCACAGGGAACTATACTCAATATCTTATAATAACCTATAACAGAAAAGAATCTAAAAGAGAATATATATGTATATATATACACACACGCATAACTGAATCACTTTGCTGTACACCTGAAACTAACACAACATTGTAAATCAACTACATTTCAACAAAGTTTTTAAAAAATAAAAGTGGAATAATAGAAAAAAATTTAAAAAAAAATATCAACATACAAATGCAATTTCATTCCTCTATGGCAGAAGTGGGCAAACTTTTGTAAAGAGCCGATATTCGGCCTTGCAGGCCATACAGTGTCTATTGTAACTACTCAGCTCCGCGGCATTGTGGTGCAAAAACTGCCACAGACACAGAGAAATGAGTGTGCATGGCTGGGTTCCAATAAAATTTTATTTACAAACGCAGGTTGCACACCACATTTGGCCTGCAGGTGGTAGTTTGCCAGCTCTGCATCTATAACAAAGAGTTGGAAAATATGTATTAAAAAGATACTATTTCAGTCGGGGGTGGGGACAGTTTTACATGTATGGTAACAGGGACTATACAACTCACCCATTAAAAGTATACTAGTGAATTCTTTTTAGCATAAATTCACAGTTGTCCAACCGTCACCAATTATTAACTTCCAGACCATTTTCTCCTCACCCCCAAAAGAAACCCCATACCCAACAGCAGTCACTGCCCAGCTACCTCTCAGCCCCCTCACAGCCCTAGGCAACCACTAAACTACTTTCTGTCTCTCTAGATTTACTGACTTTGGATATTTCATATAAATGAAATCATGTAATATGTGGCCTTTTATGTATGGCTTTTTTAACTTAATGTTTTCAAGGTTCACGTTGTAGCATTCACCAGTACTTCATCCTTATTAGGGCTGAATAATATTCCATTGTATGAATATGCCATGTTTTGTTTATCTACGTATCAACTGATGGACATTTGGGTCATCTCCCCATTTTTGGCAATTATGAATAATGCTATGAACATTTGTATATAATTTTCAGTGTGGGCGTATGTTTTCATTTCTCCTGCATATGCACCTAGGAGCGGAATTGCTGGGTCACATGGTAATTGTTTGCTTACTTTTTTGAGGACCTGCCAAATTGGTTTCCAGAGCAGCTGCGCCATTTGACATTCCCACCAGCAGTGCATGAGGGTTCCAGTGTCTCCACATCTTACCAAAACTTGTCATCTTTTTGATTCCAGCCATCCTAGTGCATATGAAGTGGTATGACTGTAGTTTTGATTTGCATTTCCCTAATGGCTAAGGATGTTGAGCATCTTTTTATGTGCATATAGGCCTTTGTATATCTTCTTTGAAGAAATGTCTATTCTGCTCTTTTGCCCATTTTTAAATTGGGCTGTCTTTTAATTAAGTTGTAAACGTTCTTTATATATTCTAGATACAAGTTCCTTATCAGATTCATGATTCACAAATATTTTCTCCCATTCTAGGGTTGCCTTTTTCACTTTCTTCATGGTGTCCTTTGAAGTACAAAAGGTTTTAACTTTGATGAAGTAAAAATTTATTTTTTCACTTGTGCTTTTGGTGTTGTATCTAAAAAGGCTTTGCTTCACCCTACGTTAAGGAGGAAAATTTACTCCTATGTTTTTGCCTAAGAGTTTTCTAATTTTAGCTCTTACTTTTAGGTCTGTGATCCATTTTGAGTTAACTTTTGTGTATGGTGTGAAGAAAGGTCCAACTTCATTCTTTTGCATGTGGATATCTTGTTCCAGCACCATTTGTTGAAGAAACCAATCTTTCCCTATTGAATTGTTCGGCTCCCTCGGCAAAAATCAGTTTACCATAAATGTGAGGGCTTATTTCTGGATTCTCAGTTCTTTGGATCTACATGTTTTTCCTTATCCCAGTACCACACTGTCACGATTACTGTAGCTTTGTAGTAAGTCATGAAATCAGAAACTGTGAATCCTCCAACTTCGTTGTGTTTCAAGATTGTACTGGGTCTTCTGGGTCCCATGAATTTTAGGATCAGCTTGTGAATTTCTGCAAAGAAGCCCTCTGGGATTTTGATCGGTACTGTGTTGGATCTGTACACCAGTTTAGGGAATATTATCATCTTGATATTAAGTCTTCTAATCCATGAATGTCTGATGTCTTTCCATTTATTTAAATCTTTAATTTCTTTGAAAAAATTTTTTTCAGATTATAACTTTTGCTCTTTTGTTAAATTTACTTCTAAGTTTTATTTTTTGATGCTCTTGTATATGCAATCATTTTCTTAATTTTGTTTTGGACCGTTCATTGTGCATGTATAGAAATACAGTTGATTTCTGTATATTGATCCTGCAAACTTGCTGAACTTGTTTATTCTAATAGTGTTTTTAGTGAATTTCATAGGATTTTCTTTTTTTAATAAACTTGTTTATCTATTTATTTATTTTTGGCTGCATTGGGTCTTCGTTGCGGTGCGTGGGCTTCTCGTTGCAGTGACTTCTCTTGCTGTGGAGCATGGACTGTAGGCGTGCGGGCTTCAGTAGTTGTGGCACATGGGCTCAGTAGTTGTGGCTTGCAGGCTCTAGAGCACAGGCTTAGTAATTGTGGCGCACAGCCTTAGTTGCTCCGTGGCATGTGGGATCTTCCTGGACCAGGGCTTGAACCCGTTTCCCCTGCATTGGCAGGCGGATTCTTAACCACTGAGCCATCAGGGAAGCCCTCATATGATTTTCTATGTGCAAGATTATGTCATCTATGAAGAGGTAGTTTTACTTCTTGATTTTTATGTGAATGACTTTTATCTTTTTCTTGTCTAATCGCCCTGGCTAGAATCTTTAGTACAATGTTGAATAGAAGTGGCAATCTTACTCCTAATTTTTGAGGGAAGGCATTCGATCTTTTACCATTAAATGTGACATAATCTGTGGATTTTTCCTAAATACTCTTTCTCAAGTTGAGGAAGTTCCCTTCTATCCTAGTTTGTTGAATATTTTATCATGAAGGTGCCTTAGATTACATCAGATGCTTTTTTGCATCCACTGAGATGATCATGTGGTAGTTGTCCTTTATTCTATCTATATGGTGTATTACATTAATTGAGTTTTGGATGTTAAGCCAACTTTGTATTCCTGGGATAAGTCCCACTTGGTCATGGTGTATAATGCTTTTTATATATTACTGGATTAAGTTTGCTAGTATTCTGTTGATTTTTGCATGTACAGTCATGGTATCCATGGGAGATTGGCTCCAAGACTGCCCCCCGCCCCCCGGTGATGGATACAAAACTCCACAGATGTTCAAATCTCTTATATTGATACATAAAATGGCATAGTATTTGCGTATAATCTATCTTTTTTCTTTTTTTGGCCGCACCACGTGGCCTGTGGGATCTTAGTTCCCCGACCAGGGACTGAACCCCGGCCCTCGGCAGTGAAAGCGTGGGGTCCTAACCACTGTACCACCAGGGAATTCCCCTGCATATACTTCAGATCATCTCTAGATTACTTATACCTAGTACAATGTAAATACTATGTAAATAGTTGTAAAAATAATGTAAATGATATGTAGATGGTTGTAAATATGATGTAAATGCTATGAAAATAGTTGCTGGTGCACAGCAAATTCAAGTTTTGCTTTTTGGAATTTTTGGTCCTCGGTTGAATCCATGGATGCAGAACCTGTGGCTACGGAGGATCAAGTACATATTCATAAGTGATACTAGTCTATAGTTATTTTGTGGTGTCTTTGTCTGGTTTTGAGATTAGGGTAATACTGGCCTCACAGAATTAGTTTGCAAGTGTTCCCTCCTAGTCTCTTTTTTAGAAGAGTTTGTTTTTTAGAAGAAACTGGCAGAAATTGGCATTAATTCTTCTTTAAATGTTCTATAGAATTCAACAGTGAAGCCTTCTAGGCCTGGGCTTTTCTTTGTGGGTAAATGTTTTGATCACTAATTTAATCTCTTTATTTGTTATAGGTCTATTCAGATTTTCTATTTCTTCTTAAGTCAGTTTTGGTAGTTTGTGTCTATGTAGGAACTGTCCATTTTATCTAAGTTATGATACTATTACAATTTATTAAGGGACCTAAAATAAATTGATAAGAGAGGTAAATGACCTCTATGGAGAAAAATTTAAGTTTATATAATGACAGTTTTTAAAGACCAGAACAAACTTAGACATGTGTCCTGTGCATGGACAGAGATTCAATATGGAAAAAATTCAGTCCAATCCCTACATCCTGGCCATCCTGTGTATAACTTGAAAACCTGGTGTGGAAGTTGATAAGGAAAGAACAAAGGGCCAAGAATGGCCAATGCTTTTGACAAAGAGGTATAAGGACCAGGGACTTCTCTGGTGGTCCAGTGGCTAAGAATCTGCCTTCCAATGCAGGGGACAATCCCTGGTCGGGCAACTAAGATCCCACATGCCGCCGGACAGCTAAGCCCACGCACCACAACCACCGAGCCCACGCGCTGCAACGCAAGATCCCGTGTGCCGCAACTAAGACCCAACTCAGCCAAATAAATAATAATAATTAAAAAAAAAACTATAAGGGCCAGTACTGCCATGGTTTAAGGCTGAAACCGTGGGACTAACAAAGGGAAAGCGGGGACCAGGGGACGGAGCAGAGCACCTAGAAACAGATCCGCACCAGCAGCTCCGTCTAGGGTGAACCGGGTCCTGCAGGTCACTGGGGATGAGTATGCAGCGCTGGGACAACTGGTTGTCCATATGGAGTAAATGACATTGGAGCCTTACCCAACACCATACAGCAACAGGAATTCTAGGCAGACCAAAAAACCATGGAAAACAGATAGCATTCTTTGAAGAAAATGACAGAGAACGTCATCCTCAGGATAGGAAGGATTTGAAAACTGAGAGGGGAAAAAAAGCACAAGTGAAAAGACGGGTTGGACCACGATAAAATTTAAAACTCAGCAAAATACACCAAAAAAAAGTCAAGATGAGCCCCCAGATTGAGAGAGGATGTCTTCAGCACTTAAAACGGACCAGTATCCAGAATAGAAAGCCACGATGTGGTGGCAGAAAGACAGCAACGGGGAGGGGCAGGGAGCCAATGGTGGGTGGGAGGGGGTGAGACTAAGGATTGGAGACAGAGACTGGAGGGGGGAGGGAAAGGATGGGGGGTCAGACCAGCATGGATGTGGACGGAGACAGACAGGAGTAGGAAAATGGCCAAAAGGAGGGAGAGATGAAGCAGCAGATCCAAAGGGCAAAGACAGCCGCCATGAAGACAGAGGGACAGGGCCTTCCCTGGTGGTCCGGTGGTTAAGACTCCGAGCTTCCACCGCAGGGGGCGCAGGTTCAATCCCTGGTCGGGGAACTAAGATCCCATGTGCATCATGGCCAATGCAGCAGGGTGAGACGGGAACCCAGGCAAAGCCCAGGGCGGGGGATGGACATTGCTGGGTCCTGGGAGAGAGTGAGGGGTGGGCTCCCAGAGACCGAGCCCAGTCAGGGAGCAGGTCAGGGAAACCGAGGTGCAGGAAAGTCAGACTGGGGAGGGACTGAAGTACTCCCACACCTGCCTACAGGGAGGGACACCTTGGCCACCGCAGGGCTCCAGCTGGAGCTCCAGAAGTGGGGAAGGAGGATGTAGACACGGGTATGTGTGTCTGCGAACACCTGCCAGTCTCTGCATGTGCAGGACGTCCCTGAATATCTGGGCACACGTGGCTCACATGTGTGACCCTAGGCATCTGAGCATCTGTGTGAGCTTGGATATGTGTACACACACATGCTTAGAGAACGAGAGGACCCTTTGTGCGGCGCCCAATGACCACCACTACCTTGTACTGCCTGCTCTGGCACAGAAAGAGCTAGAAGGCAGGCAGCCAGCCTTCTCTGAGCACCACTAGGTACCAGGCCTTCTGACACACATCCTCTCATTTAATCCTCACTCCGTCCCCTTAGGAGAAATGGCGGCCAGGGAGCTGGGGTCACTCCCCTACCCTCAGCTGGTAGTTGGGGCACCTGGAGTGACACCCGGGCCTGACCTCCAAGGCCCTGGGGCTGCCACGGGGGCAGTGGGCTGGGGGCAGGTCGGGGTGGCTGGCCGCCGCCCTGCCCCTCCCTGCCTCCCTCCCAGCAGAGGCCAGAGAACAGCTGCGTCTGCCCCGGCCCAGCGCCTTCCCCTGCCCCACTCCGGGGCAGCCTCATTAGGGATTCTGCTGGTGCCACCGGCTAATTAGTGTCACGTTAATTGAGCATTCAGAAGGCTGCCACCTCCAAGGGCAGAGTGTCAGCAGCAAAGGGGAATGCAGATACGGGCTGCTTCTCCCGGGGGGCTGGGGCCAGGCCCCAGGCCCAGGGACCCCTCCTGTCCTGGACACCCCACCCCAGCCCCGTTTCAACACAGATCATGTCCACTTCCTGAGCCTTAGGGAGGAGGTGATAGGCAAAATCTGTGACAACATGAGAAGGAAATGGCATACTCATCAAACACCTGCTGTGCTCCCACGCCCGGCACACCTTTCATTCTCCCACCCCTCCTCTAGGAAAGCTACAGTTATCAACAGCTCCATTTTACAGTCAGAAAGTCTGAGGTCCACCAAGGAAACAACTTCGCCGGGGCGGGGTTGGTGGGGATGTCCAGTGACTCAGCAGGAAGCTGCACTCAGCCACACAGGGACTGGCGTCTGGCTGGTAGGTGCCTGGGGGCACCTGGGGCTGCCACCGGGGCAGCACAGAGAAGCCCGGAGCGTGGGAGCAGGAATCCTGGGCTGGTGTCCTGCCCTGGCCACCCCTCCCACCTCCACCTGCCCCCTGATGGGCAGGTACCACGTGCCTGCCCGTACAGAGTATCACGCTGACTTCGGCAATCCCTGATGCGCCCGCCCCTTCAGCCCCTTACAGACGAGAAACTGAGGCTCACGTCCAGCGGCTGCCCCAGGTCACCCCCAGCAAGTGGCTGAGCTGGGCGTCAAAAGGCCATGGCCTGCCTCCATTCGGAATCCGAGCTGCTCACCTCTCCCCGGTCTCACCCCTCCACCCACGCTCCCCCTCCAGCTTCTGGAAGGTAGGGTGCCACCGAGGCCCGCTCTCCTGTCTCCCTGTGGCAACATTAAATCCCACTCAAAGGGCTGCTTTTAATTGGCTTAATGTACTCGTTAATAACTGCGTCTATTTAACACACCTGTAAGAGGCCCATAACATTAACTTAACGACAGCGACAGCTTGCCTGCACCGCCAGCTAGCCAGGCAGCCTTTCACATTTCCCGACAAGGCTTTCACAGGGGCCATGGAGGGTGGGCAGGGGGCAGGGGCAGCCCAGTTCATGGGGGGAGATTCGCTAGACCCCGCACCGTCATGCAATGCTCCCCGGGCACCTGCCATGGTTCCACACATTCTTTTAGGCATCAGGGTGCTGAGAAGGAGCAAGGCCCGCCCTCAAACAACTCCAAATCCAGCCCAGGAGACAAGCCAACAGCTACAGCGGGGGAGTGCTGGGGGGCAGGCAGGGAAGGCTGCCTGGATGGGGGCCGGGGGGTGTGTCTCAGACCAGGAGGGTCAGAGCAGCAGACCAGGGGGTGTAAGCAACACCTCTTCTTCATCCTCTCGGCACCTACTGCGTGCTGGGCACTGCATGGACAATTCCACCCCACCCCAGGTTCACCCTTCCAGATCAGGTACTGGAGGGGACCCAGAGATGGGGCACTTCTCCTCGGGGTGTGGGGCGGGGGAGACAGATGGACACAGACTAGACGAGCAGGGTGTCCAGGCCATCGGCATCAACCTGAGAGAATCAGTCCAGCCATGGTGTCCACGGTGCCCAGTGATTGAGAGCAGGGGCCCAGGGCACCGATGCCCGGAGCTCCAATACTGGCTCACAAATTGTTTCTCTGCCACCAGAGGTCTCAAACTGGCAGCCCACGAGCCACAACCTGCCCACCAGGTGTGTGGTGTCTCCTGCTGGTGTCTGAACACTGTTTCAAAAGAGAACACCTCTGGGGACTTCCCTGGGGGTCCAGTGGTTAAGACTCTGCGCTTCTAATGCAGAGGGGGTGCGGGTTCAGTCCCTGGTCAGGGAAGTAAGATCCCACATGCCGCGGGGCCAAAAAAATATAAAACAAAGAACCAAAAGAGAACACCTCAGGGCAGGGCACGCCTTCCCCGCCCACCTCCGCCCTTGCCCCACCTGGGCTCTGGCTCCTTGGCAGCCCACCTGTCCGCCAGCAGTCAGCAAACCACGCAGGGATCTGCGTCTGCAACCCTCACCCATGTCCTGTCCCTTGAATGCCTATCCTCCTCTTCTGGAACCCAGGGCCCACCTCCCGGGGCCTCCACGGGGCTGGCAGAGGGGTGAGACCCGGGTTTTGGGGCGATGCCGGACCCAGAGGTGGCACTCAACAGAGGGGGGCGGTCAGCGTGTACAGGAGGCCCGGGGACACCGTGCAGGCGTCCAGGGGTCTGTGGGGGGGGGGCGCTGCAGAGGGAGGTCAAGGCCAGGTGGCCTGAATGCCACCCTGAGCAGCTAAGACGTCACGCAAATGGGGGGCTCACGGGAGGATTTTACAGAGAAAGGCAAGGCAGCTGGGGGCCTGGAGGCGGTGAAGGGGCTTTAGTGAATTCATCACCAACAACCTTGGCGCCCACTGAAGGCAGGCACCCCTTCCAGTGTTCACAAAAACTCTCGAAGTCTCAGCAACAGCAGTATCATCCCCATTTTACACGAGAGAAAACCGAGGCTCAGAAGGGGCAGCGGCCTGCCTAGGGCCACACAGCCCGTGTGTGGCACAGCTGGGATCTGACCGTGATTCCTTCTCAAAAGGCTGCCGACCACCCTCTGTGCTCTGCCCAGGAGCAGACGCTGCCCGATGACATGGGGAGCCGGGGAGCCTCAGGCTGCTCAAGGCCAGGGGCAGTGGAGGATGCTTTGAAGCAGACATCAAAGGCAGCATCCTGGGAGGAACCGGAGCCTGTGCCTGTCCCCCACCCTAAAGCAATACTCAGGTGTAGCTGGCCACCGGTAATTACAGAAAAGCACAGAGAAGAAATAAAATGCCTCCTTCCCAGGCCATCCCCTGTTGGCATCCAGGGCTTTTTTCCTTCAAGTGTTGGTTCGAGAGGGAAGGAGGAAGACAGACAGCCCCCTTTGTGACCTCTTTCCGCATCCCTGTACTGTACCCGCTTCCCGGCATCATCAGAGCCTTCCAACACCCTAAGCGTTATTGCCCGGCGAGGTGTGTTTCTGCTGGGGGCCTCCTGGGTGCTGTGTCTCATAGGGACAGTCAGGCTGCTCCCGGGATGACTTCTTCCTGTTTCCCACCCAGTAGCCTTAGGGGTCCCATTAAAACCCACATCAGGTCACGTCCCTCCTCTGCTCCCAACCCTCCCCCGTGGAGCAAAGCCCAGGTCCTCTCAATGGCCCCAAGGCCCAGCCCGTTTGCTCTGTGCGCCCCCTGCCTCTCCGGTCCATCTCCTACGACCTTCCCCCGCCGACCTTCCCCCGCCGGCCCCGCTGCGCCAGGCGCGCCCATCCACTTCCCGCAGCCTCTGCTGCCGGGACCGCTCTCCCATCAGACGTCCACGCGGCTCACTCCCGCACCTCCTTCCGCGGTCCTGAAGAGCTGCTTTATCAGAGAAGCCTCTGCGCTGACTGCCGTGTCCGAACGGGGTGCCCTTCCATCCCATCCCTCTCCGTCCCCCACGCCCTGCTGTCCCGATGACTACGGCTGCGTAACAAATCACCCCAAAGCTCAGCGGCCTCACACAGCTCTGTCGTATGCTCAGGACTATAGACAGGGCACCGTGGGGCGGTGTCTCTGCTCCGTGATGTCATTGGGAATGGGGTTGGGGGAGGGGGCCTTGCGGGAAGACCCGGGCCGGGGCTGGAATCTTCCGAAGGCCTGCTCCCTCACGCATCGGGTGGTGGGTGCGGGCCGTTGGCTAAAACACCCACACGTGGCCTCTCCACGTGGCCTGGGCTTCCCAGAACATGATGGCGGGGATGGACATGACTCCAGGGATGGACCTCCTGAGAGACAGATCCACCTGGAGCTCCAGGCGGCAGCCATACGCCCTCAGGACTGAGCCGTGATAGTCACCAGCACCACTTCTGCTGCGTTCTAATCAGTAGAATCGAGCCGCTTAGTTAGTTCATGTTTAAGTAAAGGAAAATTAGCCTCCGCTATTTGTGGATTGAACGCCAAAGAATTGTGGACATAAACTACGACACCTGCTCTCTCCTTGTTTGCGGGGCCTGTCGCTGCCGGACGCATTACACGTTATTGTCTGTCTCCCCCGACTAGATGGCAGCTCCGAGAGGGTGGGGACTTTGGTGTGCTTTGACCGCTGCTCGTCTCCAAGCCCAGGACGGTGCCTGCACATAGGCGGGCTCAGGAGACACCCGGGGGATGCGGGCTTGCGGGGAGGTGTCTCTCCACGGGGCTGTCTCTGGCTTTGTCCCTCCCAGGACCAACTCTCCCAAGTGTCGTGACTGGCGGTGAACAGGGGCTCCCAGGCTGGACGGGTCCTTCTAGCCACAGCCTCGTCATTCCTTCAGTGCTACATTCCTGAGTTCCTACTCCGTGTCCTGTGGGCAGTGGGGACAGCACTGAACAAGCCAGCTCAGGGAGCCCGGGCTACTGGGACAGCAGGACAAGCCCAGGGCAGTCGGAATCTGCCGTGGTGCCTGCAGCGATGCACCAGGCGCCGATGGAACCTTCGCTGGGGTGCCCTGGCCAACACGGGGAACCAGGCAAGGTGGGCCCTGGGGCTCCCCAGGGGGCCCACAGGGCCACGGGTCCTCTCCTCTGCCCATTAACCCCGTGAGCGCTGCCCCCCATCCTTGCCACTGCGTAGAAGCCCGCCGCAAACAGCTGGCTTGGCTGGTTCCTTCATGTGAGGCCTTTTTGGTCATGACATTTGCCAAAATGGGGCTGTGCAACTGCACTGAACACTGGTGGTGGTGCCCACCTCCGGGGGAGGGTCAGGAGCCTTTGCCCAGCGGGACTCGGGGGCCCAGCCTGGCCCGAGTGGCCAGAGACACCCCCCCAAGCCAGGGCCACTGTACGCTGGTGGACAAGGCTGGGGTTGAGGCCCCCGGGGTGGCTCAGCAGAAAGCCCTTCAGGAACAAGGGAGACGGTAGAGGCCGCAGATGCAAAGGCTCACAGGGGTGCAGCAATCAAGCCAGGTTTGGAACAGGGTGACCCTGGTACACGCCCACCCAGAGACAAGCACGTGTCCAGGGGAGGCCTGCCGAGGGCCACCAGCCGGCAGTCTCCGGGAGCCGAGGGCAGCCATGAGAGCTGCCCGGCCACGTGTCCTCTGATGGGTCACTTCCTGCCTCTCTGAGCCTCCGGGCTGACTCTATAGTCCCTCCTCAGGACTGTCTGCCTCCTAATTCTAAGGAGGAAGAGGGGGAGCCTCCTGAGCCTCCTGGCTTCAGCCGGGGCCTGCCTTGGGGTGCAGGTGAGGTGATGATGACATGGAAGGCAAATCCCAGCTCAGCCCCTCCCCGGCTGTGTGTTCTCGGGAAGCTTCCATTTCCTCCTCTGTAAAATGGGGGCCTGGATTAGTTATCTACTGCTGTGTAGCAAGTTGCTCCAAAACTTAGTGGCTTAAAGCATCAGTAATCACGTACCATCTCTCACGGTTTCCGTGGATCAGGAGCTCAGGAGCCACCTAGCCAGTAGCTCCGCTCCGTGTCTCTCGTGAGGCTGTAGGCGGATGTTGGCAGGGGCTGCAGTCCTCTGGAGGCTGGACCAGGGCTGGAAGACCTGCCTCCGAGAAGGTGCATGTGGCCCTCTATGGGGGCCTCCCCCTCGGCTGCTCCGGCATCCTCACAGGCGGCTGCTTCCCCAGAGCAAGTGATCCAAGAGGGGAGGAGGCCACAGAGCCTTTCGCGACCCTGCCCTGGAAGTCACACTCCTTCACTTCCACGGTATCTTACAGGTCACACAGGTCAGCCCCGTGTGGAGTGGAAGGGCGTGAACAGCAGGAGGTGAGAAGCACTGGGGTCGGGGACAGATCTTGGAGGCTGCCTGCCAAATGCCACAACTTGTCTGCTTCCTTATCTGTAAAATGGGACCACCTCCCACCTCTCGGAGCTGTCAGGTGCTCCAGACGAGGCGTGGAGAAAAGCTGTAGGCACGGGGCCTCACATATACTAAGCGCTCACCACAGGACAGCCTCTGTGTCACAGCACCACTGTCGGCTCCAACAAACTGGCGGACCAACCCACCCTGGCTGAGCCCTGTTGACCAGCAGAGGGGCCAGATGGGCCCCTTCTTTCAATGAATGGAAACTAGTAACAGGCATTGCTCTTGTTTTTTTTCTTCTTAAGGTTTTAAACATCTAATTTATTCCATCCATTAGATAGATTTTGTAGATTTAATCATTTTCACAGTTGGTGGCTCATTGGATACTCGAGATAAACTCCGAATGAAAGTATAATGGTGAGGACAAATGAGTTTTCACACCGCAATGGCAGAAACTTGCTTGGGAAGAGAGTTTAAGAGGAACAAAAATACATACAGATATAATTTTTTTCCCCCGGCAGCCGCTTTTGCTGACTATAGTAGGTTACCACAGTTAATTTCACCAGTTTTGTTCATCTGTAAAATTGCATAAAAGTGACATTTTTGTGCTCATTATAGCAACTGCTGATTTATGGCTGGTAAATGAAGAGCTGGTCCCTTTTTTGCGGGACTCTCCAAGCGGCGCTAAGTGCCCATGAAATTGCTTGTATAATGTAGTTTAAATCCAATCTCGGAGAAAGATTCCCCCGTTGGCCAAAGTGACATTTCCATTCTCCACACCGAGTTTATTTTAGGCCACTTAGGAGGGGGGCTGCCCCAGGCAGGGTCAGGATGGGAGGCCTGGGGTCAGCTCCACCCACCTGGCCCAGGTTAGGCCACATGGATGGAGGGGAACTGCCCCAGCCTCCTTGGGGTACTCTGTGCCGCCAGCCTCTTCCCTCCCCACTGTCCTGCCCAGGTCAGACCACATCCCTGCGCCTCAGGGCAGAGAAGAATGGTCTTCCTAACGCAGGCCTGCCCTGCCCCTCACCTGCTTAGAACCTTCCACAGCTGCCAATGCCTTGGGCGAGGGCTCCCAACACAGCAGTGCAGACACTAGGGGCCTGACAGGTCCTTGTGGTGGGGTCTTTGTCCTGTGCATCGCAGGATGTTTAGCAGCATCCCTGACCCGTACCCACTAACTGCCGTAGAACCCTCTCTGCAAGCTATGACAACCGGACTCGTCTGTGGATGTCAACAGTGTGCCCTGGGGACAGAACCACTGAGAACCACTGCCCCACAGCGAAGAGGCCCTGCTCTGGCCCGACACCCTCCTGAGCTGCCTGTCGTGGTCTTTCCTCCCCTGCATGCCTGCTCTGGGCTTCTGCTTTTATTCTGGTTTATAGTTCCCACTGGGACAGGCTTCCTCACCTCTGGACCTTTGCCTGTGCAGTTTCTTCTGCTGAAATACGTTTCTCTCCTCCCTCCTCGCTCCTTTCACCATTGCCTTTAGCAGGGATGCTCTTTCTTCCAGAAAGCTGCCTCTGAAGCCCTGGGGGTGAGGCTCCCCCATCACGGCATGCATTTCGCTCAGATTGGCTCTAAGTCCACAAGGGAGTCAGGGGTGAAGCTCGGGAAGGAGGGGATGTGGTGGGAAGGCCTAAGGAAGGTGGTGGGGTCTGCACTGTGTCCCGGCCACAATGCCAGGCCCACCCATGCACAAGCCCTACCCCTCCCTCTCCCAGGAAGACCCTTGTGCCAGGCAGATGGGAAGGGTCTTAACACACAGAGACCCACTTCTGCTAACGCTCCACCGCACGACTCATGAAAGCCTCACAGCCATCCTGGGAGGTAGTGTTAGCAGCAGTATAACCCCATTTTAGATGAGGAAACTGAGGCTCAGAGCGGTGAACACCCCCCCCACACCACCGCAGGAGTCACTGTTGGGTCCCAGGGGTGCCCACAGGGCCGAGAGGAAGGCAGTGCACCATGAGACCTTGTAGGGTCCTCCTCACCCAAGGGCCCAGCCAGGTCACGATCTCCCATCACCTACTGTTTGTCTCACCCCCTGCTCGGCCCCTTGGCACAGACATTCTTTGAGGCCACCCTGCAGATCTGCCACAGTCCTTATTCCCATTCTACAAGTGGGGAAACTGAGGCTCGGCCAGGCCAACAACTTGCCCAGGGCCACACAGCCCTGCAACCAGGCAGGACTCCACCTAGGCAGCCAGCTCCAAAGCCCAGGGTCTCTCCATCTGCCCCACGCAGGCCTCCTGCTCCACTCCCCACCCCAGAGGGGGTCCTGGGCGGCACTGAGGAATGTCTTAGGACCAGGGAGGGGCTTTGGATGGGGAAAGGGGGTCTACCCACCGGCAACCCGCCTCCCCCACAGCAGGGCCTAGTTGTGCCCACTGACAGTGGGGACACTCAGCCTGTCACACAGAGTACACCCTTCAGGGAGTTCCCTGGCGGTCCAGTGGTTAGGACTCCGCGCTTTCACCGCCGAGGGCCCGGGTTCAATCCCTGGTCAGGGAACTGAGATGTCACAGGCTGTGCGGCGTGGCCAAAAAATAAATAAATAAAATAAAGTACACCCTTCAGCTGATGTGCTGACAGCTCACAAAAAGGCAGTGGCCACCACACAGGTCTTGCAGGTGACAGGCAGACCTGGGGAGGGGAGGGGAGGGGCAGCCAGTGGGGGCAAAACCCCTCCTTCCCGGCTGCCTGTTGGTTGAACAAGGGACGGTGAGCACCAGGATGAAAGCCACCTGTGGCAACTTGCCCAGCGCCAGGCCATGTAGCAACTCACTGAACCATCCGCGGGCCATTATCACCCCATGCTACAGATGAGGCGCCGAGAGGACACTAAAGGGGCGGAAGGAATGAACACCCACCAGAGCGGTGGTGTTGGGGTTGGCCAAAGAGGTCGTTCTGGTTTTTCCGTAAGACGGCACGGGAAAACCTGAACGAACTTTTTGGCCAACCCAATACAATGGACGACGGTACCAGGCAGGTGGAGTGGAGGGTTTAGAGCCCCCGTAACTCCCGTGCTGGGGGCGGGGTGGTGCGGGGAGCGCAGCTGGCACAGTCTCTTCGGCAAGTTGTTGGGCATTCTCTCCCGAAGCTGAACGTTCCCGTCTCTCCTTTGTCCCAGCAGTTCTGCTCCTGGGCCTATTCCCAGCAGGACTCACTGAATACGTGCCCCAGGGGCTGTCACGCTATTTGTATCAGCCCCAAACCAGAAATGACCCACATGCCATCAGCAGTGGGAAGGATGAGTAAACTGTGATGTAGTCACACTCAAACATCACACGGCCGTGAGAATGAACGGACCGCCACGTCCATGGCCACCCGGATGAACCTCGAAACATAACCTTAAGTGGTGGAGACCCGACAGTGCAAACGAGCATATGCACTGCAGGATCCCAGCTCACCTGTGCCAGGCCCAGGCACCACGAGTCCGCGCCGTTAGGAGCCAGGAGAGCCGTTCCCTTGGTGTGGGTACTGACTAGGAGGGGGCGCAGGGGCCCCTCTGGGGACTGGCACAGGCCTCTCCCCTGACCTAGGTGTCACACGAGTGTGTTCTGTTTGTGAAAGTGCAGCAAGCTTGTGATGTATGGTTTCCTTGAACGTACTTTACACTTTGATCCGAAGCTTAACGATTTAGAAAGAATGAATGAAGGAGCAAGTGACTGGATGGAAAAAGCGAGGGAGGGGTGGCTGGCGAGTCCTTCCGGGGACCGTGGCGGGCTGCGGCCTCCGGCCCTCCCCGGGTCGCAGGGTCGGCTCTCACCTGTGCTTCCTCCCCTCCCGTGTCCCCACAGGCGAGACGGTGGCCAGCTCCATGCATTCCTCCCGCTACCCGAGCCCGGCCGAGCTGGACGCCTACGCCGAGAAGGTGGCCAACAGCCCGCTCTCCATCAAGATCTTCCCCACCAACATCCGCGTGCCCCAGCACAAGCACCTCAGCCGCACCGTCAACGGCTACGACACCAGTGGCCAGCGCTACAGCCCCTACCCGCCGCATACGGCCGGCTACCAGGGCCTGCTCGCCGTCGTCAAGGCCGCCGTCTCCTCCTCCGGCGTGGCTGCGCCCCCCGGGCTCACCAAAAGCGTGCTCAAGAGCGCCGAGGGCAAGCGGACCAAGCTGTCGCCGGCCGCCGTCCAGGTGGGCATCGCGCCCTACCCGGCGCCCAGCACTCTGGGGCCCCTGGCCTACCCCAAGCCGCCCGAGGCGCCCGCCCCACCACCCGGCCTGCCCGCGGCCGCGGCCACCGCCGCCTCCGTCATCCCCCTGCCCGGCCGCGGCCTGCCCCTGCCGCCTTCCAACCTGCCCTCCATCCACAGCATCCTCTACCAGCTCAACCAGCAGTGCCAGGCCCCAGGCGCTGTGCCCGCCGCCTGCCAGGCCGTGGCCGTTCCCCACCCCAGCCCAGCCAAGCACGGCCCGGTGCCCAGCTTTCCCAGCCTGGCCTACCCGGCCACTGCTGGCCCACCCGACTGCCGGAAGGGCGCCGAGCTGGGCCAGGGAAGCACGCCGGCCTTGACGTTGGCTGGGGCCACCAAGCCCACAGGGTACGCAGACGGGGGCCTGGATTACCTGTTGTGGCCGCAGAAGCCGCCCCCGCCGCCGCCGCCCCAGCCACTGCGGGCCTACAGCGGCGGCACGGTGGCCAGCAAGTCCCCCGAGGCCTGTGGGGGGCGGGTATACGAGCGGGCCGGCGGGTCGCCCGTCAACTGCGGCGTGGGGCTGCCCACCAGCTTCACCGTGGGCCAGTACTTCGCCGCCCCCTGGAACAGCGTGCTGGTGACCCCCACCAGCGACTGCTACAATCCGGCAGCCGCGGCAGTGGCCGTGACCGAGCTGGGGCCGGGGACGGCCCGGGAGCTGGCGGGGCCCCCGGCGGAGACCCTCTCAGGCCTGCCCAGCAAGAGCGTGTGCAACACGGCCGTGCTGAGCAGCAGCCTCCAGTCACTGGAGTATCTCATCAACGACATCCGGCCCCCGTGCATCAAGGAGCAGATGCTGGGCAAGGGCTACGAGACGGTGGCTGTGCCCCGGCTGCTCGACCACCAGCACGCCCACATCCGCTTGCCCGTCTACAGATAAAGCCTGCCTGGCAGATGCACAGACGGACAGGGCGCCTAATGGGGAGGCAGGCCACAGAACAGGGTGGGCAGCACGCGGGGTGGGGGCGCCAGCCCCGCCTTGTGTCCGAGTGCCCATTGATGCCCACAGGGAAGCCAGGCTGGCTGCTGCCGGCTGCTGCTGACAGGGAGTGGCAAGGTGACCTCACTCGCCAAGGCCCCTCCCCACCGTCAGCTGCCCCAGGACACGCGGAGGGCCGGGGGTGGGGGGGGCAGCTGCCGACATCCACGCCTTCCTCCATCCAAGCTGGCAGAGGCAGGGAGAGAGAAACCACTTAAAACAGGAGCGGTTCTTTCCGGCTCTCCGGGAGAGGGGGTCAGACCACAGCGGGATGCAGAAGGAAATGTTAGGGTCTAGAGTCGGGGTGGGATCAGAGCGGCCCCCCGGGCTTAGACAGCTCCTCCCTCCACGAGCTCCCCAGTCTCCTGGAAAAAGAGCAGAGGGGGCCCAGAGGAAGTCATCGAGCCCACAGCGCCCTCACTGCTCTCTCCAGGCGAAGACCACTCGAATACAGGCTCCGGGGACTACAGGTCCCCCTGCTCCTCCTCTTCTAGACTCTTCCCCTCCCCACCATTCCTTCCCAACACAGAATCCCATCTCCATTCTCCAAACCCTGGACTACCACCTTCTCCCTTCCCTTCAGTACATCTTACAGGGCTTCTGGGCACAGCTGTGCAGGCTGTGTACTGCACAAGGCAACTCATCTGAGGAGACACCATTTGCATCCTAGACTTGTATATTTATGACAGAGTTTTCTGAATCTTGAGGAAGGGGCACCGTTTACCTATGTGCACAAAGGCGCCATAGGGGCTAACAATGTCAGAGGGACCAGACCCCGCCTCCTTCAGGGGTTCTCCTAGGAGCCAGTTCCGGGGGCAACCTGCTGGTTTTAATTGGGAGATCCAGTCCAACTCTTTTCCTGCAAGCCACCCTCCAAGGCCTGCCCCACACCATTCCGGGGGATAAGGCAGGCAGGGCGTCCCCCCCATTAAGTCTCCAAGGCCCGATTTCCCCAAGTCCTGGCCCCTCTGGCACTCCGGAAGCGGTACTGTATCTCTCTCCAAGGCCTGTTCAAGCACTAAGTGCATTTACAAATCTCTGAGAATGTTTTTTTTTTTATACTAAAATTGACCATTATATTCTACTGTGAGAAGTGCGGTCTGCACTATATTGTTTTAAAAACGAAGAGAAAGAAAAAAAAAAAAGGAAAACACAGATGGTGTCTCAGCTGTGGGGTGTTTTGCAGCTCGTTTCTGTTCGTTCTTCCTTCCTCCCCTTAGGATTAAAACGGGCTGTCTCCTCCCCTGCCGACTGGGCTTGGAGCCCTCGGAAGCAGGCCAGGAGGCTCCTGGCCCCTCCTCTGCTGGGCCACTTTGTATGCAATATTTCATTTACTTCTCCAGCTCTTTCGAAGTGGACACTGTCATTTACCCTGTTTACGTGTCAGCCACTCAGCTGGGTCAGTGATTGGCCCTAGAGCAGCCGAGACAGAACTGAGCCCGGGCCGCTCTGGCTCATTCCTTGAGGGGTACAGAGGTGGTCTGGGGCTGGTGTTCCCCTGCATCACTAAATTCCTTTCCAGCTCTTCCTCTGTGCCTGGCACCATCCATGCTTCCCTGGAGGCAGAGTGGCTGGGGACAGGCCAAAGTGGCTGAGCAGTGGCCATCTCCCTGGCCAGCCCCAGCACACACCCACCCCGTGCCCTGGTGCCTGGGGATGTCCAGGAGACCATCTCTGCTCCAGGATGCTCAGCATTTATCAGGCACTGTGTGCTGGCCATTTTCCTATACATGGCAGCTCTTTGGAGCTTCACCACTGCTTGCAAGGTAGGGGGTGTTCTAGAGGAAGAAGCGGCTCAGAGATGTGAAGCGACCTGCCTGAGGTCACACAGCAAGTCTGTGGAAAGTTGTAGTTCAAGCAGCAAAGCACAGACTCTTCCTCACGTCCTGTCCCCACCTTCTCCCCTGGCTTGTTGGCCCAATGTCTGAACAGGGGGAGTCCCCAGTCTGATTCAGGCCTCCCCTCTCATGCATGGAGCCCTGTCTGGGTGCCTGGCATGGTAGGTTCAGGGCAGAAGAGGGACAGAGGGGACACCCTGGATGTGACCTTGCAGTGCAGACATCCACCTCCCTAAGGCCAGACCCACGAGCCTGGCAGCACACGGAGGCTCCGAGAGGAAGAGGCTGTGTCCAGGGCGGGACCCGGGCCCTTCTGAGCCGGGTCAATGAACCAAACACACCACCCAGGCCCTGGAGAGCAGGAGCAGGGGTCCTGCTGGGTGACAAGCTAGGGAAGTCAGCGCTGCATGAAAGGCCACTGAGAGTTATCACAAATAGGATGTAAACGGCAGCTGACACAGTGCTTTTCTGACCACACATAATTGAGTCTCATGACAGCCTTCTCGGGTATGTAATAAAAGCATCCCCACTTTACAGATGCGGACGCAGAGAATCTGAGAAACGGCCACAAGGATGGTAAGAGGGCGCCAGGTTCCGGCATCAAGCCCCACACCCTGGGCCAGGCTGCCTCGAGGCTCCACCCTCATCCATCACTGAAGTATGCCTGGGGGCATCGCAGCGCCCAGGGCTACCCAGCCCCTGGAGTGAGCTAGCCCTGGGTGCAAATCCTACCAGTGGTACTTTGAGTGACCCGGAACAGGTCCATCCCCAAAGGGCGCAGCGCAGAACCAGAGATGGGATTCAAGGAGACCACAGCGCAGTGCGGGTACTTGGGGGAGAGGCGGAGCAGCAGGGTGTACGGCCAGGTGTACGGCTGGTGTACCAGCACCAATTCTAGGCAGCCCAGGTCCCCACGTCCCGGGCCCACCACCAGGCCCGCCCACACTGGGGCATCAGGAGAGAGGACAGAGGTGGGAGCCACCCTCCAGGTCAGGTCCCTCACACGGGGGGGTGAGGTGAGGACCCGCCCCCTATCCTGGGAAAAATCTTACCCTCTGCAGGGTGGGTCTGCAAGCAGGGCAGGTGCAGGCACGGAGCACAGCCAGTCGGGGCATGGCCCCAGGACCCAGCTGGGGTTCTAGCCCTGTCCTAGCACTGGCTCCCTGGGTGCCTTGGCCAGGTTTCTTCTCCCTGGGATCTGAGCTAGCTGATCTCAAAGGCCCCTCCAGCCTCGTCATTCTGGCATGAGGCACTCCTGCCCTTATACCACATTGGAGGAGCAGCGCAGGTGGTAACGATGTTATCATTACTACAATCACACACAGCCCAGTTACTGCAGGCAGATTGGCTACCAGGCTCAGCACTAAATGGTATTTAGTCCTCACAACCGTTCAGGTGCGTGTGATATGGGTGCACATTGCCACGTCACAGATGAGGCCCAGAGAAGAGCAATCACTTTGCCTAAAGTCACACAGCTGAGGATGGAGATCAGGGAAGCAGCTCGGGTAGAACACCAACCCTCTGATTCAGAGTCTAAGCTCTTAACTGCTGTGCTATGCAGTGACGAAAACCACCACCGACCCCCAAATATGGCCTGCTTGGCTCCAGAACGCAGGCCCGGCCTCAGTTGCCACACCCCGCGCTGCTGGGACTTCATGTTGGGTGAACGAGGGAGAGGGGGGCGAGGGGAGCCGCTGCCAGCCGATCCAGCCCCCTCCCCCCACCCAAGGTGCAAGCCTTTCTCTTCATAAGGACGCTAGGAGCTTCTTCTTCTCCGTGTAGCTGTCCTGGGTTCACCCCCAGTTAGAGCTGAGCTGTCCAATACGGTAACCACGTGTGGCTGGCCCAGAACCGCGTCTATTACTACCACTCAGGTCATAACAACAATTAGAACATCACCCCATCTTCCAGAGGCATCAGACTGGAGGGAGGGCTTCGACAAACATTTGAGTGGAGGGAATCCACGTGGGGAACACTCACATTTTCAGGGTGGCTCCGTGTTTTCCTGACTCATCCCAGCCTTTAGAGCCCGCTCCCGTTTCGAGCCCTGCCTTGCCTCCAAGCAGCAAACTCGAACCCACACCGCTCAGCTCTGAGCTGCATCTGAGACTCCACGTGCGCCTGGGTTTCCCCCTGCGCTGTATTGCGCCTGCGCGTCCCGGGTGCTCTTAAAGGGCCCGCACGGCCGCCACACGGCCCCCTTCGCTGGCCATTGGAAGGGGGCCCAGCCAGGGGGGCGGGCAAACCCGGTGGACAAAAGGTTTTTTGTTTAAATCATCACCATCACCAGCTCACTAGAGAGTGGCAGGAGGAGGGGAGGAGTCAGGAAAAACTGGCCTCAGTGTCCTCATACACTCCATGTGTGACCCTGGGTGACTTGTATGGCCTCTCTGAGCCTTGGTTCCAGTTCTCTGAGCCTCTGTCAAAGGGAGTGGAGGCATTTGAAGGACTGGGATGGCATCAGGTGATGTGTGATCAGGATAACAGGGCAAATGAGTCCTGTCAGTGGGACCCACCCCCAGAGCAGTGGGGCCCAAAGGTTCCAGTCCTGAGGCTGCCGCCCACCAGCATGTGGCCTTTGGCAAGTGATTGCCCCTCTTTGAGCCACCTATGTCTCAAATGTAAAGTGAAACTAATATTACAATGCACGTACCATGTGGTGTTGAACAGAGGAGACGGGTAGTCAAATCCACTAGGCAGCACAGATCCTGTTCCGTAGATGTATTATTTCTGTCTTCACCTAGTCTGGCTGATTTTCACCTTGGAAAGTGGGTTTCTAGGTTAAAAGAGTTTGAGAAATCGATGCCTATGTCCCCCTCCCCCCACCACCTTGGAGATGCACAAATCACATTAGCATATTAAAGGCTCTGGAAAGTCCTGCAGGCAAGATACCCTTCCAGCTTTAACCCAGCATTTCCCTAACTTTTTTTGATCACCTAAGTTTTTGTTTCTATCTGTTAGCAGCCCAAGGAACAAATGGGACTTAAGGAAATACTGAGTCCTAAGTCTTGTGTTGCAATTGGGGAAACTAAGTCCTTTCTCCTCACTGGGCTTCAGTTTCCCCAATTGCAACACAAAGACTCCTAATGAGTTTGCTGCAGGGCCAGAACTGGAATCCAACCCTGACCTGAGCCGTTGGGCCTCACGTCCTAATTGGTCTTTGTCCACTGTGTAGAGCTAGGCCCAAAAGAAGGGAAAGACCACCAGGGAGAGAAAGGAAGCCCTTATTTGAGAACTGGGGATGATCCTCCATTTTGAAAATGAAAAAAGTTAGGTTCAGAGAAGGGAGGCAACTTGCCTGAGAGCACACAGCAACTAGGTCCTAGACTTTCCAGAGGCAGATATAGACTCCTTTTTCTCCTTGTGGGAGTGGCAGTGGCAAGGTTTCCTCAGTCTTGTAGCGTCAGCCTCACTTAATGGGGAGCTCACTCTAGGGGCTCCTCCCGACCACGTCCCCAGGTTCCAAGTTTCCCTAAGGCCTCCTCCGAGGAGGCTCCTGGGTGTGACTACAGCAGCCTCTGGTGGCCAATCTCCACGACCAGCCACCCCACCCTGTAGTGGCCAAAGGCAGATCTGTGGGATCCAGTGGGTATATCCCAAACTGAGGGGGGCTGAGATAGAGGGGGGAGTCTCTGATGCCACTGGGCACCTTGAGATGCTGAGAAGACTCTGAGCTGGGATATGGGGACCTGGGTTTGAGTCCCATCTCCACCCAACCTGTCCCATCTTCACCTGTTAGAAGCCATCACAGCCTGTTGCTATAGAAAAACAGAATGTCCCCGTGCTGTGGAAAGGCCAGATCGCTACAAAAAAAAAAAAAAAAAAAAAAAAAAAGAAAAGAAAGAAAGAAAATCCTGCCACCTCCCAGCAGGGGTCTCCTTCTAAGCCAGAGGATTCAAATCCTGAGTCCACCACATCCAGGCTGTGTGTACTTAAGCAAATGCCTTTACTTCATTGGGTCTCACTTTCTTCATCTGCAAAATAGGCAGAAAAATTTGTTCTTGTATCTTCATGATTTTGGCAGGGTAATAGGAAACCCTGACTCATTGGTATAAATGAGGAAAAAAATTGATTATCTCAAACAATCATAAGAAACCCTATGGTAGGGTAGCTCCAGGGTTTGTTAATAGCACAATGGTGTCCTCAAGGACCCATGTCCTTTTCATCTTTCTGTCCCACCAAGCCCTGTCATGGTCACAAAATGGCTGCTGCAGTTCTGGGCATCACATCCAGACCTGACAGTGCCCAGCAAAAGAGAAGACAGTGTTTTTTATATTTCTCTTTTTTTCCCCAGAATTCTTCCCCCTTTGGCAGACTTTCCCTTCTGTCTCATGGTCCAGAACTGGTTCACATGGCTATTCCTATACCAATACCTAGTAAGGGAGATAGAGTCACAGTGGTTGGCCCGGCGAAAGCCCATGACTGTAGAGCAGAGTGGAGAACTCTGAACAAAATGAGGTGCTGTGAATAAGGAAGAGAGTCATGACTCTTGGAGAGGTATCCACACCAGCCCACGAGGTCCCACACATGGTTCCTGAAATATGAATGCCAAACACTGAGCACAGCGCCTAACACATGGCAGGTGCCTTATGTGTGTTCATTTGTTCTCTCCTTTGTGTGCTTCCCTCCAAAAACACAAGACTCCCAGCCTGGCCTCTCCTGACCCAGCCTCCCACCCTCCATCCCTGGGGCTGGGGTCTCCACTGCCCAATGCCCCTTCTACCCTGTCCTCTGGTTCCATCACCACCACCTCCTTTTGTTTCTGTCTCAAAAGCTTGGGATGAACAAGGATCTCCCCATTGTCCCCCATGACTTCAGATTCCTAAAAAATAAAAGACGGGAAGTGCTCGATTCTCATGCAAATGCTTTTGCCAGGGAGTCAAAAATGAATAACAGTATAAACAGAGGCCTGGAGTATTTAACCACCCCGTCCAAACAACCAGAGTGATCAGAATACACCGTTATCCGGGCAAGGTGTGGAGACTGACTGCCAACTACGACATTATTACATTCGGAAATGTCAGAAGCATGTGAACGCCGGGAGGAGATGAACAGTATGGTTGAAAATGACTTTTGAGTAAAAAAAAAAAATCCCCAGCATTCATCTAAAACAACAATAACAGCCAATAATAACAGTGCATATAATAATGAACTATCACAGGCATAAGAGGTAATTGTTCAATTAAGATCCAAGAGTTTCTGAGACTGTCTTTTCTGATGGGGTCCCATTGTTTTTGACCCTTGTAGCACTAATTATTTCCCAGTAGTGCTTTAAAGTTGGGATGAAAAAAACCTTGCTGTCACATATGACATACAAGTGCTTTAACATTATTAAGTACACATACACGCACATAATAAGAAATCCTTGTTGGAATAAAGTTAGGGGTATGTTCAAACTGACAGTCTCCAGGGCTCAGCAGAAGTGGCAGGCAACAGCCAGGGTCTTACCCCACTGCAGAAGCGATCTGGCCTCACCACCTCTTACCAGAAGTGGCAGGCAACAGCCAGGGTCTTACCCCACTGCAGAAGCGATCTGGCCTCACCACCTCTTACCCCTCAGGGGTCGGAGTGTTTTCTCCCCTGGATGGGGTCTGAGGGCAGAATGCCTGGGTTCAAATCCCACCTCCTCCACTTACCAGCCAGCTGCCCTGGGCAAGTGTCTTCCCCTCTCTGAGCCTCCGTTTCCCCATTTATAACATGGAGTGCTGTGGACATTCAGTTTTTTGGTTTTTGGTTTTTGTTTCTTTTTGGCCTCACCAGATTCTAGTTACTCTTTCTTCTATTGTCTGTATTCATTAGCTCTTGCCACAAAATTGATGGCTGCACTTGAAAAAAATCACAAAACTCAATGACATACAAAAAAAAAAATGTTTTTGGTCCCGCATCTGTGGGGTCCCTCTGATCTCTGTGAGGCTTGCCTGGGATGACATAGCTCTATTCCACGTTCTCTCATCCTCCTCCCGGGTGCTGGCGCCGGCACGTCTGCTAACATGCCACTGGTTAAAACAAGTCACATGGTTAAGCCCAGGGATGCAAACTTATGCTTTGCCCACAGTCGAAAGACCAAGTTGTACTGCAAAGGAATGAATGGCTAAAGGGAAAAGTCAGGGCCACTGAAGCAGTCTAGCACAGGTATCCAACTTTCCTCAGGAACTTCCCCGCCCCATCCTCAGTCCCTGTAGTCCGGGAGAAGTTAACATCATCCCTGGTTCTAGCTCTACCTTTCAGAGATTCTGAGCCTCAGGTGTTTCTCCATTAAAGAGAGATTAGTGAGTGTTAGGAAGGTATCAAAAGCCCAGAAACATCAAACTGAGACCATGTCCTAATCAGGAGGGACGTTTTCCTCTAAGTGATTCTATGTCCAATGTGTCCCCTGAAAATATTTTGACATACCACCAGTATGTGCCCTATATTTTGAAGGACATTGGGAAAGGTCATCTTTCAGATCTTACAGGAACAAACAAAATCTCAATGGCCTGAAAATATTTTAAGTTCCCCCTAAACAGCTTTTGAGTTACAGAATATCCACACCCAAGCCATCAAATATTTAGAAAATCACAGTTGAAAAAGTTACTATGTATTTAGCTGAAAAATGTTCTCAAGAGGAAAATTCATAGCCTACAATTATTTCATTATTTTTTTAAAAAGGAATGAATTAAACATTCACCTCAATAATTTATGGAGTCTCTTTGAGTTGAGAGGGTGTTTTGATTTTGTGGGCCAGCCCATCACAAAACCCCCTAGAGACATAACCTCTTTATAGCCCCTGAATAAGTCATAGCCGTTTTCCATGACAATGTTGCCCAGATGGGGTAGAGGATGGGCATCTGGGAGAAGGCTTGTGGCAGATGTTACTGGCTGCCCAGGCAATATTGGTTTCCCCATCCTCCTTTCCCACAGAACCGAGACCTGGCTGGGGAAACTACCTTTCTCCATATTGCCTTCTGCTGCTTTAGGACAACAGCTGTTTCCAGCCTGCTGATTGGCTGAAGCATGGGACACATGACACAATTCTGGCCAATAATACAAGAGGGGAGGTTGGCTGGGGGACTTCAGGGAAAGGTTTCCTCCCTCATAAAAAGAGACACAGGAAGAACTATTTCTCCTTCTTCCTCTGGATGCTGCCGAATCTGGATGTGATTCCTGAAACAGTGGCGCCATCTTGTTTCTTTGCTGGAGGCCTGTGTGAGGAAAAAGCCAGCACGTCTGGTGGGTAATGCCTAGCACCGTGCCTGATAAATGTTTGAAGGGATAAATGAGCTGGCAGAACCCTTAATGAATCACAGAGACTGAATTAACCAGCCTTACTGCCCTCCCTAACTTGGGACTTCCTACCAAGACAATAAATATTCTTTTCTTCAAGCCAGTGTAAGTTTTCTGACTTGCTGCCCCAAACACATAACTGTTTGAACATCGCAACCACCATCCTCTCTTCTTTGAAAAGCCCAGGGAATCACCTGACCCTCACAAAAGCTGTGCCCCATTTTACAGATGAGGACACTGAGGATCAGAGTTTAGGTCCTACCCATGGTTCCCAGAAGGCTTGGCTCAGCCAGGGAGGGCATCCCATCCCCCAGCACAGGATTGGCTCAGGCATGACATGTGACCCGAGTCCATCCAATCAGAATGGCTCTTGGGACCTCCACTGAGAATAGTGGAATGAGGAAGCAAGTAGCCCTGGGAGAAGCTGGGTCATCCCTGGATCACGAGGAGAGCCCATCGGCCCCTGGAAGCCCATCAGCAACATAGAGGGAGATGGAAAGAATGCGTCTGTGGGAAGGTTGGCGCCCCTCAGCCACCCTCAGCGGTAATACAGTGAGTCTCCCCTTCATTCTCATACAGCTGAACAGACTATATGACATCCTTCTGACAGACGGGGACGTGGAGGCCCAAAGTAAAAGGACCCATTGCCACAGTTTGGGTAGAGGGTGTGAACTCGGGTCTACAGACCCTACGCCCTGTGCGTCTCCCACTGCAGCTGCCCTTGGCCAGGTCCTCAGAGACCCAAGCTCTTCTCAACTGAAGCTTCAGAGAGGAAGCAAGGCCTAGTCCAAGCCGGGACCAGGAACCTGGGAGGTCAGAGGGTAATTTCAGCTGGCTGCAGATTCCTCCACTTCAGGGTGGAGCAGCAGGATGGGGTATTTTGGGGGCCCCTCCTCATGCCCAGAGGCTTGGAGCTGCCCTGGGGGCTTGATCAGCGGTGGGGTGTGACCCTGGGAAGAATGGCTGCCCTCAGAAGGGAAGCAGGTCGGCCTTCAACTCCAGCTCACATTCACAGCCCCGATGGCACGCGGTCCCATCCACAAGCACTCGCACGGCTCCAGTCACCACCGCTGTCCTTACCAAGGCCGCTCTCATCCTCAGCATCACCCCACTGCTGACACTGGATGGCTCACCCATCTCTGTGCCTGTCCACTCCGCCTCTGCCCTGCCCTCTCCCAGCAGCTTTCCTACCCACCAGCATCACTATCCCATGATGAGCTTTACAATCTCCCCCCAGCATCACTATCCCTCCGCCGGCACTCCTCCTCTCCTCACTCCCTTTGTCTCTACCTTCCCGTCACACTCCACTCTCACCTCCATCTCTCAGGCCACCACCCCCCACCAACCATCACACTAAACATCACCTTGGTCGTTACTACTAACCCCCGTTCTGTTCTCATGCCCACCGCCCCGTCCCCCGGACACAGGCATCTCTTAGCTCGTCCATCTCTGTGCCGTCTTCCCCGTGCCTGTTACCGTCTTCCCCACCGTCTCCACCATCAGTGAACATTTATTGAGCACCAACAGTCCCCTACAGAACACACAGAAGGCGCAGCCCCGCCCCGAGGGCCCGGCCCTTCAGCAAAGCCACCCCACTTCAGCCCAGCGTGGCCTGTGCGGCCACGGCGTGCGTGGGGCGGGGCCGGGGGCTTAGCCGGTGGCAGTGCACCTGGGACAGGGGCCTGAGGCCTCTGCCAGGCTTCAGTTGGGGGTGGAGGTTGTGCCACTTTCCTGAGAACAGAGCAAATAAATAAATGGAGAGGCCAGGGTCTGAGCCCCGGTGGGCGGAGAGACTGGTGTTGCTTATGTGACTCCATGGGAGTGAGACAGGCGGCCAGGAGCCCCGCGCCCAGTGGGGGAGGTGGGGCTGGAGGCAGGAGCCTGGGGACCAGAGGGTCCTGGGGCCCCCCTGGCATCTCCACCTGGCCCTCACCTCTGGGGGTCGAAGGAGGGTGCGGGGGACACCCCAGGAGGCGCCGCTGAAATGCGGGTGGACTAGAAATGGGCGGTGGAGGGGACCCTACTCCTGCCTGCAGCCCCTAGAGGGGGGCGTCGTCAGTCCTCCACCTGGGGGGATAACTCTGCTGGTGGCCGTCACAGCTGGGGTTCCCCACGTTGTCCAGAGGCACCACCACCTCGTCCGGGTTCGAGTTCTTGTTCAGCTCCACCACGCGGGGCACCACCGAGGACCAGCGATCTGTAGTGAGCGCGGCGGAGGGAAGGGTTGAGGGTTGGTGGAGAGTGCACGTGCATATATTGAGCACCTTCTGTGTACCGGGCACTCCACAGGGCTCTAAAGGAGGAGGTATATTATCCCTGTTTTATAGAGGTAGAAAGTGGGGCTCAGAGAGGTCACAGAGTCCGCCCAGGAACACACAGGAGTAAATGAAAGAATAAGAATTCAAGACTGGGTCAGGACGCCTGAGTGCCTGTGACCTCTCCACTGCATCTCATGCACTCAGCTGAGTGGAATGGAGGGGCCCCAGGCCTTCACAAGCAGCGGAGGAAGCTCAGTGGCCAGCCCATCAGACCCTTCCATTCTACAGATGAGAACACTGAGTCCCAGAAAAGGGACAGGACTGCTCAAAACAAATCAGAGATGAGGAGGACCAGGGCTCCCCCTCTGCACCCCTGAATGTCCCCCACCCCTCCACTCCGCCCTCTACTCACCCCTCCGGAGGCGGCCCACGGTGTGCGAGAAGCCGTAATACTGGTAGTTCTCATTCTTGCCAGGGTCCTCGTTAATGATGCCCAAATTCTGGTTCCAGTGAGACCAGTTTACCTCGTCCACCCTGGTGGGGCCACAGCGGAGGGAGGGTCAAGGGGAGCCCCCCAGAGATAGCACCCCTTCCCCACCCCCAGGCAGCATCCCTGTTCCAGCCTCCCAGCATACCCTCCTACTTTTTTTTTATTCTGATAAAATTTATATAACATAAAATTTGCCATTTCAACCACTTTTTTTTTTTTTTTTTTTTGGCTGCGCCACGCAGCTTGCAAAATTTTAGTTTCCCTGCCAGGTGTCTGTCCTGGCAGTAAAAGCACGGAGTCTTAACCACTGGACCGCCGGGGAAGTCCCCCTCAACCACTTTTGAGTGTACAATTCAATGGCATTAAATACATTCCTAAGATTGTGCAACCATCACCCCTACCTATTTCCAAAACATTTTCATCACCCCAAACAGAAATTCTGTACCCATTAAGCAATAACTCCCCATTCCCCTTCCCACCAGCCCCTGGTAACCTCTGTTCTACTTTCTTTCTCTATGAATTTAACTATTCTGGACATTTCATGTAAGTAGAATCATTCAGCATGTGGCCTTTGTGTCTGGCTGCTTTCCCTTAGCATCATGTTTTCAAGTTTTATCCACAATGTAGCCTGGATCAGTACTGCATTCCTTTTTATGGCTGAATAATATTCCATTGTGTGGAAAGACCTTATTTGTACGGCTATATATCCACTCATCTGTAGATGGACACCCTCCTTCTTGATATTCTCACTCTTATTATTGAGACACCCTCCTAAAGTCAGGTTATACCTTTTGGGGCCCAAATGGGCTCAAGATAATTTTTCCTTTCTAAAATTATTTTTAAGTTATTTTCATTCAGTTTCCATTTTTTAAGCATTTTTTCCTATGGGTCAGGACCCAGCAAGGAAGATACATTCTCTGTTCCCATTTTACAGATGAGCAAACCGAGGCTTGAACTATTCATCCAAGGTTACAAAGCTGATAAATCACAGTCGGGGCTTGAACTTCAAATTCAAATTGAACAGGACTGACTAGCTGGCCTGTGAGGTGGGGGCTATCATAGCAGAAACTGACTTTGCCTGACTCCAAACATGATGCTTAGGCTCTGTGCTGGCAACCACATTACAAAGACTGAGTCCCCTTAAAAGAAAAGATTCACCCAGGGGTTCCCCTAAGAAGCTGGCATTCCCTGTGCATCTGGGTAACGTCCCAAGCCCTGGAAGCTGCTGATAGCTCAGATTCCCCCTTTCGGCCGGAGACCTGAAACCCACCCCATTGGTTCGCCGACAGAGGGTGGTGCCCTGTGATGAGAACCCGCCTCTGAGTCTGCTTCCTCCACCAAAGGACAGAGCAGTAACACCTGTTGAATCGGGGGGTGTCTGTCCCAACATGCGTCAGGTGCTGGCTGTGCACATCTCACGTGCCAACCCGTCCAATCCACACAGATGGCCGAGGGAGTGATGCTATCATTGTCCCCATTTCACAGATGAAGAAACCAAGGCTGAGAACTAAACCAACTGGCCCAAGATCAGCTGGTGGAACTGAGTTCTGGTTGGGCCCATGGGGGCCTCAGTGGCTCGGGAAGTGGCAATGGGTAGAAAATGTAAGGAGGCCCGATGGTCCTGTCCTGCCCACTCACCCAGCCTCACCTGAAGCACCACCTGCGGTCTGGAGTGCCGTCTGAGCTCTTGCCCACGGTCACCATCTCGCCGGAGCGGAAGGCCTTCCTCAGGAACACAGGGAAGGAGCGCTCGATGTCCAGGATGGTGGTGGCCCACTGCGGGGAGGGAGGGAGGGCGGGCAGGCATGGGTGAGCCGCCCCCAGCCTCGCCTAACTGCTCTCAAGGCAGGAATGATTCAGTGGGCCAGTCTGGGCAAAGAACTAGGCTTCCCAGCTCCCACTGCCTCTGGATTAAAAACTCAAATACCCACAGGGGCCTGGCGGAAGAAAATGAATGAAGAAGGACCAGCAGCCTGTGCCCCAGGACACCATGTGTCCCCTCGGTGCTGGGCATCCCCAGGGAGGGGTGGGGACTGGTGCAGGCCAGGGGGTGCACGTCCCCCACCCTGTGTAAAGGGGGCAGCCACCTCTCATCTATCTGAGCGCTGCCAGGCAGGAATGTGAGCTTACCTTGCCAGCCTTCCAACCTTTCAAGAAAGGCCAGAAATATGGATTTTTCTATGAAATCTCTTAATTTAAAAGTTTTGCATTAATTAAAAAAAAATATGGTGATGCAGGAAAAAAATAAATTTGGGCTGGTCAAATCCAGTCCATAGGCTGCCAGTGGCATCTTATGAGTTATACCCAGTGGGGAAACTGAGGCCCGGGGAAGTAAGCAGTATGGATAAAGGTTAAGAGCAGGTCCAGAAGGTTCCCTGAGACCCAGACCTGGGAGGAGGACCCTGGAGTTTTTTCTCACTGCGCCTTTTCCTGGAAATGTACCAAGTGATGGTAAACGTGGATGCTGCGTTCCCAGGCCTTGCAGCGACAGTGAATTTATTGGGAACCCCAGTTCTTGAACTGCATGCACCCAGGCGGGCTGTGACGCCCACCCCCAGGGCCTCTGCTGTCTAGGACTGCACAGCAACCTGTGGGAAGCAAAGGCAGCAGCTCCCCAGTGCCCACGAGGCCCGCATCTACATCCAACCACATCTGCTTGGCGGGGGGCAGGTGGGGAACCTGGAAGCTACCCCTGGGCTGGTAAAAGCCCCTCTGATGAGAATGCTGACGCTTCCCGGCTCTGGGGTGGCCTGTACGCATGCCAGCCTTGTCTCTTGGGCCAGGGTGGGGCACGGAAGCTGCCCCCCATGCTCACTGCAGAACCCTCACTGACATGTGAAATGTGATGCTCTTTGAGCATTTCCTGTGCCGACAGAGCTCGCTCAGTGGAGCCGGGTGAAGCTGACTGTATACCACAAATTGGACCACAAGGGAATCTGAGTCCACTGCTAGTGGTCAGGCAAGAAGCCACCTGGAAGTGTGTTAGGCGGCTCTGGGAAACAGATGGCGGTCTTCGGTGCCCATTTTACAGACAGGGCAGTGGAGGCAGAATGAGATGGTGCGGCTCGCCCAGAACGCAGGGCCGAGGAGGTGAGGCGGGTCAGGTGGGCCCATCTTAGAAGGAGAAGAGTGGCTGGCGGGGGGGATGGGAGTCCTGGGGCCTCACCTGCAGCTTCCAGATGTGCTTGCTCTCCTTGGACACCTGGCCCACCGTCTCCCCCATGAGGGCGATGAGCATGTTGAGGAGCAGCACGAATGTGAGGATGATGTACGTGACGAGCAGGATGATGAAGACTGCAGGGTACTTGGTGCTGCTCAGCATCTCCAGGTCGCCCATGCCGATGGTCAGCTTGAAGAGGTCCAGGAGGAAGGTGCTGAAGGTCTCGCTGTCGCGGCACGAGGGGTACGTGGGCACGGTGCAGTTGGTGTGGTCCTCGCTGCAGATCTTCATGTTGGCACACGGGTTCAGGAGGGAGACCAGGGCTGTGGGAGGGACGGCGGTGATGGTTCACCAAGGGTGAGGACCCTTCCCATTTGACGGAGGGGAACGCTGAGGCCTGGTGAGGGGAGAGCGCTGGCTCAAGGTTACTAAGCGAGGAAGCCATGCCAGCAGTCACATCTGGGCCCTCCTGCATGCAAAGCCTTTGCTCTGTCCACAGACTCTTGTTAACAAGGAAGAGGTTCCCAGGACCTAGTCCAGTGGTTCTCAACCGGGAGTAATTTTTCCCCCAGGGCACCTTTGGTAGGTCTAGAGACATTTTTGGTTGTCACAGCTGGAGGGGGGATCACTACTGGCACCTAGTGGGTAAAGATGAGGGATGCTGGGACTTCCCTGGTGGTCCAGTGGTTAAGACTCCGCACGTCCACTGCAGGGGGCGTGGGTTCGATCCCTGGTCAGGGAACTAAGATCCCGCATGCCATGCGGCATGGCCAAAAAAATTAAAAAAAAAAAAAAAAAAGAAAGACCAGCAATGCTGCTCAACATCCCACCATGCACTGGACAGTTCCCACCACAGAGAATTATCTGATCCCAAATGTCAGCAGTGCCAAGGCTAAGAAAAATCTCATCGTGCCTATTGTTCTTAGAGGTCTTGGGAGCCTGGAATGCCAGCATTCTGGGGGCAGACTCTCTCGTGTGCTCCTGTTTCCCAGCTCACAGCAGCCCAGAGAGGAAGGGTGGAAGAAGCCGTTCTCACTAAGGCCCTCACCCGCTCTAGACATCTCAAACTGATCGTGGTGCTCATCCCTTCCCACTAAACCCAGAAGAAGCTTCAGAGTCCTTCTCAACACAGTTTAGCACCAACATGTGCATCTGCTCCTACACCATTCACAGCAGGGAGCATGAGGGGGCTGAGCCCCTTCAGTCAGTGGGGCATAGACTGTCACCATGCCTTCAACCTGGGATTACAGTAAGCAGGTTCCAACTCATATACTAATGTTATTCAAATCTGTAGCGACTGCTGAAATATGTGTTGAGAAGGATTCTGTGATCCATTAGCAATGTCTGTCATGGGCACAATAGTGGGAAACAGCAGCACATGTACCATGTTTGGGACATGTCAGCCTCAGAATGCGGATCTAGTGTTCCCTAGCAGGAGAAGCCCTGGGACCAAGCTGATCACTAAGTTGCTACTTTAACCCCTAGGTTTCTGGCTCAGTTTCTATATTTAGGACTGTGGTACGTCTGGACTCTTGATATGACTTTCAAACCACTGGAGAACCCTTGACAATCTGTCTAGTTCTTTCCAGTCCTACTCCTGGTAGGGGCAGTTGGACCCTGTCCCTCTCTCCCCATCTAAGCTAAGGCCACAGTTCTCCTTCTCCAAAATAATCCACACAGAGCCTTAGCACCATCTGGGTTAAAATATCACCATCATCAGATTCCTGCTGCCAGGGCTGGTTCCTAGACCAACCTCCTCAGATGTGAATGTGGCCTGGTGAAGCCTGAGTTGGCCACTCCCTTTTGGATACTGGGCATTGGATGGCAGATCACCCACCCCTTGGGAACCAGCCCAAAAGCTTGATTAGTTTCCCCATCCCTGGTCCTTCCCCCATGGTCTGTGCCACTGAGGTCCCACAGCATCAGGTCATCAAGGAGAAAGCCTATTAGAGGGAGCCAGTGCTGAGCCTTAAGAAAGACCTGGGCTGGGGCTTCCCTGGTGGTGCAGTGGTTAAGAATCCGCCTGCCAATGTAGGGGACACGGGTTTGAGCCCTGGTCCAGGAGGATCCCACATGCCGCAGAGCAACTAAGCCCATGCGCCACAACTACTGAGCCTGCGCTCTAGAGCCCACGAGCCACAACTACTGAAGCCTGCACGCCTAGAGCCCATGCTCCGCAACAAGAGAAGCCACCGCAATGAGAAGCCCGCGCACCGCAGCGAAGAGTGGCCCCCGCTCACCGCAACTAGAGAAAGCCCGCGCGCAGCAACAAAGACCCAACGCAGCCAAAAGTAAAATAAATAAAATAAATAAATTTATAAAAAAAAAAAAAGAAAGACCTGGGCTGGTACATGAATGATTAAAATGCACCCTCCCCTGTAACCACACCCCTTCAATGTGGCTTTGTAGCTCCTGCCACCAAGAGGGTAGAGTCTATTTCCCACTCCTTGAATCAAGGCTGGCTTTAAGACTTGCTTTGGTCAATAGGGTGAAGCAGAAGTGATGCTGTGCCAGGCAGTGACCTTGAACACTTCCGCTCACATTCTGGGAACCCTCAGACCACCGTGTGACCAAGTCCAAACTAGCTGGCTGGAGATGAGTGACCCCAGGGAAGACAGCGAAGTCACCCCCAACTGAGGCCACCCCCTAGCTACATCAGTCAGCCAGCAGCCAACCCGCCAGCTGAGCACAGGCACAGGAGCCCATCAAGATTAGCCAAACCTGGCCCAGGTCGGCACAACCACCCAGCTGGGCCACAGACTTGAATGTAATCGTCAGTGGTGGTGGTTTTAAGCCACTAAGTTTTGCGTGGCTTCTTTTGCAACAATAGCTAAGACACCAGTTTTACCATTCCCTAGCTTTTGAACTTGGGCACATTATTTAACCTTTCTAAGCCTCAGTTTCCTTATCTGTAAAAGGTGATAAGAAAGGCACTTCCCTTACAGACTTGTTGGGAGGATTAAATGAGGCAGGAATGGGCAAGGACTTAGCCCAGTGCCAGGCACACAATGAGAACTCTACAAACGCTGGTTATTTTCCTCCACACATTGTGGTGGCCACTCCTGTCCCAGTACCACCCCCGCCAGGCCCACCTGGGCACCCGGAGCTCACCTGAAGCGTAGCCAATCATGAAGAGCAAGTAGACCAGCAGGAAGCGGAAAAGATCTTTGAAGAGGATCTAAAGACCCCGGCGGGAATATGGAGGCAAAGATGAGACACATGGTTTCTCGCTTTCCCAACACCTCATCCCAAATCTTCTCTCCAGCTCCACCCTGTCCCTCTCCGATGTCCAGGCCCTGCCCACTGCCCCCACAGCACCCCACAGCCTCAAGGCTGCCAGCACTGTCTGTACATATGTGGTGTGTGTGGCTTCCTCCAAGGACACACAAGTCCAGAGGAAACTCCCCCACCCCATACCTTCTGGATCATGATGCTATAGGTCCCTGTCAGCTTCAGCCCACGGGTGAAGTAAAGGGCGTTCATCCAGCCCAGGACCAAGGCGAAGACCATGACAGCCAGGTAGGCCTCAATCCCCGCCAGGTAGAGGGCCGCCGAGACAATCACCAACACAGAGTAGATGAAGCTACAGGGCAGCAGAGATCACAAGAGGGGCCAGAGGGGAGAGAGGAGAATGACGCCCTGGAGGGGGAGGCATGCCCTCAAGCCCTCTAGGTAGTAGCACAGTCCAATGACACCCAGAAGAGAAACCATGTGGATTCATTGGGTTCCCCAGCATCCTGTTAACCTGAATGCTCAATTAATTAGCAACTGATATGTGTGTAATGGTCCTGAGGCCCTACCAGAACCCAAAGTGATGTCCTTTGGAATTGGTAGAGAAAGATTCAGTGGCGATTTTGTGGCTAAGTGAATTTTCATTGTTCTCTAACTCTAAGGAAAAGGGAAAAGTAACACACACGTAACAACACATTCTGTGCCCTAGGCAGACATCATTAATCAATCCCAGCACTCTTTCCCACTAAACACAGACATAGCCTCAAGATTCTTAACATGGGCACTCCTGGCAGACATTAGCAATTAATCACAAGCATAAGAGGTTAAATTATTTCTATCCATGGTGTATATGGTGATAACTCTTTAGCAATCAGAATCTTGCTTTAACCAGAAGACCCTTTTGCTTGACACTGGCCTTGTCCTGATCAGGCTGGGTGAATTCACTCCTAACAGAGTCAGCCCCTATCCCACTACCAAACCCTCCCAACCCCACCTTCCTCACCCAGAAGCTGCCACCCCAGGGACCTCTACTCACTAGAGTAGTTGGAAGGAGCCATCGATGAAGAGAGAATTCACTCCAGGGCATTTCTTCATGAACAAGTCTTTGATCTGGAGGAAGGGAGGGGACTTGTGAGACAGGTGGAGCCAACAGAAGTGCGGAGGGGAGGAGAACGGAGCTAAAAGAGGTGGAGGGAGAGGAGGGGGACGGGCAGGGTGGGCGGGGGGAGGAGGGGGGAGGCCAAGCACTCACGTTGGTGAAAAAGAACAGGACCCCGGTGAAGAGCGTGATGATCTCGCCGGCCAGCCTCAGGTAGTCCACCGTGGTGAGGTAAGGGTATGGCGGCTGGGGGGCAGGGAGCATGCAAGTCCTCCCCCAGCCCCACCAACAGCTGGTCCCAGATCCATATGTTCCCCAATGCCCCAAACATCTACGTCCTGTGAAGCCTCCTCCCTCCCTCACCCTCTTCCCCCTGGGTGTGGGGTAGGCACCTCCCCATCCGTTTCTTTTTTTTTTTGGCTGCACCACACAGCTTATGGGATCTTAGTTCCCCCGACAAGGGATTTACTGAACCCAGGCCCTCAGCAGTGAGAGCACGGAGTCTTAACCACTGGACGGCCAGGGAATTCCCCCTATCCATCCCTAAGCCTTCTCCAGTCCCTCCCACGGAGGACCCCGCTGTGCCCCAGCTTCTGCCTGGCTCACGGTCACTCACAGTGCCCTCCAGCGGCTGGTAGTAGGCGGTGAGGGTAAAGATGACCATGGCGCACAGGTAGGAGGCCACGTTGATGTAGAAGGAAACGGCACCAAACTTTCGCCACTTGTCCCGAAGTAGTTCATTGATGGGTTCCACGGCCAGCATCTCGTGGCGATTCTATGGAAGGTGGGGTGGTCGGGGGGCTAGACAGGCTGACTCCAGTACGCCTTCCCCCACCCTCTGCCGTGGGAGCACTTTTTCCTCCTAATTCATTCTTCAACGACACCCAAACTTCTGCACTCAGCATTCGAGGCTCTGCCCAATTCTCCCCCAACTTACCTTTCCAGCCTGTTCTAGACTCATAGAACCCAGAGCTAGAAAGATCCCTAAAGAATATCTATTCTTGTGGTCCCCAAACTCCAATCTGTGGATGGTGCCAAGCCGCTGGCAGCAAAATCACCTGTGGAGCTTGTTAAAAATATAAATCCCTGGGCTTCCCTGGTGGCACGGTGGTTGGGAGTCTGCCGGCCGATGCTGCCGATGCAGGGGACACGGGTTCGTGCCCCGGTCCGGGAAGATCCCACATGCCGCAGAGCGGCTGGGGCCGTGAGCCATGGCCGCTGAGCCTGCGTGTCAGGAGCCCGTGCTCCGCAACGGGAGAGGCCAAGACAGTGAGAGGCCCGCGTACCGCAAAAAAAAATAATAAAATAAAATAAATAAATCCCTGGGGGGGCTTCCCTGGTGGCGCAGTGGTTGAGAGTCTGCCTGCCGATGCAGGGGACACGGGTTCATGCCCCGGTCCGGGAAGATCCCATGTGCCGCGGAGCGGCTGGGCCCGTGAGCCATGGCCGCTGAGCCTGCACGTCCGGAGCCTGTGCTCCGCAACGGGAGAGGCCAAGACAGTGAGAGGCCCGCGTACCGCAAAAAAAAAAAAAAAAAAAATTCCTGGGTTCCAACCTCAGAAATTCTGATTCAGGAAGTGGGACTTGGAAATTTAGACCAAGGATAATAAATACTTGACTCACCACAATTTTCCAACTCTGAACCCAGGACAGACATCAATAATTGAGTCCCACACAATAGTTCGCTATACAGTTCCCTGGGTAGACACTACCAATCAATCAGAGTTTGCAGCAGAGATGCTAAACTTCCCACCATCCCCAATCTAAATCAAGTTGGTCACTAATTTCAAAGATGAGGGAAGTGAGCTCTGGTAGGGGAAAGGCATCTGTCCAAGCTCACAGAGCCGGCACTAGAAGGGAGACCTTCTGCACCCAGGACCCAGCACTTTCTGCCCCATTTGTACAGCATCCTGTCCCTTTAACGACTTGAGTTTCTTTATCATCAAGGATTTGTGCAATTATGTAGTCACAAAGATGCCACTGCAGTGTTATTCCTGATAGTTAAGTGCAGAAACAAACCCAAATGACCAAGAATAGAGGAATGGTTAATTAGAATGTGGTACATTTCCACGCAGCAATGATATTGCAGAAGAATATTTAATGGTGCAGAACGATGTTCATAAAATACTCCTAAGTTAAAAAAAAGAGCTTTTAAAAACTTAATATTACAAATGCTAATGATAATAGCTGACACATAATGTTTACCCTGCGCCAGGCTGTTCATTTGGTCCTCCCAGCAACCCAACGGGAAATGCTCTATCTTTATCCACATGGTACAAAAGAGGAAGCTGCAACTTAGAGAGGTTGGGTAGTTTGTCCGGAGTCATACAGCACGTAAGTTACAGAGCCAGAATTCTGAACCAGTCCTGCTTGCCCCTGAAGCCCGACCCTTACAACCTCCCATTTCCCCCCAGTGCCAGATGCTGTTCTGGGCACTTAGTTGGCCTCTTCTTCTGCATCCAGTTCACAGACCCACCACTTTGGGCCCCTCCTTCACTGGGCCCCATCTCCTGCCCTGATGCCTACCTCGATCTTGCTGTTGTACACCAGGATCTCCAGCACAGAGGCCTCTTCCCCACACGTGTCCAGGGAGGAGAGGTCATAGAGTGAGGAATACACTGGCCCATAGGCCCAGTCCTTGAACTTGCGGGACAGATGCCTGGTGTCCTCGTCTGTCACCTCCCGACGGATGATGTGCTGAAAGATCTGCATGGGAGGAGGGAGGGTCAGGGGGTCCTCTGGGGGGCAGGGAGCACTGCTGCTGGGCCACACACATTGGAGGGACCCTGGGAGCTTGGTCAGCCCATCAAATAGCACCTCCCCAGAGAGCAGGATGGAGGGAAGGGTAAAATATTTACTGAGCACCTGCTGTATGCCGGACCCTTTCCTCACATCATCTTGTCTAATTCCTACCCTTACCATCCTGGTTGACAGATGAGCAAACAGAGGCTCAGAGAAAAGAAGGATGTTCCCTGAGGCCACACAGCCCACTGAAGCCAGAGTGAACCCAGGTCAGCCTTAAAAATCTGAGTTGTCATGAGTATCTTCTTTACATAATTAAAACAGCAATTAATCCATCTTACTGATCCGTTAAATCTAGTAATAATTATCCTATTTGGTCCTTCTTATTGCTACTCCCACTATCTCTGGCTTACACACAGGGGAACTGGGGAACAGATCCAGGTGGGAGTCCCCCCAGGCCACAGAGTTCAGTAGGCAAAGCCAGATTTTAAACCCAGGCCTTTTCTACTGCCTCAGGACTCTGGTATAATTGTGACTTCAGTAATTTTTTGCTATATTTTTAATAGAGGAATAATAACCCTTACCGATTATTGAACACTTATTACCCATCCCAGGATCTTTATTAACAGCTTTAAGTGGATCACCTCATTGAGTTGTCAGAACACTATACCACAGGGCACTATTGTTATCCCCATTTTACAGATGAGGAAACTGAGGCACAGAGCGGTGAGATGCCTGAGGTGACATGCTGGGAAGTGGCAGAGCCTGGCCTTGGACCCAGGTGCTCCTGACTCTAGAGAACCCCAGATCTGGTTCTCAATTAGGGTGATGGGTGCCCCCGCCAGGGGACAATTTGGCAATGTCTGGAGACATTTGGGGTTGTCACAATCGGTGGGGGGTACTACTGGCATCTAGTGGGTCGAGGCCAGGGATGCAGCTAAACATCCCACAATGACACAGAGCAGCCCCACGCCCCAGAACATCCAGACCCAAATGTTACTAGTGCCCAAGCTGAGAAATCCTGCTCTAGGCCCTGTGCTGTGAGGCCAGAGAGGGAAGCAACTGGCACACAGCCACTCAGCAGGTTAGAGGCTGAGCCAGGACCCCTGCCATGGAGTAGAGGGGAGTACTGCAGGGCTGCAGCTCTGGGACTCAGTTTTCTGTCAGTGGCTTGCCCTGGCTGGTGGGAATGGGGCAGTGAGCATCCAATGGGGTGGGATGAGCAGAGAGGCTCTGGGATGAGGTTGAATAGCTTGGCTGGACAATAGGGAGCCATAGCAGGTTCTTGAGCTGGGACATCTGCACACTGGGGTTGGCAGGATGGGAGGTGGGTGTGCACATTAATAATAACGCATGCCAGCAGCAGTCCCTCCCCTCTGTGTGTGTGTGTGTGTGTGTGTGTGTGTATGGAGGGGCAAGAATGGGTGTGTGCCCCCGGCCCTGCACTCACCCCAATCTTGCCCGTCTTGGCGGCCATCATGAGGGGCGAGAGGCCGTCATTGTTGAGCACGGCCTCCAGGTTGCTGTCGGGGAAGAGGCGGGCACACTTGAGCAGCAGCAGGTCGTACATCTTGGTGACGAACTTGGTGTTCTCACGAGTGTTGTCAGCGATGGCCACCAGCGCGTGCAGCACTGTGTTGCCACGGGAGTCCTGGCGCCGCATGTCCGCCTTCTTGTGCGGGTTCTCTGTCAGGTAGTTGACGATGTGGGGCTGGTTGGTGCAGGCCGCCAGCGACAGGGGCAGCTCACCTGTGGGTGAGGGGGTGGTCAGTGACAGGGCCCCGGGGGAGGACACTCAGGGGCAGACGCCGTGACAATGGACGCAGTGCCCACGGTCAACGTGGACGAGCCCCGGCTGACTGCCACGTGCCTGGAGGCGATGCCCCCGGGTAGACGGGGGCGGGTGGCGGGGTCATGTGACTTGGAAGCTGTAAGGGATTCTTTAAGGGACTTTGTGCCTGAGCCCCAAATAACATGTGCCTTTAAGCAGGGGTGAAATTTAAAATCTTTCATGGGTCCAACTGGGACGTGGCGGTGATGGAATTTGGGCCCTGCAATCCGACCACCAGTCCCAGCTTAAGTCAGACTGGAGGACGCGAGTGTTAAGGGGCGGGGACACCCATCACAACCCTCTGATCCCATCACGATCCCACTGTAGAGATGGGGAAACCGAGGCTCAGGGCAGTGTGGTGACGCTCTACTCCTCAAAGACAAGACCTCAGTGACCAAGACCAGTCAGGCGGCCTGCGTACCGGGTGCTGTCTGGGCCCGTAGCCAGCGCAGCCCTGGCTGTTTGGGGAGGGGTCAGGGCTGCCAGGACCACCATAGGCCCCCAGCCCCCAGCCTCTCCCCCGTGGGCCCCAGGCCCCACCGGGCCCCTCCTCACCAAAGTAGAAGTAGCCTCCCTCATCCTTGGGCTGGAAGAAGCGTCCCCGGGCCTGGGCGTGAACATCGGCACCTTGGGCCACCAGGAGCTCCACGTAGTGTTTGCAGCGGCGCTCGATGGCGATGTGCAGGGCGGTCTGGCCTGGGATGGGGTGGGGGACAGTCACCGGGGGCAGAGACCCGACCAGTCGTGGGAGGCGCTGGGGTGCAAAAGGGAGAAATCCACCCGCGGGCAGCAAATAGACCTTCAGACATTCCCGGATGTGGAGTCTGATGCCCGAGGTCCCAGATCTGCTGCATCATGCAAGCAGGATCTTAGGCTCAAGCGATATCCAACTTGGAGGGTCCCAAATGTGGGAACTTTTCAGACTCAAAAGAGGCTTTCATCCTAGAGGAAACAGCGGCATCGTGGTCTCACAGAATTTGGGAGATAAAATTCACAGCCTTTGAATCTGCATATCCAGGAATCTGGAAGGTCAAGCTGGGTTCATGGATCTCAGAATTTAGACCCAGGGAGCCAGCACTGGTCACACCTGTGCCTTTTTGAGCTGTTGGCTCATAGAACTATTACAACAAAGCCTCAGAGGATCCAGAGCCTGCGCATCTCGGGTCCAGATTTCCAGGTTCACGGCCCCTTTGGCTCACTGCTTCTGAGAACCTTGGAACCTTTGATTCTGAAGCTCAGAATATCAAAGTTGGAAGGGGTAGTTATTGTCCTTTCGTCCGTTCATTCATTCATTCAACAACTGGTTCCTGGGGACGTGCTGGCACTTGGGGCCCAGACTGAAGCTCTCGGTTGGGGGGATGGTTGGACAAGTGAAGACGGTGCCCCCCTCCCGCCCGGCCCAGGGCCTCACCTCGGTAGTAGATGTCCCGGAAGGGTGAGTTGATGAATTCGCGCATGTTGCCCGTGCGCTCAGCGATGTCCAGAAGCACAGGGATCGTGTCGTTGCGGCCATTGCTCAGATTCAGCAGGGCTTTGGGCAGGCAGGTCTTCCCCGTGGATGGCTCTGTGAGGAGAGACGTGCAGGAGAAGGGGCGCTCGGCCCGTGGCCCAAACTGCTGGGCAGCTGTGGACAGGGCACTGGGCAGGGAGTCGGTCCTCCTCTCCGAGCCTGTTCCCTATCTGCTCCCCATGGTACTGAGAAGGTCAAATAAACTCAGAGGAGCAGAAGGGTTTTTTTGTTTTGTTTTTTGTTTTCTTTTTTGCGGTACGCGGGCCTCTCACTGTTGTGGCCTCTCACTCTTGCGGAGCACAGGCTCCAGACGCACAGGCTCAGCGGCCATGGCTCATGGGCCCAGCCGCTCTGCGGCATGTGGGATCTTCCCGGATCGGGGCATGAACCCGTGTCCCCTGCATCGGCAGGCGGACTCTCAACCACTGCGCAACCAGGGAAGCCCAGGAGCAGAAGTTTTTTAAAACGTGGGAAGCTGCACCCTGTAGAGAGGTTGGTGTTTACCAAAGCATATTTGGAGAGAATTTTAAAAAATCAAATAAAAAGGGGGAATGCTGGGTTAAACAAAGCCAACCGTATTTCTTCACTACAGGACTTCTCAGAACCTTTAATTTGGTAATGAGGACCGTGAACCTCTAAAAGCAGACCCAGGAGGCAGTCTTTGCCTGCCTATTTGCACAGAGATCCTTTTCCCATGAAGCGATTACACTAGTGCCCCTAGAGGGGAGCAGAGGGAGTGCAGCATTCCCCAAAGTGGAGGCTGTGAGCCATAGTGAACATGAAATTACCTTCGAGGATTTGGGGGCTTCTGCAGATGCAGCGATAATAACAGTAAAAACCCGAGCGTGCAAGGTTCCATCCGCTTGTCAAATCCCTCCTGTGAAGTCAGTCTTCGTTTTGTCCTAATGGGTCCTTAACCTCACTAACGCTTACTGTCCCTTTGCAATTTTCTTCCCCTTGTATTAATTTTTATGGTGACATGAGTTGATTTATATCTTTAAAAGAGCGAGTCAATGAAAAGAGAACTTACCTGTGAATCAGGCAGGGGGCAAAGCGGCCAGATGCAGGAAGGGGATCAGGAAAGGGATGAGGAATGGGAAAGGCAGGTGTGGGCTGAGGGGCCCGCTCCGGGGCAAGGCCTTTGGGGGCTCGAATTGGGCTTTGCTCCTGATTTCTGTGTGACCTTTTCTGCTTCAGTTTCTTGTCTAGCTAAATTGAGGCTACAAAGGGAACCTGTGGGACTTCCCTGGTGGCGCAGAGGTTAAGAATCTGCTTGCCAATGCTGGGGACATGGGTTCGATCCCTGGTCCAGGAAGATCCCACATGTCACGAAGCAACTAAGCCCATGTGCCACAACTACTGAGCCTGCACTCTAGAGCAGGCGAGCCACAACTGTTGAGCCCGTGAGCCACAACTACTGAAGTCCACGCGCCTAGAGCCCATGCTCCTCAACAAGAGAAGCCACCACAATGAGAAGCCCGCGCACCGCAACAAAGAATAGCCCCTGCTCGCCGCAATTAGGGAAAGCCCACGTGCAGCAACAAAGACCCAACACAGCCATAAATAAATAAGTTTATATATATATAAAAGGGAAATCGTGAGCTAATAGGTATTTGTTGATGAGCCCAGAGCCAGGCAGATGGGAGTCTTCAATAAGTAATACTGTTGCATTTATTACTCCACGAGAAATGCTTTAGAGCCTCTCCTTAGGTGCTGCGAAGTGGGGAAAATGCAGAGACCTGAATTTCTGTCCCACCGCTCCTAGGAGTGAGGTTGCTTGGACAAGCCTCGTTCTGGTTACTTTTCGCTACACCCCTGGCACCCAGCCCAGAGTTGGCACCCAGCCCAGAGTCGACACCAGGTAACTATGTACCGAATGATAATGGACTCCAGTTCCCCATCTGCATAAGGGGGAGGGGACCCCAAATGCTGGCCGAGGCCCCTGGGGATTCTGTCCAGACACACCCGCACTCAGGGGAACCTCAATCAGTCCATTTTCTAATTGTCAGGCAACTCATGATTCTCCACGCTGACCTCATTATCTTTCCCTACCCAAAGCCCAACCCGGTCTGCATGAGTCCCCTCCGTAGATGATGGTGTCCCCAGCCAGCCAAAACTTTCGTGTCACTCTTATCTTTTTCCCCCCTTCTCCCCACATCCAGCAAGTCCCACAAATTTTACCTATTTCTCCAACCCCTCCACCACGCTCCATCTCCACTGCCGCCAACCTGGCCCAGCCACCATTTCTCTCACACGCCTGGTTTCCACCAGCCTCTCTGGACGTCCCTTAATCCACTTTCCACATAGCGACTGAGTCCAACTCTGGTCATGGTTAGCCACAGGGCCTTTGCACATGCTGTCCTTTCACCTCCTCTCTAATCCTTCCTCCACCTCTTTTTACCTGGCTAACTGCAATTCATTCAGACTCAGCTCAAGTGTCACCTCCTCCTGGAAGTTCTCCCAGATTTTCCTGATTAGGTCAAATTGTCCAATACGGCCTCTTGCGGACACACATTACAGTTTGTAATTGTGTATTTATTTCTGTGATTGCTTGATCAAGTTGGTCTCACCCTCGAGACTGAGAGCAACTTGAGGACAGCGTCATATCTGCTTCACTCACCACTTTCGCCCCACACCAGCACAGAGCCTGACACTTGGTAGGTGCCCAATAACCACCTGTTGAATTAATACACATTCAGCAAAGGGGCAAGCTGGGGACTGCAGGGAATTCCAAACCACAGGAGCTCAAGTGGTTTGTGTGGGATGTGGAACTAGACCCTGGATTTGGACTTCCACACCCCCAGGCCCAGGCTGTAGCAGGGTCCGGGGCTGCCAGCCTGGGTCCTGGTATAAGAAACAAAGAACGGCGGCTACCCAGAAATGGGGAGGGGTTGCAGTTACGGACTCCACCAGCAGGTGGCGAAGTGGCTCTGCCCACGAGGGGATGGATGAGTGGAGGCTGGAGCCAAGGGCCCTAAATTAACTGCCAAGTTGGAGGTTGTGTGTGGGCGGAGGGGAAGGCCGGTCACTGACTCCCCTAAGAATCAATGAGCTCACGAGCCTCTGGCTAGAAAAACACGCAGGGGCAAATCCAGGTTTTGTGGAGTCTGAGACTTACACAATTTGGGGATCCTGTTAATGAAAGAGAACACACAATTACGAGTTCCAGATTAGGTCCAGGGCTACAAGGGGCCAGAGCAAGCAAGGGGCCTGAAGCCTAATTAATGGGCCTCACGGTAAATCCCCCTCTACAGATGCATTATTCTGTACAATTTCAGGGCCCTCTCCCAGCCTATCTTAGGGTCCCCCACCCACCCTCATGCAGACACACTGGCCTGGGGGTTCCCAGCCTAGGCTTAGAGCCCCCTTTCAGCTCAGTCCTGAACTCAGGAGAAGCCAGGAGCCTTGGCAAGCCCAGCCTGGCGCTGTTCTGTCCGCCGAAGCACAGGCACCATGATCCCCATCTCACAGGGGTTCACTCCACCCCAAAGCTCCCCACTTTTTCCTGGTGAACTTAGGGGGCCAGGTGGGGCCATTTGGCCGGGGCTTAAATGTGGGTTATCGCCAAATGAGATTCACCATCACGGAGACCCTCTCCGCAACTCTAAGTTTGTGCCCCAAACGAGGCCACAGCACCTGGCTGGGCACCATGAATGAATATTTTTTGTAAGACCGGTAATTCTCTTCTGATGGACACAATGATACAGCATCGTATCGTTTTGGTGTTCAAAGAATCTGGCTGATAAAGGTATATGTGAAAAATATACTGCAGACCCGGTCAGCCTACTTTCGCACTTAATTTACCTGAAGTACCTAAAGTCTCCAAAAATGGCCCCTGATCTCCCTGAAGCTTCGTCAGCCCCGAGCTGTTACCATGGCCGGCCCACCCGAGACAGGCCCTCCTTCCTAGCAGGTGCCACAATTCTTAACATTTTATATGGATTTGTGGAGTCACTCGGCCAGTTAATTACAGCTCACCTGGCACCGGCACATAAAAGGTGGCTGACTTGGGTGGAGAGGCTCACAGTCCACCTTCCCCGATTTGCAGGGAAGCCCTGGGGTAGCAGAGGGAGCTAGTGCCCCGAGGTGGGTGTTCTGAGCCTGGACGAGGCTGGAGAGTGAGCTGTCTGGGCTGAGTAAGCCCCAGGGCAATGGTGACTGGGCTCCAGCCTATAGCGGGGAGCCAGAAAGCTGGGCGGGGAGGGGGGCAGAGCCTCAGAAGCAGAAGCAGGAATGCCCTGCTCCCCACTCCAGAGCTCCCCTCAGAGGGGGCAGGAGCTCCTGGGACCCCAGCAGCCTTGTGCTTGGCACTATGGAATTCTCTGTCCTCAGAGGCCAGGACTATGCTATTATTATTCCCCAGGGTACAGATGAGGAAATTGAGACCCAGAGAGGCCACACATCCCTTAAGTGGTAATGGTGCGATTTGAATCCAGGTGGGTAGACTCTGCTCACCTATGACACTAATCTTTTCATAAATGAAGGCTGAATGAATGAACAAAGAAAGGCAGCAAAGGCCCAGAGAGGTTAAGTAATATGGTAAAGGACACACAGGACCAGACTCCCTGTCCAGTGCTCTTCCTGGCTAGTGCAGCCCCCTAACCCAAGGGAAAATGCTGAGGGGAAAGGGGGCCCCCAATGCCAGGCCTCCCCCAACCCCCAGCTGGCCCACCTGCTATTCCTGGGTGGCTTACCCCGGAACTCCTCGTCAGTCAGCCGCTTCTTGTGGGTCAGCAGGAAGGGGAGCAGCCCGTCCAGGTCAGCGGTGGAACCCCGAGACACGACGTCAAAGAGGATAGGCCGGTTGAAGACTTTGAGTATGGGAGGTGGCTGGGGCGTGGGAGCTTTGGGGCTCGGTGGCTGCTTCCTGAAGGGGGAGGAAGCCGGGTGATAGGAGGGCTCATCCTCTGCCCACCCCACAGTCTCTAGCCTTAGGGGCCCAGCGATTGGGGGGTGGGGGCAGCTGGAGCCCTAGGGAGGGACCAGACTGAGAGGAGAAAGACATCTGGAGACACAAAGGAATGTTTTATCCCAATAGACTGTACCTGGTACCTACTGTGTGTTGGTTGGAGACAGACAGAAAGAAACACACAGCCCATCCATCCACCCACCCACCCATCCACCCACACATCCATTCATCCATCCATCCATCCACCCATCCACCCACCCATCAATCCACCCAACCATCCATCCATCCATCCATCCATCCATCCATCCATCCATCTACCTATCCATCCATCCACGCACACACCCACCCATCCACCCATCCATTCTTCCATCCATCCATCCATCCATCCATCCACCCACCCATCCATTCACCCATCAATCCACCCATCCATCCATCTACCTATCCATCCATCCATCTACCTATCCATCCATCCATGCACCCACCCACCCATCCATTCTTCCATCCCTCCATCCACCCATCCACATACCCACCCATCCACCCACCCTCCATCCATCCATTTGTCATTTATTAAGTACTTAAGAATATACAGACTGGAAGAGACAAAGATAGTAAGAAAATAAAGGAGGAACACCAGACTAAAAGATAAAGCAACTCTATCTTTTATTTAATCATTCACTCCTTGATTTATTCATTCAACAAACATTTGAGACAAATGGGACCATGCACATAGGTGCTTAGTCCAGGCCCCACCAAAGTAAATACCCAATAAATGTTAGCTGATATTCCTGTTATTATTTAGCGCCTACTGTGTGTCCAGAGTCTGTATGTGTGGGAGAAATGCCGAGCTATAGAGGCAGGTGGAGACAGAACAAGATGGAGAGGGCTGTGGGAGAGGAAGCAGTGGAGAAAGAAAAACGGGAAAAAACACACATTCATTCAGTCATTCAATAAACATTCATTGGGCACCTACTGTGTGCTAGGTTTTGGGAGCCAAAGAGCTGGAGCAGCACTAGCCCAGGGGCAGCATGAGGGCAGGGATGCCCTGTGTCATGTCCTCACGCAGCCAGTGCCCGGAACATACAAGGGCGAAGAACAATCTCTGAAAGGAAGACAGGATGGAGAAGAGAAAGAGGTGGAGATGGGGAGGGAGAAGAGGCGGTGTAGGGGAGCAGAGAGTGAACCACGACAGAGGTGGCGGGGCCAGAGGGGGAAGGGACACTGAGGCAGGGGCTTCAGGGCAGAGAAAGCCAGCGGCTCACCAGGGGGAGTGGACAGCCGCTCTCCCTCCTTCCTCTGCCCGGGACCCAGATTTTACGCCCCAGGGCAGGGCCTCCAGTGATGGGGGGCCAGGGAAGGGGGAAGAGGTGCTTCCTGACGATGGGGGCACACAGGCTAGGGCAGCCCCCATTTTATCTGCTCCTGAACTGTGACCTTTGAGCCAAAAAATGAGATGAAGTAACACCCTCGCCCCCAGTCCTCACCGAGGCAGCCTTCGGGGTCTCTGAAGACCTCAGCCGCTTAGCCACCTCCCAATTCCTCTGCGGCCCCCCCAAAGCCGTTAGCCCTGATTGTCTAGGGTAATGGTGGGGATGAGGGCTTGAAGGAGGGGATCTGAGGGAGGGGAAAAGGAGACAGGGAGCCCACCAGCTTCCAATGGGACCTTCGAGGGATGGGACACCAGGGCACTTTGCTGCCCTGGGCCTGTTTCCACCTCCGCGTGGAGGTTATGCAATTTGTCCAGTACAGCATGTGGACTGCGAGGCCCCATTTCTTGGATACATTGAGCCTCTCTAGCCTTGGGCCCCTGTACATGCACTTCCCTCCACCTGGAATACCTTCCTCCCACCACCCGCACTGTGTGGCTGCCCTTTTTCACTCCTTAGCGTTGGGCTTAAATGTCGGCTGCTCCAGGAAGCCCTCCTGGACTACCTTTTCTGTATCAGCTCCCCTCTCCCACCTCAGCACCTCCCCCAAAGTGAACTGTCTAATCACTTGCTTATTACCTGTCTTGCCCTCCAAAATGAAGGTACCAGTGACAGCTACTCAGTGTCTGAGCTGAGTAGGGGTAACATGTGGTCTGACTCACCCCTGGAGCCCCAGGGCCAACCGCCCTACCTGGCACGTGGTGGGTGCTCCAGAAACAGTCACCGAACAAATCGGTGGCTCAGTGAATAAATAAAGGAAACAAAGCAAGGGCTGAGGAGGTGAGTGGGCTTCATCCAAGCGCATAAATGAGTCTGTGATCAGCAAGGGGGAACAGAGGAGGACCAGGGGACAACAGGACACCTGCAGACTTCAAGACTCTCCTCCAGACACACACAGAGGCCTGAGAGAGGTTTTCATGGGCGGATGGCTGGGCAGAGAGATAGCAGATGAATAGATGGGTCAACAGATATTTGAATGAGTGATGATGGACAGATGGACCGGACAAGTGGATGGGCAGACGGAAAGGTGGGTACCTGACGACAGAGAAAGAGAGGGAAAGAGAAAGAGAGAACAAAAGAAAGACATGGAAATGAAATGAATGAATGAATTATGAATAGTGTGATAGCTGACTGGCTGGATGAACAGAAACAGTGAGTAGATGGGAGAATGGATGGATTTTGGGTAAGTATATGGTGGATAAATGGAAGGTTTGTTGTATGAGTGGATGACTGGCCAGATAGATGGCAGATGGATAGATGGGTAGATAGATATTTGAATGAGTAGATGATGGATGGATGGACGGACTGGACAAGTGGATGGCTAGGTGGAAAGATAGGTAGCTGGATGAGTGAATGAGTAGATAATGGATGGATACACAGATGGATGGATATACAGATGGATGGATAAGTGGACAGACAGATGAATGGATAGACAAGTATACAGAAAGGTGGACAGATAGGTGGATGGATGGATGAGTGAATAGGTAGACAAATGAATGAATGGATAGAAGGATGGATGGATGGGTGAATGGATGGATGGATGGATGGATGGATGGATGGATGGATGGATGGATGGATGGATTCAATACAGAGGAGGAGACCCTCGGCCAGGCAGCCAGCAATACTCACTCTATGACCTTCCTCCTCCACCTCTTGTTGTCACTGGGGTGCTGACGATAGGTGCCATAGTCAAAGAGCGAGTCCATGGGCGCCTTCTTGGGCCCAGGCACCACTGAGGACTCATACAAGGTGGACTCCAGCAGGTCGATGGGGTTGGGCACCCCCTTGCGAAAGGCGCCCTGGAACTTCATGCGCAGGTTTGGTCGCCCATCGCCTGGGCCAGCGGGGCGACCACTATCAGCCGGACAGGGCGACGGTGAGCTGTCCTCCCCCTCGAACAGGTTGGCCAGCGAAGAGAGGGGGAAGGCCTCCCCGCCGGGGATGCCACTCTCATCCCCGGGGGGCTCGGCTACCTCCCCAGGCCCCGCGCGGGGGCCTTCGCTGGGATCTGCCATGCTGCCCCTGGACTTGTCTGCACTGCTCGGCCTGCAAGGGAACAGGAGGGGAGTCAGGCCGGCTCCAGGAAGCCCCCTCCCACGTGGGCAAACAGCACTGCTGCCAGCTTCTTCAAAGCCACCGTTGTAATGACAGGGGTTCAGGGTGGCCACTCCCAGATGTGGTTGGCCGCCAGCCCCCAGCAGGAGCTGCAACAGAGCCTCTTTCAGGGACCTGGAAACATGAGTCTGCCTCGGGTCCAGCTACCCTGGACGTTAGCTGGAGGAGAAAGGGCGTCAGAGTCACACTGGGTCCCCAGATCTGGAGCCTGGGGCTTACTCCTGGCCAACCAAGCCAGCTTCGGGGCCGCCAGAGCAGGGTTCAAGTTCCAAGCTCCACATTTAGCAACCATGTGATGCGAAAGTGGATGGTTCACAGCCTCAGTTTCCTCACCTGTGAAATGGGGATGCTGAAGCAGAGAGCACGTGTTCCAGTGGCCAGTGCTGTGCCTGCCACACCGTAAGCACCTACTACAACATAACCATCAAATCTATGCTTAAGGGACACTAGGTGCTCAGAAATACTCATGAACCCACTGTGGGAGTCAGTAGCCCTCAATTTCCCAGCACCATCATTATGACCCCATTTCACAGAACAGGAAACCAAGGTTCCGAGAATTTAGTTAACTTCCCACAGTGCACAAACTCTGCTCCCCAGTGCCAAGCACTGACCCCTTCCCTCCCCTCTTTGCCTGGTTAACTCCTGCCCACCTGCAATCCCAGCTCATGTCCATTCTTCTGGGAAGCCCTCCCTGACCATTTGTTTGTGAGATTAGTTAATTCCTGAGCTGTGAGCATGAGAAGATAGGGAATGCATCTGTCTCGTTCACTCCTGTGACCCTGACACCTAGAAGGGTGCCACATGGACACACAACCTGATGACAAAGGTATTATTTGTTCCCATTTGTCAGATGAGGAAAATGGAGCTTTAAGAGGGGAAGTCACACAGCTTGTAAGGAGAAGAGTTGGACTTGAACCCAGTTCTCTCTGGCTCCCAGGCCCCACTTTTAGCCAGGAGAAGGGCAAGGGAGGGGCAAGGCCCTGCTGGCTGTCAGCCCCCTGTCCTCTGCAGCACGCCACTGGGAGGGCTGGACACCAAGGGTGAGTTTCCTGGAACTCCTACCATCCCACCTGGGCTGCAGGAAAATGTTTGGAAAGCCCTCTTTTCTATATCTCTCCCTCCCCACACATTATCAGAAAAACAAATAAAGATTGATTCTCACCTTGTTTGTTTTGTGGCTGCCAGGAGGGAAGGCTAGGGCACTGCAAGAGGCCTCTCTTGGCAGGCGCAGCAGGGCACACAGAGGGTCAGAGCTCCTGCCGGGGACAGACCCCCTTCTAGGCACCAGAGGGTAGGGAGAGCCTAGATTTTAGAGTCTTCCAGGCCTGGGTTCTAACCCCAGCTCTGCTATTTATGTGCAGAATGACCTTGAGAAAGTGACTTTAGCTACCTGAGCCTCAGTTTCCTCATGTGTAAAATGGGTACAATAGTAGTAGCTTTTTCATACGTTTGCAGGAAGAAGTAAATGAGATCAGGCATGTCCAGTGTCAACCCTGGGATTAAACTGGGGGCTGTCAATGATTATAATCAAAGGAGTAAGTAAGGGTTAGGAGCACAGTTGCTGAAATCAGATATACCCGGTTCCCATCTTGGCCCTGGTTAATCAGCAGCTGTGTGATCCTGGGCGAATCACTTCCTCTCTCTGGGCCTCAGCTTCCCCACCTGTAAAACCAGGGTAACCACACCTCCTCCTAAAGCTCTTGGGAAATGTCAGTGCCCTCAGGAATTTGAAGCACCCACTTGATGCCAGCACTTAGTAGGACTTCAGGAGACATTAGTTCCTATCCACCTGCCAGGTGGGAAAGGGAGACCCCTAGTGGCTGCCACATGAGTCTGGGCTTAGTGATGCAGGAATAGAGGTATGTGGAGGCAGAGAGGGTGTCCACTGGGGTGCAGGCATTGAGGGGGAAGATTAGACTTCCCCCGGCCCAGTCCTGTTCACCTCAATGGGGACCCAGGGTCAGGGGAAGAGGAGGCATTGGGCACGTGCTTCTGCTGTCAACACCCTCTTTATTACTGCACCCGTCCCAGGGCCCCACGGGGGCAGGACTGCCCCTGCCTTGGGGGGGGGCAGAGGAGGCAGCCGCTCAAACCCCCGCCATGCCTGCACCCTCTGCCCTAAGAAATCTCAACTCAGATGCATCCAGGGTTTCTGGGGACTCCACAACAGGGGGTCTGGAGTCAGCCAGCCCCAGGTTCAAATCCCCCCTCAGTCACTCACACACTGCTCGTAGCCTTGACAAGACACACAGAGATCAATATGAATTATGGTGAAGTAGTAATTTTGAACTAAACCCCCATCATCATCGTGATTATGTGGCTCTGATGGGCCCAAGTGCTTCATACACACACTCTCATCCGGTCCTCACTGCAACCTTAGACCAGCAGTTCTCAGCCGGGGGTCCTTCTGCTCCCCAGGGACCCTCGGCAATATCTGAAGACATGTTTGGTTGTCAAACTGTGCAGAGGAGAGAGGGCTACTGGCATCTAGTGGGTCAAGGCCAGGAATAGTGTCAGACGTCCTACAATGCACAGGACAGTCCCCACCACAGGAACGACCCAGCCCAAAAAGTCAATAGTGCTGAGGTTGAGAAATCCTGCCCTGGAGGTAGGTACTGCTATAATTCCCCTTTCACAGATAAGGAAACTGAGGCTCAGAGAGGTTAAGCGACTTGCCTGAGGCCACCCAGCAGGTTAGCGACAGAACCAGGATTCAAATCCTGGCAGTTGGCTGTGGAGCCTGGGCTACCCTAACCCCTCAGTTGAAGGCATGGCCTGGGAGCCAGGCGCCACACCAGACCCTTAGAATATCTTGTTCAAGATGCACAACAGCCCCGGGAGTTAAGGGTTATTACTATCAGCTCATGCTAATCTCTCTGAGCCTTGGTTTCCCTACTATAAAATGAGGGTTGCAAAACAGCTTCTATCCCATAGGGCTGCTGTAATGGGCAAGTCAGGTGTCTCTTGGGCACCTAATAAGCACTTAACAAACAAATACTTTAATCATCATCGCCATTATGATACGGTCCCAGTTTCCTCCTCGCCACCCCACCTGCCGGGCACACACATGTGGTAGTGCTACAGCCTGGCAGTCACGGCCCAGGTTAACATTCACCAAGCCCTCCCAGCCGCTCCCTTGGTTAATCGGCCAGAGCCTGGTGAGCAAAGCTGGGCTACTGCTCCCATTTTACAGCTGAGGAAACTGACTCTGAGATGCCACACAGAGAGTGAATGGCCTTGAAGAAGGCCTCTGGACTCCGTAACTTGGACTCCTTCCACATCACACAACTCAAGTGTGTACAGACACCACTATGCACATCCACACACATATATGCGTGTACCCATGTGCGTGCGTGCACACACACACATACACACACAGCCTGCTCTGTGGCCATCCCCTCCCCAAACACTGCCCTGTTCTCTGTGGTTGGGGATAGAGTTCACTCCCTGTTCTAATTTGCCCTGTAGGCTGTTATTACACATTCCAAACCCAGGCCAGATTTAGAGGGAAGGAGGGGTACAGGGCAGGAGAGAGGCTGAGAGTCCTCCTTCATCTCCTCCGTGTGTAAATATCGTGTGTGTTTCTTCCTGTCTCTCCCCATGTGATCGGGCACATGCCACGTGCCTGCTGTGAGCCCCTGGGAGTGCCTTTGCAGCAGGTAGCACCCAGATGGCAGCAGGAGCATGTCTGGGGCTCAGCGAAGGACATTTATGCAGAGCGTGGACATCCCCACACACTGTGTGACCGCTGCGTTCATTTAACGCAGCAGATTTCAAATGTTTTTGTTTTAAGCATCAAAGAGCAGGACTGGAGGGCTTCCCTGGTGGTTCAGTGGTTGAGAGTCCGCCTGCCGATGCAGGGGACACGGGTTCATGCCCCGGTCCGGGAAGATCCCACATGCCGCGGAGCGGCTGGACCCGTGAGCCATGGCCGCTGAGCCTGCGCGTCCGGAGCCTGTGCTCCGCAACGGGAGAGGCCACAGCAGTGAGAGGCCCGCGTACCGCAAAAAAAAAAAAAAAAAAAAAGAGCAGGACTGGAAACCATTCACCTATGTATTTACTCAACAAATGTTTACTGAGCACCTATTGTGTGCCAGGTCTTGGGGACACAGACGTGAGCAAGACAAAGAACTCCTGCCCTGCTGGGGCTGACCTGGTGGGAAAACAGAAGAAACAGCTAGACAAAGCAAGAAGCTGAGGCCTGTCTGGTGGCAAGCGCTGGTTAGACCAGAAGGGCTCGGGAGTGGCCGAGTTCAGGGGTGCAGGGGTCCTGGGCGGGGTGAGGAGATACAGTGCTGAGCCAGGGTCCCCAAGCCTTCCTCTCTGCCTGGGTCAGACTCCAGGCTCTCCAGAAACATGGCTGAAGGTCATGCCTTCTGCTCTGATGGCCCTGTGGACTCAGTCAGAGCAGCCAAACCCACAATCCCTCCCCCCTAAGGAGGGGGCACCTGGTAGGAGCTAAAGGGGCATGGAAAGATGTCAGACAGATCAGGGGGTTGGCTCCCAGACCCACCGCTCATCAGCTGGATGAGCTTGAGAGAGTTACTTAGCCTCTCCGAGGCTCGCTTGCCTCACCTTTCCTTGAGGAACTTAACTGGGTCATCGTGAGAATTATATGAATTGAGTCAAGCACCTGGCACAGGCTAAGCCCTCAGTAAACAGCAAACCGCAAGACTACGTGAATGGCAGGTGCCTTCTGAGAATCCCGGACTCAGCAGGGGTCGGGTGGAAGGCTCTTGCTCCATCCCCCTGTCCCCACGCAGAGGGTAGAAGAAGGGACCCATCCTCACTGTTACCCCGTGGCTTTGCCTGATCTCATGGAAACCCTGGCACGTAATGTCAAATCCCATCCTCCTGATTACGTGACCTCCTGATTACGTGACCATTTAAGGAAAGCTGCTTAAATCTGGGGGCAAGTTTAGGCATGCAGGGGCTGCTCCACCCCAGGGGGAGGAATTCCAGGGAGCTGGGATCAGTGCACTCCATCTGCTGAGTGCCACCTGCTTGCAGGGCAAACAGCAGCGGAAGCTCAGGGAATTCACAGTCTAGGAGGGAAGGCAGATGGCTTTCCCCCTCCAGGCCTTCGCCTGGGCTGTCCCCTCTGCCTGGGATGCGCTTCCTCCACTAACCCTTTCTTTGAGTGTCATCTCAACCAGCACTTCCTCTGAAAAGTCCTCCTGGCCCCCCCAGTCTAAACCGGCTCCCTTGTGTTCACCCTTAGAGCAAATTGTGCCTCTCTTTATAGCGCTTCTCATGATTAGACTTTGACCTTTACTTATATCATTCTTTTATTCATCTTCTCTCTTCTCCTCTAGAGTTTTGAGTTCCATGAAGGAGGGACTATTTTGTGTCTGTTCTCTCCCCAGCATTCAGCATCGTGCCGAGGCATCAGTAAATTCTTACGCTGCAAGGCAAGGTCCTCTGAAGTTCTGGAAGGAGGAAGGCGGGAGGAAGCAGCACTAAACCTGACGGGCACAGGGAGAGGCTGCAAGGAGGAGGGCTTGACAAATGGAATGGGATACAAGAGCAGAGGAGACAGCAAGGTCAAGGGTACGGAGCTGGGAAAGAGCAGGGGGCACTGAGGAACGGTGCAGCCTGAGGCATCAGAGAAGGTAGGTAGGAAGGAAGAAAAGATGGGTGAGTGGGTGGGCGGATGGGGAGGTGGGGAGGAGGATGAGGATGGATCCCAAGGTTTGCTGGTGCTGAGAGAGAAAACACCCGCTCCGTCCAACCCCCCACCTTCCAGGTGAGGAAACTGAGGCTCAGAGAGGTGGAGTCGCTCTTACAGGGTTGCCCAGCTCCTTAGAGGCAGAAGCAGGTCTAGGATCCACGTGGCCCCAGGACCTATGCCTTCAGTGGATACTTTACAAGGACCAGGAGACTCGAGAAGAAAAGGGTGGAAGATGGGGGTGGAAGAAGATGGGGGTGGAAGAAGACTCGTTCAGGGTGAGTGGTGGGGACCAGGGGCCCCAGAGGCAAACTGCCCACTCACCAGTTGTGTGACCCTGGGCAAGTCACTGGCCTTTCTGTGCCTGTTTTCTCACCTGTAAATGGTGATGATCATAGCACCTATCTCCGGATTGTTGAGAGGGTTAAATAAGATAGCACCCAGCAGAGAGCACACACCCAGTAAACGATGGCTGTTGTCAGCATCATCAGTATCATTACATCATCATTATTAGAAGATGGATGAACAGACAGACCGAGGACCAAGGAAGGTATGATAGCTAGGGACAGTGGAGTGGCTGGGCCCAGAGCCTGGGACTCTGGCAGCCACCTCAGAGCAGCTGCCACTGGGAGCTCAGCCCCTGGGCCAGGCAAAACCCACTGCCTGCCAAGCTGCCCGAGGCTCCCTGGGCCCTGGCGGGCGGCAGCAACAGGGGGCATCACGCCATGCCGGGCACCTTCCCCAGACAGCCTGTATTTACCTAGCAGGTCTCGGCCCAGCCCGCTTCCTGTTTGCCGCACAGTGGCTGCCTGACCAGGGCTGACAGAGCCCCAGTGTCCTGTTGGGTCCCCCCACCCAGGAGGGTGCCCAGGCGGGGCAGGGCTGGGGTGACTCACTGGGCCCCAGAGAGGGCAAGGCCAATGTGACCACAGCAGTTACTTGGTCATTCGGCAAGTCCTTGGCCAGAGGGATTCCAACAGTGCACACAAATACCCCTCTGAGCTCTCACGGGCACGCATTTGCTTCCAAGGTCCCCGGCCCCAGGGTGGGAGCCACCAGGAGGCAGTGTGGCTGAATGGTTTAAGAGCACACGCTGAACAACACAGAAGGCCACATGTGATAGGATTCCATTTACATGAAATGTCCAGAATAGGCACATCCATAGAAACAGAAAGCAGATTAGTGGTTGCCAGGGGCTGGGGGGAGTGGGGGGGGACAGTGACTGCTAATGGGTACAGGGTTCATTTTGGGGGTGATGAAAAGGCACTGAAACTAGACAGTGGTGATGTCTGTATAACTCTGAACACTCTACAAAGCCACTAAGTTGTACACGTTGAAAGGGTGAGATGCATGTGAATTACATCTCAATAACACTTCCCAGCTTGGTGACCTCAGACAAGTCACTTCCCCTCCCGGAGCTTCAGTTTCCTCGGTGCAACAAGGGAACGTCGTGAGGTTGGACGCTCATAAAGGGTCCAGCACAGGGGCTGGCACACAGCAGGGGCTCAAGGACATGAAGTCCCTGTCCCAGGAGGCTCCGGCTCCTTCTTCCCTTGCCTCGCCCCCTCCCATCAGAGCACAGCCTTGGATTCCACCCTCTAACTCAGCCCTGCTCAGAGCGTGATGCTACCCAGATCCAGCTAGGAAGACAGAGGCCCCTTCTCCCTAGCCCAGCCCCTCTCCTGGAGGACAGTCACAGCCACAGAGAGCCCCCCCAGAGAGGATTCTGTGGCCTCAGAAACTACCCAACTTATGTCCTCTTCCCCACCTGCCACTTCCTGGTAGGGCGACCAGGAGCAAGTCATTTCTCTCTGGGCCTCAGTTTCCTCATCTGTACAATGGGGGAAACAATTACTGCCACCTGGGAGGGGTGAACCCATATTTGTTTTATAGTTATCAGTTGGACTCCACATTCACGCTTTGAATTAAAAAATAAAATGATAGCTCTTACACCAAAAGGCTGTTGTGAGGATTGAATGATAATGGAAGATAATTGATTGAGTTGATAATTCAAGAGTTTAAGACAGCGCCTGGTGCATAGTAAATGTTAACGAAAGGCAGCTGCCTTTTCATTGTTAATATTCCCTCAATTTACAGCTGGGAAGACGTGACCCAGGACTTGTGACTCTAGGCGAAGACCCGGTCTTCTGAAAGAGTTTTCTCCCCTCCTCATTTCCATCTCTCTTCCATCACGGCCCCATTTCCTAGCTGGGAGACTGAGGCCCAGAGGAGACAGGATACCCACCCACCCATACCTACACACACCCCTCCACCTCATAGCCACGTGCAAAAGTCCCGAGGTGACCAAGTCAGAGAAGAGAGCAGACACCCGTGGAATGAATGGGTCGGGCAGGAGCTGGGAAGGGAGCCCCAGGGAGCAGAAAACCAGTTTGAGATCCTCTCTCTGCCCCAGCTGGCCTCACCACCAGCCTATGCCAACAGTAGGCTGCGTCTCTGGCTAACTGCTTGGAATTATGGCTGAGAGTAAGGCCTGAAATCTCACATTAGCAGTGCCTACCCTCCCATTGGTACATGTCACACAGCATCTTCTATCTCTTTTAATCCAAAAAATAACTCTAGAAGTTAGATATCATCGTCTCCATTGTCAGATGAATAAACCACGTCTGGGGAGAATGGAGGGGAGGGGCTGACATTTATCCAACACCCATCATGTGCTGAGCACTCTCGCGTTTACTTCTCATCCCCATTTCACAGATGAGCAAACTGAGGCTCGGCGAGACCAAGAGACCCAGCCGAGGTCACAACTCAACAGGAAGGGAATGTGGCTAGGATTCCAACCACCTGCTTTTAAGCCCATTTGAGTTCATCCCTTCAGGGTCTATGAAGCCCTCTCCCTGGGGTCATCCTTCTAAATGCCACGCCCCTTGGAAGTCACTGGGAAAGCCGGCTGGGCACAAAAAGACTTGGAGTTTCGATCGTGGCTTTGCCACTTAGTAGATGTGTGAGCCCAGGCAGATTATGTCAGCTCTCTGAGCCTCAGTTTCCTCATTTCTAAAAGCGGACTAATCACAGCACCCACTGCCGGGTTGCATGGTCATTGTGGGTGTCAGAGCCTCATAAAGTGCAGCCCCCAGTGATGGGACCGCGGACACAAGCTCCAGGAGGGCAGGCACCTCTTCTGTTCCAGTCACCACTGAGTCCCCAGTGCCTAGGACAGGGCCTGGCACATAGTATCTATCCACGATATAGTTGCTGAATGAATGAACAAACGAATGAACGAACGCAGGTATATAAGAAAGGAATCACAAACAGCTAAGTCATTCTCCTCAGGGAAGACAGATCTCCACAGCTGAACCTCTACCCAGCTAGCTAACTTCCTCCCTCCCATCCTTTAACATAATTTATTGAGCACCTACTGCGTGCTGGGCTCTCTGACCTATGATGTTCCATGTCCCCCCATGAGGGCGGCAGCTATCATGAGTCCACTTTGCAGATGAGGAAACTGAGGCTCAGAGAGGCCAGGACACTTGCCCAAACCCAAGTCTGAATCTGAGCAGGCAGGTTCTCCTGATGCCCCCGCCTTGCTGATTCATCTGTTCAATCACTCATTCCTTCCTTCCTTTACCATTTACTCTGTCCACAGGTATTCCTCAGCCCCTCCTCTCTGCCAAGGGACACAGGGACAGGAGTGAATCAGGCAAACCAGTCCCTGTCTGAGGTCAGTTGGCCCCTTGCCCACCGGGGTCCCCCCTGAGCCTGTGGAGCCCACTGGGGACACACGTTGGAAGTAGCCCCCCCCCCATATATACCCCTGACGAGCTGTCCCAGAAGGTGGTCAGCCCTCCAGGTCATCCGGGTGGAAGCCAGGCCACTCCACCCTCAGGGAAAAACAGACGTCCAGTGAGACTGAGGACGCTTTGTGCGGCGGCAGGCAAGGGCGGGGGCAGGAGGGGTGGCCGTTACTCACCACCCGAAGAAAAATAAGTGTGTTCCCGTTTGGTCAATGGCCCTCCTGTCTGCCCCGCCACACCACCACCTCCTTCCGTAGCCTTTCCCACCCTCTGACCTCACCTGGAGCAGACCTGTGGGGGCCTCCTATGCCCCTGGCGTGCTGCCTGTGACCATCCCTCACAATTGAGGAAACATGCTCAGAGACGTGGGGTGACTTGCTTGAGGTCACACAGCCTGCAGTGGGCAGAAAGGGGAAGCCGATGACCAGGAAGGGGCTCAGAGGTGGGAAGGAAGTCAGAGTCACAGTGAAAGTGAGGGCCTGGCCTCCCTTCCTCATTCCTGCTCGGCCAGTGTGACAGCTCAGGGAGACCCAAGGGCACCCAAGGCAGGGGGAGTCCAGGCCGGGGCAGCAGTGGAAGCCAGAATAACCCAAATCTCCCCAACTGGCAGAGCTCTGACCTCCAGCAAATCCCAGGTGGCAGCCCCAGGAACACCGCAGCAAGTGGCCAAGCTGGGATGTGAACAGAGGTGGGTCAGACTCCAAGAGGGGAGAGTCCAGTGGCCTTCCAGGAAGGAAGCTGAGCCACCCACTGGGTTTTCAGGGACCCAAGGCGTCCAGAGTCACTGGGATCTGGCTTTCAGGTCCAGCTCTTCCATAAGCCAGCGGGGCATCCCTAGGCAAATTACTTCTCTCTCTGAGCCTCTCTGAGCAAATTACTTCTTTCCTCTGCTGTAAAATGGGACTCAGTATTCCTGCCTTGCCCACCGCCAGTGCGGGTGATGCCGTGACACCATCAAGGTGACTGTCAGGCAATAGACACTGGTTACACATTGAACAGTCCGTGTTGCTCTGGAGACTGTCCACAACCACCCCACGAAGCAGGCACTAACATTATCCCATTTTACAGATGAGGAAACTGAGGCCCAAGAAGTAAGGGAACTTACTGAGAGCTGGGATCTGAACCAGGTAGCCAGGCTCTGGCCCTGTTTTTAAGCATTACATTAGGAAAGCAGGAAACTCTGACGGTCCTGGCGCTCAGTCAATGCCCGTAAATAGTTTGTAGCTGAAAAGGCAGCTTGCCCAAATGCAAGTCTAGCTCTGCCCCTGCTACCTTCCACCTGCTTTCCTGGCACAGAGGGGTTCCCAGAGAGATGAGCTGGAGGAAAATGCACCCTGGCACAGGCTGGGGGACAGGATGAGGAAGAAGATAATGCTCAGAGCCCCATCTGTGTGCCTTGGACTGTCCTTGCAAAGAGGGGGTTGACAGCCTCATTTGACAGATGAGGAAACTAAGGCTCAGAAAGATGAGGTGACTTGCCCGAGCTGCCCTGGTGAGAAGGCAGCAGGCCTTGGATTTAAACCCAGGCGTGTCTGAACAATTCAGGTTCTTATCTCTAAACTGCACACTATCTTCCCATGGCCCCAGATCCAGACAAATGGGGACAGGCCACTTTAGGAAGTTAAGGGCATGGATTTTTAGAATCAGATAAATGGAGTTCAGATCCCAGCTCCGGCCCTTCCCAGCTGGGCAAGTGACTTCACCACCTTGACCTCAGTTCCTCCCTCTCAAAAATGGGTATAATCCTAGCTTTGTATCCAAATGTACTGAGTGTTGGGCTCAGTGCCTGGCACACAGTAAGTGCTCAATAAATGTTCGCAACCATCGTAATGACCACTAATGCAGCCCACGCTTGGCTAAAGCCAGAAAGAACCTTGCACCCAGAGTTCAGAGCGGCAGCTGCGGGGCCCAGGACCATAAGCATCTCAAGAGATCTGAATTAATCTTTAACAGGTGAATTCTGCCCCAACTTGGTGACACAGAGCATTCCAGAGGGCTTGCTAGCATGAAATGTGCCCTTGGCTCCCCAGATCGTGTGTGTGACAAGAAGAGGAGCTAGTGCCTGGGTCCCCATGAATTGGGGAGGGGCCTGGAGTGTCTTTCCCGGAGTCAAATGGGAGAAACTGAGGCAGACAGCAGGCCGCGGGCCTGGGAGGGGTAGAGTCGCCTGCTCCATGTGGCCCCCTCCCTCCTGGGAACACACGAAGGACCTCAAAGGACTCTGGCCCTCTCAGAACGATGTTTTCAGTCACTCAACCGTGCAACAGTGATTTACTGAGCACCACGTGCCGGGTGCAGTGAGGCCAAGGCTTGCGTGGCTCTCTTCCTCCTACACCTTCCAGCCGCCCCTGACAGTCCCTCCCTACCTGGGGCCTCACACCTCTGGCCTGGATGACTTCCCCTGCCTGGGGACCGGCCTCCCTGCCTGGCCCCCACTCTGCGGACCTTTCAAGACCACACATCTGGCATGTCCTTCCCAGCCTGGACTTGTAGGGTTGCTGGGTCTGACCCAGTCCCTGCCTGTCTGATCCCGTCCTTCCTGTTCATGTCACACAGTCCAGACAAACAGGACGATGTCTCAGCTCTCCAAACCCTAGTTTTTTTTTTTGGTTTTTTTTTTTTTTTTTTTCTTTTTGCGGTATGCGGGCCTCTCACTGTTGTGGCCTCTCCCGTTGCGGAGCACAGGCTCCGGACGCGCAGGCCCAGCGGCCATGGCTCACGGGCCCAGCCGCTCCGCGGCATATGGGATCCTCCCAGACCGGGGCACGAACCCGTATCCCCTGCATCGGCAGGCGGACTCTTAACCACTGCGCCACCAGGGAGGCCCTCCAAACCCTAGTTTTACCACCTGGTGACAGGTAGAAGTCAGGTCTTTACCTAAAAACCCTTTGTCCAACATCTGCATGTAGTCCTCCAGGTGAGCCTCAAGTGCCACCTTGATCAAGCCGTCCCGGGTACTGGATTGTCACAGTGCCACCCCCAGAGCGCTCTCCTGGCCCCCATTCACGGGCAGCACACCCTTCCCGGCATCCAGCACAGTGCTCCCTTGCTGGGCGCCCTCAGGTCTGGTGTGGGTGCTCCTGCTGGAAGCCACAGCTGGCGTGAGCGGCAACCCCAGGGTCAGGGAGGCAGCCGTGGGACAGGGGCAGCCCTTCCTCCCATCTCACCGGCTCTCCTGGACAACTCAGTTCACGCCCCTCGGGCTGGGGCTAGGCTGGGTCTGAGGTGCCTCAGTGCCCAGGCCAGGGCTGGCACAGGATGGCTTTCCCGGAGGGTTCGGTGGACAAAGGAAATGGCTGAGGCCCAGCTCACACCTGAGGAGGTGGGAGGGGTGTCCACAGCCCCGGCCCGGATGTAAGGCATCTGGTCTGGATTTAGCTTGGGGAATCCCAGGCATCTCCACTGGCGCTCTCTTGCATGCTTTTTCCTCGGGTGCCCATTCCCTAGACCTCGGAAAACTCCACTTCAGAATGACCCCACCCTGCCTTCACAAATGTGAGCCTGACTGGCCCATGACCGCCATTTGCCATTTGTCTTGGGAGCCCCTCCCTGCTCCGATTGATCAATGAAGGTGGGGAAAGGGGCCCCCAGCCTTTCTGGTTCCCTCTGTTACTCAAACAGAATGATGCTGAGAAATGCAGAAATGGCCAATCACCTTTCTCACCCCCTTCCATTAGGAAGACGTTGGGGCAACGACAGCAGGAGCATAGTAACAGCTGGGGCTCCAGGCACGGCGTGGGGCCCCTCACAGGTCTGCTGTCCTCACCCCAGCCCCGGGGGTCACCCTCAGCCGACCCCCATTTTCCAGATGAGCTCTCTGTCCCTCAGGCAGCTGAGGGAGCAGCCCAGGGTCACACAGTAGAGGGGTGGCAGAGAGAGGGTTCGGGCCCACGCAAGCCCCACTTTTAACCTCACAGATGACCTGGGCCGACCCTCGTACCTGACCTCTCTTCACCCCGCTGAAGGCCACCTCTTCACCCCGCTGTCCCCGCCCAGAGATAAAGTGGCAAAGCTTAAACCCTCCAGTGGGTCTTAGCGTCCCAGACCAAAGCTCACACACGACATCAGGCCCCCACCCCCGCTCCCAGCAGAAGCCCTTGTTGCAGACACTCAGCAGCCATAAGCCCCCCCCCTTCCTGGGCAACTTCCAAGACACCCCCTGGGCACCAGGCAGGGAGGACATTGGAGCCAGACAGCCCTGGGTTTAAATTCCACTTGGCTACATCCCCGACCTGAGAGCCTCAGTTTCCTCATCTGCAAAATGGGGAAGACAGATGGAGAAACCCGCTGGGGCTGAGCCAGGCAGGGGTGCCTGTGGCTGGAACGGCCAGCCATGCGGGGAGGGTGGGAGGTCTCTCCCTGTCTTCAGAGACCTCCCAGGAGTCTCCAGGGCAGAGCTGGAGGGGAGGTTAAAGATTTTCCTGGCTCTTACTGGGAAAGAGCCATCTCTCTGGGACTCAGTAACTAAGAAGTGGCCTTTGGAAGTTCCAGGCTCCCACTTCCCTACCAGAGGTGGGGGACAAACCTCAGGACCCCAACTCCCTCTTCCAAGCCCTCCAAAAAGGAGATGACTCCTGGATGGGCTGCAGGGCCTTCTGTGTTTGCTTCCTGGGCTTGGATATTGGGGGACCTGGGCCTGCATCCACGGAGCCCACGTTGGCGCCTTCTTCGCAGGTAACAAACCCGAAGCCCAGAGAGGTGGTGCCCGGCCCAAGGGCCCCCCGCGGGTCCCGCGCCTCCCGCGCTCCAGGCCACCACTCCGCAGCTTCCAAGATGTGCCCGCGGGCGCGCGAGGTCCTCGGCTGGGCCGTCCCTCCCGGGGTCCCCGCCCCGAAGTTCCAGGCCCCACTCACCTCCGGGAGGGCTCGGCGCCGGCGGCCGGGAGCGCGGCGCTTCCTGAATCTCGGCAGCCGGCCCCACTCCCGCCCGCCCGCCGCCGCCCGCCGCCGCCCGCCGCCGCCGCGTCCCTCCTCCCCGGGCTCAGGTTCCACCTCGCGCGCCGCCCGCGGACTGCACCCCGCCCACCCTGCCCGCCCTGCAGCTGTGGCACCGAGCCTACCCCGCACCCGGGATCGGCTCCCCTGCGGGGGCAGAGGCGGGCCCTCAGTTTTCTCACCTGGAAAGTGGGCGTCATGATCCCTGGTAGAGGGGCAGGCGCTCCGTGGAGGCGGCTCTGGCTGGAATCCTGAGATCATGGGCTCCTGACCTCGCCAGCCTGGGACTCCTTCCTCATCTGTTAATGGGCATCTCGCTGATTCCTCCCCGCTTTCGCTCGTTCATTCATTCAGCAGACAATTCAGAGCCAGGTCTGCGGCAGGTCCCGGGCCTCAGGGAGCTCCACGTCCAGGAGGGGAGACACCTGTGTTACAGACAGTGCAGGTCCAGGACTGAATCAATGTGAGCTCCTCTTAACTTCACCTCTACCCAGCGCCTAGCACGGAGCCTGGCACTGAGTAGGAGATCAACGAGTGCTTTTTTTTTTTTATCAGATGGCGAAGGTAAGCCCCACCACCCAGACACACCTTCTACCCCAGACACTTGAATACCTCCATGGGACGGGCAGCTCACTTCTGCCGGGACTGGTTGGAAGCCTCGAGCCAGATTCCCTGAGCCCAAGCCCTAGCTCTGTGACTCACTAACTGAAGAGCTGGTCCCTTCTCTGTGCTTCAGTGTCCCCTCTGTAGAGCGCGGTGTAGATATGTCCCCACCTCACATCACAGTGAAGATGCTGGGAGCACCAGGTCTGTGCAGAGCCCAAGGAGCATTCTTAGCCCTTTTTATCGTTATTGTTTTTACTACACTGAGCTAACTCTCCCACTGGGAAGACAGTGGGGTACGTCCTTCCTCCTGAGCTTGCAAGTAGACATAGTTCCCATGGGGTGTCGGTTCGGCAGCTAGAAAGTGGAATTTGAGAATCGCTGGAGACAGAGAACCTTAATGGAAGTGATGTGTTCAAACCACCAGTTTGAGGATTTCCCTGGTGGTCCAGCGGTTAGGACCCCGTGCTTCCACTGCAGGGGGCATGGGTTCGGTCCCTGGTCGAGGAACTAAAATCCTGCATGCCTTATGGTCAAAACGAACAGACAAAAAATTAAAATAAAATTCAAACCACCAGTGTGAAACATTTACCAAAAAGAAACCTTAATAATGAACTGAGCAAGGGGTGGGGTGGGGGGGGGTGTCATGTAAACCTTCCTCCCACCAGGCTATGAGGTAGGGATTGCTGTGCCCATTTTACAGATGGGAAACTGAGGCTTGGAAGGTAGTGTGGCCTCTCCAAAGCTCCCTCCATGAGGGGATGGGGAAGAGAAACTTTTTACTCTGGGTTTCCAGGATCTTAAACAGAGCAGACAGGCAGCTATCTGGCAGTGAGGAATGTAAACAGGGGGCCCCTCATACTTCCCTGATGGAAAGCCCATCTGTTGGGGGCCTTCTGGGCTGGGGCTGGGGCTGGGGCTGGGCCAGGTGGGGAAGCAGAGGAGTCATGGGCATAACTAGTCTGGAGCCCATTTCTGCAGAAAGACCCTTCTCAAATGAAAAGAAAATGACATGGATAACTCAGGTTAGTAGGAAGGTGATGGAGGGGACGAGAGAAGATAGGGTCGGGGAGGGTGTCTACTCTTCTCCAAAGTTAGGGGGAAGAGGTATGCGCCCTCAGCATCCTTATGGTTAACCCAGCTCCCTCCTGAACCCAATTTCATGGACGGGGCAACTGAGGCCCCATGCAAAAAAGTGACTCATCTTGGGTCAAGAAGCTAGATCTTGGCCCCTATGCCAGCCGTGGGTTCAAACTCTGTTTTGCCACTGATGAGGTGGGAGCCGTGAGCAAGAGCGTCTCCCTCTCAGTGCCTCAGTCTTCTCATCTGAAAAATGGGTATCAGTTCCTATAAGGCAAGGATCCCGTCTGTCTCATTTGCAGCTGCAGGACCAGCCCCTTGGCACTTAGTAGGTGCTTTTAAAATACTGTTAATGATTGAGACTTCCCTGGTGGTCCAGTGGTTAAGACTCCGTGCTCTCAATGCAGGGGGCCCGGGCTCGATCCCTGGTCAGGGAACTAGATCCCACATGCATGCCGCAACTAAAGATACCACATGCTGCAACTAAAAGATCCTGCATGCTGCAACTAAATATCTGTCACGCCGCAACGAAGATCCTGCGTGCCACAACTAAGACCTGGCACAGCCAAATAAATTATAAAAAAAAATTATTAAAAAAAATACTGGTTGATTGAGCTGGAGGAAGGGGGGAATAGAGTTACAGTTTAATGGGTACAAACTTTCAGTTTTGCAAGATGACAAGAGTTCTGGAGATGGATGATGGTGATGGTTGCACAACAATGTGAGTGTTCTTTGAGCCACTGAACTGTACACTTACAAATGGCTTAAGATGGCAAATTTTGTTATGTGTATTTTACCAGAATAAAAGAAAAATTAGGGAAAAAATACTGGCTGATTGAAAGCATGCAGGCCTGCCTTGCAGGAAAGCGGGGAGTGGGAAGAGAAAGTGAGGTGCTCGGGGCACCCAGCAAACACTCGGTGGTTTGACTAAATATGAACAAGGGCCACTGCTAGGATGTGACTGCCATTGTTTCACTGTTTTTTGTCTCTGGTGAAACTCTCCAGCCTCTGCCTTGGAAGAACGAGAGACTCTCAACAGAAGGAACTTTTCCTCTTAGGGAAGGAAAAAATTTCAAAGCCCTTAAAACGGGCAGAGAGTCCTGTAGAGGCTATAGGCAGGCCCAGCACCTTGTCCCACATGGGTCCCAGAGTCCCTAGCAGGGGCACGGCCACTTCCACTAAGGGAGGTTCCTGGGCAGCATCGAGGGTCTACACTTAGCAAGCGCCTACTGTATGCCAGAATCAGTGCCAGGCACTGGGGAGAGATCGGGAGCCAGATGGGTCCACATCTCAGGGACTTTATACCTGGTACATCTGCCCCAACCCCTGGTTATAAAAACAAGATATATGCACCTCACTTTACAGTTAGCATAGCCCTTATGCTGCCAGTTCACCTCCTGACAGCCAGGAAGGGAGAGATTCCTATGCCATTTTCTATAAAAGGACACAGAGAGCCCACGTGCCTGAGATCCTACAGCTGGTAGCATTTGAACCCAAGCTGGGCAGACTCTGGTATAGCAAAGTCAATGAGAATATGGTCTCAAAAAGACAGATCATAGGGCTTTCCTGGTGGCAGTGGTTGAGAGTCCACCTGCCGATGCAGGGGATGCAGGTTCGTGCCCCAGTCCGGGAGGATCCCACATGCCGCGGAGCGGCTGGGCCCGTGAACCATGGCCGCTGAGCCTGCGCACCCAGAGCCTGTGCTCCGCAACGGGAGAGGCCACAACAGTGAGAGGCCCGCGTACCGCAAAAAAAAAAAAAAAAAAAAAAGTTGAGTCCTTGGTAGCAACCTCAAGGACTTGATTTAAAAAAAAAAAAAGACAGATCATAATACGTGTTAGCAAAGATGTGGAGAAGCTGGGACCCTCATACACTGCTGGTAGGAATGTAAAATGGTGCAGCCACTGTGGAAAAGTTTGGCAGTTCCTCAAAAAGTTAAATACAGAGTTACCATATGACCCAGCAATTCCACTCCTAGGGATTCAGCCAAGAGAAATGAAAACATATGAATACCAAAAAAACTTGTATACAAGTGTTCACAGCAGCACTATTCATACTAGCCAAAATAGAAACAACTCAAATGATGAACAGATAAATGAAATGTGGTATATCTATACTGTAGAATATTATTTGACAATAAAAAGAATGAAGTAATTCCCTGGCGGTGCAGTGGTTAGGACTCTGCACTTCCACTGCCGAGGGCCCAGGTTCGATCCCTGGTCGGGGAACTAAGATCCCACAAGCCACATGGTGCCGCAAAAAAAAAAAAAAAAAAAAGAATGAAGTGTTCATGCCTGATACAAAGTGGATGGACCTTGAAGACATGATACTGAGTGAAAAAAGCCAGACATCAAAGACCATATACTGTATGATTCCATTTATATGAAATGTCCAGGAGAGGCAAATCCATAGAGACAGAGTGTAAGTAGACTAGGGACTTCCCTGGTGGCACAGTGGTTGAGAATCCGCCTGCCAATGTAGGGGACACGGGTTCGAGCCCTGGTCTGGGAAGATCCCACATTCCGCGGAGCAACTAAGCCAACGTGCCGCAACTACTGAGCCTGCGCTCTAGAGCCCAAGTACTGCAACTACTGAAGCCCACACACCTAGAGCCCACACACCTCAACGAAGACCCAACGCATCCCAAACGAACAGAAAAAAGAAAGAACGTAGACTAGTATTTGAAAGGGGCTGGAGGGGCTTGGAGCGGTGATGGCTAAAGGGTATGGGGCTTCTTTATAGGATGATGAAAATGTTCTAAAATTGACTGTGGTAAGAATTGCATCTATCTGTGAATATACTAAAAACCATTGAATAGTTCAAGTGAGTGCATTGCATGGTATGTGAATTGTATTTCAAGAGAGCTGTTACAAAAGATTAAAAAGAAAAAGAAGAATGTGGTCTCTGGAGTCCAAAGTATCTGGGAGTGGCTGTACCATATTTCTAAGCTGTGTGACCTCAGGCAGGTGACCTTGCTTCTCTGAGCTTTACTTCTTTGTCTATAACATGGGAATAGCAACTGCCCCTACCCCTTCCCCTACCTGGGAAGATTAAACACGATCATGTTCGTGAGGGCCGGCAATGCCGGGACATAGTAACGCTCAGTAACTAGTCCTGTGAGGGCACCGTGCTTCCCCCACCAAGACCAACATCCCCTTCTGAGCGCTCCTATGTTTGCCCTACCCTCCCCCTTACACATCTTCCTTCCCGCATCTTGTGAGGGTGGCATTAGTGTCTCCATTTTACAGATGAGAACTACTGAGTCCAGCAGGCAGCAGGCATCCCTGGCATGGCTCTCCCCTACACTCCCAGCCAGGAACTTCCTTCCTCTCTGTTCCCACACCCCACGCTGTTCTGCCTCTGCCCTCTCCCCTCCTTCTCTCCCCTGGGCACCCCCTTAGCCCGCTGGTGTCCTCACAGCTCCAGAGCTTGGTTTAGGCCAAGAGTTGGTGTCTAGGCTCCTGGGGGCCTGAAGTTCTCCTCAGAGTTAGGGATGCAGCCAAAACCACCACGTGGGACTGGATTCCTGCAGACCCTGGCCATCTCATCCCCTCCTCCGAATACACCTCAGAGGGGTGGGTTTCTCCAGCCCTTTTCACAGATGGACAAACTGAGCCTCCATACAGTAGAAGCCCTTTGCCTGAGGTACCTGCTGGTGATGCAGTCAGGATCTGAACCCAGGGCCATCTGAATTCACACAACACGCTCCAGCCCCTCTAGCGGCCACTTGGCACTGCCCCCTATGCCTTAGTCCCCTCACCTCTGACAAGGGAAGCCCTGCTCACATCCACCTGGGTGAGATCGGGGAACATGGGGCTGTAGGGGTGAGAATTCTGGTTAGCCTTTTGGCTTTTTCTCTGAGCGCCAGGGAAGGGCTCAAGTCGTGATGTGGAGAAGAAACAACTGGGGACAAGGGTGGGGGAGTACCAGGGCTGGCCTATGTGCATTTATGCAGCACCTGCTGTGTGCCAGGCACTGCATAGGGCTTGATCCTCACCAATCCCTCCCAGCTACAGGAGAGGTGAAGGAACCTGCCCAAGGTCACAGAACCAGGAGGGTGTGGGGTCTGATGGTCTTCCTCTGGGGGGCTGCCCCAGTGGACAGCAGGCCCCCCATGAGATCACATCTCCCCACATTTACCTAGAAGCCGCAGAGACAGGAGACCAAGAGGCTGGGGACACTCAGCTGGTTTGTCCACCTCGGTCCTACAAAGAGCTGCCTTTGTCCCAGAGACCATGAGGCTCTTCTGGAATTCTCCCTGGGGCAGAAACCTGAGGCCAGGTGGGGAGGAAGCCCTTCCCCTCAGACATCCATTGCCATGGGAACAGCCACCCTCAGCCCTCAGCCACTGGCTGTGATTCCAGTCCGCTGCTGGGCAGCAGGCCTGGTGGCCTGTGGGTGTGGCCGAGCCACAGCTGGCCACGGGCATTTTGGAATTAGCCTTCATCTGGAGCTATGGCCTAGAGAGGGCGGGGAGCGTTGGCGCCAGTGGGGTTTGAGTAATTCCAGGCTTCCCAGCTGGGGCCCCTGGGTGGGCTACTGGGGATGCATGGAGGCCCTTGGGATGGTGACCGGAATTGTGAGGGGGGTGAATGAACAGGTTCCTGAGAGGTCCATGACTTTCACAGAGGCCTGGGAGCCCCTCCCCCGCCACTCCTCCACCCCTGCCCCCCAGCACATAGGTGATGAAGGCTCAATTCTCCCAGCCAGGAAGCGGCAGAGGTTGGGGCAGGGGAGGGAGCAGCCGGGACGGTTCAGATCCTAGCTAACAGCTTTTTGTTTGTTTGTTTTGGGGTTTTTTTTTGGCTTAAACTGAGAATTGTCTTTGTCACCCTCTACTCACAGAGGCTTATGACTTCCCTTGCTCTAAAATAAAAACCAAACTCCCACTAGCCTCAGCATCGCTAGGTTTCCTCCCTCACTGTCCTCCCCGCTTGATCACCAGGCTCCAGACACTTTGGCCCCTCTCTGTCCTTAGAACATGGCGCTTTCTCTCCTGCCTCAAGGCCTTTGCATCAGCTGCAGCCGGCTTCTTTTCTTGGTCTGCTCTTTCTCCCTCTTCAGATCTCAGCTCAAATGTCACCTCCTCAGAGGGGCTCTCCCTGCCCTCCCCCATCTAAATCTCTTCCCGTGGACCGTGAGCCCCTTGGTGGGTGCAGCCTTATCTGACTCGGGGCTCCCATATAGTAGGTGTTCAGCAAACAAGAGCTGAATGACTTGCCTTCCAGACACTCCTCTCTGGGCTAGGGGGAGAGCTGATTGTCATCATCATCATCATAGCTGCCCTTTATCAAGCACCCCCTAGGTGCCAGGCCCTGTGCTAAGCGCTTTGCACATGTGGTCCCATTAGATGTCACAAGGAGAAACTGAAGTGCCCACTTGTGGAGGGAGTGTTGATTTCCCTGGAATTAGGAATACAAACCAGGGACTGGATGCAGTGACCGTCCACTGTAGATTGACAGAGCTAGAAAGGAGCTTTGAACTGTCCAATCTCCTGACTTTATAGATGGGGAAACTGAGGCCCAGAGGGGAGAAGGCACTTGCTCAGAGTCACACAGCAGATTAGGGCAGAGCGAGGGATCCCAGCCATATTGCACGATGCTTTCTGGGGTGTTCCTGTGGATGTGTTGCCGTGCACCCTGCCGTATCGTTCAAAACAAGAAGTGAACATGCTACGGTTTAACTGCGTTAGGGGTCGGGTTGCCCCTCAGGAGCCCCTGGCAGGCCATAACATCATAATAAAAATATTAATAAATGCCCATTATTGAACATTTTCTGTGGCAGGCATTTTACACACATTATCTTATGTAATCCTGCAAGGTAGAGGTGTTCCTGTCCCATTTTAGAGATGCAGAAACTGAGGCTCAGAGGGGTGAATGGACTTCCCTGGATCACACAGCTACAAAGTTATAGAACCTGGACTTGAACCCAAAAATTGTGAGGTGATGATGGTGAGGGTGCTAGTGGTAGTAGCAGCAGCAGCAGCAGTAGTAGTAGTACTAGTAGTAGTAGCAGAAGTAATAGGACATACCTTCGACCCAGCGGCTGACATGAAGTCAGAATCCCAAAGCACCCACTTAAGAGGCTTCAAACTTTTCCAACAGTGTTCAAATAGGGCTCCTCACGTAGCCCTTGGAAACCATCCCTAACACGTTAGCGAGGCAAGGCACACACCCTGGACTAGGGCTGCAGCTCCGGGAGGTGCGGACAGGCGGGGACTCCCAGCTCTGTCGCAGCGGCTCGGTGCTAACAGCGCCACCTACCGGAACCCGTGGGACCTGCAGGAGGTCAGCGCGCAAGCGCAAGGGCGGTGGGGCGCGCAGCCAGAAGATGCAACAGCATGAACCAAAGGAACCCATCAACCAGACAACTAAACCCAGGGAATGAAATCCTCCTCCGTTCTCCTATTAAGCTTCTGTAAATGATGATCATTGGGTCAGCACTGAACGATTAGCAGCCAAGCGCCTGCCTGGGCAGTTTTCATTGACTCTCAGTGAGCTAGGAACTGTTAGTATCCCCATTGTACGGATGAGGAAACTGAGACTCAGAGAGGTGAAGCAATTTGTCCAAGGTCACTCAGCTGATAAATAACAGAGCCAGGACTCCAACACTCGATACATTGCCATATGCCCTTCATCACATACCAAAAATATCCATGCAGTTTTATTTAACATTTACGAAGACAGCTTACTACGTTGCAGACACTTCTAATTGCTTTACAAATAGTAACTTTTTTCCTTTTTTTTTTTTCTTTCTTGGCCATGCCACACAGCTTGTAGCATCTTAGTTCCCGGACCAGGATTGAACCTGGTTCCTCAGCAGTGAGAGCTTAGAGTCCTAAACACTGGACCACCAGGAAATTCCCTACAAATAGTAACATTTAATATAAGCCTCACAACCTGTGAGATGGGTGTTAGCAAGACCCCCATGGTACAGAAAAGGAAACGGAGGCCTTTTTATGGAGAAGTGAGCTTCAGTTCCTTGTCTGTAATAGAGATGTATTAAGACGGATTTGAACTATTGCTTATGAGGTTTAACTGAATGCAGCAACAACTGAGTAAAGAGTCAGCCGTTGTCAAACTTTTGGGCTCGCTCAGGTTTCTGTGCACATCATGTTAACCTGGGTCACATCCGGGGCTTCCCACAGTGGGCGTGTGCTGGCAGGACGTGTGCTGTCCGCTGGCACCGGAGTGGGCATGGCTGGGGGGAGATATGGAGTCAGATGTGAACTCCCAGTGCCCCCAGTCCTGGCAGGATCACCCTAGCCGAGTCCTCTTGAACCCCTGGGGGGTTCAGTTTCTTCATCTGATAAATGGTGCTCCTGATGCCCACATGTCAGGGCGCTTGTGAAATGATGCATATGAAGCAGTTGTGCAGGGCCTGGTATACAGCTGGTGCTCAATGTGTTCCTTCCTCACTGCCCCAGGCAGAACTCAGTCCCACTTTGACAAGGATGAAATGAGAAGGCATAGATGCACTGCTGGCTTTGTCTCTGGGGTCAAAAACCCAAAGGGCTCCTGGGGCCAGGCAGGTACCAGGATTGAAGGAGGCTCTCCTGGGAATATTCTGACCTTCCACAAAGAAACTGCCTTCCTAGTCTCACTGCAGTATGTTGAAAACACGAAGAAAAGCTCTTTTTTTTAAAAGGAATACACAGAATTTTACAATTTTGTTGGCAGAATTTTATATCCAAAGGGAAAAATCCTAAAAAGCAGTTAGAGTTTAGAAAGATCAGTGGCATTCCTACTATCAGCAACCTTAGAAAATATAATAAAATCAGAGACAGCAAAAAACTTAGTTCAGGCATCCAACCCTTGGCCACATCAGAGGGAGCCTTCCAAACTGGATATCCAACTGACTGTGCACAAGACCCTTGAAGGCGTTCCATAATTTTCAGGGTCAAATTCAAATCCCTCAGTGGCATAATGTCTCATATACACACAGCCTGCTCTGGGTCAAGCCACCAGGACATTGCCGATGATTGGCAGTGTCCCCTCCTTCTCCTCCTCTACCGGGATCCTCCCAACCCCAACCCTTCCATCGAGGTTCAGTGTCATCCCAGGATGTGCCCCCCCAACCTGTAGCCCCAGGCTCCCTCTGGGCACTGACCACTCTATATCATCACTGGTGATTTACTGGTCCATCTTGCCCACTAGACTATCAGTTCTGTAGGAGCAGGAATGAAGTAAAATATTTCCTTCTACATTTAACCCTAGTAACAGAAAAAGCATCAGCCCACGATAAAGCTCAAATAACCAATGGTCACAGGGTTGGCGAGGCAACAGGGATTGGTGGGGACTGAGGCAAAGTGGAAAATATATCCACCCACTCTCCCCATCTAGCCAAGGGGGCAGTCATCTCTCAGCTCCTGACAGGCAGTCTGATTTTTCAAAAGAAGCTAGAAATCAAGATTTTTCTGTGACATGTCCCCAGTTTCTCAATGTGGCAACCAGTTCTATTTTTTTAAACCAGAAATAGGACCTGGAGGCCAGAAAACAGGTCCTTGGCTTATCCCTAGTTGTAACCTCTGATCCAGAAAGAACGGAAAAAAAAAAAAAAAAAAAAAAGAATCAAGAACCAAAACAGCACACCAATGTGATTCCAAAATAGAGATTTATTTATTAAGGATTATTTAGTTTCCACATAAAAATCACCAATTGTTCCTCACTGGGTTTTTAACACATATCAGTTCTTTGGGGGTTGCTCTGTTCGCCCCAACACTTTCAAAAATACAGCTCTTTTTAGCGCCAGGAAGGACAGTTAAGGCAGCAAGGCGTGTTCTTGGGTTCATCCTCTCCCCCTTGAAAGAATACACATGGTAGGTAGTTTCTTAGGTTGGAAAAGCTGTCCCTGAAGAAGATAATTATGGAGAAGAATGCAAATACAGTCATCTATGGTCAATTATTTGTGCCTGATAGCTTTAAAATAACCCTCCCCTTGGTCATCAAAGGCTTGCTGGTTGGTTTCAGCTATAAAAACACTGTCTAGCAAGACAGTAAGAAAGGGCAGGCTCTAATGGCAGTGCTGTGAAGCTGGGCTGTGCAAACCACGGAGAACACACACCAGTTTGCTTTAAAAAAAATCCCACAACAGGGGCCCTGTATAATTTCAGATCAAACCCCCTCATGGTCCTTAAAATACCCCAAACGTCATTCAGCCAGATCCTCAGAAGGACACATGCCTATTTTTAAAGTGAGGAGTCTGACACCAGTTCCCCCAGAGTCATGCTCCACATGGGGTGGTGGTGGGAAACCAAAAAAACCCTAGGACTTGATTTATTAGAAACATTAATCAATTTTTATCACACTGAAATGAAGGCATAAAGTCAGTCTGTGCTGTCATGAGATTCGGAAGCGACATCGTTATTTATTGCTCCACGAGGATAGACCCCAGAAGTGACTTTTCAAAGAGGAGGGCCGGCCCCCTGCAGACCCTGGTCCGTCTCTGGGCTGCTCTGGGGCGCGCCTCAGGCTGGGGGTGGCCGGCAGGCTGGATTCACAGTGATTCAGGGTTGCCTGTTCCTGCGGCGGGCTGTGGTCAGGGGCATGCAGCCCGGGGTGCCCGCTGAGGGTCTGGCCTACACCTTGTAGTTGAGCTCGGCGTTCATCTTGGTGTACATCTCGTAGATGACATCGATGGTGGCCGTGTAGTTGACCAGGAAGAGGCGGATCTTCTCCAGGCATTCCTCTTCCGTTACGTTCTGGCCCTTGGAGAGTGCTTTGAGGAGGTCGGACTTATAGGGGGCCGCGTACAGTGCTGCCTTGAGACGGGTGAGAGGGGGGTGCGCAGTGTTAGCGGAGGGGGAGACCCTGAGCCACCGGGCCAGGCCCGTCGGGGTTCTGGGAGGGGACTCCCCAGAGGTCCGTGCTGGGCAGGGATCTGTGCTATTCGTGGTGCTGGACGGGAAAGGCCAAGGGGGATGTGTGTCCCCTTCTACCCCGGTGAGAGACAGCAGGAAGCTTTGGGGACAGACAGACCTGGGTTCAAATTCCAGCTTGTGCCGCTGACTAGCGGTGAGCCTCGAGCAAGTTACTTAGCCTCTCTGAGCCTCAGTTTCCTTATCTGTAAAATGGGGATAATAATGACACCCACCCAATCAGGCTGCTTCCCCCGGGGCTCCCTGCCCTGGAGAAAGTGAACAGCTTCTTCCTGAGACCCCACCTTTCTGAGCCGGGCAGAGGATGGCTGATCTGTGCTGTTCCTCTTTTGTCCTTCAGGGGGTGATACTTCCCTAAATTTCAGGGCTTCCCTGACAACTTGAAAAATCCAGAGAACCGGACATACACAGAATTTCAGAGCCAGAAGGAAAAGGATGCAACCGGATAAAAAGCTTAGGCTACAAGCCTTTTGAGAAGGTGAGGAAATTACAAATAATGTTATCATTAGGAATCAAAATAGAAATAGCTTCAATTTGCTGAGTGTAAACCACATGCCAAGCATTTTATACAGAGTAACACGGTGACTCTTCACAATGAGACTGTGAGGCAGGGACTATTTTATACCCATCTGCAAGATGAGGATACTGAGGCTCAGGAGGTAGAATCCCACCTGCCCATTTTTCTTACTGTGTGACCTCTAGCAAGATCCTAAACATCTCTGGGCGTCAGTTTCCTCATCTGTGAAATGGAGGCAAGGACAGTACCTCTCGGTGCATTTGTGACGATCACCCTCCACCGGCGGCCCACCAGGCCAGGCATCCAGGACACATGGTTATTACTGAGGTGGTGGTCGTGAGGCCTTCACGGGGGAGTGGGGGGGGCAACGGTCTGCCGGGGATGGTGGGGGACAGGGCTCTTGCGGCGCCCACCCAGGACGAGCACTGTCCCCAGCCCTGCCAGGGCAGATGGCCCAGATGTGGCCCTATTTCCTGCCTGGATCCAGCAGATTCCCGACCCAGCCTACCCTCGACCTGTGCCACGTGGGACAGAGACCAGCCCTCAGATGCTGGTTCTCACAGGAGTGAGGAAGAGCGGGTGGTGGGAGCTTCAGGAGGAAGGTCAGCCACGACAGTGTACAGGGCACCCCAAGGGCTCGCCACACGTCCCCAGTGGCGCTCTCCCAAAGCCGGGCTGCTGCTGAAGGCCAGTGGTCATCGTCACCCCAACACAAGTCACCAAGAGCCTCGTGGGCCAGTGTTCTTTCAGCAGACGCCTCCGTGGGCACAGGGGCCCTTCCTCCCCTCCCCACCCCAGTGTGAGGGTCCCAGCTGAATCCGAGGGGCCAGTGAGGCCAGCCCACCATCACCCTGACGGCCTCAGTCTCTGCCCTGCTTCCTCCCACGGCCTCCCAACCAGGCCCCTCATCAGAACCACCACGGAGCATCTAGGAAAATGCCCGCCATGCGGCAGGGGTCCCTCGGAGCACCAGCCTCACCCCAGATGGACAGGGGAGCGCTTCCTGAGCCGGGGTGGGAGGGGGGCGGGGCCCGCAGCCACAGGGTGCGGGGCAGAGGGCGGGCCCCGCAAGCCAGTGGTCCTTCCGGGCCTGCGGGGCGGCTCACCTGGAAGATCTTCTGCACGATCCAGCCGTGGTACTTCTTGAGGGCCATCTCGTAGGCCTTGGTGGCGTTGACGCGGACGAGGCTGGGGTGGTTCTCATCGCGCTCGCCGTCGCAGATGCTCTGGAGGAACACCTGGATGAAGCGCAGGCCTCTGCAGCCGGAAGGGAGACTGTGCTTCAGGGCCCTGCATGCCCCCCTCGGCACCACCCACCAGCGCCGCACGCGGAGACTCGGATGCGCTCTGTATTAACCTCCTACAGTGAGCCGGGGGCATGGACACCCCAAAGGGGGTGATGATTCCTCTGCTGTCATGTGTCTACAACAGCTTCCGTGTAACGTGACTCCCCGGCTCACGTCACATGTCCCAAGTACCTTGTCTATACCAGGCCTGGGGCCAGTCCCTGTTGGGCTGTAAGGTCTATGAGGGCAGGGTCTGGGCCTGTCTTGCCTATTTGCCACATGGCCATCAGTGCTTGAGGAATGAAGCCAGTCAGTGCAGGGTTGAAGCTACAGCTCTGGTCCTCAAAGGGCTCAGGGACCATAGACCAGGGACATGCTGAGAACACAGGCGAGTTTGACCCTGTGGGTTCCCCGCCTCCATCACTGCCTGAGCCACGGTCTGCATCCTCCAGTGGCCACTTGAGCCCTTCCTCTGGGGTAGGATGATGCTTCAAGAGCCAGAAGAAGGGTGTGGGTCACAGCAGGGTGACCAAGCTGAAAATCAGATCAGTACTAGCCCTTTAATCCACATCATTTCATCTGCTCCCCTCAGCCCTGTGAGACTAAGTTCAGCATGATCTGCCCACTTTACAGAAGGGAACACAGAGGTACCCCAAAAGCTCAATCAAAGGCCGGGATGTGAACCCAGCCTGTCTCACTCCCCAGCTGGGGTCCTCTGCTCCCTGCCTGCAGGGTGGTAGGATTCAGGTTGGGGGGTTCTTAGGGGCAAGAGTTCTGGGCCCGAGGACTAAAGGAATAAAAGTTAAGCTTTATCACCTATGAGGCGAAGGGAAATCCTCCATGCTTGGATCACAACCCTCAACCATTGGGGATCAGCCTGGGGTGTGGAAGCGAGCTCGGGGTCCAGTCCCAGCCCTGCCCTGGCTGACCACCTCTCCTGAGCCCCTGCCTCTCCCAGCCCAAATGATCCCCCTCTAACCAGCAGCTGGGACGATTCCTTCTCAAGCCCCATCTTACCCTGTTGCCAATGGGCTTCACGCCCCTCAGTGGCTCCCTAGCACCCCTGAGGAGGCTGGAACTCATCCGTGTCCAATCCCATCTCATCTTTCCCTGCTCCTGCCTTGCATCCCGGGCCCTGGCTAGACCGGATCTTCCTGGAGGGGCAGATATGCTGTGCCTCTCCTGCCCTCCCAAGGCCTCTGCAAGGCCTCTTCCTCTTGGAACCCTCCTGTTCAGTCTTGGAGACCCTGCTTGGCGATCCTCCTCCGGGAAGCCCTCTCTGATTTCTCTCTGCTCCAGGGTCTGATATCCAGCTGTCAGGATCTGCCCACCAGCCTGACCCCTTGCCCAGGCTGTGATACCCTAAGAGGGACCACACCTCTCCAAGCATCATCCCATGCACCCGGCACCATGCACAGCACACAGTAGGTGCTTATTATGTGCTCGATTTGTTGACATCCACTGGCATGTGCTCTCCCAGTCACCTGGCTCTGCCCACGTCTGATCTGGACACAAACAATCTAACTGATCTGAATGTCACTCTCTGGCTTGCTCTTCCTGAGAAACCTACGGAACCTGCCAATGGATAGACCCAGGGGCATTCCTTATTCCAGGTCTGTGAGTCTCTTGTTGACAGACAAGAGTAGGTAGCTCAGTGGGGACGAGTCACAAAATAGGCCATAAGGTTGTTAATTATAGTCCACTTACCCCCTGATGCCCACACAGGCCACACCCTCCAGGGAGCAGATTCTTCCTGCTCTGTTTCACCAAAGAAGTGCATGGGGGTGGGGGTGGGGTAGCTTCAGGGAATGGAGAGAGAGACAGGGGAAGAGCCCCTTTCCTGGCTTCTGACTCCAGGCCCCAGAGAAAGGGCAACATTGGGAACATCTGTGGGGCAGAGAATGGGTCCCTGGCTTCACAGCTGTTGCCAGGGACTGTGGAGTTTGCACAGCTAAAGGAGAATTCTGGAGCTGGTAGAGAGCAGCGTGATCTCAGCAAGCAAGCTGCCTCGGCTCTCTGAGCCTCAATGGCTTCATCTGTAAGATGGAACAATTGTATGCGGCTCCAAATATGTGCTATGAGGACAATATGTATCATGGTTACAAGCACCGTCAACTCTGGGGTAAGACTGTCTGAGTTCATATCCCATATCGGGGTACCCTGCCCCCAGGCCACAGGACGAATTTGTGCAAATTAGAGTTCTTTGTCCTCAAAATGCTGTATTTCTGTCAAGAAGCTCTCATAATATACAAATCTACCATGTGTGTGATGTGACCAGCCCTAGACGGAACATCTTTGTGCAGTGTACAACCTGAACAACTGTGCTCAGCCACTCAGTCCCAGCACTGCCCCTGTGCCCTGGGCATGTGATTTGGCCTCCAGAAGCCCCAGCGGCCTCCTCTGGGAGATGGGGATAACCACACCTAACTCACAGCACATGAAATGCGATTGGGTGTCTAAACAGCTTAGCACAACAGCCAGAGTACCCACCGGCTTGCTATGCCTCTGGTGGGGCTGGAACAAGCAAGGAAGCCTCACCATCAGGCTGGCCTTGGCCCTCCAGGGTGCTTTTTCTCTGTCACTAACTAGCTTTGCACAAGAAGAGCGCCTATGTGAAAGACAGGAAGTGCCCGTCCTGCCCCATCAGAGGAGACACCGTGGGGCAGTGGCGGGGTTGGCCGTCCCTCCTCTGCAGAGCAGGCCTCCAGGCCCACCAGCCACACACACCCAGCCACCCAAGCCCATCACCTCTTCAGCCACATCAGCGCCAGCGTGGCCCCCACTTTGGGCCACTCCGCTCCATACATTTCCTTCTCCACCTCCAGGATGTTCTGCAGGGTCCGGAACTTGGCCGGGTTGGTGTCATACACAGCTTTGATTTTCTGAAACGGAGCACACAGGGTCTCCCCCTTAGGAAGGCTGCCTCCATAGACGGCTGCCCGCGTGCTGGGTGGAGGAGCACCCCGCCAGAGCCTTGCTCTCCTGCCCCCCAGCACCAGGACCTGCAGTGGGGCTTGTCAGCGGGGCTTGTCATAACAATAACCATGACTGTTCGCATTTACAGGACTTGCGAAGTACTTTCTGGGCACAGCCTCATTTGATCCTCACGGCAACCCTGATGCTGCTGTCAGAATTCCAATTTGCAGATGAGGAAACTGAGGCTCAGAGAGGGGAAATGACGTGCTCAAGGTCACACAGCTGGTGCAGGTGTGAGCGGGTTCCAGCACTGGTCAGGCCCCAGAGTCCACATTCTCCAACCACTACTGACAGCGCCTCAAACCCCAAGCATCTGAAGTTTCGCTTTGGTGGACAAATGGAAATAGGTTCTTAGAATTCTGAGATGTCCAGGAAGAAGGCTCCTGAGTTGGAGCCAGGCAGTTTGGATGTGAATTCCACCTCTGCCACTTCCGTGCTATGAGCCCCTCGACAGCTCTGAGCCTCAGCTTCCTCGTCTATAAAATGGGGATAATGACACAGAACCAGCCTCAGAGTGGATCCTCATGGGGGGGAGGGTCAGTGGCTAGGGGATGCCATCTGGAACTCTCAGGACTGGGGAAGGGAAGGGCAGGGTCAGTGCACCTGTGGACCTTGGAGTTTATTTTTTGTTTGGTAGAGTGACTACAAGAACCAGTAGGTTCCTTCTCAGGTCAACCCTCCAGACTGTGGTCCTAGCTTGGCTATGACTGGATGGCATGACCGCAAAGAGAACCAAGAACCTGGAGCTCCAAGTCAGAGAAGCTGGGGCCCAGGCCCATTTCCACATCTCCTTCCTGTTCCTCGGCCTGGGGAACTTGCGGCAGGGAGCAGGGCACTGGTGACGGGACGGGATCTGGGTACCTGATCTGGGTACCAGGGCTGCAGGGCCAAGTACGTACTGTGATGTTGCCACTTATGTCCACCTTGATGGGAGTAAACACTGCGGAGCCGAGGCAATCTGGGGACAAAACAAGAAGAGAGATTTAGATTCCCAACGAGGGTGATATTCAGGACCGCCATGGGCCATGGGGACCGGAGGGGAGGTCACTTGGTGTGTTTAAGGAAAGGCAGAGCTGTTTGTTAAGTGTTAAAATGGTTCATGGGCAATCTGGAGTTCTGGGCTCTGAGTGAGACCAGTTTCTTACTGCAGGACTTGTCAGAGCCTTTAAAATACACCTGGACTAGGACTTCCCTGGTGGTCCAGTGGTTAAGACTCCACAGTCCCAATGCAGGGAGCCCGGGTTTGATCCCTGGTCGGGGAACTAGATCCCGTATGCTGCAACTAAGAACCCACATGCCGCAACTAAAAGAGGCCGCATGCCGCAACTAAGACCTGGTGCAGCCAAATAAATAAATAAATACTAAAAAAAAAAAATACAACTGGACTATCTAGGGGGCAAACCGTTTTGTCCACAGCACCCTCTCTTCCTAAGACAAAATGTTCTATATTTGCACTGTCTAACGTGGGCCACATGTGGCTATTGAGCACTTGAAATGTGGTGAGTGTGATCGAGGAACTGAATTTGTAATTTGATTTAACTTTCATTCATTTAAATTTAAATAGCCACATGTGGCCAGTGGCTACCAAATTGGACAGCACAGTGTAGAGTATCTTGCAGAACTAATACTCTAAGAAACCATCTTGGCTGACAAGGCGGAGGCCACTAATGAACCAGCTGGCCAGGAGGCAGCTCGAGGAATCTTACGAGCTGGAAGAAGAGCTCGTTCACCAGCTTCTTCTTTTTTTTTTTTTTTTTTAAATTTTTATTGGCGTATAGCTGCTTTACAATGTTGTGTTAGTTTCTACTGTACAGCAAAGTGAATCAGCTATACATATACACATATCCCCTCTTTTTCGGATTTCCTTCCCATTTAGGTCACCACAGAGCACTGAGTAGAGTTCCCTGTGCTATACAGGAGGTTCTCATTAGTTATCTATTTTATACATAGTACCCATAGTGTATATATGTCAATTCCAATCTCCCAATTCATCCTACCCGCCTCATTCACCAGCTTCTAAGAAGGAAGTGAGCTGGCGACCCAGAGGCCCCACCGTTCTGAGACTCTGCATAAGAGCCCAGGAGAACCCACCAGGAGTGGGACTATGGTCACTTAACAGAGCTCAATGAACTGGGGCTCCATACCCGCTCTGCGCACACTGGCAGTGTGGGCTTGGTCATGTCCCTTCTGCTCTGAGCCTCAGCTTTCCCACCTAGCAAATGGGCTAACAGAACCGATCAGAGCTGCTCTGAGGATGACGTGAAACAACCCACTTCCAAGACACATATTTTGTTCACCTCTGGAATCGGAATGTTCTTAATTGGAGGCGTTTTTCCTGTCTTGGTGGTTCATAAAACAACAGACCATTTTAAAATAGGCGGCACCTTTGAGTTGATGAAATGTGGACCTAGAAACTGGCAGTGCCTGGAACTCAGGACTCCATGGGAAATGTGAGCTGACTGTGGACTGTCTCTCCTCCTTTCCCTCCTCTGTGATCCCACAGCAGTCTGTCACAGGGACCAGAGACAGCCCACAGGTCAGAGCTCCCTGCTAAGGGCTGGGCACGGAGGAAACACATGGGGAAGGGCCAGTTCTCTCCTGAGCAGACTCAACAAGGACTTCACCTCAGAGCCTGAAGACAGCTGTGCTTCCTCAACATGTCTCATTGTCCTCGATACAGAGCCCAGGGGGCAAAGGTGCCCAAGCAGGCCACAAGTGGGTACCAAACCCACGGCGGGGAAACACTGGCGCCAGCTTCCCCTTGTCCGCTGGCCAGGCTGGGGCCTCGGTGCGCGTGCCAACTGACCGCATAGGGGCGGAGGACTGGGGGAGGGACACCTGTGGGCTGAATTCCACCCAAGGTGACCCAGCACACCTGGCCGGCCATCTGGAACGTTCTAATCGCAGCTGTTACAAAAAAGGTGCATTGGGGAAACAGCATTGGACGTTATAAATGAAATACCCCAAAACCCAATGGAAAGAAGGTCAGGTAGATATCCAGACACCCTGGGTTTGAATCCAGTTGAGCAAGTCTCCTGTGCCTCAGTTTCCTCACATGTCAAATGGGGCAGCAGTGGTTACCTGTTTCATAGGGTTGACGTGGGGATTAAAATGCACGCACTGAACGCATTTAGCAGAGTGGCCAGCACAGGAACCCTCAGTACATGAACTGTGACCATCTTTATGACTTTGTAGCATGACCAGGGCCAGGGTCCACGGTCCAGCAAATGTCACCCAGGTTCGGAAGGCACCAGGTCCTTCAGGACCTCCGCTGAGTGGGAACACTGGGCCTGTGCCCCCTGCCACCTCTACTCTCCTATGTCCCGACTGAGGCCCTCATGGGGCCCGGGGTGGCTGCCCTGCCCTGCTGCAGGCTCCCGGGCACAGAATCCTCGGGCCGAGATGTGAGCCCACTGCTCTCAGCTACCGGCCTCTCTCTCACGCCTGTGGGAGCACATCTCCCACCACAGGGCTAGGCTGGACCTCCCCCGTGGTGGCCACAGGAGCTGCTCCGAGGTGCTGGGTGGGGGGATGCAGGCTGCCTGTCCCACCTGATCCTGGGCGCTCTGGACTCCCAGGTGGACCTGCCAAGGGCATTAATAAGGTAATGATTCCACCCACCCTTTCATCTTCCCTGATGTATCGCTGACCTCATCCTGCAAGGCCAATCTGGGAGGCTGTACAATTTGCTAGCCCTGCAACGTGTTCTCTCCTGGGACATTTACCACCGACTCCCCCAAAGGACAAGGCATTCCAGACTTAAAGTAAGAGTGCAGGGAATTCCTGGCGGTCCAGTGGTTAGGACTCAGCGCTTTCCCTGCTCAGGGTAAGGGTTCAATCCCTGGTCGGGGAACAAAGATCCCGCAAGCCAAGCAGCGTGGCCAAAAAACAAATAAATAAAAAGAAATCTCCTTTAAAAAAAAATAATAATGTAAGACAGCCAGGACTCTCCACCACTGGAGACTCTTCCCCTCCTGACTGTGCAACCAAGGGTCACCAATTCCGAGCCTCACAGGAGCCGGGCAGGTGCCACGGATGGGCAGCATAGGGACTGGCAAAACCCTCCCAAAGGGGGACTTCCCTGATGGTGCAGTGGTTAAGAATCCACCTGCCAATGCAGGGGACACGGGTTCGAACCCTGGCCTGGGAAGATCCCAGATGCTGCAGAGCAGCTAAGTCCGTGCACCACAACTACTGAGGCTGCACTCTAGAGCCCACACGCCACAACTACTAAAGCCAGCGCACCTAGAGCCCGTGCTGTGCAACAAGAGAAGCCACCACAATGAGAAGCCCACGCACCGCAACGAAGAGTAGCCCCCGCTCGCCGCAACTAGAGAAAGCCCGCGGGCAGCAACGAAGACCTAGCGCAGTCAAAAAACAAACAAACAAACACAATTCCAAAGGGATAGCCAATGGCTTCACCTCCACATCTTTCAAAATGTATGTTGTCCAAAGACATGAGGTGGATTGATGGATGGATGGAGAGGTGGATAGACAAGTATGGTCAGGTATTAATGGTAGGCTCTAGGTGGCAGATTCATGAATATTCACCATAAAATTCTTTCAATTTTGCTATACATTTTATTTTTATTTATTTATTTTTTTATGGGTATACTATTTTATTAACATTTACATTTCACCAAGAGTTCGCTAGCCATTTGTTCAGAGTTTTAAAGACAAAACAGGCAAACAGCTTTAAGGCTGCGATGTATTTAACACTGCACCATATATTCACCAACTAGACAATCGAAGGGGTATGACTATACCCTTAGGAGCACCAAGTATAGGAACAAGCCCTGGAATTGGAAGACAAACCTGCCAAGCCATTCAGGACTGAACAGAGGTCTTTGGTTGCTGAAAGAATCTCCCCTTGACTTCAGACTTGAGACAAACCGAGGGAGTCTGTCAGTATACACAAACCACTGCCTTCAGTAACAGGATGGACTGGCCAGAACCAATTCAGATCGTGGGGGCCAGTCTGAAGTGAGCAGGGTTGGCTGGAGGCGGGAAATGTCGCAGCTAAAGGCCAGCACCGGCAGATGACAGCAGCCATCTTCTAAAAATCGCTGATTTCTACACAAGTTCCTAAGATGCTTTTCCCAAACAGGGTTGCTGTATGTTTTAAATTTTTCATATATAAAGTTGGAAAAGAATGTCAGACTTGGGACTTCCCTGGTGGTCCAGCAGTTAAGACTCGGCGCTTCCACTGCAGGGGCACGGGTTCAATCCCTGGTGGGGGAACTAAAATCCCACATGCCGTGCGGCACAGCCAAAAAAAAAAAAAAAAAAGAACAAGAATGTCAGACACTTTTTTCTGCTCATAAAAGTCATACTTCTTCCTTCCACTTTTTCTCCAAGTCCACTGCACTGCTACCGTGATTGTGGTTCCACGTGTAACTCTGTTTTCCACCCATCCCTGCCATGGGCTTGAGCTCAGAGAAGGCAGAGACCAGGGGGCCTCAGTCCGCCTCTGTGCCCCCAGCCCCTGGCACGGAGCTGGACCCCAGCATGAACGAGGGGGCAGATAATAGGAAACGTGAATCTAGAGGCACATTTCCTGCCAGGTTCTTTTTCTAGCCACTTTCTTATAGTGAAGATTGACCCAATGCACCGGGTCTAAGGACCCACGCGACTAACATGGCAGAGGCTATGGGAAGGGGCTTTGGCCTCAGTTTCCCCGCCTGGAAAGGGACCACCCCTGTAGAGTTGCTGTGATGGGGCAGGCGCCATATGTGCCAAGTGAGGGCCCTGAGCCTGGCCGTGATTTGATTCCCACCACCGGCTGATGTTCGAGTAAAGCCATCCCACGTTGGAGATGCGGAAGCAGGGCTTGGTGACAGATCATCATCAACCACGCGTGGGTGGCTTCCTAGCTTTTCCCAGTGACTCAGGTCACTGGGCATGCATTTTAGACATGCACAGAATGTTATTCAGCTGCCCTGGCTCTAGAAACGGCTCTTGTGTGGTTCTGAGTGCCCGCCCCACCCCGCGATGGCGGGGAGAAAGGCTTTTTGTTTCGCCTTCTCCCGACAGCATGTCACTCGGGTCATGAGGCCGCCGTGGTCGGCAGGAGCCGGGCCCCAAGGCAGCTGTTCTTGTGCGTCGTGGCTACCACGCAGGGACAGAGCTTCTGCTCTACTGTAGGGTAGGATGTGGGGTCTGGATGGACTTCTGGAGCCAATCGTAGAGCAGAAGCAAGAGAGGGGAGAGTCGAGGGCTGGGAGATGGACCCCAGCAGAGGGAGGTGGTGAGGCCGACCGACCTCAGAATCCACTTCCTCGCTGCATGGGGCCGGGGCGAGGGGGCGACTGCCGGCAGGAAAGGCATCACTGTGTACACGTAGATGGGCACACAGGAGTCGGGCTGGCAGCATCTGGGGGTGGGCCGCCTGTGATTAGGGCAGGAGCACGGTTGTGCTCCAGAGCCCCGGTCCTGGGTTCGGCTCTCAGCTCTGGTGTCTGGACAAGTGCCTGAACCACGCTGGGCTCAGGCCCCTCCCTTTCCAGAGCCCTGAAGTGCGGGGCAAACAGGAGGCGCTCCAGGTAAGCTGAAGCCAGCTTCAACACGCCTCATGGAAGGCCCTGGGCTTATGTTTGCTTTGGCGCAGCCCGAGGCCGCCAGGCCCAGAAGAGCCAAGTGACTGGCCCAGGGTCACACAGCAAGAGTCAGGCACACAGACACAATTAGCCAAGGCTGGTGCCACCACTCCCTCTAGCCTTTCTTTCTAGGACATTTCTACCTGTGTGTGTGAACTCAACAAAAGCGAAAGGACTCTGACGGGAAAACCCTGAAATGATTTTAACCCCCAAGCACACCGTGGCCTAAGCCTTGAAACTCAAACTGGCCGCTGCTCTGGATACAACGCGACATGCTTCTGGAGGGTTATCCAGCTTTACCTTTCCTACAGAATGCAGGCCTGCCTCAAAATTATTACCTTTCTTGTTTTACCTGTTTTGCAGTTAACCCGAACTTGTTTTTCATTGTTGTCAGCCAACAGGCTCTTTAGAATGACACCCAGAACCTGCCAGAAGGGAAGGGCAGGGGGCGGGGTGGTCAGGTGCTTTTCTCATTCATCAAAGGAAGTTGTCTCAAAAACAAAAGAAAAATCAGATACAATTTCACCATCTCACTTCATGGAACCAACTCTAATGGGCACGGATTCCAAACACAGTCAAGCCTTGGTTACCTGGAACATGTTGGCAAATGGCCCCTTCTATTTAGAAGACTTTTCTAACCATGTTACTCAACCCAAAAGGCATAAGGAAAAGACCAATAAGTCTGATTACAAAACCCAGAAACCTTCTATATGGGATGGGATTGGGGTGGGGGGAAATCCCATCACCAATCCAAGCCAAAGAGCAAACTGATTGGGGGAGGGGATGACTTGTGTAACAAATATCATAGACCAAAGACTATCATCCCTAATATGTAAAGAGCTCGAACAAATCAGTAAGAAGAAAACAACCACCACCTTACAGAAAAATGGATAATTAAAAGAAGAAAGGAAAAGACATTTAATCTCAATAATAAAAAGAAAATAAAGCAGTGAAATATTTTCCATCTACCAAATTTTATGAATGTACTTTCACATTCAGCCATTCTGGATGGAACGTCTCAAAATGTAACTCAAACGTCCCTGCTTTTGTACAGCAAGCCATTTGCAGTTTTCTAAACAGGGCCATCATCAAGAACAGGAATTACGATAAAGGTGTGACCCAGTGATGTCACAGGCCCCCTCAACTCTTCTCTAAATGGCTCTACATGGTATGTTTTCAGGGATTTAGGACAGCTTTGTGTAGTTTTTTTAAAAACTCCTCTTGTTTTCTCTGCAGTGCTTTGATTCTGCTAGATACTTGGAAAACAAATAGCCAACTTTGTCACCATTGCCTGCAAAATAAGAGGAAACAGGCACCAAGCAAGCATTCTGTGCATGACCTCTGTGACAGTTCTGCCTGGGTCTCTGTCATAGTTCAGATGGTTGAGATTGCCCAGACAGCAGAATTCCCCGTAAGCCAGCAGTCACCATATGCCACACAGAATCACATTCACTTCCTCTTTTTCTGGCCTCAGTGTAGTTGGAAAGCACCTGCCATCATGCTCTGAGCAAGCCTCCAGCACATATCTGGAAATTTCCATCCAAGCTGCCCCTCAATGCCTACCTCTTCAGACAACCATATCTTCCAACAGGTGATGTTCCCAACATCAGGCAAGAGGGTGAGAGAATCGCCCCCGCCCTGGCCCCGCCCTCTCATTTCATCTCAGGAATAATTTTCCTTCAAGAACAAAAAGCATTCCATTTTTAAGACGCACAGCTTCACTTTCAGCCTGTGTGATTCAGTGTGGGAATACCAGACCCAACCCATAAATATTTATTTGAAAAAGGAAGAAGAGGGTACCTGTGTCATGACTCTAGGAGCCTGGTTTGGGGAGGTTCTATTTCAAATTCAATTTTTTTTTCAATAGCTAGATAATAAGGTTTCGTTGTTAAACACATGGGGCAGATTAACTTCACAGATCCTGGGTTACAAGGATCATAATGGGAGGCACTCAAATTACAGCTGATGGAGATGAATCATTTATTAATCCAGAGTGTGTGTGTGTGTGTGTGTGTGTGTGTGTGTGTGTCTGTGTGTAGATGGCTCAGTCTGCAATAAGGCCTATTTTGAAGCATAAGAGCCCTGAGAATGCCCACCTTCCTAAAACTAGTTCCCATTCTAAATTCCACTATCCTAATATCTAAGAGAAAAGAATGTTTACAAAATGATGCTTTTAAAAATCACCCCCATGGTGGCTTCCCTGGTGGCGCAGTGGTTGAGAGTCCGCCTGCCGATGCAGGGGACACAGGTTCGTATCCCGGTCCGGGAAGATCCCACATGCCGCAGAGCGGCTGGGCCTGAGCCATGGCCGCTGAGCCTGCATGTCCGGAGCCTGTGCTCTGTGGCGGGAGAGGCCACAACAGTGAGAGGTCTGCGTACCGCAAAAAAAAAAAAAAAAAAAAAATCACCCCCATGACATGCCAACTCTCTTTATCCAAAATTGACCCCTTTGGCAAAAACCAGCCTTCAATCGGGAATGCAGATGGGAAAATGATTTCTCTTACTTGCCGTGTGGCCTGGGAGAATTTAGTTAAACTCTCTGAGCCGCAGTTTCTGCATTTGTAAAATGAGGCTAATAACAGGTCTCACCTCATAGTTTCTGGCTAAATTTTTTAAAAAGTATTCTTTATGATTATAACTATTATTAAACATCATATCATCATTCTTTAGAGAAGAAATCCAGAAAAGAGTGATTCCAATGATTAAGAAATCAAAAGAGAAAGAGAGGAAGGGAGGGAGGAGAGAGAGGTAGGGAAAGAAGGTGTTATCAGTTGATGTATACGGGTAAAATTAACAGGAGCCCTTCAGTTATAAATAAGGACCATGTATTCCTGACCATTAATGTCTGAGATCTCAGAAGGGAGTGGAGAAAGGAACTCGGGGGAACAGCAGTGCAGAAAAGGAATCATTTCTGAGCCAGGGGAAGTGTGAGCTGACTGCGGAACTGCGGGGACAGAAAGCAGAGGTCTTACAGGACCCTGGAGAGGGCCAATCCGTTGTAATGACTTTTTTAAAAAATTTATTTATTTATTCATTTAATTTTTGGTTGCATTGGGTCTTCGCTGCTGCACGTGGGCTTTCTCTAGTTGCAGTGAGCAGGGGCTACTCTTTGTTGCAGGGCGCAGTCTTCTCATTGTGGTGGCTTCTCTTGTTGCAGAGCACAGGCTCTAGGCACGCGGGCTTCAGTAGTTGTGGCTCACGGGCTCTAGAGCGCAGGCTCAGTAGTTGTGGTGCACAGGCTTAGTTGCTCCGCGGCATGTGGGAATCTTCCCGGACCAGGGCTCGAACCCATGTCCCCTGCATTGGCAGGCGGATTCTTAACCACTGTGCCACCAGGGAAGCCCCCGTTTTAATGACTTCTAAAAGCTCAGATACAGTTAACACTGTAACAATTTTTAAAAAAAACCTGTTACAAGTAACTCTGTAAGAATGTAACACAAGGAGTTAACATCCATCCAGGCCATTTTAAAACTGAAACAATGCAACCTACATTTCCATTCTAATAAGCTCATTGAAATAAGCACACTGCCAGATGGGAACTTACTTCCTATCATTTCTCCTCCCCGACAAACAGCTCAAAAAGGCCCTTGCTGCTCTGGAAGACCTGTGGCAGGGCTGGCCCCCTACAAAGCCCTTACTAGCTGTGTGACCTGGTTAAATCCCTCCACCACTCTGAACCTTGGTCTCCTCTTCTGTAAAATGACACCAATTCCTCCTAATTCATAAGGTCATGATAAGGGCTGGAAATGAGATATCGGCTAGTTCGATGCTTGGCACATGGGAGTCACTCAAAACAGGGGTTATGCTAGCTATGATGGGGTCACGCATTATACTTTACAAAGCCCTTTGGCACGCATTCTTTTCATTCCCTTTCAAGTCCCATGTTGGCTGGGCACCTACGCTCTGCCAGGCACATTGCTGGGGCCTGGGAGGCGATTCACAATGGGGCACTGTTCCTCCAAGAAGCCCTATGTGACAGACACCCCACAGATGAGGAATGAAACGGGGGCTGGATGAGCCAGCAGGTGACAGAGTGGACGTTCGGGTCTTTTCCCTCTTTCTTCTCCATCCTCTTCCCTCCAGGAGCAGAGGCCAGACCTCAGTCCCTGACCTCAGGGCCGGACTTTTCTGAACCCAGAGGATCAAGAGGATTTCAACCTTATCACTGGGGGAACAGAGCAGGTGGGCACCTTTTGTCCATGCTCTGCACTGGCCTTTGGATGTTATAAGTGAGAATTGCTTCAGTAGCCAGGCAGCTCAGCTGGCCCCAAGCCCTGGCAGCTGGTCACCAAGAGCCAGAGGCAGCTTGTTTTTGCAAGAACCTTGTTTCCCAAGGGCTGTGTGGCAAGAAGTGCAGATTCTAAAGGACTGAGGATGTCTGTCCCACCTGTGCAAAAAGATGGGAGTGATTCTGGGCATTGGGTGCCAACATCATCTGGGGGAGGCCGCCTCCATCGGCCCTCCTGGGAGGCCCGCCTTCCCCCTTGTACAGTTGGGGCTGCAGGCTCAGAGAGGGGAAGCACTAGGGCATGGACACACAGCTGGGGCACCATGGAAGCAGCACTCAAGCTCAGGCTGGCTGCTTGATGCCAATATCCATCTATCTAGAGACTTCGATTCATGGACTTCAGTGGACAATAGACCCAGGTTCAAAGCAACTTCTTCCCTCTAAGCCTCTAAAGCAGCCAGCTCATGGGCTGTTACACAGACAGACGGGATAAGACAACAGGGCCAGCGGCAGCCCTCTATACAGGTGTTAACTTGGCTCTAACTTGGGCCAGGTGAGCTCATGAGTCTGTCTCACCAGCACGCAGTAGGTACTCCTCAAGGCTAATGAATCCTCATTCACTACTTGCAAACACACTTCCAATGGATGAGAGGAGTCTGCAGGCCGGTTCACACTTGCAAAACCCATTGCTGAAAGTGACTTATCCACTGCCCTCCGCAAAGTACATTGTTTCCTCCTCCTAGAAGCGGTCTACTTCCGGTTCCTACAGCATCCAGCTCTCAACAGACACTCAACCAAAATGATAACTAACCTGCTATTGGACGAGGGTTAACACAGTTTCTTGTTTCTCTTTCTTGGGATATTCTATACAAAACCAAAAATAAACATATATTTGTATCAACTTAAAAAACAAAAACCAAAAAAATTGTGGTCCCAAGTCCTGAAAGGTGCTTGTTGCAATGGTAGGAACAACTACTTAGAGGCCAAGGGGCTGTGGGTGGGGCTGGTCCCCAGGCGGTTAACTCAATGTCCCAATTAAAGGAAAAACTGAGCTGTCTGGGGCCTCCCCACTGGATGACTTCCATGCCCCAGCTATCAAATCTGCGTTCAAATAGGCAAGAGATATGGTCCCAGCTTGGCAAGATGACTATGAGGCACCCGGCTCCAAGGAAACCTGCATAGCTGGTCTGGGGTTCCCAGCGTCTTGGATAAGCCACAGTGGAGCCAGCAGAGCTCCTGGACTTCGGTGGCCAAACAGGCTGGCTCCACTGACCAGATAGGAAGCCAGGAAAGCAGGCAGGCACAATAGCAAAAGCACTGCATAAGGAGTCCAGAGGCCTGAGTTCTAGTCTGGCTCTGTGGTCAATTGCTGGCTGTGTGACCTTGGGCAAGTCACCTAACCTTTCTGGCCTTTGTTTCTTTGGCTGTAAAACAAGATAATTCTGTGCCTCTGGGCCTGCCATTCCCCCACCCCCACCCCCCCGCCAAATAGAACTAGCATTGAACCAAAGTGATGCAAAACCACTCTTTCTGGGGCTACTCTAGGACTGTTTCATGAGTGTCAGATATCTGTAAGGCTCAATTCTATGGACATCCATTTAATTAAGCTAAGAAGCCTGAAAGAAGTAAAATCACCCCCGGAATCTGGATCTCAAGAACCAAGAGGTAGAAATCATTACTTTCAGCTCCTGCATCTCTGGTTGCTCCCTAAACAGTGAGAGCAAACAGGTGTCACCTCATGCATCAATTCTAATGGACCTCGGAGTGGCTGAGGCTGTGTTTAGACTTAAAAGGGAAAAAACCAGTATCATGATTGATTATTAATGTCTGCCATGGGTACAGGATATGAGTTATGTATCTTAATTGGATTCTGTATTTTAACTTAGAAAGAGAGAAGAAAGCAAAACACTTTTAGAAGAACCCAGAAGAATGGGAATGGAACCAAAAGCATTCACTCGACAAACATCACTAGCTCACCAAGTGCACTGAAATAACTCAAAGTGTCAGAATGGGGTAGATTCCATGGGAGTCAGCAAAGATTTTCCAGATGAGGTGACCCCTAAGCTGATTCCTTAAGGATAAGTGGAACCCAGCCAGGTGAAAGGAAGGTGGTGGGCCAGAGAGGAGTGGTACCCCAGGCAGAGAAACTGACGCGGGTAAAGTGCCAGAGGCAGATGATGGCATGGTACCCTCTGTGGGGCTGCAAGCCGTTCAGAAAGGTTACAGCACAGATATCAAGGCAGCGTAACAGGGAGCCACTGAGGCTTCTAGGCAGGGAGTGACAAGACTAAATGATTAAGCCTCTCCCTCCCCCTCCCTCCACTCCCCCCCCCATCCTCCAATTGCAAATGCTCTAGAACAGCTGCATAATTGACCATAAAAGATTAGAGAGCAGGGCCTCACAGTCAGCTGCAAACTGATCAGTCAGAGGTGAGATCCAATTACTGGGTCAAGGTAGAGAAAGAAGATGCACAAAGGGCTGACCTCTAAGTGGACATAGCATAGACCTATACAGCTCGGGAGACTCAGGCTGGAGATATGGAAGAGTTAGTCCAGGATGCAGATGTTCTGAGCTACATCTGACCTGCAGCCCGAAGAATCAACATTCGTCAAGCCCAACCAATTCTGTCCCAAACCACCACCGATGATGGTTTAAGAAATGGAGTTGTGCTAACAGGTTAAAAGCCTTCACACCCTTCGACCCAGCAATTTCCCTTCTTTTTTTTTTTTTTTTTTTTTTTTTTTTGCGGTATGCGGGCCTCTCACTGTTGTGGCCTCCCCCGTTGCGGAGCACAGGCTCCGGACGCGCAGGCTCCGGACGCGCAGGCTCAGCGGCCATGGCTCACGGGCCCAGCCGCTCCGCGGCATATGGGATCCTCCCAGACCGGGGCACGAACCCGTATCCCCTGCATCGGCAGGCGGACTCTCAACCACTTGCGCCACCAGGGAGGCCCAATTTCCCTTCTAAAAATTAGAAATAACCAAAGAAGTATGCAAAGAAATATATACAAGAATGTTCACTGTAGCACAGTTTACGAGAGCAAAAAAACAAAAAGGAAGCAATGTAAATGTCCAACAGCAGGGGATTGGTTAAATAAATTATGTCCACATTCAAACAATGAAGTTCTAGGCAGCTATGAAAAATGCTGATTGATGGGTAAAGGTGGTTATGCTATATTGTTGGGTGTAAAAAAGCAGCTTATACATTTCCCCTTAAACATAGATAAAGATATAAATGGGTCTGGAATGAAAATACTCTGAAATGTCAGCATTGATTCTCTCTCAAATAACAATAACAACAACAACAAACTCTGCCTCAGAAGGTTGTGAGAGGATTAAGTGAATTAGTCTACACAGAATGCTTAGCACACAGTAAATGCTCAATAAATGGCAGGGAGATTTTTAATTTATCATTTCTTCTTGCTCAATTTTCCTTGGAGAAACAGATCTTCCTTGCAGAATTAAAATACTTTTTAAAAACACAGCTTTCAGCCCTCTGCCCTATTTATACCAAGAGCGGTAGCTCTCAAACAAGGGTAACTCGGTCTCCCTGCAGATATTTTTGGTTGTTACAACTTGGGGAGATGGGGTGCTACTGGCATCTGGGAGAGAGAGGCCAGAGATGCCACTAAATGTCTTACAAAGCACAGGACAGACCCCCCACACCCCAAAGAATGGCCCAGCCCCAAATGTCAGCAGTATCACGGTGGAGAAACCCTGATTTGGAGGAAACCGGCACCGAATGCCTTTCAGACTTCTTGTGTCCATAATCCCAGGCCTGCTCCATTCCAGAAACACACCACCCAGATCATCCAGGGGACCAGACGTTCCCAAGAGCTAGACAAAGCCCGTGTGTCAGAGCTGACGGCGGATCTCCATCGACCCTTGAGTGCCAGAGAAAAGCCACTGGTGGGGGCATCCTCCTAAACCTTAAACCCTCAGGAGGAACTCTCCCCCAGGAAGAGCCTCATGCTTCAAAATGGATCATCATGTTTTTTTGAATAGTGCTAAGAATTATCCTCTGTGGGCCAACCCACTGAGGCCTCTGTATAAATGGTGCTTCTGTCAACAGATGTGACGGCCCACAGCAGCCGGCTCGCAGCAAAGACAAGGGTCTTTTGAAATCAGGGAAAGGAGGAGGGGGTGCTCTCCAGCAGGGGCACCACATCACCGCCAGCTCCAGCCGCCACCACCCCCCTTTCCTCTAAAACCGGCACGATAATCGCATCAAAGGAAGGAGCCCCCAAATGCAGAACTGATGGGCAACCTTGCTGAAGATGAGGGAGGAAAGGGCCACAGAGCTTAACTCAGGGTCTCTCCACCTTGAGATCCAGCTAACATTTGGGGTTGCATCAGTTCTTTGTGGTGAGGGCTGTGTGTGCACTGGAGGATGTTTTGCCCACTAGGTGCCAGTAGCATCTCCCCGTGCCCCTCACCATCCCGCCCGCCCCCCGCCCCCAGGTTGTGACAACCAAAAATGTCTCTAGATATTGCCAGATGTCCCCTGAGGAGGCGAAACCACCCTCAGTTGAGAACGACTAGCTTAAACAGATTCTGAATCCTTGTTCAGGGCAAATGCTCATAGAACCAAGGAGGGGGGAAAAACCTGTCACAAAAATCAACAACTCCTCAATGCTCAAACCAGATAGCTCCCAAGCTCCTGCCTGGAGAGTCAGTGTTATCTCAACACTGAGATACAGAAAATAAGAATGTTTTATACATTTAACAAGTTCTGACTGAGCACCTACTGTGTGCCAGGCACTGTTCTGGGTACCAGGGATGTAACAGTGGATGTAAAAGAGCCAGGTCTGAGAATCGTACAAACCAGCCAATGGCACTCAAATACCACTCATTAATCAATCATCCACTCTATGAAGGAACCAAAACTGAATCCAGGAACTTGTATAACAACCACACACCTCCCCCTGCCAACAGCTAAGATCTATTTGGCACTTAAGGCCTCAGAACTTTACACACACCACCTCATTTACTCTTTGCCGCTAGCCTAGGAGATCAGCACGCCCATTTCACAGACGGGGATGCTGAGGCTCAAGAGGTGGAGGAGGAGAGCGGGCACACGACTCCACGTAGTCACAACCACCCCAGAGCCCACGGCACTTCAGGGACTACTGCCCACCGTGAGCTCTGGTCACCCACTGGGGGGAAAGGGAGTGACTGCCCCGGGTGCCACTTCCCTTCAGTCCAAGTCAGTGTCAAGGTTCTGTCAGTTTGCGGGTTTCAGCTAGACTCTGCCCGCCGGACTGCTCTCTTCCTGCAAGGCCACCAAATGAAACAGCAGGGCGGGGCGCTGGGCAAGCCCACATAGAAGAGGAAAAAGCAGAGCTCAGGTTGCACCCTTTACTCAGGACCAGCAAAGCAAAGGGCAGGGGCCGATGGTACTGTCTTCTGTTTCCCATTTTCCATCCAGGGTGTGGGCTGGGCTGAGGGGTGGGAGAAAGGAAGGTCTGCAACCAGCTCAGTGCTCCTATGACCTCCCAGGGCATGACATATGGAGGAGGGGTCTTTTCCTTTTGGACCCCATCCCAAGCACTCCATGTCTGATGTCACCCCACATAGCAGCCCCCCTGTCCTGACCCCTGTCCTAAATGGAGGGAAAGCTTTAGGTGGTTCTCCCTAGGAAGGGGCCCCAGAGTTTTGCGACTCCCTCCAAAAGGCCCCTCCTCACCCTGCCAGGCTTCCTGCCCTTGGAGTGGGGGTGGTGGGTGGTGTCTCTGATCTGGAATGAGGGAATTCTAAGGAAAGAAGTGTTCACAAGGTCCCATGAGGAAGAGGCTGGGAGAATTTACAGAAAAGGGGGTTTATGAAATGGGGGGGATTCATTTTAAGGGGAGGGAGTTGAGAGCCACTCTGAAAGGGAAGAGGGGGATGACAGGGTGAGAGATGTTTTCGGGGAGATGGAGGATTGGGGATTTGGAAGAGTAGGGGTGTTTGTGGGGAGATGGCAGACTGGGGTGCACAAGGGGGCGGAGAACTGCGAGCATCTGAAGGACATGTTGGCATGTGAGGTGTCTGGGGAGACAGAAGGTTGGGAGAGTCTGAGGGAGATGGAGGATTTGGGGATGTCTGGGAAGAGATGAAGGATGTGGGGATGTCTGGGAAGAGATGAAGGATGTGACATGTTCGGGGGAAAGAGGATTTGGGAGCGGGCCGGGATAGGGAAAATTTGGGGTGCTTGGAGAAAAAGGGGATCTCGGGTGCGTGGGGAATTAGGATTTGCGGTGTCTAGTTGAGGGATGGTTGGGGGTGCTCGGGAGAAGGAGGATGCGGGTGCGCTCTGGGTCAGGGCTGCGGGCCATCTCCCCTCTTCACCCCGGCTCACCGAAGAAGGGCGGCAGGTGGGACACCGCCTCCAGGAAGGGCCCCGTCTCGATCTGCTTGTCCGCGGGCAGCGGCTTCAGCAGGTGCTCCGCCAGCAGCGCCATTTCGGGGTCGAGGCCCTTGGTGATGCCCCAGCCGGCGCCGCGGGCGTCCACGCCGCCCCCCGGGCCGCCGCCGTCAGCTCCGGGGCCGTCACTGCCGCCCGCCGCAGGCTCGAGGGACGCCAGCGTCGCCACTTCCGCCCGCGCCGCGCCCGCGTACACGAGCGCTCAGCGCCGCCCGCCGGCAGAGCGCCTAAGCTGCCGGACGCCCCGCCCCGCCCGTCCGCCCGTCCGCCCGCGCCCAATCGTCGCCCACGGCCGCGGGCCTCCGCGTCACCATTGGCCGAGGGGCGGGGCTAGCGCGCCCGGCGCGAAAGCGCTCCGACTCGTGGATCTAGGTACGCCCAGGTGAGCCGCTCCCAGGTGACACGTCCTCAGGTGTGTTACCTGCCGCCCCCGGCAAGGCACCCCCCACAACCAGGCGGGCTGGCTCGGGCCGGGTCCTCGCCTCATGGGCGAGGTCACAACTCACAACCCATCCACCAGCCCAGGTTACAGCCCAATCCAGCCAGCGTCCCTGAGGACATCTGTTTCCCCGCAAACAGCCCCCAGTGACCAACAGCCCCCAGTGACTTTTTGGACACTGCTGTGGTAACAGTTCTCTTTGGCTACACCCACTGGGGACACATGATTCTTCTCTGTGAGTAATCCTATGCCTGTTGGACACTCACTGCTCAAGTTAACTCAGCCATGCCTAACTAGGACTCCTGTTACCTGAAATCTGGGGTCGAGTCTGACTTCAACAGTCTGATATTACCTGATGGATTCAGCCCAGTTTACAATCCAACTCAATCAACACCTGACTGGTGCTTGTTTCTTCAAACCTGACCTCAGCCCAATAGCTCAGAGTACATGCCTGTCACAACGTGGAGCACAGTTCACCTCAGCCACAACCCACCTAGATGCTTGTGTCCTAAAATCTAGCACACAGTTGTTGAGAGCTTCTCATTCATTCCAGAATAAATAATTAACTGTGCCCCCACTATGTGCCATGCACGGTGCTAGGCATTGAGGATAAAGTGATGAAAAGTACAGCAAAATCCCTGCTCCTGTGAGGCTGACATTCTAGTTGGGGAGACAATACAACCCAACACAATACAATACATTATAACACAATACACAAATAAGACAACTTCAAATACTAAGTGTAAATGAAGAAAATAAAACAAGGTGGAGTGCCAGGGGATGACTGAGGACATGACTGGGATAGGATGTAGGGAGTTAGGGGCAGTAAGTACCTATGAAGTGGTGACATTTGATCCAAGACCTGAGGGAGAAGTAGGAGACAGCCAGAGTGGCTGGGACATGTGCAAAAGCCTTAAGGTGGCAAAAAACTTGGTGTGTGCAAGCAGCCAGGGGGAACGGGGGAGGGAATGGGAGGGGAGCAAGTGAGAGGAAGAGGGAGAGGAGTGGAGGGATAGGAATTGAACTCAGGGAGGTGAGCAGGGGCTTGTTGGGTTAGGTAGAGGGTGGTATAGTTTGGATTTTATCCTAAGGGCAATGAGAAATCACCGGTGTCAGAAAAATAATTGCCAGACCTTATTCAATATTTTCAATTTAATCTTTTAGGGGGCAAATGGGAGAAGAGGCTGTTCCAAACCAAGGACACGACCCATGTACAGTCAGGAAATGAGAGGTTCTGGGGGAGACAAGGCTATCATCACTTTTCACCCATGACCCAAACCCTGACATGTCCCATAAAGTCAGCTCACCCACTAATAGGAAGCCCAAGCCATCAACTTTGGCTTGTTCCCAGCCCACCCAACCTCACCCCCTCAGGCATCCTAAGATACCATCTCCTTGAAGCCTCCCTCACCAGCCCTCCCAGCACTTTGACCCAGTGCCAGAACCCCACCTACATTTCAGACACTGCCATTAATTCCACAGAAAGATCACAACCCACATGGGGACCTCCAGCCTCAGACAACGCCCTGATTTCTCAACTTGCTCCATCGCAGGCAAACCACCAGAGATTATGGCTGATATAAAAAATTCAAGTCTGGAAGAATTGTCTTGCCATGGAACATGGGTTTAAGGTGCTGCGATAGGTTGTTGCTCTGGGTTAATGCGATGTCTTGAAAGTTCGTCCATCCACCCGTCTACCCACCCATCCATCCAACAAATGTTTTAAGTACCTGCTCTATGGATTCCCATAGCTTATGACAGGGGTTGGGCTGGTCCTAGGGGCCAGGCTGGAAGCATAGATGGATGCTGTGGGCTGAGGGTTACACAATAAGGAGTGAAGGGGACTGTGGAGAACTGGGGATCACACAGACCATCTAAATGGCACTGTGGCACAACTCATTCCCGGAGTTGCTAGCTTTTCAGATTTCTCAAGGGAAGTCAGAAACCTAGAGCTGAGGGCAAAATCTCTTGATTTTTAGATGTTGGCAACTAATTTTAAAACACTTTTTTAATGCTATGTATTAGCATTAAAAACACAAAACTTGGGCTTCCCTGGTGGCGCAGTGGTTGAGAGTCCGCCTGCCGATGCAGGGGACACGGGTTCGTGCCCCGGTCCGGGAAGATCCCACATACCACGGAGCGGCTGGGCCCGTGAGCCATGGCCCCTGGGCCTGCACATCTGGAGCCTGTGCTCCACAAAAGGAGAGACCACAAAAAAGTGAGAGGCCCGCATACCACAAAAAAAAACAAAAAAACAAAAAAACACAAAACTTTTTTTTTCTTTTGACACGATCTCAAACTTACATAGAAGTTAAGTGTACAATTCAAATAGCTTTTTGTTCCTGAATCATTTGAGCCTAAGTTGCTGACACAATGCCCCATCACCCTAAATACTTTAACGTGTATTTCCTCCAAAAAAGGATATTCTCCTACAGAATCGCAATACATCCATCAATGCAGAAAACTAACACTGATACATTTTTAATGTGTCTAATACTCAGAGCTCATCAACTTTTGCCACTTGTCCAAAGGATGTCCTTTGTAGCAAAAGGGTCCAGTTCAGGATCTCATGTTGCATGTAATGGTCCTGTCTCTTGAGTCTCCTTCAGTCTGGAACATTCCCCAGTCTTTGTTTGGCTCTCGTGACCTGGACTGTTTTGAAGAGTCAGGACAGGTGCTTTGGGGAATGTCCCTCAGTTTAGGTTTGTCCGATGTTTCCTCTCAATTAGGTTCAGACCATGCATCATAGATTAGATGCAAGTTGTGGATTCTGTATATCATGAAATATCACAGAAGTGATGCTGTGTCCTTATTGCATCATAACAGATGATAGGTGACTTCAATTTGTCCAATTATGGATGATGTTAATTGTAATCACTTGAATAAGATGGTGTCTTCCAGGCTTCCCACTCTGAATTTCTTCTTTTCCTCTTTGAAATTAATAAATATTTCATAGGGAGGTACTCTGAGACTAGGTAAATATTCCATCTCTCTTCATACTTTCCATTTATTTATTTCCATCAGTACAGACTCTCGATTCCATGGGTTACAATCCATTACTGTCATTATTTATTTGGGTGCCCAGTGTATCCTAGATTTGGCCCATGATAGCCCCTTTAATCTGGCTTCTGTGTCCTTCTGACATGTCTCCATCATTCTTTAAACACTTCCTTACTGTTTGACACAAGATATTCCAGGCTCATCTTGTACTTTCTCTGCCCTAGCTCTGAAATCAGCCATTTCTCCGTAGAACCCAGGTTCCTTTTAGTAGAGAATGGTATTTAGAAACCAAGATCTAGATGTGCTTATGGTTTGGGGGGTGTCACTGCCCCTAGATCCTATCAGTGGACTGAGTTATACACACACGTGTGCACACACATTTATATCTATATTGATCTATATTTATTTCTATAGTCTTTTATCGATACTGAAAACCATGAGTTCTCCCTAATAGATCCAGTTCCAGGCTAACTCCACAGGGTTAATTCTAGTCTTTCCATACTGGTAACTCCCTGCTCAGACAGTGAGAAACCTAGTATCCTCACTGTTTTCAGTGTGTCCACTTATTGGACCAACTCCCCTTGTGTAACAATTTCTTATTGTTGATGCTGCCCTCCCCCCAACAAGGATACCCTCCACACCCCACTCAAGTTCTGACACCACATACCAAGCTGCCTTTCCAGGAGGATGACCTTCTCACTCACGCAAGCTCTGGCCCCCTGTGCTGGGCCACCCTCACCCCATGCAGACACTCTTCTTATCCCTTTTGGGCTATGACACCCCTCTTTGGACTGACATGTACCCTCTCCCCCTCCCCCCATTGCTGATGTTTACCTTGCTGGGACCCACCTAATGGATCAAATTGTTAAAGAACAGAAGGGAAGGGAAGGGAAGGAAAGGGAAGGGGAGGGGAGGGGACGGGAGGAAAAGGGGAGGAACCACATAGGCCTTTAGTCAGCTGGCTTTAGCTATAGGCCATCAATCCCTATGTTTAGCTTACTGTAATGGGGCAGACTTCACACACTCAATACATATGTGTTGAGTGTTTACTCTGAACCAAAGAGGACAGAGGTTGTAATCAACAACAAATAAAGTGTCCTTGGGGAAATACTGCCAGACACAGAGGAGCCACCTCTGTGGGCCATCACACTTGCTCCATTGGCTGCACACCTGCTCTCAAATCGATTTGTGGGACCAGCTTGGCCAGTGGAGTTAATCCTAGTGCTTGGCATTGACTCAGTGGACGTGAGGTGTTCATGCTACAAAGTTGCATCATTTTCGTGAACCCGCTCCACCCAGTGTTAATAGCTTCTTCCCAAACTGAATCATCAAATCCGGGTTACTCAGACTGTTCCTTCCCAACAGAGTCTGTTGGGATGGATAAAGTAGACCATGTTCATGGTCTTTTGGACATTTCATCCTATAAATCAGCCTCCCCACGTGCACCTGGTCATAATAATAATAACAGGTAACATTTATTGAGCACTTACTATGTTTCAAGCCCAACACCTCCACTTTATAGCTATTTGGCCGTGGACAAGTCATTTTCTGTATGAGTTTCCTGTGGCTGCTGTAACAAATGATCACAAACCTGGTGGTTTAAAACAACCTAAATTTATGCTCCCACAGTCTGGAGGCTGAAACCTGTATCACTGGGGCAAAATCAAGGTGTCAGTAGCACTGCACCCCCTCGGAGGGCTCTAGAGGAGAATCTGTCTCAGGCCTCATCCAGCTTCTGGTGCCTCCAGGTTCCCTTGGCTTGTGACTGCAACACTCCAGTCTCTGCCTCTAGCTTCACATGGCCTTCTCCTCTGTGTGAAGTCTCTCTCTGTCTCTCTCTCTTTTTTTCCTTTTCTTTCTTTTTTCTTCTTTTGGCCGTGCCACAAGGCTTGCGGGATCTTAGTTCCCTGACCAGGGATTGAACCCATGCCCCCTGCAGTGGCAGTGTGGAGTCTTAACCTCTGGACCGCCAGGGAAGTCCCCCGTCTCTCTCTTATGACACCTGTGATGGCATTTAGGGCCCACTCAGATAATCCAGGATGATCTCTCCATCTCAAGGTCCTTAATCACATCTGCAAAGACCCCTCTTCCAAATCAGGTCACACTGAGGGCCTCCAGGGATTAGCGCCTGATCTCTTTGAGAGCCATTACTGAGCCTACCACACTTCCCCTCTCTGAGCCTCAGTTATCCCACCTGTAAAACGAGGATAGTAATAATGGAAACTACCTCTCAGGGCTGATGTGGGGTTTAACGGGTTAATGTAAATCAGGCAGCTGGTGACTTGGCAGGCAGGCAGCCCTCGATGAATGGCGTGGTTATTACGAATCGATTTCTTGAGTTATTTCTACCCAGGCCTGGCAATTGTGGGGGTAATTGATTCCAGTGATGTCACCTCCCCAACTGCCAGGTTTTCAGCAGGATTAAGTGTGCCAAATTGGCTTTGTTGAGCCAACTCCCCTGGGTGTGAAGAGCTGCCATGCCAACCCGCCTTGCTGTTTCGCGGGGCCCGTCTGCCGCTTCTCCCTAATTAACGCAAAGGCGACACACACCAGCAGGCGTACTCCCTGCCATCCCAGGAAAACAGCACCGCATACTACAGCTAAATATTTGAACTTTTTTTTCAGTTGCTGCATGAACATAGTATTTGGGGCATGTAAACAGCACAGAGTAAAGGGAGAAATGCCACCTCATCGTCTACCTATAGGGGCAGCCTCAGGGGAAAAAATGCTATAAGGAAACCCAACCATGTCACTGACCAAAGACAGTGTCACAACAAAGTACCATTGCTATTAGTAGCTCTACCACATCCAGCTGTGTGACCGTGTGCAAAGAACATAATCTCTCTGAGCCTCGGTTTCCTCATCTGTAAAATGGGTACCTAATAGCCCCTCCTTCAAAGTACTGAGAATATTCAAGGAGATGGCACCTAAGAATTTAAGGATCCACCTGGGACACAGGTTGGCACTCGGTATATGTCACATGGGGATGCTGAAGGTGAGGATGTTGATGGTTCTAGAAATGCCCTCCCCAGCTCTCAGTAATTCTGGGTGGAAGTAGAGTGAAAGCACCCATGCCCGCCTCTCAGGGTACCCAGGATCTGGCCCTGAATCTTGTTGACTGGTTTCCAGACTCTACTTCCCTTTGTAAGCCTCAGTTTCCCCATGTGCTGAGTGAATGGGTCCAGCATGATGATTTCAAAAGCCCCCTCTGGTTGGGGGGAGGGATAAATTGGAAGATTGGGATTGACATACACACACTGCTATATATAAAATAGATAACTATAAGAACCTGCTGTATAGCACAGGGAACTCTACTCAGTACTCTGTAATGGCCTATATGGGAATAGAATCTAAAAAAGAGTGGATATATCTATATGTATAACTGATTCATTTTGCTGTACACCTGAAACTAACACAATGTTGTAAATCAACTATACCCCAATAAAAAATTTAAAAAAATAAAATAAATAAGCTAAGCTGAGGCCATAAAAACAAAGTCCCTTCTACCTTCTAATTCCACTAGTGGTTCTCGGGGTGTGTCCCTCACTCCTTCTGCCCCCTGGCAGCTGGCTTTGCTGCAGGACCCAGGCCAGTAACTTTACTGTCCCAATGAGTGTGGAGTGGAGGCACACCTCGGTGGACAGGACGAGTGGCAAAGCTTTTCTCGGGGACAAAGACTCCTGAAACTCAATAGAGGAGTCTGGAAACATCCCAGGTGCCTGCTCAACAGAGGTCGCACTGAATTTTTAGGAACCAGTCGTGCACACTGTCCAGGTTCTGCGGCAAACCTCTCCAGCAGAGGTGTGGCCCTCTAGCCCATGTCCCCACTCCCCCCCAACTATGAGGACATAGTGCCCCACTTGCCATAGTTTCATTCACCCACTCTCTAGGTATTTATTAAGCACCCACTGTGTACCAAGCAGTAGAGCAGAGGCTGGGACACACAGCAGGAACCAGATAGCCAGGTCCCTGGCTTTCATGAAGTTCACAGTCTAGTGTGGGCAGAATGTTAATTTTTAAAATTATTTCTTTAACACTGCAGTGAACACTATGGAGGAAAAATCCAGTGTGTTCTGAGGCCAGGCAACCTGACCCAGTCAGAGGGGCTGGGGGAGGGCTTCTCATAGGAAGGGGCATTTACACCAAGACCTGAAGGATGAGGAGGAGTTAGAAGGGGAAACAGCCTTCTGGCAGAGGTAGAAGGGGAAACAGCCTTCTGGCAGAGGGAACAGCACAGCAGAAACACTGGCCGTGAGACTTAAAGAAAAGGCTAGTGTGCTTGGTGGAATTGGCCAGGGCCCAGACCGTGCCAGGTCCAGTGGCTTGTTCACAGTGTGGCTTCATGTGGAAGGAGAGGGGGAGCCGAGGAAGGCCCAAGGTTAAGCAGAGAAGGGAGTTGCCCGACACCACCCACCAGTCACCTTGAACTTAGGAAGTGGAGGCTCTCTGCCATCCAGGCATGGCCAGTGGATGCCCATGTTTGGGAAAGGCATGGAAAACACAGGACTGGCTTGAGGCCCCATCTCGGTGGACTGTGCCCAGATCTGACAGTCCAGCAGAATGGAACCGGCATGGGCTCTGGGGTGGTGAGATCTGACTTACACCATACAGGCCAACCACGCTAAGCCTCAGTTTCCCCATCTGAAAAGTGGAGTTGCGATAACCCGTAATTCCTAGAGACACTGAGGACAAGGGGAAGTCACACAGGACAGTAGATGTTCAGTAAGCGCTAAGCAGGTGCTGGCCAAGTCTTCTCTTCTTTGCAGCTTCTGTTTCCACCTCCACATGCTGAGGCCACCAGCTGCTCTCACTAGAGACACTGGCTCTGCCACTTACCTCATTTGGGCGTGACCTCTCCATCTCTGGGCCTCAGCCCTCCATATAAACGGAGGAATTTGGATGGGGTGAGCTCCACCACACTGGCCCAGGTGGTTTTCCAGCTGTGGTGACGTCAGATCCAGCAGGGGGAACTTGTCACAGAGATGTGTTTTGGGGCCTCACCCCCCAGAGGGAGCTAGGGAAGAACCTCTGACATCCCTTCCCCAGCTGTTGTCATGGTCCAAGAATTACATTTTGATCCTAAAAGCAAGGGTCTCATACACCACCTGTTTTCTAGAAAGTGTGCCATTTGCACGTGGTGAGGCCTGTCTTCAGAAGTTCAGCCGTGGGAAAGGAAACCAGCCCGAGTGCTGAAAGATCAGAGTTAAAACAACCACGTTAATCCATGCCCCTGCTGTACTGCCCGGAACAGCATTCTTTTGGAATTCTCTTGTGAATGTGGGCCACAGCTGACTGCCAACCTGCCTGGGGAAAGGAGTGTTTGAATAGTTATTTTGTTCTCTTGTGGTTTCTCTTGCCAATAATACATGGAAATATCCATACCCACAGTGTAATGTGTGCTGCAGAATGATGATGATGATGATTTATATTTCCATGACCTGATTTTTTACATTAAAAAGTTGAAACAGGGCCTCCCTGGTGGCGCAGTGGTTGAGAGTCCGCCTGCCGATGCAGGGGATACGGGTTCGTGCCCCGGTCTGGGGGGATCCCATGTGCCGCGGAGCGGCTGGGCCCGTGAGCCATGGCCGCTGGGCCTGCGCGTCCGGAGCCTGTGCTCCGCAACGGGAGAGGCCACAACAGTGAGAGGCCCGCATACAGCAAAAAAAGAAAAAAAAAAAAAAAAAAAAAAAAAAGTTGAAACAGAAAAAAAAATCACACTTTGAGATGGTTGTACAATATTATGAATATACTTGATGCCACTGAATTGTGCACTTAAAAATGGTTAAAATGTTGATTTTTATGTGTATTTTATCCCCCAAAAAGTCATGTATTAAAACAAGAAGAATTGTACTTTGAGCAATGCTGCTCTAGAAAAGTCTGTGTATGGGAGTACTTCCTGCTGACTGAAAAATTATTTAAGCAACAAGACTCTATTTTACCTTCTAAAAAGGAATCCCATTGTATGTATAGATCACGTTTTCTGTATCTATTAACAACTCTGTACTGTACACATAAAGGTTTTTTTTTTTTGTTTTTTGTTTTTTCTTTTTGCGGTATGCGGGCCTCTCACTGCTGTGGCCTCTCCCGTTGCGGAGCACAGGCTCCGGATGCGCAGGCCCAGAGGCCATGGCTCACGGGCCCAGCCGCTCCGCGGCACATGGGATCCTCCCAGATCGGGGCACGAACCCGTATCCCCTGCATCGGCAGGCGGACTCTCAACCACTGCGCCACCAGGGAGGCCCCACATAAAGGTTTTTTAAGAGGGTAGATCTCAGGTTGTATGCTGCTTTACCATAAAAAATAGTAAAAAGAAAAATCTTAAAAGAAAAAAAAAGGAATCCCAAGCTATGGGGTGGGCGCCCCTTGGTGGGTTAATTCCGTATTTGACATCACCATCAAGGACCAGATTCTTCTGTTCCTGCCCTGCGAAGGTCATGGTCAGCTGTGTCAGGGGCTTCCTCCTGGAGAGGAGGGCCGCAGCAGTACCACAGGCCTCCCACAGACCCAGCAAAACCATCCCTACCCCCAGGAGATGTGCCCTTAAATGTAATTGGGCAGGACTGGGCCCCAAGCCCACCGCCAGCCCAGTCAAGGGCATGGTTCCATCATAGCTGACTTAGACAAATCAGGATTTACTCCTGAACCACACGCAGAGTAGACATCCCACCCCAATCAGTGTGCAGCTCAAGCAGGGAAACTGGGAGAATGGCTATGTGTTTATCAACTGGTGGTGAGCAAATTAGTACAGGCAGATCTCGCTCTATTGTGCTTCACAGATACTGTGTTCTTTACAAATGGAAGGTTTGTGGCAACCCTGCGTCAAGCGAGCCTGTCGGTGTCATTTTTCCAACAGACTTTGCTCACTTCATGTCTCTGTGTCACCAAGACACTGGTAATTCTCACAATATTTCAAACTTTTCCATTATTATTATATTTGATATGGTCATCTGTGACCGGTGATCTGTTTTTTGTTTCTCGGGGTTTCATTTTTTGGCTGCACTTCGGCGAAGCATGTGGGATCTTAGTTCCCAACTAGGGATCGAACCTGCGCCCCCTGCATTGGAAGTGCAATCTTAACCACTGGACTGCCAGGGAAGTCCTCGATCGGTGATCTTTGATGTGAGTATTGCAAAAAGATCATGACATGCTGAGGCTCAGATGATGGTTGGCATTTTTTATCAATAAAGTTTTTATTTTATTTTATTTTATTTATTTTTTGGCTGTGTTGGGTTTCTTTGCTGCACGCCAGCTTTAGTTACGGCAAGCAGGGGCTACACTTCGTCGCAGTGCGTGGGCTCCTCATGGCGGTGGCTTCTCTTGTTGCGGAGCACGGGCTCTAGGCGCGTGGGCTTCAGTAGTTGTGGCTCGCGGGCTCAGCAGTTGTGGCTCTCGGGCTCTAGAGCGCAGGCTCAGTAGTTGTGGCACAAGGGCTTACTTTCTCCATGGCACATGGGATCTTCCCAGACCAGGGCTCGAACCTGTGTCCCCTGCGTTGGCAGGAGGATTCTTAACCACTGCGACACCACGGAAGTCCCAATAAAGTTTTTTTGTTTGTTTGTTTTGCGGTACGTGGGTCTCTCACTGTTGTGGCCTCTCCCATTGCGGAGCACAGGCTCCGGACAAGCAGGCTCAGCAGCCATGGCTGCTCCGCGGCATGTGGGATCTTCCCGGACAGGGGCACGAACCTGTGTCCCCTGCATCGGCAGGCGGACTCTCAACCACTGCGCCACCAGGGAAGCCCAATAAAGTATTTTTTAATTAAAGTGTGTGTATTGTTTGTTTAGACATAATGCTGTTGCACAATTAATAAACTACTGTATAGTATAAATGTAACTTACATATGCATGGAAACTAAGAAATCTGTGTGACTCATTTTATTGTGGTATTTGCTTTATTGTGGGGGTCTGGAACTGAACCTGCAATATCTCCAAGGTCTGCCTGTAACAGTTTCTCAGCTCCTTCCCTTAGGAGAAAGGGAACTAAACCCAGCACTTGAGCAGGCGCTATGCAGAAAACTGTAGGCATTGGGGCAATTATAACACGAACAGGTATCACTTATCAAGTGCTAATCATGTGCCCAGCACTGGGTTGAGGCAGCTGTTAAACAAACCATCACTACTATCCCCATTTTACAGGTGAGAAAACTGAAGCTCAGAGATATGAAATAATTCAGTGCTAGTCAAACAGTCAAACAATTCAGTGCTAATAAAACACAAAGCTGGGGCTCTGAGAGGCAGCCCCATAGCCCCAGGGTCTTTCAGCTCACCTGTCTGCTTCTGCATCCTTGTCTTAGGGAGGGTGGGGAGCCCAGCTCAGGTATGAAGAGAGAAACCAGGATGGTTGATGTTGAAACGCTGTGAAAACCCAGTGTAGGTAAATGTGCCTTGGCATCGCCACCTGCTGATTAAGTGAGGGCATTGCATGGCCTCCAGCACTGTCACGTTTCAGCTAATAGGGAGCTGCTCCCATGTCATCATGCCACCTCCCCATTCCTGTTTTCTCCTCCCATACCAGGACACCCAAAGACAAGTCCAAGAACAGCCCCAAGGAATGGTGCACTGGCCCAGGGCCCAGTGTGTGCAGCGTCCACCTCGATGGTTGCCTGCCAAGGCTTTCCCTCCTAGTCCCCTGTGGGCCGTAGTCATCAAACTGTCACTAAATATTTAATATTGCTGAACTCTTTATATGGCCCAGCTGGCCCATATCTGCTGGTCTCTTTTAAGAGCTACATCTGCAAGTCACAAGCTGCTGGAAAAGCAGACTGAAGAGAGATTTACAAGCTCTGGAGTTTGGGTGTAAATCCTGACTCTTGTCGCCCTTGCCATGTGACCTCAAGAGAGTTGCTTGAGATCTCAGAGTCTCAGTTTCCTCATCTGCAAAATGCAGGCAGGAACCTCACATGTTAGAGGGAAGCTTAAACAAGAAACTACATCTAAAAGCAACTGACACATGGTAGGTATCCAAACAGTGTTAGTCCCTTTATATCTTTCTTTTTGTTGTCTTTCAATACCATCTTTCCCTTTTTCTTTTGGAGAAAAAGAAGGGACTCAAGTTGGGGGGAATCTACTCATTCATTCTAGACGAATATTTAAGTGCCTACATTGTGCCAGGCACTGGAGCCACAGCAGGGAAGGTAATGATCCCTACCCTCTTGGTGCTTCAGAGAGTGTTCAGGACCTGGAATCAGACAGAGCTGGGTTCAAGTCCTGGCTCTACCACCTACAAGCTGTGGTTCCTTGGGCAAGTGCCATCCCAGAAGAAGAGGCCCAGAGGCTATGGCCTGGGGCCTCAGGCTTCCAAGACCAGGCCAGTCAAGCCCTAGGCCCTAGATCCCAGTAGTGGAGCTTGTTTGGTCCTTTAAGGCCATTATACACATGAGGCAACTGAGGCCCAGAGAGTGGAAGGCCCTTGCCCAAGAGGCACAAAATCAGGACCTGAAGGCAAGTCTCCCACAACACAATTCACATGTTTCTAAAGTTCCTACCACACTCAAGGAGGCCCATCAACAAGTATTTATTTATTGGGCTCTTTTGTTGTGTGGGCAGCTCTGGCTGGGTTGATCAGAGTGGCTGGCTGCTTCCCTTCTCCACTGGGGACACAATATGGAAGAGTGGCCATGACCTTGGCCAAAAGGGTTGGGACCAATCGGAGGCTAACCCTGGGGAATCTCATGCATGAGGCAGGGCAGATGCTGAGTAAACATGTGTCAAGTAAAGGGGGATGTGAGAGACAGTGCTCACCTAAGATGCTCACCTGAGCTCACCTGAGGTGCTCTGCTGCTGGGCCCTCTCCATTTAAACCTTCATTTCCTCTCACAAGGGCAACCCTAGAAAGCAGCCCTGATGGTATTCTTTTCAAAAGCTAAACTGAGGCACAGTAAAATTTTCAAGACTTACTGATTTGAATCAGGCAGCACCGAAGAAAAGGTGGTCAGGAGCGCTCTACCGGCAGAATCTAGGAGAGAGGTTTTTAGAAAGAAGATGTGAAGGCAAGGAAATCACTTGATTGGCTATCGCTTAAGGGGTTGCCTTGTTTGGGAATGCCTAGCTGGCTGTTGGTGATTGGTAAGTTTCATTTTCTCGGATTCGAGTGCATTGGCTCTGGCCTCGGTTTAGGTTGGCTTGCATAGGCTACGGAGGCATCAGAGCCTCCCCAGTCTCACGGCCTCCTTTTTCAATTACTTTAACATTCTCATTTCACAAACGAAGACACTGAGGCACAGAGTGATGAAGTGACCTGTCCAAGACCACATGACTAGCGTGGTGGAGGGTGCAACAGAGGCCACACTGTTCAACCGGACATTATGCTGCATCCGGGAAAACAGAGAACGGAATAAAGGGAGGAAGGAATGAAGGAGAGAGTAAATGAAGACAAGAATGGGAAAATGAAAAGAGCATGAATCAAAGAGCGGGTGTTTTTATTTTTTTAACGGAATAGTTGATACATAATACACGTAACATCTGCGAGTTATAAAACACACTAAGAGAATGAACAGACTTGAACCCACCACTAAGACAATAGAAAGTTACCAATAACTCGTCCCTACCGACGCCAGCGGTTCTGCGAGCTGGCTGCACGTCGAAAGCACCTGGGGGGCTTAGACAACCACTGATACCCTCAGGGAGCTTGATGGGATTTGTCTGGAGTTTGGTTTGGACATCTGGATTTTTAAGAGCTCCCGAGATGATTCTCACGCGCAGCCAGGTTTGAAAATCACTGGCTTATAATCACCTCCCCTATCATATCCCTCTGATTTCCCCCCATCCCCACCTTCATCCTGAATTTGGTGTAGTGAATGGATTATTTTCCTCTTTCCTTGCCTGTTTCCAGGACTAGCGACGTTTGCGATTGAGCTCCCGCCCATCACGCGGGGGCACCAGAGAAAAACACAGCCTTCTTTTTCCTCTCCGCGCGTCTAGTAATCGCGCTGCAGGAGGCTTGGCCCTCGCGGCGCTCCGTCGCCGACCCGTTGCCCCGGCAACAAGCGGGGAAACGGCCGGCGTAGGTGCAGCTCTGCCCGGGAGGGTCGCCGCGGGCCGGGCCGGGCTCGGTTGGGACATGCTGCAGCTTGGGCCGGGACAGCCTTCGAAAATCCCGGGGCGCAGAGAAACGTAAGTCGGGGGTTTGGGCTCGGCCGGGGGCCGGCTTTGGGGCCGGAACCCTCAGAGCCCCGCTGCAGTCGGCCCCGCGCTGGCGGGAAGCGCGCCCGCCATCGCGGGACGCGATCGCAGGGAGCCCGGGGGTTCGGCTTCCCGTTCTCACTCTGCTCCCCGCGCGCTCTGGGTCCGACACTTTCCTCTGTAACCGCTTTTGTTACAGGGATGCGACTTTTTCAGGGAGCAGCCCAGCTTGTTGGTGGCAGACCCGAGACCGGAATCTTAAGTTTTCTGACTCCTGGTGCAAAGATTTATCCGCGGGCGGCTCACAGGGCAAGGAAGAAAGTTTGTCAAGCCTGCCACAGTCGGAAGACAGATCATAAACTGGCAGCCTCAGGCTAAACTCGGCCCATACACGCAGATCATTTTCCTTCGGGATCGGAGGACTCTGAGTTTGCTTATTCAACAGAAGCTCCTTAAGCATTGTCACAGCCAAGCACTGTGTAGACCCTGTACATAGGGCAGCTTTTGGACCAGGGGAAAAGGTGTCCGGAGTGAGACTGGTTCTGCTTTCAAGTCTCCAGCTGTGTCCCCAGATTGCTCCTTGACCCATGCAAATTGATTCCTCTCTCTGGGTGGTGGTTTCTCCATCCGTAAGATGAGGGATCTCCATCCATGCTAATCCAGAACACTTCCAGATGTGACACCTGGATTGGGCCACTCTCTGTGGGTTGCCGAAGCCAGGGCATGTTGGTCGCAACAGGCAGTCTCTTGCAGTCTACAGAGCCCGGGCCCTCATCTCAGACTAACATAAATTAGGATCCCAGCTCTTTTATAAATTTCCTCCACTTCCTGGTTTTGTGATCTTGAGCAAGTCATTTTACCTCTTTGAACTTAAGTTTTCTCACCTGCCAAAAAATGGGGCCATAGTAGCAATGAAAAAGATCGTATATGTCAAGGGCTTGGCACACACAAGTATTCCTTAAATTATTATCTATGTTACCTTAGGCAGAGCATAGAAGTCCCCAGTGTGCTTGTCCAGCGTTGCCAGGACTGGTTCTCTGTCTCTGTCTGCAGTGCCCTTCATGATGTCTGGCTCACAGCCCGGTGCAGTCCACGCTTATTTAAGTAGATGATTTGCAGCCCTGATGACAAGTCATTTTTAAAATGCTGGTGCCTGGGGGCCTACACTAAGACTTTTTGATTTAACTGGTCTGGAGTGGGGCCCAGGCTCTACCAGGCGATTCCAGTGTTCAGCCAAGGGGTGAGGATCACGCATTAAAGGGATGAGGGGTTGCAGCAGGCCCATATTCTTACCACTGCTGTTCTCCTCAGATGGCACTCCCCACGCTGCCCTCCTCCTGGTGCAGCCGGAGGCTCCCAGATCAGCAGGCTGCACGACAGCGACACCAGGAGCAGGAGGCCCAGCTCCGGCAGCAGTGGGATCAGAACAGCCGCTACTTCAAGGTGTCTGACATCTGCAGCTCCAAACAGGCAGAATGGAGCTCCAAGGCCTCCTACCAGAGGAGGTAATTGTGTGGTGACCACCATCGGTTAGGGTTGAGGGCCACTTGCTGTCAGGAGATGTGACCTTAAAGACCTGGGGGAGTGTGGCTGGACAGCATGGATTACCTGCACAGTGATGTCTTCCCAACTGTAAATTGAAAAAAAATCATCAGTGAAGTGACACATTTGCACTGAAAAAGATAAAATGATGAGAAATGTATGTAGAATGTGGAAGTCTCCTTTGTAACCCCATACCCCCAGGAGAGAACCACAGTGAACTGTCTGGTGCATATCCTCCCATACTCTTTTCCATTTGTGTTTGTGTGTAAATATATATACACACATACACCCATTTTCTGTAGAAATACATGTAAAAACATTGAAGTTAAAATTTAAAAGCATAGGTTTTGGAGTCAGACAGACCTAGATAGAAACCCTGTGTCACCTGCTGTATGAATGAGCTCAGTTTCCTCATCAGTGATGTGGGGCTAAAACAGAACCTACTTTATAGGATTTATGTGATGATTAAAATAAAACCGTCCAGGTATGTAGTACCTGGTACACGGTAACTGCTCAAATAATATTAGCTGGTACTGTTAACACGTGCATATATAATCCCATTATACATTTTCTTCTTGCAAAAACAAGATTCTATTATGCGTAGTGGTTCTGTCACCTCTGTTCACTTTGGCTGGAAGAAACCTTCCCGGGTCACCACATTCTGTCTGCCTCAGCCTCTGTCACCCACACAACCAGCCACGTGTTCCCTGTGCGGCTGTAGCACATCTGGTTGATGGTGGCTCCTTCTTACCCAGCATGCACGCCTACCAGCGGGAGAAGATGAAGGAGGAGGGGAGGAAGTGTCTGGAGGCCCGACGGCAGAGACTCAGGCAGCTTCTGGTGGAGGAGCAGGACCTGCTGGCCAGAGAACTGGAGGAGCTGAGGCTGAGCATGAACTTGAGGGAAAGAAGAATCCGGGAGCAGCACGGCAATCTGAAGTCAGCCCGAGAGGAGCAAAGGAAACTGGTAAGTAGCTTTTTAGGAGGCTGCAGAGTGGGAGTCCCCAGCCTGTCAGTGATGCCACATGGGGTCCCCTCGGGGGCTCTGACCTGTTGAGACGGCAGTCCACTCCAGAGCCAGTCGGGAAAAGTGCTTACTGTGAGTTGTTCTTTATGTGTGTTTTCTATGAGTCATCTCTATTCTCTTTGGCCCCTTAATCATTACATCTGAGTCCTTTTTCTTTATTCTAGTTCTCTGGTCCCACAAAAGGCTGGGAGTGGTATATTTTATCTTCCAAAGTAGTTGTGTGCAATGGTGATCCCCAAAACTCTGTTTTAAAGCCTGTTGTATATTTTGAAACAGATCTTTAATATCTAGGACCCATCTGTAGCATCAGATTTGGGCCCCCTTTTGTCACCATTATAAGAGTCATTTGTCAGCACTGCGTGTTTCCAGTCAGGTGTCTGGCTCCCAGCGCCGTGGGTGTGAGGCATGTGGGAGGTCTGAAGGGCAGGCACAGGGCTGGCGTGCCAGTGGAGGAGCTCTTAGCCTGAGCTGACTTCTATTGTGGGTTATCCAAAATGTGGACAGATTGGAAAAGTGACGTCAGGCTTCCCTCTTTGTGTTTTCTTGACAGCTTGCTGAACAGCTTTTGTATGAACACTGGAAAAAGAACCACCCCAAACTTCGAGAGGTGAAAACCAAGGAGATCCTTCTGTTGGTTTGCCTAAGTAGATGAAGTCATGTTTCCCGTCTTGTTTTTAAGCTTGCATCTTGTGCTGGGGTGAAACAGAGATCACTCCAGCCACCTTGAAAAGAAGCCCCACACAGAAGACCTGGTTCATTTGGTTAACAGCTACAAGTGGCTGTGAGGTTGGGACGTCTGATAGGGAGGGGGGACCCCAAGGGCAGAGGCTGGGTAGGCAGAAGGGGCCACCTTGGACGGCCTCATACGGTCTTCCCCTGGAAGTGCTGGGGAGCGCCTGCGTGATTTTAAGCAGGGGTGCAACAGGGTCCCAGCTGCATTTTGGGGAGCAGCAGCTTTGGCAGTAATGTCGAGGTGGGCGGGAAGGGGTGATGTCAATTGAGGTGTTGCTGCCGCAGCCCAGGCAAGTGATGGTGAAGGTCAGAACTGGGGTGGCAGGAGAAAGGGGGACAAATCCACAGGCTTTGGGGCAAGGAGAGAGCGGGGCGTCTTGGCTGGGGTGACATTATTCAGCAGAGATTGGGCTAGAGGGAGAGAATCCCATGAAGGATATAATTAATTAATTTCAGTTTATAGTTTGTGTATACACTTGGTGTGTTAATTTGTGTACTCATAACTTCATGTAGAAATTGCCAGTCACAAGTAATAGAGCATCTGGCTGCTCTGGAGTGTTGTGCGGTTAGCTCTAAACCTGGGAGGACTCCTCTCCCCAGCCATTTGTAGATTTCAGTGGCTCCTCCAAAGTCATGTACTCAGATGTTTATTCAGAACATTCAAGTTAGTTGCAAATGTTTACATGTGTGAGTTGAGGAAGAAATTGAAAACTTTTATAAACAATTTCCCAAACAAAAGCTTTTGGACAGTGGTACAATTCATTTTCTGATCCAAAAGATTGCTTAAACCCAAATCTCTTATTAATTACCCCAATTTGTTGCATCTATTGATACAGGTAGTGCATGTTTTTACAGCTGCTCTTTCACAGAAGGAGTACTGGGGAGCCAGGCCAAAGGTTGAGTCTGTTCCTCATCCAGCTTCTGCCCTGGGGCCTGGCAGGCTTTAGACCTACCAGGGTGGCCTTTGAGATTAGATTTCCATTTCAGTGTCTGCTGACCTGTTCCCGCTCAGCCCCAAGGGTACTGGAAGAAAAGTTTGTTACTTTTTTCCAATTCTTGACATGGTTTAGAACTGATTGGTCCTTTGGTTTTCTAATTGACTTGCATTCAGACTGTATATGTTGGGGTCACCATGCACTTCCTTATAAGACACCTGGCCACATTCCAGGCAATGACACTGTACTCGGCAGTGAATGTGTGTCCAATGAATCAGTGAGGAAGTTTATTCTCTGCCTTCTCGTCCTCAGATTGAATTGGAACTTCACAAGAAACATGTGATAAACTCTTGGGAAACACAGAAAGAGGAAAAAAAACAGGTGTGGTATGTGTTGGGAGACTGTCTCCATGTCTTTAAATTTGTTTCTTGTTTCCAATGTTAATGACTCCAATACAGGAATAGACTTTTTCTCGGTTTACTTAACACGTTAAAACTGAATGTTTGCTGCTCTTATGCAGACAAGAATCCTATGTGATCACTCCCAGGGGCAGAATAAGACAAGGCGTCCAGGGCTGGTTGATGGTAGATGCAACATGCATCCTTAAAGGTTGTTTCTGTTGCAGCACCCTCTTTTGATCTAATTTACGTCATAAACTCTCAACCTTGGTTTATAGCAGCAACTCTGGGGATAAAAGTCCACACCTCCGTGGACCCATTGCTTCACCTCTGGGTTCATTTTGGAAAGTGTTTTGTTGACTTGTGGAAGGGAAGGAACCCTGGTGTTCTTGAGCCCCTCCTCTGTACCAGGCACTGTGCTGAGAGCCTCCCCAGCTTCGTCTCTGAGGGCAGCACCACTCCCATGGTTCCCACAGTGAGAATCGAGCCCAGGAAGATGCACCTTTGCCTGGGCCACACAGCTGATAAGTGCGTGGCCTCCTCGGGTACAGACATGTTGGAATGAGGAACGGGGCTCTGAGGCCTGCTGACCGGTGGTGGGGAGCTGGGTCTTTGCCAGCTCCATGCTACAGACACTGACCCCCGGGTCCATTTGGCTCCATGCAGCAAGAAGCCGCCGAAGAGGAAAAGGAAAAACGGTATGAAAATGAATATGAAACGGCCCGACGGGAAGCGCTGGAACGGATGAAAGCAGAAGAGGAGAGGAGGCAACTGGAGGGTAAACTGCAGGCAGACGCCCTGCGCCAGCAGATGGAGGAGCTGAAGGTGAAGGAGATGGAGGTGAGGGCGAGCCCTGGCTCCAGGGCCTCCTCGCTTGCAGCTCCTTGTTGCTAGGAAACGGGCGTTTAAAAAGCTGCACTAAACAGAGACCATATGGGGTGGGGGGGCGATTCTAAGAAGGGAAACAATGCTGGGCTCTCCTTCTGACACGTGCTCCCACCTGTGGTTCTTTCTGTGCCCAGATTCTAGAGTGTCAACCGTCAGGAGATAACACGCGTCCCCTCCGACGTGTGTAGAGAGGCCTGCTGTCCGAGAGCCTCCCGAGAACTAGGATTTCAAGTGCTCTTAGTAGACGTGACTTAGTCTGATGATCCAGCACACAGCTCTCGCGGGAGACTAGCAGTTTGGGGGTCTCAAGGCACAAACCATGAGGATCTTTGGTCCAGGAAGCTGTTTTGAGAATACTGTGCACTGTCGCTCTGAGGGGCTGGATCTTCTCATTCAGGCGAGGGGAGCACTCCCCCCCTTCCCCAGGCCAGAATGATTCAAGAACTAGATCCTTTGTGCCCACTATGTATTCTAAGTGCCGAGCACTGGGCTGGCTGCTAGGGATACAGCTGGGAGCTGTGTCAGGTCAGAGAGACAGATGTTTAGTTACAATAGGCTTGGACAGTGCAGGGCCCTGTGGGAGCACGGGGCAGGGGTTCATCCTTGTTGGCAGGGTTGGGTAGGCCCAGAAGATGAATGAGTGAGCTGGGCCAAGGGGCTCAGAGCCCCGGAGGTGGAAGGGGATCCTGGCACCAGGTGGCCAGGCCACCCTTGTTGCGTCCTGTCTGCTGAGGGATGAAGGAACTCTGATTCTCACACGCTTACCTGGGTTTACCGTCTTGTACCCATAGGCCACCAAACTAAAGAAGGAGCAGGAGAATCTGCTGAACCAGCGCTGGGAGCTGGAGAGGCTGGAGGAAGAGCGGAAGCAGATGGCAGCCTCGTGGCAGAAGGCAGAGCTGGGGTGCGTGTGAGAAGGACCCCCAACCCCTCGCCTGCCTTCCCCAAGCGGGCGAGCCTCTCACTTTCTCAGACGTGCACTGGTAACCCTGAAACCGAACGGGATACAATCTGCAGAAAGCAGCTGTCTAACCTCTGTTTAATTCTTTAGGAAACACTGAAGGCAACCCATATTTTCTCATTTCTAGACGCTTTTTGAGACATCAGTATAACGTGCAGCTCAACAGACGTACACAGCAGATCCAAGAGGAACTGGTAAATCTGAAGGGACAGCCTGGCGTTTCTTTCACTTTCTTTTGAAAAGCATGTTTTCCATTGCTTAGTAATGGGTGCGTTCTCATAAGAAAACACCAAGTGAGATCCCCCCTTGACCAGCAGCCCCTGCAATCCCTGCCCCTCCCAGAGGTGTCTGTTTGGGTGTACATCTTTCTAGATATGCAGTTGACCCCTGAACCACGTGGGGGTTGGGGTGCTGACCCCCACGGAGTTGAAAACCCGTGTACTGCTCTCTCTGCCTCAAAAACAAAGGAATTGATAAATGACCCACTGAAGGGCAGGAAGCTAAAACAGTTTGGTTAGAATCAGGACTCAAACCCTAGTTCCTTTCAGTCTATGTACTGTACTCTCTAGTCAAACACTTTTCCCACACTTAGTTAATTTAAAGATCTGTAAAATAAAAATACAAGTAGTATATTTATTGAAAAAAATCTGTGTGTAAGTGGACTCACACAGTTCAAACCCATGTTGTTCAGGAATCAACTGTATTTACATACACACACATACAGGGAAGTGGTGAGTTTGGGGGGCTTTCAGTTTCATTTTAAAATGTACTTGAAGTGGCATTGCACAGCACAAAGAGTACACCTCAGGCTTCCAGACCAGTGTTCTTAGACTGAGCCTGTTCTTTCTGACTAGCTGCTCGGTATTCCTGGCAAGTATTTTGATGGGCTCCCTCACTGAGACCGGACAGGAGAGTTGCTCTCCCACCCCAGTCGGCTTTCCTCTTACGGAACAGCTGCAGTGAGCACTTTGTGCATATATCTCTGCGCATTTGTGTCTCTGTAGCTTATATCCCGTGAAGTGGAATTGCTGGTGAATTGTGTTTTAAAAAGCTGTGCTACCAGATGTGTCCGAGGGCAGAGATGTGGATGTGGTGGCAGAGGGTCTCTCCCTGTGGGCAGAGAAAAGCTCCTGGGCCTCTGTGGCGTCTAAACCATCCCTACGTGATCACACCCTGCCTGCTCTGGAAACAGCCCATGTCTTCCCAGAACGCCTGCTTTCAGGGCTGAGGGGCTGGCTGGCGGAGCTGAGGCTGTTGCTACTGCAGGGCTGTGCACCGCGCCCACTGCGCTTCCTCGTCCTTCCTCTAGGAGGCAGACAGGCGCATCCTGCAGGCGCTGCTGGAGGAGGAGGACGAGAACCAGCGCGTGCACCTGGCCCGGAGGGAGCAGGCCCAGGCCGACGTGGCCTGGATGAAGCAGGTCATCGAGGAGCAGCTGCAAGTGGAGAGGGCGCGGGAGGCGGAGCTGCAGATGCTGTTGAGGTGAGAGGTGGCATCCCGGCCTCTACCTGGGCCTCGATCCCCACAGGTCAGCAGGTCACCATGAGGGTTGTCTGCTGCTGCTGAAACTCCCATCCTTGTCCCTCTGTCCATCGTTCGTGAGGAGCACATCTTTGCTAACGGACCGGCTTGTGGGGTGTTTCCCTCGGGTTATTTAAGGTGGAAGCCTTTAGGGTTTAGAGTAAGGATCTGTTCAGCTGAGATCTTAGAAACTTGAAAGGAAATGGTTATAAATTATGGAGACGTTGAATGCTTCTTAGGTCTATATGAATGGGTCTGGATCTTAAAACTTAATCTGGTAGATTGAAGTACTGGAGTAACAGGTAACGCTCACTGAGCACTTACCGTGCGCCAGACACTGCGCTAAGTGCTCTACGGTCCTCCTCCTGTTTAATCCTGACATCCAGCCCAGTGCTGGGGTCACAGAGTACTTGGGTCACGGGGAGTCGAGGCAGTCACTCACTTGGCCCAGGCCACAGGGTGAGCTAGAGTGACCGCAGGAACATGGTGACAGAGCTCAGGCACCGGCGTGCCCCTCCTCTTCTCCAGCCCTGATGGTTTCATTCACTTCAGTGTTTAAATGTCCTGGATGCATGTCTTCACCAGTGCTTTCTGTAAGGAGATGGAGTGTTAAAAAAGGGAACTTAAAGTACTTACGATAGTAATACTTTCTGTGGTTGTCCTTCCCTGTAATCTGCTGAAAGTTTATTTGGAGGTCGGCTGCACAGAAGGTGTGTGCTACCTGGTGCCTTGGAGCGCTGTTGTTTCTTTGGTTCTCTTCTACCACTGGTGGTGGTAAGGATCCAGCTGTCATCCTCTCTGTGTCTCCCTAGGGAGGAGGCTAAGGAAATGTGGGAAAAGAGAGAGGCAGAGTGGGCCCGCGAGAGGAGTGCTCGAGACCGGCTGATGAGCGAGGTAATCTGGGAATGGGCGCAGGTGGCCGGGCGGGTGTCTGGGGTTGGTGACCACGTGCTGACCCTGCCAAATGTTCTGGGAACAGAGTCCCCTCTGGGCATTTTCAGTGGACTTTCAATATCATTATAAAAGTAATATACGCTTACTAGGAAAAAATTCAGTACAGAAAAGTAAAAAAACAGTCACCATCTACATCATCTACACAGCCACTATTTATTTCCTTCTACGCTTCTGTTTCTATGGATAATGTTTTCTCTACATATTATACTGAGCTATTTGATTTCGATCATTTTATTATACTATTATATCTTCTTTGTAAATGTCATTTTGATGGCTGTGTAATGTATCTTGTGGGTATACAGTAGTTTGTTTTTCCGTTTCCTTTTGTGGATCCATTTTTTTTCTGAATTTGAGCTGTTATATATTACTGCAGTGAACATCTTGGTGCAGAAGCCTTTTCCACATTTAGGATTTTTTTCTTGGAGTGCAAAACCACAAGTAGACTAAGGAACATGACTGTTTTATTTGTCATATATAAGTAGTGCATTATAAGACACACCCCAATTTAAGGAAATCTTTTGGGGGAAAAAAGGTCTTTATTATCCATGTATTGGAAGTTATCTTAAAGTGGTTTAAAATGGAAATTATATTCTGTGCATGCCAGCATGCTACATTTTAGAACCCATGGGAAATCCGGTCTCAACTGGTGCTTTTTTACTTTTGTGAACACCAGATATTCTCCAGCATCTTTTTATTTTTTTCCCCCACTTAAAATGTTCCTCCTCTTTGTGGCCACTTTACATGTCCCCCCCAGAGAGCATGACTGCTGGGTATGGCAGGTGGCTTCCTGCTGTTCCTGGTTCCCAAGTCCTGACCATCATCTGGACATAATCCTGCTCTGGCCAAGAATCAAACACAGCAGGTTTCTGCTGCTTTGAGCAGTAAATTTACATCCACAAGGTTGGTGGGATGACCCAGACTCTGCCTCTGGCCATCTATGTGGCTTGTGATTTCTTACTTTTTCTAGAACTCACTGATAGGGAGTGAGAGTCACCTTGTTGCTATGTGTCTGTGTCCTGGGGACGGAGCTCCATCCCTGCCTGCTTTATCTCTTTGGTGCTCAGCTGTCTCCATACGCACAGTCCACGTGCACTCTGTGTGCGATGGGGACGCGTGGGAAACATGGCCGATTGTTTGGACTGATCCCGTAGTCTGGGCTTGCCTTCATCCTGGTGTATTTGGGCCTGAGGCTGAGGATTAGGCTGGGTCTCCATGTAGCTGCAGCTGCAGACTGTCCATGGCTGATAGAACAGGCATCTGTTAAAGTCTAACCAAAATCTTCCCTCTTCCTTTCCACTGAGGTTAGGTTCTGACAGGGAGACAACAACAAATACAGGAAAAGATTGAACAAAACCGACGGGAGCAAGAGGAATCCCTGAGACACAGAGAGCAACTTATTCGAGATCTTGAGGAGGCAAGGGAGTCAGCCCATCGTGAGAAAGAGGAGAGTGAAGAACTGAAATCGGCCAGGAAGCAGGAGCTGGAAGCCCAGGTGGGGCTGAGCCCTGGGATGAACGCACGGGCAGCAGGCCCTGCTGAGGTTCCTGCGCCATCATGGCACAGGGTTCAGGGACCCTTGACTTATTTCCACAGCCTGGCCTGGACCTTGTCCAGGAAGCCCACATTTGGGAGCTCAGAGCATCCCTTTTCATTTCCCGCTGGAACCCTGACCCTCCTGGTTGTAGCTCCAGCCCCGCTCTGGGTCCTCCGTCTCCTGTGGGAACAAGGCTGCTGTTACCGTTCCTTGCTTCTTTCCTGGCTGCATCTGCAAGCACCTGGCTCACTGGCCACAAGTCTCTTTTTATTCGATTCAGTACCTAATAGTTAACACAGAAGGATCTTCCCAACACGTGGCTACATCCAGAGCTTTTTACAAGGTGCATTTTACCACACACGTAACCTCTCCAGTAGCACCACGGTACTGTTCAGTACCATGAACGTCCTTCCCACGAGGGCACTTGCACCAGTAGTGCTGAGCGCTGATGCTCCAGCGGGGGGACCTGAGCCAGTCCCTCTGGATCAGAGGCAGGGTTCTGCCCTGTAGCCTGTCCCGGGTGACTTTGCTCTTGGTGCCCAGGTTGCAGAGCGCCAGCTGCAGGCGTGGGAAGCGGACCAGCAGGAAGAGGAGGAGGAAGAAGAGGCGAGGCAGGCAGAGCAGCTCACAGATGCCCTGCTGCGGCAGGAGGCGAAGATGATGGCCGAGCAGGGCTACCGGCCCAAGGTAGGGAGCCGCAGGGGACGGCGCTACTGCTGTGCTGCTCAGCCTGGCCCTGCTCCCCCAGGCTTGCTCACAGCCCAGGGCGCAGGGCTGCTTCCCAGCAGCTCAGATTCTTCCCTGCGCCTCTTTTTGTGTGTTTCTTCCTTTCTCGACTGGTAGGGAACCTTGACACAGCGTCTGTTTCAGTCCTTCATTGGGCCTCAAACAGCCCTTGTGGCGACTTTGCTCTGGCTCCTGCCACTGCAGCCCAAGGACTGAGGTCCTGACTGCTAAGCTGCATGCCTGGCCACCCTGTTCCGGATAGAGTACAATCCAAGAAGAGCTTTGGCGTGGCTGGTGAGAGGTGAAGGCACAGTGGTGCTGGGTCCTAACTGTCCAGACAGCAGAGCCCAGCTGACCGGGGTGACCAGGGGCTTGTTTCCCTTCCTCTCCTGCCCTCGGCACCTGCGGTTGCCCCCTCCCTGTCATCTGATCCTCTCCTTCCTTCTTTTCCCTGCCTCACGAACTACTTGAGTGACCCCCGATGCGGGGCATCGGGGGATCACAGAGAAGCAGAGGCTGTCACCCCTGCTTCAAGGGAGCTGATGACTAAAGCACCCAGGAACTGACTGAGGGCTCAGCAGGCGTGTCGCCTTTGTCCCTCCTTTAGCAGGGCCACTCTGGCGCTCTAACAGAGAGGCCAGCTCCTCTGTGGTCAGAAACTCTGGGAAGCTGATGAAACAGAGCAGGTGCCACACCTGCTGCAGAACGTCAGTGTCCTAACTGGCCGGGGATCTCAAGGTGCAGGGAATAGCATTTTCTAAACTTACTCCATCATGGATCAGTGAGTGTCTCAGATCGAGGTCTCAAAGAGCCATGTGAAACGTTACTTAGGGCTGGTACCTAAAAAAACAGAGGGCCTCATTTAGGCCTAAGGTCAGAGACTTTCCAGCTGTAAATGAAAACAGCCATTTATCCTGTGCTTGTAGCTCTTTCTTAAAATGAGATTAATTTCCAGCGCCCCAGAGACTGCTGACCTAATCAGTCTTATGTTTTCTTTCTCTTCTCAGCCTTACGGACATCCCAGAATCGCTTGGAACTGACTCTGTTGGTACTGTAAGCACAGAGAGCAAGGCTGGTGAGGCCTCTGACATGCAGCCGCCAGACCGTTTTACGTGTTCTGTTCCAGCGATCGGGTCACTGTAAAATAGTTCAGTGGGCCTGTTCAGTTCCACAGTTAAACAGAGAGAGCGTCTGGTCAGACGTTAAGCTGTGATGGATTTGCAGCGTGCAGCAGGAGGCCCTTTGCTGCCTTTCTTATCCTAGAAAAGGGGCTTCGTAGTGAACACGATGACAGTGCTGTCACAGTCTTGTAATAAATACGCTGATACATAATGTAGATTCTAAACCAGTGCTAGGAGTTACACGTTGTGTTCCATGACAGGATACATGGTTTCCTGTTGTCTCACCCCTGATTGTCAACCTCCAGTGAGGACTCCAACTAGACATAGAGAAGTTTTTCAGTTTTTAAAATTGCCATTTAAATTTAACTATTCTATTGAAAACAAATTTGTGGGTCTTGGTACAGTTTGTTAATTTCACGATTTATTAATTTAGTTGTCCCCAAAGGATCACGTCTTGTTTTATGGAAGAAAAGAACTATGAACCCTGAGACAGTCTGATGTCATCCATGGATGCTTTCTAAAAAGGTGGTGATAAATGAGTCTTTCCTCCTTGAAGAAGCATTTTGGTAGAATTTCCATAGAGCATTGCATGGGGGCAGGGGGCGATGATCCCAATGTGTATGTAACTGAGCCTCAAAAAGGGACCTCAGAGGGGCTTCCCTGGTGGTGCAGTGGTTGAGAGTCCGCCTGCCGATGCAGGGGACACGGGTTCATGCCCCGATCTGGGAAGATCCCACATGCCGCGGAGCAGCTGGGCCCGTGAGCCATGGCCGCTGAGCCTGCGCGTCCGGAGCCTGTGCTCCGCAACGGGAGAGGCCACAACAGTGAGAGGCCCGCGTACCGCAAAAAAAAAAAAAAGGGGGACCTCAGAAGGTCACCTGGTTGGCTAACCTTTTGGCATGACACCTTGGACCTCTAGTGTCTTGGGAAGGGCTCAGCTATATGCAGCCTTCTGGGATTTATGTGCCCAGAGGAAGGGGCACTGAACCTGAAAAAACAAAATCAGACTCAACCACAGATCGGCCAAAAATCTGTCTTCCCACTGTTCTATCAATGTGACATAGTCCTAGATTTATCTCTAAATAGCTGTAAGTTCCTTGCAGCAATAATCGTATCTTTATGACTTGTATTTTTTTCATGTTCCTCCTCTGAGGTTTCAGTTTTCATTATATTGTGTTCAAGATTCCATATCTCAGTAAATTACAGCTAATTACAGGGCTGGGTTCCAGGTTATTAAAACAGAGTTTATTAAAAAATCCCGAGTCTAAGGGCTGCATTGCCTTTCACTTCCATTGTGCTGTAAAAACAAATTGAGCTGCGAACTGCATCCTTAATCTGTTTTTCACTTCCTTGTCTTACATTTCTTTGGCTATGATCCCCTGAGCACCACTTTCATTATGTGTGCTCATATTTACTTCCCTTCTTTCCGATGTTCATTAATTGTGAAATAAAGTTCTGGTTTGACAGCATTGCTTCCAAGCTTTGTCATTGTTGCTTTTATTAATTGCTGAAAAGTGGGTTGTACAGAATGATAGGTTTTTACTGATTTAATCCACATCTCTTACAGGTTTGAGTATTTTCTATGGTCACATTTTCTAGGTTATATTCATTTTTCTTGTGAAAGTGGTATTGTCTCTCATTTCCATTGGAGCCTCTTCTAAGTAGACTACAGGGAATTATCAGCAGTCATACATTGTCCAAGCTCCAGGACAGAATCGATGTGGACAGAATTTTTTTTTTTTCCGCCACGCCACGCGCGGCTTGTGGGATCTTAGTTCCCCGACCAGGGATTGAACCCGGGCCCTCAGCAGTGAAAGCATAGACTCCTAATCACTGGACCACCAGGGAATTCCCCCAGATTATCTGTCTTTTTGTTTTTTTGGCCACTCTGCATGGCTTGCAGGTTTACCGAATATTTTTTATTTCTTTGAGTTTTTTGTTTTTGAAGCCTGGCAGGAATCTTATTAGCATTAAAAATTACATTATACTGGTTCTACACCTAATATATTTAAATGTTTCCTCTCTAAACTGGGCCTCAATCTTTGTTTCCAGATTTAGAGATTCCACTGTCTTACTGTTTCTGGCATAGCACATACTCTTCTTAGCTCTTATCTATTGATTGTGTTGTAGCTATATACATACACATATATTGGTTTTGTTTTAAGCACCTTTTTCTACTTACTGTAAAATTAATGATTTATAGATCATTCTATAGCAGATTCTTCTACAAGGTTCAATTCCTTTAGAACAACAGATGGTGTTGAAGCCATTCCTAACATGTTCTGTGTGTAAACGATTCTCACTCTTTTTGCTCCCTCAGCACATATCCTATTTAGGGTGGATGCTCTGCGAGGCCTGGGGAAGTTAAAAAGCTGAACAAGAACAGGCACAGGAATCAAACAAGTGCATGGATAAGCAGGAGTCACTGGCGGGCACAGAGCCAGTTGTAACTCGTGGGACTGAAGGAACCATGTGTGCCATAAATATATTCAGTATATCCACGTTTCCTTATGAATATAATGAATATTTTTTCACAATCTGGGTTTTTAGGTAGTTTTCAGTCTTCATAAAATATAAAGCATCATTATAATGCCTTCAAAAGCATTAACGTTAGCAGTGCCTGCTGACCTTGCCAAACTTCAGCCGTGAAGCCACATGGAATTTTATTTTAGGGAGTTTGACATTGTCATGTCTTCATTTTAGAGGGTTATTTACTTTCTGACTTAATGTTATGATCACTCAGAAGTTCTAAAAGGTAGAAAAAAAATCTACCTCAAAGGATATAAGCATGTGATTTTTTAATTTTTTTTTTTTTTTTTGCAGTACGCAGGCCTCTCACTGCTGTGGCCTCTCCCGTTGTGGAGCACAGGCTCCGGACGCGCAGGCTCAGCAGCCATGGCTCACGGGCCCAGCCGCTCTGCAGCATGTGGGATCTTCCCAGACCGGGGCACGAACCCGTGTCGCCTGCATTGGCCGGCGGACTCTCAACCACTGTGCCACCAGGGAAGCCCTAAGTTAATTTTTTATTAAGACTTTATACATAAGTATTTCATTTTTGGGGTGCTAATATAAATGGTATTAATGATGGTATTATTATTTATTCATTCTCATTTGGCTTCTAATTTTTTTCTTTTAGAAATGGTGTTTCTTGGACTTCCCTGGCAGTCCAGTGGTTAAGACTCCGTGCTTCCAATGCAGGGGGCACGGGTTCACTCCCTGGTCGGGGAACTAAGATCCCACGTGCCGTGTGGCGAGGCCAAAAAGTAAATAAATAAATAAAAATAAAAATAGTGTTTCTATTAACATATGGACACATAACTTATGTTGCACACATTCAAGATTATCTCTGGATAGGTAGCGAGAAGAACTATTTCAGCCTTACAGTGACAATGATGGGAAAGCCTTGTTTTATGTTGTGACACTGTCCTTGTAGTGCTTTGGCACTCTTTTTCTCATTTTGGTTATTAGCTGACCTAAAAGACTTCCCTTTTGCTCATTTTTTCCCCCTAAACACCCAATCCTCCATTTCTATGCAGAAACATTTATGGTAGAGAACATTGCCGTGTTGAGAATTCCCCATGTGTGAGATTAACCAAGCTGTGTAGCACTGTCATTCATGCTGCTGACTTGTCACTCCTGAGACAAACTGAACAGCCTGGCTTACAGTTACCACACACATTCTCGACGATACAAGCAGGGTTCTTTGGGCACCTGTGCAGAGTTACTTTGGCCTCTGCCAGCCTTTCAGGCCCAGGCACCACACAGGCCCTTCCTACATGATGTGAGTCAGGTCCCTGGCATCCAGTGCCATGTACACATCGATAACTCCTGGATCTGTATCTCTGGTCCTGACTCCTATATCTGCTAGCGCTCTGACATCTCCACTATATGTCCCAAAGATGCCTCAAACTCAGCACAACAAGAATAATCAAAAGATCTCTCCTGAACTCCCATCATTAAATGAAACAACAGCAACAGCCACCTGGCCCTCCTGCAGCGTTCTCAGATAAGTGAGTGGCACCACCATCCACCTGCCCGCTGCAGGAGCCATACCCCAGGGCACTGAGTCCTGCTACTTTGACCTGAAATCTCTGAGTCCATCCACTTTGCTCCCTCTCACCACCATCTATCTTTCATCCCTACCACTGACTTCTGCCTGAAGTCACCCATCCACCTCACTTTTCTCTCCATCCTGCAGATCTTTTACAAACACACACCTGAAATGAAAATCTTCCACTGTCTTCAATGGTGTCCCTCTGCATGTAGGACCAAGACCCAAATCCTCCCCTGGCCTACCAGGCCCCATAGTGGCTAGCCCTCCAGGAGCCCTCCCTAAATGCACCAAGCTGCCTCCTGGCCCAGGAACATAAGTAACAATCAGACTGGAACAAAAATGTTCCTCACAGGGCCTCCCTGGTGGCGCAGTGGTTGAGAGTCCGCCTGCTGATGCAGGGGACACGGGTTCGTGCCCCGGTCTGGGAGGATCCCACGTGCCGCGGAGCGGTTGGGCCCGTGGGCCATGGCCGCTGGGCCTGCGCGTCCGGAGCCTGTGCTCCGCAACGGGAGAGGCCACGACAGTGAGAGGCCCGCGTACCGCAAAAAAAAAAAAAAAAAAATGTTCCTCACAGCATTAGTTAGAGTAGCAAAAACTGATAACCTATATGTCCAACACGAGGAGGCTGTTTGAGTTTGAGTTATTACACAGGGAATTAAAATGAAATGGAATGCTTAAAATTTTCTGAAAATTCTGGAGAAATGTTCATGCTGTGTTAAAAAGCTGTTCAAAAGCAATAGCTACGTAACTTCATTTTTAAGGAAACATAATATTACTTTGTGGGCATTTCTCAAAGTTGGGATAATGGGTATTTCTCATTTTGGGTGCTTTTCTATATTTTCCACAGAGAACATTTATAACCTTTGAAATGAGGGGAAAATGTTATTAAAAAAAAACAAAGAGGGCTTCCCTGGTGGCGCAGTGGTTGAGAGTCCTCCTGCCGATGCAGGGAACACGGGTTCGTGCCCCGGTCCGGGAAGATCCCACATGCCGCGGAGCGGCTGGGCCCGTGAGCCATGGCCGCTGAGCCTGCGCGTCCGGAGCCTGGGCTCCGCAAGGGGAGAGGCCACAGCAGTGAGAGGCCCGCGTACCGCAAAAAAAAAAAAAAAAAAAAAAAGGCAAATACTAGATAATTAACAAAACTACAAAATAAACCAAAACTAAATAACCCAGCCTCTATTCCTTAACGAGGTATTTCCTAACCTCTGGCAGGAAAAATTAAGGACCCATTTCCAAATATGGGTGTGGAAGGTTTCTGGTCAGGACACAGTCCTACGGTGGTTTCTGGGGCCCCTCCCCATGACCTCAGTCTCTGAACAACTTGGATGGGTATTACGCTGAGTGAAAAAGCCATTCTCAAAAGGTCACATGCTATATGGTTCCACATATATAACATTTTTTTTTTTCTTTTGCGGTACGCGGGCCTCTCACTGTTGTGGCCTCCCCCGTTGTGGAGAACAGGCTCCAGACGCGCAGGCTCAGCGGCCATGGCTCACGGGCCCAGCCACTCCGCGGCATATGGGATCTTCCCGGACCGGGGCACGAGCCCGTGTCTCCTGCATTGGCAGGCGGACTCTCAACCACTACGCCACCAGGGAAGCCCTATAACATTTTTGAAAGGAGAAAATGAGGGGGAACAGATTCATGGTTTCCAGGAGACAGGTATGACTCAAGGGGCAGTAGGAGGGAGGTGTCTGGTGATGCAGCAGGTCTGTATCTTCATGTGGTGACAGGAACCTACTTGCGTGGTAAAATGGCAAGAACTACACACACACAAATGTGTCTAAAATCTATGACATCTGAATGAGGTCTGTGATTGCACCAAAAGCAGTGTCCTGATTTTGATATTGTACTATAGTTATGTAAGACGTCACCACTGGGGGAAGCTGAGTGAAGGACACGGGGGACAGTTTTTGCAATTATTTTGTGGGTCTACGATTATATCAAAGTAAAACATAATAGTAATTTAGTGTAGGGGAGGTTTCTTAAGACCCAAGGCACACTAACCATAAGGAAAGGATGGATAAATCTGACTACATTAAAAAAGCTTATCTTCAAAAGACACCTGAGAGGGAGGCATGCCCACAGAATGGGCAAGGATGTTTGCAACACAGATAGCAACAAAATGTTCAGAATATTAAAAATAAAAGAAAACCCTCCTATGAATAATTAAAAAAGAAAAAAAAACATCACCTAATGAAAAATAGGTAAACACTCAAACAGGCACTTCACCAAACAGGAAATCTAAATGGCTATGATAAAAACATGGAAAAGCACGTAGCTGAATTATAGATCAGGAAATGCGAATTAAAACTACTAGATACAAGCCCACTGGATTGGCAACATTAAAACTGCTTATTACACACCACTGTTGATGAAGATGTAGAACAAGGGGAAATCTCATCTTCTGCTGGTACAACCCTTTGGAAGACAGCATGGAAACAGTGTTACAGTTTGGAGATGCACATCTCTATGACCCAGGAGTCCCACGCCTAGGTATACATATAACCTACAGAAACATACAATACATGTACCAGAAGATATATTTTTCAAAGCAGTTTTTTTCATAAGAGCCAAAAACTAAACTCAAACGTCCATCCATAAAATACTAGATAGATAAATCGTGGTGTATACGTTCAGTGAAGACTGCACAACATGGGGAATGCACTAAATAGAGCTACACACGCACGTTCACCTAGATGAATCTCAATGTGAAGGAAGAAAAGCATACATCAGTGGCTCCGGTTACAAGTTTGAAAACAGGCAAAAGAAAGCTCTTACTTAAAAAGGGGTACACACAGGTGTTCAACCAAAAGCAAGGAAGCAATTAGCACTGAAGTCTGGGGAAGGAAGGACCCATGGTGCCTTCTAATGCAAAGGCAATGCTCTGTTTCTTGACCTGGTGGCGGAGATACAGGGGGCCACATTATAATTCTGCATGGATGCGTTAGACACGTTTCTGTACGAAAGAGTCCAGGTTGGGGGAGGTAGGGTGAACAGAATAGAGGGGGAAGGGCAGAGGCTGTGGCCCAGGCTGGCCCGGGTTCCTGTCCTGATACCCCACCACTTAGGGGCCAGGTGACCCCTCTTTGGGCCAGTTCTTCATCCATGAAAAGTGGAGAATGGGGATGTGAGGATGGGTAAGATAGATACCGAAACCACCAAGCTCAAATGGACCTATTTTTCCTGCCAAGAGGATCCCCGCCTCCTCCCCTGCCCAGTAAACAACCTGCCAGTGGTGGAAGCACCCTCATCTCTGCTGCTGGACTCCGGCAGGATTTCCACCTTGCTTGAATAGGAAGAAGCAGGCCAGGAGCCAGCTTCCTCCCTCCCTCCCTGAGTGCGGGGAGTCCCATCCAGTCCCATGGAGGGAGCCCCCCTGGCTTCCAGAAGCAGGCACAGGGCTGCTCCTTCCAGAAGGGCCAACCTGGGTGCCTCTACGTGCCCTGTGGGATCTGTGAGGCCCTGAACTGTTGAAACAGCTGAATTGGGCAACATCCTCCACTCATAGATCAGAGTCTGACTTTGAGTAGTGGTTACCAAATGTCTCAATTTGAAACAGACAGAAAAGACAAGAAATACTGTGGCAAACACGGAATTGGAAGACAAAACAAAAACTTTGTGTTCAACATTCCTTTAAACTCCCCTGGCACCCAGGGTGGGCAGAAGACCACACAGAGACCAGCATCCCAGCCTTCCTCTCTGATGCTCCCAGGCAAGAGGACTGCCTCTGAGTCTGCCCCACACCTCCCTCCCACCTTACCTCTATCCAGGTCGTGGCCATTCCTCACCCTCTTCGGCTTCCAGAAGGTCTGCTGTCTGCCACATTCCTGCAGCCCTCATCCTGGAGGGTCCACTGTGCCAGGAAGAGCCCCATGGTTGAGCACAGGCCCTGTGCTCTGACTTGCTCCACCACCACTAACTGGCCTCAGTTTCCTCATCTGCAAAATGGGGGGTTGTTTCAGTTGCTACCGTAGAAAATTGCACTTAGCCCAGTGACCGCACACAACGAGTGCCAGTATGAACTCAGCCCCTCTGGTCTGAAAGGAATGGGGTGGGGTAGGGTGGGGAAGTATTGAAAGAGGGAGAGGTCCTGAGAGGGGAGGGCTGGGAGAGGGAAGCAGATAGCAAGGTGTGGGGCGAGGGGGGCTAAGAGCCACTCTTAGGCCATCGTGTGGGTGGGGATGTGTTTGCAAATTGTAAGACCAGACTTCCTGTCCGTAATGTGTCCTGGGCTCCTGAGGAAAGTAGGACCTGGGAGAAAGACGGAGCTTACAGGACTAAAGCAAGAGAAGAGGCCAAGGCTGGGTGAGAGGTCATTACCTGGGGATCTGAAAGGGAAAGGAGGTGGAGAGAAGGCTGAGGTGCTACAAGGGCTGGAGAGGAAGGGAGAGGAGTGAGGGGCCTGAGAGGGAAGAGAGGGGAAGGGGTTGGGAAGGGGTGAGGGGTGAAAAGGGATTTGGGGGAGAAGATGTACTGGGGTGAGAAATGGGCTGGGAAGTTTGGGGAGCGAGGTCAGGGAAGCTGTGCTTGTGAACAAGGACCTGGGTGTGGGGGAGGGAGGATGGTATGTTTTGGGGGGCAGGGTGAAGCAGGGCTTCACTGTGCCTTTCCTTGTCCTCAGAGGCCCCTCCCCGGGGACCTGCTCTGTGGTGAGCTGCCACATGCCCCCGTAAAGCTATGAAGGAATCCGTCCCACCCGGTGTGGCTCTGGCTTCTGGTTTGGTGGCCACCTCTGCCTGGCGTCCGTGGGCCACGGGGACCGGCTCCTGGACATCCTCGCAGAGTGTCAACCTCAGATGGCCCCCGAGCTGTCCCTGTGGTGAGGCCGCCTCTGTGCAGCCCCACGGTTGGGAAAGCAATGCCCATGGTGCTTGGGAGACAGTGGACAGTCCTGCCAGTCGGTCACTCAACAAAAGCTGGAGGGGTCCTGGTGCCTGGGGCTCAAGGGTGAGACACGTCTTATGGGCACAAGAAGACTGTACCCTGGTTACTTACTAATGCCCTTTACTCACATAATCTCACATCACCTCTTACGCAGACCTTCAGGGATGCAGCCTCCCCGGGCTTCACCTCTGCACAGAGGCCATGTTCTCTGAGCTCCTTAGTCACAGACCCCTCTAGGGTCATGAAAACCCACCTTGGCTGATTACGAGGAAGACACACCGGACTGACAATAACTCACACGCTCTCCCTCATCCCTGGTTGCAGGACGTAACCTCAAGTGTAACTTCCTCATCTGTAAAATGGGAACAACTCCTCCTGCTTCATAGGGCTGCAGATAGGATTCAACAAGTTAATATACATAAGGAACCCAGCACAGTAAATAGTTGATAAATGTTAGCTTTAATTATAATTATTATAAAAACATGGCTAAAAGTGATACCGATCAGGGTTCTTGGCCTTCCCCAATCAAGAGAAATTGACTAGAGGCCAGACATGAAATTCAGGCAGGGCTTTATTGGGGCCCCTGCTGCAGCAGGGGGGAGCAAGAACAAACAACAGTTTCCCTGGCTTGCTCGCTAGCTGACAGGTGGGGCAAGCCTGTTCCTTATATGCGGTGAGGGTAGGGATGTGTCCAGAGGTCTAGCTGGAGGGGTGGCTTAGGTATTTTAGCTCCCCCTTAGGTGGTGTTGAGTGCAGGGGGCATGCTCAGTACCCTACTTTTGCTCCCAACATGCTGCTTTTGCTCCTGGATCTTCAGAAATGGCAGGGTTTTTTTTTGTTTTTTGTTTTTTTTGTCTTTTTGTATCTTTTGGGTCCAGAATTTGCCCCAACTGCCCATGCACACAGTTATTTTTAGTCGAATATAGTTACTCTGTATTTTGTAGCTTGAGGCGAGGTGGGTCCAGGTGCAAGCTTTGCAACACTGCAGTAAAGGGTCCCAGGTCCCAGGCATGTCTCGAAAGCAGAAGGCAAGGAGCTGTGTGGTGGTGGTGACGGGGCCTAAAAACGGCCTACAGCGGTGCTCCTCAGAGTGTGGTCCCTGGACCCCCAGCAGCAGCATCCCTGGGACCCTGTTAGAAACGCAGATTCTTGGGCCCCTGCCCCAGAGCTGCTGAATCAGAGATGAACAGGAGACTCTTTCACAAGCCCTGCAGGGGCTCTGGTGCTGGCTCGCTGGAGAACCCCCGCCCCAGGAGCTGCCTCTGGGAGGGAGCTGATGGGTCTGAACTGCAAGGTCCTCGGACGAGCTGGATCACACAGAGAGGATGCTCCGTCTTCCCCGGACTTCTCGCTTAGAAAGGCACCCATGCTGCCCCGCCCCTTCTTCCGTTTGGGAGAAGTGCCCCAAGTCACCCGTCGGGAGGACAGTTGTCGGGGACTGTGGGTGTCCTCGTTGAACCCAGTGTGGATCTATCCCTCAGCTCTCCCATGTGAACTCGCACAACAGCCTGGCTCTGAAAGTAAAAGACTGGGGGCCGCGAGAGACCGAACTGACTTCGCCACCCGATCACCTGCTCAGAAGTGAGGGCGCCTGCGCTCGGCTGGCTTTCGCTGAATTTACAGAATTTAACGTGAGGAGTAAATGCATCATGATAAGATACGTGGAACTGATTCCCTGATGCAGGGCTTCATGTAAGAAAGCTATCTGCTGAGCACAGAGGAGGAAAAGGTCACCCTTTCTGAAAACGGACAGAGCCGCCCCCCCAGGGTGGAGGCACATTTGATACCGTCTCTCATCAAAGATGGGGTTCTGTGGGAAGAACTTTCTAGGAACTTTGACCTAGTACCTGGAAACATCAACTTATTGATGGGAAGCACAGAATTACCACAAGGACACTTACAGAGCCTGTTTATTGCATAACTAGCAGGCACGAATTCCAAAACGATTTTACAACGCTTAAAGGGTTGAACAATAATTACAGGAATAGAATGTACAACAAACAGGAAAAATAAGTACAGAATAATGGGTGACACGGATAAAACACATTGGAATAAAAGGCATTTCATTTTTCCTATGCAGCATTTTCTTTTGTAAAATCAAGGTGACCTTCAACCAGGACAAGGAAAGAAGGAAAACTCTCTGCTTGGGGAGCTCAGGGTGGCTGCAGAGGACACTCATGCTGGTCTCACTCTGGTTCTGCAGCTTAAAACCACTGGAGGAATCGGAGGACAGCTCCTGAGTTGTGCGTTTATAGTTCCAATTGATGAGATGCTGTATTTGGTCTTTGGGCCCGATTCATTGTTCTTTGGCAAGTTAGAAGTATTTGCATGCCGAGGCAGAAGATGACTTCAGTTGAAGGAGCTCAGGGGTGGAGCCGTCTCCCCGCAGGAAGTGGCAAATGCCGGTTTCCTACCTCCGACCTCTCAGCTCCGAGGGGCATTTGAGGGGGCGGGGATTTGAGAATCAAGGGTAAGAGGATGACATTACAGAACGCAGACACTAGTGCAAGGCTGTGGAACCCATGTGCAAAAGACGGTGAACGACCGTTCAGACAAGGTGCGAGTTGTCCGCAGGCCCCGGGGACCTCTAACCCCGGCCTCTAAGGGCCGAGGAAACGGGCAGGGCACTTTGATGAGACGGATGAGCTGTGGCCCTCCTGTCACTCCACCTGGGAACTTCCTTCCCGGGTTTTGGCACTGTGGGTTAACAGAGCAACCTCCTGTCGTGTTCTCACAACTGGAAATGCTTTGGTGGTCCCCACGTTCCTTGACTTTCTCCAGGGGCACGAAACAGTGTCTTCCACTGCAGGTCCTGAGTGTTGGAGTGAAGACACCACTTCACCCACCGCAGGTGACTCATTATCCAGAAGCCCGTCCTCCCCGGGAGGCCAAGGGCACTGACTCTGGACTGCCGCTGGGCCTTTCCCAAGGAGCCCATGTAGGCCTGGCAGGAGGACACGTGTTTGCAAGGAAGAGGAGGGACAGCCTGGTACATGCAGCATGCAGAAAAGGTACTCAGACAATGCTTGAACTTAAGGTAGAAGACATTCCTCGAGAAGGCGTCCCCTCAGCATCCAATAAGAGCATGGCACTTAGGTTTGTGCAGACAAGTCTTGGAGATGTGGACCCTTTCCCCACACTACTCAGTGCAGCAAAAGCCGGCGAAAGCACCCGCTCACAGTGACTTAGTAAACCAAACACCACTGCGGTGCTCCTCTCTGACAGCATTCGGTCACACTACAAAGGTGTTTGTGAATCAAACAGTTCTGTGAAAATACAGGCTTATTGAGGATGTTTTTAGGCAACTTTGATTATTTTGACTTTTTCACGTGTGTGAACGAGCACTATGGGACAGAAAAGATGGGTGAAACAAGGACTAACAGCAACTGATCACAGGGTACGGTGGCCACGCTACAGGTAAGGCTCAGAGGCTAAACCGGGGGAGACCAGGGAAGCCAGGCCCTCACACTACACAGCAGAGCTGTGAGCTGGCAGCCTAGAGGCCGAAGCTCACCCACACGTGTGCCATGAACACTTTTAGATGAGTGGCGAACATTTACAAGTGGAGAGACGGCACAAAAAATATCTGGTGTCTCCTGACAAATCAAAGCTCCAGCAACCCCAGGCCCACTTTTCCACATGGCAGCCTGAGTGGAGCCAGGGAGCTGCTGTGACCACTGATGTGCTACGGGCTCCCCCACTGTCCCCTGCCCTGGGCACCTGGCTCGCTTCACTCACCAATGTCAGTACCACTTGGCCCCTCTGGTCTAGGTCAGGGTCTGAGCCACACCCACACAAAACTGCGGTAACAAGCAGGAAGGAACAGGCTTTAGCTTTTAGAACAACAAAGCTCTTCTTAGTAACTTAAAAGGCTCAGTTGAGATTAACTTAATCTCGGTATGTTCCAGAATTTACACCTGCATGCTTTCATAGTTTTGGGATAGTGGGGAGTCAGCGAGAGCACACCAGGGAATTCTTGAAAGGTGATGTCTAAAGATTTTTTTTTTTTGATGTGGACCATTTTTTTTCAAGTCTTTACTGAATTTGTTACAGTATCACTTCTGTTTTATGTTTTGTTTTTTTAGCCATGAGGCATGTAGAATCTCAGCTCCCCAACCACGGATCGAACCCACACCCCCTGCATTGGAAGTCCCTTGAAAGGTGATGTCTAATTGTGAAGTACCAGGGAGATGATGGAAGAGAAGCGAACTCAGGTGATTGTACACATCTTACCTCATAAGAAGTCCTTAAAGGTGGCGAGATATGCGAAGCAGATCGTGTGGGAAGGCTGTAGGCGGCTAGAGGAGTAAGGGGAGCAGATCATTGCTCCTGTCATCGTTTATGGTAGTGCTATCTGAATGGGGAGGGACAAAATTAGTTACGGCTTGTGGGACTGAGGCTCCGCAGAGTGTGCATAATAACACAGCCAAGGGACACACGACAGGGAGCATGAGTGCTTATCGGATGCCATGGAGACTTCAGGATGATAGTAAAATAGAAATAGACAGAAGATAGGATCGAAAAATTAGATGACAGAACATCTAATATGATAGAACAGTCAAAAGAAATTGAACACTTCATTGTTTCCTTCCAAGAGAGATTGTTACACTATTTTTAGAAAGTGGCGAAGTCCTTTCTCTAACATGCCTGCTTGGAGATACCCCAAACTTAAGAGATTCTGCAGTAGAGGCTGGAAAATCTGCTTATTGCACAATACTTGATAGGGAACAGACAATGTTGATTTTTTTTTTTTAACCCAACTCTCTCCAGAGAATGTTTCAGTAAAACTCTCACTTATAGTTTTAGCCACAGGCAAGGAGTCTGAAGGGATGGAAAAGTTCTAAAATACTTTAAACAATGAAGATCTGCTTTTGGATATCTATGATCATTAACTTGACGGTCATGGACAGCACAACAGCACGTCAGAAGGTAAACTGGCAAACAGGCACAAATAAGGCAAGTGGGTTAAATTAATAGTTGAAAATTTGTTAGAAAACATGCAAAAATAATACTGAGTTTTCTTTTAAAAAGTTTTAAATTTTCATTAAACGTTTGTTTCTGTAAAAATCGGAAGAGTTCCATGTCTAAATTGGAAACCAGACTTAGAAAAGCCTCAAAAACAGAAGGGCCGGGCCAGCCCTGCCATTCAGTTGTTGTTCTCTTTGGTAGTGATGGTGACCAGCTGTTTGGCGGCCTTGGCGATGTCGTACGCACACTGGATGACCTGCTGCGTGACCAGCTGGATGTCCGTGGGCGGGACCGTGTCGCCTGGGAGGGTCTTCTTGCACTCCGACTGGAGTCGGTAGGCACTGGATGTCAGTAAGCGGAGGGAAGTCCTCACCATGTCGGACCTGGGTTTCTAAACAGAAAAACACAGGCATTCGCCATGAACTGCAGGGTGGATGTATCCGAGAGCAGGGACAAGCATTCCTCAGAAAACAACTCAAGCTATTCCACAGTGAACAGCAGTTTTGTCCAGCACTTTTTCACTGAGGGTGCTTGGAACATTGCAGGCTTGGCAACCCACAGTGTGGCGGATGCTGAAGGCTGTCTCAAAGGTCAAAGTGCGTGCAGTGCATTTAGTAGTATGCATTTAGTAGTGCTATACGGAAGTGGTTTTTGAAAAATATTAATCCGCTTGGGTGAAATATTCCAGATAAAATTTCATTGTATTAATGCTTTACCTTTCAGCATTTGGCTTGTACATTCTTGTCTTACTAAACCCAAATCAATACTCATGTAGCACAAAAAATATTTCAAAGCCCTATATGGCTATTTGCATATTCAAAACTTTCTGTGCTACAAAAAGATTAATATAATGTAAAGGTCATAAAGAAATTTCTTACGGTTCATTAAAAGGGATCTGAACCAAGTTGGTAGGGAGTGACTTACTTTGGGGAATAATGCTGCCATTTCTGTAACAGCTACGTGTATCCTCTCTGAGCAGGGAATATAACTGCAAGAATATTGAAGAAGTTATTCAAAGACACTGAAAATAATTCAGAGACAGAGAATACTCGGCTAAGAACAGGTCCCATTTACATTCCCGTAACAAAGGGGTTGAGGCCATGGCCAACCTGCTGTGGATCCCACATCAACAGGAGGCGCTCTGTGATAAAGCAAGGGGCCCCACCCTTTCTTGAAAGTTCATTCCATCAGACAAAAACAGTCTCCAGGTATGAATGTAGGCAACGTCCACTACCAGCCAGGTGGAGCCACAGAACAGTTAGTCTGTAAAGATATCTACACCTCCTCAAGGTGGTCATTCAAATTAAGACTGCCTACATTTTAATTAAATCATTGCATCTCAAGAAATTGGTTTGAATTATACCAAAATGCCTTCCAATTGGGAATTCCCGACTTTTACCTTTATGAGCAGTTAGAAACATACACCATGTAATAATAAAAACACCAATGCACAGGAATTATTTAACTTGTAAATGTGAAGGGGCAACAACCCATCTGGTGACAAAGACCCTCAAAAAAAGGCAATGTCCACAGCAACCACTGTATCAGCCACAAATGTTTCTTGAGCATTAACTGAGATCCACACCTAAGAGTTTTATGTTTTGCTGGTTATGGTTTTCATTTTGACCCAGAAATATAATTCACCTTTTCCTCCTGCTACATAGAGGAGACATTTTTCCTAAGGACATCTCTCAAAAACTCACTCATTACGACATATTTTAGGAAGTCCTCAATAAGCCACGAAAGAAAGCACATGCAGATTAATGACAAAGTCCTCCTCCTTCTCTACCAGAGGGAGTTCATGTTCACAACTTATCTTTCCTTGAAAAGGCTTTTGTGCATAATATGTAGTAATTCCTGGACTGTGTAATTGTGTGTAAGAGAGAAAGACAGAAACAGAGACAGGCAGGGAGTGAGGCTAGAGGCTGAGGGGATGGGACCAGGCTGAGGGAAGGTCAGGGGCTGTGGGGAGCTTGCTCAGCCCAGGGGACCAGGACTAAGCCTGACCGTGCCTGCATGGGCTACTGGTGCACTTAGGATGAGCATAAGCAATGGGTATCGAGAGGAGAAAACAAGAGAAAAAGGCATGGATTTAATTCGTATAAGGCAAGATTATAAATGAAACTGTCGGGACTTCCCTCGTGGCGCAGTGATTAAGAATCCGTCTGCCAATGCAGGGGACACGGGTTCGTGCCCTGGTCCGGGAAGATCCCACATGCCGTGGACCAACTAAGCCTGCGTGCCACAACTACTGAGCCTGTGCTCTAGAGCCCGTACGCCACAACTACTGAAGCCTGTGCACTCTAGGGCCCGTGCTCCGCAACAGGAGAAGCCAGTGCAATGAGAGGCCCGCACACCTCGACGAAGAGCGGTAGCCCCCGCTCGCCACAACTAGAGAAAGCCCACGCGCAGCAACGAAGACCCAATGCAGCCAAAAAAAAGACAAAGTGTCTCAGATATGCAAGGAACCAGAGATTTTAAAAGAACACTGAACAATTTATAAAATATAAATTCTCTAGACCAATTCTAGTTTAAACCAAAAGAGTGAGTTGATGATTAAAAATCTCTGCATCATTCTCTCATGGTTCTTACAGAAAACAGATCATGACATACATTGAATGGATATCTTAAAAAAAAAAAAAGAAACTTCCCAAATTGTACCAAGCACAACATATTGTGTGTGATCTTTGAAGCCAGAAACAGCTCCAGGGCAGATATTTATATTTTTGACAACCAACAAAGAGAGAAACTTAATGTAAGCATAGTTTTTGGTTGCTGTTTGAAATATGAGCAAGGCACTTCTGAGCTGGGGGAAATGAGAAGTGAAGCATGTTGTTCAATGGTGGGAGAGCCCCAGGGAAGGAGTTCACCCTGTTATCACGGTGCCTTGATACGTTTGAGGTGTGAAACGTTTTGCTTTATGTAATGTGGTAATGAAGTTACCTGTTGCCAAGGCTGTGGTGCTGAGCAGAGGAACTCCACACCTGTAGCGTGAGGCAGGAAGGGCGTGTGATAAAGAGGATGTCCGGGGGTGGGGGGGAGATAAGCAGCTATCTAATTTTCGTGGAAGGAGGCTGAGGAATTATGCAGGCTCCTCTTTTTCTCTGAGGAGCCTCCAGCATTCCATCCATGAAGACTAGCTCTGCTCCTTCAGTGAACACTGACCACTCCTCTCCTACTGAGGGGAATAATGACACTGGGAGAAGTCTGAGCCATACAGCAAAACGGGAAAGGGTAGAAAGTGGGGAGGTGAGCATGGCAGTGCGAGGGACACGGAGAATGCAAAAGACACTGGTGCATCTTTTCACAGAAGAGAACAGGAAAAAGAAGCAGCAGTACTGTGTTCCTTGAACAACTTTTGTTCATGCAAAGGCACGGAGAGAAGTTCTTCACTGAAGCCCTAAACTTTGCTGACCTAATGAAAAAAATGAGATTGTTCTTGGGTTTTGATGAAATTTTGCCACTTTCATAAACTCAGTGGGATGATGTTAAATGTGTCATGACTGTGTCTGGAGCAGGCCAGCTGCGTGAGACTACGATACCACCTGCAACAGCTAACAACTTACCAGAGAACAGAGGGGTGAGTTAGAACGAGAGCCGGACCCTTCTCTGCAGTAAGAAATAACTCTGCAAGATATGGTTCTGCCCAGAGTGAGCAGACTCTTCATTCAGGAGCAGAGAATGATCTGGGTGACAATTAGATCAACTTTTCTAAAAACCACTTGCTTCTTAGACGTGCACATGCACGAGGGAAAAAGGTAAGAAATCAGGTTCATTTCAGGATACCTTCTATGGCAGATTTCTCCCCAGCTAAGGAGGCCACAGACAGCAGTGTGGCCAGGAGAATGTGTTGTCAGTTTTGAGGTAGCTTCTTTCACCTCAAGAACTGGGAATGTCACTACCCCAAATACGCCGCAATTCTATCTCTAGAGGCAGCTATATTCAGAGCACTTCATAAGAAGATGAAAGATTAAAACTACTACATAAAAAAAAGACAAATCTGTTTTTAAGCCTGTTACATAAACCTGAAATTTTCAACAACTTTTGAAGTGAGCATATGAAAAAAAAATCCCCGTCTATAAGGGAGCAGCAGCATCTCTTCCAGAGCATGTGCACATGTTCTGCCAGGCCGGATATTCAAGCCCCCTTACCTGTCGTGTTTATTTTCTTGGGCTGCTCTTAAGAGCTCCTGTATGTTTTTAGTGATCTGTTCAGTCTTCCGGATGACGTCTTCGGTGCTGGGGAAGGCGGGGCTCGGGGCCGTGTGGGGCTCTGCCACATCTGGGCCTGAGCCATCACCTTGCCACACTGTACTTCTTTGCCTTCCCTTCCTGCTTGACCTGTGAGCATTGAAGAAGTGGTTAAATGTGACAGGTACTGATCAGCTGCCTCTCTGCTTCTAGGAGCCACTGCATGTGCATGTGCCGAAGGCATGAGTGGGCTGCTTTTGTGGTTTCCTTTATCCTGTCTGGCAGGAGACTCAGGGTAAGGCTTGTTCATCAGCAGGCAGCCACAGTTCATAGGGAGGCTGTTTCATTCTACCACGGGGGTGGACAATGATGACCCTCGTAGGAAGGCTAAAGATGGGGAAAGGGAGGGAACAACCGGAACAGGGAGGGTGTGTGGTTATGAAGCCACCCTAATCGAGCCAATTCCTTGGGATACAAATGCAGGATATAACCTAACGCTGACTCGAAAATGAAATGGAGAACTGACTTTAAGCACATTACAGAGACTCAGAGATGAGTCTAACCCGCTGGTAAAAGGAAAAAAGGTCCCTGTGGCAATAATGTGAGATGGGAAGAGGTGTGAACTATGAACTTATGCCTTAACATCTGAGGACCTTATGGGTCTGAAAACAGAGAAGCGGGTGCAGGTGGTGAAGTGTGCCTCCTGACCACGCTGCTCGGTCTCTGGTTGAAGAGCCTAGCCCCAGGGCATTCTTCCTGCACATGTACCCCAAGTCATCCAGGTCCCTGTCATTGGGAGTGTTGTCATAGTCACTTTCAGGTGTGCTGTTCTGCTTCTCCAGCCTGGATGCCTACAAGAGAAAAGGCGACCCCATTAGTTGAGAGCACCAGACACTTCTTGGGTGCCTTCTCAGGAATTGTTACCTGTCAGGCTACGTGGCCTTCATGCTCCAGATCTCATCTGGGACGGGGGCCAATGCTTTATTAAAAATTTAGGAACAGGGAATTCCCTGGTGGTCCAGTGGTTAGGAGACGGTGCTTTCACTGTCCGGGGCCCGGGTTTGATCTCTGGTCAGGGAACTATGATCCTGCAAGCCGCATGGCGTGGCCAGAAAATTAAAAAAAAATATTTTTTAAAAATTTAGTAACAGATGAATAGTGGATCCAGAAACGGTTTCTTTCCTTCTCTGCCCCATTTTCTTCTTTGCTTCTTAGCTGCTCCATACACAGATCCCTGGTACAAACTAACAGACATGCAAGGCAACGCTTACGTTTAGCTCTCTGAGGAGTATGGAGCTTAACTATAATATAATGGGGCCCATTTAAGAAGCAAATGGGTCCGCACATATATCCATAGATGTCAGCACTGGGAGTTGCCTGCAGATTAGCTAGTCTAATACCAGATGGGAAAAGGAAGGGCCAAAAGAGCTGGGGGTCACCCCCAAGGCCAAAGAGTCAGTAGAAAACCTGGACTAAGAACCTGGGCTTCCTGTCCCCAGCTACCTCCAATACCCCACACCTGGGGCCCTGAGGACCACCACTGCCCACAACACAGCTCTCCAAGGACTATCCTCAGAGACGGCTTGTGTGAGCCACACAAGGAAACCAGAAACCATTCATTCATTGCCACACGTTGTTTGTGAACCAAAATGGATTAACCCGGTGTGACACTTGGTTTCCAACCCCTTTCCCCTGTCTCCCCAAACATCTATCTCTTAAAACATAAAGATACGGTGCAACAAAAATGGGACACAGGAACCCTACAACTGTTTTGAGCAAATGGCAGCACTGCTAAGGACAGGGCCTTCGGGGGTGATAACATTTGAAGGGGACCACATTCCTCTGAAGGGGACTATGTTAGTTCTGGAGTATTTAATACAAAGGATCTCCCCTCAGTATTTATTTTACCCATAGTGCTTGGGAATTTCTTCATTTGAACAGAAATCAGTGGAAGCTGATTTAAAACCTAAATTGATTACCAATTGCAAAAGACAAATATGAGCTACTTCTAGCTCTGTAACTTGAATTTAATCCAAGTTAATCAAAACATGTGCCTAAGGAATTTTATTGTTGCTGCAATAAAATGTGGCTAAAGATATAGAGCCTGTAAATTCAGAGCCCTGTTTAAACATACGGAGACCCTGTAGCTTCACTCAAATGAATGGCTCCCCTAGAGTGAGTCAGTTAAGTAAGTCTCCATAAAGTTTAATTATTTGCTCCTTCCTGATAATGCTGCTTGGCCCTCTGAAGGCCCTATGCGGGCGGGTGGGCAGGCAAGCAGGCAGGCAGGCAGGCGGGCGGGCAGGCGGGCGGGCAGCCCTGAGATGGGGAAAGGCTCCTTATTCACACCACGTGTTGCTTACTATCCCCATGACCCTTCTCTGTCCTCTCCCAGGGAGAACACTCTTTCTCTGTCTGCTGAGGTCTTTCATGTTTCCCCCAAATGCTCTACTTGGTCCCAGCCACTTAACGTAAGACACTTGCACTGGGCTCCTAAAGTTCAATACGAGTTCGTACTGAAACCACTCAAATACATCTGGCAAATGACTGAAAATGTTGGCCTGCAGCTATAAAGAGAGTCTGTAAAGCTAAGTTCTGTAAAAACCACTGTAACATTTAAGATCCCCTTTGTTTGTATCTCCTACCAGCAAGCAGTTCTGCTTCACTTGCTGCTTTTGGTTTGGCTTTATGGATCAATCAGTGAGTTACTGGCTACTGGCTATCTACATGGAAGACCAAAGGCAGGCAGGGAACAGTGAAACCAGGCTCTTGCAGAGATGACCTCAAAAAACAGAACAAAACAAAAAACAAAAGACAAAACAAAACAAAACAAAAAAAATCTTCTTACCTTTCACAGTGAATGTCTGACTAATAAATTTCTTTTCCTTTAGTTTTTATATATACATACACACACAGAAATGAGTGTGTGTTTGTGTGTGTACATGCACATACACAGCATAAAATGGAACGTAAAAACTTTGCATTTAAATAATTATTCTGGGACATTTGTCCAGAGCTGCTCCGGTGGAAAAAGCTAGAAAACAGAATTAAACCCAGAAAAATCCCACCCTTTTATAATGGATCTTTTTGCCTTCCTTGATGTAAATTTGATAATTACAAATCAAATGCATTACCTCCACAATGATCAAAAGTACCAAGTTTCATTGAAACATTTTAGAAGAGTAATGACTCATATATCTAATAAAAGTACTCAGGAAATGTTTCTCAAATACAGAAAACAATGTACAACAATAACCACCCAGGAAATCCGTTACTTACATTAAATCCTTCATCATTATCAACAAAAGCATATTTCAGGATTTCAAATTAGTCAGCATTAATTTTATGAAAATTATTATAAACATGCAGAACTAAGGTCTACTAGTTAAAAGTGCTGCTCTCTCAAAGCTGTTAATAGAAAAGTTACCTTATAGCTGGTGCTGGTTCAGTTTATTTAATAGATTGGTAGTTTTCTCCGCATACAGACATGCCATAAGAGCCTAACCTCACGATGAAGCTGTCAGGAGCAATGAGCATCACCCGTTTAAATGGCTGGTATAAAACGCTGTCTCAGTAAGCAGTCCTTGCAATAATTCTCAAAACTACCAAAAAATTTTTAAAAACTTTCACAGTGGACAAAAAGAGGTTTACTTGACTCTTAGCAACAACATTTCAAGTAAGATTTTCTATTTAACTGCCCCTTACTTTAACTGAAATACTGTAATATAAACAGTGCAGTTCAATTTCAGAACTGCTCAGAAGATAGTAGCATATGTCAAGAGGTTTTTTTAAATAGATTACCTCAGAAGTGCAGAAAAGAACCCCCAGGGCCTCCACGAGCCATAAGGCACTGGCAGTGGGCAAGATTCTCCATCGTTCCTGCCGATGTGGAGGGAACGGACAAAGAGCAGTGCAAACCCCCCTGGTCTGTAAAGGTGGTCCCTCACCCACACCCACCTTCCCTGCTCTCACTTTAGCCACACTGCCCTTCCAGTAAAAAACAAAAGAGCCAGGGCTTCCCTGGTGGCGCAGTGGTTGAGAGTCCGCCTGCTGATGCAGGGGACACGGGTTCGTGCCCCGATCCCGGAAGATCCCACATGCCGCGGAGCGGCTGGGCCCGCGAGCCATGGCCGCGGGGCCTGTGTGTCCGGAGCCTGTGCTCCGCAACGGGAGAGGCCACAGCAGTGAGAGGCCCGCGTACAGCAAAAACAAAAACAAAAACAAAAACAAAAACAAAAACAAAAACAAAACAAAAGAGCCAGGACCTGAATGCAGGTCTGCAAAGCCTGTGCTCTGTCATGACTTTCCCAGCTTGCTGCCATGTACTCTTCATGCATTAAACTGTTTTTTAAACTGACAGTGCCTTTGGGAGCAGGGAGGTCACTTAAGTCCCCAGGACCCTTTAACTGACTTTCCAAAAGGCTGGGTGTGGACAAGGTGCTTGATAAATACTTGCTGCCTGGCTACTCTAAAAGGAGCTTACCTGTATCATGTGCTGTTACTGGGAATGTAAATTACACGTCGGCAAGCTGGACTTGACCAAAGATCAAAGTGAACAGCTTCGTACTAACAGGTGCCTACACCTCCAGTGCTGCCATGTGTTGCTATCTGGATGCAGAACGCAGGGACTGCAAAACCTTGGTTTGTCAAGTAAGGTGCTGAGGTAAAATATGTCAAGAGGTAATAAAAAATAAAGAGCACGATGTCTTAGTGTTTCCGTTAGTCCAAATACACTAGTTCTCTGAACAAATTTGGATAGATTTGCCCTATTGTAATATTTAGCCAGCAGCCAGCTAATTTTCTGATTGTTTAAAAAGACAGAATGCTCAGAATCAGTGTTACAGGGTGAACTGCAGACTGTGTTAAATGTCACGTGAGACTGAGCAATGTGGAGTTCGAGGAGATGGAGCCCGCCTCCTGCAGACATGCATGCGTGTGTGAGTGCTGAGAGCTGAGACACCAGGAGGGAAGCGCTTGCCTCATGCAGGACAGAGAGCAGTTAGCGGAGGGAGGGAGGGCTGGGAGAAGCACAGAGCGCCAGGAGCGCTGCCCCTTCTCCAGAGAGCAGAGCATTCAGAGTGTACTTAACCCTTCGGGCGCTCTCGTCCCTTGACCAGGAAAGTGTGGAGGGGAAGGAAGGCAGAGACGAAGAGGAGGTCACAAGCGCACTCCTCCCAATCTGGAAGGGGAAAAAGAAACACACTCGGGAAAACACAAAACAAACAAAAAACCCCACCTCCTACCCTGGCTTCAGCCCAGGTTTCCCAGAAAAGTATCCTGAAAAGCAACTCACTACACACATGAGATCAGTGCTGAAACTTCCATGCTAGCCAATGACAGATCCCTAGAGATGTTTAATCCCTTAGTGAAATGCCTCTCGGAAATTACTTGGAATTTAGAAGGCTACTTTTCTATGAGGGAAAGACAATACCTAGCGTAATTTGTCAAATTTGCCAATGTTTCTTTTTTTTTTTAATAGATAGCCTTAAAGAAATATTTGTTTTTTAACCAGGACAGATGATATGAAATGAAAAACTATACAGATGATTTAAAGTTGGTATACACTATCAATCTGCTCCTTAGTACAGATATAGAACTTTTACAATAATAAGACGTTCTTACATTTTAAATGTTTCTAAAATAAAAAAGTACATTGTGAAAACTAACAGAGTGGCTTTTCCTAAATTTTGTTTTCAGTTATACAAAAATAAGATTCTTAACTTAGTTCAATGGCATTCCCATTACACCAAATGTATCAAATCAATTGCTTTAGAATGTTCAGCCCAAACAACTTAAAAAGTTGAAGTAGTAGACTCCCAGTTACAATATAACAACACTGTAATTTTACCACATTAAAGCTTGACAAAATTAAACTAGGGCTTAATTTCCTAGACCATATCCTTTACTTTCTATTTACTCTGAGAATTATTTTGGAAATTCCTGTAAGAGTGGACTGAAGAATGACTCTGACATTCAAAAAGATAAATATTACTCTTTGAGAAAACATCACATAGGTTCAAAATGCCTGCAACATTTTGTCAAAACATAGGTTTTTAAAAACAAATTAATCCCCAAGAAATATAATATTTGAAACCCTCACAACACAATAGTTATTCCACTGTAAAATAGGAGCATTAGTAGCCTGTTACAGAATACGATCTTTGGAATTTAACGCTTGTAAGGTCGATATAGAATTCTTACATCTCATTCTTATAAACTGAAAAAGCAACACTTTCTCCACGCAGGGAGGAGGATGCAGCTAAGCAGGCACACTGACCACAGGTGCAGGGGCTGCGGAGGCCCAGAGGCTTCCAGACCTGGCCTGCATGCCCAGGCCACAGACGCCACCCGCTCCACTGGGAGGAGCAGAGGCGGCGCCTTGAATTCTCAGGGCTCCTGTAAGGGGGCACATGTCCGTCTACCTCGAAGAAGACGGTACTCACTGCCGCTGGTAACCTTTATAATTTGCTTTTGTTTTTGGAAATAGGGAAGGAAGCTTGTTACCAAAAAAGTTCCAGTAGTGGCTGGCTGGGAAAGATATTATGGGTACGGGGGAGAAAAAGGGGAGAGGGGCTGAGCAAGAGCCAGAATCCCCAGGGTCGTTGGAAAACTTTCGGCCAGTGGCCCTGAGTGCTTGTGGGAACACCGCAAGCACCTGTCGACATGTTAATACAGCAAACACAGGGACGACTCTTGTAGCCCAATTTGGCAAAGCAGAGACTGGGGATCTGCAGGTTCAGAAGAGGGAAGGCGGGAGTCAGGCTGGACAGAGAGTGAAAAGCAGAAGCGCCAGTGGTGTTACTTACGTGCGCAGGGAAAGGCTGGAGTCTCGTCCTGCTCTCCTCGGGGTGGTTCACTTCTCCCATTGGGAGATAGGGTTTCTGACCTGATCCCGTCTCGTACATGGACATGGGCCTACTGCCCCGGGCAGATGGACGTCTCTTTAAAGAAGAGTGGTTGGAAGTGTCTGTGTACTCAGAATCAGTTTGCACCTGATATATATTGGTTGTGGCCTGTTTCCTGAGGTTCGAATTTTCACTCTGGAGTGTCTGAAGCTGAAAGACATGTTTGGCAGTGGGACTGTGTTTTTCTATAGCAAGCAGAAAAAGCAAACACCAAGTAAACGCATACAACTACCAGCTTTAACAATAAGAACAGTAACAGCTCGCTGGGTTGAAAGTCAAAGGCAACTACAAACCAAAACTCTTTCTTCTAGAATGAGTGAAACGCAATCAACTCACTTTGTCACTTAAGCGAATTAAATAGCTAATTTCTGAATGTGAAAAAGTTGCAGTTTGGACTTTTTAAAAGCAAACTGTCTAACCACGTAAAAATTGGTCATGGTGGGCCTGGGAAATGTTTGCAGGCAAGCTGCCCTCTGGATTATTCTAAGGCTGTTTCAAGCAAGAGTTTGAGATCATTAAGACATCACTCAGGTAACTTGCTTTTCAAATGAGCCCTGAGCAATTTGCAAATGCCAAAAATGTCAGCAGACACCATGGAAGCAGCACAAAGATAACTAGAGTTGCTTTGCAAAGCAAGAAAGACAGTGAAATTCAGCTTACGAAAAATCAGATGAACTACTGCTTCCCAAAAAGCCAACAAGAAAAAATAAGATCAACAAGTTTTTATTACATAATACTCTTTAAAATTCCAAACAATTTAGCAGTTTTTTAAAAAGAGAGGGAACCAGATCTTGGTTAAGTTTGCTATATTAACATATCACGAAGAAAACCGGAGACCTATTGAACTATCGACATCTTCATCTGAACGCTCCACGTAGTGCGCGCTGCCCTCTGGTGATCGGTCATCTTTCAGCCAGGGCCGGAATACCTGGCCTCTCTCTCCTTTGGCTCTGCCGCCCAAAAATGCAACGGTGGTGGTGTCAGCTTTAAACACTCTAATCTGCCTGGCACCACCCCGTTTGAGTTAGAGGCTGTCACTTGGAGACCCTGAATGCTCTTTCCATTCCTTACATGCAGGCTGCTTCATGGTGCTGGATTAGAGTTAAGGGATCAGCAAGGAACCGAGTTACTCTTTAGCATCTGGCATTTTAAACACAATTAACTGAGTCCAGGCTGCACAACGTCCTTCCCCTCTGGTGCTCCTCCATCTTCCAGGACATTTTATAAGCTGGGTGTGGTGTGCGTTCAGCTGTCTACTCTTTGACAGAGATTGTAAAATGTGACCAAATTCCCCACCAGGGCCAAGGCTTAAGTCCACAAGCAACTGTGTTTGCACCAGGAGATCATTACTTTTTCAATAGCAAGCCCATTCAGTGTTAGGAGTTACTTTCAATTTCTATTTTAGAAAAGCACCGATCTGTGAAAAATACACCAATAGTGGCTGCTCCTCTTCATTAATTAGCATCTTTTCCAAGCAACTGTTAAATGTGAAAGATCAGACACAAATCATGCTACTTCGTCAACTATATATATTAAAAAACTTTACCTAACTTTGAAATAAAATCAATGCATCTTTGCTAAATAAACAAGTTCCACATACTTTATATTAGTAGTGCCAAACTTTTGTGAAAGTCTGATTTACTGTCTTTGCAACAGAAATACTCTCATTCTCAGTTTTCTCAAAGCGTGATCCCTAAGAAAGGATAGATTGCTTCTTCACCAGAAAGGCTTTCAGGGCGTAACTTATATCTGCAACTCCCTTTCCAAAGAAAGAACAGCTGCAAAGTGACAAGCAGCTACTGAAAATTCCTACATTCCAGGAAACAGACAGGCATAAAGTGCCTGTCAAAACTACTTATTAGGGAACCCATATTCTACAATGAAATGGTCAAGGTCCAACCAGTGAGGAGCATAACTGACACATGGTCCTCAGTGTAGGACTGGGGGATCTGGTCACAGGCTTGTGTGTCTATGTGAAAACCTCTTAGAGTATTTTAGACAAGGTCTTGAAATCTTAAACTTTATCTTCACACTTTTCACTCTAAAACATCCAGCCTGGATTTTGCTTGAATGTGCTTTGATGACCACTAGTTCCTGGTCTCAATTTTTTAAAATTTTAGTACTCTGTACTTAGCGAGATATCCTCAGATAAATCTGAATGGTGCTTATCTTAATAAGAACCAGACTACACTTTTTTTGTCTGAAAGGAGTGTAACAGGGCATGAAAAGTTATAGATAATAGGTTCATAAATCAAAAGCATTTCTAAGAATTGAGGAGATAATCCATGAGCAACGGCAAATAATTCCACTCTGCATTTCTTAAAGGAGCTTGAGACATTTGCTTTCAGAGATTTGAGGTTATCTCTGGTGATTTCTACAAATACTAAAAGGAGAATAATAAGAATAAAAATGGTGATGCTTAGCAGACTGATTTGCAGTGGCAAGGTCAGTATGTTTCAGAAAAAGTCACCTCAAAAAATGCATTAGTTCAATTAATGAGACAAACTGTAATTCATTAAACAAAAGATATTTCAGAAAAGACAGAAAAAGTGCAAGCCCTGTGTGCTATGGCAAAAAGGCACTTTGTCTGTCTTGTTCATGGCTGCACACCAGCCAGTGACAGGGCCAGGGTGGCACAGAACAAGTGTTTGATTAAAATCTGATTGATCTTCAGGCATTCTTGTCCCCTTCTATTATAGGTATTGAGGCCATATATCTCAAAACGTCTCCAAAAATGATCTAGAACTCAAAAGAATCCTGGACCAAGCCGCAGGCAAGGGTGCACTGCAGTGTTTTTCCCTGACAAGCAGAGGGGCATGGACCTCTTCTTAGATCTTCAGCCTTCCTTTAGGAAGCACCATTGAAAAGGGCCCAGCCACAAATGAGGTGTACCATGTCCTCTGTTCTTGATAATGATTTTGAAGCATCACTCTTCAAATGATAGTAGGAAGACACAGATATATACTTTGTTTTGTTTCTGTTTAAGGAAGTGTACAGAATCTCATTTTGTAGAGCAGTGAATGATGGGAGCAGTACCCACAAAGTCTCGGGCAGAATTTAGAATCTTTCCACTTCTTCTTCTTAGCATTCTTATAGAGAGTTATATACGTAATCCCCTCTGAAGCATATTCCTTGCTACTATTAGCCATACTTTTTTTAGAGATAGAGATTAATATATTTATATATTTCTAACTCTCTCAAAAGGCGGCAAACAAGGAAATGCCGAGCAAATGAAATTGTTTCTTACCAGCGTACAGTTCTCGCTGGTGCAAACGCAATGTTTTCTTCCATTTATTGAGTACCTATTCTGTGGCTCTGAGGACATGATAAATTAGTGGTAATTACTGGTGAAAAAAAAGCGGGGCTGTGGGACTGGGCTGCCAGGGCAGGGGTGGGTAATATCTTAGACTAGAGTGAACAGGGACAGTACCCCTGTGTGGCATGGGGTTTGGAATGCGGATAAACACATACACCTGTCCTGGGCTTTCGTCTGCACTGTCTTCATGGCGTGATTATTCTTTAGAACAAGCAATAAATAGGAAGAATCACATCCATGGAGTGGGGTCTAGCTTCCCAGAAAGCACAGGATAGTGCAAGGGTTTCTACAACTGACACAAACACTTAATAGGCTGTAATGTTTTCCTACCTGGGAAACTTACACTGGATTTATTTCTAATCAAAGCTACTTCATTTAAAATATCCAAAATACATACTGCTTCCAAAAAGACAGCTTGGCCCAAAGATTTTTAGATCTGTGTTTCTTCCCTCTGACCACAAGCATCATGCCTGGGATTCTTCCTTATACTATGGGGTTAAAGAGCAACCATCCTGGCATTTATTGACATGTTACCTTTTTCTGCATAATTCTCAGCTCGTCACTCAAGTTGTTATTCACCTTCATTAGCTGTTGTATCTTGGCCTCAGAAGCCACTAGAGCGTTTTTGACCTCCATAAATTCCTGCACAGTGACTGGTCCATCTGATAAATCTGAATCTAGGCTCTAAAAATAAATTGGGGAAAATGTTCACAATCTGAGACGATGATAACATTCAAGACTAACTGCTAAAGAATTTCAAATTCTGACCATGCCAGCTGGATCGCAAAGTTAATCAAACCAAATCAAGGCTTCTAAGCGTAATGCAAAAATAAAACATAAAGGTAGGGCTACTAAAGTATTTGAAAAATTTTAAAGTCAATATTTTCTAATAGATCAGACAGAGGGGCTACAAATCTATTCTGACAATGAGTATGCAGATCTGTCTTGTCTGCCTTTCTCTTGCTCATTCATGTTTCTTTTTTTATTCATTATTTCATTAATTCACTCATTCCAACTTTTCTGATGCTTTTTTACTAAGCAGCAGGCAGTGTTCTAGGGGCTTGGGATACATAAGAAAAGAAAATAGACAAAGATTCCTGCTTCCATGGTGTTTACATCCCAAAAGAGTGAGAGAGGGAAAAAATAAAAATAAATAACTATATAGTACGGAGAAAGGTGATAAGTGCTATGGAAAATAAATAGAATGGATCAGAGTGAGGGGTTGGGGAGCTGAAGTTGGGGTGAAGGTGGGTGCATTTTAACCTGACAGGTGGGTAGGTGGGACATGAGCAACAGCCTGCAGGAGGGGAGGTCATTAGTCAGATGGCTGTCTGAAGGAAGGGTGTTACAGCCAGCAGCAGGGCTCAGCTGGAGGGAATGGGTGTGCAAGGCGGAGAGGAGGGGGAGGCCGGCCAGTCTAGGGACCCCGTCGTGTAGGGTCCTGTCATGACCCAGCTTTCACTCGAGTGAACCCAGCGCTTCTGTGGAGACCGGGCAGAGATGTTTCAGATGGAACAGGTGACTCCTGCTATCCCCTCCACATTCCCTGCATCTGCCAGTGGCACCACTGATTCTCACAGCTGTGTAAGCTGGAAAGCCCTGGACACAACTCCGGTAAGTCTACCTTCCCACTTCAAACATCCAACTTATTGCCAAGCCCTGCCTTTTTTATCTTCCTCCTGTTCATCCATTCTCAAATGTTTGCTGGGCTCCTCTGTGGGCCAGGTCTGGGACACTCAGCAGTGGGTGGACCAGCCAGGCCCCTACTGCCCTGTCCTCGGGCTCACACTTTGCTCCAGTAACTGTTCTTCCATCCAGACCCTCCCAGCCAAGGCCCTGAGGTGAACCTGTTTCACCTCTTGTTTGGACCTCGTCAGCACCTCCTACTTGGGTTCCCTTTCTCCACACCCTGGTCCACCGGAACAGTCCTCCCAAAACAGAGGACCCAACATGGCTGACATCGCCCTCCTGCCCTGCCTAAAAGCTTCCTGGGCTCTGCACTGTTGGCCAAGGTCCAGGCTCTTTGGTCTGGCGTCACACTCCTGCATATGGTGTGACCCCTGCCCTTTGCTGCAGCTCTGACTCCCACTCCTTTCAGGCTGACTCCACATGTGACCAGATTCCCCCCACCACCCACGCCGCTGTCTCACTTCCTCTCTGTCTAGCCCACCCTCCCCAGCCTCTCCACATGCCCACATCCCAGGCATTCTTTTTTTTTTTCCCCAGGCATTCTTCAAGGCACACGTTAAAGTCTCCCCTGATACTCCTCCTCAGTGACAAGTTGTGTCTCCGCTGACCACCCCACCCCCGGCTTGTGTCTGTGTTTATGACCCTTGTACTGCAGTTCTCTCTCCTGGGCAGTGACGGCCTCGTAGAGGAAAGGGACTAGGCCTCACTCAGGAAAATATTATCCAGGGAAGTCTGGATAACTATCCAACAAAAGTAAACATTTGTTGAAAGAATAAAACCCACCAGTCCTTCCTCACAGGTTTTATAAAGTCAAAACTGCAGAAGGGCTGTGAGTCAACAACTGACTCAGGGATAACAGACCCCCTATTTTAAAACTATTTACCTCATTGACCTTTGCTTGGCCCAAGCTAGTAGAAAACCCGACTCTACTTCCAGAGCACTTTTCACAAGCCTAGCCCTCAAGTGACTTACAAAGCAGGCAAATTTTCAGGGTGAAAGATCTGAAAAGAAAACACAGTCTCTTTCTGTGTGCAGTGTGCCACCTCACCTTCTGCCTGTGTGCCTTGCTCGCAGTGGCTTCCAGATCTGTGTCTTCATCTGATGCCACACTGTCATAGTCCGGCTGGTCATTGTCCTGACTCTCACCACTGTGCTGGTTACTGATCGTTTTCAGTATGAGCTCCACATTGTCTACCAATAGAAGCAAAAAACTTTACTTCAGGCTTGCAAAAAATTTTTTTTCCTAAAAAACTAGCCATTTAAAAGACTGGAAGAGGGCTTCCCTGGTGGCGCAGTGGTTGAGAGTCCGCCTGCCGATGCAGGGGACACGGGTTCGTGCCCCGGTCCGGGAAAATCCCACATGCCGCGGAGCGGCTGGGCCCGTGAGCCATGGCCGCTGAGCCTGCGTGTCCGGAGCCTGTGCTCCGCAACGGGAGAGGCCACAACAGTGAGAGGCCCGCCTACCGCAAAAAAAAAAAAAAAAAAGGTGAAAAAAAAAAATAAAAGACTGGAAGAAAATGACAGAAATAGCAAGGTTATATTCACCCCAAAAAGGGATAACAGAGCAAGTTATCAACTGGACAGAGAGTCTACTAAAAACTGCAGAGACAGATTTAAGCATCCCTCTGAGTGACCTGCCAAATGTGGGCAAATTAATTAGATGGTTTATGAAAAAGCTGCTCAGATATGGGGACAGGTTCCCAAATACGTAATCATTCAAGGAAACAGGGTGTAGCTCGAAATCATGAAAATAAAGCTGTAACTAATGTAAGATTAACTGCAATTTAGTTATAATTGTACCTTGTTTACAAGGTAATGTCAAGTCAAAACAGAAAGGAAATTGTTAAAGTGGAGCCTAGAAACTAGGTGATCAAAGAGTAGGCATCGCCTGCCGATGCAGGGGACGCGGGTTTGTGCCCCGGTCCGGGAGGTTCCCGCATGCTGCGGAGCAGCTGGGCCCGTGCGTCCAGGGCCTGTGCTCCATGGCGGGAGGGGCCACAGCGGTGAGAGGCCTGCGTACGGCAAAGAAAAAAAAAGAGTAGGCACATCGGCCTTTCGTTAGCTGAATGCCAGTGAGAGAGAGAGAAAGAGGAGAATGACCCATTGGACACACATGGGCACACCAGGAAGGTATGGTCTATAGGGAAGCAGGGATGACTCCATTGGCTCCAACACATTTTGAATGAAAGATTTCACAAATTATCCAAGTCTCTCCACTTTCTTTCAGGCAACTCAAGCAAACCTCTAATTTCCAATATTGTTTCTGGATATTTTGATGGATAATATCTTGGTGATAAATTATGTTTACTTAAAAGGAATTTTAATTTTTAAAATTAATATTTAAAATATACGTGCCAGGGCTTTCCTGGTGGCACAGTGCTTAAGAATCCGCCTGCCAATGCAGGGGACATGGGTTTGAGCCCTGGTCCGGGAAGATCCCACAAGCCTCGGAGCAACTAAGCCCGTGCACCACAACTACTGAACCTGTGCTCTAGATCCCGCGAGCCACAACTACTGAAGCCCACGTGCCACAACTACTGAGCCCGCGTGCCTAGAGCCCGTGCTCCACAACAAGAGAAGCCACCGCAATGAGAAGCCCGTGCACCCCAATGAAGAGCAGCCGCCGCTCGCTACAACCAGAGAAAGACTGTGCGCAGCAACGAAGACCCAATGCAGCCAAAAATAAATAAATAAAATAAAATAAAATAAAATATATATGTGCCATCAGATTATAGAAGTGATAAAGATTCAATATAGAAAAATTGAAACTGATAGAGTAATCATTAATAGCTACTGATACATGTTGTTCTATTTCCTTCCAGTCTTTTTCCTAAGCATATAAACATACATACAGTCAATTTCATTATTTGTAGCAGTTACGGTCTATAAAGTTGCTGTGAAGAACAAATTAGCAAATATTAAACCATTGTTCTGACTGGAAACACAGGGTTAGGTTCCTGCAAACCTCTGATCACATTTTTGTCAACTGATAAATATATAACCTCGTTTTACATGTGATTCTGTTTAAAGACATCTTTAATACATGTTGTTGATCCATTAACATGGAACTCATGGCCAACAGCACTATAACTCACGCCTGAACGAAGCTAGTCTAACACATGTATTTTCTCCACAAGGCACAACACGACCTTCTTGCATTTAGGAATCCTACATAGCTCTTCAGCACTCTACTTGGGGGCCACTTCAAATAGTGAAATCACCAACAAAAAGCATAAAAATGTGAAAACTGTGGCACTAAATAAATCTCAAAAAGGACACCTGTTTACAGTATAAGAGTTGAAATAAGGCAGAGCATGGCCTTGTTCAATCTCAGCTGGGAACATGCATTTTGGGTGACTCAAATTTTTCAGCATGTTGCATACATCCACAAATTACCATCAACGTGCTGTCAGTATGATTTTGAGGTAACAAATTTTAATGAATAGGTGAATTGGCAAATATGAGATCCGTGAGTAATGGGGATTAGTGGTATATTTATATTTACATGTGATATATTCACTTGTACATATGTATATATATAAATGTTTTCCTTACAAAATTTGGATTATACTAAAGCTTTTTAAAAAAATTAATTTATTACTTTATATTATGTCATTACATAGTCTCTGAAAAAAGTGTGCACTATTCAAATATGTAACTAATAATTGCTCTATTATTGCTTATTTGTTTCTAATGTTTCCAGTGCTATATATAACATACATGTAACATCTCTATTTCCTCTCAATTAACACCTAGAAATGGAACCACCAAATCAAAGAATTTGTGCATTTTGAGACTTTAAAGGACCCTTATCACTGCACCTTCACCAAAATTTAATAAAGTTTCTTAGAACTTGTTTATGTCTGGTTGAATAAGTAAAATCAAGAACAAATGGCTGTCAGTTAACGATTACTATCTCTGGGGAATGTGATGCTGACTGAAAACTGAATCTTTATGGTATGTATTTTTCCTGTTTACATGTTTTTCAATTTAAAAATGCATTATTTCTACAATTAGAAAAAAACAACAAAGATACAGCATCAGGGCTGGGGAGGAAGTAGGTTCCCAAGCATGGAGACAGGACCCTGAGCTACTGAACAAGACTCAAAGGGCACCTCGGAAATAGGTGCTTGGTGCTCTCTTCACAATTTTTAACCCCAATAATTCTTGCTGTAGACATCTAAAGTTTATAGCAACAAATTCTAATTATGGAGAACTCAGTCTTGTAGGTAAACAACAGCAGGTGAGCTGGAATTTCAGTCAAGAGGGTTTAGTTTCTTATGTCCTTTAACAAGATCTAAGTCAGAGTTTTGAGTTAATTTCAGAACGCAATTTTTTAGGGAAGACAGGTGACCCAAGAGGTAAAAAATCATATATAAGATAAATTTGAATCACAGTTAATAATGCTGAAATATTTATAATTCACCAGGACTCAAGAGAGAAACTTGTCGTCACAACATAGCACCAATAAAACTTACAGGGCTTTAACTAAGCTGTGGTGTCAATGACTGCTTTAATTATTTTTATAACTTTAACACTTGTGTGAAGTTTTAAGGCCAAAGAAGCAAACATTTAGAGGTCTGAAACAGTTACCTTTTGAACTAGAGAGAGGACTGCCTTGCTGTCTCCTCTTGGCATCACTGAGAATGTCGATAACCAGGGTGGCAAACTCATGGGCGTTAAACCGAGCTAGTTTCTGTCTGCCCTGAGGGTGAGAAAATAATTGGAAATATTCCCAGATGTAAAAATACAAACATATTCACATAAAACTAGTCAGACTACTGTTACACTTCAGCAAAGACCTTCCAGCATGCTCAAAGTATCATCAACCACAGCCATAACTGAATCAAATTTAACATTTTCCTTGTGAACAGTTTAAAACCATTTACATAATAGAACAATATAACATTTAAGTTCTCACAATGTGTATCTATTTTTGTGAACTGAAACAAAATGGTTCTCTTAATGCTTTCTTTCTAATATCAATTCAGTTTTGAAGTAGGCCTACTAATCAAAAATTAATTTGAAGGGACAAATTTTAACATTTCAACATAAAGTTATAGTCTAGATGCTGGGACTCTTATCATTATATATAACCAATAATCAATAAAAATGAAAAGAGCTTCATAATTTACTCAGCTTCACTGCTCTTGACGGATGGTTAGGCTTTTTTCAGTGCTCTATTACTACATACAGTGCTTCGATGAAAATGTGCATAAAGCTTTGTATTTTTATTTTATTAGAACATATTCCCAAATGAGGAATTCCTGTGTGGAAGGATGCAGTTAATTTTGAGGCCTCTGAAACTGGTTAACAGATTGCTTTTCTGAGGTCTGCAGCAATTTAAACTCTTATCTGTAGCATGAGAAAGCCCATCTTGCCACATCCTTACCAGTCTGGAGTATCCTTTATTATGTATTGATACTTTATTAAGTTGATTGATAAAACTTTCATTAATGCCTTCAGGTTGCTTTCTTTGAGTACTAATGAGATTAAACATTTCTTCACAATTGAAAGCCATTTATTCTTTCTTTCTTTCTTTCTTTTTTTGCCCTTGCACTTGTGGAATCTTAGTTCCCCAACCAGGGATTGAACCCGTGCTATCAGCAGTGAAAGTGCAGACTCCTAACCACTGGACCGTGAGGGAATTCCAGCCATCTGTATTTCTTTTGTGAATTGTTTTATATTCTTTCCCAGTCATCTATTAACTTCTATTGCTTTTCTTATCAATTTGTGAGGGTGTGTGTGTGTGTGTGTGTGTGTGTGTAAAGGATATTAACATTTTAATCAATCAAAAAATCTTACATACCTGTCCTGGGAAAATAAAATACCATGATATCAGCCATTCCGTAAATATCACTACTAGTGAGTTTTTGGACTCGGCCACTTGCCTGGTTCCGTGTCGATGAGTACTCGGGATTGACCGGAAGGAAGGGGACGACGGTTGTCTCAGTCACCAGGGTGCTGTGATTTTGCGTGGCAAGCCAGACTAGCCAGAGGAAAGAGCCAGAGATAGAGTCTCATCACCACGGGTGCCACTGCTCCTCTAAGAGCCGCGGCTCTCGCATTACTAGGTACACTAGGGGCAGCACACTCCGAAGCCAGCATACACAAGAGTCAATGTTGACACGCGTGTTATCAGGACAGTAGAAATTGGGCAAGTAAAAACACTGAGGCTGGCAGCTTGCTGCTGCCTACTGATAACAGAAGCTTAGTAGATAAAGCCACATGTTAAGTCACCTGCATCAGTCTCTCGCCTGTCAACTTCATCGTACACATCCATGGCAAGTTCTTCAAACAAATGATTACTTAGCTGAAAGTAAAAAAATATCAGGAACACAAGGGACAAGGATTAACACTAGGAGAATGAGTGGGGACTGCGACTTATTCACCCTTCTACTTCCAACGTCTTATCCAAAGCCAGTGCTTACTTAGTAAATGCCCACCACTATTAAACAGACAGTAACATTTCCAAAATAGTACAGATCCTCTAGAAATACCTGCCACCCACAGCAGCCTCCCTCCTGATACGCAGATAGGGCTGTGCCATAAGGGAAGCAAGAGGCAACTAAAGTGCGTATCTCAAAGGCAGGGTCCAGTTCTCCGCCCTTCGTGTGACATCACCTTTTTAAAGTCTCTTCTGCTCTTTTGAGAATGTTTGCCAGTACCCGCTCTGCCCCCAGTATACGGGATCTGAAACCCCTGGTAGGATTAAGAAGCCAAAACACACCAGAGGATAAAGCGTGCCACTGAAGGAAAATACCACCCAGACCTCGGTTAAGTCTCTCTGCTGTCTTCCTCAGTAGGGGTCCCCCAAACCCCCAAAAAACTACCTGAGCGTCCCCTACCAAGGACAGCCCGTCTAATCAGTACACTGTGCAATGTCCCAACAAAACAATCCCCACAGACTGGGGTGCCCTCCTGGCAGCAACTGGGTCTTCCTCAACCCAGAGGAGGCTAAGCCCCTACCAGGCTGGCTCCAGCTCTTTCTGCACTTTTTGCCTCATGAAACCCTGCCGCTCGGTGGCTGTTACTTCTGAGTTGACTGCTTCCCCACTCTGTGAGGGAAGATGCTGAATTTGTTCCATTCTCTACTGTTCCCTACATCCCCACACAGTACTGGGCACCAAGATGGGACTCAGTAAATATCCATTCACACACTGACCAGAAGGTACTTCATGCAGAATTTAAAGCTGGCTGCACACACCTCATTAAACTCGTTAAAATGGGTACAATACATTGTTAGGTGACAAAAGCAGGATATAAAATTCTATAATTACGCTTCAGTTAAAAAAAAAAAGACAGGCATCTGAAACAAGAATTAGAAAAAATATACCAAAATATTGAGCGTGAACCCATTAAGAATATAGTACATGAGGATGATTCCCCTTCTCTATTTTCCAAATTTTATCTAGTGTGGTTACATTACATTTATATTTAAAAATAAACTCTAAGAGCCTTTTGCTGGATAAGGTGATGAAGGATTGAGAAACTGAACTTGTACCATAAACACCCAATCTGTTTCCTCTAAGGGGCTACAAGCTGATGTTATTATTACTAACAATAACTACAGCAGCAACACTGTTGCGGGCTTACATCCCAGGCGCCTTGCTAATACCATCATCATTGTAAATACAACACATCTCTGAAGACAGGAACTACTATTATACCACTTTACAGAGAAGGATACCAAGGCATAGAAGTTAGCTTACCTAAAGTCACAAAGCCAAGAAGTGATGGACCTGGGATGCAAGTTTCTCTTAAAATGTTAATATTTACTAATTCAAGGAATACATTAGTGGTCTTATATTTCTCCCAGCTTTTCACTAGGGAGGGAGGAAGGAAAGAGGGAGGGAGGGAGGGAGAGAGGGAGATATTGTGGGATAAACACTGAATTGGCACTGATAGGAGGCGGAGACCACAGGGTGGGGGCAGCTCACACTCACTGGGCAGCTCTGACTTGCTGCCTCTGCTGGATCACTATCTCCCTTTCTAGGAGACGACACCGAGGTACAGAGAGGTGAAGGAGCTCGTCAGAGCCGAGATCCACACCTGACCAGTCTGACCCAGAGCCCAAGTTCTTGAGAGCTATACTCAACTTTGTCCCAGATGTTTATCTAGTGCCTGCCACACGCTAGAGATATTACAGACATAACCCCAGCTTTCAGCCTAGCAAATGTAGAATAGGATAGTCAAGGGGAGCTTGGATTTTATCCATGTTTGAATTATTTAAGATGAAAATTGGCTTACATACTGTTAAGTAATTAAAAGGTAATCACAGAATATTCAGTGCTGACTCCAAAGCTTATCATCCTAATCATCTTACTATATGACCTCCTTAATTTAAGAAAGGCAATAAAAACACATACACACAAAACTGCAGATAGAGAACACAGAGACACCAAATTGCATAAAATACATTTATTTCATATTACAGTTAAATGCTAGTAATGAGAAATTCATTTTATGTAATATTTAGTACTTAATATTATATGAAATTCTAGTAAAGAGTCTTCTATGAAAAGGGGAATGAAGAGTAAGACATAAATTAGGGGAGTTGCAAGTTCAGAGTTAGGCTTTGGGAAAACTCCTACCTACACTGTGAAGGGGGTCAGATTTCAGCTACTTGAATGATGAAAGGGAGGGTAGCTGGGAAAGCACAGCAGGCAAATGAGGATTCCTGAAAGAGGACTTGAAGTTGGCCTCCGAGGGTGCTAACCCTTAAAGAAATATTTAAACGCACGCACCCACCCACACCCACACCCACACAGTGGGAACCAGATGGGAAGCAGGGCAAGAACTGAAGGGTGAGAGTGGGATGACGCCCATAAAGGCTACGAAAAGAAGCTAAGAATCTTGGTTCTGATCTTGAGAGCAATGAGAACAGCTGAGGCGGGTAATCGGGTGCTTAGAACAGCTGGGGAAGCACTGGGCGAGGCTTCATTTGTGGGGACTAAACAGAGAGAAATTATTCCCAGAGGAGTAGATTTCTCGGGGTCCTGACTAAGGCTGAAATGGGCAGGCTGAAGAGGAACACAGAGACTAAAGTGAGCTTGTGACCTGCAGAACTGGGCAAACTCTGAGCACATAGCTGAGGCAGAACCAGCAGTTAAAAGCCTACATTTACAAAACTCTGATGAATGGCGTGGGACACACACGACAATTAGCGGTGGCTGGATCCCAAATAGCAGCGAGTCAATCTGCAGTACTCACTATTCCAGCTTCAGCTCTTATCATTCTCTAGCATCCTATGAGGCTACAGGAAGTAATCCCAAGAAGTGTGTCCCACTTATTCATGTACATTGAGAGAAACTAGGGAACTCTTACGGGGAGAAACAACTTCCTAATGTCAAAGGCACAGTCTTTGCTTTTAAAATGACAGAGAAAAATGCCATTATTTGAAGCCAAGCCAATAAATTGGATATACTAAACTTACTAGTACTTTCATTCTTCTTTGCTACATACTTGATGGTCTGCTTCTGATTTAACATCTGAGAGCATGAAACAAAGTTATTTGATGTACTAGGTAATGGGCTAAGAACAGGTATTAGCAGGACACATGGTTTTCCATACTGGAGTTCACTAGGAAAGAGAGATACTCACAGACTGAAGTTTCTTCTTAGCAGCTTTTGCCAATTCAGACAAATCCAGGCTGCTAAGAAAGTGTACAAAACTAATAAGCAAATAAATAAAACCATTTTCATGAGCTCTGTAGAAGATTAAGATAGCCAAAGGATTAAGATATTAATTACAGTTCATGGACAAGGTCAGAGGCCAAAATTCTACAGCCCAATCATCAGTGAGGAAACTTAACAGAACTTAGTGAAAGTATCTCCTAGAAATACCATAATCATGCAAAGTGGTAAACAGAAAAATAATCACCTACTAACCAAAAGGCAAAGTTATTGCCAGGTTAGTCCCCAGGCCCTTTATGTGAGAAGTCATAATTTTTAAAGTATTAAAAAAAGCATTCAGAGGAAAACACAAAAATGGCAGAATGTTAAAAAACAGAATGGCAAGATTACATATGGAATAGCAATTAACCATTTCATAAAGTCTTGACAGTATTTATGCAAAGTTTATTGGCTAAATAAGGGTTTAAAGTTCATTTCTGCAGCTGTGAACTCATCTGACCTTATAGACCGGGGGCAACAGATTATAACCCACTTTTTGTTCGGCCTATGAGCTAAGCATAGTTTTTACATTTTTAAGTGGTTGGAAAAAAAACCAACAAATGATACTTTATAATATATGAAAATTATATGAAATTCAAATTTTAGTATCCAGAAATTTTTTTTTTTTTTTTTGGTGGTACGCAGGCCTCTCACTGTTGTGGCCTCTCCCATTGTGGAGCACAGGCTCCGGATGCGCAGGCTCAGTGGCCATGGCTCACGGGCCCAGCTGCTCTGCAGCATGTGGGATCTTCCCAGACTGGGGCACAAACCTGCGTCCCCTGCAGCGGCAGGCGGACTCTCAACCACTGCGCCACCAGGGAAGCCCCAGAAATAAAATTTTATTGGAACAGACATGCCCTCATTTACATAGTGTCCATGGATGCTTTCATTTACAACTGGTAGAGTTGAGTAGTTGTGGCAGAGGCTGTATGGCCCAAAAAGCCTAAAATATTTACTATCTAGACCTTACCAACAACAAAATTTGCTGATCCCTGTCATAGACAAAGGCTACACTCTCTTATAAACAGGAATATTCTGTGATATATCCAGAGACACAATATACTGTCACAACTAGCTAAAACTGTGACAGTATCTCTAACTCCAATTTTCTTAGCAAATTTCTTACTTGTGCTTTTTCAAACTTAAGTTTTATAGGGTGGTTTACTTACAGCCATCTTATTTCCAAATTGCATAGCCATAAAAGAGAAAAATGTATGGGCTTTGTTAAACACGAAGTATAATACACTTAAACACTATACAACCAAGGAAATACTAGTGACAGATAATATTGATTGGTATTTCAATGGCCTTACCTGTCTGCCATTTGAGGTATTATAAAGTGCTGTCCATTTTTGTGATCTGAAACAGAAACCAAGTCAAAGTTTTGTTCATATAAATATTGATAAGATCTGTAAAGGAATACCATCATTATTTTCTCAATTTATGTTTTGCAATTAGTATCTTCCCATAATTATGATCTATGTGGGAGAAACAGATGTTGCCAGATTGACTACAACTTCCCAAAATCTGGCCAGTAGCAAGGATCATTTCCTCATTTTCTTCTGGTACAAAGGTCCCAACGTCATTAAGTGGAAAGCCTATGCTCACCCTAATCCTTACGCTGTTTGTCCCCAGTATAACTAATGATCTTCAGCCATGGAAAGGACATTTAGGGAGCTGAAGTAGCTTGGAGCAGGCTTCCATCTGCTCTCCCATGTGGGATGGTGGGGCTTCCTTGAGCTTTAGTGGCTTACCTTCAAATTAATCAATTAGCATAAACAGTCAGGGCTGGCCCAGGTGGTCTGGGCAGGTGCAGGCACGGGCTCTGTCTCCTATAATGCTGAGTCCTAATCAAGCTTGTGGAGGACACTGATCATGTGTCAATGAGTAAAGCCACTATGAGCATTCACATACAGGTTTTTGTGTAAACATAAGTCTTTACTTCTCTTGCGTAAATACCTAGGACTTCTGGGTTATAGGTAAATGCATGTTTAACTTGGTAAGAAACTGCTAGACTTTTTTCCAGGGTAGCTCTATCATTTTTCTAACTGCAACGTATGAGAGTTACCATTGTTCCACACCTTCCCCAGCACTTGTGTTGGTTTTTTGTGTTTTGTTTTATTTCAGTCATTCTAATAGGTACTTAGTGGTATCTCACTGGGTTTTAATTTGTATTTCCCTAATGGCTAAAGAACTTCTCTCTCCATGTATCTGCCATTTGTATATTATATTTGCCCAGATTTTATTGGGTTGTTTCTTTTCTTACTGTAAAGTTTTAAGTATAAATATTCTGGATCCAAGTCCTTTGTTGGATATGTGATTTCCAAATATTTTCTCCCAGTCTGTGGCTTGTCTTTTCGTTTTCCTAACTATAGTTTTTGCAGAGCAAAAGCTTAAAATTTTGACAAAGGCCAGCTTATCAATATTTTCTTCTACGGATTGTGCTTTTGGTGTTACATTTAAGTACTTTATATAATCCAAGACCACTAAGATTTTCTCCCATGTTTTCTTCTAGAAGTTTTAAAGTTTTAGGTTTTACATTTAGATCTATGATCCATTTTCAGTTAGTTTTTTAAAAAATATTTTTATTTATTTATTTATTTATTGGCTGCATCGAGTCTTAGTTGCGGCACGCAGGATCTTTGTTAAGGCATGCGGGATCTTTTGTTGCAGCACGTGGGCTTCTCTCTAGTTGTGGCGTGCGGGTTTTCTCTTCTCTAGTTGTGGCGCACAGACTCCAGGGCACATGGGCTCTGTAGTTGTGGCGTGCAGGTTCCAGAGCGTGTGGGCTCTGTAGTTTGCAGCACGCGAGCTCTCTAGTTGAGGCGTGCGAGCTCAGTAGTTGTGGCGTGCGGGCTTAGCTGCTCCTGGCATGTAGGAACCTAGTTCCCTGACCAGGGATCGAACCCATGTCCCCTTCATTGGAAGGCGGATTCTTTACCACTGGACCATCAGGGAAGTCCCCTCAGTTAGTTTTTTTTTTTTTTTTTTTGCGGTACGCGGGCCTCTCCCTGCTGTGGCTTCTCCTGTTGTGGAGCACAGGCTCCGGACGCGCAGGCTCAGAGGCCATGGCTCACGCACGGGCCCAGCCGCTCCGCGGCATGTGGGATCTTCCCAGACCAGGGCACGAACCCGTGTCCCCTGCATCGGCAGGCGGACTCTCAACCGCTGCGCCACCAGGGAAGCCCCCTCAGTTAGTTTTTATACAAGGTGTGAGGTTTAGGTTGAAGTTCATTTTTCTGCACATGGATATTCAGTTGTTCCAACACCATATATTGTACTGTCCTTCCTCCATTGAATTGCCTTTGCAACTTTTGTCAAAAGTCAATTGAACATATTTGTGTGGGTCTATTTCTGGATTCTCTATACAGTTTCATTGATCTGTATGTCCACCTCTTCACCACAACCACTGTCTTGAGTACAGCAGAGCTTTACAGCAAGTCTTAAAATTGGGTGGTGTGATTCCTCCCATGTTACTACTGTTCTTTTGCAAAACTGTCTTGGCTATTCTAGTTCCTTTGTTTTTCCATGTAAAATTTAGAACCAGGATATCCATGTCAATAAGCAAATCCTTTGATTGCATTAAATTTACAAATTAATTTGTGGAGAATTGACATGTTAACTATATTGAGTATTTCAATCCATAAACATAGGAGAAACCCTTTTTCAGGCTTTCCTTGATTTCCTTCATCAGCATTTTGTAATTTTTAGCATATAGATTCCACATAGTTTCAGGTTCTAATTGTCCACTGTTAGTCTTCAGAAATATGACTGATTTTTGGTTGTTCATCTTGCATTCTGCAACCTTGCTAAACTCATTCATTAGTTCTAGACACTTTATTATAGATTCCTTGGGATTTTCTACATGGAAATCATTTCATTATGAATACAGGCAGTTGTATTTCTTCCTTTTTAATCAGTGTGCCTTTTATTTGGTTTTCTTGCCTTATGGCACTGGTTAGGATTTCCAGTGCAATGTTGAATAGAAGTGGTGACAGTGGACATCCTAGCCTTGTTTCCGATTTTCAGGCAAAAGCATTCAATCTCTCATCATTAAGGATGATGTTAGCTGTGGCTTTTCAATAGATACTCTTTATTGGATTAAGGAAGTCCCTTGTATTCCTAGTTTGCTAAGGTTTTTCTTTTTTCTTTAATCACAAAGGGATGCTGAATTTTATTAAATGCTTTTTCTGCATCAACAGGTCAGATTATCCAGTTTTCTTTTTTTAGTCTGTTAATGTGATGAATCACATTAACTGATTTTCAAATATCAGTCATATATCTAGAAACCCCACTTGGTATATTACATTTTCCTTTTTACATATTGTTGGATTCAATCTGCTTATAATTTACTGAGAAATTTGGTGTCCCTGTTAGTGAGGGATACTTTTTGGTGCCATCTTTGCTGGGTTTGGTATTGGGGTAATGCTGGCCTCATAAAATGACTTGAGAAGCATTGCCCCCCACTTTTTTTTTTTTTACTGTTTTTTTTAACATCTTTATTGGAGTATAATTGCTTTACAATGGTACACTAGTTTCTGCTTTATAACAAAGTGAATCAGTTATACATATACATATATCCCCATATCTCCTCCCTCTTGCATCTCCTCCCACCCTCCCTATCTCACCCCTCTAGGTTGTCACAAAGCACCAAGCTGATCTCCCTGTGCTATGTGGCTGCTTCCCACTAGCTATCTATTTTACATTTGGTAGTGTATATATGTCCATGCCACTCTATCACTTCGTCCCAGCTTACCCTCCCCCCTCCCCATGCCCTCAAGTCCCCCCTACCTTTCTATTTTCTAAAAAATATCACATAAAACGGATGTTATTTCTTCTTCGAATGTTTGGTAGGATAGTCTCATTTTATGTGCAAAACCTGAAATGTGAATTCCAAATACTTAAAAATATCTGTTAAGAATTATAACTGCAAAGCTAGCAAGCCATGTGAGTCATAAGCCACACTGATTGTATTGCTCTATGGCAATACCACTTCAGCTGGTTCACAGTATTTACCAGTGTCATCACCTGGGCTAGGGTTTTCTTTAATGGAATGTTTTTAATTACAAATTCAAGTTCTTTAAAATGTAGGATTATATATTTACATTATCTCTTTCTTCTTGGATAGGTGTTGGTAGTTTGTGGCTTTCAAAGAACTGGTTCATTTTATCTAAGTTGTCCAATTTATATGTATGGTTATTTATATTTTGCATTACCCTTTAATGTCTGTGGGGTTTTTAGTGATATCTTCCTATGTGTATTCTTTCCTTTTTTCTTTGTCAGTATGTCTAGACCTTTACCAATATCATTTATCTCTACAAAGAATCACCTTTTGGTTTCATTGATTTCTCTCTACTGTTTTCCTTTCTCAATTTCATTGATTTCTACTCTTTATTATTTCTTAACTTCTGCTTGCTTTGGGTTTATTTTGCTCATCTTTTTCTAGTTTCTTGAGGGTTGGGAAGCTTAGATTAGGATTTGAGACCTTTCTTCTTTTCTAACATAATAATTTAATGCTATAAAATTTCCTGTAAGCCTTGCTTTAACTGCATCCCACAAATTTTGATTCACTGTCTTTTCATTTTTGTTCATCTGATATTTTCTAATTTCCGTTAAGACTTCCTCTTAGACCCATGGATTATTTAGAAGTATGCTGTTTAATTTCCAAGCATTTGGGTATTTTCCAATTATATTTTGATTATTTATTTCTAGCTTAATTCCATTATGGTCAGAGAATATACTTTCTAGGATTTTAACTCTTTTAGATTTGCTAAGGTTTGTTTTATGACCCAGAATATGGTCTATCTTGGAATGTTTGACTGTGTACTTGAAAGGAACATATGTTCTGATGTTGTTAGGTAGAGGATGCTATAAATGTCAACCAGATGCAGTTGGTTGATGGTTTCAGTTCAATATCCTTGCTGATTTTCTACTTCTAGTTCTATCTATTAACTAAATGAAGACTGTTGAGTCTCCAACAATTGTGGATTTGACCTTTTCTCCTTTCAGTTCTATCAAAGTTTGCTTCCTATATTTTGCAGCTCTATTGCTGGGTGTGTACCCATTTAGAATTGTTACATTTTTTTAGTGAGTTGACCCTTTTATCATGTTGTGTCCCTCTCTATCCCTGCTAATTTTCTTTGCTCTGAAGTCTGCTTTGTTTGATATTAATATAGCCACTCTAGCTTTCTTTTACTTAGTGTTGGCATGGTATATCTTTTTACCCCTTTTTGCTTTTTAACTTACCTATACCATTATATTTAAAGTGGGTTTCTTGGACACAGCATATAGTTAGGGCCTGTTTTCTTTTTTTTAATCCAGTCTGACAATCTCTGCTTTTAATTGGTGTGTTTAGATCATTAACATTTAATGTAATTATTGTTATATTTGGATTTAAGTCTATGATTTATTATTTAGTTTCTATTTGGACCTCAGTTTTTTGTTCCTCTCTCTCCCCTTTCCTCTCTTTTTTTGAATATTTTGAATCAAAACATCTTTTGATTATTTGGGTAATTTTTAACAGTCCATTTTAATTTATCTCGAGAGTTTCTGACCATATATCACTGTATAGTCTTTTTTCAGCGCTAGGGATTAAAATATAAATAACTTTTTATAATCTACTTAGAAATAGTATTTTACCATTTTAAGAAGAATGCAAAAATTTACCTCCATATTTCTTTTACCCTCTCCCTTTTATGTTATAATTGTCAAATGCATTACAATGACATATGCTGAAAACCCCACCATACAATACTATAACTTTTGCTTTAAACTGTCATACATATTTTAGAAAACTTAAGAAGAAAACACAGGGCTTCCCTGGTGGCGCAGTGGTTGAGAGTCCGCCTGCTGATGCAGGGGACATGGGTTTGTGCCCCGGTCCAGGAAAATCCCACATGCCGCAGAGTGGCTGGGCCCATGAGCCATGGCTGCTGAGCCTGCGCGTCCGGAGCCTGTGCTCCCCAATGGGAGAGGCCACAAACAGTGAGAGGCCCGCGTACAGAAAAAAAAAAAAAAAAAAAAAAAAGAAGAAGAAAACACAGCCTATTGTATTTATCCAGATACTTATCATTTCTGTTCTTCTGTCATTTCTGAAGTTCCAAGATTCCCTCTGGTATCAATTCCCTTCTACCTAAAGAACTTTCTTTAGTATTTCTGTTAGAGCAACTAATTCTCTTATTTTCTTTCATCTTAAAATGTCTCAGGGGCTTCCCTGGTGGCGCAGTGGTTCAGAGTCTGCCTGCCAATGCAGGGGACACGGGTTCGAGCCCTGGTCTGGGAGGATCCCACATGCCGCGGAGCAACTAGGCCCGTGAGCCACAACTACTGAGCCTCTGCGTCTGGAGTCTGTGCTACGCAACAAGAGAGGCCACAGTAGTGAGAGGCCCATGCACCGCAATGAAAAGTGGTTCCCACTTGCCACAACTAGAGAAAGCCCTTGCGCAGAAACGAAGACCCAACACAGCCAAAGGTAAATAAATAAATAAATAAATAAATAAAAGCTGAGCTGATGTCCAAAAAAAAAAAGTCTTTATTTTTTCAGGACTTTCCTGGTGGCACAGTGGTTAAGAATCCGCCTGCCAATGCAGGGGACACGGGTTCGAACTCTGGTCTGGGACGATCCCACATGCCGTGGAACAACTAAGCCCATGCGCCACAATTACTGAGCCTACACTCTAGAGCCCACGAGCCACAACTACTGAGCCCATGAGCCACAACTACTGAAGCCCGTGCACCTAGAGCCCGTGCTCCGCAACAAGAGGAGCCACTGCAACGAGAAGTCCGCACACCACAACAAAGAGTAGCCCCCGCTCGCCGCAACTACAGAAAAGCCTGCATGCAGCAACAAAGACCCAATGCAGCCAAAAATAAAAAAAATAAATAAAATAAATTTATAAAATAAGAAAGTCTTTATTTTTTCTTCATTCCTGAAGGTTATTTTCACTGGAAATGGAGTTCTAGGTTGACAGTTCTTTTCTTTCAGCACTTAAAAAATATTGTTCTACTGGGGCTTCCCTAGTGGTCCAGTGCTTAAGACTCCCACTTCCACTGCAGGGGGTGCACGTTTGATCCCTGGTCGGGGAAGTTCTGCATGCCCCGTGGTATGGCCAAAAAAAAAAAAAATTGTTCTACTTCCTTTTCATCTCCATGGTTTTTGATGAGAAATCCACAATCATACAAATAATTGTTCCTTTGTATGGTACGTCATTTTTTTTCTCGGCTGCTTTCAAGACATTTTCTTTCTTCGGTTTTTAGCAGTTCGATTTTGATGTGTGTGAGTGATGATTTCTTTTGAGTTTATTCTGTTTGGAGTTATCGGAGACCCTTGAATTGTAAGCTTACATCTTTTGCCAAATTTAGAGTTTTTAGCCAATATTTCTTCAAGTATTTTTTTCTGCATCACATTCTTTATGATCTTTCTGGGAGTGTGATGATACAAATGTTTTGATTTTGTCCCATAGGTCCCTAAGGCTCTGCTCCGTTTCTTTTCCTCCTACTCTTTTTTCTCTCTGTTGCTCAAACTGGATTATTTCTAGTGATCTATTTTCAATGCACTCTTTTCTTTGCCATCTCCATCTGCTATTAAGCCCAACCAGTGAGTTTTAAAATTTTAGTTATTGGATTTTTAAATTCTAACATTTCTGTTCTGTTCTTTTCTATATCTTCTATTTCTCTGTGGAGACTGTCTATATTAGATTTGTTTCAGGAATGTTCACACTTACTTCTTAGAGCATGACGTTACTATCTGTTTTAAAATCTTTATCTGATAATTCCAACATCTGAGTCATCTAGGGTTGGCATCTGTTAACTACCTTTTCCCATGCAAGTCTTCGGGGTTTTCCTGGTTCTTCATATGTGGAGTAATTATGGGTGGTATCCCTGACATTTTGCATATTACGTTGTGGAGACTCTGAATCTTCCTTAAACTCTATGGAGAATGTTAATATTTTGTTCTAGCAGGCACCTGACCAGGTGAGGTTCTGTCTCCGGGGCCAAGTGGTGAGAGAATAAAGAGAAAAACAAAAGGAATCAGGATTCCCTTCAGGCTCTTGGTCAGAGATTTAGGCACCTGTGCTGCCACTGCTGTTGCCACTACTGAAGCCATAGGATTGCCTAGGGACTAGGGTGGGGGAAAAAGGAAGAGAAAAGAACCCCAGGGGAATTCCCCTATTCTCTGTCCTGTAGGAATCCCATTTCCTGCTCCTCAGACCACACAGAGAAGGCTTCTTTGCACCTGCTATGCAGTTCCAGGTTTTAGGCTATCCTGGATGCCATATCAGAAGCAAAATAAAGGGGACACTCACCACCAGCTTGATGGTACTTTGAGTTCCCTAATCTACCTGCTACAGTCCTCAGATAGCTACTCCATGTATTTGGTCCATAGTTTATAATTGTGTTCAGCAGGAGAGACTGGGTGGGGGTGTGCTTATTCTACCTCACTGGGAACTGGAACAACACCAAGGGCTCTTAACTCTGTTGTACAACCAGGGTGGAGAACCACTGTATACATGTATGTGGATATTCTATATCAAGGGTTGGCAAACTTTTTCTGCAAAGGGCCTGACTGTAAATATTTTGGGCTTTGTGGCTGTATGGTCTCTGTTGCAACTACTCAACCTACTCAACTCTGCTGCTGTAGTGTGAAAGCAGCCTAGATAATATGTAAATGAATGGGCATGGCTATCTTGCAATAAAACTTTATTTGAATAAAAAACAGGTGATAGGCTTATCTGGCCCATGGACCACAGTTTGCTGACCCCAGTTCTACCTCATGAGCAAAGCTGGTTAATGGTAAAGTTCACTTTTTTACTTTTTCCCATTCCTTAGATAGCAGAATTCTGCAAATAACTACAAAAGTTAATCCTTTGCTCTTCCATTCCTACTCCCATTAATCACAAGAACCGTGGTGCACGTTCAGTTTGGGTTCAATTATGCTCTTTGATTCCTGAAACAGTCACTACTGTAGAGCTAAAATTTTTAAAACTAAAATTCAAGATTTGACCGATGTTACATATTTCACATATAACAAAAAACGCTGTAGCTATCACTGCAAACAGAAATCCTTATTTGCAATTTTCTCAAGGATACGTTAAAGCAGAGATCATAAATAACAGTGTCCCAATTTGTTTTTCCAGAGACTGACTGGCTGGAGGTGTGGAGAGGCTGCTGTCCTTTCAACTCACCTGGTTTCCTGCCACACAGATAGAAGGCTAGTCTGTCAGTCAGCTCATACTGTATTTCTACGAGGCGTTCTGCCAGCTCATGGTGCCCTCCTTGCCTATCAAGAGAAAACAAAGTACCATTTTTATTGCTCGTTGGCCACTGGAGCTAGAATAGAAAAGTACAGAGACGTTCCCTGAGATACCTGAGTCATTTATCAAACGTGACTTTTTAGAATAATCAACCTTTTTGTGTGAGGTAAACTGTCAAGGTCTACTTCGATTCCCACCTTTATAAAAACTGTTTTCACAATCTCAACTATCACCTTTCCTTTATTAATTTATAAGACAGAGTACTTAACAAGGAATTCAAGGACTTATGAGAGGGACAAAGAATAACTTCATCTAATGAGGTAGAAAATAAAACTAATAAATGGTCAAGGGTAGAGGTTCTCAAAAATTAACTAGCATTTAAAAAAAATATACAGATGTCCAGGACCCACCCTTGGAAATTCTGAATCAATAAAAACAGGAGCAGTGTGGACATTAATATTTTGAAAAAGGTCCTTCCCCTAGATGCTTCTCATGCAGCCAGCCTGACCTCTGGATTAGAGTTCAGTAACCACTTCAAGGTCTTTGATTCAGGGAGAGACAGACCAACCTAATGCATAGCTCACACCTCCTTGTCTTTAATTTCCATCACAGAAAATATTAATTTTGCCTTTGAAACAAATATTTAAGCTGCTTGAAATCCTTTAAGTAACAAGGCATATAAATAAATCATTACCCTGAGAGACTATTATGTGCAAGGTACAAGAGGATATTCCAAGGTAAGTGATAAGTATCATTTACTGAGGCTCTGTTCCCCTTAAAAGATGAAGTCTAGCTTCTGCCAGTTTCTCTTCCCACATACAAGGCACTACAAAAATATTCTCCAACCTACCCACAAATCTTTGATTTCTGTGATGCACATCTTTTTTTCTCATTTTTTAACATCTGTGAAATCAGGAGGTATCCTACAGTTGATAGTACATCATCATTTAATTGGTTGAGTCTTTTCCTTTTTAATGGTATATGAAATAATGATGACCCATATAAACAGTGGAGTGTTAGACCTGATGAAATACTGTATTCCTCAGTACCTTAGCTCTTATTCCCAGACACACTCTGCTCTATCCAGTTAGGTCTCCTGCTGTGCCGAACACGCCTGTCCATCCCTCCCCCCTGAACTTGACCCACGCCCTTCTTCTCACCTGGAACACCTTAGCTCCTCTTCACACACCCAAATCCAATCCACTCTTCAAAGACCAACTAAAGACATTTCTTAATGATTTGGGCCACAGTGAAGAAATCCTATATATGTATCCATTTTGGTAATGAATTCTACATTATCTTGCCTCATTTAACTCTTACATGCATTTATGAACCCTCTCCTCCCTAAGAGTAAATTCTAGGAGGGCAGAGTTCATTTTACTTGCCATTTTCAAGTTGTCACTTGTCATTTTATCCTCTGCAGAGTATAATTCTTTGCAGTTAATAAAGTTAATTTGGAAAAAGAAGGAAAGATGATCCATCTTCTATCATTTAAATGATATTCAAGCCTAATCTATGGATGTATTTATTTATTTCCCAGCACTTCACAGCCAAAATGTTGAAACAAAGAAAAAGTGAAATTTTATAGCAAGCACCCAGATGTCTACTACCTAAATCCTGCAAGTAACAGTTTTACTATACTTGTTTAGCCACATATCTATCCATATAGATTTGTTTCTAAGTTCAAGCAATGACTAAAAATATTAAAAAACTGAGGAGTGGGTTCTGCAATTCTTCATATTTGATTTGTACTCCAACTATGGCTCAAATACCACTGCGTTTAAAGGATAAAAAGAAATGAGGGCCTCCCTGGTGGCGCAGTGGTTGAGAGTCCGCCTGCCGATGCAGGGGATACGGGTTCGTGCCCCGGTCCAGGAGGATCCCATATGCCGCAGAGCGGCTGGGCCCGTGGGCCATGGCCGCTGAGCCTGCGCCTGTGCTCCGCAACGGGAGAGGCCACAACAGTGAGAGGCCCGCATACCGCAAAAAAAAAAAAAAAAAAAAAAGAAATGAAAGACTGGAAGCTAAGCACAATGGTTAACGGTTCTACCCTCCCTGACTTTAGCTGGCTCTAAGATCATATGCGTTTGAAATACCTTCATCTGCAAAATAATAGCATGCAAACCTCTGAAGGGGTTAAATGTTAATCATACACAATTTAGCCACTTAACAATGAATCATACACAACAGAAATAATCCCAAACAGAGAGAGGTGACAAGAATCTAGTCTCCTACCTTGCATAATCAACAGGAGTTTTCCCACTCGCATCTTGTGTGCCTGGGTCTGCACCATATACCGCCAATAATTCCGCCTGTAAAATCTGCCCTGCTTTGGAGGCAACATGGAGTGGGGTGTTTCCTTTCTCCTAAGAATCATTAATAAAAAGTATACAAAAAGAAGCAAAATTAAATAAACGAAAGGCTACACGAATGCAACCCATTTAGTTTCAATTTAATATCTGAATCAATTCATGCTTTCTTACAGGGTGAAAAAAGTTGGCTTGTGCTCCTAAAGATAATAGCCTCAAACAGGTTTCAAGATTCCCTGTTCTCACGCTTGAATGGAGTTGCTGAAAAATACACACACAAGAAAGAATATTTGTTAAAAATGTAAAGAATGACGTAGCAGAGCAGCTGGTGGACTATTTTAATACACATTATAGTAGTACTACATCATCTTTATTTAGCTCAGTAAGGTGGATGAAGCAGTCTCTCCCTTGCTGGTCACAACCATCCCCAGGCTCTAAGGCAGGGTCAGGCCCATTTTCCTGACAGGAAACTAGGGCTGGGAAGGCTAACCTGCCCAAATGCATGATCTAAGTGGCACAACCAGACCTTGAGTGAGAGGGAGTGTGAAGAGGTGGCTGAGCATGGCTCTGAAGTCTGAATTTCAAACCATACACCTCTCAAGCTGTGTGACCTTGAGGAAGTTCTTTAAGCAATCTGAACCTCAGTTTCCTTATCTCTAAAATGGTGATAATAATGCCACCTATTCACAGGGTTACTATAAGGACTCAATGATATAACAAAGCATGGAGCCTGGTACATAGGAAATGCTCAAAGAATATACCTGCTATTATTATTGTTGATGTTGTTATTTGTTGTTATTATTGAACCTAGGGCTTTAGAGCTTCATATCCTATACTGTGCAAATCACAGGATTCTGCCTTATATCACATCCTCTCCACAACACTATTCTTGGCCTTGTATACAATGATTTAATGAAGTCTTTCAGGGTGGGAAATAGGCCTGTGCTATACCAAATTCTGTACCACCACAGAAATGCCCTTATACATTCAGAAGATGAGCTGCCTTCCTTCAAGTCTAACCTAGAATTGTCCAAAATGCAATAACTCTTATCGTAGCAATGGAGAAATCGACACTAACATCTGTATCCAAGTCTTATTTTTTAATTAATTTTATTTTTAAAAATTGTGCTAAAAAACACATACCAAGTCTTATTAATAAATGGAAGTAACCATCATATACATTCCCATGCAGAGTTTAAAATTCTGAATTATGAGTGCCTACGATCTGTGTGAGCATTTGCCAAAAGCAGTGCTTTGAAAATAAGGATATGTATTTTCATGGCATCTCTCAAACACATGTAAAGGCCCACATAAAGAAAACCATCTATTCACTTTGCAAGTTTAATAAACCATCCCATGTACTACAGCTGTGAGGCACACCCTGCTTCCTGAAGATCCCACTCAGCGTGCAACCTAGAAGCCTGCAGAAGTCCCACAAACCTTCTAGTCCCTCCTAGAAACAAACGCTGAGATGGCTCCTATTTCAAAGCTAAACAAACAAAAACTTACAGAGACACACTTATAGAGCCATATCTGAAAAACACAGAGAGTTTTCTGGATACTCGTTTGTCCCTCTGCTCCTTACACCTCCACTAACATGAACGGCTGCCATTTGAAGTAAGATGAAAGGAGAAACCAACTGCACAAAAAGCTGTTACTAATTATTCGGTGTACAGAAAGGAGTTTCTGTTTTTCTTTTCTTTCTAAGTTTTTTTCAAATGAGACGATACGCTGCTTCATCCAGCAATTTTAGGGATTTTAAAAGGTGTGACCCACCTTACTAAGATCTTTGGCAGTCACACTATCGTCATCCCGGCAGGGCAAGCGGTGGACAAATGCTAACATCTGATACTTTGCTCTGATGAATTCTGCTTTATTAGGACTGGTTCGAAAACAAAAAAGAAAACAGTTCACTTGCAGTTCAGATACGACATTCCCCATTCTTCAGACTGTAAAAAGAAGAGGAAGTGACCCACATCCCCCACTCAAGAATAGAATGAACAATACTGAAGTAAGTGTCAGCAGTGTGTTGTCAGGCCTGAAGTCTGAAAACATACATTAGTCATTATAATGGCCAGGACTGCAGAATACCTGCTTTTTATAGCATCTTTCTGCTCTGTGTAATTTTCTTAACGGACTTAGCAACCTTGTGAGGAAGCAGCTCTTCATCCCATCTTATAAGTGCGGCATCAGGCAGACTGGAGCCCAGAACCGAGATTTCTGGTCTGACTGCCTACTGTTTGAGTGCCAAAGCTCAAATGTGATTACATCAAAAGCCACCAAGCCTTAGTCTTAAACCAGAGAAACCACTGAATTCTGCTGGGTAACCATGCAAAAGAGATGGTCCCATGCCTGGCTTTGTTCTGCATTCCTAATAGCAAAGAGGTCAATGCAAAACTGGGTGACTACCTCCCGTGCTGCCCCTGTAGGGGCTGGTCAAAAACAGCTGCACTCCTTTCAGCGGGCCCCAGGGGTTATGAAGAAATAAGAGTATTTATAAACATTTCACTCACTGTACTTTATCCTGTGGATTAGCTTTGCGTCTTCCACTGATAAGAGAGGCAGGGTCCAGCAAAGAATGCTCCCATATAGAATTAGCACCATTATTATACAAGGTTTCAACCATCTAAAACCAAGCAGTATAAAATCATATTTAAATTTCTTTCTGCAAACATCCAGTGGGAATCAGTGACTGAACTGGGAAAACAAAGCCCTATTACAAACACTAGCATGACTGGAATATCACACACGTCATTATCTTCTGTTTTAGAATGAGAAAGATGAACCTGTATGCAGGATTCAGGTTTGACCAGCAGGATAGCTAAGTACTTAAATGGGTTTGATTACATTTTCTCACAGATGATGAAGAAAGAGTACTTTGACACTTTAGGACAGTATTTCCCAAGCCTGAGCATCCAAATGCTATTTTCAAGATTCTTAATATTTTTCTTTAAATCCACTTACTTTCTAAAACTTTCACTAGTAATTATAATTTGATGTGCTAGTTACAGTTTTAGGCAACCATTTAAATAAATATTTGAGTATTACCTACATCTACCTTGAGTACCACTGGTGGTTCACGTGCCATACTCTGGGAATTGTTGTTTTAGGGTCAAATCTGGCATTTTAAACTACTCATCTCTGAACTTTATTCAGATCCTATAATATAATGAGTACTCTGTATAATCTGACTGCAGTAAACACCCACTTTCACATGAGAATGAGCTGTTAGAAACTTCTGAGCAAAAGTTATTAATAAACCATGTCCCCCAATTTCATTTCAAAGCATGACTCCTGACATGGCCCCATCTGTTTTTTACGTTAGTGAAGATACTGTCACATCAAAGATCCACACTCACTTGTTCTGATCCTTTGGTACACATAGGCAAGTTTTAAGGACATGTTGTGCAGCTGGCACAGATTTAGTAAAATATGTACTCAAAACAAATGAAGGCGAAACACATGCGTAAGTCTGAGTTCCAACAGAACTCGAAGAATGTGTACCCCGAAATAGAAGTACCGGTGACATGACAATGGACCCCCAAATAAAACAAAGGGCCCCCTGAACACTTAGCAGGGTGTTAGGCATTCAATCAAAACAGAACTTAATTGTCTCTAACAGGTTACAAGAACTTTAAGAGAACTTAAATCAGATGTTTCAGAAATTTCTGAGGAATCTCAGTCCATGCTTCTATCAAAGCGGTCAACATCATGAAAAGTTTCTAAGGCAGTCACTTTCAAAAACATTCATCACGGTATGTGGAAAAGACAGACGGTTTAAAAACAATTTCTGGTGACATTCTAGAAAGTCAGCAATGAAACATTAGCAGGAAATTCTAATGACTGTCTACCTATAGTTCAGATTTTGGGACAAGATTTACATTAGGAGGGAAAAAAATCTCAAATGATGAAATCAGTAATTATATATAGCATCAATAAGCATGGCACCTCTGCTCAATTATGAGTCAAACATTTTTGTAAGATTTAAGAAGTATAATTTTAGTGCTAAAACAGTGAGCCCTAAAAACTTAAATTACAAACCATGAGCAGAATTCTTATTCTTTACCTGAAGCAATGTTGGAGGCCATGGTGTGTGTTTAAGATGCCTTACTTGAGAGATATGGCGCCCTAGACTCCGATGGACACTGCAGCACTCGTCACATATAAAAGTTCCCCTATTTACTGATGCCCAGGAAGGATCTGGAAAGAAGAATGAAATCAGTGGCAAGGATACCAGGTGGTTGCTATTCCGCCAGATGGCAAAAGATGACTGAGGTTTGGTTTTTCAGAAAAACAAGACATTTCTGTTGTTTTAGTATGCTAGTCAACATATCAAGCCGGCGAGTTTTTCTGATGCCCTAATGAGATCTACCATCTCAGATGTGTGCTCTTTCAATCAACCTAAGAGAAGCAAATTGAGAGGATTCACCTGAATCATTTCGAATCCATCTCCACAAGTAGCAAGATAACATAACTGTGTCAGTGAACAATCCACACAGCATTATGTGAAGTGAGTGGTGAAAAGACAGCTACCCTACAACTGCTACACATCTACATGCCACTGGGCTTAGCAGAAAGCTGCAAGTGACACAACTATACAACTGCTCAGCTGCTATGGTTCTGAACACAGACTGGGAAACCTGACCTCCTGCACTAGGAAATGTGCTTTCATACCCATTAGGTATTTTAAATAAACTGTTGAGTCCGATCTCACCACTGATCTGAAAGGACAGAAGCTGTAAAAACAGCGGCTTCACAGAAGCAAAGATGTAAAATACAAGTGAGTAATACTTTTGGTGTGTGCACAATACTTTTTTTCCTGTGAAGTCCCACAGAGCTTCATTAGACATCCTTTGAAACAAGGAATAATTCACACTTGGTAAGCAGTAAGAATAACTCACACTGGGAAAGTAAACTGAGTATTTAGAAACTCAAAATAAAGACGGACCTTCTACATTTCATCAGACTCACAATGGGGTGACAATAGGTGCTGCTCAAGCTGCCTGGCTTAAGGGGTATATTTAAAAATTCTTCAATGTCCACAAAAATCTCTAAAATGCATGTACACCATCTTTACCATTTCTAACAGTTTATTCAAACCCCTTCCAACCATATAATGAAAAGTTATGGGATTTCAATCAAAGACAAACTGGGAGCCAAAGAGTGTGGTGGTTAAGAGGGTTGGCTCTGGAGATAAGCAGTCCAGGGTTTGAACCCCAACTCTGCCACTTCTTGCATAATGATCTCAGGCAAGTTATTTCTCTGAGGGTCCTCATCATGGATCAAACGGGAAGAACAACACATCTCAGGGTGGTGAGGATATAAAGAGTAAGTGAAGTTCCTTGCATATAGTAATATTTCCAAATTATTTTGTTAAGTACCATTCAAATATTTTCAAGAGCCCACTGAAATTCATGGCCACTAGGGAAAGTTTTTGATTGCTAATACATGAAACATTGAATGTTTCACATGAACACTGTCTTACTACAGTGAAAAATCTCAGTGGAGTTTTCAGGTAGTTGAACTCAGAGTAGGATATGAGTTAGATTCACTTAAAAAAAAAAGGTAAACTATTTATTGAATACTAAGATTTGATCATAGTCAAATGTTTGCCATGAAATAAAACAGAAACAAAATTATTCAATGAAGTACAACTATGTCAGTACTACTAAGTCATTCTAAAAAACAAAGATTGGAAACACCAAGATGAAGGATCCCTGCAAAGATACATAACAACTTTGCTTTTTGCAGTATGGTACTACGACTAATGACACACATACAAAAAAGACTATTCGTTTTGAAGATTACCTTTGCTTCTCAGATATCATTCAGAGGATTCACAATCTTCTTGGAGGAAATTAAACAGGAACAAGACAACAAGGATTTAACACACACTAAGCAAGGCTCTATATTAATCACCTTAACATCGTGAATCAGAATCCCATAGAGAGAACATCAGAATGTTAACAACACAGTAAAATCGAAATCAAGTTTGTACGACTGAGGGTGGGTGAACCCCTTCCAGTTTATCTGAATGTTTTATTCCAGGGCTTCTTAACCTGGGTTCTAGGAACACAACTAATGGGCTTCAGAAATGTCTAGAACCCCTCTGAGAAATCTTAACATAAATTCTGCGTGAAAGAGTTAAGCATGTGTGCATTTTCTGGGAAGAAGGCCTGAGCATTCATCAGAATTCCAAAAGGGTCACTTCCCTGGTGGCACAGTGGTTAAGAATCCACCTGTCAATGCAGGGGACACAGGTTCGATCCCTAGTCTGGGAAGATCCCACATGCCACGGAGCAACTAAGCCTGTGAGCCACAACTACTGAGCCTGCGCTCTAGAGCCCGCGAACCACAACTACTGAGCCCATGTGCCACAACTACTGAAGCCTGCGCCCCTAGGGCCCGTGCTCCGCACAAGAGAAGCCACCGCAATGAGAAGCCCGAGCACCACAATGAAGAGTAGCCCCTGCTCACTGCAACTAGAGAAAGCCCGCATGCAGCAACGAAGACCCAACACAGCCAAAAATAAATAAATTAAAAAAAAAAAAAGAATCTCAAAGGGATCCCCAACCCTAAAGGTAACTCTTTTACTAGACCTTTGCAGAAAAGGCAGCACAAATTCCCAGCTGCTCAAGTTCAGAACACTTCAAGGTAGCCTAATTATATTCAAAACAGGAAGGAAGTGACTCAAGTCTCTGTAGATGAGGCATGAGACAACAACTAAAAAGATAACAATGGCAGAGAAAATGTTCTGAAATGCACAAAACGCCGGAGAAGTGCAAGACAGTATTTATTATTTAGTTGAGTATTTACTGTGGCAATGGAGATACAGTTTTCCTTTGCCCCATACCATCCACTGAGAAGCAAAGAAAATGCACTTCAACAGGAAGTTTGAATCTAAATTCATGTGAATCAAACATCACAGAAAGTTCAACTGAAAACAGGCAAGAAAATAAGGAAGTGGAACAAATAACATTTTTAGAGAATACAATGGAGCTCGTATAACACACTAACTTGGTTTCTGAAACACTTCTTTTTAAACTCCTCCACCCGTCTCCCTATCTTCAAAGGAAACTGGTAACCCCACTTACAGTATACAGGCCGTGAAATAACCACATAAGGTTTGAGTTATCATAATACTATTTAAAATCAGTCTCCACTTCCATATGACAAGATGAAGTTCCGAACAGTTGCAAAAACACTGGTGCTCATTTCGTTAAGATCGTTTATTGGACGCTATTGTGCCAAAGAAGCCATCTTACAACTTCAAATTCAAAGCAGATAAATCCAAACACTGAAAACAGCATAGAGACCTGTCAACCCAGTTCCAACCGCTAAGATGGATCTGAACTCCAAATCTGAAAACTATGCATGGGAGGAATGGTTTTGGCCTTTCAATGCTCCCATATGCCTATACTGCCTGAATGCACAAATGGGTATACTTGCCCGTGATTTGGTGTGTGTTTGTTTTGTAAGGTGTAATTAATGTATGATTTAGAAATTCAACTATAGCTTTAAGGGACTATAAAGGTTCTGTACACAGTACAAAAAAGAAAAAAAGGAAAAAAACCGCCTTAAATGAGATGATTCTAAGAATATTCATTGAATCTTCCCTACCCCTGAGCACTGTACTCCCAATTATCCTCAACGGAAAAATGAGGAAATCACGACTTGGCCAAATGAAGTCACTAGCCCAAGGTCACCCAGAGGCAAAATCTAGTTTGAACTCAGCTCGTTTAGATCTCGGAACTTGAAACCGGCATTGCCTCCTAAGTGCTGGTGGCATTTGCAAGACCCCTGGAGATTCTCCGCGGTGGAGTGGGAGTAGGGATGTAAGGAGCGGGGAACTCATCCATGGGGGTCCTCTGGCGAGTCTCAGTGGAGGGAAGCGGCGAGTGTCGCCCACTCCGGGCAGGGCCCCAGGGCCCCCTCCTGGGGCGGGAGTCTGGGTAGCTGTGGGGAGGGGGCTGACACCTGCAGCCTCTGGGGGCCGCAGCCGGGAGGACGCTCGGATTTCACTTCTGTAACTGGCCTTCCTGTAGATTGCCCAAGCCCCTTCCTGTTGGGAAAGCGGGCCCGACCCCGCCGTTCCACCGCCCGGCCTGGGACAGGGAGGAGAGGGAAGGAAGGGACGGGAGGGCGGCGACCCCCTGCCCGCTCCGGCTCTGACAGGCCCGGGACGGTCCCGCCCCAAGGCCGCCGAGGTTCCTCCTCGTCCCGACCCAAGGCACAGGGTGCAGAGCTCGACAGCCGGAACCCGCCCGGCCCGAGGGGGCGGCCCCGGGACAGGGGTCCCGGCCAGGAGAGCTGAAGGGAGCGGGCCCGGCTGGTGCGACTCACCCGGCCCGCTGCAGTCAGCGCACACCTCGCTGCTCCGGAGCCGTTTCGACATGGCTCCCGCCTCCCACCTGCCAGGAACCTGGTGGCCCGGGACAGCGAAGGCGGCGGCGGCGGCGGCGCTTCCGCTCTAACGGGTCCCCACGGTGGTGCTAGCTGCGGCGCCTCTCCCCTCAGCGCCTCACAGCCGCGGCGCAGCACGCACGCGCGGGGAGGCGCCCTTCGGCGACGGGCAGGTCATGTGACCGGAAAGGGCACGCTGCCTTGTCGCCATCTTGAGTGAGGGCAGGTGTCTTCTGTCCTACTTCCAAATTTCCTTGATTTGGTGTCTCCTTCTCTGGAAGAGACTCGCTTCTTCCCAGCGCTGATTAATACCAGGGGAAGCAGCAAAATCTAGTGACTAGAGGTATGCAGACACAACCTTCCTGAGGCAATCAATAGTCAAGTCATTTAGCATAACTTTGGCCAAGTTCACTTATTTATGCATTCCTTTATTCAACAAATATTTATTGAGCATCTACTATGTTCCACACACTGCTCCAGGCACTGGAGAAGGAGCAGTGAGCCAAGAAGACGAAATTTCCTGTCTTTATGGAGCTTACTTTCAACTGCACTAGATCTACAATAAGTATAAGAGGACTATGTTAGATGTTTCCTTACGCTGCAGTTTTAATCTCATCTGCAAAATGGAGATAATAAGTATCTACCCGTAGCCCATGATTTGCTTTTGTATAGTCTGTTACTTAAAAATGATTTTTACATTTTTAAAGGGTTGTAAAGAAGAAAAAGGAGAGGAGGGATAGGATGAAGAATATTCAACAAAACATATATGACGTGCAAAGCTAAATATTTACTGTCTGGCTAAGGACAAATGGGATAATTTACAGAAGAGTGTGGTGTGCCTGCCCCATAGTAAGCCCTCAATAATAGTAGCTCCTATTATTGTTGGAAAAAAATATTTTTTTTTTGGCTGAGTTGGGTCTTTGTTGCTGCGCACGGGCTTTGTCCAGTTGCGATGAGCAGGGGCTTCTCATTACAGTGGCTTCTCTTATTGTGGAGCAGATTCTTGCTCTCTATATCTGTGAATCTGCTTCTTTTTTGTTATATTTACAACTTTGTTGTATTTTTTAGATTCCACGTATAAGTTATATCATACAGTATTTATCTTTCTCTGTCTGACTTATTTCACTTAGCATAATGACCTCCAAGTCCAGTGGCAGTGGCGCCACCAGGGAAGCCCTGGAATTTGATATTACTATTATTTTCTAATCACAACTTTTTTTTTTTGTCTTGAGGATAAGAATAGATAATCTAACTCACAGGATGGTGTGAGATAAACACAATGAGATGAGTTTAAGCAGTGTGAAGAAGAGCAGAGATGTGACCCTAATGCTAATGAATATTGTATGTATTATATGTAAACACAACCATGATCTCCCTTCAGCAAATATTCCATGCCTATTGTGGGCCAGGTACTGTTTTAACTTTAGGTACTCTGGTGAGCAGTTATCGTGGAGTTTTCCGACTAATGAATTAAGAGAAATGTTCAATAAACATAGGATGATGAAGAGAAAGAAAATTAAATTGCACAAGGCTTCTGAAAGGATAGAAGTCCTGGAAGAGGTCTCAGAAGCACTGGTCTTTGGTTCATCTCTCCATTTTTATAAATGTGTGATATGGGCATAACCACATAATTCCCACACATTCCACAGTTAGAGCCTCTGGGTTCCATCCTGATGCTCCTGCATCCTGTTTTGGTTTGCAGACTAACAAATCTTCTGGACCCAACACATGTGGAGAATGGATTAGGCCAGGATTCTTGAACAGCTGTTGTTGCAGGCATCTGAAAAGCTGGATGTGCACAAGCAGGGAAGGCAGAGGGTATGCTTTCAGGATGCATTAAATAACTTTGCCCAGTTATGTGGTCTAGTTGTAGACAGCTGGGCAGAAAGCTTAGGCTGGTGAGTAGCTGTAAGTTGACTTGGTTCTTCATTGAATCAAGGAGTTATAGTGTCTTACATTGAAACCCAAAGAATGAACTTAATAGTGGCTGACTGTGGTCAAGTCTAAGTATTATCTATTAGTCCTTTTGGCCATAACCCCAAATTCAAATGGCTAGCTTCAAAAATAGATGACATTCATATGTGGAATAAACCACCACCTTAGGTAACTGAATTATAACCCAGTTTGGAGTTCAGGTAGAACAGTGGGGGGTGGGGGATGGATTTGTGTCCTCCAGGGGATATTTGGCAATGTCTGGAGACATTCTGGGGGTAGTGTTACTGGCATCCAGTGGATAGAATGGCCAGGGATGCTGCTCAACATCCTACAAAGCACAGGACAAGTCCCACATAAAGAATTATGTGGTTCACATCTTCCTTTCCAATTTGGGTTCCTTTTATTTCTTTTTCTTCTCTGATTGCTGTGGTTAGGACTTCCAAAACTATGTTGAATAAAAGTGGTGAGAGTGGGCATCCTTGTCTTGTTCCTGATTTCAGAGGAAATGCTTTCAGCTTTTCACCATTGAGTATGATGTTAGCTGTAGGTTTGTCATATATGGCCTTTATTATGTTGAGGTATGTTCCCTTTGTGTAGTATTCAACAATGGAATACTACTCAGTCATTAAAAAAAGAATGAAATTTTGCCATTTGCAGCAACATGGATGGACTTGGAGGTCATTATGCTAAGTGAAATGAGTCAGACAGAGAAAGATAAATACTGTATGATATAACTTATACGTGGAATCTAAAAAATACAACAAAGTTGTAAATATAACAAAAAAAGAAGCAGATTCACAGATATAGAGAGCAAACTAGTGGTTACCACTGGGGAGAGCGGGAGAGGGGTAATATAAGGGTAGAGGAGGAGGCACAAACTATTGGGTGTAAGATAGACTCAAGGATGTACAACACTGGGAATATAGCCAATATTTAGTAAAAACTGTAAATGGAAAGCAACTTAAAATTTTTTAAATTTATTTATTTTTAGCTGTGTTGGGTCTTCGCTGCTGTGCGCAGGCTTTCTCTAGTTGCAGCGAGTGGGGGCTACTCTTCGTTGCAGTGCGCGGGCTTCTCATCGCGGTGGCTTCTCATTGCGGAGCACGGGCTCTAGGCGTGCGGGCTTCAGTAGTTGTGGCACGCAGGCTCAGTAGTTGTGGCTTGCGGGCTCTAGAGCACAGGCTCAGTAGTTGTGGCACATGGGCTTAGTTGCTCCGCGGCGTGTGGGATCTTCCCAGACCAGGGATTGAACCCGTGTTCCCTGCATTGGCAGGAGGATTCTCAACCACTGCGCCACCAGGGAAGCCCTGGAAAGCAACTTTTTAAAATTGTATAAAAAATAAAAATAAATAAAAGTAAAAAAAAAATTAAATTAAAAAGAATCAGAGCTACCAGAATAGAAAAAAAATTATGTGGTTCAAAATGTGCTGAAGTTGAGAAATCCTGAGATAGAGCCATCCTCTTATTGTGCAACTATTTAATGCCACTTCTCCAGAGTTTATAATTCCCCCTTGAAAATTGTTTGGTGTTGCCCACTTCCAAAATGGCTCCTGACCAATCATGGAAGCATCTGCCCAGGTCCAAAAAGGCTAGGGAGTCAGTAACTAGAATGGTTTGGTCCAGGCGCCAGTTGTCACCCTGTGACCACAGAGCCGGTGGAAGAGGCCCAGTTGTGGACCGAACCATATGAGAAAGCTGGAGCAGGGGGAAAGGGGGTGATGAAGGGTAGACCGAGTTTTCCATGTAGAGATTCTGGGCTAAAGAAGAGAGTTTTAGCTCTGTTTTGGACATTACTGTGTTTCCAGATGTGGACTTCAGGTGGGTGGGGTTGGGCGGACCCCGGACCAGGTGGTTGTCCTTTCCTCCCCCCCTCCACGGCGCGCGGTGGTTCGCTCCCCGCACTTCCCTGTTTGGGGCAGCTCTGCCCGCAGAAGTCGGTTCGGGAACTGTCAGCGCAGGCGGGAGCGCGGCGGGGCGCGGGGTGGGCGCGGCCGACCCCGTCCCCGACCCCGACCCGGCCCGCGACCGCCGACCTCCCGCGCGTGCCCCTCACCTGGCCAGCTAGTCCCCCTTGCCTCGTACCGCGCCCCTCGCTCGCTCCCCTGGTTCTCTCGCTCGCCGGCCGCCGGGCGGGCGGTCGGGCGCAGTAGACCCTGCCGGTGCTGAGGCTTGGCAAGCGGGTGGTGAGGGCCCGGCTGCGGCCTCCTCGCCATGTCCTCTGTCCGCGACGCTAGCGGCCACTTCCCTTTACACGTCCTGGTCTGGAACAACGACTACCGGCAGCTGGAGAAGGAGCTGCAGGGCCAGGTGAGGGGCGAGGCGGGGGTCCGCCCCCGGCGAGAGGAGGGGGGAGTCGGGGGTCGCATCGCCTCCCTGAGCCCATCTCCAGCCCTCTGCCCTCGGGGGCCCGCAGACCCCTTCCACTCTGCAGTCGTGGGACAATAATGATAATAATAATAATAACAGAACATGTATTGAGTGTTTAATGTGTTCCAGGCCCTGTGTCGAGGTTTTATATATATTATTTCTCTCAGCCTTTCCAACAACCCTAGGAGGTAGGTACTATCGTTAAATTTGACAGAGAAGTAAACTGAGGCTCTCAGAGGTTATGTGCCTTACACAAGGTCCCTCACCTAATAAATACCAAATCAGGATTTTTAACTCTGGCCAGCTGGCTCCAGCGTGCACCGTCTTAACCAATTAGGCCTGCCTCTCCCCAAAATGTATGAGCAACACACACCTCTCACCCCACCCATACTTTTTGTAAGGAAGGGCTTGGTTGGGTTTGGAGTCCAGGTTCTAACTTGCCCTGTGACCTTGGGCAAGGCATTTTCCTTTTCTGGCCCACGTCCACTTATTTGTAGAATGAGGGTGTTGATACTCCTGTGGGCAAATCTTGTACTTGACTATTATCAATAGGTCAAGTTTGAGAATCAGTGGTGCACAGCATCCTTAAAATCACTTTCTGTTCTAAAGTGCTTTGATTCCTTACCTTTTATTTATTCCCATCTTTATAAGAAGTGGTTCTCAGTTGGAAGTGATTTCATCCCTCATCCCACATATCTAGTAATTAATGGGGACATTTTTGGTTGTTACAAGTGGGGAGTGGGTGTTACTGGAATCTAATGGGTAGAGGCCAGGGAAGCTGCTCAATATCCTATAATGCACAAATGCGTAAGACACCCCCCTCCCCAACTAAGATTTATCTGTCCCAAAATGTCAGTAGCATTTTGCTTGAGAAACCCTGCCTTAAAGGCATCCCAGCAATTCTGGGAGGTATTGGTATCCTCAAGTTACAAACTAACAGACTTAGCAGTTAGGATGAGGATTTGTAATTATTTGGTATAATTGTTCTGGTTGACTTCATTTTATCCAGTGTGCTAAAGTTCTGGTGTTTGAATGGCTCCAACTTGATGCTGTAATTGTCAAGAAATTTTAGAGGAAAAGGGGCATTGGTTTTCTTATGGTTGGCAAAAATTGAGCAAGGTCAGCATCCCCCCATTTGATGAACGGTTACTGCTAAGTGTGTTCTTGTACCTTGACATCTCCCTTTTAAGTCTGTTGAGCACCCACTGGAAGTCAAAAGTTGCTCTTTTTTCATTTAAATTCTCTATCCCAGACAGAATAAACTTTCGTTGTAAGAGTCATTGCTGTTAATTAGATCATGCCCCCAGAGTAAATGATTCACCATTAGATATTGCAGTATACCTGATGATTTAATTCCCTTTCTCTTACTAAACGTGGCTCAGAGAGAATCCTCCATGATTTTGCTCTCAGATTTCAGTCTCACCTTGGACACTTTAAAAATGACTGGACAGTCTTGTTTTTAGTTCTGCTATGTTTTGCTTCTGCACTTCCTCGGTATCGGGGCTGCCCAGCTTCTTATGAAATATTGAGATAAAGTACAAGGAAAGTCACAAAACTAAAATCCTATTTGATAGAGAGGTTCATCATTGTCCTTAAACCACACACACGTTCAATACTGATTTCTGAAAGCAGCAGGCTCTCTGTTCATTGGAGTGAGGGAAAGAGTTTAAATGAAGCGCAGTCTTTCTTTATAGAAAAACTTGTTCGATAAGACCAAGTCTTGGTTTATAATCTACAATGTGGCATGGTTGAATTATTTCTTTTTCCTGCAAGCTGTGATAGACATGTTCATCAAAAGTTCGCTATGCCCCTTACCTTGAAAAACATTAAGGACATTTGCGATTAGAGAATTATAAGTTTGCAGCAGGTTGTCCTGGAGTAAATTGATCCTTAATGCCTTTGACTGGCAAGGAGGTCAGGGAAGAATATTCATCTTTGCTAATTATTTGGTTTTGGCTTTGTTATTGGTTATCACTGTAGATCATACCACAGGATCCTGTTTTCTCTGGGGAAAGTTGAAGTGTATTCAGAAAGAACATCTTGACTGTGGAAGCTTGAGTGTCATGCCCATGCAATCCAATTTCGATCCTGGAACTTGGCCATTGAAGGGGTGGACATGGGGCTGGCTTCAAGGGTGTGTGACCTGTCAGTTGCACAGGGCCTTGTGCTCAGAAGTGGCTGGTGCTTGGTGGTTTTTGTTTTTGTTTTTTTTTTTTTTGGCTGTGCTGTACGGCATGTGGGATCTTAGTTCTCTGACCAGGGATCGAACCCGTGCCCCCTGCAGTGGAAGCGTGGAGTCTTAACCACTGGACCACCAGGCAGGGAAGTCCCTCGTACTTGGCTTAATGCTCTGCAGTTACCGTCTTGAAATTCTTAATTTTTTTTTTTTGATTAAGGGGCCTTGCATTTTTATTTTTCTCTGGGTCCTGCAAATTATGTAACTGCTTCAGGGTCAAGAAGTTGATAATTGATGTCATTAAAGTACAAGGCAGGGAATATTTTTCTGCTTTCATATTTATTGAGATCCTCTGTTAATTACGAAACAGTTGCCTATACCTGTGCCTTGGAGGCAGTTAGGTTAATAGCCAGTGCTGGGCCTCCCTGGTGGCGCAGTGGTTGAGAGTCCGCCTGCCGATGCAGGGGATACGGGTTCGTGCCCCGGTCTGGGAGGATCCCATGTGCCGCGGAGCGGCTGGGCCCGTGAGCCATGGCCGCTGGGCCTGCGCGTCCGGAGCCTGTGCTCCGCAACGGGAGAGGCCACAACACTGAGAGGCCCACATACCGCAAAAAGAAAAAAAAAAAAAAAAAATAGCCAGTGCTATGGCAGGTTAGGTTGTGAGCTTGGGTGCTTAATTTACCCTTGCCGAATCGGTTCATCACCTGTCAAAACACGGTATTTTGCTATTTTGCCAGGCACCGTGCTGAAATGTTTTATGTGAAGTTTTAGATTTAATTCTCACATCAGTCCCCTGGGGTGAGTGCTATTGTGATTCCCATTTCACAGATGAGGAAATGGAGGTGGAGAGGTTCAGTCACCTGCTTACCCAGTAGTCGAACCAGGATGTCAACCCAGAAAGTCACAGTCTGCTTTAATCCTGTATTCTTAACCCTTCCGCTTTACTTCTTTCAGTGAAAGTGCCTCCATTTCAGGATTCTGGAGAATGAAGCAGAGAACAGGTCAGAAAGCAAAGGCACTTAGTAAATGGGAGCAGTACATTTACCATACTTGCTGCTACTATTATAATCATCCTGGGAATGTAGCTTCTTTTATGTATGTTCCAATTTTTCTACAAAGAACACGTATTGGTTGCATAATTAAAAACAAAAAAATTCTTATCACCCCGACAGTAAAACCAGCTGTTTCACTTGAGGCTTTGTTTGCCAGTAATTTTCTGCTGTCCGTTCCTTCATTCCTTCCATCCCACGAGTGAGACGTGAAGCAGGCACACTGGTAGCTGTAAGAATTTTATTTTGTTCTAGGAACAGTGGCACAGAAAGAATCAAGTTTATCCAGATGAAGAGGATAAGCACGTGTTTCTGAGTGTAAGTCAGCCCCAGTGCCACCGTCTTGCTAATAGCTGGAGTTCAGTGCTTGTGTAACTTTGCCAGTGATGAGATTGTTTCATGCTTTCAACGTTTACTCAGCAGAGGCACTTTATTAAGTGCCTCTTAACCCATCCGCTCTACTGCCTTTAATATTCAGCGGGGCCTTGAAGTTGGTTGGTGCAGTTGAAATGATTTGTGTTATGGTTATGTCATTTGTCACTTAGCCAGAGAGGTCTGTTAAACATCTTTTGGCCTTCCTGCTGATGCTGGGAGAATGAATGAAAAATTAAGGGGACAAATGCAAAGGTCAGTCAGTGCACCTTAGCAGGGGAGAGAAAGCCCTGGGATCGAGTGGAGTGGAGGTTGGCATATGATGCCTGACTCCAGGGCCAGCCCCCTGTTAGGGAGCCAGTACAAAATCTGGGCAAGAGGAAGAGGATGTGCTAGGCAGCAGCAGTGCCTGGGAGTCTGACAGGGAACCACCCTGGGGTTCTCATCCCAGCCCGGGGCTAGGCTGGGTGAGGCCACTGGGCACACATTCAAGCCAGTGCCTGTTGGCTAGAGGCCCACTGTGAGCCAGAGCCTTGCATCCAAGGGGAAGAGCCTGGAGCCTCCTCTCAGCTGCTCCTCCTCAGCCCTCAGGGGCTCAGGCTCAGCTTAGGAACCAGGCCTGTATGGCTATCTGCCCCCGACCCCTGACTCGGAGTGGGAGAACCAGCTCAGGCCACAGCCGCAGAGGACCAGGGCGGTCTGAGAGTGCACAGGAATGAGGGTGGTTGACTCTCTCAAGCGAATGGAGGGCTGCTTAGCAGCCTCTTACCCGAGGCCTCCCCAGGAGGCCCCTGTGAGAGTTGCTGAAGTTCTGGCTGTGTGCTAGGGACCAAGGCTCAGAGGGGTTGAGTAATCCACCCAAGGCTAGTGAGGGGTCCGGAAGTGGGCCCGGTTGTCTGGCCCTGCAGCCCGCACTCAGCTGCGCCTTGACTGCGGCTGGAGGACAGCGGGCTGGCAAAGAGGGCTTGGACGAGAAAAGTCTTACATTATCACATAAGGAGACGTGTAGAAATCTCATTCCTTTTCTTCTTTTGGGGCACGATGATAGTTAAGAGGGTGAGGATTTTTAATTTGGTACGGCTCATGACTGAAGAAACTTAAAGGAAAAACTTACATGGTCAGCTTCGACAGTGAATTCCAGTTAAATTCTGAAAGCTCTTGCTCACTAAGCTAACGTCATTAGTTGAAGACCCTAAGCTCCACTATTAACTATAAGGAAATTTGAACAAATCCCTTTTAGGGAGAAAGTGATGGCTTATATGAAACTATGTAATGTAGGTGTATGATAATACATGCTGGCTCTTCAAAGTGCTTTCTGTGGGGGTTAGGCTTGTGTCTTTGCCCTTGTAAGAACTTTGTAAGGTAGGTGGGTTTTTTTTTTTTTAATCCCGTTTTACAAGGGAGCAAACTGAAGCTCAAGAGAAATTAAGCAACTCATCAAACAGCATATAGATAGAGGGTAGATTAGTTTTATGTCTTACTTAAAACACATACAGGGCTTCCCTGGTGGCACAGTGGTTGAGAGTCCGCCTACTGATGCAGGGGATACGGGTTCGTGCCCCGGTCCGGGAAGATCCCACATGCTGTGGAGCGGCTGGGACCGTGAGCCATGGCCACTGAGCCTACGCGTCCGGAGCCTGTACTCCGCAACGGGAGAGGCCACAACAGTGAGAGGCCCATGTATCGCAAAAAAAAACACACAAAAAACCCCACATACATATGTTGACTTTCAAACATCTTTATTGAGATATAATTCACTTATGCAATTCACTCATTAAAGTATATTATTCACTGTTTTTTTTAGTACATTCAGAGTTGTGTGACTGTCACCACTATCACATTCCAGAGCATTTTCATCACCCCAAAAAGAAACCCCACGCCCATTAGCTGTCATTCCCTATTTCCTCCCAACCCCTTCAGCCCCAGACAACCATTAAGCAAGCTGCTTGCTACCTGTACAGATTTGCTTATTCTGGACATTTCATGTAAATGCAGTCATACAATATGTGGCCTTTTGTGTTTGGCTTCTTTAACCTAACATGATGTTTTCAAGGTTCAACCATGTTGTGGAGGTATTAGTACTTCATTCCTTTTAATGGCTGAATAATATTCCATTGTATGTATAGAGTACATTTTGTTTATTCATTTGCCAGTTGATGGACATTTGTTTTTTCCCACCTTTGGGCCATTATGAATAATGCTGCTATGCATATCTGTGTGTAAGTTTTTGTGTGGTTGTATGTTTTTATTTTTGGGGGGTAAACACCTGCAAGTGGAATTGCTGGGTCTTATAGTAATTCTATGTTTAACTTTTGGAGGAACTGCCAACTCTTTATCAAATTGACTGCACCATTTTACATTCCCACCAGCAGTGTATGAGGGTTCTAGTTTCTCCACATCCTTGTCAACACTTGTTATTGTCTGTCTTTTTGATTGTAGCCATCCTAATGGGGGTGAGGTATTATCACTTTGTGGTCTTGTGTTGCATTACCCTAATGATTAGTTATGTTGAGCATCTTTCATGTGCTTATTGGGCATTGGCATATCTTCTTTGAAGAAATGTCTATTTAAATCCTTTGCCCATTTTACAACTGGATTATTTGTCTTTTTATTCTTGTGTAGTTAGAGTTCTTGATATTTTCCGGATACTAGCCCCTTATTAAGCATATGACTTGCAAATATTTTCTTCCATTCTTTAGGTTGTCTTTTTACTTTCTTTATGTCATTTGAAGTACAGCAGTTTTCAGTTTAGATGGAGTGTAGTTTATCTGTATTTTCTTTTGTCTCATGCTTTTGGTGTTGTATCTGAGAAGGTTTTGCTTAACGCAAGTTCACTAAGATATAATCCTATGTTTTCTCCTAAGAGTTTTAGTGTTTTAGCTCTTACATTTAGGTTTTTGATCAACTTTGAGCTAATTTTTGCATATGGTATATACAGTACTTCATTCTTTCGCATGTGGATATCTAGTTGTTCAAGCACCATTTTTTGAAAAGATTATTGTTTCCCCATTGAGTTATTTTGGCGCCCTTGTTGAAAATCAATTGACCATAAATGTATAAGTTTATTTCTAGATTCTAGATTGTATTCCATTGATTTATATGTCTGTCCTTTTGCCAGTACCACACTGTCTTGATTGCTGTAGCTTTGTGTAGTAAGTTTTGAAATTGGGAAGTGTGAATCCTCAAATTTTACTCTTTGTTTCAAGATGGTTTTGGCTATTCTGGGTTCCTTGCATTTCCTATGAATCTTAATATAAGCTTGTTCGTTTCTGCAGAAAGTCAGCTGCAATTTTGATAGAGATTGCATTGACTCTGTAGCTCAGTTTAGGGAGTTTTGACATGTTAAAATATTAAGTCTTCTGAACCATGAACATGGGATGCTTTTCCATTTATTTAGATCTTAATTTCTTTCAACAGTGCTTTATGGTTTTCGGAGTATAAGGTTTATACTTCTTTTGTTGCTTATTCCCAAATGTTTTATTCTTTTCAATGCTATTGTAAAAGGAATTTTTAAAAAACTCATTCATTCATTCATTCATTTTTGGCTGCATTTGGTCTTCGTTGCTGCGTGTAGGCTTTCTCTAGTTGCAGCGAGCGGGGGCTACTCTTCGTTGCAGTGCGCAGGCTTCTCATTGCAGTGGCTTCTCTTGTTGCAGAACATGGGCTGTAAGTGCGGGCTCAGTAGTTGTGGCCCACAGGGTTAGTTGCTCTGTGGCATGTGGGATCTTCCCAAACGAGGGCTTGAACCCATGTCTCCTGCATTGGCAGGTGGATTCTTAACCACTGCGCCACCAGGGAAGCCCCGTAAAAGGAATTTTTAAAGTTTCATTTTTGAGTTGTTACAAGTGCGTAGATATACAATTGATTTTTCTGTATTGCTCTCGTATCCTGCAGCCTTGCAGAACTCATTAGTTCTAATAGTTTTTAAGTAGATTTCTTAGGATTTTCTACATATGAGATCATGTTGTCTGTGAGTAGAGGTAGTTTTATGTCTTCCTTTCCAATCTGGATGTCTTTTGTTTATTTTTCTTGCCTTATTGCCTTGGTTAGAACCTCTAGTACAATGCTGAATAGAAGTGATGAAAGAGAACATTCTTGTCTTGTTCCTATCTTAGGAGGAAAGCATCCAGTCTCTCACCATTAAATATGATGTTAGCTGTGGGGTTTTCACAGGCGGATGCTGTTTGAGGAAGTTCCCTTCCATTCCTAGTTTGTTGAGTGTTTTTTTATCATGAAGCGGTGTGGGATTTTGTGAAATGCTTTTTCTGCATTGTTTTAGTCCATTTGAGCTGCAGTAACAAATATCATAGAGTGGATAGTTTATAAACAATAGAAATTTATTTCTTATAGTTCTGGAGCCTTGAAGTCCAAGATCATGGTGCCAGCAGGTTAGGTGTGGTGGCTGCTGAGGGCTCTCCTCCTGGTTCATAGCAGGTGCCTTCTCACTGTGTCCTAACATGGTAGAAGGGGGTTAGCAAGCTCTCTGGAGCATCTTTTATAAAGGCACTAATTCCATTCATGAGGGCTTCACTCTCATGATCTAAGCACTTCCCAAAGGCCCCACTTCCTAATACCATCATCTTTAGAGGTTAGGATTTCAACATACAAAGTTTGGGTGGACACTTCACCTTCAGACCACAGCATGCATTTATCGAGATGGTCATGTGTTTTTTATTTTATTTTATTCTATTGATATGCTGTGTTACATTAATTGATTGTCAGATGTTAAGCCACCCTTGGCATTTGTGGGATAAACTCACTTGGTCATGGTGTACAATAGCCCTTTTTATATGTTGGTGAATTTACTTTGCTAAAATATTGTTGAGGATTTTTGTACCTATATTCATAAGAGATACTGGTCTGTCAGTATGGTACTGGCACAAAAACAGAAATATAGATCAATGGAACAGGATAGAAAGCCCAGAGATAAACCCACGGACATATGGTCACCTTATCTTTGATAAAGGAGGCAGGAATGTACAGTGGAGAAAGGACAGTCTCTTCAATAAGTGGTGCTGGGAAAACTGGACAGGGACATGTAAAAGTATGAGATTAGATCACTCCCTAACACCATACACAAAAATAAGCTCAAAATGGATTAAAGACCTAAATGTAAGGCCAGACACTATCAAACTCCTAGAGGAAAACATAGGCAGAACACTCTATGACATAAATCACAGCAAGATCTTTTTTGACCCACCTCCTAGAGAAATGGAAATAAAGACAAAAATAAACACATGGGACCTAATGAAACTTCAAAGCTTTTGCACAGCAAAGGAAACCATAAACAAGACGAAAAGACAACCCTCAGAATGGGAGAAAATATTTGCAAATGAAGCAACTGACAAAGGATTAATCTCCAAAATTTATAAGCAACTCATGCAGCTCAATAGCAAAAAAACAAACAACCCAATCCAAAAATGGGCAGAAGACCTAAATAGACATTTCTCCACAGAAGATATACAGACTGCCAACAAACACATGAAAGGATGCTCAACATCTTTACTCATTAGAGAAATGCAAATCAAAACTACAATGAGATATCATCTCACACCAGTCAGAATGGCCATCATCAAAAAATCTAGAAACAATAAATGCTGGAGAGGGTGTGGAAAAAAGGGAACACTCTTGCACTGCTGGTGGGAATGTGAATTGGTACAGCCACTATGGAGAACGGTATGGAGGTTCCTTAAAAAACTACAAATAGAACTACCATATGACCCAGCAATCCCACTACTGGGCATATACCCTGAGAAAACCATAATTCAAAAAGAGACATGTACCAAAATGTTCATAGCAGCCCTATTTACAATAGCCCGGAGATGGAAACAACCTAAGTGTCCATCATCGGATGAATGGGTAAAGAAGATGTGGCACATATATACAATGGAATATTACTCAGCCATAAAAAGAAATGAAATTGAGCTATTTGTAATGAGGTGGATGGACCTAGAGTCTGTCATACAGAGTGAAGTAAGTCAGAAAGAGAAAGACAAATACTGTATGCTGACACATATATATGGAATTTAAGAAAAAAAAATGTCATGAAGAACATAGGGGTAAGACAGGAATAAAGACACAGACCTACTAGAGCATGGACTTGAGGATATGGGGAGGGGGAAGGGTAAGCTGTGACAAAGTGAAAGAGCGGCATGGACATATATACACTACCAAACGTAAGGTAGATAGCTAGTGGGAAGCAGCCGCATAGCACAGGGAGATCAGCTCGGTTCTTTGTGACCGCCTGGAGGGGTGGGATAGGGAGGGTGGGAGGGAGACGCAAAAGGGAGGGGATATGGGAACATATGTATATGTATAACTGATTAAATTTGTAAAATAAAAAAAAATAAAAAAAAAGAGATACTGGTCTGTGGTTTTCTTTTTTTGTGACGTGTTCAACATCAGGATAATACTGGGCTTATAAAATGAATTGGGAAGTTTTCCTTCCTCTTCTGTTTTTTTAGGTTTGTGAAGAATTGGTATTAATTCATTAAACATTTGGTAGAATTCACCAGTGAAGCCATCTAGGCCTGAGGTTTTTTCCTGGGAAATTTTAAAATTACTGATTCAATCTCTTTTCTTGTTATATATTTTTTTTCAGGTTTTCTATTTTTTCCTAAGTCAGTTTTCCTAGTTTGTGTCTCTCTATGAGTATGTGCATTTCATCTAAATTCTAATTTGTTGGCATACGTTTGTTCATAGCATTCATTTATAATACTTCTTATTTCTGTAGAGTTGTTAGTAATATCCCCTTTTTCATTCCTGATTTTGGTAACTTTAGTCTTTTTTTTTCCTTGGTCAGTCTAGCTGAAATTTTGTCAATTTTGTTGATATTTTCGAAGAGCCAACTTTTGGTTTTGTTGATTTTCTCTATTGATTTTCTATCCTTTTTTCCCACTCTAATTGTTATTCATCCATTGTTTTAAATCATACTGTCACCGTAATATATTATATTATTCTTCCTTCCTTCTCTCCTTTCAAATGAGGAGAGGCACAGGAGGCTCTGAACAGTTAGCCATGCAAAGTGTGCAGCTATGTGGCTCCGACATACAGTTTTCCCCATGGTCCAAAACAGAAAAAAGTCGACAAAATATATTTGGCTTTCATTTTATACATTGTATCTTAATGGTTGCCCAGGAGCTTAGTCCGAGATGTTAGTTTTGTTCTGGGGTATGAATTAAAGTAAGTAGAGTTTCCCCTTTTGTGTGGTAAATATTGTTAAGCATCTCCTGTGTCGGGCAGTATGCTAACCCTAGCACCTTTCATGTAGTACGTTGAACTTGTTGAGTAAGAAAACAGTATCTGTAAGAGACATGAAAGAAAATAATAAATTTGCTAATTATTTCTTGCCTAATAAACTTCAGCTTAGTTAATAGTTTAAAGTCATATTACTTTTTAAAATTTTTTTATTATTTTTATTTTATTTTGTTTTATTTATTTATTTATTTATTTAGGTGCGGTACGCGGGCCTCTCACTGCTGTGGCCTCTCCCGTTGCGGAGCACAGGCTCCGGACGCACAGGCTCAGCGGCCATGGCTCACGGGCCCAGCCGCTCCGTGGCATGTGGGATCTTCCCGGACCGGGGCACGAACCCGTGTCCCCTGCATCGGCAGGCAGACTCTCAACCACTGCACCACCAGGGAAGCCCATATTACTTTTTTTAAAGAACAATGATTTAATGCAAATTAGAGTCTACGGTGGCAGAAGCTAAGAAATATGAAACTCGGATCCTGCCCTTTGGACGCTTTGGTGAGATAGACAGGCCGTCCCCTTGGGAAAAGTCAGGGAATCCCAGGAGGTGGTGTGGGCCCCGTTCCAGGAGACTTGTTGGCATTTCAGCACCTGAGAGAACGCTGAGGTCTGGGGTTGGTCCAGGAGGACACGAGTTCACTTAGCAGAATGTCTTCGACCACTTCTATTTTTCGTCAGTAGCAGTTCCTGTCTTCACTCCAGAATAGCCATGATACAATTAGCAAAACAGGGAAGCTCAGTAGCTGTTGGATAGAAGCTGCTTACCCACAGTCCCGCTTACCTTCCTTTCCTGTGGCCGATAGTGGCTTGTTCTGGATATCTCTGGAGGCTGCACAACAACTAGCATCTCAAATCAACATAAAGCACATTTTCTAAGCAGTATCATGGCACGTAAAAGTTTTTATATTCCAAAAGCCCCATGGCAGTTTCTTGTGTCCTTGGAAGAACATCCAGAGCCGTCTTTGGAAGGCAGCACTCAGTTGTTCAGACTGAGCTCTGGAGACCCAGCGCAGGTGCCGGGAGGAGGGCCAAAATAGGAATGAAGAGTCAAAGCCAAATGGACATTTATCTGCAAATATGTCCACACACATGCCTGGTGGATCATGCTGGTTGTCTGTGGAACCTGTGGGTGCTGCTACTTTGGGGCACTCAACACACAATAATGAGAGTGGTGTTTTGGTGGGAATCCAGCTAGAGAATGTAATTTTATTCTCACTCAAATTATCTTCTGTACTTTCGGTTTTGATTAAAGTCCTGCACTTTCTGTTCTTGACTTGAATGCTGAGATGTGCTGGAGAAATCCCCCATGTTCCGTGTCATAGGGTGGTTGCATTTCCATGAAAGCCCTTAGCCTTATTTAGACTTAATTTGAGTGCTGTTGTGTTGAGTGCCATTCGTGCTTAAGGTTGTGTTCAATGATCTGAGGCCTATAGCCAGTGTTTATGAGGCACTTAACTTTATAGAAAAAGGAACTTAGTAACTGTCATCTTTATGTATAGCTCCCAGAGTCATGTTTCAGTCTTGCCCACTTGCAAGCATTCATTTTCCCATATAGTGCTGTCATGATGTGCAAATATTATTTTTAATTTTTTTTGAATTTGATTTTTTCATATAGCAGTTTCTTATTAGTTATCTATTTATACATATTAGTGTATATATGTCAATCCCAGTCTCCCAATTCATCCCACCACCACCACCATCCCCCTGCCATTTTCCCTCCTTGGTGTCCATACGTTTGTTCTCTACATCTGTGTCACTATTTCTGCCCTGCAAACCGGTTCATCTGTACCATTCTTCTAGGTTCCACATATATGCATTAATATACAATATTTGTTTTTCTCTTTCTGACTTACTTCACTCTGTATGACAGTCTCTAGATCCATCCATGTCTCTACAAATGACCCAATTTCGTTCCTTTTTATGGCTGAGTAATATTCCATTGTATATATGTACCACATCTTCTTAATCCATTCCTTTGTCGATGGGCATTTAGGTTGCTGCCATGACCTGGTTATTGTAAATAGTGCTGCAGTGAACATTGGGGTGCATGTGTCTTTTTGAATTATGGTTTTCTCTGGGTATATGCCCAGTAGTGGAATTGCTGGGTCATATGGTAATTCTATTTTTAGTTTTTTAAGGAACCTCCGTACTGTTCTCCATAGTGGCTGTATCAGTTTACATTTCCACCAACAGTGCAAGAGGGTTCCCTTTTCTCCACACCCTCTCCAGCATTTGTTGTTTGTAGATTTTCTGATGATGCCCATTCTTTTTTTTTTTTTTTTTTTTGCGGTACATGGGCCTCTCACTGTTGTGGCCTCTCCCGTTGCGGAGCACAGGCTCCGGACGCGCAGGCCCAGCGGCCATGGCTCACGGGCCCAGCCGCTCCGCGGCATGTGGGATCTTCCCGGACCGGGGCACGAACCCGTGTCCCCTGCATCGGCAGGCGGACTCTCAACCACTGCGCCACCAGGGAAGCCCTGATGATGCCCATTCTAACTGGTGTGAGGTGATACCTCACTGTAGTTTTGATTAGCATTTCTCTAATAATTAGTGATGTTGAGCAGCTTTTCATGTGCTTCTTGGCCATCTGTATGTCTTCTTTGGAGAGATGTCTACGTCTTCTACCCATTTTTTTTCTAATTTTATTATTATTTACTTTATTTATTTATTTTTGGCTGCATTGGGTCTTTGCTGCTGTGCACAGTCTTTCTCTAGTTGCAGTGAGTGGGGGCTACTCTTCGTTGTGGTGTGCGGGCTTCTCATTACGACGGCTTCTCTTGTTGCAGAGCACGGGCTCCAGGTGCCCGGGCTTCAGGAGTCGTGGTTCACGGGCTCTGGAGCACAGGCTCAGTAGTTGTGGCACGTGGGCTTAGTTGCTCCGTGGCATGTGGGATCTTCCTGGACCAGGGCTTGAACCCGTGTCCCCTGCACTGGCAGGCGGATTCTTAACCACTGTACCACCAAGGAAGCTTCCCCTGCCCATTTTTTGATTGGGTTGTTTGTTTTTTTAATATTGAGCTGCATGAGCTGTTTATATATTTTGGAGATTAATCCTTTGTCTGTTGATTCATTGGTAAATATTTTCTCCCATTCTGAGAGTTGTCTTTTTGTCTTGTTTATAGTTTCCTTTGCTTTTCAAAAGCTTTTAAATTTCATTAGGTCCCATTTGTTTATTTTTGTTTTTATTACCATTACTCTAGGAGGTGGATCAAAAAAGATCTTGCTGTGATTTATGTCAAAGAGTGTTCTTCCTATGTTTTCCTCTAAGAGTTTTAAAGTGTCCGGTCTTACATTTAGGTCTCTAATCCATTTTGAGTTTATTTTTGTGTATGGTGTTAGGGAGTGTTCTAATTTCATTATTTTACATGCAGCTGTCCAGTTTTCCCAGCACCACTTACTGAAGAGACTGTCTTTTCTCCATTGTATATCCTTGTCTCCTTTGTCATAGATTAGTTGACCATAGGTGCGTGGGTTTAACTCGGCTTTCTATCCTGTTCCATTGATCTACATTTCTGTTTTTGTGCCAGTACCATATTGTCTTGATTACTGTAGCTTTGTAGTATAATCTGAGGTCAGGGAGTCTTATTCCTCCAGCTCCGTTTTTTTCCCTCAAGACTGCTTTGGCTATTTGGGGTCTTTTGTGTCTCCATACAAATTTTAAGATTTTTTGTTCTAGTTCTGTAAAAAATGCCACTGGTAATTTGATAGGGATTGCATTGAATCTATAGATTGCTTTGGGTAGTATAGTCATTTTCACAATATTGATTCTTGCAATCCAAGAACATGGTATATCTCTCCATCTGTTTGTGTCATCTTTGATTTCTTTCATCCGTGTTTTATAGTTTTCTGAGTAAAGGTTTTCTTATTTATTTATTTGTTTGTTTATTTATTTATTTATGGCTGAATTGGGTCTTCATTGCTGCGCGTGGGCTTTCTTTAGTTGCGTTGAGCAGGGGCTACTCTTCGTTGTGGTGTGCGGGCTTCTCATTGTGGCGGCTTCTCTTGTTGCGGAGCATGGGCTCTAGGCGTGTGGGCTTCAGTAGTTGTGGCACGCGGGCTCTAGAGCGCAGGCTCAGTAGTTGTGGCGTACAGGCTTAGTTTCTCCACAGCATGTGGGATCTTCCTGGATCAGGGTTTGAACCCATGTCCCCTGCATGGCAGGTGGATTCTTAATCACTGTGCCACCAGGGACGCCCTGAGTACAGGTCTTTTACCTTCTTAGGTAGGTTTATTCCTAGGTATTTTATTCTTTTTGTTGCAATGGTGAATGGGATAGTTTCCTTAATTTCTCTTTCTGATCTTTCATTGTTGTTAGTATATAGGAATGAAAGAGATTTCTGTGCATTAATTTTGTATCCTGCAACTTTACCAAATTCATTGATTAGCCTAGTAGTTTTCAGGTGGCATTCTCTATGTATAGTATCATGTCATCTGCAAACAGTGACAGTTTTACTTCTTCTTTTCCAATTTGTATTCCTTTTATTTCTTTTTCTTCTCTGATTGCCATAGCTAGGACTTTCCAAACTATGTTGAATAATAGTGGTGAGAGTGGACATCCTTGTCTTGTTCCTGATCTTAGAGGAAATGCTTTCAGTTTTTCACCATTGAGAATAATGTTTGCTGTGGGTTTGTCGTATATGGCCTTTATTATGTTGAGGTAGGTTCCCTCTATGCCCACTTTCTGGAGAGTTTTTATCATAAATTGGTGTTGAGTATTTTTTTAAATTAATTAATTTATATATGGCTGTGTTGGGTCTTCGTTTCCGTGCGAGGGCTTTCTCTAGTTGCGGTGAGCGGGGGCCACTCTTCATCGCGTTGCGCGGGCTTCTCGCTATCGCGGCCTCTCCTGCTGCGGAGCACAGGCTCCAGACGCGCAGGCTCAGTAATTGTGGCTCACGGGCCCAGTCGCTCCGCGGCACACAGGATCCTCCCAGACCAGGGCGTGAACCCGCGTCTCCTTCATCGGCAGGCAGACTCCCAACCACTGCGCCACCAGGGAAGCCCCTGGTGTTGAGTTTTGTCAAAAGGTTTTTCTGCATCTACTGAGATGATCATATGGTTTTTCTTCTTCAATTTGTTAATATGGTGTATCACATTGATTGATTTGCATATATTGAAGAATCCTTGCATCCCTGGGATAAATCCCACTTGATCATGGTGTATGATCCTTTTAATGTGTTGTTGGATTTTGTTTGCTAGTATTTTGTTGAGGATTTTTGCATCTATATTCATCAGTGATATTGGTCTGTAATTTTCTTTTTTTGTAGTATCTTTGGTTTTGGTATCAGGGTGATGGTGGCCTCATAGAATGAGTTTGGGAGTGTTCCTTCCTCTGCAATTTTTTGGAAGAGTTTGAGAAGGATGAGTGTTAGCTCTTCTCTAAATGTGTGAGAGAATTCACCTGTGAAACCATCTGGTCCTGGACTTTTGTTTGTTGGAAGATTTTTAATCACAGTTTCAATTTCATTACTTGTGATTGGTCTATTCATATTTTCTGTTTCTTCCTGGTTCGGTCTTGGAAGGTTATACCTTTCTAAGAATTTGTCCGTTTCTTCCAGGTTGTCCATTTTATTGGCATAGAGTTGCTTGTAGTAGTCCCTTATGATGCTTTGTATTTCTGCAGTGTCTGTTGTAACTTCTCCTTTTTCATTTCTTATTTTATTGATATGAGTTCTCTCCCTCTTTTTCTTGATGAGTCTGGCTAAAGGTTAATCAGTTTTGTTTATCTTCTCAAAGAACCAGCTTTTAGTTTTACTGATATTTGCTATTGGTTTCTTTGTTTGTATTTCATTTATTTCTGCTGTGATCTTTATGATTTCTTTCCTTCTGCTAAGTTTGGGTTTTGTTTGTTCTTCTTTCTCTAGTTCCTTTAGGTGTAAGTTTAGATTGTTTATTTAAGATTTTTCTTGTTTCTTCAGGTAGGCTTGTATTGCTATAAACTTCCCTCTTAGAACTGCTTTTGTTGCATCCCACAGGTTTTGGATCATTGTGTTTTCGTTGTAATTTGTCTCTAGGTATTTTTTTATTTCCTCTTTGATTTCTTCAGTGATCTCTTGGTTATTTAGTAATGTATTGTTTAGCCTCCATGTGTTTGTGTTTTTTACATTTTTTTCCCTGTGATGGATTTTAATCTCATAGCATTGTGGTCGGAAAAGATGCATGATATGATTTCAATTTTCTTAAATTTACTGAGACTTGATTTGTGCCCGAAAATGTGATCGATCCTGGAGAATGTTCTGTGTGCACTTGAGAAGAAAGTGTAATCTGTTGTTTTTGGGTGGAATGTCCTATAAATATCAATTAAATCTATCTGGTCTGTTGTGTCATTTAAAGCTTGTGTTTCTTTATTAATTTTCTGTCTGTAAGATCTGTCCATTGGTGTAAGTGAGGTGTTAAAGTTCCCCACTATTATTGTGTTACTGTCAATTTCCTCTTTTATAGCTGTTAGCATTTGCCTTATGTATTGGGGTGCTCCTGTGTTGGGTGCATATATATTTATAGTTGTTCTATCTTCTTCTTGAATTGATCCCTGATCATTATGTAGTGTCCTTCCTTGTCTCTTGTAACATTCTTTATTTTAAAGTCTATTTTATCTGATACGAGTATTGCTATTCCAGCTTTCTTTTGATTTCCATTTGCATGGAATATGTTTTTCCATCCCCTCACTTTTAGTCTGTATATGTCCCTAGGTCTGAAGTGGGTCTCTTGTAGACAGCATATATATGGGTTTTGTTTTTGTATCCATTCAGTAAGCCTGTGTCTTTTGGTAGGAGCATTTAATCCATTCACGTTTAAGGTAATTATCAATACGTATATTCCTATTACCATTTTCTTAATTGTTTTGGGTTTGTTTTTGTAGGTCCTTTTCCTTTCTTGTGTTTCCCACTTAGAGAAGTTCCTTTAGCATTTGTTGTAGAGCTGGTTTGGTGGTGCTGAATTCTCTTAGCTTTTGCTTGTCTGTAAGGCTTTTGATTTCTCCATTGAATCTGAATGAGATCCTTGCTGGCTAGAGTAATCTTGGTTGTAGGTTCTTCCCTTTCATCACTTTAAATATATCATGCCACTCCCTTCTGGCTTGTAGAGTTTCTGCTGAGAAATCAGCTGTTAACCTTATGGGAGTTCCCTTGTATGTTATTTGTGATTTTTCCCTTGTTGCTTTCAATAATTTTCTTTGTCTTTAATTTTTGTCAGTTTGATTACTATGTGTCTCAGCATGTTTCTCCTTGGGTTTATCCTGTAATGGGACTCTCTGCGCTTCCTGGACTTGGGTGGCTATTTCCTCTCCCATGTTAGGGAAGTTTTTGACTATAATCTCTTCAAATATTTTCTCGGGTCCTTTCTCTCTCACTTCTCCTTCTGGGACCCCTATAATGCAAATGTTGTTGCGTTTAATGTTGTCCCCGAGGTCTCTTAGGCTGTCTTCTTTTCATTCTTTTTTCTTTATTCTGTTCCGTGGCAGTGGATTCCACCATTCTGTCTTCCAGGTCACTTATCCGTTCTTCTGCCTCATTTATGCTACTGTTGATTCCTTCTAGTGTATTTTTCATTTCAGTTATTGGATTGTTCATCTCTGTTTGTTTGTTCTTTAGTGTTTGTTCTTTAATTCTTCTAGGTCTTTGTTAAATGTTTCTTGCATCTTCTCGATCTTTGCCTCCATTCTTTTTCTGAGGTCCTGGATCATTTTCAGTATCATTATTCTGAATTCTTTCTCTGGAAGGTTGCCTATCTCCACTTCATTTAGTTGTTTTTCTGGGATTTTATCTTGTTTCTTCATCTGGTACAAAGTCCTCTGCCTTTTCATTTTGTCTGTCTTTCTGTGAATGTGGTTTTCCTTCCACAGGCTGCAGAATTGTAGTTCTTCTTGCTTCTGCTGTCTGCCCTCTGGTGGATGAGGCTATCTAAGAGGCTTGTGCAAGCTTCCTGATCAGAGGGACTGGTGGTGGGTGGAGCTGGGTGTTGCTCTGGTGGGCAGAGCTCAGTAAAACTTTAATCTGCTTGTCTGCTGATGGGTGGGGCTGAGTTTCCTCCCTGTTGGTTGTTTGGCCTGAGGCAACCCAGCACTGGAGCATACAGCACTGGCGCCTACTAGGCTCTTTGCTGGGGCTAATGGTGGACTCTGGGAGGGCTCATGCCAAGGAGTACTTCACAGAACTTCTGCTGCCAGTGTCCTTGTCCCCATGGTGAGCCACAGCCACCTCTGTCCCGCCTCTGCAGGAGACGCTCCAACACTAGCAGGTAGGTCTGATTTAGTCTCCTATGGGGTCACTGCTCCTTCCCCTGGGTCCCGATGCGCACACTACATTGTGTGTACCCTCCAAGAGTGGAGTCTCTGTTTTCTCCAGTCCTGTCAAAGTCCTGCAGTCAAATCCCGCTAGCCTTCAAAGTCTGATTCTCTAGGAATTCCTCCTCCTGTTGCCAGACCCCCAGGTTGGGAAGCCTGACATGGGGCTCAGAACCTTCACTCCAGTGGGTGGACTTCTGTTGTATAAGTGTTCTCCAGTTTGTGAGTCACCCACCCAGCAGTTATGGGAGTTGATTTTATTGTGATTGTGCCCCTCCTACCGTCTCATTGTGGCTTCTCCTTTGTCTTTGGATGTGGGGTGTCTATTTTGGTGAGTTCCAGTGTCTTCCTGCCGATGATTGTTCAGCAGTTAGTTGTGATTCCAGTGCTCTCGCAAGAGGTAGTGAGCACACGTCCTTCTACTCTGCTATCTTGAACCAATCCTCCTCTCTTTTAATATTATTTGCACACTAGTAAAAATCTCTAATACGAGTCCAAAATCAATTATTCAATGGTATATCTTACATTAGAATCACAGGCTAATTTGTCAGATTCTCTGATACATTATCTAAATCTTACAAACATTGAAAATGCCATATTACACAGAATACTACTAACGTTAACACAAAAATGAATACTGTGGATTTGGTGTATTTCATCTTTCTCATATTTAATTCTGAACTGTCTTAGGATTAAATGACATTTACCATCCACAGCACATTGAGGGTACTGCCTCAAGCCTCCTGGGCTTACCTTTGCAGGAGAATGGGGAGTCTTGTCTCAGTAGCCTGAGGTTGCTTTTTGGCCCAGATGTGTCAGAGAGATTCTTCTGCCACCACTGTGAACACGCCAAATCCCTTCTGTGTGATGCTATGTCAACAGGGTTCTCCCAGACCCTCCTATTTTTAATTTTTATACTGCATATTATCTCTCAAACTCCTTTCCACGTTTTTATGCAATATATACAATTATATAAATGCCAGTGTTTACTTTACAGAATGTGGAGGCTCTGGATCCGCGAGGTCGAACCTTATTGCATCTTGCTGTTTCTTTGGGACATTTGGAATCTGCTAGAGTCTTGCTCCGACATAAAGCAGACGTTACAAAAGAAAATCGCGAGGGATGGACAGGCAAGTATACTTGTAAAATGATTTAAAGCCTTTCATTTCGTTTTCTCTTTCTGAATAAAGGCCAGTTTCAATCCTTATTGTCCCACGTCATCTTTATCTTAAGACTCTTTCTCTCTTGGAACTTGGGGCTGGGCGAGAAGATGAGAGCCTCGGATGCTGCTGGGTCGTCTGCAGCACAGTGGTCCGAATTATGTCCTGGGCCAAGAGCCCTGGGTAGAGGGTGACTCCTTATCCGGAAAGTGGCTCTATGTGCATCAGACATGAGTGTGAAGGCCGGATTTCCCCTGAGGAATGTGGTGGTAACTCTAGCGAATCCATGAGGATAGACAAAATCAAAAAAGTTGTAGCTGAACGTAGTATTTTCCAGTGAAATCCTGGCACTTCGCTTGTCTTGCACACTCTCATACTACTGGTCAGAGTAATTTTGAGTTGACTGAGCAAGGATATACACAACACAAACCCTACCTGCCCATCTCCATAGTTATGTGATCACACAGTGAAAGCCAGCTCTGAAGACACTGTCAGTATTTCAGAGCCAGTGGTAAGAAAGGGGGAAAGGGAATGACGGCAGGGTTTGCTCAAGAGGCTAAGAGTGCTGTGTTCTCGTCTCAGTCAGGTAAGGGCTCGAAGTAAGTAGTCATGGTCATAAAGATCAGGGGGGGGCTTCAGCCTGTGTCCCACTTTGAAGAGAATATTGGCCTTTGATCCAGATAGATACTTTTCACAGTGGCTTTGGAATTTGTCAGAAAGTGTGAGAATACAGGGGGATCAAATTTCACTTTTTTGCCTTCCAGTTTTGCACGAGGCTGTGAGCACTGGTGATCCCGAGATGGTGTACACAGTCCTTCAGCATCGGGACTTCCACAACACATCCATGGCCCTCGAGGGAGTTCCCGAGCTGCTCCAGAAAATTCTCGAGGTAGCCATAAAAATTGACAGTGCCATCATTGGAGTTAAATGCTGAAACAGCAGCTGCAGACACAGTTTGACATCCTGGTGTGCCTTCCTAAGGAGTTTTATGAGTCGTGAATACGATGTACTGAATACCAAATAGCATTATTCCTTGCTTTTCCAACTTGTTAAATGTATGAAGTCTTTCACAGATTACGTTTCCGGGTCATTAAGACTTACTCTTTTAAGTGTTATTTAAAAATTAGAACTAAAGACAAATGGACATCAAGAAATTAATTTGTGTAGCCGCCTGTTTTCTTACAAGTAGCATCCCGAGCTCAGGTCATCTTGGGGAAATTGTAATGAACATCGTGACTATATGGGGATTTTCAGGGCCTGTTGAGGCTCAGAAGTCTGTGTGCAGCTCTCCTTGACACCCCTGTCACTTCTAGCCATTTGTATTTTGTGACTTCTAATCCATTCCCTTAATTTATTTATAGTTATTGGCTTTGGGGCAGTTTCTCTCTCTTGTGAATGATGTATGGGCTCTGTGACAGAGAATTTTCTTAAAAGACTTTACTTCTAGGCTCTTGGATTGTTTTGGATGATGGTTACCATTCTTCAGATAACCTTTGTCACTTGCAATAACTGTCTTATTGGTCAACCATGTGCAATATTCCCGAGGCAGCAGGAGACGAGAAAGTACCAGCGGTTCAATTTTCATGTTGTTTATTCTCAGTTTAAACACAGAAGTGAGCTCCCCAAGTATTTCCAAAGATATTTGCTAGATAAATCGGCTTTCTACATTTCTTGAGAAAAATTAACAATCCTGTTGAGAAAAGGAATAACTTTGCTGTGAGACAATCACTGCTTGTTATCTGAGCACTCTTCTTAAAAAAAATTTCGGTGACACAAGCTAAATCCTGCCGAAGACATTCATTTTACACATACTACAAAAAAAAGTCCATGAAGTATTAAATTGTTGTATCCACTGTTTTTAAAATAGATGTGTGTTTGAGTGCAGAAAGATCACATAGATTTGTTTCCTTATCTAACTCGCTGTAGGAGGAACTAAAGACATCATTTGTCCATTTGACAAAGCAGAAAATGACTTATTTAATATGGAGTCACCCACACTTAAAAAATTCAGTATAAAAGACTTTCTTTTTTTTACCTGTATTGATCCATAGTAGTGAACTGCACTGAGTGGTATTCTCTGCTGGAGGTTATAGACAGCCCACAAATAACATGGTGCTTGGTGGCACCAGAGGCCGTGCGTGACGGCTTGTCTTTCAACAGTGTCTCCTTGTTACGTGTCCATATTTCTTATCCATTGCCCCTCGGAGTGTCTTCACCCATCATTGGAATCTGGTTTTTCTTGAGCAGAAAAACACCTGGAATTTCTAGCATTTTCCTTCCTTCATGCTAACTGTTGGATTTCTTAAGTAGCTCTCCAAGAACCTTCGGTAGGAATTCATGGTAGGTCAGAAAATCATCCTAAACAGGCCTGCTCTGGTGGTGTGAAACCTCAAGAAGCCAAATCCTAAAACTTTAAGAGGAAAGTGGGGCAAAAGTCTTCTGTTAACTGGAGGGAAAATTCAACTTTCTGGGGGCAGTGATGTCTTGCAGCCTCTTGGTTTCAGAGTGGTCCGATAAACACCAAGCACTTCCCAGCACACAAAGCCTTTTACAGTCAAGTTCCCCGTAGAACAGATGGGGTCCATGCTCCCTCTTCTCTGCTTAGACCAGCCTGTGACCCATATCTTGTGGTGGTGCTTGAGCCCATCCTCCTGTCTCATGGGCCATTACTGTTAGGAACACGGTTGAGCCCCTAAATCAACTTTGACTTTATCTCCCTCCATCTCCCTCCTTGTCACTTGCAGTTAACTTTATTAACTGTGTAGACATATTTTATATTGAGATAAAATAACAGCCTGAACATAAAATAAGGATTTAGTTTGATGGGTTTGCGATTTATGTTTCTTCTTCTCTGTTCTTTCTCCCTCTCCCTTTTAAACAACCCTAATAAACCTTACTGTGTTTGTGTTTAGTTAATGGTACCAAGGGTAATTTATTTTATTTTATTTTTTATTTTTTAAAAATTAATTTTAATTGGAATATAGCTGATTTACAATGTTGTGTTAGTTTCCGCTGTAAGGGGTAATTTATTTTAAACCTTTGTCCTTCAGGCTCCGGATTTCTACGTGCAGATGAAGTGGGAATTCACCAGCTGGGGTGAGTGGCTGTGGGCTTGAAATTTATTTAGCTTGAATATAGGCTTATATAACTTTTTATAAAAGTTATATGTATTTTTTTTAATCTAGAAAATGAATAGACGAGAATAAGGGAAGACAGTCACCCACAGTCCCACATAAGCACAACTGTTGTTAATGCTTTAGGTGTGTTCCTTCCAATCTTTTCCCGCCTGCATAAGACTTTTTCTCCCAAGCATTCATCAGTACAATATATAGACAATTTTGTCTCTTCCTTTTATCAGTTATCGCTGACATTTATCCATATTATTTGTTTTTTAATATCTCACTTTAAATGGCTAAAATCTTAGTAAGGTTTATCATAAATCAGTTACTCATTTCCTTGTGGAGTTCAACGCGATCATTTTAAACTTGTTTCTCTTTTCTTTTTTTAAAAAATTAATCATTTATTTATTTTTGGCTGCGTTGGGTCTTCGTTGCTGCACACAGGCTTTCTCTAGTTGCGGCGAGCGGGGGCTACTCTTCGTTGTGGTGAGCGGGCTTCTCACTGCGGTGGCTTCTCTTGTTGTGGAGCACGGGCTCTAGGCACGCGGGCTTCAGTAGTTGTGGTTCGTGGGCTCTAGAGTACAGACTCAGTAGCTGTGGTGCACAGGCTTAGTTGCTCCGCGGCATGTGGGATCTTCCCAGACCAGGGCTCTTACCCGTGTCCCCTGCATTGGCAGGCAGATTCTTAACCACTGCGCCACCAGGGAAGTCCTAAACTTGTGTTTCTAAGGAAGAAGATGAGATGAATATTGGAATAGCTTGTTTTTAACAAAATGGATGTATTTCTCCAAAATCTTATGTAAGGCAAATTGACTGACAGTAATTTTCCTAGATGTTCTACTTTTGTTTCTTGTAGATCAGTTAATGACAGTTTCTAACTCCCAGATTTTCAGCTATTTTCACTTCCAGACTTCCCTTTCAGGCAAGAAGTCATATTTGTAATAAAACATTTAAATGAAGTAAAAAGTATATGAAAGAACAGAACTTCAGCTTCTTCTATGAAACTGAGTTCTTTTTAATGCAAATAACCACTCTGATCTCAGTTTTTGTTTAAAAAGCGGCATATCTTAGACATTTGATATCTTGAATGGTGGGCCTGACAGTATAGGGGGGCCTCAGCCAGATGGCGAGAGTAGCATATGTGGATAAGGACAGCCAGATGGAGGCACTCTAGCCCTGATGGTAGTCAGTGAGAGGGGTTCACTCGGGATTGAGAATGCTCTTGGGAAATTGATTTAGCATTTTCTCTTGACAAGACATAGATCTGCAGTTTTATAAACAGCTGTAGAACAGAAAGTCCATTTTTATTTTTTAAGAATGTCTCCTTGTATTGTAAGTGTGGGAGCCAAGCCCAGTTCTGTATGACCGACACCATCTTGCCACTCCTGTCCTTTCATTAAAGTCAGAATCCTGATTTCTGGGGCCTGGCTGTTCTGCTTGGCCCTCAGGCTTTTCTCAGTAGTACACTTCTCTTCTCCAGTGCCCTTGGTTTCCAGAATATGCCCGAATGATGTCTGTCGCATTTGGAAAAGTGGTGCCAAACTGCGTGTGGATATCACATTGCTGGGATTTGAGAACATGAGCTGGATAAGAGGGAGGCGGAGTTTTATCTTTAAGGGAGAAGGTGAGTGGTTCTATTTTAGTAATCACTGCTCTTCCTGAGTGATTTTTTAACCATCAAAGTGTATTCACATTTATGTGCCTTTTCCGTGCCTGTCTCTGGGGCAGGTTTTGTTGTTGTTGCTGTTATTCTTATTAGTTATTCAACTCTCAATTCCTATATCTTATTTCTTACCTGGATAGTTCTCTTGCACGTATCATTTACCACCCAACACTGTTACCCTCTTGACATATGACGTTCCTAAACCTCTGAGTGCAAGACTCTGTCTTGTATCTCTTTATGTTGCCTCCATAATCAGGCATGGTCCCCTAATGGAGGGTGAGAAATGGTGTGGCTAACCCAGTGTTGTGCATAAATAATTTATATTAATTAGGTAATCATATACTTAAAGAAGTACACAGATGAAATGTGTTGCTAACAAAAAATACAAATTATTTTAAAAGTCTGCATCTTTGGGGAAGATGGCCCAGAGCGTCCTCTGAGTTATGGAAAGTTGGCCAGATCATTCCTGGGCAAGTAGGTAATCGATAATCAATAGTCTTTAGGTTTTATCAGATAGCACCATGGGGTGGGGGGGTATGGGGTGTGTGTGAAAGATGATGCAGTTTAACATACAAAGCTTCTTTGGTTTTGCATCTTCCTTGCACTGTGCTTAGTTATGCCCTTGTTTCCATGAGCAGACAACTGGGCAGAGTTAATGGAAGTCAACCACGATGACAAAGTGGTCACCACCGAACACTTTGACCTTTCCCAGGAAATGGAGCGCCTCACTCTGGACTTGATGAAGCCAAAAGGCAGGGAGGTTGAGAGGCGGCTCACAAGCCCAGTCATTAACACCAGCCTTGACACTAAAAACATTGCTTTTGAAAGGTATGGATTTAGGTTCTGTATTTTCACGTCTAATCCCTTTACTGCCATCTTTAGTGCCATGTATATATTAATTGGAAAGTATGGGTGGATTGGGATTTTTCTAATATGGTGTAAGAAACACTAGTGGGTTTTAAAGTTGATCTCTGCTCTAACCAAACAAACCACAGCTGACATCCTCCACCATGTATCGTTTTTATGGCACATTGGTTAAGTCTTGGAGAAATGTCTTCATGTTCTTTTATGGGCCCTTTTCTCATGGATTTTGCTTGAATTTTATTTCTGTGTTTGGCAATCCACAAGACTCCCTAGTCCCAAATCATGAAGCTTTGAGTTTCCGAGGTAGAATCGGTCCAGTACTGAGTGTGGTTATACTGATATTAGTCAGTCAAATACACACTTATCATACAATTCAATGTGGTTCTCCCCCTCATCCACCTCCTGCTTCCCCATGAGGCCTAATAGTTTAGAGCAAGAGTCTGGAGGGGTTTCAGTTTTGTTCCAGACTTTATCTGGAGAAACCTCTGGGGAGGTCTGTGCCTCGGTTAACCCAGGTGAGAACACCATTTCTGGGCCTCTGCCTGTGGGCAGAGCTGAGGCGGGGGGGGGGGGCGCTCTGTAAGGGGGCAGAGGCTGTCATAGCTGTTGGCCTGAGTGCTTCTACCGCAGAACACACCTAACTGAGGGAGTCTGTAAGAGCCCTGAGTGTTTGCCTAGGATGTCACATCCAGCTCTCTGTAAACCAAAGCAGCGTAGCCTGAGCTGACATGGACACTATTCTTCTGGATTTAGGCTTTCTTTCCTCTTAATGAATATACTGACCTCTCTTTTCCTTTTCTTCTTTGTTTCCAGTATAAAATTTATTAATAAAACTGAGAGTCTTAGGTTTAATCAAACATAAGGTTTAAGTGCCCCTTTCCCCTAATTTAGATCAAGCTGTGGAATTAGGGTATTTGTTGGTAACAGAAGAGAAAATGCCAGGTATGCTGCTGCTTTGGGAGTGACACCCCCTGAGGCAGGGTCAGTCCCCTGTTGCCAACCTCCTCACACCGGCCTCACCAGGTGACAGCCGCTGTCTTCCAGGGACAGCAAGGTTTAGGGACTGACCGTGGCTTTACCTGGAAGGGTCTTGGGAAAACATCTCCAGGCTTCAGCATTCGCCTCTGCAGGCCGGGAGGGCACGCCAGCTTAGGGCTCTGCTCATAAAGCTGGAAGACGGGGGAGCCGAGGGCTGGAGGAACCTGGTGCCATCGGCAGGGCTGCTAACTGTGCAGCTCTGAGCAAGCGACTTCATCTTCAGGTTCCTGTTTTCCTCAGCTGAAAAGAAAAAAGGAGTGAATCTCAAGACGAAATCTCAGATGTCATAGAGGAGCCACTGTTCCCCCTAGTTCAGCAGCAGAGTTGTAGCCTCATTGTTTGCTCTGAAGTGTAATTTACAGAGAATGTGATGGTTACTGGCTGTTACCCAGCGGAGGGTAGACAGCCCCCCTTCCATTTGTACTGAGTTACATTTTGTATTCCTGTGGTCCCGGGGTTTTCAGATGGTTCAGGCTAACCCTCATTTTGTGAGCATCAGAGAGTTGCTGAGAGAGAATTTCTAGAAGGCACCTGCTGTTTTTGGTTGTGCTTGGAATGAAATAGGTGCTTAGTGAGCTTCTCGTGGTTCAAACAAGGGCTTGGGCCCCTCTTGAGGGTGAGGTTTGCTGCTAGAAAAAGTGTGCTTGCCTGGTTCTGACCCGAGGTGTGAGCTAGTGTTCAGCTGATTAAATTTGGAAGACATGGGCCTGTTATATTATGATAGTCTTCTTCATCCCTTTCTTTCTCCTAATCTTACTCTGAGCTTGATGTTTGCAAAGTAATACTTTTGCCTGAGTGAATTTTGGGCCTGTGGAAATATACCCTCTGGTTGCAGTTTGGATTTGTCTCTCCTCTGAAAGGTTCTGCTTTGCCTACCTTAAACAGAGTATTCCCTGCCACCCTCAGAGCCTTTCTCCACATTGTGTGGCAGCCTCCAAGTCCCAGCATGTGCTAAGTGGCCTTTGGCATGGTGGTCTCAGTGGAGACGGGCAGAGGTGAAAATGGCAAAAGAGGAAGCTGGGTTTTCTCCTATCATGATCAGATGCCTCTGCATGTACAGTTAATCAAGGAGCCAAGGATTTATTAGAATCTTGGTTTTAAAATAGGAGGTAGATGTTGAGTTTAATAACGAAGCTGTCAGAGAGTGGATGTGGGGAAGGAAATGGAGCAGCCAGGATTGCAGGTAGAGCAGATGTGGGTGAGCGAGGAGTGTGGCAGTTCCCAGGGAGAAAGTGCGGCTCTGACTTCTCAGTGTCCACGAAGGACCAAGTGGAGCAGACGTAGCCATCCTTCAGTCCGAGCGCCAGAAAGCGATGATTTCCTGGGCCAGGATACCAGGTTCTTAGTGAGAGACAGGAGCTGAGGATCGAAATGTTCACCCAAAGGGATATCTTGATTTTCATTGATCGCTGACTAAAAGGGGACTCGGGTTCATTAATGAGGCAGGTGCGGTCCCTAAATTTGTTTCTGGAATGTAAATTGGAGATAGCTAGCATGCGGTATCATCCCTTTAGGAGTCCTCTCTTTCCCTCCATCAGTCATGTTGTGCTAACTGGGGTAATGAATAGGAAAGTTAAAGCTCTTGTCCCTCCTTTCTCTGGGGGACTGTAATACACATAAAACTCCGCATACCCTGTCTGGACTAATTGCATTGACCAAATCTCATTAGAAGAAAAGCAAACTGTTTGGAAACACAACATGTAGATAAAACTGCCTCCCGGCCACCGTTCTGGAGCTTCCTGCGCGGTGTCCTGCTTCACCCCGGGGTCGGAGCAGGAGGCAGCCAGTTGCCCGACACAGGCCCAAGTGCAGCAGTCACAGCGGAGCTGGGATGTGATGTCCTAGACAAAGGGGCAGTCTGGGCAGGGCTCCCCCGGGAGTGGGAGCATTTCCCAGGGTGAGCTGCTTTGGAAAAGAATCAGAGCCTCTTGGCCGCATTTGGCTCCTAAATGCATTTTTCTTCCAGGAGTATATTGAGTTGAGTAACTGGGTGTTTGGGCACTTTATCAATGCTACAGCTGCTGCTGAAGTGCTGGGCTGCTTTAAAAGCAGTTCCACAGAGCTGGACTCAACGGCTGGGCTGAAAAACTGCTTTTGATATTCTTTCCCCCCCGCTGCACCAAACCTGATAACGCGGGCGACTCCCAAGCCTTTCCACAGGCACTAATGGCTTCTGCAAGCAGCTCTCCACAGTGATGAGTTCCTGCCTCACCCATGTTCTCCCAGGAGCAGGATGGTCTGTGCCTCACTGTTCTAAGAATTCCTCGATTGAGATACTGCTGCTTATGGGGATAGAGCCACTGACTCTGTCGTTGCCCACGGCTGGGATGACCCCGATGAATGCTCTGGCCCAGATACCACCTTAGTGGCGAGCCCTTGGACGCTGGTCATCTGCACTCACTTCTTGGGGACAGCTGTCCAATAAATGTCACCACCTTTGTTGCCTCTGCCGGCAGCTTTCGTAAAGAAGCCAAGAATGGAGGCTTTCTCTTGCCGGGGGTGAGGCAAATTGATTAATAACTGTGGGAGGGGGTGGGGGATGCTTGAGCCATCTGTCGTTAATAACATCCTTTTGTGGACAGTAGGACCCTAATTTCCAAGTGTCCTTCACTAACTTAAGCTGGGGGAGAAAACCTATAAAGGCTGCAGGGATAAATCTGAATGGCATATTGTACATGTGGAAATTTGTGGTGTTCACTTTTTATCAGAACTAAATCCGGATTCTGGGGCTGGAGGACAGATAAAGCAGAAGTTGTTAATGGTTACGAAGCAAAGGTAAAAGGAAACTCTTAAAATAAGATTTAACATAGCTATTTAGCTTCTATGCAAATGAGGAGTCTGTTCAGATTTTGTCATGCATCTGTGCCATGGAGGTGCTCTGGGGAATAAGTTCTGTCTAGTGTGTCTCTTCCTTGGATTTATCTTATTTGACTTTCAGAAAATGGAATAGCATATCCCAAGGAGGTCTCTAGTTATGGCAAAGAGAAACTATGTTGTAGAGAAATGAGTCCAGGTACCAATTGTCCTGGTGGGAGTGACAATTCCTTTAATTCTTTTAAAAAAAAAAAGAAAGAAAAGAAAAAGAAAGGACTAGATTTAACATGCTCGTTCATCTTTTTTTAATCACCTGAGTGGGTTTAAAAATATATATATTGTAAAGTAGCTTTTATGAGTCTCCCAATATTTTTAGTCAGCCTAATTGTAACCAGTAGGCTTCCAGCCCACTTACATGATGTCAGTGAATTTAGAAGATAGTTGTCATAGTGGAGACGACAGTTGCTCAAGTCATCTGGCACTGTGGCAGCTGGAAAGCTGTTTCCTGGCCTCTTGTTAGCCCTGCAGTGCAGCGGGGATTGATGGCTCACAACAGTGCTGCCAGCAGCTGCAGGGTCCTCTGGTGACCTCTGAGTGAGCAAAGAAAGCTTACGTCACGCTCAGTGAGATGCACTTAGAAACAGTCCTTCCAGTGCTGGGTGTGTTTCCTGAATCTTTAAACGTTGGGAATCCACGTTTTGGCATATACAGTTAATTCTCTGTGAACTGTGATGTTTGATTTTCCAGACCCCAGTATTCTTCAATCAACCTTGAAAACAGAGCATTGACCCTGGCAGTTAAAATAATTTGAGGTCAATATACGGAATACCTTTTAAATAGTGGCTTGCTGGTTTTCTCTAAATCTTACCAGTGTAGAGAACCTTGTGTTCCTTCCTTTTTCCTTCTGTCCGATGGCTGTCTAAGTTGGTCTGAGTATAAGATTACCACACATCAGTCCAAGTACACGATGCAGGTTTGGGCCCCTTAGTAGAAATCCAGCTGGGAGGCCTAAATTGCAGGACCTTCTTTGAGAGTGTTTAGCAACAAGAAGGGCAAGTTGGAAAGTGCAGCCTGTCACCGTTAACTACTCAGGGGTAATTAAAAATGTCAGAGATGCAAAGTAACTGCTGATGCATTTCTAAGTTGGTAGCTGTGTATTTTCTCTGAAGGGTTCTAATGAATGTTAACCATTTCTCATTTTTATTTTGCTGGGTTTTGTTTTGTTTTGGCTTCAGCATTCTTGCTCTTGCTATGCTTATTTGTTGAGTTTTGATTCCCCGTGTCACTGTTTCCTTTCGCACACATCTCTCAAGGTTTATACAGTGAACAATGTGAGTGTGATAACCAAAATACGGACAGAACACCTGACTGAGGAAGAAAAAAAGAGATATAAAGGTAATCTCTTCCTTTCTCTCTTTTTTTTAAAATAAATTTATTTATTTGGCTGCGTTGGGTCTTTGTTGCTGTGTGCGGGCTTTCTCTAGTTGCAGCGAGCGGGGGCTACTCTTCATTGTGGTGCGCGGGCTTCTCGTTGCAGAGCACGGGCTCTAGGAGCACGGGCTTCAGTAGTTGTGGCATGTGGGCTCAGTAGCTGTGGCTCACGGGCTCTAGAGCGCAGGCTCAGTAGTTGTGGCGCACGGGCTTAGTTGCTCTGTGGCATGTGGGATCTTCCCGGACCAGGGCTCAAACCTGTGTCCTCTGCATTGGCAGGTGGATTCTTAACCACTGCACCACCAGGGAAGTCCCCCTTCTCCCCACTCTTTTTTTTTTTTTTTTTTTTTTTTTTTCTTTTTGCGGTACGCGGGCCTCTCACTGCTGTGGCCTCTCCCGTTGCGGAGCACAGGCTCCGGATGCGCAGGCCCAGCGGCCATGGCTCACGGGCCCAGCCGCTCCGCGGCATATGGGATCCTCCCAGATCGGGGCACGAACCCGTATCCCCTGCATCGGCAGGCGGACTCCCAACCACTGCGCCACCAGGGAGGCCCTGTTTTTTTTTTTTTTTTTTTAGCCTAGAGGAAGTCTTTGTTGCCTCTGTTAAATTTGGGGGTTCATGTGATTAGGTCATGCCAATCCAAATTTCCTTTTTATAAAATGTTCCTTAGTCTGACTCGTTCTTGGAGGTCCTCCCCTGTGGTTGGCTCCAGCTGTAATGAAAGCCATTCACAGGGCTTGTTTATGTGTTATAGAGAACAATGGTTGGATTCGGTTGAAAAAGTAGATAAGGATATTGGAGAATATTTATCACCGGAATGAGTGATTTAGTCCAAACTATCACAATGAGAGATTTGGACAGAACTTGGGCTCTGAGCCAAAACATGGCCAATACCTGGGCACCATGTCCCAGCTGGCGCGGGGCCAGTTCAGGGCCTACCTGCTGTGCCTTGGTCTCCTCAGCAGTGAAACGAGTGCTACCCGACTTGCCTTAGAGTCATCGGGAGGATTAGATGAGTTATTACACGTAAACTTTGAGACTGGGGCTTGCAGCATGCGGTGAGCACGTGGCCACTGTTAACTCACACCTTCACTACCGTTCCCATTAGTCCAGTTTGACAGGTGAGGAAGCTGAGGCCTCCAACCAGCCAAGGTGCAGTTAGAATCCAGAGCTGGCTCGTTCCTAAATCCAAATTTTTTCTACTATTCTGATTGAATTCTTATAACTATTGTTCATCTAGCTTAGAGATCCTAATAAAAAGTGTCCTAGAAAGAGTAAGTTAGGGGCTCCCCTGGTGGCGCAGTGATTAAGAATCTGCCTGCCAATGCAGGGGACACGGGTTCGATCCCTGGTCTGGGAAGATCCCACATGCCGCAGAGGAACTAAGCCTGCGAGCCACAACTACTGAGCCAGCATGCCACAACTACTGAAGCCTGCGTGCCTAGAGCCCGAGCTCCACAACAAGAGAAGCCACCGCAATGAGAAGCCCGTGCACTGCAGTGAAGAGGAGCCCCCGCTCACCACAACTAGAGAAAGCCTGCGTGCAGCAACAAAGGCCCAACGCAGCCAAAAATAAATAAATAAATAATTAAAAAAAAAAAAACGAAAACAAAAAAGGATAAGTTAGCTGATGGCTATTGGGGATGATTTTATTGGCCTGTCCATAGATGGATTTCCTAATGCATGATGGAGAAACATGAAGGTAGGATGAGAATCTTTTTCTGTAATCATAATTAAGGTATAATATTCGACATTCAACTTTTCCCTCCTTTGTAGCGGACAGGAACCCACTGGAGTCTTTGCTGGGGACTGTGGAACACCAATTTAGTGCTCAAGGGGTAAGTCGAAGCGTGAGCTTCCGGCACGGTTTAACAGGAGATGACTTTCCTCTGCTTGTGGTGGCATTTACTGAATCCTGAGCAGACCACTCGATTTGAAAAGGCTAAAAAGTACTCCCCATCTGGAATCTGAGATATTCTTTTGGAAGAGAACAAGATGAATGAGTCTTTGAAAATAAAGATTTTAGAGGCAGGTAGTGATTATAGAAATCAGCTGCTTTCTCTCCTGTTTTAAACTAGGCCCTCTCTATAAAAATTGAACTGAAAAAAGGATTCAGGACTTTATATTTTAATAGAGCACCTGAACAAACATTTTCTTTCTCAGTCCTCACAATAACCATATGAAATTGCTGCCGTGGAGGTCACGGCGGGTCAGAAAAATGAAATTACCTTTCCAACGTCACAGGCTAAAGAAGGACAGAGCTGGAACTTGAACTCCAAATCTTCCAGATCCCATGTGCTTTCAGATATTTCTGTCTGTCTCTCTTTTTCCTTTCTATAATCAGGAGATAAAAGGAGAGTGGAGAAATGATTTGAAATGGAGAAATCCATTAGACTTGGTCATGTAGTTTGGTAATCTGTTTGTCAATTTTCTTGTTCTGTGCAGTTAACTTAATAAAAAAAAGTTAATGAATAGAACTTCCTGCTCTGTAGCTGGTTAACATGTCCACCTCAGAAGCTAGGTGCCCTAGGCCTCCACTTGTCAGCATCATTTGGCATTTCTGACTCCCCTGAGTTCTGGCTCGGCAGGACCTCACCACAGAGTGTGCCACCGCCAACAACCCCACAGCCATCACGCCTGATGAGTACTTCAACAAAGAGTTTGATCTGAAGGACAGAGACATCGGAAGGCCGAAAGAGCTGACGATTAGAACACAAAAGTAAGAGAGAATCAGCAGCCATTGTCAACTTAACGGATTCTTGTTTATTTCAGAAGTCGTGCTGTTTTCCAGTGTCATGTTCGGTCCTTCCTCTGTTCCCTTCCTTTAAAAATAATTTCAAATTACTGGAACTTCCCTGGCGGTCCTGTGGTTAAGACCCTTCCACTGCAGGGGGCACAGGTTTGATCCCTGGTCTGGGAACTAAGGTCCTACATGCTGCAAAAAAAACCCCCCCAAAACAAAAATTACTTTATCTGATGAAAGGTAACAGTAGATTGCCCATCTTATTATTCGACCTTCTCCAAATAGAATATAGATTGGATATAAGAATTCCTTATTTATTTTTTTTAACTGCCAACAAGCTTCAGCTGATTAAATGAAATGGTTTCCACCAGCTACCAGTTCTTCCTGCTTGCTATCGATTAAGGCTTGTAGCGCAGGTCATTTCCCCTGCTTGCCCGATTTCAGGGTGATGGGAGTTCTCTGTGGCTCTAATCCCTTCCCAGCTCAGACGTAGGGGAGGTAAGATGACTGGGAAGGCTGGGGCGTGGGGCATAAGGAAGCTGACGTTGTCTAGCCTACTGCGTAGAAGTAACGCAGTCTCCCTGTCTGAGGGAGATGGCCTCAGTCTTTTCTCATCCAATCTGGCAGGTTTAAAGCAATGCTGTGGATGTGTGAGGAGTTTCCTCTGTCTCTCGTGGAGCAGGTCATCCCCATCATTGACCTGATGGCCCGAACTAGCGCGCATTTTGCCCGACTGAGAGACTTCATCAAACTGGAATTCCCACCTGGATTTCCTGTCAAAATAGGTACCGTTCAGTAAACCACAGGAGCGCCCATAGGTTCTGCCCGGTTTTGCGAGAGACAGAGTGTGCTTCAGGGAATTGGAGCACCTGAGGCAAAAGAAGCAGACAGTAGACTTAACGGAGGAGGGCAGAGTTATCCTCTAGTTTAATTTGGTTTAAAGAAGTGTCATGATTCTTAGTTCATTTTGCATATTAAAATTAGGAGATTCCCCCCGCCCCCCCACCATCAATTCTATTTACAGTTGGTGCTGACAGATGAAAAAGGCATAAAAACGTGACACATTCATTGTTTTAATATGAAACCTTACTTAAGTGAAACTTCAAATTAAACTTATTATTTGAGGAAGACAATTGACACTAAGATCCTTTGATACATTAATATGTTTCTGGGCTTGAATTAGTCTGCGTGATACCACATATAATACATATTACTTGTGAAGAATTTACATTTTGGATAGTTGTATCCTGGCTCCTGTATCCTGTATCCACTTGAATCCTGACTCGATCACTTACTGTGACCTAGGAGAAGTCGCTTAACCTCTCTGAATCTCAGTTTTCCCATCTGTATATTGGGAAGGGTTGTTATGATGATTAAATGAAATCATACTTATAAAAAATACTTGGCATGGTACCAGCATAGCAAGCGCTCAGTAAATGCTGGCTGTTATTCTTCTCAGTAAAGTTTATTTATAAAAGCTTTTATTTTATTAGAAATTCCCTTGTTTCATGTCTTAAATGCACGGATTACATTTGGAAATGTTAATGGCTGTAGCACTGCTGAAGAAACTGTATCTCAAAATGTGGAAGGGACCCCATCTGATTCAGGTAAAAAAAAAAAGTTGGATTATGTGATTTTAAAAAAAACTCATACATTTAGTCATTATAGTAATTATTCAGTTTGAAATTAGAGTATCTTATGAGTAGATCTCTGTCTTGAATGAAAGAAAATTTTAGATTTAGTTTCAATTAAATGAAAAAAACAATTTGCAGAATATGTATGACCCCACTCGAATTAAAAAGACAGCCTGTTCTTAAAAAACAACTTTATTGAGGTGTAACGTGTATGTATTAAAATACTCCCATTTTAAATGTGACGGTTCAATGCCTTTTGGCAAATGTATACACCCACGTAACCCCTACCACAGGCAAGATACAGAACATTTCCATCACCTCCCAAAATTTCCTCAGGCTCCTTTGCCATCAATCCAATTCAGATTTTGGATGCTATTTTAAATGGACTTATTTCTTAATTTTATTTTCCAGTTACTCATTGCTAGTATATCAAAACGTAATTGAATTTTTTTTTTATTGTGGTAAAATAGTGTTCTGTGTCTTAGGCCAGTTGAGGGATATACAGGCCTTTGTTTTATTATTATCATTTTTATTTTAAGTTTACAGATATCTTATATCTTCTTTCATATATTTACTATATTTCATAATAAGGAAAAAACCCACATTGGTGTGATTGTGTGATATATACACATACACATCACATTCCTCAAAGGACCCACAAGTAAACACTGGTTACCTCTGGAATTTGGAAATAGGAGACAGGGTGTAGGGAGAGAGATCTTCACTTTTCATTTTACAGTCTTCTGTCTATTTTTTGTGTGACTATGCATTTTATTACTAAAAAAAAAGTGAAGGCAAAAAGAAAAAAACAGTATTCCAGTACTTTTCTCTGTCAAGATTATTCTTCCTTGAAATCTCTCTTACATAGTAGCCAACCTTGATTTTAATCATTTTAATTTTTTCATTTTTTTAATTAAAAAAATTTTTATAAAAGTTGAAGTGGAAATTTATTTTACTAACTCGGGCACTGTACTGTCACCTTTTGTGTTTCAGCTTCCACTCTCACAAACTTTGAGGTTGATCAATCTGTGTTTGAAATTCCTGAATCTTACCACGTTCAAGACAACGGCAGAAACGTGTATTTGCAGGATGAAGATTATGAGATAATGCAGTTTGCCATCCAGCAGAGCTTACTGGAGTCCAGAAGAAGCCAGGTGCATTTATCAGAATAAATGGTGGGGCTTGGAAGCTTGGCCTCAGTTTGGCCTCAGTCTTTGGCTAACCTGACAGACTTATCTAAATGAAAAGTTTGGCATATTCATGGTATTTACGTGGGTTATTTTATATTTTATGTACCTGGTCTTTTATAAAAGCTTATTATATGAGACCATCTGCATAGCCCCAGTCAGCATCACTCACAGGATAGAGCCTGACAGACTTGTCTTTTCCTTATACTCACTGATGTACCTAATAATCTTGTATCTTTCGGAGCATGCTATATAACTTCCCAGTGGTGAAACAGTAAATTCTTGCTAGTTTATGCCATCATATTTTCCCCAGAATGTTATCTATGTGTCAGTAGTCTCACACAAAGGTATGTGGATTTTAATCCCAACTTCCTCCCCAATGAAGACCAGTCATTGCGTTGTGGTTGCTCAATAAGTGTGTGATGAAAAGGATGGTTGATTCATTGTTAAAATTGTTTTTTACTCAGATGTTTCATTCTGTGGTAAGGGGCATAATCCCAAACTCTTGAGCACTAACGAGAGAACAGACCAGCCTGAGAACAGTTGCCTCTTGTCTTCCTATGTGGTTCTTCCTCAAGGCCTCACCTTCCTGGGACCATCCAGGGCTTGAGGACAATAACTCCTCCATCCCCTCCCTCTGTGGCTTCCTGCTCTACTAGAGTGGGATCTGCTTCTCCCTCCACTGCCCTTTGGTGTGGTCCTGGGCTCCTGTTGTCCATTTGTTTGTTCATTGGTTTCTTCTGTCCTTCCATCGTTCATTCGGCAGACGTTTGCACAGTGCCTGCTTTGTGCCAGACTCTGTGCCAGGTGCTGGGAGTTCTTTGATGAAGCAGCCCCAGCACCTGCCGTCATGGGGCCGTTAAGCTTTGAGAATGGTACCCACACTCCAGTCACCCCCCAGCTGAGGTTTTTGGCATCCTGTTTTTTTCTGAAGTCTCAGCTTGGGTAACATGAGCCCCGCCTCCCATGGACCTGTTCTTAGAGCCATTCTGTTTTCTGAGGCTGCTGGGCCAAGGGCCAGACCCCAGTGCTGGCATGTTTCCCTTGAGAGAGGCTTCCCTCTCCTAGCCATCACTGTTAATCCAGTATGCGTTTCCTTTCCCTGTTATAAGTGAGCTTATTTTTTCCCCCAATAGCTACTTAAACCTTATCGGCCATAAATTTTGAGAAGAGGAGTAGCCAAAGATGACAAATAATGAGTTATGTATTCCAATCTTGCTCTAGAAGAATTATCTGCTTTGTTCATTGAAACTTTGCCTGAGGTTGAGTTGTTTTTAATAGATTGACAGCTACCACCTTCTCATACTTGATATCAAATCAAGCAGGGTAGTGGACTATATACTATCTGACATTTGGGTGTCATTTTAGAGATAACCCCAGTCTCTATTAATTTTTCACACAGCTTTGTGGATAACGGACTTGTAAATATTCTTAATCTTGTTCTTGCTGCTTTCCTTTTGTTATCAGTACAACAGTTTATTCCTTCTAAGGGGTATTCGTGTCTGTCACATGTCTTTCCTAGGAGCTTTCAGGACCAGCTTCTAGTGGAGGGACTGGCCAGGCACATACCTGTGATGCCCAGGACGAGAGGTGACTGATGTGACTCTTGATGATTGACCCGAGGTTGGCACAGGCGCTTAGGACACACGACAGCGGGCCTGGCAAGAGAGACTTGATACAGTGTCAGCTCTCTTGCTTCCTCTTGTGGCAATTCCTCATAAAAGGAGCTCTGAACTCTCGGGGGCTGAGCTTCCAGGAACTGGTGATAGAATTGCTGACCAGTTCACTAACCATTGCCGTGGACAGAAAGGCACCCAGTAAATGTTTTCTGATCGGTCTGATCTTCTGCGAAGAACGTGTGATCACAGAGGGTCTAGGTGCCATCAGTGGGAAGTTTATACAATGTTAAGGATGGTGCCACTTTGGGGAAGGGCTACAGAGATGATTAGATGATTATTATTATTATTATTATTTTTGCTGCACCACATGGCTTGTGGGATCTTACTTCCCAGACCAAGGATCGAACCTGCACCCTTAGTAATGAAAGCTTGGAGTCCTAACCACTGGATCTCCAGGGAGTTCCCAGATTATCCGTTTTAAAGGGGGTTAAACTGGAAAGATTCATTTTACAAAGCCTTTTCCTGTAGTCTGGGCACATATGAAAACCTGTTGAAGAAGTTGGGTTTTGCTTTAAAATAGATCCAGGTTCAGTTCCTAGCCCCATCACTTAGTGGCTGGGTGATCTCGGGCAGGTATGTACTTGCACCCAGCACCTACACCCCCAGAGTTACGTGGGATCGATGGCGTCGTGTACAAGAGGGGATAGGAAGCGCCGCGCTCGGCGCGCGCCAGGTCCGCAGTTAAGAAATATGGCTGCTGCTGCCACGATGACGATGTTAAAACACTGTTTCTCTGCCCCGTGTCTTTCTCACACAGGGCTGTCCAGGAGAGCCTCCCCTCCGGCTCTGAAGGCCTGTGCCCCGGCGCCTCCAGTGAGACCAGCCGTTTTGACAGCGACCTGCAGCTGGCCATGGAGCTCTCCGCCAAAGAGCTGGAGGAGCACGAGCTGCGGCTGCGGGAGGAGGAGGCGGAGCTGCAGCAGGTCTTACAGCTGTCGCTCACCGACAAGTAGTCCTTCCCGCCTCCCTCCCGGAGGCTCTGTTCGCACGCGGGCCCAGGCACTGCGCCTCACACGATGCAGCAGCGGACGGCAGCCGTCCCCTGCTTTCCACAGAGGTGCGGGGCCAGGGCCCCCCCGGGGCCATCCGCGACGCTCCCCGGTGAAGGGGCGGGGGGCCAGCGGCCCCATCTCCAGGCTTGAGGGGAGGAGAGTGTCGTCACTTTCCATAGCTGTACTGGCTTGCAGGTCACGTTTTTACTACCAGCTTTAGATAAAAACCCAATCCCCAATCCCACCCCGAAGGTTTGTACATTAATTTTTATCAAGGAGTGATAACAAAACAAGTTCTTGCGGAGTCAGGGTGCTTTTATATACGAGAGCAGCAGCCTTTGCAGAGTGTGGTGTATGAGAACTTGGGAGACACTTCTGTACAGTTCACCAAAGAAATGGATCATTTGTGCCGTTCTGCTCTTCTATTTTTACCTTTCTATAGGGTTTCTAGGGCACTGTCACTGTTCTACTCCGTCCCCACCTTATTCCATTCCTTCCACACCCAGCTAGAGAGGAGATAAATACAGGATCTATTTTATATTAGGGTTAACTATTTGCATCAAATTAAGATATACAGATGCCAACAGATGTTGCCTTAGCCTTAAAAATTACCAATGGTTTCAAACCACCTCACTCCACATTGAGGGATCTGATTTGAATTTGTAAAGGCAGTTCCTTTGAGAGCAGGATCCTCCAGGCTAAATCCAAGGCAGCTAATCCCGGCCCTGAAGGAGCAGCTAGGAGAGCCCGAGGCTTGTTACTGAAGTGGGCAGGCTGACCAAAGGATCACCAAACCAGGGGTGTGTTCCAGGCCTTCTCTGGTGAAGGGTCTCCACGCAGAGGCCTAGGAAGACCTCACTGCATGCCCTGGGCGCACCTGAGAGGAAGGGGTGGGCTTGAAACTAGAAAGGGAGCTACAAACGGAACTCAGTGGCTCTGTATTCAAAAGGGAAAATGATGATTCTATGTTACTTTTTAGAGTTCAAATCAACATCTTTCTGGATGAATATATTTTTTAACAGAATCTTTTTATTATTTTTAAAAGATATAAAAACGACTACTCCCATCAGTAGCAATACAAGGTTATACATTTTAACCAGATTTTCTCAGGCCTTTTTTGGATACCCTTAGTAGTTAACTATTTTGTCTAACCCTTCTGTAAATAACCACCGCACAACATAGAGAACCTGGGGAATACGGCCGAGGGCACCCTCACTCCAGCCCGGCCCATGGATTCATTCCTACAGGCTGCACTGAAATCACCTAGTAACAATATCCTCCTCCTCTGTTTTGCGTCCATTTCCTGTCTGTTGTGCTGCTTTGGGGATGGGAAGGGAAACAGGAACTACCGTTCCATTTAACGGCTGTATATACAGTTAGCGTTGCCAATGAAACGTTCCCAAAGAACTGTGCTTTTGATTCCATATGACCACCTGCCTTTCTTTTCATGGTCTGACCAAAATTCCTTCTCTGCACACGAGGCCAGTATATGCAGCATCATGTTTGTTTCAGATACACAGTTGGCATTTTGTTTACTTGGTGTTTACCTTGAGCCAAGATACACCTTGGGAATGGCTGCAGTTAGGCCCCATCGTTTACTCACTAAGGTGAACAGAGGTAATCTGTTTGCATTCCATTGTTCTGCTTCCCCATGTCTTGGCTTTCTCCCCAGGAGGTCAGTTAACAAGGGACTGAACTTTCTGTCACCGTCACAGCAGTTTTCGATATGTGTTCACTCTTAAAATACAAATAAAGACTGCTTCCTTAGAGGGTGCTCGTACAATATTCTAGACAGCCTTTGAGTCTTTTTTTCTCTTCACATTTTTCTAGTCCCTTCCTGTTATGTATGTTACTGGAACATTAGAATTCCTCCCAGTCCTCGCTCGTGGGTGACAAAGGTGGCACACTCCTCTCAGCGTCCTGCCCAAGTCACAGTCCACAAGCCCACACGCTACTCCATTCAAATGGAAACTCCACAGCCAGCATCGGGCCGCTCTGAGCACCTCTGCAGCCCTGGAGAGGGACTGTCTCCTGTGGAGTGCTGGAAGCCAAGCCAACATTAGATCTCTTTCATCACAGTAAATCTGCTCTCTCCTTTGAAGCCAAAGTGCTTTGTGAGGCTGTTCTTGGAAGTTCAGGTGATGATTCAGCCTCCTGGACTTGCCGTACACCTAAATACGTTGGTAATAAAACAAAAAAGGCAGTGACCAGTAAAAAATGTTTGGGTTCTAGAAATGAGGCCTTGGTATTTCCAGAAGTTGTTAAGGATCTGCTTTGCTTTTTGGGGGGGAGTGGGGCGGGCGGGAAGTAAGCAATATTTTGAGCATTGTGAAAACTGTTACTCTTCTTAGGTCAAGACAAGCCATACCTACGGCTTATTTCACTAAACTAATAGTTTCTAACTTTATCTTCAGGGTTTATTAAAGCTTGGGTGGACCACTACCAGCAGTAAACTTTCATCGAGCAACTTCTACACATAAGACAGTGCTGGGAATTAAGTACAGTCCTCCCTCACTGTCTGCAGGGGCGTGTTTCCAGGATGCCCCATGGATACCAAAAACCTGTGGATGCTCAAGTCCCTTATAAAGTGGCATCGTATTTGCATATAACTTACTGTATCCTCCTGAATATTTTAAATCATCTCTAGATCACATATTATACCTGATACAATGTAAATTATATAAATAGATATAAATACAATGTAAATGCTAATGTAAATAGTTGCTGGTGTGAGGCAAATTCAAGTTTTGCTTTTCAGAACCTTCTGGAATGTTTTTTTCCCCCAAATATTTTTGATCTGTGGTTCAGTGAATCCACGGATGTGGTATACAGAGGGCTGACTGGGTAACAAAGTTCCTAAGATACTTGCTCCACAAACAAGCTCATCACACCATACTTGATGAGAGGTGTCAGGGCAAAGTCTGCTCTAAATAATGACAGGAAAGAGACCATAACCACCAGCTTGGTCCCAGTTTCCTCCTGCATGCAGATGACATCAAAGATGATGAGTTGGACTACAGCAACTTCAAATGGCTGCGGTGCCGTGAATGATGGAGTTCAAAGTCCAAGCTAGGCCCATGTCTAGAAATGAGTGTGGGTATAAGATTGAGATTCTGTGGGAAAAACTGTAATCCACTAATAAGACTCCAAGCCCCTACTCTCAAGCAGCACCTGCAGACTTCTTAATCTCACCTTTAAAGAAAGTTAAGATAGTGTTTGCTAAAATAACTTGTTTTTATGATTGGTGTAAATTAGTCGAATGTGTTTGTTAGGGGACATGTTGTTACAGTTTGTTACAGTTCAGTTTAGGAAAACTAGGGTTCAGCCACTGCCCCTGTGCACTCCTGAAGATGAAGGTCAGGAGAATAATTCCACTTGAAAATAGCAGTTGGTCAACTTCTGGTGCATAAAAGTTTTCAGTTTGTGGCTCTCTCGCTCCTGGAATTGATGTTTTCATCTTTACTCATTTCTCTGAAATAAGCCTTTTTCTACAAAGGTTATTCTTTGTCCTACTTTTGACTGAAATCTCATACTTAAACAGACGGTAACACTGGGATGACGACGCAGGCTGGGTTTTGGATCTGTATGTGGAATAACTATTGCAAGGTTGTTTCAGAAAACTGAACATGATCCAATTACCTGGCTGGTGATTACTGGGCAAACGGCAGGTCACAAGGTTTATGGGCCTGACAAGTTTTTTACCGTTTCCTTTTAAAATTCTAAAAATGGCAGTAAGTTTTTAGGCAGATATCAAAACATGGCGTCCCAGATGAGGCGGGGATGTGGGCTCCTGGGACTTAACCCTGTCCGTGCCAGAGTCTCAGAATCCCTGCCACTCCTCCCTCCGGTCAATAACCACAGGCTTCCAAGGCACAGGCCAACTGTGGTGACCCCACCTCCATCTGTGTTACTTTTCACATCATTTGATCCTTACTATAATAAAGAAAGATAAAGTGTGTATATCACTGTTTCACAGATGAGAAAACTGAGGCTCTAGAGAAGTTAAGCCTGTTTATAACTGGAGCTGGGACAAGAATCCAGGTCTTCTGGCCCCTGGCCCAGCCTGAGAGATTACTGACAGTCAGTTTTCTGAAATAATCAATAGCTTGCCTTGGGGCAGTAATGTTATTTCACATATTAATTTAAAATTCCACTTCACAGTGCCTCAAGAGATTAAATCAGATTCAAGTGTGCGCACATGTGCACACACCTGCATTTTTAAACGCTTGGAAAATAATTACTAGGAATAAAACAGCACATGAGATTTTACTTTAGTTTTAATGGACATTTTGCTCAAAAGCACGTTTCAGTGGCTCAGTGTTAGGGTTACAAACAAAATCCTTAAGTCAGTTACTGTATCCCACATCAGTTATTTCACATTAAGTGCCGGTTGTTAAAAAAAAAAAAATCAGTGCTGTGCTTGAATGGAGCACAAACAAGATAAGCATTTTAATTTAACAACAAAGTTAAACCTAGCACCCTTAAAATAAATACGGTATGTCCGAAAGTATTTCCATGGGGGAAAATTCCAGTTCACCAACAGTGCAAATGAATAGCAGCATTTTCAAAGTTGAAATTAAATTGTGTAAACACACTCCCACCCGCCACAGTGAACACGCACTTCTGTAGCCCCTCCCTACCCAGGGCAGAAAAGAGGTCCTGCTGAGTCTCTTTTAGATTCCGAATCAGAAAAGCTGCCCTGACTTCTAGGCCAAGGGCTGGGAAGACTTAAGTGCAGGACAAGGAGATCAACGTGTTTGAATGGGACCAATTCTTTTTCAGATGGGCCAAGTGCTAACACTTCCAGCCACCCCCAGTGCCTCCCAGCCCAAGGGTGCCCGTGGTCACAGGCCTAGCTGGTGTGACCCCGACTTTAGTGGGGGCGTCTGAGTGCAGAGCTCCGTGCAGAGTGAGGAGTGGCGGCCTATGTTCCCCACAGCTGACACTGCTTTGCAAACGGGGCAATTAGGCCAACCCGGGATAATTAAAAACATTTGGGATTCTTAACCCGTTGTGACCAAATGGTTCTTAAGCAGGGAATGTCTACATGTTAAGTCTTACGCTTCTTAATATTTTCAAGCATTAATGATTATTCCTTTCCAGTGTGGATTTTACGTCACTCACAAAGTCATGTTTTCTTTCTCGTGAACACTCCATCTTTACACTGAACTTTGGAGCTTCAGGTCTTACTTTCAACAGGTACAGCAGGAAATAAAAAGAAACACTGAGAAGCAGGCTCAAGTGGCCACATACTTGCATTACAGTGTTAGGATAAGATAATGGCTAGATGTTTTTTTTCTAAATCATTCAGCATTTACCAACTGTCCAGATCGATGATTGTTTCCAAGCAGTTAAGTTCCGATTCCACCTTCTCCACTGACCCATGTGCAACACGACTTATTCTGCTCCCAAAGGCTTGTGGGAGGGCTGGCTTGGCCATCACCGGCGCCGAATGGGCTTGTAGACACAAAATGCCATAAGGATCACGGTCACCAGCAGGATGCTGAAAACAGTTCCCATCAGCACTGCAAAAGGAAAACAGGTTACCTCCTAACGGCAGCTTCAGGTTCTGTAAGTTGTCCACTGACAACGATATGCCAAATGCCACTGGGTGCCAGGCACTGTGCCAGGTGTGGGGGAAGCAGCCATGACAGACCCTTTCTGGGGGTGTCTCCATGCACGTGAGGAGAGAACGTAAATGAGAGCATGTCACGCAGCTTTTACGTGCCGTGAGGAAAACGGTAATGTGAGAGTACTGGGAGTGGTGATGGAGGAAGCAAGTGAGGAGGGGACACACAAACTGGGGACTTAATGGGAGGAAGGAGCCGGCCATGTGGAGATCTGCATGCCCAAGGATCAGCTAATGAAAGCCCCTGAGGCCAGAACAAGCCAGAAAGTCAATGAACAGGAAGGAGGCGAGTGTGGCTGCAAGGAAGGAGTTAAGGAAGAAAGGCAGGGAATGAAGCCAGAGAGGAAGGCTGGAGCCAGTTCATGCAGGGCCTTGTAGACAATGAAGGAAACATGGATTTTATTCTAAGTTTAAAGACAGGGCTGTAGGCAAAGAGCAACAGGATCTGATTTAGTCGGAAAAAAAGATCACTCTGGGACTTCCCTGGTGGTCCAGTGGTTAAGAATCCGCCTTCCAATGCAGGGGACGCGAGTTCGATCCCCGGTCAGGGAATTAAGATCTCATGTGCCGCAAGGCACCTAAGCCAGTGCACCACAACTAGTGAAGCCCGTGCGCTCTAGGGCCTGCATGCCACAACTACTGAGCCTATGTGCTACAACTACTGAAGCCCACGTGCCTAGAGCCTGTGCTCCGCAACAAGAGAAGCCACTACAATGAGAAGCCCATGCACCAAAATGAAGAGAAGCCCCCGCCCACCACAACTAGAGAAAGCCTGTGTGCAGCAACGAAGATCCGATGGAGCCAAAAATAAATTTTTTAAAAAAAGGTCTCTGTTAAACAAAATCTATGACTTACATGAGTTGGATGTCATATCTCAAAATAGCCCTTGTTACCTAAATACCTGCCCTAATTTTTTTTTAAACAAACTTATTAATTTATTTTAATAAATAAGTTGCTTAGTTGCTCCGCGGCATGTGGGATCTTCCCAGACCAGGGGTCGAACCTGTGTCCCCCTGCATTGGCGTGTGGATTCTTAACCACTGTGCCACCAGGGAAGTCCCTGCCCTAATTTTTTTTTGTGGTACGAGGGCCTCTCACTGTTGTGGCCTCTCCCGTTGCAGAGCACAGGCTCTGGACGTGCAGGCTCGGCGGCCATGGCCCACGGGCCCAGCCGCTCCGCGGCATGTGGGATCTTCCCGGACTGGGGCATGAACCCGTGTCCCCTGCATCGGCAGGCAGACTCTCAACCACTGCGCCATCAGGGAAGCCCCTGCCCTAATTTTTAAAGTTCAGAATTCCATGAGTTTCTAAGGCTCTGACTACAATTGGACCTAAAGCTGTCTTATTCCATTTAAATCAATTTTTTTTGCGTTTTGGAAAGGCTCTAAAAAAACAAAACAAAACAAAAACAAGGGCCTCCCTGGTGGCGCAAGTGGTTGAGAGTCCGCCTGCCGATGCAGGGGATACGGGTTCGTGCCCCGGTCTGGGAGGATCCCATATGCCGCGGAGCGGCTGGGCCCGTGAGCCATGGCCGCTGAGCCTGCGCGTCCGGAGCCTGCGCGTCCGGAGCCTGTGCTCCGCAACGGGGGAGGCCACAACAGTGAGAGGCCCGCATACCGCAAAAAAAAACAAAAACAAAAACAAAAACAAAAACAAAAATCTCCAAAGCAGGAATGCAGGGGACTAGAATTGGAGAATGGAAGTCTTTTTTAAAAATACAAAAAATGAGCTTAAAACCAAGAGTTGTTAGGTACACGATATCCACTGGAATAGCTATACTTTTGGGCCTTGATCTCCCACTCTTCACCATTGTCTTTACTCCCTCCCTTTAGTTGCCTGAATGGCAGGCCCTGACAGAGCCGTTAAGACTACTTAGGTCCTTCCTTATGGTCACTTCCCCTTTTTGAGCCTCATTCTCTATCCTATAACATGGGGCAGATGAAACCCATCTCACAAGGCCTAAATATTAATGTCATTAAAATAGTGAATTTCTAGTGAAATGTTTTTGTAGTGTTTTGGAACTATTCTAATACTGCATTTTTTTTTAAGATTGAGTTAACACTGTCACATGGAATCTATTGTTTTAAATATAATAATTAAAGTGGCCGGCATATTCTAAAAGAATCCGAAAATCTTAGCCTTGGAAGGGTCCCAAAAGACATTTGATCCAGCTTTTCACTGCATGTGAACTTTTTCTACAATATTCCTGGCAGTTCCAACTCTTATTTGGAATACTTCTGTGACATTTGTTTGTCAACCAACCAAAATATTGGAAAATTAGAAAAGCATATCCACATCATTACTGTTTTATCTGTCAAAAATGTATCTTATTCAAATAAATCTCATTTTAGAGCTCAAACATTTTTTCATATTTTACATGAAAAGCACTCAACACAGTGCCGGACAGATAATAAGCACATGATAAATGAAAGCCGTTATTACCACCAAGACAGGCAGTGCAGAACAGTGGTCAAGAATGCAGGGTTTGGGGTTAGACTGTCTGGGTTCCTGTCTACACTTACAGGCCACATGACCTTACAGAAGTTACACAGTCTCTCTGTGTCTGTTTCCTCTTCTTTAAAAATGGAGATAAAAATACCCACTGCACAGAATGGTCTAGGGCAGTGTTTCTCAAACAAAGCTGTGGTAAAGGACTAGTTTTGGTAACTTTTAATCTGTCCCAGGCCACTACCTAGCCCTACTGTGTATGACTAATTAGCAGCTCCCTCTACCTAGAAAGCATTCCGGGTTAGGGACCTAGAAGTGGTTTAGAGTTGCTTGGATGTTGCAACAATGTCAAACCGTTAAATTTCTAAACAATCTCAAGTGCTGTAAGACATCTCTTTGCAGCTAACAAATAGTTTGCAGACTTCACTGCTCTGCCACCACACTTTGAATAGTACTGTTCTCAACCAGCGGGATTTTGCCCCAGTGGCAAAATCCATTTGGCAAATGTCGAGAGACATTTTGATTATCTGGACCGGGAGTGGGGTGTGCTACTGGCATCTAGTGGGTAAAGGCTGGGGACGCTGCTAAACATCTTACAGCGCTCAGAACAGTGTGTGCTCAGAATAGTATGTTCCCCACCCCCTAACAAAGAATCATCTGGTCCAATATGTCAGTAGTACCTAGGTTGAGAAATCCTGTTCTGAAGGATTAAGCAGGATAATGTATGGAAACCACTTAGCAGAGTGCTATGGACACAGTAAGTGGTCAATACATGACAGACAATGAGTTCATGGAGAGTCAAGGTAATCCAGAAACAATACTATGTAGCAGCTTTGCAGATATACAGACATACCAATGACGTTCAGCGCGAAGAAAGGACTTTGGCAGAACAAGATGCAGAGTTATTGTGAAGTTTGCCAAGCTTTAAGCTCCAGGGCCCCTTCCAAAGCCATGTACGCCCATATGTACGTATGTATGTGTGTATATATATGTGCACGCTGATGACATCCACCCAAAAGGTATGTTTCAAGCCCCACAAAACTTAGGTTCTCCTACTGGCCTCCACCACTTCCTAGCTGTGTAACCTTGGACAAAGAAATTCACCGCTCTGAGTTTCACTTCCCTTATCTGTAAACAGGGCTGAAAACCGTACCTTTCTGATTAACTTACTGTGAGGCTGAAATAAACTCATGTACACAAAGTGCTTAGTACAACACGGTATATAGGAAATGCTCAACAAATGCCAGTTATCATTATGACTATGACTATTAGTTCTATTAGAAAAGAAGAGGGGATGGTGTACATATCATGCGCCGTATTGCCTAGCTTGGGCCCACACAGCCACAGAGGAGGGGACCCAGATAGTGACCCGGGTCATTCACGCAACCAGCATGTATCAAGCCCACCGAGGACCAGGCCTTCCGCTGAACCGCAGCTCAGGCCTCTGTCCCAGGCCTTCGGAGAGAGAGGGTCGCACCTGCACCGCCTTCCCCCACACGGCCCCCGCCGTCCGCCCCGCGCGTGCGAAGCTCCGGCTGCCTGGAGCGGCAAAAGCGCAGACCCGACCCCGCCGCCCGCCCGCCCGCCCGCGGCCGCTCACCCAGGTTCTGCCCACGCAGCACCGCATACGGCCGGCTCCGCTCCGGCGGCTCCACGGGGCTCGGGGCCTCCGCCTGTCCCAGCAGGAGGCTGCACAGTCCGAGGCAAAGCCACCGCGAAACTGAACGCAACATCTTCCCTACCCAGCAGTGGAGACCTACCCACTTCCGCCGGAGGCCCCACCCCTGTTACCTCTCGCGCATCGCCTTCCGTCGCACCGGGCGCGCGTCGTTGCCAGGGTAACTGTACGCCCCAGCCAGAGTTCGGCCCTCACCAAGCTTCCTCCCGGATCCACGTTCCTCCAGACCAACGTTTCCGCCCGGGCCAATTTTCAGGGGGATCACTGTTCCATCGCGGCAACGTCCGCCTCGATCCCAGTTCCACCCTGACCGAAGTTTCCCTCTTTCTTTGAGTTCTAGGCGGGCCTCTTTCCAGAGAGGTTTCTTAGGTCCATTTTGGACCTATCGAAGGTATTTTACAAATCCGTGCATTTTCTTACTAAATCTCCACCACAGGCCTGAGAAATAGACACTGTATTCCTATTTTACAAATGCCATCTTCTCAGGGAGTCTTTACCTGGACATCTTTTTCTGAAATTGCAGCCCTTCCACTCCCTCGATATATACACTCCCTACTCTTTTGCCTCTTTCATCCCCTCTTAACTTCTCCCCATTTACCCTATACATTTAACCTACATTTTGTTATTTTGTGATGTTGACTGGAGAAAAAAAAAATCACAATGTGAGAGTTGTGAGTTAAGTTTTATTTGGGGCAAAATGAGGACCATAGCCCAGGAGACAGCCTCTCAGATAGCTCTGAGGAACTGCTCTGAAGAGGTGGGGGGGGGCAGGTTGCTATATATATGATTTTAGTGAAGGGGGATAGGTGCAATCAAGCGCACGTTTTGGCAGAAGGTTGCTGCTAGTCACGAGGAGCAGATGTCTCTGTCAATGATTTTAGTGCTTTCTTAGATTTAAGATGCAAGAAATTGGGCTCATAAAGTCTTCTCCTGAAAAAGATCTAACTACCTGAAGGCCTGTTCTGCCAGTTTTTCCCAGAGCACAGTGTGCCACATTCCTGATCTCTTCCCTGAACTCCTTTCAGGGTGTGTTGAAGGTCAGTGACTGCAGTGGCTAGTGACGTCATCCTCGTAGAGGCAGATGGCGAGAGACAATTTTTAATTGGCATTGGGTACCTGCTATCATCCTAGAATGTAAGGTCCATGAGGGCAGAGATTTGTTCTTACTCACTGTTGTTTCATAGCCTAGAAGAGTAGCATATTATGTTCCATGAATGTTGGCTGAGTAAATGAGGAAACAGCTTAGTTAAGTGTTTGGCCCAGTGCTGCACAGAATAATACCTGGGTCAAGGTATTGTTGACCTAGGTATTGTTCTGCATATTTTACCATTCGCTGAGACGATGAAACCAACACAGAAGAAAGGAGCTCTGAGATGATTGCAGAGATGGAAATGAAGTCTGATGACATTGAGCATCTAGCCCCAGACACCTGGGCTAGACTTTGCAGTCACTTGACCCAGTAAGTTTCTTTCTTCTTTCTTCTTTCTTCCCTTCGTTCCTTTCTACCTTCGTTCCTTCCTTCCTTCCCTCCCTCCTTCCTTTCTTTTCTTGCTTTAGTTTCTTTGTTGAGTCAGGTGGCTGTGATTTTCACCCCAAAGGATCCTGACATAGTAGACCTGCAGAAACCTGAGTTGAATAAGTATCCCAACCATTTTAGCAAAGGGAGTGACTGTCTCAATTGTTGACCTGTCCTTTCAGCTGAAGTAGGACCCAGCCATCTTTGCTCTCACCTCCTCCCTCTCATGTCCTTACTTCATTTCAGTGCATGTTGACATGAAACAGGAATTCCACATATGACCTTCATGTCCTTTTAGACCACTTTTCTTACTTGGGCACTTGAGATTGCATTTTCAAAATGTTAAAACCCCAGCAGAAGTAGAGTGTCAAATAATGACAAGAGACTGGCTTCCAAGAAAGTTATATATTTAAAATACAGCTTCAAAATGTATATTTTCACCTACATTTAGAGCAGGGAAGCAGCTGTCCTCTCCTGTACCATTTGTCCTTTTTATTGTTAATCAAGGTTGCCTTTTTCATTTTCCTCAAACAGAATCATGTTTATGCTCCTGTGTCCTGAGACAAGGTGAGATTTAGCTTCATCAACATTCTAATTTTAAAGCCATCAACTTGGCAACTTTTGCCCTCCATCATTTTGAGTACATCTACTTCAAGCACTTTGAAAGTTGCATCTTTTTTCTGTTTGTTTGATGACACTGAGTCACAATTCTATTCCAGAGAACTGTGTCCCTGGCCAGGGGGATTTCTGTGTAAAGGAACATAAATGACCTTCCAAAATTTGTGTTAAGACTCAGGAACTAACTCCTACAACTAGTAAACCATTTGGAATCTAGGACTAAACACTTTTTTTAACATAAATTTATTTTAATTTATTATTATTATTTTTTGGCTGCGTTGGGTCTTCTTTGCTGTGCGCAGGCTTTCCCTAGTTGCAGAGAGCAGGGACTGCTCTTTGTTGTGTCGCCGGGCTTCTCGTTGTGGTGGCTTCTCTTGTTGCAGCCTAGGGCACGCGGGCTTCATTAGTTGAGGGCTTCAGTAGTTGCGGGGCGCGGGCTTAGTTGCTCCGCGCATTTTGGCGGAGGGAGTGAAAGCAGGACTCAATTAGGAAAATTGACATAAACGTGTAAAAGTAGAGTTACAACTTCTTGCCTAGGACCCATGCCTGCTTCTGATTGTAGTTACAGCCCAGTCCTGTGACTACTATTTACATCAGGTAGGGGAAGAAAGTTGAGGCGATGGGTGAGGAAAAGAAAAACATATAATCATACGATCATCTTCCCCCAGTGGGAAGAACTGCATAGTCAAAGCAGCATCCTCTCCCACGCCCTCTCCCTCAGATCCACCAAAAAAGCAGAAGGATCTATCTAGTGGGGAAATGCCTTTGGTGCCTGTCACGGTGAGAGTGTGCAAACGCTTGTGAGGGCACATAAGCAAGTCTGTTATGCCTCTATCTCCCCGTTTTAGACAAATCAATGCTTTAATTGCCTATTCCAATTCTCTACCAAACCATTACTCTGAGGATGAGCATTGTGTTGCTCGGGGCAGGACCTTCTGTTCTGACTCTTTTGTTGTAGTGTGAGCATTGGCATGTACCACCTGATAACATACACTCCAGTCCATAGTCAGTATCTATTCCTGTCAGGACTTAGGTCTAGCCCCCTGGGGCCCCAGCATTAGTCCAGTGTAATCCACTTGCCAGCTTTCCCCCTGGGGAATCTATTCCACGGCCATCAGCAGTCTGTGTCTCTCTTGTCGACAGAACAGTTCTTGGCATTTTGTGTCTCAGGGTACAAGAGGAATGCATGCAGATTCAGTCCATTTCTACAGTCCGTGGACCGAGGAGGCCACCTCAGGCAAGCACATTAGTATATCCAAACTCATCGATTCCAGTCATCTTACAAATCTGAAGAATGGTTTTTCTGATGTGCATTGACATATCCTACTTTAATTCAGTCTTCAAATTTCCATAGTGATTTCCATAGGGCCATGCGCCATCTGGGCATCCTTCTGATAGGCCAGTTTTCCATTGCCTTTTGGCCTGACCATATGGCCAAGCTATTGGTCACCACCCATGCTTCAGTAAAAACCCAAACAGCATGCAATATAGGGGCATGGAGCTAGTTTATTTTTACCTTCTTTGATCAGAGTGATGGTCTTCCAAACAGGAAACTATCTCTTCATCTTGGAACTGTCATCTGAAAGCTAAGCCACTCTTTTTTGGTCAGTCAAGAGCTGTTTATAGGGCACTGGCCCAAGTGGCAATGGAATCAGTAGCTCCGCATGTGGTTCCAAAGTCAGTCCTGGAGAAAATGAGTGTACTTGCCCACGAATACACTGAACAAGTCTTTGCAGTCCCCTCACAGCATGCTCCTGTGCAAACCATTTCCATTTTATTATGGAGCTCATCTGGGCATTGCCCTCCCTATTAGAGTGTCCCTCTGCTATCACCCAAGATATTATGGGTATTTCAGGTTTCAAGATTATTTTATGTCCTTCAATTGTAGGGCAGAGTCAGTTAATGTCCGATAGCAAGATAATAATTGCTCCTCTTATGGAAATTCTCTAGTCCGTTATCCCAGCAGTGGTCACTGGGAGGGGAGCACAGGGTTTTGCCATAAACCCCAGCCTACACTCTCCACGGGTCTCCTGTAGCGAGAATTTGTCTGTACCAACACTTAAGCTTCTATTTTATACTCTGTAGGTTCTGATATTTTTACTGCTTCCCATTTAGCAATTAGTATTGCTTGAAGAGTGGACTTCTGTGCCTTCTGTTTTATGCCAGGCAAGGGAAACATTCCTCAGTCAGACCCAATATCCATCCCCATAATATGTTCAGGTAAAACAGACACAGCCACTTCACACAGAGCGTGCATAATCATTCCAGTTTTCATCCAAACTTTCCACCTGAATCCGATTAACTCATGCATTTCTGTTATTTTCTCAGTTTAATTGTAGGCTCTTTGAGGTCCTGTCTCACACACAGATTTGGGTGCTACACAGTTCATGAAGTTCTTTTGTCAAGGAGCCCAGGAAACTTCCCTTCCTCCCTCCCCAATCACTCCACCCACTCATGTGCATAAGGCTTTGGGTCCCCCAGCAGAGCCTTGAGCCAAGATACACTGGCCCCTTTGTCAGTCTTTATCTAGGTGAGTCTGCTTGACTGTCATCCCAGGTGACTCCCAGTTGGGTTTCTCACTGTAGTCTTTGCCTCCTGACTTTTAAAATTGCTCCAAACTGGGTTAAATAGAGTGGAAAGACATGTTTGAGGACCCACGTCCCATTGGTCCACTCATCCTTTGATGGTGCTCCATTAAGACTTTTGTTTCAATGCCATTAAGGTCAACTTTATTCATCCCATTCCTCAAAAACCATGCAAAGATTTCCATTCTGCTGGGATGAGTCCCTTGACTCTCCCTTCTGCCTTTTGCCATTGTTTAATTAGCATCTATAAGACCCATAAGGGGAAACAGAAAAGTCTCATAAATCATTTTGGGGTGCTGTTTGACTTGGCAGCAGTTAGGTTACAAGGCGTGTCCATGCAAAAGAGGCCCTTTAATCACAGCACTTAACCATGTCCTGGGTAAGGGGCATAGTCTGTGGATTAAAATCCTGATCTCCATAAAGCCAGTGTAGCATGGCTTGTGTGCAAAGCATTTCAGCTGCTTCATCTGAGATGTACCAGTTGGCATTTATAGGGGGAGTCAGACAGTCTTTCTTCTCAGGGGAAACAGACTTCACAGGGCCTTTTATCCAGCCCACAGGGCTGTTGGGAATAACCTTTGGTGTGTCTGAATCATGCACAGCCTTCTGTGATTGTTCCGTAGTGAGATGTGGGTCCTGGATCAGAGCAAACACACTCTTCCACTGTGCAGCCTTCAAAGCCAAAGACACAGCCCCCACATTAATCCTCTCATGTGCCATTTCAGTACAGGTTTTTCAGGAAGCTGATGATATCAATCCACAAAATGAGACAACTGCACACTCTACCTCCTGGTTTCAGTAATTTCTTCATTTTGCCATCCTCGACCTGGACTACCGTTTTGATGACCAGAGGTCTCAGAGGTCCTCTCTCCTGTCCAAAATCTGAGCTTTGTCAACATCAAGATCTGACTCAGAGCTTTCTTTCAATTCAGTTTTAGCTATTACAGATAACAGTAACCAGTGGACTACATACTGAACTTTTTTCTTGTTATTTTACAATTCTTATGCATCCAGTGAGCCAAAACCCCAGGAGCTGGGTCCGTCATCTCTAAACTCTATTGTTCACTTTTGAGTAAGGGACTGCAGCACAACTGCTATTCCATACTGTAAATGACCTTGTGGCCACCCAGGAATCAAAACATACTCACCCGCCACCTTTTTATCCTTTCTCTTCCCAAACCACATGTCTCAGTGGGTCAGGGTCCTTGTAGTGGATCCCCCATTTCTGACACCAAATGCTCTGTGTCCCCCCCAATCTGGGCATACATTAATGTGAGTCTGATGCTCACCACCCAGAGTTAGCATCAGATCCCACAAGGTAGGACAAAGTCCTCCACAAGACTCTCCTTCCATCAGACACCAGATGCAATTTGGGGATCCCTAGCCACCCACACTTCTGATGGACTGCTATATATTTAGGGGTTCCCACAACCACTGGGGTTCAATAATTGCCTGGAAACAATTCATAGAACTAAGGGAAGCACTATCCTTACACTTACAGTTTTATTATAAAGGATACACACACGTGAGGTCTAAGTGGGTTCTGGATGCAGAGCTTCCATGTCCCCTCCCTGTGGAGTCCTAACACATCACCCTCCCACCACGTGTTCACTGTCCTGGAGGTTCCAATGTGTACGGGTGTCCAGAGTTTTTACTGGTGTTTCATTAGGTAGGCACGATTAATCAAATCATTGGCCGAATGACTGAAGTCAATCTCTAGCCCCCTCCCCTCTCCCTGGAGGTCAATTTGGCTTGAGGTTACAACCATCCAATCCTGCAGTTGGCGTTTCACTCCCATCCTAAAGCCATCCAGGGATCCAAGATGAGTCACCTCTTTGGCCTAACAAAGGCTATCTTAGCATGCAGGAAATTCCAAGGATTTTTGAAGCTTTGTGCCAGGAGCCAGGGACAGAGACCAGACATCATCTTTATTATACTCTAGGATGTATGTCCAAATTTATCAAACTGCAAACCTTCAGTATGTACAGTATACTGTATGCTAAGCACACCGCAATAAACTGGAACAAAATACTGTTGCCCTCCAGGAAAACATTCACAGAGTTCTAAATGGACAAAACTGCGGCTTCAGAATCACTATTACTGAGACATTAAGTATTTGTTTAATAATAAATCTCCACTCTGAGTTGGCCTTTACGTTCCCCTCATTTTGGTTGATCAAATACAAGAAAAGAATCTCTAACTGTATTTATTTGACTTATGAGAAATGGGAGGCTTGAGAACCTGGGGGTATTCTGAAAAGTTGTACGACCAGCAAATAGGGAACCAGGCCCTGTAGATTAACCCTTCAGTTCCAAATCCTGTGGACTTTCTCTGGTGCCTCTGCTTCTTGGGGCAGACTCTAAACTTCTCCTATGAGTTTGGCATATCAATTATGACTTTAATCCTTGTTCTCAATCCTTGTGTGGGATGCTCAGCAGGCCTGAGATTGCAGTAATCCCAGCCCTTGCTCCTTCAGATACTTTAACATTAAAGGGGTAGTTTCTCAAGGATGCCTCCTTCCTGTCCCTCTCCAAATTCCCAAAGCTTCTTTTTGTTATTACAGGAGGCTTCAGAATTAATCCTCCCCCATCTCAGCTGGGCGCTGGGGCAGCATTCCTTCCTTTTGCAGGAGCCCCAGGTGAACCCACATGTCACACCCAGTTCAGGAGGAATCTGAGAAAGGAGGATCCTCCAGGGATAAATGAAGGAGCTTCACTCCAACTTTCACCAACCAAGGTCTAGTATTTTGCTTCAGAAAATGTTGCCAAGAATAGGAAATGCCATTCTGATGTGGAAAATCAGTCTCCCATCACTTATGCCAGCCCTGGTTTCTGTGTGCTGGGCACGAAACACTGTACAGAGATCTCCTCCAGGGACTGAGCGTCAGGGTAGGCACTGGGCTCCCTTCCTGGGAGGATGAAGAGGAGGTTATGCATTGCAAGGTGGGGAGAGGGGAACTTAGCAGTGGAAAGGAACATCGCCACTCATGTCCCTGTCAAACCTGCCAGAGGAAATAGGGTCTGGGTTTCTTCCGAAGCCTTAGCAAGTAACAAGTCAAGGGAGTTGTTTGAAGTCAAAGCAAATATAAAATGAGGCAGAGTCTGACCTGAGGATCCTTTTGTTTCATGGCTCCTGTGTGAAATGCATGGCGTTTTAATAGAATTTGATTGTCCTACAGGAGTGCTGATATTTTTCCCCACAAAATAAAAAGAGTAGACTAGAGCTTCCCTGGTGGCGCAGTGGTTGAGAGTCTGCCTGCCGATGCAGGGGACGCGGGTTTGTGTCCCGGTCCGGGAGGATCCCACATGCTGCGGAGCAGCTGGGCCCGTGAGCCATGGCCGCTGAGCTTACGCGTCTGAAGCCTGTGCTCCTCAACGGGAGAGGCCCGCATAACGCAAAAAAAAAAAAAAAAAAGAGAGACTACTTGATTAAAAAGATCAAATTTTCCCCCAGAAGCAAGGTTCTCATAACAAGATTATCCTAGAAATCCTTAATCTCTAGATCACAGATTCACAGGGGTGCTTGAGGGGACCATGGCCGTGTGTGATTAAAGGTTACAGCGAGAGATACCAAGAGCAGCTGCCCAGTGGGTTCCATAGGAGACATCAGTGCCCAGAACCTTGGGCGGGACCTTGAGAGGGAAATGATATGGAGAGACACAAGAAAGACACAAGAGTACCCAGGCCATGGGAAGGAGGAGGGGTGATAGATTCCGAAGTCTTCAGATGGGAAAAATCAGTAGAACATCACCACCTGTGTCCAGCCATGGCCATCTCTACCTCTGTGCTCCTTCCATGTGGGGATGAGGGAGGATGAGGTGCAGTGGCTGCAGTGAGAATAACAGGGACATCCACCTTATTGTCTGCAGAGAGGAGCTGCCTTCCTATTCTGTTGTCTTCTCCATCAGCTGGAACATACCTGGCACTTTGCATCATGGCAGTTGGTGAGAGGCAGAGAAGAGGAGTCAGGTCTGACCTGGGTCAGCAGGAATGGACTACAGGGTCCGGCCAGAGACAGGAGGCTCTGAGACCTCTTCTCCCTCATGCTGGGACAGGGACCAGTTTTTACTTTTCATCAGCTTCTAGAGGTTGCATGACTACTACTCCTTTTCTAGACAATATTAACCAAGGATTTTTCGGCCCAGAAAAGCATTTAAACTGAAGAGAGCTCACAGCATGTGGCCAGGCAGCTGTAGAACACTCCAGGTGCAGTGGAGGTGGGGAGGGGCACAGGCAGTAGCACCGGGCAAGCTCAGCAAAGACATGAGGGATGTTCCCAGAGTCGAGGTGGTCCTTGCTACACTTCTCTATGACTGAGAGGCATCCATTTGAGAGTTTCTTCGAAATCGTCTTGGAATTCTCAGGCCCAAACTCTGTGTCCTCCCACTTGTGGGGACAGGAACTTTGGACGTAGGTGACCACTGCAAGGGCACTGCCTGTATCTTCCTCATCAGTTCGCACCTTCTCCCCAGGCCGGCTCTAACTGTACAGGATGGGTCCCCGGCCACCAGAGCGGGAAAGCTGGAGAGCAGGGTACCTGGCTCAGCAGCCACTGCCCGAGGTGGCAGCTTTGGCATCAGCGCCTGTGCGTCTGCCTGCCCTCCCGCCTGGTAACGTTGGAGGCGAGAGCTGCTAAGAACAGAAGTGCCAAACAAACACAAAACAAAAAACCCAGAAGTGCCCAAGCCACCCAGATCCTGCTGAGGTGACAACTGAAGGGGCAGCCAGGGCGGGCTGGGAGGGACATATATACCAGGTCCAAACCCAGAAAGATCTGAAGTGCACGAGTCAGACTGAAAGTCCAGAATCATCCTTGGGCTTTGGGCTCAGCTGGAAGTATAGCCAAACTTTTCAAGGTCTCCAGCTCCACCTGCAGTCTCTGCCTGGCTGGGACATTGCCCCAGAGTGGGGTTAAGTTTAAGGAGCCGAAGGAGGCGTACATTTCCATCCTCTGGATCACTGCTCACCAAAAAATACATAATGCCAGGCACATATGTAATTTTGAATTTTCTAATGAACACACCAGGAAAATGAAAATGGTGAGGTCAATGTAAATAATAGATTTTTAATTCAGTATCTGCAAAATGTTAGAATTTTTACATGTGTCACGAGAAATGTGGTCATATTACAAGGGCTCAAGAGCCGCATGGAGCAAGATAGAGGACAAAAAGCATGCACTTGAAACTCTAAGAAGTGAACACTAACAGGCAGATGGGGCCTGGAAGTCCAAAGTTGAATAACAGCCCGTAACAGGGTGATTATGGTGGTTTTTTTCCTGCCTCTGTCTCCCAGCTTACACAAGGCACACAAAGTCCAGCAGCAGCTGAAAGTTAAAACCATGGGATCAACCTTTTATTTCTAGCCAGATAAGTGAGAAAGTGAGGGGCTTGCATGTTGAGGAGTGAGGGGGTCTTTTTCTCCCCAGTTACCACATCTCCCCTGCAACCTCAGTGATGGCAGAGGCCTTCACTGAGAAATGGCCTGTGTCTCTGGACAAAGGAACAGGTTAACAGGCTCCTATTGTCTGAAGAGTGCAGGGAAAGGCCCGTTATTTTCCTTTCTTTTCTCTTGCTATTTCACCTGAAAGGTCAACCTGGCCATAGGGAACTCCATGACAGCATGGAGGCTGAAACACTTTGAGGAACATGTAGGAGGGGCCCCTGAAGCCTGAGAATGTGGGTAGAAGCCCAAAGAGGAGAGAGCTAGAGGAGGAGACTATTTAGGGCTGTGTATGAGCCAACGTAAATCCTGGGATCCCCCTGAGCCTCATGCACAGACAGACCCAACGAGGCAGAGTAGAGGCTTGCAGAAGTGAACTACAGTATAAACTGCCACTCAATTCCCACATTAACCCCCGAGTGGTACGTACACCATGTGGACACAAACAGCACAGCAGAGTCCTGAAAACTGCACCAAGATTGGAACAACTCAGAAGACAAGGCACAATACCTGTTTGACCATAGGTTCATGAATTGCTTAACAAAAACAACAGAACAAGAAAAAGTGGCAATCTCCGGAGGATTTTAATAGGAACCAGAGTCTTGAAACATAATAAGCAAACTTTCCAGTATACCACCGAAAATCACACAACAGAGCATACAAAGAACTAGGAAAATGTGACCGATTCTCAAGAGAAAAAGGCAATCAACAGACCCAGCCCTGAAGTAACCCACATGGAGGAATTACCAGACAAAGCATCCATTACAGCCATGCTCAATGAGGTAAAGGTAAATCTTGAAATTAATGGAAAGAAGTTCTTCACAGAGAAGTAAAAACTATGAAAAAGAAGCAAATGGAAAGTTTAGAACTTAACATGCAATATCCAAAAGCAAGCATTCACTGGATGGGCTGAATAACAGAACAGAGAAAACAGAGGAAAGATTCAGAAAACATATGGATCAATAGAAATGGCACAATCTGAAAAACAAAGAGGAAAAATGACTGAACAAAAATTAAATCTCAGAGACATGTGAAACAATATTGAAACTTCTACCTCTTGTGCCATTGGAGGGTCTGAAGGAAAGGTGCAGAAGAAAATATATGAGGAAAAGAATAGTTGAAAACATCACTGATTTAGAGACACAGATCTAAGCGCAGAAAGCCTCACTGTGACACACAATCTGATAAAAAAAAAAGCAAAGGTGAAGAATAATGTTGAAAGCAGTCAAAGATAACGACCTGTTATACATCACTGAATGTCAACTTGAAGGACTGTGGTTTCTCATCAGAAAACATAGAGACCAGAAAAGAATGGAATAACATCTTTAAAGTATTAAAGGAAAAGACCAAACCAGGATATTATATCCTTAAAGCAGGGATATCCTTAAAGACTGAAAGCCAAACAAAAGCCAAAACGAAGGCTGATGGAGATGAGAGAAAACTAAGAGAATTCATCACCAGACAAACTGCTCTAAAAATATTACATGAAAGGAACTTCTTCAGGCTGAAGTGAAATGACACAAGAAAGAAGTAAGCTTGCAACTTCAGGAACAAAGGAAGGGCAACAACAACGGCACGTATCTGGAAAAACGATCCTCTTACATTATTTTATATATGTATGACTTTTTATTTTTTTATTTTTTTTGGCCGCGCCTGCGTGGCTTGCGGGATCTTAGTTCCCCTACCAGGGACTGAACCCGGGGCCCCAGCAGTGAAAGTGCTGAGTCCTAACCACTGGACCGCCAGGGAATTCCCTGTATATGTATGAAAGGAGGATACCACAGTCTCAGAGGGTGGCGTTCAAGTCATAGAAAGGTGACCCATATGACAGCTATAACAAAGAGTGGAAGGTAAAAGAATCTATATGGATGTAAGGCTTCTGGATTTTATTGAATTGGTAAAATATGAACTCTAGACTGTGAAACAGTATGTATACATAGTGTTATTCCAAGAGCAATTAAAAAATGACAAACTCAAGAAAACCGGATCACCTCAATAGTCCTATATTTAGGAATTGTGGACAAGATAGCTAACACATTCACATACCTGTTTTGTGAAAAGATTTTCTCTTGGTTAATTGCCTAGGAGTGGGCTTTTGGGTCCTATGGTAAGTATGGCCCTCTCAGCCAGCCCTGGCCACCACTTCAGGTGTCACCCCAGCAGGATCTGGGTGGTGCGGGCACTTCCGTTCTTAGCGGCTCTCCCCTCCAGTGCCGCCAGGGGAAAGGGCAGGAGGACGCAGAGGCGCTGCTGCCAAAGCTGCCGCCTCTTGTGGGAGCTGCACAGCCAGCAACCTTGCTCCGCTTTGCTGGGCAGGGACCCCGTCCAGTACGGTTAGTTCCCCCGACAGCACTGGGGCCAGGCCAGGGGAGAAGGGCCAGCTGTCCTGCCAGGAAGCTCATCACCCTCAAGGCAAACACCTCCAACCCTCAGACCCCGGGAGATTCAGAAGCGCTAGACGGTCCAGGCGCGTATCCTCACCTGTGCGCCCCAGGGCGTGACGTGTACTCTGCGCATGCGCCACCCCTCGCTAACCTCTTTATTGCGTCCCGCAGACGCAAGCCCATTGTTCGCTCACAGGTTGCAGGGCTATAAATACCAGCAACAGGCCAAACAGTGCGCACTCTGCTTTTGGCCGACTTGGCAGCTGAAGGAGAGTGCTCGGCGCCCAGCCTCTATCCAAGGACCGATCTCACCCAAGTCCCCTACGGGCAGTTACTTAGGTAGGCCCTGCCCCTCACCCCCGCCCCGGGCACTGGGGGACCAGCACCTGCCAGGAGGGCTCGGCTGCCCCCAGACCGCTCCCCGCGCCCACAGACTTCCCGTGGCCGGCCCGGGTCACCCAGCTGTCTATGGCCAGCTATCCACTCGCAGGCCAGCCCACAAGTGTCCAGTGACTCTGCATCTGGGCTTTGCCACAGAGTCTCTGAGACCCCATTCTACCATCCCGCAGGCCCTGCGCTCCTTTCTGGGGGTCCATAAGGACCATCTGCAGCCGAGGCCATCGGAAGAAGGCGGTGATGGGTGCTCTCACCTCCATGATGTTCCGTAGCTCAGTGTCCGCAGTGGACACAGACACTGTCAGTGTGGCGCGGGGGCAGCCAGTGCCGCCCACGACACCCAGCTGTGTCCCAAACTGCAGCACAGAGCAGACGGCGTTGAGGGCCCTGGGAGAGAGCGGGAAAGGGATGGCCAAGCAGGAGGACGTCCCCACAGTCATAGGGGGGAACAGCGACCAGAGAAGCGGCCCCGATGGCACCGGGGGCACACGATCTGCATTTAGGCCCCTGGGGGTCACTTTATTCGTGCCCAGGCCTGGACCTCTGCAGAGAAACCTCCACGCCAAGAGGCCAGAAGACAGTTCCAACAGGACACGCCACACCTCCTGTATGAGCTCCTGCCCTAAAAGAAACGCCATCACGAGCTCGTATAGCTCCACCCGAGGTTTCCCGCCCAAGAACAGTAGGAGGGGTCCCGCCATACCGCAAGGGCTGCCCCAGAAGTCCTCAAAGAAAGGGAGCGAGGAGGGCCCTCCGTCGCCCTCTGCAGCTCCGCTGGTTTCCCAGAGGAAAAGCCAGCCTGACAAGGATGCAGAGGCAACAAGAGGGCAGAAACCGGCCTGGAGGAACTGCTCCCCGACATCTGACAGTCCCAGGCCCCAAAAACGCAGGTTTCCTCTGCTGCCGCACAGGCGAGGGGAGCCTCTGAGGCTGCCCTCACCCCCTCAGCTGGGTTTCCGGGTCACCGCCGAAGACCTAGACGCGGAGAAGGAAGCAGCGCTCCGGCGCATCCTCGGAAGCCTGGCTCCTGACTGGCCCGCTCCTGCCGCTGCTGCGGCTTCCCTTCCCTGCTCCATCTCTGGGGGGCCTGACTGGCAGCAGCGAGGAACCCTGTATTTGAAACGGCAAGCTCCAGCCTTCGCCTGGGCTCCAGCACCCCCAGCTAAGCGCAGCCTGGGGTGGTTCATCCACAAATTCCACCGTGGGCACCCATTTGAAACGGCAGGCTCCAGCCTTCGCCTGTGCTCCAGCACCCCCAGCTAAGCGCAGCCGCGCAGAAGCATCTTCTGGGGGTGCTTCCTCCACAAATTCCACCGTGGGCGCCCATGCCAGCACCCAGCTGGGTGCAGAGCGGCTGCCCAAGATCTGAGCTGCATCTTTTCAGCTCTCAGAATTACGGCAGGAACCAGGGCCCCCCTCCCCTAGCACCACACACAGCAACGGGGGAAGCGTGGGCCTGAACTCCGGGGCCCTCTCCTCACCAGAGCTACCCCCATGGTGACCACGGGACCCAGCAATAAGAATAAGCTTCGGTTTGAAGACACTACTGCCCCCATCCTAAGTCACATCCCTGGGGGCACACCCAGGCAGGGCCCCCCTACTTCCAGCGGAGGGCCCAGCCCATGCCCAGCCAAGGCTGCCTTTAGGGGCGTGTTGGTTCCGGCCTCTACTCCTAGCAGCCTCACCTCCGCAGTGGGCACAGCAAGGTGCCGCCTTGCTGTTAGGGCAAGGCCCTTGGCTGGACATAAAACCACTGGGCCATCGACCAAGTCATTCTCCTCCAGGCCGAGATTCATTATTACCTTGGGGTGTAAGAGGAGAAAGTTGGCCTGAGCCAAGAAGTTCAGGGAGGGTCCTCCCAGGCTGGGCCTCGTGTGGACCCTGTTTCGATGTGAAACGGACGTCTTAGCCCTAACCTCTGTAATCCTGGAGCAAACTGGGAACCCAGAGATACAGCATTCCGTTCCCACCCCCGGCCTGCAGTCTTCCCCCCAAAGGTGGATGGTCCCAGCGGTCAGAGTCCTCAGGACAGTAAACAAGAGGCCCTAGCCTCGTCCCCTTCAGTCCTGGAACAGGGGGATACCCTTGTGTTGTCTTCATAACTTATAATAAAGCTTTGTTCTTGTTCTTTTGCATAATCCTCACGTGTCTGTGATCTGTAGATCAAGTGTGGAAAAGCCCTGGCTTGTGTGAGTGGTGACATGGAAAGCCAGACCTGTTTACAGTTTCCTGTGGACCCACGCATAGGGTGTGGAGAATAGCACAATGTGATGGCTACAAGGACTGACCCCTGAATAGTAAAAGTGTGTTTTGAGTTTAAGTGATGCAGCCCAGGATAAAATGAGCCCAAGGTAGGGATAAATAGGGAGGATCATCCTTGTCTGTTGGAATTGCTACTTCTCACCCACCTCTGACTTGGAGGGGGCTAGGTCATCCCGAGTGTACAACAGGAGCCCGCACTCTACACACTAGTCTTTTCTAATGCAGCAAATCTCTTTTTTATTTTCTACTTTTTTACTTTTAGAGTCCTAGGCAAATCACCTACATACATATCTCCCCTAAAGAGTATGGGCTTGGCATCAAACTTTCTGGAATGGGTCAAACAAGGAAAGCTTTAATTCTAGGATGTGACATCTCCTGGAGCAATCTGTGACATTCTGCTTTAAAAAAAGCAGAAGGACTCCATGAATACATCTCTTCCCTTTTCCAACAAATAAAGATGAAAGGGAACTATTTGCAGAGGAAAGAAGCAAACATTAATTTTAATTATAAAAGATTAAAAGACTTCCAGTTGGCGGCGCCTCTTGTCCCTCTGAGGGAGGCACAAGTGCAAATGAACATATCTAGGAGACAAAAACAGACTCACAGGTACAGAGAAAGGACTTACGGTTGACAAGGGGAGGGTGAGGGAGGGAAGGATTGGGGGTCTGGGATTAGAAGGTGGAAACTATTGTACATAGGATGGATAAAAATCAAGGTCCTACTGTATAGCACAGGGAACTATATTCAACATCCTGTGATAAACCATAATGGAAAATAATATGAAAAAGACTATACATGTGTATAACGGAGTCACTTTGCTGTACAGCAGAAATTAAACACAACGCTGTAAATAAGAAAAAATATAGATATATTTGAACAGGGGAATGACATGTCCCTGACGAGTTCTTTAGCATCTATAGCAAAGTTTGCAATGAACGAATTCAAATCTTTCCCTAACCCTTTCACATTTAGCTTTTAATTTATAGAACCAAAATACTGAGGAGGATGTGATTGAATGTCCAAATAATTCCCAGCCAGTAAGACTCCCTTATGCATAAATGACACATCACTAAAATGTAAAACTGTTGCGATTCAAAGGACACCATTAAGAAAGTGAAAAGACAAAAGAAAACGACCTGTTATACATCACAGAATGTCAACTTGAAGGACTGTGGTTTCTCATCAGAAAACATAGAGACCAGAAAAGAATGGAATAACATCTTTAAAGTATTAAAGGAAAAGACCAAACCAGGATATTATATCCTTAAAGCAGGGATATCCTTAAAGACTGAAAGCCAAACAAAAGCCAAAACGAAGGCTGATGGAGATGAGAGAAAACTAAGAGAATTCATCACCAGACAAACTGCTCTAAAAATATTACATGAAAGGAACTTCTTCAGGCTGAAGTGAAATGACACAAGAAAGAAGTAAGCTTGCAACTTCAGGAACAAAGGAAGGGCAACAACAACGGCACGTATCTGGAAAAACGATCCTCTTACATTATTTTATATATGTATGACTTTTTATTTTTTTGGCCGCGCCTGCGTGGCTTGCGGGATCTTAGTTCCCCTACCAGGGACTGAACCCGGGGCCCCAGCAGTGAAAGTGCTGAGTCCTAACCACTGGACCGCCAGGGAATTCCCTGTATATGTATGAAAGGAGGATACCACAGTCTCAGAGGGTGGCGTTCAAGTCATAGAAAGGTGACCCATATGACAGCTATAACAAAGAGTGGAAGGTAAAAGAATCTATATGGATGTAAGCCTTCTGGATTTTATTGAATTGGTAAAATATGAACTCTAGACTGTGAAACAGTATGTATACATAGTGTTATTCCAAGAGCAATTAAAAAATGACAAACTCAAGAAAACCGGATCACCTCAATAGTCCTATATTTAGGAATTGTGGACAAGATAGCTAACACATTCACATACCTGTTTTGTGAAAAGATTTTCTCTTGGTTAATTGCCTAGGAGTGGGCTTTTGGGTCCTATGGTAAGTATGGCCCTCTCAGCCAGCCCTGGCCACCACTTCAGGTGTCACCCCAGCAGGATCTGGGTGGTGCGGGCACTTCCGTTCTTAGCGGCTCTCCCCTCCAGTGCCGCCAGGGGAAAGGGCAGGAGGACGCAGAGGCGCTGCTGCCAAAGCTGCCGCCTCTTGTGGGAGCTGCACAGCCAGCAACCTTGCTCCGCTTTGCTGGGCAGGGACCCCGTCCAGTACGGTTAGTTCCCCCGACAGCACTGGGGCCAGGCCAGGGGAGAAGGGCCAGCTGTCCTGCCAGGAAGCTCATCACCCTCAAGGCAAACACCTCCAACCCTCAGACCCCGGGAGATTCAGAAGCGCTAGACGGTCCAGGCGCGTATCCTCACCTGTGCGCCCCAGGGCGTGACGTGTACTCTGCGCATGCGCCACCCCTCGCTAACCTCTTTATTGCGTCCCGCAGACGCAAGCCCATTGTTCGCTCACAGGTTGCAGGGCTATAAATACCAGCAACAGGCCAAACAGTGCGCACTCTGCTTTTGGCCGACTTGGCAGCTGAAGGAGAGTGCTCGGCGCCCAGCCTCTATCCAAGGACCGATCTCACCCAAGTCCCCTACGGGCAGTTACTTAGGTAGGCCCTGCCCCTCACCCCCGCCCCGGGCACTGGGGGACCAGCACCTGCCAGGAGGGCTCGGCTGCCCCCAGACCGCTCCCCGCGCCCACAGACTTCCCGTGGCCGGCCCGGGTCACCCAGCTGTCTATGGCCAGCTATCCACTCGCAGGCCAGCCCACAAGTGTCCAGTGACTCTGCATCTGGGCTTTGCCACAGAGTCTCTGAGACCCCATTCTACCATCCCGCAGGCCCTGCGCTCCTTTCTGGGGGTCCATAAGGACCATCTGCAGCCGAGGCCATCGGAAGAAGGCGGTGATGGGTGCTCTCACCTCCATGATGTTCCGTAGCTCAGTGTCCGCAGTGGACACAGACACTGTCAGTGTGGCGCGGGGGCAGCCAGTGCCGCCCACGACACCCAGCTGTGTCCCAAACTGCAGCACAGAGCAGACGGCGTTGAGGGCCCTGGGAGAGAGCGGGAAAGGGATGGCCAAGCAGGAGGACGTCCCCACAGTCATAGGGGGGAACAGCGACCAGAGAAGCGGCCCCGATGGCACCGGGGGCACACGATCTGCATTTAGGCCCCTGGGGGTCACTTTATTCGTGCCCAGGCCTGGACCTCTGCAGAGAAACCTCCACGCCAAGAGGCCAGAAGACAGTTCCAACAGGACACGCCACACCTCCTGTATGAGCTCCTGCCCTAAAAGAAACGCCATCACGAGCTCGTATAGCTCCACCCGAGGTTTCCCGCCCAAGAACAGTAGGAGGGGTCCCGCCATACCGCAAGGGCTGCCCCAGAAGTCCTCAAAGAAAGGGAGCGAGGAGGGCCCTCCGTCGCCCTCTGCAGCTCCGCTGGTTTCCCAGAGGAAAAGCCAGCCTGACAAGGATGCAGAGGCAACAAGAGGGCAGAAACCGGCCTGGAGGAACTGCTCCCCGACATCTGACAGTCCCAGGCCCCAAAAACGCAGGTTTCCTCTGCTGCCGCACAGGCGAGGGGAGCCTCTGAGGCTGCCCTCACCCCCTCAGCTGGGTTTCCGGGTCACCGCCGAAGACCTAGACGCGGAGAAGGAAGCAGCGCTCCGGCGCATCCTCGGAAGCCTGGCTCCTGACTGGCCCGCTCCTGCCGCTGCTGCGGCTTCCCTTCCCTGCTCCATCTCTGGGGGGCCTGACTGGCAGCAGCGAGGAACCCTGTATTTGAAACGGCAAGCTCCAGCCTTCGCCTGGGCTCCAGCACCCCCAGCTAAGCGCAGCCTGGGGTGGTTCATCCACAAATTCCACCGTGGGCACCCATTTGAAACGGCAGGCTCCAGCCTTCGCCTGTGCTCCAGCACCCCCAGCTAAGCGCAGCCGCGCAGAAGCATCTTCTGGGGGTGCTTCCTCCACAAATTCCACCGTGGGCGCCCATGCCAGCACCCAGCTGGGTGCAGAGCGGCTGCCCAAGATCTGAGCTGCATCTTTTCAGCTCTCAGAATTACGGCAGGAACCAGGGCCCCCCTCCCCTAGCACCACACACAGCAACGGGGGAAGCGTGGGCCTGAACTCCGGGGCCCTCTCCTCACCAGAGCTACCCCCATGGTGACCACGGGACCCAGCAATAAGAATAAGCTTCGGTTTGAAGACACTACTGCCCCCATCCTAAGTCACATCCCTGGGGGCACACCCAGGCAGGGCCCCCCTACTTCCAGCGGAGGGCCCAGCCCATGCCCAGCCAAGGCTGCCTTTAGGGGCGTGTTGGTTCCGGCCTCTACTCCTAGCAGCCTCACCTCCGCAGTGGGCACAGCAAGGTGCCGCCTTGCTGTTAGGGCAAGGCCCTTGGCTGGACATAAAACCACTGGGCCATCGACCAAGTCATTCTCCTCCAGGCCGAGATTCATTATTACCTTGGGGTGTAAGAGGAGAAAGTTGGCCTGAGCCAAGAAGTTCAGGGAGGGTCCTCCCAGGCTGGGCCTCGTGTGGACCCTGTTTCGATGTGAAACGGACGTCTTAGCCCTAACCTCTGTAATCCTGGAGCAAACTGGGAACCCAGAGATACAGCATTCCGTTCCCACCCCCGGCCTGCAGTCTTCCCCCCAAAGGTGGATGGTCCCAGCGGTCAGAGTCCTCAGGACAGTAAACAAGAGGCCCTAGCCTCGTCCCCTTCAGTCCTGGAACAGGGGGATACCCTTGTGTTGTCTTCATAACTTATAATAAAGCTTTGTTCTTGTTCTTTTGCATAATCCTCACGTGTCTGTGATCTGTAGATCAAGTGTGGAAAAGCCCTGGCTTGTGTGAGTGGTGACATGGAAAGCCAGACCTGTTTACAGTTTCCTGTGGACCCACGCATAGGGTGTGGAGAATAGCACAATGTGATGGCTACAAGGACTGACCCCTGAATAGTAAAAGTGTGTTTTGAGTTTAAGTGATGCAGCCCAGGATAAAATGAGCCCAAGGTAGGGATAAATAGGGAGGATCATCCTTGTCTGTTGGAATTGCTACTTCTCACCCACCTCTGACTTGGAGGGGGCTAGGTCATCCCGAGTGTACAACAGGAGCCCGCACTCTACACACTAGTCTTTTCTAATGCAGCAAATCTCTTTTTTATTTTCTACTTTTTTACTTTTAGAGTCCTAGGCAAATCACCTACATACATATCTCCCCTAAAGAGTATGGGCTTGGCATCAAACTTTCTGGAATGGGTCAAACAAGGAAAGCTTTAATTCTAGGATGTGACATCTCCTGGAGCAATCTGTGACATTCTGCTTTAAAAAAAGCAGAAGGACTCCATGAATACATCTCTTCCCTTTTCCAACAAATAAAGATGAAAGGGAACTATTTGCAGAGGAAAGAAGCAAACATTAATTTTAATTATAAAAGATTAAAAGACTTCCAGTTGGCGGCGCCTCTTGTCCCTCTGAGGGAGGCACAAGTGCAAATGAACATATCTAGGAGACAAAAACAGACTCACAGGTACAGAGAAAGGACTTACGGTTGACAAGGGGAGGGTGAGGGAGGGAAGGATTGGGGGTCTGGGATTAGAAGGTGGAAACTATTGTACATAGGATGGATAAAAATCAAGGTCCTACTGTATAGCACAGGGAACTATATTCAACATCCTGTGATAAACCATAATGGAAAATAATATGAAAAAGACTATACATGTGTATAACGGAGTCACTTTGCTGTACAGCAGAAATTAAACACAACGCTGTAAATAAGAAAAAATATAGATATATTTGAACAGGGGAATGACATGTCCCTGACGAGTTCTTTAGCATCTATAGCAAAGTTTGCAATGAACGAATTCAAATCTTTCCCTAACCCTTTCACATTTAGCTTTTAATTTATAGAACCAAAATACTGAGGAGGATGTGATTGAATGTCCAAATAATTCCCAGCCAGTAAGACTCCCTTATGCATAAATGACACATCACTAAAATGTAAAACTGTTGTGATTCAAAGGACACCATTAAGAAAGTGAAAAGACAAAAGAAAACGACCTGTTATACATCACAGAATGTCAACTTGAAGGACTGTGGTTTCTCATCAGAAAACATAGAGACCAGAAAAGAATGGAATAACATCTTTAAAGTATTAAAGGAAAAGACCAAACCAGGATATTATATCCTTAAAGCAGGGATATCCTTAAAGACTGAAAGCCAAACAAAAGCCAAAACGAAGGCTGATGGAGATGAGAGAAAACTAAGAGAATTCATCACCAGACAAACTGCTCTAAAAATATTACATGAAAGGAACTTCTTCAGGCTGAAGTGAAATGACACAAGAAAGAAGTAAGCTTGCAACTTCAGGAACAAAGGAAGGGCAACAACAACGGCACGTATCTGGAAAAACGATCCTCTTACATTATTTTATATATGTATGACTTTTTATTTTTTTGGCTGCGCCTGCGTGGCTTGCGGGATCTTAGTTCCCCTACCAGGGACTGAACCCGGGGCCCCAGCAGTGAAAGTGCTGAGTCCTAACCACTGGACCGCCAGGGAATTCCCTGTATATGTATGAAAGGAGGATACCACAGTCTCAGAGGGTGGCGTTCAAGTCATAGAAAGGTGACCCATATGACAGCTATAACAAAGAGTGGAAGGTAAAAGAATCTATATGGATGTAAGCCTTCTGGATTTTATTGAATTGGTAAAATATGAACTCTAGACTGTGAAACAGTATGTATACATAGTGTTATTCCAAGAGCAATTAAAAAATGACAAACTCAAGAAAACCGGATCACCTCAATAGTCCTATATTTAGGAATTGTGGACAAGATAGCTAACACATTCACATACCTGTTTTGTGAAAAGATTTTCTCTTGGTTAATTGCCTAGGAGTGGGCTTTTGGGTCCTATGGTAAGTATGGCCCTCTCAGCCAGCCCTGGCCACCACTTCAGGTGTCACCCCAGCAGGATCTGGGTGGTGCGGGCACTTCCGTTCTTAGCGGCTCTCCCCTCCAGTGCCGCCAGGGGAAAGGGCAGGAGGACGCAGAGGCGCTGCTGCCAAAGCTGCCGCCTCTTGTGGGAGCTGCACAGCCAGCAACCTTGCTCCGCTTTGCTGGGCAGGGACCCCGTCCAGTACGGTTAGTTCCCCCGACAGCACTGGGGCCAGGCCAGGGGAGAAGGGCCAGCTGTCCTGCCAGGAAGCTCATCACCCTCAAGGCAAACACCTCCAACCCTCAGACCCCGGGAGATTCAGAAGCGCTAGACGGTCCAGGCGCGTATCCTCACCTGTGCGCCCCAGGGCGTGACGTGTACTCTGCGCATGCGCCACCCCTCGCTAACCTCTTTATTGCGTCCCGCAGACGCAAGCCCATTGTTCGCTCACAGGTTGCAGGGCTATAAATACCAGCAACAGGCCAAACAGTGCGCACTCTGCTTTTGGCCGACTTGGCAGCTGAAGGAGAGTGCTCGGCGCCCAGCCTCTATCCAAGGACCGATCTCACCCAAGTCCCCTACGGGCAGTTACTTAGGTAGGCCCTGCCCCTCACCCCCGCCCCGGGCACTGGGGGACCAGCACCTGCCAGGAGGGCTCGGCTGCCCCCAGACCGCTCCCCGCGCCCACAGACTTCCCGTGGCCGGCCCGGGTCACCCAGCTGTCTATGGCCAGCTATCCACTCGCAGGCCAGCCCACAAGTGTCCAGTGACTCTGCATCTGGGCTTTGCCACAGAGTCTCTGAGACCCCATTCTACCATCCCGCAGGCCCTGCGCTCCTTTCTGGGGGTCCATAAGGACCATCTGCAGCCGAGGCCATCGGAAGAAGGCGGTGATGGGTGCTCTCACCTCCATGATGTTCCGTAGCTCAGTGTCCGCAGTGGACACAGACACTGTCAGTGTGGCGCGGGGGCAGCCAGTGCCGCCCACGACACCCAGCTGTGTCCCAAACTGCAGCACAGAGCAGACGGCGTTGAGGGCCCTGGGAGAGAGCGGGAAAGGGATGGCCAAGCAGGAGGACGTCCCCACAGTCATAGGGGGGAACAGCGACCAGAGAAGCGGCCCCGATGGCACCGGGGGCACACGATCTGCATTTAGGCCCCTGGGGGTCACTTTATTCGTGCCCAGGCCTGGACCTCTGCAGAGAAACCTCCACGCCAAGAGGCCAGAAGACAGTTCCAACAGGACACGCCACACCTCCTGTATGAGCTCCTGCCCTAAAAGAAACGCCATCACGAGCTCGTATAGCTCCACCCGAGGTTTCCCGCCCAAGAACAGTAGGAGGGGTCCCGCCATACCGCAAGGGCTGCCCCAGAAGTCCTCAAAGAAAGGGAGCGAGGAGGGCCCTCCGTCGCCCTCTGCAGCTCCGCTGGTTTCCCAGAGGAAAAGCCAGCCTGACAAGGATGCAGAGGCAACAAGAGGGCAGAAACCGGCCTGGAGGAACTGCTCCCCGACATCTGACAGTCCCAGGCCCCAAAAACGCAGGTTTCCTCTGCTGCCGCACAGGCGAGGGGAGCCTCTGAGGCTGCCCTCACCCCCTCAGCTGGGTTTCCGGGTCACCGCCGAAGACCTAGACGCGGAGAAGGAAGCAGCGCTCCGGCGCATCCTCGGAAGCCTGGCTCCTGACTGGCCCGCTCCTGCCGCTGCTGCGGCTTCCCTTCCCTGCTCCATCTCTGGGGGGCCTGACTGGCAGCAGCGAGGAACCCTGTATTTGAAACGGCAAGCTCCAGCCTTCGCCTGGGCTCCAGCACCCCCAGCTAAGCGCAGCCTGGGGTGGTTCATCCACAAATTCCACCGTGGGCACCCATTTGAAACGGCAGGCTCCAGCCTTCGCCTGTGCTCCAGCACCCCCAGCTAAGCGCAGCCGCGCAGAAGCATCTTCTGGGGGTGCTTCCTCCACAAATTCCACCGTGGGCGCCCATGCCAGCACCCAGCTGGGTGCAGAGCGGCTGCCCAAGATCTGAGCTGCATCTTTTCAGCTCTCAGAATTACGGCAGGAACCAGGGCCCCCCTCCCCTAGCACCACACACAGCAACGGGGGAAGCGTGGGCCTGAACTCCGGGGCCCTCTCCTCACCAGAGCTACCCCCATGGTGACCACGGGACCCAGCAATAAGAATAAGCTTCGGTTTGAAGACACTACTGCCCCCATCCTAAGTCACATCCCTGGGGGCACACCCAGGCAGGGCCCCCCTACTTCCAGCGGAGGGCCCAGCCCATGCCCAGCCAAGGCTGCCTTTAGGGGCGTGTTGGTTCCGGCCTCTACTCCTAGCAGCCTCACCTCCGCAGTGGGCACAGCAAGGTGCCGCCTTGCTGTTAGGGCAAGGCCCTTGGCTGGACATAAAACCACTGGGCCATCGACCAAGTCATTCTCCTCCAGGCCGAGATTCATTATTACCTTGGGGTGTAAGAGGAGAAAGTTGGCCTGAGCCAAGAAGTTCAGGGAGGGTCCTCCCAGGCTGGGCCTCGTGTGGACCCTGTTTCGATGTGAAACGGACGTCTTAGCCCTAACCTCTGTAATCCTGGAGCAAACTGGGAACCCAGAGATACAGCATTCCGTTCCCACCCCCGGCCTGCAGTCTTCCCCCCAAAGGTGGATGGTCCCAGCGGTCAGAGTCCTCAGGACAGTAAACAAGAGGCCCTAGCCTCGTCCCCTTCAGTCCTGGAACAGGGGGATACCCTTGTGTTGTCTTCATAACTTATAATAAAGCTTTGTTCTTGTTCTTTTGCATAATCCTCACGTGTCTGTGATCTGTAGATCAAGTGTGGAAAAGCCCTGGCTTGTGTGAGTGGTGACATGGAAAGCCAGACCTGTTTACAGTTTCCTGTGGACCCACGCATAGGGTGTGGAGAATAGCACAATGTGATGGCTACAAGGACTGACCCCTGAATAGTAAAAGTGTGTTTTGAGTTTAAGTGATGCAGCCCAGGATAAAATGAGCCCAAGGTAGGGATAAATAGGGAGGATCATCCTTGTCTGTTGGAATTGCTACTTCTCACCCACCTCTGACTTGGAGGGGGCTAGGTCATCCCGAGTGTACAACAGGAGCCCGCACTCTACACACTAGTCTTTTCTAATGCAGCAAATCTCTTTTTTATTTTCTACTTTTTTACTTTTAGAGTCCTAGGCAAATCACCTACATACATATCTCCCCTAAAGAGTATGGGCTTGGCATCAAACTTTCTGGAATGGGTCAAACAAGGAAAGCTTTAATTCTAGGATGTGACATCTCCTGGAGCAATCTGTGACATTCTGCTTTAAAAAAAGCAGAAGGACTCCATGAATACATCTCTTCCCTTTTCCAACAAATAAAGATGAAAGGGAACTATTTGCAGAGGAAAGAAGCAAACATTAATTTTAATTATAAAAGATTAAAAGACTTCCAGTTGGCGGCGCCTCTTGTCCCTCTGAGGGAGGCACAAGTGCAAATGAACATATCTAGGAGACAAAAACAGACTCACAGGTACAGAGAAAGGACTTACGGTTGACAAGGGGAGGGTGAGGGAGGGAAGGATTGGGGGTCTGGGATTAGAAGGTGGAAACTATTGTACATAGGATGGATAAAAATCAAGGTCCTACTGTATAGCACAGGGAACTATATTCAACATCCTGTGATAAACCATAATGGAAAATAATATGAAAAAGACTATACATGTGTATAACGGAGTCACTTTGCTGTACAGCAGAAATTAAACACAACGCTGTAAATAAGAAAAAATATAGATATATTTGAACAGGGGAATGACATGTCCCTGACGAGTTCTTTAGCATCTATAGCAAAGTTTGCAATGAACGAATTCAAATCTTTCCCTAACCCTTTCACATTTAGCTTTTAATTTATAGAACCAAAATACTGAGGAGGATGTGATTGAATGTCCAAATAATTCCCAGCCAGTAAGACTCCCTTATGCATAAATGACACATCACTAAAATGTAAAACTGTTGCGATTCAAAGGACACCATTAAGAAAGTGAAAAGACAAAAGAAAACGACCTGTTATACATCACAGAATGTCAACTTGAAGGACTGTGGTTTCTCATCAGAAAACATAGAGACCAGAAAAGAATGGAATAACATCTTTAAAGTATTAAAGGAAAAGACCAAACCAGGATATTATATCCTTAAAGCAGGGATATCCTTAAAGACTGAAAGCCAAACAAAAGCCAAAACGAAGGCTGATGGAGATGAGAGAAAACTAAGAGAATTCATCACCAGACAAACTGCTCTAAAAATATTACATGAAAGGAACTTCTTCAGGCTGAAGTGAAATGACACAAGAAAGAAGTAAGCTTGCAACTTCAGGAACAAAGGAAGGGCAACAACAACGGCACGTATCTGGAAAAACGATCCTCTTACATTATTTTATATATGTATGACTTTTTATTTTTTTATTTTTTTTGGCCGCGCCTGCGTGGCTTGCGGGATCTTAGTTCCCCTACCAGGGACTGAACCCGGGGCCCCAGCAGTGAAAGTGCTGAGTCCTAACCACTGGACCGCCAGGGAATTCCCTGTATATGTATGAAAGGAGGATACCACAGTCTCAGAGGGTGGCGTTCAAGTCATAGAAAGGTGACCCATATGACAGCTATAACAAAGAGTGGAAGGTAAAAGAATCTATATGGATGTAAGGCTTCTGGATTTTATTGAATTGGTAAAATATGAACTCTGGACTGTGAAACAGTACGTATACATAGTGTTATTCCAAGAACAATTAAAAAATGACAAACTCAAGAAAACTGGATCACCTCAATAGTCCTATATTTAGGAATTGTGGACAAGATAGCTAAAACATTCACATACCTGTTTTGTGAAAAGATTTTCTCTTGGTTAATTGCCTAGGAGTGGGCTTTTGTGTCATATGGTAAGTATACCTTAGCTGGGGGAGCTGGAGAACAGGTTAAGGCTGGAGCTTGCCGTTTCAAATGGGTGCCCACGGTGGAATTTGTGGATGAAGCACCCCCAGAAGATGCTTCTGCGCGGCTGCGCTTAGCTGGGGGTGCTGGAGCACAGGCGAAGGCTGGAGCCTGCCGTTTCATATACAGGGTTCCTCGCTGCTGCCAATCAGGCCCCCCAAGCTTATTTTCCTTTCTCTGGTCAGTCCCAAGTTGGAAGTGGGGCAAAACTGGGGAACCTGGCAGTTAGTTATTGATGAAGCCCTTACCATTTGGGGTTAATCGTTGCAGAGGCTGTAGGCCAGAGTTCTCTTCTTATATATAGTCTGGCCATTGTCCACTTGTATATTCAGTCTCAGAACTGTCAACTCCCTTTATGAGAAGCTTCACCGGATACCAATAAGGCGGGGTCTGGCTCCTCGGTCCCAATACAAGGTTATTGTATCAGAAAAAAACCACCCAGCATCAGTACTTTTCCCAGAGTGTGAGTAATTCGGTCTTCCCTAGCACTGTAAAAAGAAAAGAATCCACTTATATCAGCACTTGCCTAGAAAACATTCAAGCTAAGTGTTGTGTCTCATCGCAAATGGTTGTAACCAGCTGAAGTTGGTATAAAGGGCCACAAGCTTTTAGTGACCCTGAATGCCAGGCCTCATTGGAAGTAACTGAAGACTCTTTCCTGACCAGTGGATCTGTGTACAGACCCATGGACCCATTCTTTCTGTCCACAGGGCTAGCTTCCAACCAGAAATTAGCACAGCACCATGAAAATTCCTTTCTAGCACTTACAGCTCCTGACTTCATCACCTCTGTTCATGATCTGCTCAGTGAAATTCCCCACTGGCTTAACAAGTTAATAGACTTTGTTTCGTAATTTTTTTTCTTTAGTTCTGTGCCATTTGTGTATTTTCGAGTACATCTACATGACCTCAACTGCCGAGTCCAGGTTGGGCTCCCCCTGAGCTGGACCAGTTTGTCTTTGAAGTTGGGCTTTCTCATCCTTTTCGTGGCCACCAGGACGTCTGCCTCAGCTCCCCATCAGCAATACTCATCATGAGGGCACAGCAATCCCTGAAGACGTGCAGTGGGATCTGGGCCTCCTGCACAGAGCTGGCTAATCCCATACAGGAAAAAGAAATCCACCTACCCACCCCAAGTAAAACAAAGTCTCCAGAGAATGAGGAGGACCTTGGCCTAACCATCTGCATTCAGGATAATGGCGAATTCACAGCTTTCCCTGAAACAACTGATATCCATTTGCAGTGGTTTCATGAAGCCAAAGGGTCTGCATCCAGGCGGTTTTTCCAGAACGAAGGAACAGCGTGCCCCACAGGATATTTAAATCCCCACCACTTGCCGAAGATGGCTTTCAGTTATAAATTGAAAGTTTTTCCAGCCTCTGCTAGTCCCAGTAACATTTATACACCTTTGTGAGAATCAGGCAGGGCACCCTGTTATATCCATGAAAATAGAATGGTGTAATCCACCATTTTTTTAAAATAAATAAATTTATTTATTTTTGGCTGTGTTGGGTCTTCGTTGCTGTGTGCGGCCTTTCTCTAGTTGCGGTGCGCGGGCTTCTCATTTTTGTGGTTTCTCTTGTTGCGGAGCACGGGCTCTAGGCGCGTGGGCTTCAGTGGTGGTGGCACGTGGGCTCAGCAGTTGTGGCGCACCGGCTTGGTTGCTCCGCGGCATGTGGGATCTTTCTGGACCAGGGATCGAACCCGTGTCCCCTGCATTGGCAGGCGGATTCTTAACCACTGCGCCACCAGGGAAGTCCCTCCACCATTTTTTAATCCATAGATTTTCCTGGTACATTTAAAATGGGGCTTTAAATTGGCCTACCAACAACAAAAGTTTTACATAATACGAGATTGTAAACTCTGCAAGATTTGGAGATAGATTTATCAGTCTCTCATTCGCACAGAATAATTTCTCTAGAACCTTGGTAAGAGTAGATACCTAATAAATATGTTTTGATTGAGGGAATGAAACTAATTTCTCAGGAGTGTTATAGGTCAAGAGAAAGATGTGGGGACCAAATACCTGAGGTGTGTATGCATTTGTGGAAAGAGAGAGAAAGGGAGGGAGGGAGAAAGAGTAAGAGAGAGAGGGAGATAGATAGATAGATAGGTAGAGAGAGAGACAGATAGACAGACAGGTCTTCAAAGTAAATCCTGATCTGATTTATCAAGAAACTGAATGTTCAGAGAGGGTAGACTAAAGAGAGATGAATTCAGGCAAGACAACAAAGAGAAAGGTAAAGGCCTTTCCATTGCTGTGTGACCTTAGACAAGTATCTTTACCTTTCTGATCTTGATTTTCTCATCTGAAGAATGAGATCTTCAGTGTCTTTCTGATGAGCTCATTCATATAAAGCACTAATCACAGGATTTAGCACAGAGTAAATCTATATAAGTATGAGCTGTTAAAAAAGAAAGACTATATTTCACCAAATCTAAGATGCCATTGATTGTACATGTTATTTCATGAACCACTGCTAATGAGGAAATGGTGCCAATTACCCCATGACACAACGCTTTCATGTCAGTTGACGGTAAGAAACATCCTGATCTCAGAGATGTTAAAATGTAAGGAAAATGTGCATCTTAGAATCAATGAGCTAGAATGTAAAGATAAAATTCATCTTTCTCAATTACCCTCTCTAGGATGATTTTGTACCTCTGGCAAGCAGTCCTTTCCAAGCATCCCTTCATTCACAGAACACAAACTCCAACAGAACCTCCATGATCTTCTCACTTTAGAGACAGCAAGGTCACCTGGCTCTCAAGGTGAGGGGGGCTGCCCTTTGCTCACTCGCAGAGGCTGAAGCAGGAGAAGTGGGTTAGATGCGCCTTCTCCTCTGGCCCAGGCTGGTGTCATCCTCCAGCCACACAGCATGTGTGTTTACAAACATGGCTTGCTTGATATTCACCCTATGGGATTCAGACTCATCACGATAAGGAGAGAATCCAGCTTTACAAGACACTCAGGACCTGACTCCACTCTCTGTGATCTTTGGCAACTGCCCAGGGCCTGGATTTTAACCTCCCTGGAAAGCCATGATTCATGTCTCCCTTCTCAACACTTGACAGCAACCTCCCAGAGTCTGCTGAGACCTCTCCAACGGGAAATCGAAGTGTGTGGGCATTTCAGAACTGTGTCCTCCTGCTGTCAGAAACAGGGGTGGAGGGTGTAGTCCAGGCTCCCCAGCAAGGAGACACACATGGAGGCATCCCAGCCCCCAAGACTGAATGAACCATGAGTAAAATCCTAAAGTAATGGGTCTGGAGTAATGAATTCCAACCACAAAAAGGCTAATGATCAACTACTACTATTGAAAATGTACGGGTTATGTGCCAGACAATGTTCAATGTACTTTACAAGCATCACCTCATTTAAAACTCACACCCCTTGTGGGTAGATAATCATAAGGTCCATTTAAAAGATGAGGACACTGAGGCTCAAAGTCACAAACCTAGAAAGAGTTGGAATGAGGATTCGAAGCCAGGTAGCAATGACTTACCCAAGACCCCTGGGGACAGGGGAGGGACATGAGATGAGGCTAGAGAGGGGTCTGCTAGAGTCCAGCGTGGCTATCTGGGGACAACTTTATGCTTAGCAGCAGGAAAGGGTTTTCAAAGCGTTCCAAGCATTTGTGGCTTGAAGATGGTAAAGTTCTCCATCTACCACCTAAGGGTTTATTTATCACTCACACGTCTGTGAGTCAGTTGGAATCTGGCTGGTCCAGGCTGGGTTCTGTTGGCTTTGGCCCCGGTCAGGTCAGATCCATATATGCTCCATGCGTCTCTCATCCTCCTTGGACTAGCAGTCTGACTCCAGAGGCATGTTCTACTCAGGCTAAAGGCAGGAGCTTGAGGGGGCCAACCTCACAGTGCAAATGCATTCTGAGTCTCTGTTGGGATGACATCCTCTAATGTCCTCTTGGTCAAAGCAAGTCACATGGCCAAGCCCAAGTCAAGGGGTGGGATGCACAGTCCTCCTTGCAGATGCGCGAGGGAGTGGATATTTGCTGAATAAAGACCGGACACCCTACATCCTCCTTGTGGGATTTTCTTTCTGTTTTGCAATCATCTGGCCATTTTATGGCAGAAACCATTTCCCTGGCATAGTCTAGGTCACGGCACCCAAATTATTGGTGCATGGTTTTCTTTTTCACTCGTAAACTTTGGTCTGTCACCTCCAGCTATAAGCTGAGTTCCTCCTCTGAATTCTATAACTCTAGCCCCCCAGTCTGAATGGTAAGCCCCCTTTTTAATTAAAGAATCCTTATTCCTGAGGAAGCAATGCTCTCTCTAGGCTTGTCGCCAGGTAATAATCACTGCCTCTGACATGTAACTGATAGACTCTCCTACCTGGAGCCTCTCCACCAATGACCACGGTGAGCCAGTCTATTTATCTCTAGCTTGCCGTCTGGGACAGCTTCCAGAAGAGATATTCATTGCTCACTGGGCCTCAACTTGCTGCCTTAGAAACTCCCCCTTATTTGGCTACTCCCTGCAGGTAAGCGTTGTCATCGTGGGCTCTCTCAGACCCTTTAATGTGCTTCTCTCTGGCTACCCCTGTGGTCCCATGACTTTGAGTGACCCACCCTGTTTCCCGATCTGCAAGCATGTACGCTTCCTTCAAAGGGAATCTTTATCTTTCTTTTTTCTTTTCCCCTGAGCTTAGTTCAAACATCTAGGTCGTTGGGACTTCACACAGCCCTTCTCAGCAATCCAGGGTGCCCATGTGCCCCAAAGTCTCCCACCAGGCGTAGCCCTCCCCCTGGATTGCTCCACTGGGCATAGCGGAGACCAGGCACTATTTCCCGTCTTCCACCAGCACCACTGTCTCTCCCACTGCCCCTCCCAGGAGCCCATTCTAATGAGCTGAACTTCCCCTGTGCTGATGAGCCCATTAGTCCAGGATGAAGAATAAGGTGTGAATGGCTTTCACCCCCTTGGGATGCACCATATCAGAGGGGTCTTAGTGTCGCTGCTTGGGCATCAAGCTTGGAGAATCTGCTCCTTTGCTTCTCCCTATGACCCATGTATCCAGGTGGCTGGCCTGGATTGGGGATGGATTTTAATCTTCCCACTCAGAATCCCACGCCCCTATGACAACTCAGGCTTTTCCATTAGCATAGTGTCATAATGCTAGACCACCTCTTCCCTTGGGGTGAACTCTCTCCCTGGGGGCTCCCTGACTGATGGCAGGGGTCACATTCTAGCAGAGATCCCTAGTTATCAATCAAAGTCCACTTTTACATGAAAAATTTTTGTTTCCTGGAATATAAGTCACAAATCAATCCAAATCATGACCAAGGAGAGGAGACTTCAGGGAATTTGACCTGGAAAGAGAAACACTTTTGCCCAAGGCAGATCATTAGCACATCCCCCAACAGAGCTGAAAAGTCAATCTTTCAATGTGTCATGATTAGATTTCCATTTGGAGTTAACATCTTCCCAACTGCTGAGATCTAAAAAGGCCTCTGGCCCAAGCAGCGGGAAGACAGGAGAACAATCAGCAACGTTATTAATACTCTGTATGTAATTTCAAGGGAAAATGATCGGGAATCGGGGGTGAGGAAGGAGGGGGCCACACAAACCAAAATGCCCATGTCCTTTGAAAGCGGCTGTGATTGATTGAGTTACGTCCCTGGTTTGAAAGTGTCCTGAGTGGTCCCCTCTCTGGTGCAACCAATTATCTTCCTGCCTGCAGGAGCCACGGGGTGCATTAACAGGAAACCAAGGTGATTAACACTAAAATGAAGTATCTCCTCTGGGACAAGAGCAAAAACTGCAATTCAACCGCACTTGGCTGACTCTGGCCTGAGCACCACGAACTTTTCATTTGCCGCTACAGGAATGCTCTGCTACAGGACATTCCAGCTCCATCTGGTCACTCAGCCATAAATATTTTTCTCTACCACCTGACCAGAAATCCTGGGGAAGGCCTGGAGTTCCAGATGGAGAGCCCAGATGATGGACAGACCGTGACCTTCTCAGGGTCCTCAGGGATGCAGGGACATACAAGGGAGCCACAACTGAGAATGCCCACGACTGGACAGAATTTACAGGAAACTGGGGGTCACCTGAGCCAGCACCTCCCGAAGTGTGGTGCTCACGGCTAGATGGTTCGGGGTAGGGCAGTAAACAACACTGACAGAAAGCCATTCTCTTCTGGGTCTTAAACAGTAATGAGAAAAATCATTCCTTCTCAGTTCCCTTTCATCCTTCTGATTAAGTCAAGGAGGAAGTCTCTCTTTGGCGACAATAGGTCTCTAATACCTAAAACCTGCTAATCTGTCCTGATATAACCAAGAGTCATCAAGAACCAGAGAAGAACCTCAGACAGGCAATAGCCTCCAGCCAGAATTCTGTTTAAGACTTACACCCGGAAATGGCATAGCATCCCTTCTGTCATATGCTTTTGGTTAAAGCCAATCCCAGGACAAGTCAGATTCAACGGGAGGGGACAACACCAGGATGTAAATATTGAAAGGCATGGTTCACTGGGGGCTGCTAATATCCAGACACCCACTGTACCCACTTCTAGAGTCTGAACCACTCACTTTGCCAGAGGGTTGGAGACCCCTTTTGCAATTAAAAAAATCTGTTTCATTTGTTTCATATATTCCTTTAAGCAACACATAGCTCGGGCTTACTTTGTGCTGGGCCCAGAAGTCATTAAGGCACAATCGAACAGAATTTTGTCAAGACCAAGACCCTCGACTTACTCTTTGTCTAGTCCCCACTGGGCCCAATCCAGCACCAGACACAGAGCTAGTTTCAATCAGTCACAAATCTCGCCTCCAATGCCTACGGCTCTGTGAATTGCAGCTGGTCAGTTAACATGCTTCAACCTCCACGTCACCATCTGTAAAAGGGGAATGATGCTTCTTGGCCAGGTTCTTGTGGGAGCCAATAAGATTAACATATGGAAGCATTTAATACAAGTTGGTGAATGAATGTGTGCATGAGTGACTAAGTGAATGAATGAGAGAATGAATGAGTGAATGAAAGAACAGATCCAGAATCTCTTCCATGCCAGGCATGGGGCAGAGATCAAGGGGTTGTAGAGTTGAGGGGTTAAGATCTTGAACTCTGGGGTCAAAGTGTCTATGTCTAAATTCCAGCTCTGCAGCTCAGTTGTTGCATGACACTCTCTGGGTCTCAGTTTCCTCATCTGTAAAATGGGAACAATGGGAAAACTATCTGCCGAGCTTACAGTCAGCATCAGCTGTAATGAAGGATCCAGAGACCAGTAAGTTCTGCACAGGGCAGTGGGCAGGGGCCCTGAGTCCCTGTTTTCCTGCCTCCCAGGGTGCAGGCCTGTAGGGGCCGTGAATGCCAGATGTCTTGGCAGCTACTAGTTCTGGACAGTCTCCAAGTGTAACTCAGACCCCGCAGAGAGAATCTGTAAATAAGGTCTCCTGTAAATCACAGCTAACCACTCTCATCAGGCCCCTCGTGCAGCTTTCAGATCCAGTAAAGTCAGGCCCTGTCGCCTGACCTGTTATGCCGCCCCCTCACCCTGATCAGAGACCTGGGAGGGAAGTGGTTCTAGGGCTGATGTTCTGAGACCCATGTCCTGACTGTCTCCATAAATGTGGAACTCACGGGTCTCCATGCTGCTGTGATTCCACCTCTCCCTTACCTGTCCACTTAGGCCATCTGATTCACCTCTCCAATTTAATAAAAATAGTAGCCTCCCGGGCTCCCACCAAGGCCAGAGACAGGCAGGATACCTCCAAAGTTTAAACCAAGCCAGACCTTAATTAGTCAGCAACATCAATATAACTTTTCCCTGTGATTAGCATTTCAAAGTAAATTCCACAACTTGGGCTGTCAGCATCCAGGAGCCTGGCAGAAGGTTGTTACGTGCAGCAGGAAAAAAAAAAAAAAAAATCACACCATGGAGAGTGCCTGGGATTTCAGAAACTCAGCACCTCTGCCGAGGCCCCTTCCTCTCCGCTGCTGACCCCATGCCAAGTTCCCCAGCCGACTCCATGTTTCCCTTTCTGTCCGTGGGCCTGATCTTTACACTCTGAGGTCTGGGTCAACAGGAGGTCGGTGGAACCACCGAGAGCTGTAAACTGAGGTCCACAGGCTAATTCTCCCAGGTGATGTGTTGTCTTTCTAAACAGGAAATTGTACACAAAAGTCTCCATTTCTGGCTTCTTCTGGGAGGTGCCAGATCTGGCCACACGGAGCCCACCGTTCCTCCTGTGGCAGCATCGTAAGAACTGCGTAGCAGCTGCCACTTGTAGACAGACGTGAACTCTCCAGTTTGCCACGGTCCCCATCATTCCCTACTGCCCGGTACCTGGCTCTCACATCTGTTATGTGTGGGGCCTTGGTGAAAGCTTGAGCTTTTGTCCCCTGTTACTGGGGTGGTTGGATGAGGCAGGAAATTCTGGACGGCCCACAGACCGTTCAGAGGCGAGACCAAGGGTCAGCCCTCTCAGGAAGAGGAGGGGAATGCAGATGGGGCCAGAAAGACCTCACTGGGTGTGAAGGAAAAGCCTGGCAGAGCACATGGGACCCACTCAAGCAGTCCCTCCGCCCCAGCACCCCCAGCTTCTCTCTCCCTTCCACTCAAATCTCACAAAAATCTCTGAGACTGGGGGTAGAATGAGCACCTCCACAAGTGACAGGACAAATGGGTCCCTGCCCAGATCTGTCATTAACCTGATGGATCACCATGGACACGTTTCTCTGGGCTTTGGTTTCCCCTTCCATAAAATGAAGCCGTTGAATTGGCTTACTGACCTCTGAGCTTCCTTCCAGCTCCTCGTCCCTTGTCCCAAGGAAGAGGCTGAGTGACCAGAGGCTCTCTGAGCTCTGGAGAGGAGAAGAATGACACTCCCCAGTGGATTTAGACACCTCCCCCGCAATAATCTCTACCACTTGCTCCATGTGTTTATATAAATGAACATTTTCTGAATCTTAGGTAAAGGGCTTTGTCTACTGTGCAGCTTCAAGTCAAGTCCCCAGCACATGGTTCCAGGAAAACGGCACCCCTAAGCACCTCCCAGAGAGAAATGCTGGCATTAATACTGAGCCTCTTGCTCAGGCCTTGACCTCTGTCTGCTTTCAACTCTGCCAGTCCACCAGCAGTTCTTAAATGTTCACTCAACACGTGTCTTAAATTTGTTTTAAGCATCTTTCATGTGCCAGGAAGTGTGCAGGGTCCTAGGGCTTTGGTGTCTAAGGGAGTGTAGGGAGAATTCTGTTGCTGACTCTCATGGCTCTCTGTGAGAGAGAGGGGGTGGGGGGGGGAGAGAGAGAGAGAAAGAAAGATGGAAAGATGGATGAGTGGATGGATCTATGGAGAGAGGGAGGGACTCCACTGATCAAGTTCTTAACCAACCCCCTGACCTTCTTATTTCCTTTTCTCTTGCTCTATCAGTGTCTCTCATATTCTACCCTCTTCTCCCACCCTCCCTGTGCTCTGCAGGTTGAGTGGGTAAAAGAGTTCAGATCAGAGACCTATTCTCTGCCCCCTCATTTGCTTTTCTGGGTTTGGGTCCCACTTTCTGGCACCATGGCCCACTCTTTCCTTGACCCCCTCACTCCATGTGTCCACTCAGGACTGCCCAGGAGACCCTGCTGCTCTGGCCACTGCCCCGAGGAGCAGACACCCCAACTCACAGGCCAGTGCCTCCCCCGCTGAGAAGCTGGCTCTCCATGGGGACCTCTAGATTCAGAGATGGGTGGGAGGGGGGGAGAAGGGCAGTGAAATTGAGAATGCTTTTGAGACCTCAGTGATGGCTGGGCTGCAACTGGAGATGGCATTCTCTCCCCTCCTTCCAGGCTCCAAGCACTCTTCTGAGAATATTTGCTTTGGCCTCTGCAGGAAGCTGGCAGCACGCAAGCGGTTTAGAAGGCTGCTGGAAGGAAGGGCCAACAGGCAGCTTCTTTCTGAGTGAACCCAGCTCCTCCCTACCGTCCCAGCATCTCCTGAGGGAGAGGCTTCCTTGCTTTTGAAAGGGAGCAGAATATATACCAAGGTCTTTCAGGGTCAAGAGATAGTGTCTGATAGAGACATCTATCCCCTGAGGCATCAGCCCACATCTGGACCAGGACAGTGCTGTGGGTCTGGAGGATCTACCAGATCTCTTGGTCTTGGTCTGCCTATTGTGCTCCTCCACCTGCACAAAAAATTTACTTTTCATGGATGGCCCCACGCTCCTAGGCTCCCGTACCGCCTCCATTGACAACAACCACTTAATAGTGACAGTAACAATAGCTGATTGTTTCAACAGTACACACACTGGGTAACAGCCATGCTAAACTCTCTAGAGCCACTAAACTATTTCATCCTCCGAACAGTCCATCAGCCAGGTATTAATGTACTATCAAATTCACACCACGTACTCCCTGTGTGATCTGGACAATGTAGTTACCCTCTCTGAGCCTCAGTTTCCCCATCTGTAAAATGGGAATGATGACACCTGCTTCATGGGGCTGTTGGGGGATTTTTTCTATGCCTGCAAAAGGCTTAACCTAAATCCTGACTCATGAAAGTGGAAACTGACTTTTCAGAGGGGATAAGTTATTTATTCAGGGACACACGGCCAGCATTAGGGGCCAGGTTTTCCTGCCCCTAAAACAAGTGCACTCAGCCAGTGCACTATGCTTAAAATCAGAGTTCTCTGCAGCTGGACTGCAGAGATCCATCATGAGCATGTAAACCGTAATCCACGTACGCCACTGCATTTTAAACAGAAATTGAGAGTAAGCGGTTCACATGGGACTGAGCAGCTGGTGGTCATGTCGTTACGCAGCAAATCATTCTTCTCCCTAAGGGACATTTGCAGCAGAGTGGCCTGGGGGAGGTCGGAGATATTGCAAGGCCTCCTCAAAGCAGATGAGCCCCTTTGGACATATGTACAGACCACATCTCTTAATGTTCACTCTGACTTTGACAGCAGGGAAGAAAGGATGCATCTCTCAGCTCCATGCTTCCCAAACCTGGCTAGGTATCACATCACCTGGGGACTTGACAAGAATGTACATTGGTTGGCCCCATCACCAGACCTGGTGATTCAGATGTTTCAGCATGCGGCCTGAAGATCTGTATTTCAAGGGCATCATCACAAAACTTTTTGGGGGCAGCAGAAAACTACCACTACCACTGTGTCCTTGAATCATCAACAACACTTCTGAGGGGTCAGGATTTTTAAACCTGATGAGGTTACTGAAGCTCAGAGAGATTAAGAAGATTCGCTCAAGACCATACAACTAGTGTATCAGGATTAATTCTACTCTGAGAAGAAAACTCAAAATTTTAAAGGTGGTTTAAACAAAATTTTAAAGATGGTAGTTTATTTCTCTCTCACAGAATCAAAAACTGCAGTTAAGGAGCTCAGAGACCAAGGCCTCTTCTAACCTGTTGCTCTGCTAGCTCAACACAAGTCTTCCCCCTCATGACTCAAAATGGGTGCTCCAGCTCCGGTCATCATGCCCATCTTCTAGCTTCCAGAAAGAAAGAAGAGAAGGTGATTTCTGGAAGTTTTAGATATCACTGCCTTTTGACTCTATTGGCCATAACTTACTCTCGTGGTCATGGCCAGCTGAAAGGGAGACTGGGAAATACAGTCCTATTCCCTATTTCAAGATTGAGAGCAGGAATTTAAACTACCAAGTGGCATGTGGTTTATATTTCTCATCTTAATATTAACTAGGCCCAATGAAACAGATGCTATTATTATCTCTGCATGACAGATGAAGAAACTGAGACTCAGAACAATTAAGAATTTTGCTCAAGGGCTTCCCTGGTGGCGCAGTGGTTGAGAGTCCACCTGCCGATGCAGGGGACACGGGTTTGTGCCCTGGTCTGGGAAGATCCCACATGCCACGGAGCGGCTGGGCCCGTGAGCCATGGCTACTGAGCCTGCACGTCTGGAGCCTGTGCTCCGCAGGGGGAGAGGCCACAACAGTGAGAGGCAAAAAAAAAAAAAAGAAAGAATTTTTCTCAAATTAGATGGCTACTCCTTAGCCGGGTTAGGGTTTAAACCCAGGTGGGCTTACCCTGAATTCTATGATTTCCCCTTCCTTACATGATGCTGTGACGCCAGCAGAAGACAGGAGGGAGAATCCTCTGTTAACAAAGCTTCATCTTGGCAAAGATACCTTCCATCCAGTTTTGAATCCATGCACTTGGGGAAAAACGTCACAACTTCCCCATCACCCGGGATCAGGAAGTAGAGAGGTGGGTTGGTTCTGTGACGTGAAACAACCCCTGACAATAACTGGGAACATGCCATGCTGCCGTGTGTGTCTCACACACGCTGGGACCCACAGGCTTGGCTGCTGTGGATGGAGACACCCTCTGGCTTTCTCAACCCCTCCCTCTCCCCCTCCTGTCCACCACCTACTCCTCCTTCTTCTTGGATCCACACAATGGACCAGATGATGTACATTCCCAGGAGCCTTATGACTGTCACCTGCTCCCACAAAGGGCAAAGGGAGAGATGGAGAAGAGGCATTGCTGTCTGTAAAGCGACAGATAGAAAATACTTCAGGGTTTCCACGCCATAACATTTCTGTTATGACCACTCAACTCTGTCAGTGGAGCATGAAGCAGCCATAGACAATATGTAAATGAATAGCTGTGTTCTTTTTTTTTTTTTTTTTTTTTTGGGGGGATTTTTTTTTTATTGTTTTTATTAGTTTCTGCTTTATAACAAAGTGAATCAGTCATACATATACATCTGTTCCCACATCCCCTCCCTCATGCATCTCCCTCCCTCCCACCCTCCCCATCCCTCCCCTCCAGGCAGTCACAAAGCACCGAGCTGATCTCCCTGTGCTCTGCGGCTGCTTCCCACTATCTATCTACCCTACGTTTGGTAGTGTATATATGTCCATGCCTCTCTTTCGCTTTGTCACAGCTTACCCTTCCCCCTCCCCATATCCTCAAGTCCATTCTCAAGTAGGTCTGTGTCTTTATTCCCGTTTTACCCCTAGGTTCTTCATGACATTTTTTTTTCTTATATTCCATATATATGTGTTAGCATACGGTATTTGTCTTTCTCTTTCTGACTTACTTCACTCTGTATGACAGACTCTAGGTCTATCCACCTCATTACAAATAGCTCAGTTTCGTTTCTTTTTATGGCTGAGTAATATTCCATTGTATATATGTGCCCCATCTTCTTTATCCATTCATCCGATGATGGACACTTAGGTTGTTTCCAGCTCCGGGCTATTGTGAATAGAGCTGCAATGAACATTTTGGTACATGTCTCTTTTTGAATTATGGTTTTCTCAGGGTATATGCCCAGTAGTGGGATTGCTGGATCATATGGTAGTTCTATTTTTAGTTTTTTAAGGAACCTCCATACTGTTCTCCATAGTGGCTGTACCAATTCACATTCCCACCAGCAGTGCAAGAGTGTTCCCTTTTCTCCACACCCTCTCCAGCATTTATTGTTTCTAGATTTCTTGATGATGGCCATTCTGACTGGTGTGAGATGATATCTCATTGTAGTTTTGATCTGCATTTCTCTAATGATTAATGATGTTGAGCATTCTTTCATGTGTTTGTTGGCAGTCTGTATATCTTCTTTGGAGAAATGCCTATTTAAGTCTTCTGCCCATTTTTGGATTGGGTTGTTTGTTTTTTTGCTATTGAGCTGCATGAGCTGTTTATAAATTTTGGAGATTAATCCTTTGTCAGTCGCTTCATTTGCAAATATTTTCTCCCATTCTGAGGGTTGTCTTTTGGTCTTGTTTATGGTTTCCTTTGCTGTGCAAAAGCTTTGAAGTTTCATTAGGTCCCATGTGTTTATCTTTGTTTTTATTTCCATTTCTCTAGGAGGTGGGTCCAAAAGGATCTTGCTGTGATTTATGTCATAGAGTGTTCTACCTATGTTTTCCTCTAAGAGTTTGATTGTTTCTGGCCTTACATTTAAGTCTTTAATCCATTTTGAGCTTATTTTTGTGTATGGTGTTAGGGAATGATCTAATCTCATACTTTTACATGTCCCTGTCCAGTTTTCCCAGCACCACTTATTGAAGAGGCTGTCCTTTCTCCACTGTACATTCCTGCCTCCTTTATCAAAGATAAGTTGGCCATATGTGCGTGGGTTTATCTCTGGGCTTTCTATCCTGATCCACTTATCTATCTTTCTGTTTTTATGCCAGTACCACACTGTCTTAATTACTGTAGCTTTGTAGTATAGTCTGAAGTCAGGGAGCCTGATTCCTCCAGCTCCTTTTTTCGTTCTCAAGATTGCTTTGGCTATTCGGGGTCTTTTGTTTTTCCAAACAAATTTTGAAATTTTTTGTTCTAGTTCTGTGAAAAATGCCAGTGGTAGTTTGATAGGGATTGCATTGAATCTGTAGATTGCATTGGGTAGTAGAGTCATTTTCACAATATTGATTCTTCCAATCCAGGAGCATGGTATATCTCTCCATCTGTTTGTATCACCTTTAATTTCTTTCATCAGTGTCTTATAATTTTCTGCATACAGGTCTTTTGTCTCCTTAGGTAGGTTTATTCCTAGATATTTTATTCTTTTTGTTGCAATGGTAAATGGGAGTGTTTTCTTGATTTCAATTTCAGATTTTTCATCATTAGTGTACAGGAATGCCAGAGATTTCTGTACATTAATTTTGTAACCTGCTACTTTACCAAATTCATTGATTAGCTCTAGTAGTTTTTCGGTAGCATCTTTAGGATTCTCTATGTATAGTATCATGTCATCTGCAAACAATGACAGCTTTACTTCTTCTTTTCCGATTTGGATTCCTTTTATTTCCTTTTCTTCTCTGATTGCTGTGGCTAAAACTTCCAAAACTAGGTTGAATAAGAGTGGTGAGAGTGGGCAACCTTGTCTTGTTCCTGATCTTAGTGGAAATGGTTTCAGTTTTTCACCATTGAGGACAATGTTGGCTGTGGGTTTGTCATATATGGCCTTTATTATGTTGAGGAAAGATCCCTCTATGCCTACTTTCTGCAGGGTTTTTATCATAAATGGGTGTTGAATTTTGTCGAAAGCTTTCTCTGCATCTATTGAGATGATCATATGGTTTTTCTCCTTCAACTTGTTAATATGGTGTATCACATTGATTGATTTGCGTATATTGAAGAATCCTTGCATTCCTGGGATAAACCCCACTTGATCATGGTGTATGATCCTTTTAATGTGCTGTTGGATTCTGTTTGCTAGTATTTTGTTGAGGATTTTTGCATCTATGTTCATCAGTGATATTGGCCTGTAGTTTTCTTTCTTTGTGACATCCTTGCCTGGTTTTGGTATCAAGGTGATGGTGGCCTCGTAGAATGAGTTTGGGAGTGTTCCTTCCTCTGAAATTGTTTGGAAGAGTTTGAGAAGGATGGGTGTTAGCTCTTCTCTAAATGTTTGATAGAATTCGCCTGTGAAGCCATCTGGTCCTGGGCTTTTGTTTGATGGAAGATTTTTAATCACAGTTTCAATTTCAGTGCTTGTGATTGGTCTATTCATATTTTCTATTTCTTCCTGAGTCAGTCTTGGCAGGTTGTGCATTTCTAAGAATTTGTCCATTTCTTCCAGGTTGTCCATTTTATTGGCATAGAGTTGCTTGTAGTAATCTCTCATGATCTTTTGTATTTCTGCAGTGTCAGTTGTTACTTCTCCTTTTTCATTTCTAATTCTATTGATTTGAGTCTTCTCCCTTCTTTTCTTGATGAGTCTGGCTAATGGTTTGTCAATTTTGTTTATCTTCTCAAAGAACCAGCTTTTAGTTTGGTTGATCTTTGCTATCGTTTCCTTCATTTCTTTTTCATTTATTTCTGATCTGATCTTTATGATTTCTTTCCTTCTGCTAGCTTTGGGGGTTTTTTGTTCTTCTTTCTCTAATTGCTTTAGGTGCAGGGTCAGGTTGTTTACTCGAAATGTTTCCTGTTTCTTAAGGTGGGATTGTATTGCTATAAACTTCCCCCTTAGAACTGCTTTTGCTGCATCCCATAGGTTTTGGGTTGTCGTGTCTCCATTGTCATTTGTTTCTAGGTATTTTTTAATTTCCTCTCTGATTTCTTCAGTGATCACTTCGTTATTGAGTAGTGTATTGTTTAGCCTCCATGTGTTTGTATTTTTTACAGATCTTTTCCTGTAATTGATGTCTAGTCTCATAGCATTGTGGTCGGAAAAGATACTTGATACAATTTCAATTTTCTTAAATTTACCAAGGCTTGATTTGTGACCCAAGATATGATCTATCCTGGAGAATGTTCCATGAGCACTTGAGAAAAATGTGTATTCTGTTGTTTTTGGATGAAATGTCCTATAAATATCAACTAAGTCCATCTTGTTTAATGTATCATTTAAAGCTTGTGTTTCCTTATTTATTTTCATTTTGGACGATCTGTCCATTGGTGAAAGTGGGGTGTTAAAGTCCCCTACTATGATTGTGTTACTGTCGATTTCCCCTTTTATGGCTGTTAGTATTTGCCTTATGTATTGAGGTGCTCCTATGTTGGGTGCATAAATATTTACAATTGTTATATCTTCTTCTTGGATCGATCCCTTGATCATTATGTAGTGTCCTTCTTTGTCTCTTCTAATAGTCTTTATTTTAAAGTCTATTTTGTCTGATATAAGAATTGCTACTCCAGCTTTCTTTTGATTTCCATTTGCATGGAATATCTTTTTCCATCCCCTTACTTTCAATCTGTATGTGTCTTTAGGTCTGAAGTGGGTCTCTTGTAGACAGCATATATATGGGTCTTGTTTTTGTATCCATTCAGCCACTCTGTGTCTTTTGGTGGGAGCATTTAGTCCATTTACATTTAAGGTAATTATTGATATGTATGTTCCTATTCCCATTTCCTTAATTGCTTTGGGTTCGTTATTGTAGGTATATTCCTTCTGTTGTGTTTCTTGCCTAGAGAAGTTCCTTTAGCATTTGTTGTAAAGCTGGTTTGGTGGTGCTGAACTCTCTCAGCTTTTGCTTGTCTGTAAAGGTTTTAATTTCTCCATCAAATCTGAATGAGATCCTTGCTGGGTAGAGTAATCTTGGCTGCAGGTTTCTCTCCTTCATCACTTTAATTATGTCCTGCCACTCCCTTCTGGCTTGTAGAGTTTCTGCTGAGAGATCAGCTGTTAACCTGATGGGGATTCCCTTGTGTGTTATTTGTTGTTTTTCCCTTGCTGCTTTTAATATGATTTCTTTGTGTTTAATTTTTGACAGTTTGATTAATATGTGTCTTGGTGTATTTCTCCTTGGATTTATTCTGTATGGGACTCTCTGTGCCTCCTGGACTTGATTAACTATTTCCTTTCCCATATTGGGGAAGTTTTCAACTATCATCTCTTCAAATATTTTCTCAGTCCCTTTCTTTTTCTCTTCTTCTTCTGGAACCCCTATAATTCGAATGTTGGTGCGTTTAATGTTGTCCCAGAGGTCTCTGAGACTGTCCTCTGTTCTTTTCATTCTTTTTTCTTTATTTTGCTCTGCATCAGTTATTTCCACTATTTTATCTTCCACCTCACTTATCCGTTCTTCTGCCTCAGTTATTCTGCTATTGATCCCATCTAGAGTATTTTTTATTTCATGTATTGTGTTTTTAATCGATGCTTGATTCATCTTTAGTTCTTCTAGGTCCTTGTTAACTGTTTCTTGCATTTTGTCTATTCTATTTCCAAGATTTTGGATCATCTTTACCATCATTATTCTGAATTCTTTTTCAGGTAGACTGCCTATTACCTCTTCATTTGTTAGGTCTGGTAGGTTTTTATCTTGCTCCTTCACCTGCTGTGTGTTTTTCTGTCTTCTCATTTTGCTTATGTTACTGTGTTTGGGGTCTCCTTTTTGCAGGCTGCAGATTCGTAGTTCCCGTTGTTTTTCGTGTCTGACCCCAGTGGCTAAGGTTGTTTCAGTAGGTTGTATAGGCTTCCTGGTGGGGGGGACTAATGCCTGTGTTCTGGTGGTTGAGGCTCAATCTTGTCTTTCTGGTGGACAGGTCCACGGCTGGTGGTGTGTTTTGGGGTGCCTATGGCCTTATTATGTTTTTAGGTAGCTTCTCTGCTAATGGGTGGGGTTGTGTTCCTGCCTTGCTAGTTGCTTGGCATAGGGTGACCAGCACTGTAGCTTGCTGGTCGTTGACTGAAGCTGGGTGCTGGTGTTGGGATGGAGATCTCTGGGAGATTTTCACTGCTTGATATTATGTGGAGCTGGGAGGTCTCTTGTGGACCCGTGTCCTGAAGTTGGCTCTCCCACTTCAGAAGCACAGCACTGGCTCCTGGCTGCAGCACCAAGAGCCTTTCATCCACCCAGCTCAGAATAACAGGGAGAAAAAGCAGAAAGAAAGAATTAGTAGAAGAAAGAAAGAGAGAGGGAAAGAAAGGAAGAAGGGAAGAAAGGAAGGAAGGAAGGAAGAAAGAAAGGAGGGAGGGAGTGAGGAAGGATGGAAAGAAAGAAGGAAAGAAAGGAGGGAGGGAGGGAGCAATGAAAGCAAAAGGAAGAGTGAATGGAAGAAGGGAGGGAGGGAGGGAGGAAGGAAAGAAAGAAAGAAAGACAGGAGGGAGGGAGGAAGGAAAGAAAAAGAAAGTGGAAAGAAGAAGGGTGGGAGGGAGGGAGGAAAGAAAAAGAAGGAAAGGAAGAGCGGAGGGAGGGAGGGAGGAAGGGAAGGTAGGAAAAAAAGAAAGAGCAGGTAAAGTAAAATAGAATAAAGTATGAAATATAGTAGCGTTATTAAAATTAGAAAGTAATTATTGAGAAAAAAAAAACAAAAAACAAAAACAAACAAACAAAAAAACGGACCGATAGAACCCTGGGACATATGGTGGAAGCAAAGCTATACAGAGAGAATCTTACACAGAAGATTACACATACACATTCACAAAAAGAGAGCAGGGGGAAAAATCAAAAATCTTGCTCTCCAAGCCCACCTCCTCAATTTGGGATAATTCGTTGTAAAAAGAGGAAAAGGGCAAGAAGTCTGAAATCTTGCTCTCTAAGTCCACCTCCTTACTTTGGGATAATTCGTTGTAAAAAGAGGAAAAGGGGGGAAAGTCTTAAATCTTGTCCTCAAAGTCCACTTCCTCAATTTGGGATGATTCGCTGTCCATTCATGCACTCCACAGACGCAGGGCACATCAAATGGACCGTGGAGCTTTAATCCGCTGCCTCCGAGGCTGCACAGAGAGATTTCCCTGACTCTGCTCTCACAGCTCCCGGGTCTCAGCCTTGGACCTGGCCCCGTCTCTGTGCGTAGGTCGCCGGAGGGCGTCCGTTCTTCGCTCAGGCAGGACGGGTTTAAAGGAGCCGCTGATTCGGGGGCTCTGGCTCACTCATGCAGAGGGGAGGGAGGGGCGCGCAGTGTGGGGCGGGCCTGCGGCGGCAGAGGCCGGCGTGACGTTGCAGCAGCCCGTGGCGCTCCGTGCGCTTTCCCGGGAAAGCCGTCCCCGGGTTTCGGGACCCCGGCAGTGGCGGGGTGCACAGGTCCCCCGGAAGGCGGGGCGGACAGTGACCCGCGCTCCCACACAGGCCCCGCGGCTGCGGCGGCGGCGGGCGGCGGCGGCGGCGGGCGGCGGCGGACGGTGGGCGGCGGCGGGCCGCAGCGGCGGCGGGCGGCGGCGGCCCACGCCCGTCTCCGAGGTCCACGCCTTACCCGCGGCTCGCGCCTGTCTCCGGCGCTTCCCTAAGCAGCCCTTTTAATGCCCTCTCCTCGCACACCAGGAAACGAAAGTGAAAGTGAAAAAAGACTCTTGCCTCTTCAGCAACTCCAGACCCTTTCCCCGGATTCCCTCCGGGCTAGCCGTGGTGCACTAACCCCTTCAGGCTCTCTTCCTGCCGCCAGCCCCAGTCCTCTCCCTGCGCTCCGACTGAAAGCCGATACCCAAGCCTCAGCTCCTAGCCCCGCCCGCCACGGCGGCAGAGCAGACAAGCCTCTCGGGCTGGTGTGTGCCTGAGGGCACCGATCCTCTGTGCCGGAATCTCTCCGCTTTGCCCTCCACACCCCTGTTGCTGTGCTCTCCTCCGCTACTCCGAAGCTTTCCCCCTCCGCCACCTGCAGTCTCCGCCCGCGAAGGGGCTTGCAGTGTGTAGAAACCTTCCCTCCTTCACGGCTCCCTCCCACTGGTGCAGGTCCCGTCCCTATCCTATTGTCTCTGTTTATTCTTTTTTTCTTTTGCCCTACCCAGGTATGTGGGGAGTTTCTTGCCTTTTAGGGGGTCTGAGGTCTTCTGTCGGCGTTCAGTAGGTGTTCTGTAGGAGTTGTTCCACGTGTAGATGAATTTCTGATGTATCTGTCTAGCTGTGTTCTGATAAAACTTTTTTACAAAAACTGGTGAAGGCTTGATTGGACCCACAGGCCATAATTTGCTGACCCCTGGCCTAGTGGTTACATGCACAGACTGGCATCCATCAACACTTCCTACAAATCCCACCTTCTAGTGTAGATGGGAATTATCTACCTAATCTTGGGCCTCAGTTTTCTCATCTCTCCCATGGGAATAAATATACCTACCCCCACCCTATGATTAATAAATTCTCTGTTTCCCAAACAGGCAAGGTTACTCTGACCCCAGGGCCTTTGCACTTGCCTTGCCATCCTTTCCAGCTCTTGCATGTTGGCTCCATCTCATCATGAAGTTTCTTAAGTCACCTTCTCAGAGGCTTCCCTGGCACCCCTGTCCAGAGTAGTGAACCTCCCAGCCTGGCACATAGCAGATACAGGAGCCAACTCATTTAAAAGACATTGATTCTTTTCTAGATAAGGAAAGATATGATTTCTGCAGCCCAGGAATTCCCTGCACTGGGAATGCTACCTTCTCTCCTTTTCCTGAACCTTCAGAGCAGGTCACAGGTGGGATCTAAAACTCAAGGCAAGGAGAATCAATGCACTTTTCTCCGGCATGTACTTTTCAACTCTGGGCACCTCCTTCTTCAATCAAGTGGCTGGCAGGGTTGGCAGACAAAAGTAAATGATGGGGTGACCTTCAAGGCCCTTCAACCAAGCCGTGAGTGCAGAGTTTTGCTGCCTGGTGACCCATCCTCACCCTGCTGATGGGCCTTCCGTGAGTCACCCAGAATTTTCCACCTAGATTTATGAAATCCATTTTCTCTGAGACAGATTAAGCAGTTTATAGAGAACCAATATCATTAGGTTAATGATTCCCCATAAATTATTCCCCACACAGCCCAGTTAATCCCACAAATGGTGCATTAATGGTGGCAGGTCAACTGCTGGCCCTTCACAACTCCCTGGGATGACCACGGCTTAGGCAGATGGTGCTGCCTAGTAAGGTCCTGCTTATTGGGGCTGAATCCCCACTCCGTTATAATCCTCCATCAGCCACTTCAGGGTTCCCGCTGCAGCCTGGGTGTGATGTCCTAAATGAACATCATGGATGGGAATTATTTTCTGTCTCGTTTCATCCTTGGCCATGACTTTTCATTTTCCATTGATGTCTGATTTATTTATCTGTTTATGAAGCAATCTGTTTGGCTTGAAGCGACAGCAATAGGCATTTTATCAAATCGAGTCACAGATCTCATCTTCCACCATCCTGAATTTTTATTCCATCATTACTTAACAAAATAGAATTAAGTTGGGGAGAAAGCAGGCTCTTGCTTTATGCATTGGCCTCATTTCAGTGGTCTTTATGCTCTCTCTTGGGGTTGCAGTTTTTCCACATTACCAAGTGTTCTCAGAGGAAAGCAGTTGCATCTCTAATGCCTGAGAAATTTTGTTCTCCACTGATTTGCCTGGGTTCTGAAAGTTGGCAGAGCTATCCAAGGGACATGGATCAGATTGTCTTTAGCCAAGGTGGTTCCCATGGGACAATACTCTATAAGGTTTTTCCACAGAAGAGCAGAGCTTCCCCAAATCTAACCTCCTTAGAAACAAGGTGTGTTTTCAATGTGTCCTATAAGCCCTGCTATTCCTCACCCAAGCAGGCATGGAGTGGCAAAGAGCATACAATATTGGTATCATCATCATTATCAAAATTACTGGAAACTAATTATCAAAGTTCTTGCCAGGTGCCAGGCACTCTGCTAAGTGTTTCTCATATTTATCCCCATTCTATAGATGAGAAAATCGGGTAAGGGACAAAACTAGGACTCATTTCTCATCTACTCACCACCAGAGCCAGGTTCTTAACAACTCTGATTCTGCCTCACAAGGAGGTACTTTATTTCTTGCCAAGGAGGAAGGGAAAGTAATAAATACCTACTGGGTACATATGTGTTAACATTATCCACATTACCTTATTTTATTATTTTTTTAAATTTATTTTTAATTTTTTAATTTTTAAAAATTTATTAAAACAAAACATAATGGTACAAAAAGGTTGAAAGTAAAAGAATTGGAAAAGATATACTGTGCAAATATAAACCAAAAGGGAATTATATAATAACAGATAGAGTAGACTTGAAAGCAAAAGCGTTACTAGAAATAAACAAGGGCACTTCATATCAACAAGACCAATTTACCAGGAAGTTTTAAATTTGTATGCACTTAACTTCAAATTATATAGAGCAACAGAGCTACAAGGAAAAAATAGACAAATTCACTATCATAATAGGAGATTTAACATACTGCTGTCATTCACTGATAGAGGATACCTCTTTCAGAACCAGGAGACCCCCCCCCAAAGTTAGTAAGGGTATAAAAAACTTAAATAATATGAGCAACAAATTTGATTTAACACACAGATATACAGTCACTATGTTCCAAAACTTTAAATTACAAATTATTTTCAAGCACACCTGGAACATTTTAAAAACTGACCTATTGTGCTATAAGGCAAATTTTAACAGATTTCAAAGTATTAAAATTATACAAAGTGTGTTTCTTGACTTGTAGTTAAGCTACAAATCAGTAACAAAAAAGTAACTAGAAGTTATGAAATACACTACTTCTAAGTAACCCCCCAAAAAATAAATCACAATTGGAGTTAGAAAATAATTTGAACTGAATGATAAAACAAAATATTACATACCAAAACTTGGATGTGACTAAAGCTGTGCTTACAGGAAAATGTATAGTCTTTTTTTTAATTGCACACATGTCTATAGACCTAATAAATAGGTTTTTTCTACTTTATTTTATACAGCAGGTTCCTATTAGTCATCAATGTTATACACATCAGTGTATACATGTCAATCCCAAATCTCCCAATTCATCACACCACCACCATCACCCCCCACCGCTTTCCCCGCTTGGTGTCCATACGTTTGTTCTCTACATCTGTGTCTCAATTTCTGCTCAGCAAACCGGTTCATCTGTACCATTTTTCTAGGTTCCACATATATTCGTTAATATACAATATCTGTTTTTCTCTTTCTGACTTACTTCACTCTGTATGACAGGCTCTAGATCCATCCACGTCTCAACAAATGACCCAATTTTGTTCCTTTTTATGGCTGAGTAATATTCTATTGTATATATCTACCACATCTTCTTTATCCATTCGTCTGTCAGTGGGCATTTAGGTTGCTTCCATGACCTGGCTATTGGAAATAGTGCTGCAATGAACGTTGGGGTGCATGTGCCTTTTTTGAATTGTGGTTTTCTCTGGGTATATGCCCAGTAGTGGGATTGCTGGGTCATACGGTAATTCTATTTTTAGTTTTTTAAGGAACCTCCATACTGCTCTCCATAGTGGCTATATCAATTTACATTCCCACCAACAGTGCAAGAGGGTTCCCTTTCCTCCCCACCCTCTCCAGCATTTGTTGTTTGTAGATGTTCTGATGAAGCAAATTCTAACTGGTGTGAGGTGATACCTCATTGTAGTTTTGATTTCCATTTCTCTAATAATTTGTGATGTTGACCAGCTTTTCATGTGCTTCTTGGCCACGTGTATGTCTTCTTTGGAGAAATGTCTATTTAGGTCTTCTGCCCATTTTTTGCATTGGGTTGTTTGTTTTTTTAATATTGAGCTACATGAGCTGTTTATATATTTTGGAGATTAATCCTTTGTCCATTGATTCGTTTGCAAATATTTTCTCCCATTCTGAGGGTTTTCTTTTCGTTTGGTTTATGGTTTCCTTTGCTGGGCAAAAGCTTTTAAGATTCATTAGGTCCCATCTGTATATTTTTGTTTTTATTTCCATTCCTTACTCTAGGAGGTGGATCAAAAAAGATCTTGCTGTGATTTATGTCAAAGAGTGTTCTTCCTATGTTTTCCTCTAAGAGTTTTATAGTGTCTGGTCTTACACTTAGGTCTCTAATCCATTTTGAGTTTATTTTTGTGTATGGTGTTAGGAAGTGTTCTAATTTCATTCTTTTACATGTAGCTGTCCAGTTTTCCCAGCACCACTTATTGAAGAGACTGTCTTTTCTCCATTGTATATCCTTGCCTCCTTTGTCATAGATTAGTTGACCATAGGTGTGTGGGATTACCTCTGGGCTTTCTATCTTGTTCCATTGATCTATGTTTCTGTTTTTGTGCCAGTACCATATTGTCTTGATTACTGTAGCTTTGTAGTATAGTCTGAAGTCAGGGAGTCTGACTCCTCCAGCTCCGTTTTTTTCCCTCAAGACTGCTTTGGCTATTCGGGGTCTTTTGTGTCTCCATACAAATTTTAAGATTTTTTGTTCTAGTTCTGTAAAAAATGCCCTTGGTAATTTGATAGGGATTGCACTGAATCTGTAGATTGCTTTGGGTAGTATAGTCATTTTCACAATATTGATTCTTTCAATCCAAGAACATGGTATATCTCTCCATCTGTTGGTATCACCTTTAATTTCTTTCATCAGTGTCTTACAGTTTTCTACATACAGGTCTTTTGTCTCCCTAGGTAGGTTTATTCCTAGGTATTTTATTCTTTTTGTTGCAGTGGTAAATGGGAGTGTATCCTTAATTTCTCTTTCAGATTTTTCATCATTAGTGTATAGGAATGCAAAAGATTTCTGTGCATTAATTTTGTATCCTGCAACTTTACCAAAGTCATTGATTAGCTCTCGTAGTTTTCTGGTGGCATCCTTAGGATTCTCTATGTATAGTATCATGACACCTACAAACAGTGACAGTTTTACTTCTTCTTTTCCAATTTGGATTCCTTTTATTTCTTTTTCTTCTCTGATTGCCGAGGCTAGGACTTCCAAAACTATGTTGAATAATAGTGGTGAGAGTGGACATCCTTGTCTTGTTCCTGATCTTAGAGGAAATGCTTTCAGTTTTTCACCATTGAGAATGATGTTTGCTGTGGGTTTGTCGTATATGGCCTTTATTATGTTGAGGTAGGTTCCCTCTAGGCCCACTTTCTGGAGAGTTTTTATCGTAAATGGGTGTTGAAGTTTGTCAAAAGCTTTTTCTGCATCTATTGAGATGATCATATGGTTTTTCTTCTTCAATTTGTTAATATGGTGTATCACATTGATTGATTTGTGTATACTGAAGAATCCTTGCATCCCTGGGATAAACCCCACTTGATCATGGTGTATGATCCTTTTAATGTGTTGTTGGATTCTGTATGCTAGTATTTTGTTGAGGATTTTTGCATCTATATTCATCAGTGATATTTGTCTGTAATTTTCTTTTTTTGTAGTATCTTTGTCTAGTTTTGGTATCAGGGTGATGGTCGCCTCATAGAATGAGTTTGGGAGTGTTCCTTCCTCCGCAATTTTTTGGAAGAGTTTGAGAAGGATGGGTGGTAGCTCTTCTCTAAATGTATGATAGAATTTGCCTGTGAAGCCATCTGGTCCTGGACTTTTGTTTGTTGGAAGATTTTTTTTTTTTTTTTTTTTTTTTTTTTGCGGTACGCAGGCCTCTCACTTCTGTGGCCTCTCCTGTTGCAGAGCATAGGCTCCGGACACGCAGGCTCAGCGGTCGTGGCTCACGGGCCCAGCCGCTCCACGGCACGTGGGATCCTCCTGGACCGGGGCACGAACCCGTGTCCCCTGCATCGGCAGGTGGACTCTCAACCACTGTGCCACCAGGGAAGCCCTGTTGGAAGATGTTTAATCACAGTTTCAATTTCGTGACTTGTGATTGGTCTGTTCATATTTTCTATTTCTTCCTGGTTCAGTCTTGGAAGGCTATACCTTTCTAAGAATTTGCCCATTTCTTCCAGGTTGTCCATTTTATTGGCATAGAGTTGCTTGTAGCAGTCTCTTAGGATACTCTGCATTTCTGTGGTTTCTGTTGTAACTTCTCCTTTTTCCTTTCCAATTTTATTGATTTGAGTCCTCTCCCTCTTTTTCTTCATGATTCTGGCTAAAGCTTTATCAATTTTGTTTATCTTCTCAAAGAGCCAGCTTCTAGTTTTATTGATCTTTGCTATTGTTTTCTGTTTCTATGTCATTTATTTCTGCTCTAATCTTTATGATTTCTTTCCTTCTGCTAACTTTGGATTTTGTTTGTTCTTCTTTCTCTAGTTCCTTTAGGTGTAAGGTTAGATCATTTATTTCAGATTTTTCTTGTTTCTTGAGGTAGGCTTGTATAGCTATAAACTTCCCTCTTAGAACTGCTTTTTCTGCATCCCATAGGCTTTGGATTGTCGTGGTTTTTTAAATTTTATTTATTTATTTATTTATTTATTTGCGGTACACGGGCCTCTCACTGTTGTGGCCTCTCCCATTGCGGAGCAAAGGCTCCGGACACGCAGGCTCAGCGGCCATGGCTCACGGGCCCAGCCGCTCCGCAGCATGTGGGATCTTCCCGGACCGGGGCACGAACCCGTGTCCCCTGCATCGGCAGGCAGACTCCCAACCACTGCGCCACCAGGGAAGCCCCTGGATTGTCGTGTTTTAATTGTCATTTGTCTCTAGGTATTTTTTAATTTCCTCTTTGATTTCTTCAGTGATCTCTTGGTTATTTAGTAACATAGTGTTTAGCCTCCATGTGTTTGTGTTTTTTACATTTTTTCCCCTGTAATTCATTTCTAATCTCATAGCGTTGTGGTCAGAAAAGATGCTTGATATGATTTCAATTTTCTTAAATTTACTAAGGCTTGATTTGTGACCCAAGATGTCATCTATCCTGGAGAATGTTCCATGAGCACTTGAGAAGAAAGTGTAATCTGCTGTTTTGGGTTTGAATGTCCTGTAAATATCAATTATATCTATCTGGTCTATTGTGTCATTTAAAGCTTCTGTTTCCTCATTTATTTTCATTTTGGATGATCCATCCATTGGTGTAAGTGAGGTGTTAAAAGTCCCCCACTATTATTGTGTTACTGTCGATTTCCTCTTTTACAGCGGTTAGCAAGTTGCCTTATGTATTGAGGTGCTCCTATGTTGGGTGCATATATAATTGTTATATCTTCTTCTTGGATTGATCCCTTGATCATTATGTAGCGTCCTTCCTTGTCTCTTGTAACATTCTTTATTTTAAAGTCTATTTTATCTGATATGAGTATTGCTACTCCAGCTTTCTTCTGATTTCCATTTCCATGGAATATCTTTTTCCATCCCCTCACTTTCAGTCTGTATGTGTCCCTAGGTCTGAAGTGGGTCTCTTGTAGACAGCATATATATGGGTCTTGTTTTTGTATCCATTCAGCAAGACTTTGTCTTTTGGTTGGAGCATTTAATCCATTCACTTTTAAGGTAATTATCGATATGTATGTTCCTATGACCATTTTCTTGTTTTGGGTTTGTTTTTGTAGGTCCTTTTCTTCTCTTGTGTTTCCCAGTTAGAGAAGTTCCTTTAGCTTTTGTTGTAGAGCTGGTTTGGTGGTGCTGAATTCTCTTAGCTTTTGCTTGTCTGTAAAGCTTTTGGTTTCTCCATCAAATCTGAGTGAGATCCTTGCTGAATAGAGTAATCTTGGTAGTAGGTTCTTCCCTTTCATCACTTTACGTATATCATGCCACTCCCTTCTGGCTTGTAGAGTGTCTGCTGAGAAATCAGCTGTTCACCTTATGGGAGTTCCCTTGTATGTTATTTGTCGTTTTTCCCTTGCTGCTTCCAATAATTTTTCTTTGTCTTTAATTTTTGCCAGTTTGATTACTATGTGTTTTGGCATGTTTCTCCTTGGGTTTATCCTGTATGGGACTCACTGCGACTCCTGGACTTGGTGGCTATTTCCTTTCCCACGCTAGGGAGGTTTTCGACTATAATCTCTTCAAATATTTTCTTGGGTCCTTTCTCTCTCTCTTCTCCTTCTGGGCCCCCTATAATGCGAATGTTGTTGCGTTTAATGTTGTCCCAGAGGTCTCTTAGGCTGTCTTCATTTCTTTTCATTCTTTTTTCTTTATTCTGTTCCGCAGCAGTGAATTCCAACATTCTGTCTTCCAGGTCACTTATCCGTTCTTCTGCCTCAGTTATTCTGCTATTGATTCCTTCTAGTGTAGTTTTCATTTCAGTTATTGTATTGTTCATCTCTGTTTGTTTGTTCTTTAATTCTTCTAGGTCTTTGTTAAACATTTCTTGCATCTTCTCGATCTTTGCCTCCATCGTTTTTCCAAGGTCCTGGATCATCTTCACTATCATTATTCTGAATTCTTTTTTCTGGGAGGTTGCCTATCTCCACTTCATTTAGTTGTTTTTCTGGGGTTTTATCTTGTTCCTTCATCTGGTACATAGCCCTCTGCCTTTTCATCTTGTCTACCTTTCTGTGAATGTGGTTTTTGTTCCACAGGCTGCAGGATTGTAGTTCTTCTTGCTTCTGCTGTCTGCCCTCTGGTGGATGAGGCTATCTAAGAGGCTTGTGCAGGTTTCCTGATGGTAGGGACTGGTGGTGGGTAGAGTTGGGTGTTGCTCTGGTGGGCAGAGCTCAGTAAAACTTTAATCCACTTGACTGCTGATGGGTTGGTCTGGGTTCCCTCCCTGTTGGTTGTTTGGCCTGAGGCAACCCAACAGTGGAGCCTATCTGGGCTCTTTGCTGGGGCTAATGGCAGACTCTGGGAGGGCTCACGCGAAGGAGTACTTCCTAGAACTTTTGCTGCCAGTGTTCTTGTCCCCATGGTGAGCCACAGCCACCCCCTGCCTCTGCAGGAGACACTCCAACACTAGCAGGTAGGTCTGGTTCAGTCTCCCCTGGGTTCACTGCTCCTTCCCCAGGGTCCTGATGAGCACACTATTTTGTGTGTTCCCTCCAAGAGTGGAGTCTCTGTCTCCACCAGTCCTGTCGAAGTCCTGCAATCAAATCCCACTAGGCTTCAACGTCTGATTCTCTAGGAATTCCTCCTCCCGTTGCCGGACGCCCAGGTTGGGAAGCCTGACGTGGGGCTCAGAACCTTCACTCCAGTGGGTGGACTTCTGTGGTATAAGTGTTCTCCTGTCTGTGAGTCACCCAACCAGCAGTTATGGGATTTGATTTTGCTATGATTGTGCCCCTCATACCGTCTCATTGTGGCTTCTCCTTTTTCTTTGGATGTGGGTTATCTTTTTTGGTGAATTCCAGTGTCTTCCTGTTGATGATTGTCCAGCAGCTAGTTGTGATTCTGGTGTTCTCACAAGAGGGAGTGAGAGCACGTCCTTCTACTCTGCCATCTTGACTGCTCTCTCCCATTTTATTCTTTTAAAAAAAATTTTTTTAAGGAATTAAAAAAATATTTATTTTATTTATTTATTAATTTTGGGCTGCATCAGGTCTTAGTTGCGGCATGCGGGATCGTTCGTTGTGGCACGGGCTCTTCATTGCGGTGCACGGGCTTCTCTTTAGTTGTGGCCCGCAGGCTCCAGAGTACGTGGGCTCTGTAGTTGCGGCACACAGGCTTAGTTGCCCCAAGGCATGTGGGACCTTAGTTCCCCGACCAGGATCGAACCCATGTCCCCAGAATTGGAAGGAGGATTCTTAACCACTGGACCACCAGGGAAGTCCCTGTTTCATTTTATTCTTAAAGTCCCCCCTCAAAAAACAAACAAATAAATAAATAAAGTCCCCTGTGACATATACATTAGCTAATCTTACAGGCAGAAAAGCTGGGGCTTAAAGATATTAAAATAATCTGCCTCTAAATCCAGGATAACAATGATATCCAGCCAAATGAGGGGTCTTGAGACTAAAGGTATCTCGTGATGCAGCTTCTACAACAGGGGGTCCTGGTGCAAGGTCCTGAGATGGTCCTCAGCGCATTCATGACCTTTTTTTATAAACAACACGGTATGCATGTGCACATGAGGATATTTTCTAAGGAAAGCCTCATAGCTCTGATAAGACATTGGAGGGGGTTCTAAACCCAAAATAGATAAAGAGATACTGGTCTAGAAGACAGCTTATAAATGCTTGTTGACTTCAGGCAATCAGCCGTCAACACACATATTTTCAACACGTACTCTGCATGGAATACTAGAAAAATATAAAGATTGATATCCACCCATGTCTTCAAGGAGACAAATAACAGGAGGAACAAGATCAGGTCTTATCATTTCCCTGCTTAAGCCCATCCACTGGTTTTCCAGCCCACTGAGAATAAAATTCAGACATTTCACTGTGACCTACCAACAAGGCTCAATAGGACTCCTACCTTCCCAACTCTTCACATATTGGGTTTCTTCTTATCCTCAGGACTCAGAACAAAGGTCATTTCGGAAAGACCCTCCTTGAACTCATGTGAGTCTAGCATATGCTGGGTTTCCCCTTAGCTGTATCGCAATCTCTGATCATTGTGTCTGTGCGCTTACTTACTCAATGTCTATCTCCCCAGCTAGAATTAAAGCTCATGAGGGCAGACTAGTCCATCCTGATCACCATTCCCAACACCTGACACTCTGCCTGGCACAGACTTGGTGATCAACAATATTGAGTGGATGAAAGGGCATGTCACTTACCCCCTCTGAGCCTCAGTTTTCTCATCTATAAAGTACAGGTTTGGATGATGGATGGTTTCCAAATTATGCTCCCCAGGTCCCAAGTGTCTCCCCAAAGTGCCCCAAGACCCCATGGGGGAAAAGAGGTACAAATAGTGATGTTCTTGGCCTCCTAGCCCCACCCCAGCTATGTATTCTAAACAGTGCCACTTGGAATAGGATTTCATCTGAATGCAAAAGAATTCTTCAGCTTAAAGCTGAAGTTTTAAACTGTTGGACTCTGAGCATCTTTGCGGCTCTAAAATCTATGACCTGTAACTAAAAACCACAAAGAGTGGTACAGAGGGGAAGGAGCCCCCAGGAGTTTTGGGGTTTGGGGAGAGATACCATGCAGATGGGCTAGTCCCAAAGAACTAATGGAGGGAGAAAGGACTTGAAGGACAAGTTAGGAAAACAAGAACGAGGAGGCATAGAGTTTTGAATCATGGCAGTGAAGAGCATCTAGAGGGGACATTCAAAGAGCAAGAAGAGTCCTAAGACAGTGGTCTTGAAGGATGGTCCCTGGATCGGCAGCATCAACATTGCCTAGAACTTGTTAGAAATGTAAATTCTCAGGCTCCATTCCAGATCTACTAAATCACAAACTATGGAGGGGGTGGAGCCCAGAAATCTGTGTTTTAACAAGCCCACCACATGATTGGATGCACGTTTAAGTTCTAAGGTTAAGGGTAAGGCAAGAAGGGTGAGATACCTGCCCAAATCCAACTAGAAGGCAGTCATGGAAGAATCCTGGGGGATGATTTAGTGGTTCTAAGTGGTTCTAAGAACCTTAGTGGTTTTCAACCCTGGCTTCACATTAGAATCACCTGGAGAGCTTTTCCAACTCCTAATGCCCAGGCCACATGCAGAGCAATTACACTGGAATCACTAGGGATGGGAGCAAGGAGTCTGCATTTTTTTAAACCTCCCCATACAGTTGCACTGTACAGACATGGCTGAACAGCATAGTGTCTGTGCTTTCTTGTAGGACAGGTAGCAAGGGGAGCCAGGACCAAGTACATCTGGAAATTCTGCTTGATAGTGTAACCTGCTGGGGTTCACCCAGCTGCTACAGAGAGGTTGATGGTGGTATTGCTCAGGAGGGGGAATTAATTTATTACAAAGGGGAGAATGCATTTAGTTAATTTAGGATGGTAAATGTGCCTCATAAGTAGTTCTGTGAGAAAGAGGGCGGAGGGAGAAGGACAGAAGAGGTATAATCATGTGGTTGTTTAAGTTATCTCTTGCTGCTAGAAACAGAATGTACTGGATCAGTAGAATTAGAAGAAAAGGCTTAATAATGAAAAAGAAGAGAATGAACACCAAGGACATCTCAAGAGGAATATTTGAGTGGAGTTTGAGAGGATGTTATGCAGAAGACAAGGGAAGATCATGCCTGTGTCATAGTGGTCAGGACTACGAGATCTGGAGTTGGACTGCCTGGGTTCAAATCCCATCTCGGCCATTTCATAGCTATGTGACCTCAGGTGTGGTGCTCAACCTCTCTGGACCAGTCTCTTCATTTGTAAAATGGGTGGGGAGGGGTAATAAAAATTTCTATCTCATTGGGTTTTTGTGATGATTAAATGGGTTAATCTATGCAATGTGTTTTTTACAGCAGCTCCTGGCACTCTACAGTGGGTTGCTATATTAATTGTTTTTGTTTATAAGGTTGTGGAGAACAAGGGATGCACTGAACCAGGACCTCAAGGATTTCTTGGCATGGGGCATGCTTCTTTTCTTCCTCCAACAACACGGCTGTGACTCTTGAAATAAGCCATGTGTTCATGAATCCATGTAGTCTCAAGAGTTCTACCTGTGTTGACTTCTTAACAGTTGCAGAGATTGTTGCTTCAACTGCTCTCCTGCCTCTGGCCACCATCAAAGAGTGTCAAATCAGCCCTAAGGGCGTACAAAGAGCCCAGAGACCTCCAACCAATACAGTAGCTGAACTGACATCAGAGCCCTCTCAACACTCCAAATCCACAGGAATGCTGGATAAAATATAACAACAAAACTTCACATACATAGCTCAGATCAAAAATAAAGGAAAAGAGAATCCCAGGTGCCAGAAAGGACAAGCAAACTAAATGAGCCCAAAGGTCCATGAGATATCAGAACTGCATATACCTAGAGAGTCATAATACCAATGCCTGGAGAGCAGAGCTGCAGCCACAGGATGGGAGCTGATAAGGCCCAAAGCAGGGAACCATAAAGGGCTTTCTATCCATGAAAGGGGCACTAAAAAGCTCTACCTAGTGGCTTAAGCACATAGCTTTCAGGTGAATTGGCCACCCCAAACCACAGGTGGTAAAAGACTCACTGAGAGAAATTTAAATATCAAGGCTGTGCCATGAGGTTCCCCAATCTTGGCTCCCTGGGAATCCCAAAGAAAAAAATCCCCACTGAAGATGAGCTCACAGTTAAAAATGATAAAGTACGTATAGAAACCAAGCCCCTACAAGAGTCAGAAGATGCAACTAATGAAGGAATTCAAACCACAGAAACTAAATTCACAAGATCTCTTTAAAAGTCTCTTTGAAGTTATTTGAGTAATAAAAAAACAAAGGAAAGAAAATAGGGTCAATAGTAGCTACAGATCATTAACCATAGACACAAAGCCTGCATGAAGGAGACTGTTGCCTGTTCAGTTTCTGCCTGCTGATTTTAAGGATGTGATGCAGGAGAGTGAAAAAAGGATACACATACATGTGTAGGCTGATATGGCCTTTCTAGTCTTTCTAGAAAAGTCAAGTTATCAACAGGGATCAGAAGCCTTAATTATTTTTGCACACACTTTGGAGAAACCCACTTTTAGGGATTTATTCTAAAGAAATAATGATGGATATGAGCAAAGATTAGCTACAAGGATTTTTTTTTCTTTAGTGTTGAACAATTGGAAGCATCCTAAATGTCCAGCAGCAGGGATTTATCAAATAAATGAGGATATATCCAGATGTTGGGGTTCTAGGCAGGCATTGAAATGGATGCTGTAGAAGAATGTTGAATGACATGGAAAGATGTTCATAATATTGTAAGTAAAAAGAAAACAGACTTTTTTGTAATTGCATGGGCCATATAATTCATTTTTATAAATGCAGGATAAATACTGTGGTTTAATATTTAACTGTGGAAACTCAATTATGAAAAATAGATGTAATACTGGAAACAAAAGTCACAAACAGGATTATCTGTGAGCGGTAATACATTATGTCATTGATGGAAACACACCACTGGCCCAGGTGAAAAATGAAAATTGTCTTTAATGGGAAAGGATAAGAAAACTTTTGGAGAGCATTGCGTGAAGCAGAAAACAACACAGCTCCTCACAGACAGACATAGATTTCCAGTTCTCCTGAAGCTCAGCATGAGGATGACAGCTGTCAATAATATGACTGTGTGGAATGAAGGCTCTCCCCATGCATTGCCCTCCAAGCTTCTCCTCTCATCTGCCCATTCTGGAGCTCCTGGCTACCTGTCTGCTTGAATTCAGGTGAAAGTCACTGATGCAAAAGAGCCTAGAACATTCCTGAGAGTTCACTGCAAGACTGAGAGAAGAGGTGGTGTCTTCTCCCAGACCATCTCGTGGAGCATCATGGCCATCTGAATTCTAATAATGCAGGGATTACAGGAGATTTTCTTTTCTGTCCTTCTTTTTGCTTGTTTATATTTTCCAAATATATTATTCTGTGTATTAGTCACCACAGCTATAGGGTAACAAAATAATCCCTAATTCAGTAGCTTAGCACAAGAACTGTTTTTCTTCACACTAAAAGCCTGATCCTATAACTATACCATACAGGATACACAGCCATGAAGGTTGAGGCAGCCGGGGAAGAGAGAGCATAGAGGCGGCACAACAGCTGCTAAATACCTTAGGACAGGAGAGACACATCATTTCTGCTTACACTGCACTGGCAGAATCCATTGGATAGAATTCCCAGTGCCTACATGGCAAGTTACTGGGAAGTATATTCCTCACTTGTACTAGAAAGTCTACTACACTATGTATAGAGAACACTGGTAATCCTGACCACCTCTTTAATAAATACTATTTTTAACACACTTTCTAAGGTGGGGAACACTGTCCCATTAGACTTAATATAAGAAGTAAATCCGGTACGGACACCAGGGCGGGAAAAGGGGGGTGGGATGAATTGGGAGATTGGGATTGACATATATACACCAATATGTATAAAAGAGATAACTAATGAGAACCTTCTGTATAGCACAGGGAACTCTACTCAATGCTCTGTGGTGACTTAAATGGGAAGGAAATCCAAAAAAGAGGGGATATACATATACATATATATACATATAGCTGATTCACTTAGCTGTACAGTAGAAACTAACACAACATTGTAAAACAACTATACCCTAATTTTTAAAAAAAAGGTAAATCTGTATGTTGTCTCTACAGGAAACCCATTCACATAGGTCGCTGACTTTTGTAAAATAAGTGGATGAATTTCCAGGTCTTGAAAAGCTCTAAACAGCCCATTATTCAGCCCCCTCCCACGGATACCTAAGCCTCCCTCTCCTAGGGAGAGACCAAAATCAGAGGACATTTCTCTGTATTACAATGGGTCCAGGCTGGTCACCGGGGAACAACAGTGTCGTCAGAGCCCCAGTTGTTTTTCATTCTTTTACACTGCTACCCTCTGCATGGCCTCAGGATGGCTGGTTCTGCTTGAGACATCCTGGCCTCCCCAAATTTCATCCAAAGAGGAAAAAGAGAGTCTCCTGGTACAACAACTCTTATCAAGAAAGGAACCTTTTACACCAGTCAGGATGGCCATCATCAAAAAGACTACAAATAATAAAGGCTGGAGACGGTGTGGAGAAAGGGAACCCTCCTACACTGTTGGTGGGTATGTAAATTGGTGCAGCCACTATGGAGAACAGTATGGAGGTTCCTTAAAAAACTAAAAATAGAGTTACCATAAGATCCTGCTATCCTACTCTTGGGCATATATCTGGAGGAAACTATAATTCTAAAAGATACACGCATCCCAATGTTCACTGCGGCACTATTCACAATTGGCAAGACATGGAAGCAACTTGTATGTCCATTGACAACTGAATGGATAAAGAAGATGTGGTATGTATATATACAATGGAATATTACTCAGCCATCAAAAAGAATGAAATAACGCCATTTGAGGCAACATGGATGGACATAGAGATTATCATACTAAGTAAAGTAAGTCAGACAGAGAAAGACAAATATCATATGATATTACTTTTATGTGGAATCTAAAAAAGTGATACAAATGAACTTCTGTACAAAACAAATATAGACCCACAGACATAGAAAACAAACTTACGGTTACCAAAGGGGAAAGGGGGAGGAGGGATAAATTAGGAGTTTTGGATTAACATATATACACTAGTATATATAAAATAGATAACCAACAAGGACCTACTGTATAGCACAGGGAACTATACTCAATATTTTGTAATAACCTATAAGGTCAAAGAATCTGAAAAAGAATAGATACGCATATATGTATAACTGAATCACTTTGCTGTACACCAGAAACTAACACAACACTGTAAATCAACTATACTTCAATTTTTTTAAAAAAAGAAAGGAACCTTTTCCCAGAATCCCTCCACCAGGCACATTTGCCTTACATCTCATTGGCAAGGGTTGCACACCCTCTCACATCTAAACCAAGCACTGGCTAGAGTTGTGAAATGACCATAATTGTATTTAAATAACCAACATACACCACCCTGGAATTGGGAAAGGGGCCATGAGGCACATGAAAGCCTACTACTTAGTCCAAATTGAGGTTCTATTAGCAAGAAAGAAAAGAGAAGTGGGAAATCAACAGTATTCTACAGATGTAATAGGCAGTACTTGTAGGTCAGTATCCATCTATATAGTCCCTCAATAAATGTTTCTTGAGTGACTACTCAGTGCCAAGTGTCATGGTGGGCATTATGGAACCAGAGAGGGACTAGACACATTCCCTACCCTCAGTGAATTTTCCGTCCAGTAGAAATGGTTAGGCATTAATTACATAACCACAGCAGATTGTGATAGATGGCCAGATTGATGTTTATGCTATATATGGAAGCATGGAAGAGAGACTTGAAGGCAATCATGGAAGGCTTCTCAGAGGAGGTGACATTTAAGCTGGACCTTGAAGGCTGAGAAGGAGTTCACCAGTTAGACAGCATAGAGAGAGCAGTCCAGGGAAAGGCAGAAGTGAATGAATACATGACTGACTGAATGAATGAAAAAGACAACTGAAAAGATACTTCAAAGAAAACCACACCTGGTAAGAGAAGGCAGTGTGAGCTTTGTGAAGGCCTAACCAGTAAGGCCTTTCAGAATGTCAAGAGGAGTCTGTGGGTTGTAGTACCTGTGATTATATGCACTACTGACTATGTAACTTCAGAGTAATTACAGAGAAAGAAAATGAAGTGCATTCAAGTACAGGAAGACACCTTCACCAGAAGTAATAAATCTGAAAACCCTTCCAGACACAGACCTTTATGGGTGTGAAGTATCTTAGGGACAGTCAAAATCACGTACAATGGAGCAGTGCATCCTAATGCAGTGGAACCTAGGAACCACTTTCCCTCCTGCCTTGAATCTTTCCAAAAAGTTAACTCTTTGGTGGCCAGTCCTCTTTCTGGCTACGGGGGAGGTTTAAGCAGTCTTGTCAAAGCAAATGGGGGGGACCTAGAGGAGAAAGGTGGCCAGGCCCCACTGCTGTGTCTCCCTGGGAATCTGGAAATGCCCAGCCACGTGGACTAACTGGAGACTCTGCCAGCCTGTGTCATTTTGTTGTTGTCATTTTTTTCTGAAAATGATAATCAGCTGTCTTCAATGATTAAAATACAGGCTCACCTGGAGGCAGAAGGATGGACAGTTTGACCTCTCAAGATCTTCCTTCAGCCTTATATTTCAGGAGAGAGCATGGCAGAGGGAATGTGATACAATAAGGAATGTATCTGCTTTGTTCTGGGTTCCTGGCACAATGTTTCAAAATCCTTCGAATTTCTTAGTGATAGTAGTAGCTTTTGTTATTCATAATGAGCCCCTTTTGGCGGGGGGAGGGGGGGCAGGGGGAGTGCTGGTGGCCAGGGGAACCAACAATGGGATTGGAGGGTTGAACCTTTCAGCCACCCATTGGAGAGGGGAGGGGAGCTGGAGATTGCATTCAATCACATGGTTTAAATTAAATCAATGATTTAATCAATCATGCTGACATAGTGAAACCTGGATAAAAACTCTTAGACACCAAGGTTTAGGGGAACTTTCGGGTTGGTGAACACATCAGTGTGCTGGGAGGGTGGTACACCCTGAACCTATGCAGAAGAAGTATGGAAGCTCTGAGCCCCCTCCCCTACCTTGCCTTATGCATCTCTTCCAATCAGCTGTTCTTGAGTTGTATCCTTTATAATAAAACTGTAATTTGGGGTATAGTGCATGCAGTGAATTCCTTGAGTTGTTCTAGTGAATTACCAAACCTCAAAGGGAATTATGGGAAACCCCAAACTTGTAGCAGAAGCATGAGTGGCTAGGGGACACCTGGGACTTGTGGTTGGTGTCTGAAGTAGGGGCAGTCTAGCGGAGCTAAGCCCCTTAGTCTGTGGGGTCTGCACTAATTCCAGGGAGTTAGCGTCTGAATTGAATTGAATTGAATTAGGCTGAAGTGAATGACACCCAGCTTGGTATTGGAGCTTAGGGAATGAAGATGATGGTTGACAATTACTGAGTACTTATTATGAGCCATGTGCATATAAAATCTTTCATGTGCATTTCCTCAAATAAGAATCCAGACCCCACCCTGCTCCCAATATTGATGGTTGCAATTTACATCGTAGATTCCTCAATATGTCATATATAGCTTTAAACCAGGTCGCACATTCCTTAGAATGGCCTTCAACTGGCCAGGGATTTTACACCTTTAGTTTTAGGTATCCCTCCCCATCTTCGGCCTTTCCAGCGAGCAGTTACAGATTTGTAAACACTCCAAGGGATGCTATTTAAAGACAGTCCTTTGTACATCAGAGTGCTTCTGAAACACAAATGGATGTAATCACTCCCTAATTTGCCTGGTTTGTGGGTTTGAATTTGCTTGCTTGCTTTATTTAGACTGTTTTGAATCATTTCTTGGGCTGAGAATCAACAGCTCCAGCCATAAGTGCTCTGACTCTGTTTTGTTTTGTGCAACACCAGGTGTGATGTCAGATGAATAATGTTATTTTTTTCCCCAATGCTATACATTACACATCCAAGTGAGCCTTGTCTTTCAAAGTTCTCACCTCGAGGAGGCAAATGCTTTCCCCACCACTCCGTCTTGAGTACCTGGAGCACCCCTGGAGCTCCCCTGGAGCACCCCTTCCCCCACTCCCTTACCTAGAGCCTGAGGGTTCTTCCCGCACAGGAATTGTACTGTCTGATTTCATATCAAATGTAGCACATGACTGGATTCTACACACCTCCCACTCTCTTCTCCATGGGTCTCGACATTCCAGTTGATGGGAAAGAATGGAAGCAAAAAGAAGAGGGTTCAGGGGTTCAGGGCTCAGACTAGGGTGGTGGCAGTGGGGATCAGAAGAGGTGAACTATTTTTGGAGTCCACCACTCACTGGATGTATGGGATGTGGCAGTGAAGAAAAAATGGGTCACTTCTGATCTCTCACCAAAATTCTCAGTGACACTCAGAGCCCTTGTCATATTTGGTAATCAGAATTATTTGTGACTGTTTTTCTATCATCTATCTCCTAGACTGTGAGCTCCAGGAGGTCAGTGAGTAGCAGAGGGCTTAGCACCCCAGAGGACTCAGTAAATATTTGCAGAATGAAAAAATGAATGAACATCTTATCCCCCTGATAGAAGCCCATGCACAAACACAGACTTGCTGCATCCAGTGATTCAGCTTCCTAATTTGGATCCAAAGCTTGAAAGATCAGAGGTCATGGACACTTTTGAGAATCTGATGGAAGCTATAGAGCCTCTCCCTTTTCCCAAATGTGAACAGAATTTTGCACAGTACTTCAGAGATTTCACTGACCACACATGGACCACCCAGAGTTCTTGGTTAAGAATTTCTGATCAGGCCTCCCTGGTGGCGCAGTGGTTGAGAGTCCGCCTGCCGATGCAGGGGATACGGGTTCGTGCCCCGGTCCGGGAGGATCCCATATGCCGCGGAGCGGCTGGGCCCGTGAGCCATGGCCGCTGAGCCTGTGCGTCCGGAGCCTGTGCTCCGCAACGGGAGAGGCCACGACAGTGAGAGGCCCGCATACCGCAAAAAAAAAAAAAAAAAAAAAAAGAATTTCTGATCTCAGGATTCCCTGGTGGCGCAGTGGTTAAGAATCCGCCTGCCAATGCAGGGGACATGGGTTCAAGCCCTGGTCTGGGAAGATCCTACATGCTGTAGAGCAACTAAGCTCATGACCCATAACTACTGAGCCTGCGCTCTAGAGCCTGTGAGCCACAACTACTGAGCCCATGAGCCACAACTACTGAGCCCACGAGCCACAACTACTGAAGCCCACACGCCTGGAGACCCTACTCCGCAACAAGAGAAGCCACCGCAATGAGAAGCCTGCACACCGCAACGAAGAGTAGCCCCTGCTCGCCGCAACTAGAGAAAGTCCACATGCAGCAACGAAGACCCAACACAGCCAAAAATAATAAATAAAAATAAATTTATTAAAAAAGGAATTTCTGATCTCTAATCCAAAGCTCTAGTTTTATAAATGTGCGCAGAGAGGGGAACTGACTTGCCCAAGATCACATAGCTAGAAAGAAAGAAGGGGAAGGAAACGCTTTTTGAGCTATAAATGATCAGGACTTTTCTCATTTTTCCAGATCCCTCACTTCCTCTGGGCAGAGACAGCCAGCATATTCATCCAGAGCTGGACTTTTCTGCTTAAAAGTCCTTTTTTTTGGCATGGAAATGTATCTTCAGAAATTTTTTTTGGACCAAAATCTCCCCAGACTAGGTTTGAGGCTTTGGGAAGAGAAGAGCCGCATACTGATATGCATGTGTGTTGGGAGAGTTTGGAGAGAGTGGTTTCTGTTGTTAGTTAGGGAAAGTACTTTTCTTTTTTATTCTCTTTTTACTGTTTTCCCAAGTGCTTTTCTGACTCAGAGGTGAACCAGAGCTCAGTTCTGCTCCATAGGATTAGTTAACAGTCTTTGACAGTGCTGCATTCTCAGTGGAAGTCGGAACCCCTGCAAAACACTGAATTATTCACACCAAACAGGTCACATTTGCTGATGGAGCAAGTAGAATTTTGTGTCATGGAAAGACTCATTAAACTGAGTGCTTCGGTAAAGCAAGCCCCACTGGGGTCTAATTTGTTGGCATTGCTTGACATCTGCCCCCCAAAAGTAATGGGGGCTTCATCTACCTAATGGGCAGAGAGAGTGAGCCCATTTCTGTCTGTGGCCAGAACACATGTCTCATGGACCTGCCCCAAGCCCTGTCCTTCATCCATGCTATCAGCATTTGGATCTTGGAGTCTTGCATGCTCAAAGCTCTGTGGAAGGCAGAAAGACAAGACTGGTCACTTTTTGGATGAGGATCACTAATCCAATGATGCTATCTTTATCAAGAATCATTTGGTTGCAAGGAACAAAAACCTCCTTAGACTGACTCAAGTAAAAGGAGATTGATTTAGTGGATAAAGGGTAATCTTGTGGATCTCAATGATGGAGAAAACCTTTTTAAAATTTTATACAGCAGGTTCTTATTAGTTATCTATTTTATACAAATTAGTATATATATGTCAATCCCAATCTCCCAATTCATACCCACCCCCCGCACTGGACACTTTGAGAATCAAAACTCATTAGATAAACTATGTGTTTTCTCTCCTCTCTCTTTCTCACCATACAACAAGATGCATAAATAAATCCAGTAAATGGATACATAGGAATCCAAGTGCATCAGTCATGGCACTGCTTACATACAGCCCCTGATAACTTGGATGTAGCCTTACCTCAGCTGCTGGGGGGAGATGCAAATGCCTGTTGCTGTCCATGGTCCTAAACAACCACTGAACACAATTTTCTTTTTCCCTAACACTGGGACCCAGATAACCCCATCCAAACTGGCTCAGGACATCTTAATCAAAGTTTGAAAGAGGTGTGAGGGTAGAGAATGAAAAAAGAGGAAGATTGGGGAAAATGACAGGCCATTAGAGGCAAGCATGCAGGACCACAGTCCGCTAGAGATGATAGGAACTAAGCGTGACCATTGGCTAGGTTATACCAATGCACTCATGGGTTGTTTTGTTGTTTTATCTTCTATATTGATGAATAATCAGGTATTCTTCACAGTTGCAAGACAAACAGAATGATCAGTCTTGCTCCTTTTTTTTTTTTGCCACACTTCAAGGCTTGCGGGATCTTAGTTCCCCAACCAGGGATTGAACCAGTGCCCCCTGCTGTGGAAGCATGAAGCCCTAACCACTGGACCGCCAGGGAAGTCCCCAGTCTTGCTCCATTCTGATGCCATACTCAGAAGTGTCAGGAGCTCACCATTTTGTAATGTCATCTAATTCCAGAGGTGTGAGAATCTCGGTTTTTGAAAACATTTCTTGTGTCAGACTTAACCTGCTCTCTCTTGTAACCACCACCCTCTGTTCACAGTTCCGCTGCCTCTTCCACATGACAGCCCTTCAGACAATTAAAGCCCACCCTCACCTGTCCCCAGGTCATCCTTCCCCAGTTGACCCTAGGACTCCTGTGCTATATCAGCTCATCCTGACTGAGCATCACGTGGAACCCAGAGATTAAAGTGAAACTTCTGAGATGAGAGTCTGTGCTAAAGACAGCATCTGGGGGCCTCCCTGGTGGCGCAGTGGTTAAGAGTCCGCCTGCCGATGCAGGGGATACGGGTTCGTGCCCCGGTCTGGGAGGATCCCATATGCCGCGGAGCGGCTGGGCCCGTGAGCCATGGCCGCTGGGCCTGCGCATCCGGAGCCTGTGCTCCGCAACGGGGGAGGCCACAACAGTGAGAGGCCCACATACCGCAAAAAGAAAAAAAAAAAAAAAGACAGCATCTTAATGTTCAGTTTCAAGCAGTCCCAAGTCCTTCCCAGATACTGATCAAAGATCCCGGCACTCTGCACAGAGCAGCGTTTCATCTGGATCCGCTCCTGGATGTGGGCCATGGCGTTAAGACACCAGCCTCGCCTCCTCTTTCTCCCGAACATTAGACAAAGCGGGAAATGCTGTCATTACAGCAGAAAGGAGGCTAAACTGATGGTCTTCACCTCAGTTCTCCTTGCTGCATCCCACATTCTATCCCATTGTCTCCATGAATTAGAAAATACAACCATCTGGGTGATATCCACTGATCTGTGGTCCCAATCATAATATGTAGTCTTTTGTTCATGCAGTGAACATTCATTGAGCTGCTACTGTGGGCCAGGCACAGATGGTTCAAAGACTCCTAACATCCAGACCCTGCTCCAAAGAAGCCCATGATCTGGTGAAGGAGACAAAAACATGTCAAAAACAAATGATTACAATAAAATAGTCCTTTGAGATAAGGACCAAATTTGACACATAAGCAAGTTGCTTAGAGGAATTATGGAAAGAGGGTAAGTTCTACTCAGCAGATCAGAAAAGGCTTTGCAGAAAAAATGACATATGGTTTGGGTATTGATGGGTGAATCAGAGTTTTCTAGGGGGCAAAAAGGTGAGAACAAGATTCCAGATGGTATTTGTCAAAGCACACAGGTGTTGAGAATGCAGGCACAGTTTGGAGAAGGACTGATGGCACCATGGGGTGAGAACGTCGGATTCACACCACTTAGGTCAACCAACAAATAGGAATGAGCCCCCACTAAGGGCCAGGCACCAAGGATATAGTAGTGAATATGCCAGGCTTGACCCGTAATTTCCTGGAGCCTCTACTGCTTAAGAGAAGAACTTCAGGAGATGATGTGCCCATGGAGATGCTTCCATAACACCTTGCATGTCCTGGGGTAGCATGCATCACTCTCTAGAGCTACTGTCTGTTGACCTATGATTAGACTGTGACTTCCTTAAGAACAGAATGTTGTGCCATTTACCACTTCTGCATCCCCTATGCCCAGCAGTTTCTGGCACATAGTGGCCACTCAATAGACGTGCGATGAAAGAATAAATGAAAAGCTGGTAGGGCCAGTTTGTGACTGGCCTGCCTTTCCTCCTAAGCCTCTTGAGGGAGAACTATTACTGGTACCTGTATTCAATGCAACAAGGCAGGGATTTTTTTAAAGCAGCAATGATCGCATTTCTCTAACCCAGGACTGAATTAAACACTACCTTTAACATGGGTTGTTAAAAATGTTTTACTTCTGCTGGCACTTAGAAGTCAGCTCTTTCTCAGCCATTCTCTTCCTTCATTTACTTCTTATCAGGGGCATCAAGACCATTGGCATTTAAAAAGCACATTATGTTGGCTCTTTTCTTTCCAAGCACTGCAAAAGGAGTGATTTGACCTTTCATAAGGAAAACCGAACCCTGAGCTTCCCCTACACGGCAGTGATGTCCGGGATTTCTTATCTCCGTGTCAGGAGACCTTCTCTCCAGCCTGGCGGGAGTGAGGCTGGGAGATAGATGGGGCCTATCTGATATGGTCCCTCAAGAGAAAATGCTGAGGGGAAGGTTTATTAATAGTGTAGACCAGCCCTGCCGTAGGCAACTGTGAGGAGGAGGCGGGAGAGCCCTGGCTCCAGGGTCACAGTGAACTCTGCTGACATTTCATTTCTTTGACATCTGTGCAGAGAATCCCAGGCTATTGTCCTGGGGGGGATGAAAAGGAGAGGATGGCCACAGTCAGAAAACTAAAATGAAAAAAACTGACTGACCCAGGAGCCCAAACAGATAGAACGAATTCCCTCATGGGAAAGGGCAGGTCTCAATAAGTCTCCTGTTTGGCTTGGAAATATAAGAAATAGATCTATTGCCATCCTCTGCTCAAGAGAGCTCCCTTTTGTGATTACTTTTACATGTAGCAAGAATTAGGAGTGTATGAGTCCTTGGAGTATACTGCTAAAATTATGGCAATTCTTTCTCTCACTGTGCCCATGCTCTTTGCAATGAGACTCTGCTGCTTCTCCCATCAAGGTGTGGAGCCTCTTCCCCAATCCTGGAATCTGCACTGGATGCTGTGACTAGCGTTGACCAGTAGAACATGGTGGAAGTGTTATTGTGTCAGTTCTAAGCCTGGGCCTCTAGAGACTGTGCTAACTTCCATTCTCTCTGGGAAACTTTCCTGGCCACCACATGAACAGCCTGGGCTAGCCTCTGGGAAGATGAGAGATCGGAGCCATTGAAGAACATTTACCCCAGCTGAGATCTCAAACCTGTGAGAGTCCAGCCAGGATCACTAAAACTGCCTACCCAACCTGTAGCTTGAATGTGGATGCAAGAATGTATCCAGGTAAGATCAGAAGAAACACCCAGCTGAGTCCACCCTAAATTGCCAATGGCAGAATTTTAAGCTAAATAAATTGTTGCTATTTTAAGCCACTGGGTTTTGAGGGCATTTTGTTATACAGCAATAGTTAACTGATACATTTGTATTCTTATTCGAGCACCCCTAGAGGACAGGAGAATTTAGCACTTAGATGAGAAGATACCAGAACTCTAAGCTGGAATGTAAATCCTATGAAGGCAGGATCCATGTTTTCCTGGTTCAACCCAATGGGCACAGCAAGTGACACAGAGCAGATGACAAATAAATCTTGTTGTATTGAGTTTGAAAATTGTGCAGAAAATTGGGTATCTTCAAGAGGATGCCCTCGTGAGAATTTTCCCAACTTGCCTCCTGGAGTAATTATCACCCTGGTTAAAGCTTCAGTAAGAATGGCTGGCAAGATCAATTGAGCTTCTTGAATTTAATCTGAAGAATTGTGTGTCCTGGTTAAGAAGAGCCAGCAAAGAGTTAAACATCTCTACCACATACACTCCCTGCCCCATCCATTACTTCCCCAGTTATCTAAACCTGTAGTCTTCTTGACATCCCACCCCCTCCTCTCCTTCATTCAGTCTCCATGTCCTGTTGCTTATGTCTCTTACATACATCTCAATCTATTCACTTCTTGCCACCACCGTAGTTTAGGCTTGAATGATCATATCAGCTCTTAAACTCGTCTCTAAATTAGTTGCTTGACCCCTTCTCCCCAGAACAGCAATTATGATCTTTCCAAAGCACCAGTCTGATCATCCCTCTCCTGCTAGCCTTCAGTGGCTCCCCATTTCCCCCAACAGGGTTTCTTAGTCTGTGTGTGCCCACTGCTGACTTTCCTCCCTCCCTTCTCCTTGTTCTCTGTTTCCACCAAAACACATGTCTTTCCTGTGATACTGAACTATTTGTAGTTCTCCTGTGACATTCTTGAGCTGGGATAGTCTCCCCACTCCCTATCCTACTGCCCAGCTATTTCCTTTCTTCTTTTAAGGACTTTCCTTAGATGTCATAGTTTCCTTCCCTGATCCTCAGGCTGAGTAAGATGAAAGGATCTCCTCTGTTGTCCTTCAGCTTCCTGTCCACTTCCCAGATCTCACTGAAGTGCCAGTGCCTATTCTTCTCTTCCCTCCCCCTGCCACTAGCCTATGAGCTCTGTGAGGCTGGGGCTATTTCTTTCACCTCTGTGTCTAGCAAAGGACCTGACTTACAGTAAGTGGTTGATTGAATGAGTGAATGAACGAACCTAAAACAAGAGGGACAGGGACTTCCCTGGTGACGCAGTGGTTAAGAATCCACCTGCCAATGCAGGGGACACGAGTTCGAGCCCTGGTCTGGGAAGATCCTACATGCCGCGGAGCAACTAAGCCCATGCGCCACAACTACTGAGCCTGTGCTCTAGAGCCCGCAAGCCACAACTACTGAGCCTGCATGCCACAACTACTGAAGCCTGCGTGCCTAGAGCCCGTGCTCCACAACAAGAGAAGCCACCGCAATGAGAAGCCCACGCACTACAACGAAGAGTAGCCCCCACTCTCCGCAACTAGAGAAAGCCCACGCACAGCAACGAAGACCCAATGCAGCCAAAAATAAATTAACTAATTAATTTAAAAAAAGAAGACAAGAGGGACTTTTGGCAGCCCCTCCTGAGAACGAATCAGACTTGAGGGAATCTTCTAGAGAGAACTAGAAGAACCAGTTCCCACTTCCAGGTTACATGATCTTCTGGGAAGTGGATTAGAAGGAAGTATGAGCAGTAACGAATCTGAATTCGTTAATGAGTCTGAATCAGGCACAGACATGGAGCAAATTCATGAGTTGGTAGCTCTCATTAGACTTCAGTTGTCAAAGGTGAGATTTGCTAACAATCAATAAGGGTTGGTGTTGATCAACAACTTGTATCAGTCGCTGTGCTAAGAGCTTTACAAGTCTCATCGCATTTACTCATCTCAGCCATGCCGTGAAGTATGTTTTATCACCATCCCCCCCTTTTCAAGTGAGACTCCAGAAGCACAGAGAGGTTAAGTAACTTGCCCAAGGTCACTCAGTCAATGGATTAGGTTAAGCAAAGTCATTTTGCTTGAGTGCAGGTTATACAGTCTTTATCTGATCATCTGCTATGAAATGTATTATGTGGGAAATTCAATACAATTATACCATTTAAACATACTTTGCTTGCTTATGGATACAGATCAAAATAAAGCATCACATTTAAATAATTAACCTAGTCAATATAAGAGTAAACAGGATGCCATTCAATATACAGAGGTTTTTTTTTTTCTTTCTGAGATTATCAATGCACTTTTAAAATTGAAGTATAGTTGATTTACAGTGTTGTGTTAGTTTCAGGTATATATCAGTGCACATTTTTTTGCCAAGACATAAGCATTCTATTTCTGGCCACCAGATTCCTAAGAGTGAAGAAGTGAAAATTATATATGCATTTAATGTGCCCAATTAGAGTACTGCATGTCTATTAGTTTCTACATGTAACATCAATGTTGTTTCCCCATGTTCCCTCATATTAACTGGCCCCCACTATAAACTAGTCACTTTCCCTGCAATTCTACAAACCTTGCCACCTCCTGGGCCCTTATCCATGTGGCTTCCCTTGCCTGAAAGCCACCCCCATCTAAATCTGTCTTTTAAGGTCAAGTTCATGACCACCTCCTTCTGCCTTGCCACACCTTCTCATTCCAGGAAATATGACATGGGGCTCAGTGCTCTTTCCATTCCATCTTGGGCTGATCAAGGAGCATCCTCCCCATCCACAGGTGTTTGTATTTGGCCTGCATGGTTTGGCTGCACAGAATGATTTTAAAATTTGAATTAGTTGGGGCTTCCCTGGTGGCGCAGTGGTTGAGAATCCGCCTGCCAATGCAGGGGACACGGGTTCGAGCCCTGGTCTGGGAAGATCCCACATGCTGCGGAGTAACAAAGCCCGTGCACCACAACTACTGAGCCTGTGCTCCGCAACAAGAGAGGCAGCGACAGTGAGAGGCCCAAGCACCGCGATGAAGAGTGGCCCCGCTCGCCGCAACTAGAGAAAGCCCTCACACAGAAACGAAGACCCAACATACCCAAAATTAAATAAATTTATTAAAAAAAATTTTTTTTGAATTAGTTGTCCACTTCCAAAAATCAAGAAAGTTTACATAAAGATCCAGCCTTCTGATTTTCTTGAGAGGTCACAAGATTTGATAACCCTGTAACCATATACCTCATGGCTATAAATACCCAGAACTGAGTAGCTGCTTCCTTCGACAGGGTACCACAGATGCTGGTGTGCCCCCCACCCTCCTACTCCCTCATCACCTACCACTTATGGGCACCCAGCAGGCCGACTGACTTCCTGCTTGTCCACTCCTGCAACTCTTCGGGTGAAGATTCCCTCTGCCTATGGAGGCTGCTCTGTCTCACTGCAGGACAGACCAGAAGTGCCAGGGAGTAACTGTCTTCTCATCCCCTCCCAAGAGCAGCTTTCAACCAGTGATGGCAAGACGTTGGTGAGCTTCCCTCATCATCTAAATGTTCCTGAGTTCCAACATCCTGGTGGTCTGCTTAGTATCCAGTGATGCATAATAATAACCTCCAAACATAGTAGCTTAGAACAGTGTATTAACTCTCACTGTCTTGTAGGTCACCTGGGCAGTTCTGCTCCACCTGGCATCAGCTGGCCATTGGGTGGCTGCACTCATGCGCAGGTTCATTTAGGCTGTACCAACCAAGATGGCTGGAGTGAGCACCGGCAGGGAGTTAGTGCTGGAAGTCAGCTAGGGGTGCAGCTGGGGACGACTAGCGGCTTGTGTATACGTGACCTCTCCATGTGGCTTAGGCTTCTCGCAACGTGGCAGCTGGCTCCCAAGAGGGAGTGATCTAAGAGCATTTCCAAGAGACCCACGCAGAAGTGACAGGTGTCTCATGAACTGACCTCAGAAACCACATAGCATCCCTCTACCACCATCTCCCCGCGCTTCCTCAGCTGCTCCTTCCTATATTTTGAAAGCTGCTGTGTGAGGCCATGAGGTCTGGCACTGCTTCAGCCAGCTCACAACCATGAGGTGGGGGGCTGCCAAGTGGTCAGAGAACTGTAGAGCCATTCGGGAGCTCAGAGTCCGACATGAAATCTTGGAACTACCTCTCTTCAGACCTCTTCATGGTGGTGGTAACTGTGCTTAGAATTTGAACCACAGTTAGGCTTTCTATTACTCATGGCTAAATGTATCCAAACTGATGAACCAACTGATTTCAAGTATGGGACCCAGGTGGGTGTCACTTTTCTATGTTCCCCAGATTCTGATTTATAGCTCCTGATGTAGTCGTTTGGAGATGTCAGGAATTGGGAGAAAGGTTGCGAGAAAAGGCTTGGAGGAATGTCTTCTTGCAAAATACCAAGGACCCTGATGGAGAAATAACACACTCTGCTGAGTGCCTCTCCAGAAGTTTCCCCTGGAGACTAAAACCTCAAATGATCCAGTTTAAACAGTTTATTCTGGCTGGACACTTAAGAGCAGTGTATCTCAGTAACCCAGCACCCTTAGAATACTGCCTAGCCTTGCATAAGAGCGCTCTTCAGTGGCACTTAGTATTGAAACCACCTTGGGTCCTTGTTAGAATTCAGATTCTTGGGCTCCCTCTCCTAAAATATTTGGATTCATAGGTCTAGGGTAGGGAGAAAGAAACTATACATTTTTATTAAGGATTTCAGGTGACTCTGATGTGAATGGTCAATGGATCTCATCTTGTGCTTTTCAAACTGTATTTTAAAAGAAGTAACTTGTTGGGTCGTGTGTGTGTGTGTGTGTGATCTATATAAACATCTGTGATCAGCTGAATTTAATTGGACCACAGCCGGTGTTGACTGCATATTTTTTAATGTGGTTTTTGAATACTCTCCCCTAGAACGGCCTTTATGACTGAACATCGGCATTGATCCAACCTTGGCTGTCAATTTTAAGGTTTATTTAAAAGCACATGACAGCCAGAGCTTTTTATTCTTTACCTAAATGACACTACATATGGACTTGGGAGTTTTAAGTGCAGCATGTTGAAAGGAGAATTTCTACCATGATTGGGCAGCTGCCAGTTAGTTTTTTGTTTTTGTTTTTGTTTAATTTTATTTATTTATTGCTGCTTTGGGTCTTTGTTGCTGCCGCGGGCTTTCTCTAGTTGCAGCTAGCAGGGGCTACTCTTCGTTGTGGTGCGTGGGCTTCTCACTGCGGTGGCCTCTCCTGTTGCGGATCATGGGCTCTACGCACACAGGCTTCAGTAGTTGCAGCACATGGGCTCAGTAGTTGTGGCGCAGGGCTTAGTTGCTCCGCGGCATGTGGGATCTTCCCAGACCGGGGATCAAACCCATGTCCCCTGCATTGGCAGGCGGACTCTCAACTACTGTGCACCAGGGAAGTCCTGCTGCTGGCTGGTTTTTAAAACTGTGAGTTGCTTGCTCTCAGAGTCAGCTTGGGCAGATTATGTCACGACCCCAGGTCAGCAGAAGGTTGTCTACCCTGAAAATAGTCATCAAGGCTGCTGCAAGCCTAGATGAGTCTCTGTATGTGAATCAGAAAAAGGTGCCTCTTTCCTCAGGCAGGAAGGACTTCTCCTGGCTTAGCGAGTGGTATGAAGGCTGAAGAGTGAAGGAAGGAGGCTCCTAAAACAAAACAAAACAAAACAAGAGGCAACCGAGGTATTGTTACAATGAAGGGGAAGGGACGTTGGATGTGTTCCCTGCCACTGGAAAAGAGATCTCCGTGTGCTGACTTTGTATATGACCCAGGTATCCTTATGCAGTGCACAACCCATACAACTACACATGACAGCCATGTACAAGTTAACACAAGTCTTGTTCAGAATTGAAGAATTGGAAGGGCTCCAAACATCAAACTGGAGGCTGTGCATGTTGGTGGAAAAAATAAAAACACAGTAGCAATACCATTTAATAAGCCAGATGGTAGAGGCCTCTTCTGTGAAGGGTGACCATAGGGAGAGAGACCTGTGATGGCATTAACCTCTGAGCAGCCATGTGAGTTTCTCCCCAAGGCCACAGTCCATCATGGTCACTTGGGATCCCTCTGAGAATGTGTTCTCCATCAGAGAACAGCCCATGGGGGTCTGGGTCCAGCAGAAGTGAACACACCCGGGATCTCTTCCCCACTTGGGGTACTAGTACCCTAAAAAGTCGTCCTTTGAAGAACTGCCTCACTTCCACTCCAGTTTTAGTGATTTGGGTGCTGAAACTCACAGCAGCTCCCGAGATGAACAAATGGCCCAGACTTCAGCAGTCAGGATAAATCTCCCGGGAAGAGCTTTACTTTGGATTTCACAGACTGTGGAATCAGCTGCAGGGGCAGCATAATGCTAAAAGTTTGGGCTCTGAAGTCAGATTTCAACTCCACAAACATCTAGTCATGTGACCTTGAGTGTCTTAACCCTTCTGGGGCAGACAGACTCTGAAGTGGCCATGGTCCCCACCTCCCAGTTACACCCTGTGTAGCCCACTCCCCTTGAGTGTGGGCAGGACCTTGGTCTGGCTTCTAACCAATAAATATGACAAAGATGATAAAATGATGTCACTTCTGTGATCATATCATGTAAGACTGTAACATCTGTCTTGCTTGAAGTCCCTCTCTCTGTGACTTGGAAGAAGTAAGTGGCTATGTTGGGAAGGAACTGGGGGTGGGTGTCTCTGGCCAATAGGCAACAATAAATTGAGATCCTCAGCTCTATAGCCCATGAGTAAAGGGCTGCTGCCAACAATTGTGTGAGCTTGGAAGCAAATCCTTCCCCAGTTGAGCCCCAGATGAGACCACACCCTGACCAACACTTCATTACAACCTTGTAAGACCCCAAGCAGAGAACTCTGTTAAGCTGTGTCCAGAGTCTTGACCCACAGAAATAGTAATATAATAAATGTGAGTTGTTATAAGCTGCAAAGTGTGTGGTAATTTCTGCAGCAACAGATGACTAATATACCCTCTCAGGACGAGAATGGAGAGATAGTCACATGGTTGAGAGTACGGCTTTCAATATGATGTCAAGTACCCAGCAGATTGTTGTGAAACTGTAGGATACTGCAGGGGTGTGCCTGGCACACAGTAGACACTCAATAAATTGCACTTCCCTTGCTCCCCTCAGTAAGACCAGTGTCATAAGTTGGCAACCTTGGAATAAGTTGGCAAACTCTGTATCGGAAGTTTCCAGGGTCACCCTAGGAAAACACCAGCAGAAGTTAAAAAGGCAAGCTTCTTTTGTGGAAGGTAAAATCATTTTACACCGTCCAAGAGGCTGCACACAAGGCAAAAACTGTTTCATAATCCTGCCATGTAAACCAGCTGGGATTTTCCTTCACATAAATTGGATTTTGATTTATATGTCAACAAATGCCCCCAGAAACCTCATCATTTGCAAGTTCATCAATCTCAGCTAGAACTGCAGATATGGCCCTAGACGTACCTCTCTGGGAAATACGGCCCTCGTTTACTAGCCCCACACGCTGACGGGGGCATGAAAGAGGGAGCGGGAGGCAGGAGAGATAGGATCACCTACCGGGCCTTTGCAGTGTCAGGCTGAGGACTTGAGTCCCCAGAAGAGTGTGAGAGAGCCTGGTGATTTGGGGGACCTTCTTGAAGGTGTGGCATGGCTGGAGCATGCAAGGAGTGGCAGCTTGAGATCAGGGAGATAGGGAGGGGCCAGGTTATGACTAGCACTGAATGCCAGGACATGGGGTTTGGGTTTTGAAACAAGAAAATGGCATAGCAGATATGAATCTTCAAAACAGCGTTCTAGCTGCAGTGTGAAGGACAGGATGGAGAGACAAGCCTGGGGACAGAGAGACCAGCTGGGATGCCACTGCCATCCTTTATATGAGCAATAATGGCGTCCTGGATGGTGGTGGCAGTCAGGGTGAAGAGAAGGGGATGGATGGAAGGACTCTTGGGGGATTCATTTTGGCAAACTTGGTGACTGATAGGACTGGACAGAGAGGTCTGGTAGGATGACATTGATTTCTGACTTAAGTCAGAGGACGGTGGCAGCATTTACAACCGGAATTGTGGAAGAAAAGTAACATAGTCAGTGACCAACCAGAAGTCTTAGAATAGTCCCAGAAGAGGTTTACATGGAAGAAAAAAGGAAATCTCAAGTCAGGAGAGTAGAGCCTCCAGCTAAGAGAAAATTGCCCCAAATCAGCTACTTCATGCATTACACCATGCAAAGCCCCCGTAACAGACACTTTGTAGAATGTCCTCTCTGGGGACATTATGGCCCAGCTACAAATGAGTCACAACCTCCCTTTTAAAGCTAATAAGGCTCTTCCTATAGAGTAGTGGAGCCATGACTACTTTGGCACCTCTGACATAAGGGATTATATTGATGTAGTTGAACATTTTACTGAACAAGGGAGGTGTTTGGCTGGCCAGTAAAACTGAAAATATTTGCTGTGGGCTTGGAGGCTTGTCAATTCCATTTCCATTGTCCTTTCTTTTTTTTTTTTTTTTTTTTTGCGGTACACGGGCCTCTCACTGCTGCGGCCTCTCCCGCTGCGGAGCACAGGCTCCGGACGCGCAGGCTCAGCGGCCATGGCTCACGGGCCCAGCCACTCCGCGGCATGTGGGATCTTCCCGGACCGGGGCACGAACCCGTGTCCCCTGCATCAGCAGGTGGACTCTCAACCACTGCGCCACCAGGGAAGCCCTCCATTGTCCCTTCTTAAGTGAAGACTATACCAAGTCTCGAAAGACTCCAGTCGTTCTACCCTTCAATCCAGCCGGCACATGGCCAATTATCCAGTATCCAAGCTCAGAGGGTCTTTGTGAGGACTAGAGGCCATGACGGGTGTAAAGGACTTGGCACAGTTTCTGGTACAAAGGATGAGCTTAGATTTCCCAGTCATCAGCACAGCCCTTACTGATGTCACTAACATCATCACTGTCATCATATAGTGTGGGGCTGAGCAGACCACTCCCCTGCTCAAAAGCCCTCTCTGGCTCCCCACTGCACGTAGGAGACAGTCCACACTCAGCCTGGCCATCACTACGCGACATCATCACACCAGTCCAGGTTTAACTTCTTCAGCTCCTGAACACCTGTCCTACATTTTAACTATACAACCATGTAGGCATTTGCAACAATTTGCCAAACAATAGGGAAGGGAATTAGACGTGAATTAGACTTTCACTGGCCTCATGAAACTCGTGCTCTATCTGTAGATTAAGACACGCCTAATCAGAGTCCAGAGAAAGCTAAATGTTGGGCAAGGGACAACTTTATATCTAACTGGGGATTTAGTGCCTGAGCCAGGTGGTCCCTGATGAGCAGGAAAGAAGTCTGTGGAAAATCCCCTTGCCTAGACCCAGTGCCGGGCATGATACCAGGCATTTCACACAATCATTCAGTTTGGGGCCAGGCACTATTCTAGGTATTTGACATGTATTAATTACCTCATTAAAGGAATCACAACTCTATAAAGTATACAATCTCATCCCCATTCTACAGAAGAGGAGCCTGAGGCTCAGGGAGATTAAGTAACTTGCCTAAAGTTTCCCAGTGGATAAATGGCAATGTCAAACAGAGTCTAGATATTTTTAACTGCAGATCTCTTAATACTTTCAAGATCACTGGAGTGGCTTTCAGGTTTGGATTGTCATTGGAATTCACAAGACACATGATAGGCTCGCCAGGCATGAGACATCTTTCACCTTAAGAAGGGATACAGAATAAGGAGCACAGCAGCATCTTAGGCTAGCAGCATCACAAAGGCCTTGGACATCCAGAGCCAATGTCCAATGTCCTAATCACCATTCTGGTCTAAAGCATGAGAGCTGGTGTGACTGTGGGTCACATCGGCATAGGGAAGCTTCAGGATCTTGGAGCCTTGAATACCTTGCTAGTGACGTAGTGCCCTGAGGGGCACATGTTTCTCACTCTTCAGTGGCTGCACTCCATAAACTACAGGTCATGTAATAAGGAAACCCAACAACCAAGTACAGTGGGCTCCGAGACATCGTTGGATCAGTGATGAGCATATAGCCACCCCAGGAACAGCATCATTTGTCTCTAGTGGATACATTCCTTCTGTCATTATCAGAAAGAGTCCAACTTTCCTCAAGCATCCCTGAGGATGGAAGAAAGATTTACGGTTCACCTGTGAGCCCCAGCCGCTTCCTTCTGATGATGACGATGATGACCAACACTTACTAAGAACTCACTATGTGCCAGCTCTGTGCCAAACTTTTTATCTGCATTATTTCAACTAATCTCCATAAGCCAATAAAATAAGTCCAGTAAATATTGTTCCCATTCTGTAGATGAGGAAACTGAGACTTAAATAGAGAGATGCCGTAACATTCCCAAAGTCACACCTCTAGGAACGGAAGGTGCCAGAATTTAACCCTGGTGCACCTGACTCCCTAACTGGTGTACCTAATCAGTCTGTGAAACTGGATAATGGAGTCAAAACCAAGTTCATCCCTCCCAGTTAAACTGGTTGCGTGCCTGAGTCCTAAATCAAAAAATAAACCAATTCAACTGGAAAAAAACATCTATTAAACTAGTAGATTGTCCAATTTGGTCAGTTCCTGAACCAAACTGACAAGTCATTTCACTTAAAATAAGTGAGCTAATAGTCATGTGTAGAGATGCCATCATGGCTTAGTTATAATGATTAACAGCTTTGCCCAGTTTTATCACATAGAAGCTGTGTTCCTGAAAGCGTTCTCTGAGGCACTAGAGCTTTTGCAGGGGCTGTGCTGTGGTCAGAGTCTGGGAAAAGTGGAATTAAGCCTTGTTAAGGGGATCACTTTAATCTCAAGAACCTTGAACGGGATGCTTCCTATATGTTGTGAATCTCTCTTCTTGTCAGAAGTGCAAGGATTCTCCCAAATCCTGTTCCCACGGGCCCCTCTTTGGGTGAGAATATATTCCCAACACACACTGGGAAATGCTGCCCTATCTTTCTCATCTCCCTGCTCCTCTTGATTTTTCTCTTCTCAGAACTGGAGTCTTTCTTCTGCTCCCATCACTCCTCAGGTCAGCTCCCAGCTTCCCAGAGCCCCATCTGCAGCGCAGCAGACATCACGAAGAGTACAATTACCCAGGGAACAGAGGCATGGACTTCACGTTGCATTATGTAGACCCTGCCTAGCCACTGTTGAGTACATCAGCTCAGAGAAATGATTTACAAAGGCTACTAGAACAAAAGAAATGCAAGTACACATACCCACACACACACACGTGCACACACACCCCTATAAATGTTATTGGCTTTCATCCATCAGGATGCCTTTGAACAGATCTCGTAAACATTAAAAAAATGTTTACTAAGGTGAACAAGGTACTGTAATATCTCCTGAATAATGTGTCCTCTCCGGAGCGCCCACTGCGGTATTTTCTAGTTTTTGTCCTCTCCAGCAGTTGCTGGCCACTCCGAAAGAAACGAGCTTCCAACTGTATTAATAGCTTTTTCATCTTCCTGCCACTGCTCCCTGTAAATGGCTTGCCGTTATCTATTCATGAAATAAATAACTGCTGCCTTCATGTCTCCCAAACCTTCCTTGTGCCTGGTGAGATTAGAGAAGTCAAAATCTTTCCAAGGAGCTCTCTAAATGCCTGTGTTGCAGGAGAACCTGGGAAGGCTGGCTCTGTGTGAAGTCAGTGGAAACTAGGTAAGTCTGGACATCGTTTTGTCACAGGGGAGTTCCCACAGGGCCTCGGTATAATGTGCTTCAGTGTGCAGGTATGTTGGATGAAGCCTTCACTGGGTGTGTTATCCTTTCCACCTGTTCCCTGTGAGTTTTATAGCCACCCCTGTCTGTGGGAAGCCACAACATGTGGCAGGTGAACATTCCATCCCCAGAGTCTAAAAGATGTGAATCCAAATCCCAGCTCTGACACTCACTAGCTGTGTGACCTTAGGCAAGTTGCTTTGCCTCTCTGAGTCTCAATCTCTTCTAGTTGATACAAACAACAACAAAGCTATAATACTGCTTTTGTTGTTAATTTTATTATCCCCACATTGGAGCAAATGGATCCAGAGAAGTTCAGTAGCTTGCTCATGTGCACACCTGAGTGTGAGTGGCAAAGGTGGGAGTTTAATCCAGTTTTCTCTGATGCCAAAATCTGTGCTCATTCCAACTACATGGTCAGCACCAGGAAGGCAAGGCCTTGTCTGTTTGTTTCTGCTATGACCCTAATTACCAGCCACGGGAGGTGCCCAAGTCTTAATCACCTCTTACAACTTACTTGGTAGGCAATGTTCTAATCATTTCCTAATATGCCCTTATTTAATCCTTACAACAACGATATAAGCTGGGTACTGGTATTACCCCCACTTTAAAGATGAGGAAATGGGTGGATAGATGGATGCATGAATTTCATTACTGTTTTCCAGATTAGCCTGATCATAGAAATCACCTAGGTTCTTACTAAAAATCAGATTCCTGGACTCCCCATCACTTCCTCTAATCCCAGGGATTCTGTTTCAGTAGGTTTCGGTGGGCTCCAATCCTGGGATGTGTATACAACAGAGTCCACCCGTGAGGTCTGATGAGTTTTTTAAACTGAACGAGGGTCTGGTTCTCAAACAAAAATTCTGGTCCAAGGATGATACTCATAAGCACCTGCTGAGAAGGAAGCCAGTTCTTATAATTCAACACAGGCTGGGGAAGGAGAGCAGGTCTTGGAGTCCAGCTGACCTAGATATGACTTCCCACTTGCCCCTTAATAGATGTCTGATGGGAATGAAGTCACATAACCTTGCTGAGCGTCAGTTTCCTCAACTGCAAAGCCTGTATAATCGTCCCTTCCATGAATGGTTATGGTCATATTTAGCAACAATATAGTTACGATGTCTCCACGATGCCTAGAACATGGTCGGTGTTCAACAACGAAGAACTGATTACAAATCGTGTAGGACACAGCGTGATCCAAAAAGGAAGCTTTTGAGCCAGGTAGACTTCATGTGTTTATTCAGCAAATATTTAGTGAACATTTAGTGCTTACTGTGTGTCAGGCACTGTGCTCAGAGCAGTGAATACAGCAGTTAACAAAATAAATTAAATCCCCTGCCCTGGGGGATAGTCAAGTAGGAGTGAGACAGGCAATGAAATATATGCAAGATAAATAAGGAAATTATATAGTAAGAGATTGTGTCTTAAAAGGCAAAAGGTGCTTTGGAGAGAAGAACAAAGGAGGGTGAGGAGAAACAGACATGGGGGCAGAGAGAGGAATTTTAAAAGGATGGTCATGATACATGGCATTGAGCGAGGGATATCTGGATAAGATTTTAAGGAAGTAAGGACTCGTGATTTGCCATATCTGGCGTTTGAATTCTAGCTTTTCTATTTACTTTCTGTGTGATTTGGGGAAAGACATCTTATTTCTCTAAGTCTGCGTTTCATGATCTGTAAAATGGGAATAGTGGCACCCTAGAGTCATCAGATTTCATAATAATGTATACGTTTTTGTTTGTTTGTTTGTTTTCCGTACGCAGGCCTCTCACTGTTGTGGCCTCTCCTGTTGCGGAGCACAGGCTCCGGATGCGCAGGCTCAGAGGCCATGGCTCACGGGCCCAGCCACTCCACGGCATGTGGGATCTTCCCAGACCGGGGCACGAACCCGTGTCCCCTGCATCGGCAGGCGGACTCTCAACCACTGCGCCACCAGGGAAGCCCATGTATACTGGTTTTTGTGCATAAGATATTTTTAAGAAAACTGGACAAATATTGGCTAACATTTATCAGGCACTTCCTCTACCTACCAGGTCCTCTCCTAGGTATTTCATATGCAGTATCTCATTTTAATCTGCACCATAGCTCACTGAGGTAGCATTCTAGTCCCATTTTACTGATGAGGAAACTTAGGCTCAGATATTTGAAGTGACTTGCCCAACATCGCTAAATGAGGAAATGGCACAGCCAAGACAGGGACCTGGATCTGACTCACAAATCTACTTAACCCTCTCCCTCACTTACTGACTGTGTGACCTCCAACAAACCACCCCCTAAGCCTTCATTTCTCCTTATTTAAGAAGCAGAGCACTATTTGTTTTCACATCAAATGATGTGAAATCAAATCATCATCAAATCTTCATCATCAAATGATGATGCCTTGATTAGCATCTTAATTCAATCCGTGTATCTGAGGCTGTCTGATAGGAAAAGACAGATGCCTAAACTCAAAGAGGACATAAAACAGCATCCAGACGCACTTGGCAAATTGATTTCACCTCTAACCCAATTTTGATCAGTGGCAGAAGGTACCTGGTTCCCTCTACTGGGAAGGATTTTAAGATCACAACTAGTCTGAGCAGGCTGTACTGCCATGATCTATTAGTGATGTCTGGCACAGATGAAGAAGTGGAGAGCAGAGGTCTGTGTGATGCAAAAGTCACTTCTGTTGGTCCTAAATGGAAAATCCAAGTACCCTTGCAAAATTAAAACCTGCCCTCTTATTTTCTTTGATCCAGGTAGAGAGAAACTTAACTTACTTGAAGCCAGTTACCAACTTTGACAAAGTGAATATGAACTTAGGACTCATCCTCTCCATTCTCTGGACATTATCTAGTTCTTGACGTTTATCCATCAATTAAAATATTTCTGGCAACATGGTAAAGACACGAAAATGGTTTTCAACTACTGTTGAATTGAACATAGAGGGAAACCAAAGACATTTCCTGGGTTAGAAAGGAATCTAGTTCTCTCTAGGATTACTTAATGAAGGGCAGCCCAAGAAAGGCAGAGAAGAGGGCGTTTCCCAAACTGCTGATTCAGGAACCCGTGTCCATCTCAACGAGGTCAGAGGGTCTCCCGATTTACAACTCACAGCACACCAAGGAGACCTTAAACCAATACGCCAACCAGGGAATGTGCCAAGGCAAGCAGACTCCTTCCCACCTTCTGAGAAGAAGGATTTATACAGAAACACGCTAAAATAACTCCCAGGTGTGACAGGCTGCATTGGGTCAGGCAGCTCTCAATTATCTGGGATGGAGGCAGCCTGGGATGCTGGTAAAGTGAAGTAAAGGAAAACCCAGCCATCGTGTCTATCTAGCCTTAGGGTTCAGTGCAAAGGCTTGGGAGTTTCAGACAGATCTGGGTCTGGATCTCGCTTGAACCACTTCCTGCTGTGTGACCTTGGGCAAGTCATTTCACCTCTCAGAGCCTCAGATTCCTTATCTAGAAAGCAGAGAGCGTTACATAGAGTAGTCCCTCGGTATCCGCGGAAGATTGGTCCCAGGACCACGCCCCCTGCAGATACCAAAACCCCCAGGTGTTCAAGTCCCAAAGGTGGCCCTTGGTATTGGGGATGCAGAACCCACTGACACAAAGGGCCAACTGTACCTTCTTCCCAGCATGTATTTTGAAGATTAAATGAAATAAAGAACACAGCGCTCAGCAGAGTGCCTGCAACACAGTAAACCCTCCATCGACGTGAGTTTGCTTATTGTTTTCCGGATGAGGGAGGGGAGCATATTTCTATTTCTTAATGAGTGTGATGCAGGCTAACAGTAAAGTGAGTCAGAATCCCCGTATTAAATTCCAGAGATGCAGTGGGGAAAGCTGCTAGGTAAGAAAGCTAGTCCTCACTCCGTCCGCACCTGCTGTTCAGGCTTGGAACTCTTCCCCACATCTCTAAGACGCGGATGGCCCATTTGTCACAAAGAAAAGGGTAGCACATGGTTCAAGACACGGACATAGGTTTCAATTCTCAGCTCTGCCTGTTCTGAGTGACTGAGTCTTGGTTTACGGATCTGTGAAATGGGGATGATGATAACAACACCAGCCTCCCAGTGAAATGAACCAAAATAAGCACCACAAAATTTTAGCAATACTAATCCTTAGCTTCTTTAACAATATTATCATTATTATTATTATTATTATTATTTAAGTGATTATAGCTCAGGTACTACCTTGCTTCAAGAAGCCAGTGGTGGCAGCAGGATGGAAAGCAATCAAATTGCAGTGGACAATTTGCCCCAGATATGCTGCATGTAGGGAGCTGGGAATTGCACAGGGGCCTCCAACACCCCAAGGCTCTCCTTCCCTCAAACACCCCATTCTCCCCTCCCCTCCAAAAGCTACCAAGATTATTCAGAGAAACTTTGAAAAATGTAAATGCCCACTTCTCACTGCTCTGTAGTTCAAATTCCAAGAAACAGCAAAGCTCCTATATCAGCATTAATTAAACTGCCAGCTAGTAACAGTCCCATTACTCAACCAGTAAATCTAATTCCTATCTGTTCGTCAGGAATCCCTGAACCACATAAACCCAGGCTGGAGTCTGATGTAACCTTAAAGGACTCCTGATAGCTTCTGGAGTCTTTCTCCTCCTCACACATCTTGCAGCATCGAGAAGGTCTGCTCTGTGAGTTAACGGGAGAAATAGCTTCCCTTGGCACTTTCCACATCTGTCTTAATTTTTAAAATTATATTTGTATTAAACCCTTAAGGAAAATGGACTTGCAGAGTTCTCATTAAACAGGGAACCATGCACTGCATAAAACAGAGAGATGAAATTTTTTTTTGAAAGCAACCCTCACAATTTGCCTTAATGAATTCTCCCCCCACTGCTGTATTACAGAGTGTGTGCAAATAAATAGAGCACTTTGTGAGTGGTGGATGGGCAAATGCATATGTAAGCAGCCGATAATAGTTCTGGCAGCCTCCAGCTGGGATCTTTCTTCCTAGGAACTTAAAGCATTGGGTGCATTACGCCACAGTCTTTTCTCCCTGGCTTAATGCTGGGGTGGAAAGACAACTCATCCCTGGAACCTCTCATGGAGGGAGAGTCGCTCCCACACAACAGTTTCAGAGGAAGCTGCAGGAGTCTGCTTCCTAGGAGAATACACAGTGTTTATTAAGCACCTACTCTGGCCAGGCTTGTTGCTAAGTGCTTTTCCTGGCATCCGTGGTTATCAGCTGTGGTAAACTGGATTATGGCTCCCAATGCCACATCCTCCCTTAATCAGAATTACACACCCATGTTCTTTGCCATGTGACTTGTGGGTGGAGTCTACTACCTTCCCGCATTAGTGTTTAGTCATGTGACTTGTCCTGGCCAATGGAGTATGGGAGGAAGTCTTAGCGTTACAGCTCCAAGCTTCAAGAGGCATCACATTTCCAATCTCTTGCACTCTTGCCATCACCATAATAAGGGACCTGCCATCCCCCAAATGAGACACACAGCCTAACCAACTGAAATTGGCCAAATACTAGCCCACTGGCACACACAAAAGTGAAAAAAAAAAGAAGGCATACAGATGGCCAACAGGCACATGAAAAGATGCTCAACATCACTAATTATTAGAAAAATGCAAATCAAAACTACAGTGAGGTATCACGTCACACCAGTCAGAATGGCCATCATCAAAAAGTCTACAAATAATAAATGCGGGAGAGGGTGTGGATAGAAGGGAACCCTCCTACACTGTTGGTGGGAATGTAACCTGGCTCAGTCACTATGGAGAACACTATGGAGGTTTCTTAAAAAACTAAAAATAGAGTTACCATATGATCCAGCAATCCCACTCCTGGACATATATCCAGAAAAGACAAATGCACCCCAAAGTTCATTTCATTATTCAAAAAGACACATGCACCCCAGTGTTCACTGCATCACTATTTATAGTAGCCAAGACATGAAGCAACCTAAGTGTCCATTGACAGATGAATGGATAAAGATGTGGTGTATATATATACAACAGAATATTACTCAACCATATAAAAGAATGAAACAATGCCATTTGCAACAACATGGGTGGACCTAGAGATGATTATACTAAGTGAAGTCACAAAGAGAAAGACAAATATCATATGATATCACTTACATGTGGAATATAAAAAGACAGATACAAATGAACTTATTTACAAATAAGAAACAGACTCACAGACATAGAAAACAAACTTACGGCTACCAAAGGGGAACAGGGTGGTGGAGCAGGGATAAATTAGGAGCTTGGGATGAACAGATACACACTACTATGTATAAAATAGATAAACAACAAGGTCCTGCTATATAGCACAGGGAACTATATTCAATATCTGGTAATAACCAATAACGGAAAAAAATCTGAAAAGGTATATATATATATATATATATATATATATACACACTTTTTTAAAGATTATTTTTTTGATGTGGACCATTTTTAAAGTCTTTATTGAATTTGTTACAATATTGCTTCATTTTATGTTTTGGTTTTTTGACCCAGAGGCATGTGGGAGCTTAGCTCCCTGACCAGGGATCGAACCTGCACCCCCTGCACTGGAAAGCAAAGTCTTAACCACTGGACCGCCAGGGAAGTCCTGACACACATATATATACACACACAAATATATATATAACTGAATCACTTTGCTGTACACCAGAAACTAACACAACATTGTAAATCAACTATACTTCAATACAAAAAAAAGAAAGAAACTAAACCAGACCTCAAACAAATCATCAGTAGGTTAGGTTTGGGTTTTTGTTGTTGTTGTTAATGTTGTCTTGGTTTGAGGTTTACTTGTTTGTGAAATGAAATGCTGACGACAGGGTGTCCCTAATAAGGCTTAGACCAGTGCATGTCAAACTGTCTGCAATGAAGGGCCAGCTTTGTTTGTTCTCAGTACCTCACGGACTAATCCTAGTCGTGCATGGAGCTGCTACTTGTCACTCGATCCTACTCTGCGTAAGTAGTACCCACTCACGCCACAGTCAGCTCACCACTGAATTTCAGCAACACTCTGACTGGTCTACACCTGGTTCAACAAGGCAAGTGCACTTGGCCCCTGGGCAGGGCTAGATTGCTATAGAAGTTTCTACATGCCAGTTCTTGATGTCTTACTGATCTTGTCCCAGAGTTGACAAAGCTCAGAGGCACAGCTCAGAGACTACACTTTGAGTAGCACTTGATTGGAGTCAAGCAGGGCTCTCACCCCTTCCCAGTCCTGGGAAGAGCCCAAAGATGACTCTGACAAGCTGAAAACCCCTACACCAGCCACTTCATGCTTCTTCCCAGCTCAGATTCCTGAAATGCCAACTGAGGCAGGAAAAGGCTTTTCATTGTTGGAGATATAGTGTCCAAGGTGGGATCCCACAGGAGCTTGGGGAACAGAGTGGACTGACCTTGACATTCACGAAGTATAAGTCTCAGGACTGTCATCTGAATGCACCTGTCAAATAAATAGGTACTCCCATACCTAAGTTTCATTACTAATTTTCTTAAGAGGGTCGCTCACATTGTATCAACTTCAGTTCCTCAAACCCGATCGGACCCTGTTGGGGACTTGGGCTGAAGTTCACCAAGCCATTAGGTCCACAAGGTGAACCAGCACATATGCTGCAAGTTTGCAGGCAGTGATGTTTTACCTGTACTCTAGCTGCCTTCTCAAGGAGGAAGTTTTAGGTGTGTGGCCAAAGAACCCTGGAGTGGGATTCTGGCAATGCCATCTACTTGCTGAACTTGGATGAGCAGCTGTACACTTCTCAGAGCCTCAGTTTCTTCACCTGTACAATGGAACAAGAACAGCATGCATCAAAGTTTAACGGGGATACAAGCTCACGGGCTCAATACAGGGCTGGATGTTTAACAGAGGCAGCGCATAGCGATTTAGCACTTGGCCTCTGGAGGCGGAACACTCAAGTTCAAGTCCTGGCTCTGCCACTGACCAGCTGTGTGACTTTGCAAGTTTTCTCACATCTCTGAGCCTCAGTTTCCTCAGCTGTGAAATAGGGCTAACATTATAATTCCATCCTGGTGTCACTCTGAAGATTAATAAGATGATGCCTGAAAAGCATTAGCAGACTCCATAGGGCAGAGTGGGTGCTTATAAATGGCAACTATTATTATTGTGCAAACGCAGGTGATGGCTTTGGTCTGAAGGATGTAGGGAAGATGTCAGAAGGCCAAGATTAGAGTTAAGGGATCCCATGACCCTGGAGCTGAGTTATGCCAACAGGCTACCCAGACCCACAACCTTGGGCTGTCGTGCCGAGAGAGCCCGCGCCCCACAAAGCCAGCCTGCCATAGGCCACCAAGCCTGTTTCCCTCTGCAGAGAGCTGGCAGCCGTGTGCACCTGTTCTCAATTCACTCCCGTATCATTCCCCTTAATATCTCCCTGGGAGCTGATTGATGGTGACAGGCGACAATCTATAGCTATGTGACCGAATGTTTACTACCAGACCTCTAGGAAATGATTACTTCAAGGTAATTTTGAACCTCCAGACTATGATGCAGTGTCTCATATATTAAACTGAAGTGAGCAGTATATAAAAGTATTACAAGGGGCCTCCCTGGTGGCGCAGTGGTTAAGAGTCCGCCTGCCGATGCAGGGGATACGGGTTCGTGCCCCGGTCTGGGAGGATCCCATATGCCGCGGAGCGGCTGGGCCCGTGAGCCATGGCCGCTGGGCCTGCGCGTCCGGAGCCTGTGCTCCGCAACGGGAGAGGCCACAACAGTGAGAGGCCCGCATACCGCAAAAAGAAAAAAAAAAAAAAAAAAAAAAAGTATTACAAGGAGATCTTGTATTTCACAGTTTACTGGGGAAGGAGCACACAGGGGCTCCTTGGTCTGAAATTGGTTTCAGGGGAAGGTGAGCATGGAGGATTCAAATTCTTTGCATCCAGCCTTATGGAAGGAACAGAGAATTCAGCTTCGAGTCTACAAGACCAAGGTCAATGCCCATTTTATCCCCCTGGCCCACTCCAGGGGAGACCCTACAGCCCTTGCCACTGAGGACCCGCACACTATAATCCATACTACCAAGACTCTAGGACCCTGCCATGGCTGCTTCCAGAAGCTGGATGAATTTCTTCCTGCCCCTTGCACAACCGTTACCAAAAATGGGTCCCTTGGGAGTACCTCCTTCTTCACAAACCTCTCTTCCATATGAAAGTTTTCTAAAGGTTAGACATATCAACCAATGGAAAAAGATAGGGTCCAGAAATCGATTCACTCATAGTCACCTGACTTATAACAAAATTCCCTGGAAGCAGAGGGAGAAGGATGTTGTTTTCAATTACTGGTGCTGGGTCAATCCGTGCTGGAAAACAAAAATTCAGCTTGAACCCTACCTCACACCATACAAAGAAATCAGTGTCGGATGGATTGTACAGCTAAATGTGAAAAGGAAAACAATAGAACATTTAGGCAAAAACACGGGAGAGCGTCTTCATGACCTTGGGGTAGGCAAAAATGTCCTAAATAGGTCACAAAAGTGCTACCTGAAGGGGAATACTGATAAATTGGACTACAGCCACAACTGTTGATAGTAATCAAAAGATACCATGGAGGGAATGAAAACACACCCAGGAGAGTGGGAATGGATATTTGCAAATTCAAAAAGGACTTTTAACCAAAGTATTAAAAAGAACTACAAATTTGTAAGAAAAAGGCAGACAACACAAAGAGAAAAATGGGCAGAAGACATGAACAGGAAGTGCACAAAAGATGGTCTCCAACTGGCCAATAAGTACATGAAAAGATGCTCAGATATTAGAGAAATACAAATTAAAACCACCATGTAATATTTCTCACTCTTACCAGAATAGACTAAAATATAAAAGGCGTAGACACCAAATGTTGGAGCAATTGCAAACTCTCATATATTATCGGTGGCAGTGTAAATTGGTATAAACACTTTATAAAATGATTTCACAGTACCTGCTAAAGCCAACTATGCATATCATCTTTGACTCAGCAATTCTACTCAAAAGAAATGCATATATATGTTCACCAATAAACATGTGCAAGAATATTCATAGCAGCCCTACTTGTATTAGTTGAAAACTGGAAACAGCCCAAATGGCCATTAACAGTTGAATTAATAAATTAATTATGGTATCACCACACATTGGAATACTACCCTGCAATGGGGATGAATGATATATAACTACATGCACAATATAATTTATATTTCCATATTCCATATATATATAATTAATTCTATTAATTTCCATATATATCTTCATATAATATATAACTTTATATAATTCCATTTCTATAAAGTTCAAAAACTAGCAAAACTAGCCTATGCTTTAGAAATCAAGATAATAGATACTCTTGGGGTGACTGGAAGGAGGCCCAACCGGGTCTTCTGCGGATCTGGTAACACTGTTTCATAGTTTAGGCACTGGTTATAGGACTATGTTCAATTTATAAATATTTAGCAAGCAACATACTTAGGCTTTGTGTGATTTTCTATATATATATTAGTCTTCAATAAAAAGTTTACCCCTCTCCTCCCAAAAAATCCAAATCTTCCAGCATTGGGTCCCAAGACTGGACCACAAACTTACAAGGGAGATGGCAAAGTGAGTTTTTGGCTTTTCTCTTGGGGACGTGGGACTCTGGTCAAAGGAAAATTCCCTCACCCAGGAAGGACATTATACTGATGCTCAGTGGCCAAAAGGCATACAAAATGTCCACTAGAGGAGATGGAGGGGGAGAAGAGAAGAGCATCCATCCTTAAGTGCCAGGCTCTCTATTGAGTACCTCTGTGCACATCTATTCATTCAAGCCTCACCTGGGCTCAGGGGGTAAGTACTGCAACATCCCATGAGCTAAGCACTGCTGAGGCAACTGAGGCTCAGAGAGGGGCCAGAACACGTGCCCAGGTCTCAATGGCTCCAAACCCAAGCTCCCAACCTCCAAGGGTAGCCTGTAGATTGGTAGCTGCTTACTGTGCAGGAGAAGCTGTCATCCCAGGGCCCTGTGTCTCCATGACCTCCCAGGAGAAACGTGGGGACCACGTGGGCAAGAGGAGCCTGGCCTTCTCAGCAGGTGAGTACGTGCTACCCTCCTGCTCAGCCTTGTCTCTGCCTTTAATTGGCACGACCTGCTCCACAGCAAGAGAAATGTTTACAGTGTTAACAAGGCAAACTGTTTATTAAGACAGCAGTACCTTCAGGGGGTTTTAATTTAGGGTAGGTACCAACCGGGATAAAGAAGACATTCAAATCATAGGATGTGTGCATTTTCTATACCCAACTGGCTACCTTGCAGAATATTAATAAAGAGGATTTCTGCTTTCTAGTTATGATTTCCAGCTGCCTGCAAACAAGGCCTTTGCTGTCTCAGAAGGGTCTGGAGTCTATACTTGGGGTGCTGATAACTAAGGGAGGATATGTGAGGCAGTGAAGGGGATGGTGAGGAGGTAAGCGGTCCTGGTTCAAATCCCAGCTCCATCACTTACAAGCAGTGATGAGTCAGTCACTTAGCCTTGATGAGCCCCAGATTCCTCAGCTATAAAATAAGGTCAACATGCCCAGCTACTAGGGTTATTGAGATTATAAAATTAGAATATGTGTGTGTGTGTGTGTACACACATATATATGTACATATACATATAGATATACACATCTCATTTCCCACAGTTCTGGGCATATAGCAAGTGCTCAATTATTGTTAGGACTCTGCTCACAGCTCACTCTCCTGGGTTCAGCTTTGGGAAACTGACCTAGATGTTGTAAACACCTTAACTTCAGAGAAATTACCTAAGTTGCCCAAGGTCTCACAGCTAGTAAGGTTTGGTACTTGGCCAAAGTGAGGTTGGGTCCCAACTGTGTCTGACTTTTGAGTCCCTCCTTTTTCACGGCCATCTATTCCAGGTGTGACCTGAACTTAGATCTCCCAGTACCAGCCCAGAAGCTCGGCGTGGAGTAATTTGCACAGAGGTCCCAGCCAGGCACAGAGCGAGAACACCTTTTGTTAGAAAGCGGATGACCTTCACGCCATTGGCTCCCCGGTCCCATGGGGCTTTCCACTCTGGCTGCTGTTCTTGGTCAAGGATGAGATAATAGGTTGTGGATTTCATAGCATCAGGAGGCTCCATTAAGGGTTGAGGCATAGAAAGAGGTCAGAATTACCAGACCCTCTAAAAACAGCTGCAAGGACTCCCCTTGGTGCAATCATCCTCCTCCTACGCTCCCAGTAAGTGATGAGGTGACTAGTGGGACTGAGTCAAAGTGTTCTAATGCTGGATTCCAAAATAAACAAAGCTGAGCCCCTCTAATGTCTAGATTTCAGCTGCTTGAGCTGCATCCCTGCCCATCCCAGCTCTGGCTTCTATGCGTGATTGGATTCCAGCCATGGGACTTGGGATTCAGATGTGGATTCAAGTTCGTCTATATCCCGCAGGGAGTCAAAAAGACATGGGTGTTAACCTAATCCTCCAAAACATTGATATATTTATTGTTAAACTACACACAGAATCCTATACTAATACATCATGTGCATTATGGAGTTGTGTCTATTATAAAACATGGAGAAAATACATAAAATGTAAAAGGAAGAAATGGAAAATAGATATAAATAGTCTAATCCTTTCTTCCCACACCACTGTACATATAGGCGACAGTCTTGGTGACGGTTCCCTTTCCCAGGGGGTATACTCATTCATAAAAGAGCTGCTCTCTCCTCTGAGCAACTGCCCTTGGCTGAAGGGAGATGTCTCACTTTGAAGTGGACACCCCTCACCACCCTAGGGTCAGGTGGCTGACAGAGGGACACAAAAGGTCAACCCCCTGTGATGCAATTCACCTGCCAGAGATCCCGTATGGACCAGGCTGAAGCTAGACTCCAGCTGACAGCACACCTTTGCGTAGGTTTCTCCCTCCTCTCCATACTGCTTCCCTGACTCTCACATAGGTTTCTCCGGAGTGCTCCCCACCCCAGTAAGGCACATGGATCCAAATCCTTGCCTCAGGCTCTACTTTCAGGGAACCTGAACTAAGACAGGACATTATAAACTAAGACAGTACATTATAAAACATGCCCAGAAGCATAACTTTCAAAACAGATATAATAGGAAATACACGGAAACAGAAGTTCTCACACCTTTTTCCCACACCTGGGAGGATCATCCTGCGTTGCCCCCAGTTTGCAGATGCCCCACTCCAGAAACCACTGCTACAGGCAAGCTGAGCCTTGGCAGGGTTTGAAGGAGGAAAGAGGCTGGGGTCAAATCTGTGGTTTGAAAAGAGGCCTCTGGTTGCCCGATAGAGAATGGAACGGGACGGGGGCGGGGGAGGCTGGAAGCGGGCAGAGCAGTAGGAAGTGGCTACAGGCATCCAAGCAAGACACAGTGGCAGCCTGGACGAGGGTGGTGGGAGGATGGAGAAAAGTGGCTGATGGGAAAAAGACTTAGGAGGTGGGATCTCCAGCATGTGGAGGCTGAGTGACTGTCAGGGGACAGGGAAGGAGGAAAGGGACAGAATGCCTGGGTGTCTTGTATCAGCAGTCGGTGCACTGTGCTGTGTTCACTGAAACCTTGAGGAGAAGCAGGTGCATGGGGTGGGGTGGGGGAAAGATGAGTTGCATTCTGGACTCACCTCCACCACCTGAGCCAGGTTCTCTATCCTTGAAGAGAACTAGGAGTTCAGAGAAGAACCACACACACTCTCCATCATGGGAGTAAATACCAGGGCACACACCACAAAGCGTATTCAAGAACGCTACAAGACCACACGCAGTTTATTTTGTTGGCCCTTTATTGAGCATTTACTGTGTGCAAAGCTCCTTGCTAAGCCTGAGGCAGACACAAGGCTGAAGACACCAGGGGTGCTACCCACCAGAAGCTCGTAGTCCTGAGGGAGAGGCAAACACACTCAGGCAAGGCTCCGGGAGCCCTCACTAAGAACCCTGCGGACTTTGGAACCACATCTCCTGCTGGGGTCCTATCCTATCTTCTCAATTTAATTATTGGTTTAGCTTGGGTATGTTATTTAATCCCTCTGAGCCTCAGTTTCCTTGCCTGTAAAATGAGGATGAAAATCATGGTACCTACCTCGTGGGCTGCTGTGAGGATTAAATAACAGTAATAGCAGTAACTAGCATTTATTGAGCCCCCAAAGCTCCAGCACTGTGTACCTGGCACATAGCAGATGCTTGACAACTATTTGTTGAATGAATTAATTGAGCACTTACTGTGCTCTAGATGCTGGGGAAACTCAATAAATGTTATTTTTTATCCTTCTTTTTTTATTACTGAATTTTCTCAGCAACTCTATGAGACCAACATGACTGTTTCCCCCTCTTTCAGGTGAGAAAACTAAGACCCTGGGACTTTAAGTGCATCATCCAACATCACACTGCTAGTAAATGACTGAACAAGATCCAAACCCAGGATCCATTCTAAGTCTGGAGCCGGTGCCCTTGGCCCAAAGATGATTAATAATTTAATGTATGTGAATCACAGCCTGGTTCAGGGCACGTTGTGTGTGTCCCCTCAATTCCAGAAGCCTCTCTGAGCCAGGCTTGGGCACCGGGACTCTATCCTGTAGGTAATAAGGAGCCCCGGGAGGGATCCGATCAGGGGCCTGATGTGATCACATGTGTGATTAAGGGAGATAATTCTGGCTCCCATGCAGGGCCGGAACTAAGGTGAGGCGAGCGAGGCACCTACCTCAGGCACAAATTTAACGAGAAGCTGAAAAGACTCATTAACAAGATAAATAAAGACAGAATCAGTATTACTGATATTTCCTTTCTCCCCAGGCTTCAATATGGCTCAGCAAAGCCCTGTTATTAATCCTGTCTTAATTTAAAATGTTGATACTTTGTTCTTCATAGATTTTTTTGCAGTAATTAAAAAATATGGCATTAGAATATCATTGTTCTTGATTGCTGAGTTTTTCTGGTGTCCCCTTAACTTTGTGCCTGAGTCCAGGTCCTCCTCCCATGACTTACTTATTCACATTTCCTCAAAACTTGTCCAAGTCTCATTTTCTACATCTGTGAAATGGGTATCTTAATACTTACCCTCTCAGAGTTGCCATGAGTACTAGATAAGATTCTGCAGGTTTAAGCCTTGCTTTGTGAACAATGAAGTGTGTGACTCAGGGAGGTGACTGATCTCATGAAACAAGGCACCTGGCAATGCCCTTGGCAGAGCTGGGAGTCATTCAGGATTTTCTTTCTAAGCCTCAATTTTGGTCACACTGTTTCCCATCTTATTCCCTCATCTGCACCTTCCAACCCCCGCTGCCCAACCCACCCAGTAAAGACAATCACACAGAGTGGCTTATTCCCAAAGAAGTTCTAGAGCCAGAAGAGTTCTCCAAAAATTCACTGCAAAACAGAGTCTTGTTCTTTGACAAAATCCACTCTGAACCAGGCAGCTGAAAACAAACATTGCTTCTTCTACTGGTGTCAGAAGACCATATATTGTGTTTTGAGGCCTCCTGGAGAGGGCTGAAATATTCTTTTTCTCAGAAATTAAACCTGGCCTCGTACACTGCAGTTGTGACTGCTTCCAACCCCACATTCAGGATATTTGCTATTCTGATTGTATGAGCCCAAGTCAGGTACACACGCTGGGGCTTCTGAATATATTTACAAGGAAATCAGCATAATACACAGTTAATATTCAGCATATGATTAATCCAAAAGCTCCGCTCCATATTCCAATTACATCCACTGCTCCCCTACGTGCGCCGGGTTTTGCTTAAATGCATTTGGAGTTAGTGGAGCGCCAGATTTACGGAGGCTGCCAAAAGGATGGTGCTCTGATGGTAATAAGTTATATTCCTATTATGTGCTGGGCAATAAAGAATCTGACATTTATTCTTCTGGATTTTCGAGAAACTCTTGGAAAGAATCTAGGCTGCTGGAACACAGTGACATATTTCACAAACAAATGTCCCCACTGTGGTTTGACTGTTTAGAGGAGCTGGGGCTGCCTTAGAAACCCAGCACCCTAAAAAAATTTTTTTGATTTTAAAAATAATTTAAAAAATAAAAATAAATTTAAAAATTAAAATTTTTTAAATTTAAAAATAAAGGGACTTCCCTGGCAGACCAGTGGTTAAGACTCTGCACTCTCAATGCAGGGGACACGGGTTCAGTCCCTGGTTGGGGAACTAAGATCCCACATGCCGCATGGCACAGCCAATAAATAAATAAATAAATAAATAATAAAAATTAAAATAAGAAGTAAAAATAATTTTAATTTTTAAAAAAAATTTTAAAAATTAAATTAAAAAAAGAAACCCAGTACCCAAGTACTCGAGTAGGTCAACCAGCACCTCCATCATGGTTGGAAGTTTCTCACTACCCTTAGAGAGACACCTGGTTCTGTCCTCCTGGAAATCACAGGCTGTGTGACCTCGGGCAAGACCCTTACACCTCTCTAAGCCTTTTTCTCCATCTGTAAAATGGGAATAGCAATAGCAACCTCAGAGTTCTGTTGCCAGGATTAAATGAAATACTGAGCGTGCACCTGCCTAGGCCAGTGCCTGGCATGTAGTAAGCTTCTAATGGATGGTTTTCAAAGAAGAACTGGAATTTACCAATGAATAAGTGGATCAAAGTTAATTTCTTCAACTCATGAGGGCACTTATTAGAACAGTGTGTCCTCAAAAATGTGGTAACTGGGGACTTCCCTGGCGGTCCAGTGGTTAAGATTCCATGCTTCCGCTGCAGGGGGCATGGGTTCAATCCCTAGCTGGCGAACTGAGATCCCACATGCTGCCTGGTGCAGCCAAAAAATGAATAAATAAATTGTATTAAAAAAATTTTTTTAATGTGATAACTGTACCACTTGGGGGTGTAGGGAACGATTTTTGATGGAACATGGATGGTGAATTTTATTTTTAAAGTTATGTGCTTATTTTAGTGGGTCTTGAGGGGAAATAATATACACTCAACCTCATGATTTTGTGAATATGACCGTTTGAGCCAAAACTATAGAGAGATGACTACTAGAACAAATCTTAAAAAAAAGGAATGTGTAACCAAAGATAGGGTAAAAACCTTGAAGGTGATATTAAAATAACTGGGGTTTGGGAAGCACTGTTCTGAAAGGAGAAAAATAAAAACTCTTGGGGTTAGCAAAGCAAATCTTGGGGTCAGCATAAACATATGTTTATGTTTTAAACATAAAAAAATCAGGAACCATGAAGGGTAAGACTGTGGGTATCTCAGGGTTGTTCTGAATTCCCCAGATGGTACCCACTGCCTATTCCCACCCATCCCCCACCTGCAGGAAAGCACATCTGGAAGTAAAGCATTGAAAACAGCATCATTATAGAAAGAAACTTGAATGTTCTCAAACTTATTTTTTAAGCAAATAATCTGCCAACTTTGTTATTTCACCAATAGCTCAGATTATTTTCCAACGTCCCTGATAACTTATGGCCACCCAGTGGGGATGCCATGCTGTGGCTGAGAACTGCTGGTCTCCAGAACCATGCCACGTGGTTAAATTAAAGCCACCTTGGGTATCAAGAAGCTGAACTCAGACTATAAACGGAGAGAGTTGGCTCCAGCTCTTTCTGCTGGTGTTTCAACCTCTAAAGTGCTGCTAAGGCCTTTGTCCTCTGCTGTCCTAAGTCCAGAGCTCCCCGCTCCCTGGAAGAGAAAGTCATTCCAGGCTGGAAACTGCAGAATGACAAGTTTCTGAAGCAGCAAGCATGGGGTTAGGTTGGTTGGCAGGGCGGCAGGGGCGGGGGGAGAGAAGTTCTCTCATGCACATGGTTAGGAGGAGAAGCTCTTTTCCTCTGGCAAATGCTAAGGAGCTGAAGGCTTTTCAGATTGCCAATGGCGGGGTTCTCACTCAGAAACTGGGGTAAGATTCAGGAGGTCTATGGACCCCCTGAAATGACTGGAAAACCAGTGAAACCAGTGTGTGGTGTGTGTGTGTGTGTGTATGGGTGTGCGTGCACACACATGCGTTTGAGTATTTCCCCAGGGGAAAGTCCATGGTTTCCACCAAACAGTCAAAGGGGCTGCTTTGGGTTTTGTCAGCTGTTTGGAGCTTCAGTGATATGGAATCTTAATGCAAAAGGTAAGAGAAGGGAAGCAGATGCATCAGTTAAGAGCAGAGAAGGTGGTTTGGGGTGTGACTGGGATAGAAGAAGAGGTTTAAGAAATACTTCTGTGGAGCATGAGTCGTCTCCTAGTGTTGGGGAATTACGATAAATGAATGTAAGTTATTTTGAAATTATTCTTGGGAGCATGAGACTGTGCTCTGTTGATCTCAACAGCTCTTGAGACTGGGTCATACGGATCCCTGCGGTATAAGCACTACATCAACACTTCTCTCCATCTCTCTTTTCTTCTTCCAGGTGCTCATCCCCTAGAAGGCAGGAACTCTGGCTAATGAAACATCATATCCTCCACCACCTCTGAAGCTGGTGCTTGCTACATCCTTGCGGAAGGAGTGTCTGTGCCAATCTTTAGGGGTCATTGGTCAAAGAGCACGAGCTTTGCACCCAGATGGACATGGACTTAAATTGTGATCTCCATCACATAGTCAGAAGGTTTTCCTGGGCAAGTTATGGAGCCATTTTCATCCACAGTTTCCCATTTGAAAGATGGAGGTGAACATTTCTAGTTGGCATGGCTCTCAAGATGATTAAATGAGTGAGTGGATTTCATGAGCTTAACACCGTTCCTGGTACATGTGAAGCACGCGGCCAATTGTAGTTATTGCTCTAAAAACACATTGGTTTGATAGACCAACCCTACTTAATTGTTTAAAAATCATTTAGGGTCAGCAGCATAAATCTCACACAGAAAAATTTGCTGAGAGCCTTCTGCATGCTTTCTGTGTAGGGCAGCAATGATGCAATTCTTGCTTTCATAGGCGCCCGAAAGAGAAGCGATGGGTAAGCTGCACTTTGCAAGCTCAGTGAGAGCTCGACGCCATGAGTACCCCCCTGGACTTGGGGTCAGAGAAGAATTCCAGATGAAAAGACATGAGAGAAGAAGATGTAAGAAAAGAGCTGGAGAGGTAGCAAGGGAAAGGTGCTGAAAGAGGATTGCAGGTGAGGGACCGCCATGTGAGGAACCCTGAGACGGGAAAGGGCTTGGTGAGTTAAAGGATCTGCCAAGGATCCCAGTGGGATGAGACAAGAAATCCCTCAGAACGTCCTGTGCTAGGACTACTGCAGGGTCTCCTACCTGTTCTTAGTACCGTCCTTCCAGCCGCCTTTTCCATCCTGCCCACAGCAATCAGGGGGATCACTGAACAATATAACTTGGATCCTGCTGCTCCTTTTCTTTTCTTTTTTTTTTTTTTTTTTGTGGTACGCGGGCCTCTCACCGTTGTGGCCTCTCCCGTTGCGGAGCACAGGCTCCGGACGCGCAGGCTCAGTGGCCATGGCTCACGGGCGCAGCTGCTCCACAGCATGTGGGATCTTCCCGGACTGGGGCACGAACCCGTGTCCCCTGCATCGGCAGGCGGACTCTCAACCACTGCGCCACCAGGGAAGCCCCCTGCTGCTCCTTTTTATGGCTCCCTGCTGCCAGCAGGATGAAGTCCAAGTTCCTTTTCTTACCCTAACTGACCCCTGCCAGCCTCATCTCTGGCCCTCCTGACACACCAGGCTCCTCTGTGATTCACCACACACACTGTGTGTCAGCCTCCTAACAGCATCCTTCCTCTTCCCTGTCTGGCCCACGTTTGCTCCCACCACAGGGCCTTTACACCTGCTCCTCCCTGGGCCTTGAATGCTCTGCTTCCTCCAGTCCCGGCCTTGCTGCCTCCCTCTCTCCATTCATGTGTCAGCTCTGCTGTCCTCTCCTACTTGTTTTCTCCATGTAGATCCCACAGTTGCCCTCTGTCACGTCACCCTATGCTTCCTTCACATTCCTTACTATCTTCTAACACTTGGTTGCCCTGAATCAGACCTTTACACAAAAAGAAATAGAACTTTCTTCTCCCAACTCTACAGTGGCTACATTTATCCAGCGTCATCAGGGCAACCATGGGTATTTGCCCCAATTGCCATGGAAAACTTGATTTCAAATCCAGAAAATCCCTGACAAACCATAAGGTCCAAGAATTAGAAATTCTGATTAACTGGATTTTCCAGTCAATTGAAGGCTAATCAGGAAATCTTTTGCGTTTTAATCCCTCTGGCTGGTTATCTTTCAATACATGTTGTGGTCCTCTCCTGCTCTGAATCCCAGCTCTATCCCGGAGGAGCTCTGTAGCCTTGGGCAAGTTACTGAATATCTTAGTTATCTATTGCCACATCACAAATTTCCTCAAGCTTAGTGGCTTAAAACCACATGCAATCAATATCTTGTTTCCATGAGTCAGTAGCCCAGGCATGGCTTAGCTGGGTCTTCTCAGGGTCCCACGATGCTTCAGTCAAGGTGTCAAGTGGGCTCCTTCCCAGAGCTCAGGGTCCCCTTCCAAGCTTGCAGCAGTATTGGCAGAATTCAGTTCCTTGTAGCTGTAGGACTGAGGTTCCCATTGTCTTCCTGGTTGTCATCTGGGGCTGCTCTCAATTCCCAGAGGACACCTACAGTTCTTTGCTATGTGACCCTTTGTCAACATGCTAACTTCCTTAGCATTAACTTGTTTAGTGTTCACCAAGATCCTCTGAAGGAGATGCATTTATTATTCCTACTTAGCAGATGAGGAAACTGGGGTTTAATAATGTGCAACGATTGGTACAAGGATATCCATCTGGTAAGTGGCAGAGCCCAAAACAAAGTCAAGTTGGTCTGGCTACAAAGCCCATGTGCTTACATAACCACTACAAGATCCTGCGTGTTGTGTCTTATTAAAACCTGGCTGAGGGCTTCCCTGGTGGCGCAGTGGTTAAGAATCCTCCTGCCAATGCAGGGGACACGGGTTTGAGCCCTGGTCTGGGAAGATCCCACATGCCATATAGCAACCAAGCTCGTGTGCCACCACTACTGAGCCTGCGCTCTAGAGCCCATGAGCCACAACTACTGAGCCCACGTGCCACAACTACTGAAGCCTGCATGCCTAGAGCTCGTGCTCCGCGACGAGAAGCCACCGCAATGAGAAGCCCGCGCACCACAATGAAGAGTAGCCCCCGCTCACCGCAAGTAGAGAAACCCTGCATGCAGCAACCAAGACCCAAAGCAGCCAAAAATAAATAAATAAATAAATATATATATATATATATATATATATATATATATATATATAGACCTGGTTGAGTTTTATTTTGTCTTTTTTATTCTAGAGTATAGCTCTTGCACACAGGATAGAGATGTTCTTGGGAAAAGGAGCCAGGTCTCAAGTTATATGTGTCCTAGGTCCATAACACAGGTTGTAGCACATAATGAGTAATTAATAAACGTTTCCTAAATGGATGGATAGGGTGGGCAAGTGGTGGATGTCTGGATGGATGGATGGATAGATGGATGGATGGATGGATGGATGGGATAGATGGGTGGGTCTGAAGGGAGATGGAGTGGGTAGAGGAATAGATGGATGAAGAATGGGGTGGGTATTAGGTTGGATATGGACTGGGCAGTTGGGTGGAGGGATGAATGTGTGGCTGAGTTGGTGGGAGATGGGTATGGGTATGAGATAACCGGGTAGAAACAGATAGTAACTTCTCTCTAGTAGCTTCCTAGACATTTTCTACTTTCCCCCTGTAATCCTTTTATACTGTACACATCATGTATCTACAAGATTCAGGCTGGCCTAAGTTCGTCATTGGCTTGATACCCATAAATGTATATTTAGATTCAAGAATTCACAAATCCTAGGCTATTACAGGGACTGGCAGAGCCCTGTTTCTCTAGAATGGAGCAAGCTGAATGGCTGTTTAATAGGTGGATGACCCCAGACCACCAAGAGGCTGATCCTAGGAGAAATTCCCTGCCCAGTGCATCCCAGAGCTTTGGAGGGCTGAGGGATGCCTCAGCTCCTACCTGCCTGGAAAGGAGAAGAATTTTACTTTTCTAAGAGCCGATGATATCCCACTGACCAAAGAACTGTGCATAGCCCTCCCAATAGCAGGGGTGGGTAACCCAGTGCTGTAGCATCAAATGGAGCATTCTGTGATATCCTGGCCCATTCCGGAGTCTCAGTCTTTACCCTGACCTCATTTAGGACATGTGTAGTTACAATAACAGATTAACAAGCATTAGCAAAGTACTGTGCCAAGGGCATTAATGTACATCCCATTTAATCCTCAAAGTGGTCCTAGAACCTGGTGCTGATATTCTCTCTGTTGGTTCAGGAATCAGGTGAGGTCAGCCTTCAAGGTCACCCAGCTGCCAAGAGGGGGACTTGGGCTTCACAACCACTTCGATCTGACTTTAAAACTCTCGTTCTGCACTTGTGTTCCAAACTGCTCCCATCCAAGGAGAAGAAACGCCTTGTCTCTTGACTAGCAAGATACTTGGAGATGACAGGACAGAGCTGGGCCTCTTGTAAACAATCTCTTGGAGCACATGGTTTTGATAAAGACATTGGGAGGCAACAGATTCAAACAAATACTCTCTAAATCCCCCTCTCAACCATAATAATCTTGGGAATGGCTCTTGCTTGGCTGATGTATTGGGGAGGGGGGAAATTCCTGAAATAATTGTAGGATTGTTCAAGGAAGCCCTCCTGGCTAAGTCCATGGAGAGATCCCAAAGACCGTTCCCAATCACTGGCCAGAGCAAGAGAAAACCAGGGAGACTGAGAAGGTGCCCAAAGGGCTGTACATAGATGGGGCTCCTTGTGCAAAGCTCCACAGTGCTTTGTTAATTCAAGTGCCCCACACACCCTCTTTTGCTCTTAACTGCGCTGCCAGCTTCGGGTAAATAAGAATCAGATGGACAAAACTCATGCCATCTTCTTGCTGAGCTCACACTGTATCCTGTGCATGGTGCTGATTTATCTTTATGTGCATTATCTCATTGAATGATCATAGCCGCCCTGGGCAGGGGCTTCTATTACTATCCCTATATATGAAAACTGAGGCTCAGAGTGGTGGAGTAACTTCCCAAGGTTACTCAGCTTGGAGGTGAAAGAGGCAGGATTCCATGCCAGGTCTGCCTGACTCCACAGCCTCTTAAGGACTGCACTTGACAGCCCGGCATTGCAGTAAAAACAAGGGCTTTGCAAACACAGACACATTTCATTTTGTCCTCATCTGTGCAATTGGTTCAGTTAATTGCCCATTTTACGGAGGAGAAAACCAAGCATCAGAGAACAGAGCCCAATTTCCTCAGAGAATCACAGGTAGAAAAGAGCACAACGGAAATACAAATCCGGTTCTGTCCACCCCAGAACTTAATCTCTTTCTTCCATGCCTCACTGCCAATCAAATCTACTCTCTCAACGAGACGATGTCCTGAGCAGGTCCCAATGGGAACTCTGGGCAGCTCTGTCCACAGCCCCCTGGACAGAGGTCGGCCTCCTCCACCCTCTGCCTCGTCTCTCCTCTAATAGCCTGGCCCCTCTCCAGGCCCTGCAAGCTCTCCACCCCCATGTCAACTGTTTTTCAGGCTGCCTGTCACCCATGGTTTACAGCTCACTCGATGAAGAGCAAATTTGTATTGATCTCAGAACAACTCAAGCTGTAAATTACTGGTCATGATTGGCTTGGTCACCTCAAGATGAGGATCTATCCATTGCACCAGGGGTCTAAATCTAACTATCATCCCAGAAAACCCACTGGCAGTGTGACCCAATGTCTATGTGAAAAGAACTATTAAGATGGCCAAGAGCTACCTGTAAAAATACATACCACATGATTCAGAGCTGGCCCTGGTCTTGGCTGACAGATCAAAGTCTTAGCGGCTTACTTTGGCCATTGAATTAAGTTTGAGACCTGACCGTGAGCCATTTCTGTTATTAATAATAGTGGTAATAACGACCATGGCACAACAATATAGCTAATACTCACTTGACCCCTTTCCATGCAGTATTTCATTCTCACAAAAGCCCTGTTACTTATTAGCTCTGGGATTCTGGGCAAGTTACTTAGCTTCTCTGCACCTCTGTTCCCTCACCTGTAAAATGAGGAATAATATTAACAGCTCCCTTATCACAGTGGGGGAAAGGTTAAATGAAGTGATTTATGTAAATTGCTAAGATCAGGAGCTAGGTGTACTTTTACCCTCACTATTCATAAAGAAACAGAAGCTCAGGGATGTTAAGAGACTTGCCCAAGGTCAAACAGCCAATATGGGGTTTTATTATAGATCACGGTGCATTGTTTTTAAAATGTTCAACTGCCAACACCGAGAAATAGAGATGACTTTCTGTTTCTCTTGAACATTGGGGAAAAAAACTGGCAGCACTGGGCTCACCTTTCTTTCCACCATATTTTTCTGCTAACCAAATCTGTTCCCTCCCATCAGCTAAGCCCAACAATGCCTAAATCTGCCCACAGACTCTGGAAAAAAAAAAATTCTGGGATTTTGAGGTTTACTAGAATGCCTGGATCAAATGCCTGAGTGCCCTGGAGCAGATGACGCTGGCCAGCAGCTGCCACCATTCCACGGGGTTAGGGCTCCTGGTTTACCACAGCTCCCAGCACTCCCTGCTGCCCTACATCTGGCCTACTTCTCATGTTCACAACGCCTGCCTGGTCTCTGGAGGCACCTGAGACTGTGGAATACATTAGCACACTCGAACCCCTGAGGGATGTGCCAGCGTCATTCTCAGGTGCAGAAGCACGGTCATGGAGACCGTGACTTGCTCAAGGTCACCCAGTCAGTGAGCGTCAGGACCGAGATTCCAACTCAAGCCCACCTTCTCCCAGAGCCAACCTTCTTTGTCCTTTGCCGAGTTTCCTTCCCAGGCTCGCAGGCTACGTGAAAGTCTGCAGGCAGAGACAGGAAAGAAAAATCAATAACAATCTCTCATCCTGGGGAAGGAATGTAAAAAGAGAGAGAGTCTTCAAGTCGTCTTTCAGGTCTCACAGCCTCTCCTGAAATGACTCTTCTGAGGACAAAGGCCTGTTTCCAGTGGTTAATGGCTTGGTCTGTGAAAGACCCATATCGGTGAGAACACAGAGCTTACATGTGTCCCTGTTTTGTGACCGTCACAAAAAGTCTCCCACGTTCAGGTTGCCGTCCCTTTTTCCATCTTCAGGCCTCGCAGGAAAGAGGCAAGGAGGGCTGTGGCTGACAGACACCCCACGCCAGCCCCGACCCTAGGAGGTGACAGCACCTAGGCCCCTGAGGAGACGGCTCCCCCCACCCCAATGAAAGCAGCCCCCGTTCCTGGCCCCAGGGTTCGGGAGGTGGGGCGGAAACGGAGGCGGCGCCCGGAAGAGAGATTTCATTTTTTCTCCTCTTCCAGAGCTGACAGCTTGGACAGTAGCTTCTGAGGAACAAACTTTATTCTCAGGCAGACCGACAGGCCTGAGCTTTAAGTGATGCCATGAATATTTATGGCTTTTCTCCCTGCTTCTTCCTCAGCCTTGGCCATTACACAAGGTTCCCGCTCACCGCCGGCAGATGCCTCATTATTGCTCCGCGGAAGCCGCTTCTCTGTCCCCGGGATGAAGAGCCACCAGGTGGCGCTGTTGTCTCTCGTGAATGTCGGCGACGATAAATCTACATCAGCCTCTGTAGTTTACGGAGTGCGCTAAGGGCTTTACACAGGTTACATCATTTAATCCTCGCAACAACCCCGAGGAGGAGGCAGTGAGGCGCAGAGAGGAGAGGCTGCTTACCCAAGGTCACACAGCTAGGAAGTATCGAAGACAAGATTCAAATCTATACGCCGGCGGCAGAAAATTTCTGTAGCAAAAATGTCAGTGTACAAACACCGACTGTCCCTGCCTGGGAAAGGCTATGGTTATTTTTTTTTCCTGAAGTTATGTCCTTCTTACGTTTAAGTGTTAAGATGGATTTTCTTTTTTGAAATGATGGAGACGGGATGTGTGGTGGGTTTTCATGTCTTTAATAAGCAAAATTTTAAATTTCCTAGCCAATGGACCTAGAGATTATCATACTAAGTGAAATAAACCAGATAGAGGAAGACAAAAATATCATATGATACTGCTTATATGTGGAATCTTAAAAAAATGATACAAATGAACTTATATACAAAACAGAAATAGACCCACAGACATAGAAAACAAACTTAAATTACTGAAGGGGAAGGAGGTGGGAGGGATAAATTAGGAGTTTGGGATTAACATATACACACGACTATAGACAACCAGCAAGGACCTACTGTATAGCACAGAGAACTATACTCAATATTTTGTAATAAACTATAAGGGAAAAGAATCTGAAAAAATATATATATATACGTATAACTGAATCACTTTGCTGTACACCAGAAACTAACACAACTTTGTAAGTCAGCTATACTTCAATAAAAAAAATTTTAATAAATTTCCTATCCAAAACTTTTTCCCCCCAATTTTCAAGCCCCAGATATTCAAGATCAGGGACCATTTCCCTTAATGGACAAGCTCTGGTGTTCAGTTAGGAGGAAATTCAAGTTTGTACAACAGAATTCTGTTGGTAACCCAGTCACACAGAAGTACAATCAGTAACGCATCGTCTGGTACAAGTGGATGTAGACAGGGGACCCAAGCTCTCTGGGCCTCAGTCTCCTCACTAGTAAAATGGGATAATTGCAGCAACTCACAGTCTTGTGATGAGGACTGAGTGAGATGATGCGTGTAACTTGCTTATCACATTATCTGGCCAACAGTAGGTAATCTGGTGTCTGATTTCCTTCCTCCGTGAGGTTCGTCTATCTTGTTCCATGCAGTTGTGGTTTGCTCATTCTCTGCGTATGTAGCGTCCCACTGTGTGAATATGCCACGCTTTATTCATTCTGCCATTAATGGGCATGTGGACTGTTTCACATCTGGGATTTCACAATCTTAGGGATTGTGGTCCTATGAACATTCCAATACATGTGTATTTGTGAACATAAGTACACATCTGTGTTGGGATTATGCAGAGGGGAGACTGTGGTGTCCAAGGTATGGATGTACTCACTTTTAGGAGATACTGACACATAGCTTCCCAGAGTGTGTGTCAACTTACCCAACTGTCAGCCCTGGAGGAGTTCCCGTTCCTCCACATCCTCAGCAACACTAGATATGAGAACTTTTATATACTTTTGACATTCTGGCAAATGTGTGGAACTGTCACATTGAGGTGTCAAACTGCATTTCACTGAAGACTAATGAGCACATTTTCATTTGAGTTTTAGCAATGGATATCCTCTGTTGGGAAATGTCTATTCACGTCCTTTGTTCATTTTTCCTTTTTTTTTTTCCATATCCTTTGTAGGAAATGTGTTTTGAAGAAAGCCTTTTCCATTGCACTTTACTGTCTCTCACTTAATGGTGTCTATTGATGAATGGAACTTCTTCTTTTAAAATAATCAAGTTTTTCCCTTCATGGTTAGCACTATTTTATCCTAGTTACGTAATCTTTGCCTACTCCCAAAGTCATGAAAACATTCTCCTTTGTTTTATTCTATAAGTATATTGTTCTACCTTGCATAACTAGATCCACAATAGACCTGGAACTGATTTTGAGGTAGGTTTAAAGATTTCCATATGGAAAATTTATTGAAAAGCATGGTCAAATTTATTCTTGTTTTCACTTCCAAGAGTGAGGTGTTTTAGCTGCAATCATCTTTAAGTGCTTGTTGTAGAACCTGCAGTAGTTTATTCATTTATTCAGTCAACATTAACTGAGGTTGTACTTTGTGCCAAGCTCTGTGCTGGGCACTGTGGACACACGGGTGCTGCCCTCAAGATTCCCTGGGAAGTGGACACAGGACATACTGTCCATTGAATGGATCTGTCATTCATCTCTGTATTCTCCAAGCCCCACACAGTGCCCAGCCCATAGTAGGAGCTCAATAAATAGCAACTGCCTTGGGCAACAGAACAATATTATGTCTCTGGCATCTGGACTTGGACAAAAACTTTGTCAAATCACAGCCTGTCCAGTTATGTGCTGTGTGACTCTGGGCAGGTCACACCGTCTCTCTGAGACTCGATTTCCTGGTATGTAGGATGGGAGTTTACATCGCAGGGTCTCCTGGGGGTTTAAGGAGCTAATCCACGAAAAGAGCCTGGCACACACTGAGTGCGTGACAAGTTATAGCTTTTGGAGTTAATATTGTCACCATAATGTCAACAAGCCCTGGTAAATACTACGGTCTCCATTCTCCCTTCTGGAAAATAAGGAGGACGGACCACATCACCTCTGTCTCCTCCACACCAGGACCGTAAGGGATCAGACACGGCTGCTGTGAGGCCTTCAAGATGGCGGAAGAGTAAGACGCGGAGATGACCTTCCTCCCCACAAATACATCTACTTGTGGAACAGCTCCTACAGAGCACCTACTGAACGCTAGCAGAAGACCTCAGACCTCCCAAAAGCCAAGAAACTCCCCACGTACCCGGTTAGGGCAAAAGAAAAAACAGACAAAAGAATAGGGACGGGACCTGCACCTCTGGGAGGGAGCTGTGAAGGAGGAAAAGTTTCCACACACTAGGAAGGCCCTTCACCGGCGGAGACATGGGATGGCGAGGCGAGGGGGTGGGTGCGGAGGGGGGAAGCTTCGGAGCCACAGAGGAGAGCGCAGCAACAGGGGTGCAGAGGGCAAAGCAGAGTGATTCCCGCACAGAGGATCGCGGCCGACCGGCACTCACCAGCCCGAGAGGCTTGTCTGCTCACCCGCCGGGGCAGGTGGGGGCTGATAGCTGAGGCGCGGGCTTCGGAGGTCAGACCCCAGGGAGAGGACTGGGGTTGGCGGCGTGAACACAGCCTGAAGGGGTTAGTGTGCCACAGCTAGCCGGGAGGGAGTCCGGGAAAAAGTCTGGAGCTGCCGAAGCGGCAAGACAATATTGTTACGGGGTGTGTGAGGAGAGGGGATTCAGAGCACCGCCTAAACGAGCTCCAGAGATGGGCGCGAGCCGCGGCTATCAGCGCGGACCCCAGAGACGGGCAGGAAACGCTAAGGCTGCTGCTGCCGCCACCAAGAAGCCTGTGTGGAAGCACAGGTCACTCTCCACACCTCCCCTCCCGGGAGCCTGTGCCGCCCGCCACTGCCAGGGTCCCGTGATCCAGGGACAACCTACCCGGGAGAACACATGTCGCGCCTCAGGCTGGTGCAACGTCACGCCAGCCTCTGCGGCCCGCAGGCTCGCCGGGAGCTCCGTACCGCGCCCCCCACCCCTCCCTGAGTAAGCCACAGCCGCTTAATCGGCTGCTCCTTTAACCCCGTTCGGTCTGAGCGGGAACAGACGCCCTTACGCGACCTACGTGCAGAGGCGGGGCCAAATCCAAAACTGAACCCTGGGAGCTGTGTGAACAGAGAAGAGAAAGGGAAATCTCTCCCAGCAGCCTCAGGAGCAGCGGATTAAATCTCCACCATCAACTTGATGTACCTGCATCTGTGGAATACCTGAATAGACAATGAATCATCCCAAATTGAGGCAGTGGACTTTGGGAGCTACGATATATATGTTTTTTCCTTTTTCTCTTTTTGTGTATATGTGTATGCTTCTTTGTGTGATTTTGTCTTTATAGCTTTGTTTTACCATTTGTCCTAGGGTTCTGTCTGTCCGTTTTTTGTTTTTGTTTTTTTTAGTACAGTTTTTAGCACTTGTTTTCATTGGCGGATTTGTTTTTTGGTTTGGTTGCTCTCTTCTTTCTTTTTTTTTCTTTTTTTAATTACTTCTTAATTTTTAATTATTTTTTATTTTAATAACTTTATTTTATTTATTTATTTTTCTATCTTTTTTTCTCCATTTTCTTCTAAGCCGTGTGGCTGACAGGGTCGTGGTGCTCCGGCTGGGTGTCAGGGCTGTGCCTCTGAGGTGGGAGAGCCGAGTGCAGGACTTTGGTCCACCAGAGACCTCCCAGCTCCATGTAATATCAAACAGCAAAAGCTCTCCCAGAGATCTCCATCTCAATGCTAAGACCCAGCTCCACTCAACAACTAGCAAGCTACAGTGCTGGACACCCTATGCCAACCAACTAGCAAGACAGGAACACAACCCCACCCATTAGCACAGAGGCTGCCTAAAATCATAATAAGGCCACAGATACCCCAAAACACACCATCAGACGTGGTCCTGCCCTCCAGAAAGACAAGATCCAGCCTCATCCACCAGAACACAGGCACCGGTCCCCTCCACCAGGAAGCCTACACAACCCACTGAACCAAACTTAGCCACTGGTGACAGACACCAAAAACAATGGGAACTACAAACCTGCAGCCTGCGAAAAGGAGACCCCAAAAACAGTAAGTTAAGCAAAATGAGAAGACAAAGAAACACACAGCAGATGAAGGAGCAAGGTAAAAACCCACCAGACCAAACAAATGAAGAGAAAATAGGCAGTCTACCAGAAAAAGAATTCAGAGTAATGATAGTAAAGATGATCCAGAATCTTGGAAATAGAATGGAGAAAATACAAGAAACATTTAACAAGGACCTAGAAGAACTAAAGAGCAAACAAACAATGATGAACAACACAATAAATGAAATTTAAAATTCTCTAGAAGGAATCAATAGCAGAATAACCGATGCAGAAGACCGGATAAGTGACCTGGAAGATAAAATAGTGGAAATAACTACTGCAGAGCAGAATAAAGAAAAAAGAATGAAAAGAATTGAGGACAGTCTCAGAGACCTCTGGGACAACATTAAATGCACCAACATTCAAATTATAGGGGTCTCAGAAGAAGAAGAGAAAAAGAAAGGGACTGAGAAAATATTTGAAGAGATTATAGTTGAAAACTTCCCTAATAAGGGAAAGGAAATAGTTAATTTAGTCCAGGAAGCACAGAGTCCCATACAGGATGAATCCAAGGAGAAACACACCAAGACACGTATTAATCAAACTATCAAAAATTAATACAAAGAAAAAATATTAAAAGCAGCAAGGCAAAAACAACAAATAACATACAAGGACATCCCCATAAGGTTAACAGCTGATCTTTCAGCAGAAACTCTGCAAGCCAGGAGTGGGTGGCAGGACATGTTTAAAGTGATGAAAGGGAAAAACCTACAACCAAGATTACTCTACCTAGCAGGGGTCTCATTCAGATTTGATGGAGAAATTAAAACCTTTACAGACAAGCAAAAGCTAAGAGAATTCAGCACCAACAAACCAGCTTTACAACAAATGCTAAAGGAACTCCTCTAGGCAGGAAACACAAGAGAAGGAAAAGACCTACAATAACAAACCCAAAACAATTAAGAAAATGGTAATAGGAACATACATATAGAAAATTATCTTAAATGTGAATGGATTAAGTGCTCCAACCAAAAAACATAGACTGACTGAATGGATACAAAAACAAGACCCGTGTATATGCTGCCTACAAGAGACCCACTTCAGACCTAGGGACACATACAGACTTATAGTGAGGGGATGGAAAAAGATATTCCATGCAAATGGAAATCAAAAGAAAGCTGGAGTAGCAATTCTCATATCAGACAAAATAGACTTTTTTTTAAACTTCTTTATTGGAGTATAATTGCTTTACAATGGTGTGTTAGTTTCTGCTTTATAACAAAGTGAATCAGTTATACATATATATATGTTCCCATATCTCTTCCCTCTTGTGTCTCCCTCCCTCCCACCCTCCCTATCCCACCCCTCTAGGTGGTCACAAAGCACCAAGCTGATCTCCCTGTGCTATGTGGCTGCTTCCCACTAGCTATCTATTTTACGTTTGGTAGTGTATATATGTCCATGCCACTCTCACTTTGTCACAGTTTACCCTTCCCCCTCCCCATATCCTCAAGTCCATTCTCTAGTAGGAAATAAACTTTAAAATAGAGACTATTACAAAAGACAAAGAAGGACACTACATAATGATCAAGGGATCAATCCAAGAAGATATAACAATTGTAAATATTTATGCACCCAACATAGGAGCACCTCAATATGTAAGGCAAATGCTAACAGCCATAAAAGTGGAAATCGACAGTAACACAATCATGGTAGGGGACTTTAACACCCCACTGTCACCAATGGACAGATCATCCAAAATGAAAATAAATAAGGAAAGACGAGCTTTAAATGATACATCTAAACAAGTTTTAAATGATACATTTAAACAGGCTTTAAATGATACATTAAAGACAAGCTTTAAATGATACATTAATTGATATTTATAGGACATGCCATACAAAAACAACAGAATACACTTTCTTCTCAAGTGCTCATGGAACATTCTCCAGGATAGATCATATCCTGGGTCACAAATCAAGCCTTGGTAAATTTAAGAAAATTGAAATCGTATCAAGTATCTTTTCCAACCACAATGCTATGAGACTAGACATCAATTACAGTAAAAAATCTGTAAAAAGTACAAACACATGGAGGCTAAACAATACACTACTTAATAACCAAGAGATCACTGAAGAAATCAAAGAGGAAATCAAAAAATACCTAGAAACAAATGACAATGGAGCCACGATGACCCAAAACCTGTGGGATGCAGCAAAAGCACTTCTAAGAGGGAAGTTTGTAGCAATACAATCCTACCTCAAGAAACAAGAAACATCTCAAATAAACAACCTAACCTTACACCTAAAGCAATTAGAGAAAGAAGAACAAAAAACCCGCAAAGTTAGCAGAAGGAAAGAAATCATAAAGATCAGATCAGAAATAAATGAAAAAGAAATGAAGGAAACAAAAACAAGGATCAATAAAACTAACAGCTGGTTCTTTTTTTTTTTTTTTTTTTTCCGGTACACGGGCCTCTCACTGTTGTGGCCTGTCCCTTTGTGGAGCACAGGTTCCGGATGCGCAGGCTCAGCGGCCATGGGTCACGGGCCCAGCTGCTCTGCAGCATGTGGGATCTTCCTAGACCGGGGCACGAACCCGTGTTCCCTGCATCAGCAGGTGGACTCTCAACCACTGCGCCACCAGGGAAGCCCTAAAAGCTGGTTCTTTGAGAAGATAAACAAAATTGATAAACCATTAGCCAGACTCATCAAGAAAACAAGGGAGAAGACTCAAATCAATAGAATTAGAAATGAAAAAGGAGAAGTAACAACTGACACTGCAGAAATACAAAGGATCATGAGAGATTACTACAAGCAACTATATGTCAATAAAATGGACAACCTGGAAGAAATCGACATATTCTTAGAAAAGCACAACCTTCCAAGACTAAACCAGGAAGAAATAGAAAATATAAACAGACCAATCACAAGCACTGAAATTGAAACTGTGATTAAAAATCTTCCAACAAACAAAAGCCCAGGACCAGATGGCTTCACAGGCGAATTCTCTGGCATTCCTGTACACTAATGATGAAAAATCTGAAAGTAAAATCAAGAAAACACTCCCATTTACCACTGCAACAAAAAGAATAAAATACCTAGGAATAAACCTACCTAAGCAGACAAAAGACCTGTATGCAGAAAACTATAAGACACTGATGAAAGAAATTAAAGATGATACAAACAGATGGAGAGGTATACCATGTTCTTGGATTGGAAGAATCAATATTGTGAAAATGACTATACTACCCAAAGCAATCCACAGATTCAATGCAATCCCTATCAAACTACCAAAGGCATTTTTCACAGAACTAGAACAAAAAATGTCACAATTTGTGTGGAAACCCAAAGACCCCAAATAGCAAAAGCAATCTTGAGAAAGAAAAACAGAGCTGGAGGAATCAGGCTCGCTGACTTCAGACTGTACTACAAAGCTACAGTCATCAAGACAGTATGGTACTGGCACAAAAACAGAAATATGGATCAATGGAACAGGCTAGAAAGCCCAGAGATAAACCCACATACCTATGGTCACCTTATTTTTGATAAAGGAGGTGAGAATATACAATGGAGAAAAGACAGTCTCTTCAATAAGTGGTGCTGGGAAAACTGGACAGCTACATGTAAAAGAGTGAAATTAGAACACTACCTAACGCCATACACAAAAATAAACTCAAAATGGATTAAAGACCTGAATGTAAGGCCAGACACTATAAAACTCTTAGAGGAAAACATAAGCAGAACACTCTATGACATAAATCACAGCAAGATCCTTTTTGACCCACCTCCTAGAGAAATGGAAATAAAAACAAAAATAAACAAATGGAACCTAATGAAACTTAAAAGCTTTTGCCCAGCAAAGGAAACCATAAACAAGATGAAAAGACAACCCTCAGAATGGGAGAAAATATTTGCAAATGAAGCAACTGACAAAGGATTCATCTCCAAAATTTACAAGCAGCTCATGCAGCTCAATATCAAAAAAACAAACAACCCAATCCAAAAATGCGCAGAAGACCTAAATAGACATTTCTCCAAAGAAAATATACAGATTGCCAACAAACACATGCAAGAATACTCAACATCACTAATCATTAGAGAAGTGCAAATCAAAACTACAATGAGATATCACCTCACACCAGTCAGAATGGCCATCATCAAAAAATCTACAAACAATAAATGCTGGAGAGGGTGTGAAAAGGGAACCCTCTTGTACTGTTGGTGGGAATGTAAATTGATACAGCCACTATGGAGAACACTCTGGAGTTTCCTTAAAAAACTAAAAATAGAACTACCATACGACCCAGCAATCCCACTACTGGGCATATACCCTGAGAAAACCATAATTCAAAAAGAGTCATGTACCACAATGTTCATTGCAGCTCTATTTACAATAGTCAGGACATGGAAGCAACCTAAGTGTCCATCAACAGATGAATGGATAAAGAAGATGTGGCACATATATACAATGGAATATTACTCAGCCATAAAAAGAATTGAAATTGAGTTATTTGTAGTGAGGTGGATGGACCTAGAGTGTGTCATACAGAGTGAAGTAAGTTAGAAAGAGAAAAAGAAATACCATATGCTAACACATATATATGGAATCTAAAAAAAAATTGTTTTGAAGAACCTAGTGGCAGGACAGGAATAAAAACGCAGACATAGAGAATGGACTTGAGGACACGGAGAGGGGGAAGGGTAAGCTGGGGCGAAGTGAGAGAGTGGCATGTACTTATATACACTACCAAATGTAAAACAGATAGCTAGTTGGAAACAGCCGCATAGCACAGGGAGATCAGCTTGGTGCTTTGTGACCACCCAGAGGGGTGGGATAGGGAGGGTGGGAAGGAGACACAAGAGGGAGGAGATATGGGGATATATGTATATGTATAGCTGATTCACTTTGTTATACAGCAGAAACTAACACAACAAAGTAAAGCAATTATACTCCAATAAAGATGTTAACAAAAAAGAAAAAAAGAAATGGCTGTTGTGTTGGGTGGGTGTAGAGTGGCATCTAGTGGAGAGGAAGAAAAAGTGACAAAGTGTCACAAGGACATTTGGAAGAGAATGTTTTCAAGGCTGGCAGAAAAGCCAGCCTTGAGAGGTGACTGGCACGTACTAGTGTCCCCAGCAGTGGAGGTAGACAAACTGCCCTCGGCTGCACTCAGGACTCCCTCTCATGTGCCTGAGCCCCACGTACTAATGGAAAACTCCCCCTCCCCAGGCCTCTCTGGGTGCTGGGTCTCTGGGTCCTGTGGGCTCAGAGGCTCATCTTCCATGTTCTGCTCCACCTGCCCCGTGTCCAGCTAAGGGCATTGCCTCCGCTGCCCCCAAGTCCCCAGCTCTCAGGATAATTAAGACCATGTAAGTTAGCAATGTTCAAACACATTTTTCTGTTTCCACGTTTTGCTACTCCAAGTGCAGGAGCAATCTAAGGCCTGACTCCAGCCTTTTGTTTTCCCTGTTTGTAAACAAATCAATTTTCTTTGTGGTCCTGACAGGTCATTGGTCTGCAGCATCTTCATGTGACAGAGTCAGGCAGGACTTCTGTAGGTTCAGATCACAATTTTACTGGAAGCAAAACCTGCGAAGTCTTCTTAAATAATGTATCACAAAGTCTTCCACTCTGTGAACACAGGATATCTTTCCATTTATTTGTGTCTTCTGTATTTTGGTTTAGCAATGCTTTGTAGCTTGTGGGAGATGGGATATCTCTGCAGATTGCAGTATGGGGACAGAGGTACCATTGCTGGACACCAGGAGGTGTCCATGGACAGAAAGAGGATGTGGAACTAAATGGAAGAGTATTTTCCATACTATGTGGGACGTGAGGCCTTAAGCAAAATAAAGAGGAACAATGAATCTCCAGATATCATGGAAGAAACTGGTCTGATTAATTTGACTGATTAAATTGTGCTTAATTTGTGATATAACAGTTTTGTTTTCAAATTACAAACAACTTGAACATAATCTTACTGTTTTTCCCCACCTAAAAATGTATCATAAATTAGGTATCTTTTCTTTCTTTGTATACATTTTTTGTAAGACTGAATTTTGGTCCTATTTGATAATGATTTATCATGTGATTAGCAGACACAGAGAACAGACTTGTGGTTGCCAAGGGGTAGGGGGGTAAAGGAGGGATGGACTGGGAGTTTGGGATTAGCAGATGCAAACTATTATACATAGGATGGAGAAACAAGGTCCTACTGTATAGCACAGGGAACTATATTCAATATCGTGTGATAAACCATAAAGGAAAAGAATATGAAAAAGAATGTGTGTATATATATATATATATATATCTGAACCACTTTCCCATACAGTAGAAATTAACACCACATTGTAAATCAACTATACTTCAACAAAATTTAAAAAAAAATTTTTTAATATCAAAAAGAAATCACGTGATTAGATGACTCTTACAGATTCAATGTTTTAGCAATGGGAATAAAGACTCGGGGAGATGGTCTGTGAGAGGCCAGGTTAATTCTAAATGGTTGAATTAAATTGTATTGCATCTAGAAAGTAATCACCCGGTGTTTGCTTTTTGCTGGGTTCTTTGGTCATTGTAAAGACAGAGCCCAGCGCTCCTGTATTATCTAATTAAGAAAAACTGAAAAAGTCGCATCTCTAGCTGAAAACTGTGATCCGTGTTCTGTGAGGTGGGGGCTAAATTTCAAGTGTAAAAACAAAAGACAGTGGAAATAATTTATCTCAATACAAGAACAAGTTTATACAGCATGCAACCAGTGAGCTGGGCTTTCAGTTTTCGTGGAGCCAAACACGCTCATCTCTGGGCTGAAAGGACGGCATGTGGATGTCGCTGGAAGAGTGAAAACAACATAGGCTGTTTTTTTGTTTTTTACCTTTTGGCCCCGCTACGCAGCATGGGGGATCTTAGTTCCCTGACCAGGGATCGAACCCACGACTCCTGCATTGTGAGCATGGACTCTTAACCACTGGACCGCCAGGGAAGTCCCCTGTTTATTAATCCTGTAGATGTAACTTGTAGGGAATAGGAGGACCCTGATGACCGCACTAATGGACAAATGCACAGTATGTCCACGAGGTGGCGCGAGGATGATATTCTGTGACCTGTGGAAAGATGTGCAGTATTAGCCTGCGGTGCCCCCAGCAGCTGTGCTGATGAGCATCTTGCGTGGCGGGAATGGCTGGGTGCTGAGACCAGGATGAAGACAGTCATGGTTTTGGGGAAAGTTAACAGAGAGCAAGGAGCTGAAGTCTTGGAGTAATGACGGGGTAGGCCCGGCAGCTATTGCGTCCCTGCAGTGAATCCATGTATGGCCCTAAGCAAGATGCTGAAAGAGCACAGTCCCCAGCAGAGAGGTCCAGCAAGGCAGCAGTGTAACCAAGGAGACGCCAACTCCGGTGATGGAAGCAAAGGGTGGAACCTTCAGAGAATCAGCTCAGGACACGTGGGAACTGTGGGTGAGCGTCCACGATTCTGAGGCAGCCGGTGGAGGGTTGATGAGAGGCCAGAGGGTGAGGCACTACCAGGCCCCACCTGCACAGAGCCAGGGGTGATTCAGGCAGTGGGTGGGCTGTGAGGTCGACACCTGGGGGCAGGAGCATCAGACAGCAGGTGTGCCAATTTTTCAGATGTTGGTTACTACTATAATTAATTTTGTGAATGATGGAAATATTGATGGCATCATCGCTTAAAATTCACTGTGAATAACATTTGCTTTGTTTTACCAAGAGCCCAAATTGACCTTTTTTAGTCTTTTATATTATGTACATATTACTTTGATAATGTTATTTAAGAAATAAAATTTCCAAATTGTGTTTCATTTTTAAACAATATTGAATATCTTTAAATTACATTTTCAGAAGCTTCTTTTCTGAGTGTTCACCAATCTCCCCACATATTGCTTTTGTCCAGTGTTTATTGATGTTGCTTTGACCTTGAAGAAGAGGTTTACATTATCAACAAAATTAAATCTAGACATTCTACTTTATTGTTGCATGTACATATATAATTATTACTGTATAAATATATATATAAGTACAGTATAAATATAACATTAGATACATATATGTGTGTATATGTGTGCGTAAATATTTCATGCTTAATCTTTAGCCAGGGCAATAGTGGGTTTTTAAAACAAAAACAACTCTCATTTTAACTTCACTTGATGGCTTTTTAAGATTTAAAAAGTTCATTATCACACAAATCGTATCAATGTTTTGTTAGGTCAGTCTCCCAAGGCAATAGAAGTAAAAGCAAAAATAAACAAATGGGGCTTAATCAGACAAGTTTTTATACAGCAAAGGAAACCACAAACAAAATGAAAAGAAACCTATGGAATGGGAGAAAATATTTGCAAATGATGTGACTGACAAGGGATTAATTTCCAAAATATCCAAACAGCTCATACAACTCAATAACAAAAAAACAAACAACCCAATCGAAAAATGGGCAGAAGACCTAAATAGACATTTCTCCAAAGAAGACATACAGATGGCCAACTGGCACATGAAAAAATGCTCATGATCACTAATTACTAGAGAAATGCAAATCAAAACTACAATGAGTTACCACCTCACACTGGTCAGAATGGCCATCATTGAAAAGTCTACAGATAACAAATGCTGCAGAGGGAGTGGAGAAAAGGGAACCCTCCTACACTGTTGGTGGGAATGTAAATTGGTACAGCCACTATGGAGCACAGTTTGGAGGTTCCTCAAAAAAACAGAATTGCCATATGATCCAGCAACCCCGCTCCTGGGCATATATCTGGACAAAATTATAATTCAAAATGATACATGCACCCCAATGTTCATTGCAGCACTATTTACAATAGCCAAGACATGAAAACAACCTAAATGTCCATCAACAGATGAATGGATAAAGATGTGGTGTGTGTATACAGACACACACACACACACACACACACGCACACAATGGAATATTACTCAGCCACAAAAAAAGAATGAAATAATGCCATTTGCAGCAACATGGATGGACCTAGAGATTATCATACTAAATGAAGTAAGTCAGAAAGAGAAAGACAAATACTATATGATATCACTTATATATGGAATCTAAAATATGACACAAATGAACTTATCTATGAAACAGAAACAGACTCACATGTATGAGAGGGGAACTCAGCAGTGGGACAGGAACATTGCCACTCATGTCCCTGTCAAACCTGCCAGAGGAAATAGGGTCTGGGTTTCTTCCGAAGCCTTAGCAAGTAACAAGTCAAGGGAGTTGTTTGAAGTCAAAGCAAATATAAAATGAGGCAGAGTCTGACCTGAGGATCCTTTTGTTTCATGGCTCCTGTGTGAAATGCATGGCATTTTAATAGAATTTGATTGTCCTACAGGAGTGTTGATATTTTTCCCCACAAAATAAAAAGAGTAGACTAGAGCTTCCCTGGTGGCGCAGTGGTTGAGAGTCTGCCTGCCGATGCAGGGGACGCGGGTTTGTGTCCCGGTCCGGGAGGATCCCACATGCTGCGGAGCAGCTGGGCCCGTGAGCCATGGCCGCTGAGCCTACGCGTCTGAAGCCTGTGCTCCTCAACGGGAGAGGCCCGCATAATGCAAAAAAAAAAAAAGAGACTACTTGATTAAAAAGATCAAATTTTCCCCCAGAAGCAAGGTTCTCATAACAAGATTATCCTAGAAATCCTTCATCTCTAGATCACAGATTCACAGGGGTGCTTGAGGGGACCCTGGCCGTGTGTGATTAAAGGTTACAGTGAGAGATACCAAGAGCAGCTGCCCAGTGGGTTCCATAGGAGACATCAGTGCCCAGAACCTTGGGCGGGACCTTGAGAGGGAAAAGATATGGAGAGACACAAGAAAGACACAAGAGTACCCAGGCCATGGGAAGGAGGAGGGGTGATAGATTCCGAAGTCTTCAGATGGGAAAAATCAGTAGAACATCACCACCTGTGTCCAGCCATGGCCATCTCTACCTCTGTGCTCCTTCCATGTGGGGATGAGGGAGGATGAGGTGCAGTGGCTGCAGTGAGAATAACAGGGACATCCACCTTATTGTCTGCAGAGAGGAGCTGCCTTCCTATTCTGTTGTCTTCTCCATCAGCTGGAACATACCTGGCACTTTGCATCATGGCAGTTGGTGAGAGGCAGAGAAGAGGAGTCAGGTCTGACCTGGGTCAGCAGGAATGGACTACAGGGTCCGGCCAGAGACAGGAGGCTCTGAGACCTCTTCTCCCTCATGCTGGGACAGGGACCAGTTTTTACTTTTCATCAGCTTCTAGAGGTTGCATGACTACTACTCCTTTTCTAGACAATATTAACCAAGGATTTTTCGGCCCAGAAAAGCATTTAAACTGAAGAGAGCTCACAGCATGTGGCCAGGCAGCTGTAGAACACTCCAGGTGCAGTGGAGGTGGGGAGGGGCACAGGCAGTAGCACCGGGCAAGCTCAGCAAAGACATGAGGGATGTTCCCAGAGTCGAGGTGGTCCTTGCTACACTTCTCTATGACTGAGAGGCATCAATTTGAGAGTTTCTTAGAAATCGTCTTGGAATTCTCAGGCCCAAACTCTGTGTCCTCCCACTTGTGGGGACAGGAACTTTGGACGTAGGTGACCACTGCAAGGGCACTGCCTGTATCTTCCTCATCAATTCTCACTCCAGTGCTCAGCCCTAGACAACCTGTGTTAGGTCCCATAAATGTCTAATGTACATCCCCCCCACCCCGGACTGGGATCCAGTTCAGGGGTGGAGAGGGTCCCTCCTCAGCTTGTCCAGGCCTGCTGGGTCCACACCAAGCCAGGGGCCTGCCCAGGTTCTAATCCAGATCAGGAATGAGACAGGTGGGCTCCTGAAGCATCCCTCCCTCACCCCTGACCCCACTGTTCTGATTACATCTAGCACAGGTGCGCCCGGCCTTGCTTTTCATCTCTGCTGACAGGTGGGCCCCCTGCTGGGAATCCTCTAGGACCTGGGTGTTGACCTTACTGTCTGTGTCCCCAGGGCCTCACTTAGTGCCTGGCACGTGTACGTGAGGCCAGGAAGAACCTACAAATGCATGGTCAGATCAGGCCATCTAACTACCCCAAAGCAAGGAGCAACAAGGGGAGGGGAGCTTATGTCTTCCTCATCTTCTGATCTCTAGTATTGCACTGTCCCATGGTGGCCACGGTCAGAGGTGTCTGCTCATATTTAAATAATGAAAGCAAATCAAATGAAACATTCAGTCCCCCATCACACTAGCCCCGTTTCAAGGGCCCAATCAATAGAGAACATTTCCATCCCCACAGAACATTCTCTTGGGCAGCTGCCCACCACTGGATCTCTTGCTTGAAGTCATTTAACCCAAAGCATGTGCATCACAGTTGGATTTGCGGACTAATAAGACTGGAGGCTAGAGCTAGAAGGATCTGGTGGAAACGGGGAAGTGACGAGTTGAAGGGTGATCCTCTCTCTCGGTGAAGGTTTGCAACTGTGATCAATGTCTTGCTCTGGCTCCAGGGAGCCCAGGGAAGGCTGAGAACCCAGAGGAAGGAGCCAGATGACGCTGAGTGAGCCAGCATGGCCTCCACTGGAGGGGGAGGCACGGGTGAGCCACTTTCTCTAATAACTTTATTGCTCATGTTTGTGTCTCTAAAGAATGGCTTGTGGAGAGCATACACGACTCAAGCGAGGACGAAGACTCTCCAGGTAGGGACCAACGCTCAGGTAGGATCCAATGGGCGAGGGCCCCCAGCAGCAATCAGGTTACACATGCCCCTGTGGAGACTGAGGAAGAGGGATATGAAATAAGAAAGAAGAAGGAAATATGTGTGAGGGCTTGTTTCGCTCTTTGCATGTATTAATGACATAAGAGTGGGAGATACTAAGCCTATGGCATTCAAATGTCTTTTGCTATTTAAGATTATCTTTCTCATAAGAATTGGTCTTTTCTGCCTTTGCCAAAGTAAAGCCTTTGCTTGCATTTGGTTGGCATCTCTTGGGAATAAAGCACAAGCGTTATTGGGTTGGGGTTTGGGGGTTGAGCTGGGATGAGGCCATCTGGTGGGACACGACTCCCTCACGAACACTTGAACCTGAAGACACAGTTCTTCGTGTGTGATCCCGGTACTGGGCGAGAAGCAGACGCTCTCCCTCTGCACAGTCAGGTCTTGTGGCGGCACCTTCATGTCCTGTCCTCAGGTTTACTCTTGGTTTAAGGGTGCTCCCAGGGGTGGGGAGGTTAGACATGACGTCCTCCCAGCTTCCTGCACGGGTTCCTGGGTCCTCCTGGAGAGGTGAGGGGGTAACATACCCTGGAGCACACTTCTCGCTTCCACTGCTCACCCACAACCCAAATCCTGGGACCAGGAATGAGGCCCATGTTCAGCTGCCCCTCGAGCCCCTCCATGGCTGGCAGGAATTCTCAAGGATGCTGTGAAGGGTTGTTGGGCTGGCCCCACACACTTGTCCTCATAGCCCTGCTGACCTTGTCCTCTGGGACTGACCTGCCCCAGGGCAGAGCGTCTGGGAGGCAGGGCCAGGGGGTCGCTTCTCCTCTCAGAACCCACTGCTGCAGCCAGGCAGCGCTGCCCCTGCTCCCCCATACCCCAGCCATGCCCACCCTGTGCCCTTCCCCCAGGCCGGCCCAGGTCCCCTCCTCCCCAGTCCTTCCAGGACTCCGGGAAAATCTAGCAGGTACTGTTTACTCATGTTGGCATATATCCTCCTGCTGGAGAACCCTTATTGCATCACTTGCAGAACAAGAGAATTTGGACAAGTTACTTTACCTCTAAGCTTGTGTTCATCTTCAGAACATGTATGGGGTTGCTATAAGGTTTAAATGTCTCCCAAGAACCTAAGGTCACCCCAGGACAGGAAGGTCACTCACTATGTGGAACTGGTTGTCAGTCTCTCCCACAGAGCCCAGCACAACCACGGGATCATGGTAGGGGTCCCCAGGGTAGGATAGGGTGGTGGAATACCCATGATTATTCCTTCCACGTTCTCATGTTGGAGAACAGTGATGGATGGAGGTTGACGAAGAGACAGGAAATGGGCTTTTACTCAAGAGAGAAAACAGGCAGGGGAGTTAAGTCATGAAGGGAGGGGGAGAGACGGAAAGCAATTTATGCAGTGACATGGGGACAGTGACTGCCTTTTTGGAGAAACAGGATGACACAGGCATTCATCCCTGGCCACAGTTATAGAGTTTGAGGGCTGGGAAACGATGTTGGAGATCAGAGACCCACCCCCTCATTGCCGAAGTGACACGATGGAGGACCTAGGCGAGAACGTAGAGATGGGGACAGAAAAGGTCCAAACGTCAGGCTTTATCCCACCAGGCACAGCAGGACCCTGAGTCCTCACCTAGACCCTGACCCTCCCCACCATCCCCTTCCCTTTTCCAAGATCACCCCACCGCCATTCCGGCAATTCTCCATGCGGAGCATTACTTGGTGGATTTTGAAGACTCCTAAAGAGAGAGCAACAATCTGCATGTGATTTATTCCTTTTTCTGCCTCTTTAAATTCTCTTTCTCTTATTCATGAGCTCCTCTTTGTAGCTCTTCCCCATCCGCTCCTTCCCCCTTTTTATGATTCTCATCCAGAAGGACCTGGTCTCGTCCAGGCACTTGAGGTCCTGGGATAGGCTATAAAATCTACACGATCTCCCTGCAGCCTTCCTCCCCCACTTTCTTAGCATTGCGCTGGCTCCTGACACCCCCAGCTCCACCCATCTGCATCACTGAATCCTGTTAAGTAACAATGAGTACCCTCCCAACCTCCTCCCCCAACCCCAACCCATCCCACCCCCTCACCAGGTAGGAGGCGGGGCTGAGGGTCAGGAGGGATGGGTCCACCCTCCTGGAGGGGCCCCTAGGAAGTCTGGCTCTGCCCTGGACCCCCCATCACCCCCATCACCTCCACAGCAGAGGGAGATCAGCTCGGTGCTCTGTGACCACCTAGAGGGGTGGGATAGGGACGGTGGGAGGGAGACGCAAGAGGGAGGGGATATGGGGATGTCGGTATACGTATAGCTGATTCACTTTGTTATACAGCAGAAACTAACACACCACTGTAAAGTAAAAAGGCTTAGCCAAAAGGCTGAGATGAAATAGACAAAATGAACTTTAAGCTAAAATTACTGTCAAGTATAAATTTTACTAATATAGTAATTCCAAAGGACCAAGGAGCAGGTCAGTGGCTTTATTGAGAACCCAGGATTTCCCAGTGTCCACCATGCCCAGTCACTTTTAAATCATCACCACAGCCCTATAATTCAGAGATTTAGGTGAAGTGACTTACCCAGGGTCACACAGCTAAGTGAGAGTCTTCTGGGACCTACAGTAACTTTTGCAAAGGCATCTCTTGCTATACTTAATCACTGCCACCATCTGACACTCACATTCTTTCTTTTAATACTATTCTGTTTCCTTGGGTCAAAGAATCTGACCCCTGAATTAAGGTTAAATAGGAATTAGTGGCAGATCAAAAGCTAAAAGCGCTTCAAGATATTCTTTTAATTCCCCCAAGTAATGCCTTTAGTCACAAAAATATAGAACAAAATAGAAAATTACAAATCAAGTGAACTTAGTGTTCACAGGCAAGCACTAACACATTTTAATGTACCATGATCATATTAAAATAGAAATAACTATGAAACATTTTCTGCGGAGAAGCAGCCCCTGCGGCAGGCAGAGGGAAGGGACAGGAAGGCTTCGTGGCGCACAGGCCCCCGATGACCTAGGTCTCACCCCGCAGCGCACTGCTGATGCGCCGGAGCGCTGCTTCCTTCTCCGCGTCTAGGTCTTCGGCGGTGACCCGGAAACCCAGCTGAGGGGGTGAGGGCAGCCTCAGAGGCTCCCCTCACCTGTGCGGCAGCAGAGGAAACCTGCGTTTTTGGGGCCTGGGACTGTCAGATGTGGGGGAGCAGTTCCTCCAGGCCGGTTTCTGCCCTCTTGTTGCCTCTGCATCCTTGTCAGGCTGGCTTTTCCTCTGGGAAACCAGCGGAGCTGCAGAGGGCGACGGAGGGCCCTCCTCGCTCCCTTTCTTTGAGGACTTCTGGGGCAGCCCTTGCGGTATGGCGGGACCCCTCCTATTGTTCTTGGGCGGGAAACCTCGGGTGGAGCTATACGAGCTCGTGATGGCGTTTCTTTTAGGGCAGGAGCTCATACAGGAGGTGTGGCATGTCCTGTTGGAACTGTCTTCTGGCCTCTTGGCGTGGAGGTTTCTCTGCAGAGGTCCAGGCCTGGGCACAAATAAAGTGACCCCCAGGAGCCTAAATGCAGATCGTGTGCCCCCGGTGCCATCAGGGCCGCTTCTCTGGTCGTTGTTTCCCCCTAGGACTGTGGGGACGTCCTCCTGCTTGGCCATCCCTTTCCCGCTCTCTCCCAGGGCCCTCAACGCCGTCTGCTCTGTGCTGCAGTTTGGGACACAGCTGGGTGTCGTGGGCGGCACTGGCTGCCCCCGCGCCACACTGACAGTGTCTGTGTCCACTGCGGACACTGAGCTACGGAACATCATGGAGGTGAGAGCACCCATCACCGCCTTCTTCCGACGGCCTCGGCTGCAGATGGTCCTTATGGACCCCCAGAAAGGAGTGCAGGGCCTGCGGGATGGTAGAATGCGGTCTCAGAGACTCTGTGGCAAAGCCCAGATGCAGAGTCACTGGACACTTGTGGGCTGGCATGCGAGTGGATAGCTGGCCGTAGACAGCTGGGTGACCCGGGCCGGCCACGGGAAGTCTGTGGGCGCGGGGAGCGGGCTGGGGGCAGCCGAGCCCTCCTGGCAGGTGCTGGTCCCCCAGTGCCCGGGGCGGGGGTGAGGGGCAGGGCCTACCTAAGTAACTGCCCGTAGGGGACTTGGGTGAGATCGGTCCTTGGATAGAGGCTGGGCACCGAGCACTCTCCTTCAGCTGCCAAGTCGGCCAAAAGCAGAGTGCGCACTGTTTGGCCTGTTGCTGGTATTTATAGCCCTGCAACCTGTGAGCGAACAATGGGCTTGCGTCTGCGGGACGCAATAAAGAGGTTAGCGAGGGGTGGCGCATGCGCAGAGTACACGTCACGCCCTGGGGCGCACAGGTGAGGATACGCGCCTGGACCGTCTAGCGCTCCTGAATCTCCTGCGGTCTGAGGGTTGGAGGTGTTTGCCTTGAGGGTGATGAGTTTCCTGGCAGGACAGCTGGCCCTTCTCCCCTGGCCTGGCCCCAGTGCTGTCGGGGGAACTAACCGTACTGGACGGGGTCCCTGCCCAGCAAAGCGGAGCAAGGTTGCTGGCTGTGCAGCTCCCACAAGAGGCGGCAGCTTTGGCAGCAGCGCCTCTGCGTCCTCCTGCCCTTTCCCCTGGCGGCACTGGAGGGGAGAGCCGCTAAGAACGGAAGTGCCCGCACCACCCAGATCCTGCTGGGGTGACACCTGAAGTGGTGGCCAGGGCTGGCTGAGAGGGCCATACTTACCATAGGACCCAAAAGCCCACTCCTAGGCAATTAACCAAGAGAAAATCTTTTCACAAAACAGGTATGTGAATGTGTTAGCTATCTTGTCCACAATTCCTAAATGTAGGACTATTGAGGTGATCCAGTTTTCTTGAGTTTGTCATTTTTTAATTGTTCTTGGAATAACACTATGTATACATACTGTTTCACAGTCTAGAGTTCATATTTTACCAATTCAATAAAATCCAGAAGCCTTACATCCATATAGATTCTTTTACCTTCCACTCTTTGTTATAGCTGTCATATGGGTCACCTTTCTATGACTTGAACGCCACCCTCTGAGACTGTGGTATCCTTCTTTCATACATACACAGGGAATTCCCTGGCGGTCCAGTGGTTAGGACTCAGCACTTTCACTGCTGGGGCCCCGGGTTCAGTCCCTGGTAGGGGAACTAAGATCCCGCAACCCACGCAGGCGCGGCCAAAAAAAAAAAGAAAAAAAAAAGTCATACATATATAAAATAATGTGAGAGGATCATTTTCCCAGATACATGGCATTGTTGTTGCCCTTCCTTTGTTCCTGAAGTTACAAGCTTACTTCTTTCTTGTGTCATTTCACTTCAGCCTGAAGAAGTTCCTTTCATGTAATATTTTTAGAGCAAATTGTCTGGTGATGAATTCTCTTAGTTTTCTCTCATCTCCATCAGCCTTCGTCTTGGCTTTTGTTTGGCTTTCAGTCTTTAAGGATATCCCTGCTTTAAGGATATAATATCCTGGTTTGGTCTTTTCCTTTAATACTTTAAAGATGTTATTCCATTCTTTTCTGGTCTCTATGTTTTCTGATGAGAAACCACAGTCCTTCAAGTTGACATTATGTGTATATAACAGGGCGTTTCTCTTGACTGCTTTCAAAGTTATTCTTCACCTTGCCTTTTTTTTATCAGATTGTGTGTCAGGGTGAGGCTTTCTGAGCTTAGATCTGTGTCTCTAAATCACTGATGTTTTCAACTATTCTTTTCCTCCTATATTTTCTTCTACACCTTTCCTTCAGACCCTCCAATGGCACAAAAGTTAGAACTTGCAATATTTTTTCACATGTCTCTGAGATTAATTTTTGTTTTGTCATTTTTCTTGTTTGTTTTTCAGATTGTGCCATTTCTATTGATCCATAAGTTTTCTGAATCTTTCCTCTGTTTTCTCTGTTCTGTTATTCAGCCCATCCAGTGAATGCTTGCTTTTGGATATTGCATGTTAAGTTCTAAACTTTCCATTTGCTTCTTTTTCATAGTTTTTACTTCTCTGTGAAGAACTTCTTTCCATTAATTTCAAGAAGATTTACCTTTACCTCATTGAGCATGGCTGTAATGGATGCTTTGTCTGGTAATTCCTCCATGTGGGTTACTTCAGGGCTTGGTCTGTTGATTGCCTTTTTCTCTTGAGAGTCGGTCACATTTTCCTAGTTCTTTGTATGCTCTGTTGTGTGATTTTGGGTGGTATCCTGGAAAGTTTGCTTATTATGTTTCGAGACTCTGGTTCCTATTAAAATCCTCTGGAGATTGCCACTTTTTCTTGTTCTGTTGTTTTTGTTAAGCAATTCATGAACCTATGGTCAAACAGGTATTGTGCCTTGTCTTCTGAGTTGTTCCAATCTTGGTGCAGTTTTCAGGACTCTGCTGTGCTGTTTGTGTCCACATGGTGCACGTACCACTCGGGGGTTAATCTGGGAATTGAGTGGCAGTTTATACTGTAGTTCACTTCTGCAAGCCTCTACTCTGCCTCGTTGGGTCTGTCTGTGCATGAGGCTCAGGGGGATCCCAGGACTTACGTTGGCTCATACACAGACCTAAATAGTCTCCTCCTCTAGCTCTCTCCTCTTTGGGCTTCTACCCACATTCTCAGGCTTCAGGGGCCCCTCGTACATGTTCCTCAAAGTGTTTCAGCCTCCATGCTGTCATGGAGTTCCCTATGGCCAGGTTGACCTTTCAGGTGAAATAGCAAGAGAAAAGAAAGGAAAATAACGGGCCTTTCCCTGCACTCTTCAGACAATAGGAGCCTGTTAACCTGTTCCTTTGTCCAGAGACACAGGCCATTTCTCAGTGAAGGCCTCTGCCATCACTGAGGTTGCAGGGGAGATGTGGTAACTGGGGAGAAAAAGACCCCCTCACTCCTCAACATGCAAGACCCCCACTTTCTCACTTATCTGGCTAGAAATAAAAGGTTGATCCCATGGTTTTAACTTTCAGCTGCCGCTGGACTTTGTGTGCCTTGTGTAAGCTGGGAGACAGAGGCAGGAAAAAAACCACCATAATCACCCTGTTACGGGCTGTTATTCAACTTTGGACTTCCAGGCCCCATCTGCCTGTTAGTGTTCACTTCTTAGAGTTTCAAGTGCATGCTTTTTGTCCTCTATCTTGCTCCATGCGGCTCTTGAGCCCTTGTAATATGACCACATTTCTCGTGACACATGTAAAAATTCTAACATTTTGCAGATACTGAATTAAAAATCTATTATTTACATTGACCTCACCATTTTCATTTTCCTGGTGTGTTCATTAGAAAATTCAAAATTACATATGTGCCTGGCATTATGTATTTTTTGGTGAGCAGTGATCCAGAGGATGGAAATGTATGCCTCCTACGACTCCTTAAACTTAACCCCACTCTGGGGCAATGTCCCAGCCAGGCAGAAACTGCAGGTGGAGCTGGAGACCTTGAAAAGTTCGGCTATACTTCCAGCTGAGCCCAAAGCCCAAGGATGATTCTGGACTTTCAGTCTGACTCGTGCACTTCAGATCTTTCTGGGTTTGGACCTGGTATATATGTCCCTCCCAGCCCGCCCTGGCTGCCCCTTCAGTTGTCACCTCAGCAGGATCTGGGTGGCTTGGGCACTTCTGGGTTTTTTGTTTTTGCTTTGTTTGGCACTTCTGTTCTTAGCAGCTCTCGCCTCCAATGTTACCAGGCGGGAGGGCAGGCGGACGCACAGGCGCTGATGCCAAAGCTGCCACCTCGGGCGGCGGCTGCTGAGCCAGGTACCCTGCTCTCCAGCTTTCCCGCTCTGGTGGCCGGGGACCCATCCTGTACAGTTAGAGCCGGCCGGGGGAGAAGGGGCAGCTGCCCTGGCAAGAAGCTCATCACCCTCAAGGCAAACACCTCCAACCCTCAGACCCCGGGAGATTCAGAAGCGCTAGACGGTCCAGGTGCGCATCCTCACCTGTGCGCCCCAAGGCCTGACGTGTACTCTGCGCATGCGCCACCCCTCGCTAACCTCTTTATTGCGTCCCGCAGACGCAAGCCCATTGTTCGCTCACAGGTTGCAGGGCTATAAATACCAGCAACAGGCCAAACAGTGCGCACTCTGCTTTTGGCCGACTTGGCAGCTGAAGGAGAGTGCTCGGCGCCCAGCCTCTATCCAAGGACCGATCTCACCCAAGTCCCCTACGGGCAGTTACTTAGGTAGGCCCTGCCCCTCACCCCCGCCCCGGGCACTGGGGGACCAGCACCTGCCAGGAGGGCTCGGCTGCCCCCAGCCCGCTCCCCGCGCCCACAGACTTCCCGTGGCCGGCCCGGGTCACCCAGCTGTCTATGGCCAGCTATCCACTCGCAGGCCAGCCCACAAGTGTCCAGTGACTCTGCATCTGGCTTTGCCACAGAGTCTCTGAGACCCCATTCTACCATCCCCAAGGGCCTGCGCTCCTTTCTGGGGGTCCATAAGGACCATCTGCAGCCGAGGCCGTCGGAAGAAGGCGGTGATGGGTGCTCTCACCTCCATGATGTTCCGTAGCTCAGTGTCCGCAGTGGACACAGACACTGTCAGTGTGGCGCGGGGGCAGCCAGTGCCGCCCACGACACCCAGCTGTGTCCCAAACTGCAGCACAGAGCAGACGGCGTTGAGGGCCCTGGGAGAGAGCGGGAAAGGGATGGCCAAGCAGGAGGACGTCCCCACAGTCCTAGGGGGGAACAACGACCAGAGAAGCGGCCCTGATGGCACCGGGGGCACACGATCTGCATTTAGGCTCCTGGGGGTCACTTTATTTGTGCCCAGGCCTGGACCTCTGCAGAGAAACCTCCACGCCAAGAGGCCAGAAGACAGTTCCAACAGGACATGCCACACCTCCTGTATGAGCTCCTGCCCTAAAAGAAACGCCATCACGAGCTCGTATAGCTCCACCCGAGGTTTCCCGCCCAAGAACAGTAGGAGGGGTCCCGCCATACCGCAAGGGCTGCCCCAGAAGTCCTCAAAGAAAGGGAGCGAGGAGGGCCCTCCGTCGCCCTCTGCAGCTCCGCTGGTTTCCCAGAGGAAAAGCCAGCCTGACAAGGATGCAGAGGCAACAAGAGGGCAGAAACCGGCCTGGAGGAACTGCTCCCCCACATCTGACAGTCCCAGGCCCCAAAAACGCAGGTTTCCTCTGCTGCCGCACAGGTGAGGGGAGCCTCTGAGGCTGCCCTCACCCCCTCAGCTGGGTTTCCGGGTCACCGCCGAAGACCTAGACGCGGAGAAGGAAGCAGCGCTCCGGCGCATCCTCGGAAGCCTGGCTCCTAACTGGCCCGCTCCTGCCGCTGCTGCGGCTTCCCTTCCCTGCTCCATCTCTGGGGGGCCTGATTGGCAGCAGCGAGGAACCCTGTATTTGACACGGCAGGCTCCAGCCTTCGCCTGTGCTCTAGCACCCCCAGCTAAGCGCAGCCGTGCAGAAGCATCTTCTGGGGGTGCTTCCTCCACAAATTCCACCGTGGGCGCCCATGCCAGCACCCAGCTGGTTGCAGAGCGGCTGCCCAAGATCTGAGCTGCATCTTTTCAGCTCTCAGAATTACGGCAGGAACCAGGGCCCCCCTCCCCTAGCACCACGCACAGCAATGGGGGAAGCGTGGGCCTGAACTCCGGGGCCCTCTCCTCACCAGAGCTACCCCCATGGTGACCACGGGACCCAGCAATAAGAATAAGCTTCGGTTTGAAGACAATACTGCCCCCATCTTAAGTCACATCCCTGGGGGCACACCCAGGCAGGGCCCCCCTACTTCCAGCGGAGGGCCCAGCCCATGCCCAGCCAAGGCTGCCTTTAGGGGCGTGTTGGTTCCGGCCTCTACTCCTAGCAGCCTCACCTCCGCAGTGGGCACAGCAAGGTGCCGCCTTGCTGTTAGGGCAAGGCCCTTGGCTGGACATAAAACCACTGGGCCATCGACCAAGTCATTCTCCTCCAGGCCGAGATTCATTATTGCCTTGGGGTATAAGAGGAGAAAGTTGGCCTGAGCCAAGAAGTTCGGGGAGGGTCCTCCCAGGCTGGGCCTCGTGTGGACCCTGTTTCGATGTGAAACGGACGTCTTAGCCCTAACCTCTGTAATCCTGGAGCAAACTGGGAACCCAGAGATACAGCATTCCGTTCCCACCCCCGGCCTGCAGTCTTCCCCCCAAAGGTGGATGGTCCCAGCGGTCAGAGTCCTCAGGACAGTAAACAAGAGGCCCTAGCCTCGTCCCCTTCAGTCCTGGAACAAGGGGATACCCTTGTGTTGTCTTCATAACTTATAATAAAGCTTAGTTCTTGTTCTTTTGCATAATCCTCACGTGTCTGTGATCTGTAGATCAAGTGTGGAAAAGCACTGGCTTGTGTGAGTGGTGACATGGAAAGCCAGACCTGTTTACAGTTTCCTGTGACCCTGCTCATGGGTTGTGAAGAGTAGCACAACATGATGGCTATATTAAAAGTGTGTTTTGAGTTTAAACGATGCAGCCCGGAATAAAATTGACCCAGGGGGAGGGGTAAACAGGGAAGATCATCCTTGTCTGTTGTAATTGCTGCTTCTCACCCACCTCTCTGGCCTGGAAGGGGCTGGATCATCCCAAGCACACCCCAGCTGCCCATACTCTACACGTTTAGTCTTTTCTAATGTAGCAGTTTCTTTGACTCTTTTTGTTTTGCTTTAATAAGTCTTAGGCAAATCATCTACATACACATCTCACTCAGAGAATATATGTCCATACAACCTAAAGCAATCTACAGATCCAGTGCAATCCCTATCAGAATTCCAATGACATTTTTTACATAAATAGAAAAAAGAATCCTAAAATTCGTATGGAACTGCAATAGACTTCAAAAGCCACGGCAATCCTGAGAAAGAAGAATAAAGCTGGAGGCAACACTTTTCCTGATTTCAAATCATACTACAAAGCTATAGTAATCAAAATAGTATGGTACTGGCGTGAAAACAGACACATACACCAATGCAACAGAATCAAGAGCCAAGAAATAAATTCACACACATACAGGTAACTAATAGACAGGGATCCAAGAATACTCAACAGAGAAAAGGTAGTCTCTTCAGTAAATGGTGTTGGGAAAACTGGATACCCACATGCAAAACAAAGAAACTGGACCCGTATCTTACACCATTTGTAAAAATTAACTTGAAATGGATTAAAGACTTAAATGTAAGACCTGAAACTGTAAAACTCCTAGAAGAGAACATAAAGAGAAAGCTCCTTAACGTTGGTCTTGGTGATGATTTTTTGGGTATGACAACAAAACCACAAGCAACAAAAATAAAAAGCAACCAGTGGGACTACATCAAACTAAAAAGCTCCTGGAGAGCAAAAGAAACAATCAACAAAATGAAAAGGCAACCTAGGAATGGGAAAAAATATTTGCAAACCACATGTATGATAAGAGGTTAATATCCAAAATCTATAAGGAATTCACACAACTCCATAGCAAAAAAAACCCCCAAATAATCTGATTCTAAAATAGGCAAGGCATGGGACTTCCCTGGTGGTCCAGTGGTTAAGACTCCATGCTTCTAATGCAGGGGGCACGGGTTTGATCAGGGTCAGGGAACTAAGGTCCCGCATGCCATGCAGTGTGGATAAAGAAATAAAATAAAATAGGCATAGCAAGACTAGGAAACAGCTAAGTATCCATCAACAGGTGAATGGATAAAGAAAATTTGAGAGAGATATATATAATGGAATTTTATTCAGCCACATAAAAAGAAGGAAATCTTCCATTTGTGACAACACAGATAGACCTTGAGGGCATTATGCTAAGTGCATTAAGTCAGACAGTGAAACAAAAATACTTATGAGATCACTTATATGTGGAATCTTTAAAAAAAAAAGAAAAAAAACTCACAGATACATAGAACAGATTGGTGGTTGCCAGAGGTGGGAGGTGGGTGAAATAGCTGAAAGTGGTCAAAAGGTACAAACTTCAAGTTATAAGATAAATAAGTCCTGGAGATGTAATGTGTTGTGAAGTGACTATAGCTAACAATATTATTGTATATTTGAAAGTTACTAAGAGAGTAGATCTTAAAAGCTGTCGTCACAAGAAAAAAATAATTTGTAACTACGGGTGGTGATGTATGAAAAGCCATGGAAGAAGCTTAAATGCATATTGCTAGTTGAAAGAAACCAGTCTGAAAAGACTACACACTGGATGATTCCAACCATATGACATTCTGGGAAATGCAAAACTATGAAAACAAGAGGACATGTGGCCCCACTGGACATCACTGTCTCTCCTTTCAGGAGCCTCCAGATGCTGGAGACCTTCCCTCCTGAGATCCAGATCTTCATGAAGGACTCCAGCAGCCAGAGCAAGCCTCATGCAATTGACCCTGATGACTCCATCCATGACTTGAAAGAGAAGATTGAAGAGGCTGGAGGACCTTACATGGAGGATCAGATACTCAGGTTCCGGGGCCAGAAACTGTGGAATCAATAGCTTCTCAGACCTGCACATCAAGGATTGTGACACCATCATGCTCGTTAAGAGAGGCCCCACATCCCCATAAGTGTCCAAGATCAGGCTGTTCATTTTGTAGACTTCTATGGTCCTCTCCTCCTAGCTCACCCCTTTCTACCCAGACCACTGTGCTCTTTCTGAAGCATAAATAGAAACAGAATCCTCTCCTGCTTAAAATCCTCCAATGGCTCCTATTACCTACAGAATCAAGTTCAAGTTTCTTTGCTTGGCATTCAGGGTTCTTGACCATTTAGCTCTTGCTGACCTCTCAGTCTCTCCTCCTCACTCTCAAAACACACCAGACGTGGCCAAACACTTGCAATTCCAGAACGCTGAATGCTGGCTCACAACTCTATGACTTTGAGTCAACTGTCCTTCTCCCCCATTTTGTCATCTTTCAAAGCTCAAACCTCTAAGTTATTGATTCTCAAAAGTATGGACCCGGGCCTCCCTGGTGGCGCAAGTGGTTGAGAGTCCGCCTGCCGATGCAGGGGATACGGGTTCGTGCCCCGGTCTGGGAGGATCCCATATGCCGCGGAGCGGCTGGGCCCGTGAGCCATGGCCGCTGAGCCTGCGCGTCCGGAGCCTGCGCGTCCGGAGCCTGTGCTCCGCAACGGGGGAGGCCACAACAGTGAGAGGCCCGCATACCGCAAAAAAAAAAAAAAAAAAAAAGTATGGACCCCAGACCAGCAGAATCAGCATCATCTGGGAACCTCTTCAAAAAAAAATTCTCAGCAACTACACCAGAATTACCTGAGTTAGGTTCTCTGGTAGTGGAACTCAGCAATCTGTGTCTTAACAAGCCTTCCAAGTAATTCTGAGCAAATATGGAAGTTCCAGGGAGTTAACACCCCAGGGGGTAAGCCTGGGCCCATTGAAAGACAGGAACCAGCGAGTGCATACTCCCCTCCTCCACCTCTCAGGTGGATAATTTTGAGGCACGTTCCTCAAAAATTTTTGAGGCATTTGCTCCTTACCCATTGCTCCTTAGACAGTCCCCAGTGGGATCAAAGCTCAGCTGCCCACAGTAGTGATCAATTTCATGATATTTCTTGGACTGGTTTTTCCTCCTTCTCAATCCCCCACACCTGTCCCTTGGGATCATTTCCCAAAATGAGTCTCATGCAAATCCTTGTCTCAGGCTCTGCATTTAGAGGAACACAACCTAAGAGAAAACCCATCTTTATGTACCTTCCTCCTTCCTAAAACCTAGCCCACACCCTTCCTAACCACTAGCTCTTCCCCCACCCCCATAGAAATGTGCCCAACTGGTTAGCATTTCTACAAACCATAAAGCCAATACACAATTGACTGCATGTTCCCTTTTTAAATCTTTTTTTGTTCTTTCTTTGGCCACGCTGTGAGGCTTGCAGGATCCTAAATACCAGACCAGGGATTGAACCCCAGTCCCCAGCAGTGAAAGCCCAGAGCCCCAACCACTGGACCACCAAGGAATTCCCCCTTTTTAAATCTTGAAAGCTGCTGAACTCCCAGATATTTCATGAAAATGAATAATGAAAATGAATCAAAACTAATATGTAAGGTCTATTGAGGAAAGTGGTGGCTACCAGTGGGGAGAAGGAAGGGGGGAGGGCCAAAATAGGAGGAGGGGATTAAGAGGTACAAACTACTGTGTATAAAATAGATAAGCTATAAGGATATACTATACAGCACAGGGAATAGAGCCAATATTTTATAATAACTATTTTTTTCAAAGATTTATTTACTATTTATTTATTTATTTTACTTATTTTTGGCTGTGTTGGGTCTTAGTTGCAAGATGCAGAATCTTCATTGAAGCATGAGGGATCTTTCATTGCAGCGCATGGGCTCTTCATTGTGGTGTGTGTGCTTTTCTCTAGTTGTGGCCTGCAGGCTCCAGGGCTCATGGGCTCAGTAGCTGTGGCGCACGGGCTTAGTTATCCTGCGGCCTGTGGGATCTTAGTTCCCCGACCAGAGATCGAACCTGTGTCCCCTGAATTGGAAGCAGATTTTTTACCACTGGATCACCAGGGAAATCCCTATAATAACTTTAAATGGATTATAACATGTAAAAATATTGAATCACTATGTTGTACACCTGAAACCGATATAGTGCTGTAAATCAATTATACTTGAAAAAAAATGTTTTCAACTAAGATGTAAGGTCTGAATGTTTATTGTTTCAATAACTTGTATATTGCCTTGAAGCTCATTATCTGTCATTATAAACATAGGGCAAATGTTTGGAATCGCACTTTATAGTCGACTTTGGTTTGTGAAATTGCCACTGCTCTTTAAACAGTTATAATATAGGACTGTTTAAGGACCAGGCACTACCAAACTCTGAAAATATGGAGTCTTTTAGAATTTATGTAATTAAAAATGTGATTCTTTCCATTTGGGGTTAGCCAGTTGGAAAGTTTAAATTAAAACGTGTCATGGGGGCCTCCCTGGTGGCGCAGTGGTTGAGAGTCCGCCTGCCGATGCAGGGGATACGGGTTCGTGCCCCGGTCTGGGAGGATCCCATATGCCGCGGAGCGGCTGGGCCCGTGAGCCATGGCCGCTGGGCCTGCGCATCCGGAGCCTGTGCTCCGCAACGGGAGAGGCCACAACAGTGAGAGGCCCACATACCGCAAAAAGAAAAAAAAAAAAAAAACGTGTCATGATTGAGGGTTTTTTTTCCCCCAAATGGTATTTAAGACAACAAACACCCTCCACCCCACCACTTCCTCCATCTAACAGCTGGTCTTTCTCCGCCCTTTCACGACAAAGTTCTTGAAAGTGTTATCTACACTCCTGGTCTCCACCCTCCTCACCCAACTTACTCTTCAACCCCGCCCCTAAGATCTGGCTTCTGCTCCCAGCTCTCCCTTACATTTCACCAACAATGATCACCAGTAGCCTCTTGGGTGCTTCTCAGACCTATATTCCTGAACTTATCAGAAGCATTAGACAATGTGGAAAACTTTTTTAAGCTCTCTAGCTTAATCAGCTACCCTTCTAGACCTCTCCGCTTTCCATTCTTCCTTGTATCTTCCTCCCTTTGTTAACTGTACCCTCCATCTGTTACCCAGGTACCCAAGCCACAGAGCTGATAGCCATCCTGTCTTTTCCCTCACCTCCTACTTGTAGTCACCAAGTCCTGTTCACCCTTTCTCCAAGGTAGACCTAGAATCCAATCCCTTCTCCAGTCCAGTCCAGGTCACCTTCCCTCTCACCTGGACCACTGTACAGTGTCCTGACACATCTCCCTATATCTATCCCTGCCCCCTGCAATCCATCCTCCCCACAGAAGCAGCCAGACCAATCTTTCCAGAATGGTAATTTCACCTCTGGTCGCTCCTCTGATTTGCCACTGCCCTCAGGACAAATTCAGCACAGATTCACCTGATATTTGACCCAGTGGATCACTTTCTCTTTCCTAGAACAATGTTTCCACTTGGCTATCAAAACGCACTCCTGATTTTTCTTCCACCTCCCTGGCTACTCCCACTCATTCTTGTTTGCTGGATGCTTGCCTCTCCCCAGTCACTTAATATTAAGTGTTTCAGGGCCCAGTCGTTGGTCCTTTTCTTGTCTTGCTCTATACTCACTCACTTGGTGATCTCATCCAGCCTTATGGCTTTAAATATGTCTATGCTGGTAATTTGTATCTCAACCCCAGATTTCCTCCCTGAAATCCACTCAAATATGCAACTCCCTACCCCACTTGGATCTCACTAGACACTCAAGTTCACTTCCAAAACCGAGCTCCCGATCTTCATGCCTACACTGTGCCCTTGCCCAGTCTTTCCCTTCTCAGCTAAGGACAATTCCATCCTTCCAGTTGCTAAGGCCAAAAGCCTTAGAGTGGTCCTTGACTCTAATCTTTCTCTCACATCACACTCTATCCATTAGCAAGACCTTTTTATACTCAAAATATAGCCAGTGAAATGATATGATGTCTGGGATTCACTTCCAAATAATACAGGAGGGGAGATGTGGATGGAGATATCATTGAAACAAGATTGTCTATAGGCTGGGACTCCCTGGCAGTCCAGTCATTACGACTCTGCGCTTCTACTGGAGGGGGCACAGGTTCGATCCCAAGTTGGGGAACTAAGATCTCGCATGCCGGGTGGCCAATAAAAATAAAAATGGGCAGAGGACCTGAAAAAACATTTTAAAAACTGTCTACAGGTTGATGATTGTTGAAGATGGGGGATGGTACATGGAGGTTCATTATATTTTCTACTTTTGTTCATGTTTGAAATTTTCCATAATAAGAAAATTGAATCATACGCTTCTCCCTACCTTCCACTGCTACCATTCTGACCCAAGGCGCCACATCTCTTGTCTGGACTGTTGCAGTAGCTTCTTAACTGAATTCCTGCTTCTGCTCTCACCTCTACTCCCCACTGCCTGCTTTTAATCTAATCTTCCCACCAACAGTTAGTGTGATACTGTTAAAATGAAAGTACAGCCATGTCCCTCTTCTGCTTGGAACTCCCCAGTGGCTCCCCATTTCAATCAGAGTAAAAGTCCAAGTCTTATTAGTCTTCAAAATCCTACACAATTTACCCCCCACCCTTGTACTCAAAACTCATCCCCTCCCACTCTCCCCCCTTGATCATTCCATTCCAGTCACACTGCTATTCCTCAATCCCACCAGGCACACTGCCGCCACAGGGCCTTTGCACTTGCTGTTCCTTCTCCCATTCTTTTTTTTTAAAAAATATTTATTTATTTTTTTTTTGGCTGAGCCGGATCTTAGTTGCGGCACATGGGATCTTTCGTTGCAGCGTGTGGACTTCTTAGTTGCCACATACAGACTCTTAGTTGAGGCATGCGTGTGGGATCTAGTTCCCCGACCAGGGATCGAACCTGGGCCCCCTGCATTGGGAGAGTGGAGTCTTACGCACTAGACCACCAGGGAAGTCCCACCTTCTCTCATTCTTCCCTCTGACATACATACAGCTTGCTCTTCACCTCCTTCATGTCTTTGCTCAAATGTCTCCTTTTCAGACCTTCCCTAACCACCTTCTTTGAGACTGAACCCCTAAACATTGCCACTTCTCACTCCCCACACGTAGTCGGTACCTTTTAACCTCTTTCCCTGCTTTATTTTCCTGATTAGCACTTATCACCATCTTAATTACTATAATGTTACTTATTTATCCTGTTTATTATCTGTCTCCACCATTAGAGTGTAAGCCCTCTGCAGTCCAAGAATTTTGCCTATTCACTGTTGTATCCCCAGGACACCTGCCTGGCACATAGCAGGCACTAAACAAATGTTTGTTGAATGAATGGCATTCCGAGTTTCAAACCCTGCCCACTTGTCCAGGCACAGCTCTCACCTCTCCCCTCCCTGCCCTCCATGCCAACGTGGATCTGACAGCCGAGTCCTGGCACATACCAGGATGATTCACACTTCTCAGCCTTATCCTGTCTTGTGCCCTCTGTCTCCTGGCTGCATTCCCAGTCTTTTAAGACTCATCTCAAGCAGGTGTCCACTGACACCACAGGTGACCCGGAAAAAACTCTTCTGCCTGAATTTCCACCAGGTTTCTGTGCCCTCTTTTCTCCTAGTACACAGGACACTGGACTTCCTGTGTCTCCTCTGTCTCCCTCACTGCTCTGGGAGCCCCTGGGGCAGCAACCACATCTTATGTTTTCTTCTTAGCACAATGTCTGGCACCCAGCCAGCACTCACTAGATGTACAGTGAGCGAATAATAATACTTGCATTTACTTAATGTTTTCTCTGCTAAATGTTCTCACGCTTAATCCACACAACCTATGGGGTAGGTATTATTCTTAAACCCATTTTAAGGATTATTTATGTCTGGCAAAGGGCAGACTGGAATTCCAGAGTTTGTTCTGCGGGACCCTAGAATCCCCACTGTTCAGCCCAACCTCCAGCGAGTCCCTGCTCTTACTGAGCCTGTTTCGGGTGACAAGGTTGTGGGGATGGGATTGGTGGATACCATCCAACTCCCATCTCTGGGGGAGTTACCTTTCCCGGGGCCATCCTCAAGCCAATCTCAGTTTCCAAGTTGTAAAAGGGAAACTAAGAGTTGAGAAACGAAACCTACAACAGAAAGCGTGACTAAAAGCCCCGCCTGTTAAGGTGGTTTCACCCAGTATCCCTTGGTGCCCCAGCCACAGCAAACAGCCTCCAGGAAGAGGATCCCCTGGTCAGCCAGACGCGTCTTGTTTCCTCTCCACTCTGGTCCTTTATTCCACAGGGTGCTGGAGGTCAGCTGAGGAGGAGTCCCCTTAAAGAAGAGTGTGTGTGCCAGGAGCTGGGTAGGTGTGTGGGTATATATCTAGCCACCAGTGGTACTCTCAAGACAGAGATGGCAGTGCCCCCGGAGCTGTTTGTCACCCCAGCTTCCGGACTGAACTCCTTCGTGGCTCACTGTCTGCATCCCAGCCAGGAGTGGAAAAAAGAGGTGCTGGAGACAGTGCAGACCGTGGAACAGTTCCTGAGCGAGCAGAGCTTCCAGGGGGAGCATGGGCTGGACCAGGAGTTCTGGGTGCTGAAGGTGGTCAAGGTGAGACTGGTTCCCTCCATCCCCAGGCCAGGGCTGGGCAAAATGCAGCTTGTGGGTCTACATCCCTGAGGATGCTGGGACCTCTTGCCTCATTATCCCTAGCCCCTGCTACTGACATCTCAAGACATTCCATCCCAGTGCACTGCTGCCTTGAGCAGAGCAAGTCCAGTAAGGAAGCTAATAATAATAGTGCACTTTTTTGGATGCACTAGCCTAACCGCTTAACATGTATTATGTCTAATTTGTGTACCCTGTGAGGTAAGTACTATTCTTTTCCCATTTTACTGATGAGCAGAATGGAAACAGTGATTTAAGATCCATAATGACCAAATGCAACGCAAGGTCTCTGATTGGATTTTGGTGTGAATGGGCCATCTGTAAAATATAATTTGGGAACAATTGGGGAGATTTCAATATGACCAGAATATTAAATAATATATATAAGGGAATTGGTTTTTTTAATATTTATTTATTTTATTTATTTATTTTCTTGGCTGCATCAGGTCTTAGTTGTGGCAATGCAGGATCTTTTCTTGCAGCATGCAGGCTCGGGCTTCTCTCTAGTTGTGGCATGTGTGCTTTCTCTCTCTAGTTGTGGCTCGTGGGCTCCAGGGTGTGTGGGCTCTGTAGTTTGCGGCACGCAGCCTCTCTAGTTGAGGTGTGGGAGCTCAGTAGTTGTGGCACGTGGGCTTAGTTGCCCTGCGGCATGTGAGATCTTAGTTCCCCCACCAGGGATCGAACCCGAGTCCCCTGCACTGGAAGGTGGATTCTTTACCACTGGACCACCAGGGAAGTCCCAGGGAATTGTTTTTTTGAGACATAATAGTTTTGTGGTTATGGGGGAATCCTCTGTTGGACACAAATGCTAAAGTATTTAGGGACAATAGTCCTTAGTGTCTGTAATTTACTTTAAAGTGGCTTAGTTGAAGCAAATATGGCAAAGAGTTTAGACTTGTTGAATCTGACTGGGTGGATGTATAAGTGTTCATTGTATTCTCTTTCTATTTTTCTGTTTAAAATTTTTGATAATGGAAAATTTTTTTAATGGAAGCTCAGAGAGGTGAGGTCACTTGCCCAAGGTCACACAGCTAGTGGTGAAGCTGGGATTTCAACCAGGATCTATCTTACTCCACTCCAGGCTGAGCTTTATTCCCCCAAGCCCTTCCTGCAGCTGTGTCATGTCACCTCCTGTCCTAGCTAGGATAATAATGCAAGAGGGTCAAAACTAGAAAGGTGTGATGAGAAAAACAACTTTTGAGGAAAACAATTTTGTTTTTCTGAGTGGCTGCCTAGGCATTTTACAGTATGGTGACCCTACTAACACCAAAAGTTCAGAGTCTGGACTTTTAGATAGGTTTCGGGTATCCCCACAGGTTCCTGCTTTCCTTTCCTGGTGGAACCTTTTAAAATAACCACTTAGTGGGCTTCCCTGGTGGTCGAGTGGTTAAGACTCTGAGCTTCCACTGCAGCGGGCACGGGTTCGATCCCTGGTCAGGAAAGTTCTGCATGCCGCACCGTGTGGCCAAAATACATAAATAAATAAAATTTTTTAAAAATTTAGAGCTAAGAGGGTTTAAAAAATTTTTTTTTAATTAAAAAAAATAACCACTTAGAGTAAAGCCTGTGAAAAGTTAGTAACCTCTGCCCCAATCACCTTGTAAGTAAGTACTAGGTGCTTGCTACCTTGCTCTATCTCCGGCTGGTTTGTGACCTGGGGCGGAGAACTGCGCTTCCCCCGGCTCACTGCATCCCCTTGCTTCTGGGATCTGTAAGTAATAAATCTTTTTTTTATTTTTTAAAATTAATTTTTGTTGTTGGAGTATAGCTGCTTTACAATGTTGTGTTAGTCTCTGCTGTACAGCAAAGTGAATCAGTTATACGTATACATATATCCCCTCCTTTTTAGATTTCTTTCTCATTCAGGTCACCACAGAGCATTGAGCAGAGTTCCCTGTGCTATACAGTAGGTTCTCATTAGTTATCTGTTTTTGAAAGTAATAATGACTCTGCTCTCTTTGTGTGGGTGTATTGAAACTGCACCTTTCCTCCAAATGACCCCATGGGTTTCATTTCCCCACAGAGGGAGTGTGGATGCTGAGGGAGCTACCTGCCCACCGTGTGTGGGCGGCTTGTGCCCCCTGGCCAATGAGAAATTAACACTTTATTTGGGCTTTAAACCCTCCCCCCACCACTGAAAATCTGGTGAGCTGTGCTGGTCCACATGAGTGAATGCTTGTCCTTGGGTTTGAATAGGTTTGCTGAAGCAAGTCATGAAGCCTGTTCTAGACCGCTCTTCCCTCTCTGCCTGTATCTTACCAGTGGAAAAGGTGGGACGGGCAGTGCAGTCACAGCCTTCAGTGGGATGTGCTCTTCATCTGCACCCAGGGTGCCATTCCCAGCCCTCTCACATGGGGCAGAAACGCTGAGTCCGAATGCAGGTGGAGAAACAAAATGGAAAAGGAAGAGGAAAGAAAAGATGGAGGAATCCTGCACAGAAGCAGGGCCTGTCACATAGACTTGGGTCACAGGGAAGAAAGAGGTAGAACCACCACACCTGGTGTTCTGACCCTGTCTCTGACTGTGACTATCACTCCTGGCTGTGAGTCCATGGCGAGTTGATTAACCCTCAACTGCCTTCCTTTTCTCATCTGTACAATGGGGATAATTATACTAGTCCCCCCACCTCAATTAATGGGGGTGAGGATTAAAAGACACTGTGTGTATAAAGGGCTTTCAGTGGTGCCAGGCACAGCAAGGGCTCAACTGGCGGCAGCTGGGTCATCATCAATGTTCCTTGACTCCACCCACCAGTGGAGGTAGCCGACCTGAGGTCTGATGCATCCCTGGCAATTCCACCTCCCAACCTGGAGTAAGAAAGAGAGAAGGCCAGAGAGTTGGGGGACTTAGTATTCCAGAGGTCACAGCACTGGAGAGCAAGTTTAGGATCTCAGAACATCAAAAAGACCCTTTCAAAATCATCCAGCTCAGGCTCCTTCAATTCAGATGGGGAAGCTGAACTCCAGGCAGGAGAAGAGATGATCTACGTCAAGTAGAGCAGAAGGAAGAGAGATATATTGCTGACTTCCTGTGTGCCAGGCACCACGGCAAGCCCTTGGCACACATTGTCTTATCAAATCCTCCCAATCACCCAGTGACTCACGTGCCGTCATTACTCTGAGGTTCCAGATGAGGGACAGCGTTCAGAAGGATCATGCAACTGAGAAACAGGGGCGTGAGGTGAGGTCAAGGTCAGGCTGCCCCGTTCCCCAGCCCTTGGTTCTCATTCACCAGGCAATCCTATGCCCCCCTTTTTATTTTTATTTTATTTTTTAGGTATTAGTTTCTTCATTTATTTATTTATTTAGGCTGTGCCAGGTCTGAGTTGCCACAGGCGGGATCTTAGTTGTGGCATGCAGACTTCTTAGCTGCGGCATGCATGCAGGACCTAGTTCCCCAACCAGGGATCAAACCTGGGCACCCTGCATTGGGGGGGCGGAGTATTACCCACTGGACCACCAGGGAAGTCCCTGTGCCCCCCTTTTTAATGTCATGATATTATTCAGACATCTGCCCCCCCCCAAGAATCCTCCAACCACCACCCTGTGGAGGATGACTGTTCCCTTGGAGTGGGGATCACTCTGCAGATAAGGCTGAGTCTCGGAAGCGAGACAGTGGAGTAAATAAGAAGCGTGGGCTGTGGAGTCTGGCTGCCTGGTTGGAAGTGCCCACTGTGTGACCCTGGACGAGAGGCTTGCCTCTCGACATCCCCACTTTCTCCCCTGTAAAGAAGGGATGTTAATGCTCCACACCCGGACTTCCCTGGTGGCACAGTGATTAAGAATCCGCCTGCGAATGCAGGGAACACGGATTCGATCTCTGGTCAGGGAAGATCCCACATGCTGCGGAGCAACTAAGCCTGTGCGCCACAGCTACTGAGCCTGTGCTCTAGAGGCCCCGAGCCACAACTACTGAAACCAGTGCGCCTAGAGCCCGTGCTCCGCAACAAGAGAAGCCACCGCAATGAGAAGCCCGCGCACTGCAATGAAGAGTAGCCCCCGCTCACCACAACTAGAGAAAGCCCGCGCGCAGCAAAGACCCAATGCAGCCAAAATTAAATAAATAAACAAATTATTTTATAAAAAGGAAATACTCACCGCCCATCCCTCAGGGCTGTGGCGATCATCTGTGGAAAGAGCCTCAGGGATTGCCTGGTCCAGGCAGTGGCCTCGGGGTGATGGGACTCTGTGCTCTGCAGGTGGGCTCCTTCGGGAACGGCACAGTGCTCAGGGACAGCTCAGAGGTGGAGCTGGTGATGCTCCTGAGCGGTTTCCACAGCTTCCAGGAGGAGGCCAGGCACCACCACGACATTCTGAGCCTGCTATGTGAAAAGCTCAAGTATTGCCAGGACCTCCTGAGCCTCCAGCTCCAGGACCTGAGGCTGGTCCAGGGAGTCCCCTCTGCTGTCGCCTTCACCATCCAGTCCTGGGAGACTGCGGAGCCCATCACTGTCACCATCGTGCCAGCCTACGGGGTCCTGGGTAAGGGGAAGCCCACCAGACTCACACGACCGCCCTCCCGGGGGACCCGCAGCTTCCTCACCTCTCCTTCGTGGCCACGTGCAGACACCTGTATTCACCCATTCAACCCATGTCCTGTGCTGGGTGCTGGGTGACCACAGTGCCTGGGACTGATTCAACTCTGGCTGTCCTGTGGCTCAACTTAGGAAACAGATTTATCAAAGAATCACACAGATAAATATATGATTGGAGAGGACGTGAGAGCCATGGAGGGGAAGGCGTAAGAGCAACCCCAGGCGCTTCTGGAACATTTACCATGGGGGCGGGGCCTGTCATTGTCTGTGCTTTCCTGGAAGCAAAGCCTGAGACAGGGATGTGAGGATAAGCAGTCCCAGGAGATGCTGGTGGGGAAGCAGGGGAGTGAGACGGAAGGGGGGGAGCACGACAAGGTGCAGGTTGAACTAGTCACCATGCTGAGCAGCTGGGCTTGTGCCCTGCAGAGCTCTGGAAAAAGTGCAGAGCACGTCTCCCAAGTGGGTTGTTGAGTGTTTCATCCACCAGCTTCCCATCAGCCATCGGCTGAGGGCTGCTTCCCGGGAGCACCGATGACACTAGTAACGGTATCAGCTACAAGCCCAGATGATCCAGCTTTCATCTGGTGCACCGGCTCCTCTTAACTAGAGTGGCTGCTGGGAGTTGCTCCATGGAGAAAGTGTCAGAATTGGGATCCCATCTGAGCCAGAAAGAGACAGTGGGAGGCATTAGTGGTAGTGATGTATGCCCCACCCTTCAGCAAACGTGCTCTCTGAACCCAGCTTTCTTATATGGAACTGGTCCTTCCCTATAGTGACGGACGCTTCATATAAATCGCTGAGAGATCCAAAACAGACATTAAGGGAAACTGAGGGTGACGGGCACATCAAGAGAGGACAATAGTCCTTGAGTAGCCTGAGGAATAGAAAACCCACTTTAAAAAAAAATGTATTTTATTGAAGTCTAGTTGATTTACAATGTTGTGTTAATTTCTGCTGTACAGCAAAGTGAGTCAGTTATCCATATATACACCATTATGTTTTATCACAGCATATTGAATCCAGTTCCCTGTGCTGTACAGTAGGACCTTGTTGTTTCTCCATCCTATGTATAATAGTTTGCATCTGCTAATCCCAGACTCCCAATCCATCCCTCCCCCCCCACCCTCCCCTTTTGGTAACCTGAAGTCTGTTCTCTATGCCTGTGAGTCTGTTTCTGGAAAACTCACTTTTGATTCTCCAGAAGGACAATCAAGAAGGCAAACTGTTAGTCTCTTAAGCTATGTGGTCCCAGGTCTCCCTAGAGAGATACTCCAATAATTACCAGTCTCTCCCCCATGGACTAGTCAGCAACCTGGGGCTTCCTGAGCCCTCACTCTCTCCTCTTTGCCTCCTCTCTCCTCAGAGCCTTCTGTTCCCAACTCTAATCCCTCCCCAGAGGTCTATGTGAGTCTGATTAAGGCCCGCAGTTCCCCTGGACATTTCTCCCCATCCTTCAGCGAGCTGCAGAGAAACTTCGTGAAACACCGGCCCACCAAGCTGAAGAGCCTCCTGCGGCTGGTAAAACACTGGTACCTGGAGGTGAGGAGGCTGCCAGGCTGGGGGCAGGAGCGGAAGATGGAGGAGGGAAGGGAAGAAAAAGGCAGGAACCATATCTGTCATCTCGGGAAACTGCACCAAGAGGCAGTGGAGGTGGGGTGCGAGAGAAGGCTCACCTTTTTTTTTGCGGTACGCGGGCCTCTCGCTGCTGTGGCCTCTACCGTTGCGGAGCACAGGCACCGGACGCGCAGGCTCAGCGGCCATGGCTCACAGGCCCAGCCACTCCGCGGCATGTGGGATCTTCCCGGACCGGGGCACGAACCCGTGTCCCCTGCATCGGCAGGCAGACTCTCAACCACTGCGCCACCAGGGAAGCCCAAGGCTCACCGTTTAAAATGTAAACCTGGCAGAAGATGCAGATGAAGAAGGAGGAAGGAGAGGAGGGGGAGGAGAAAGAAACAGAGGAGGAAGGAGAGAAATAAGGAACGTACTGTATTTCAAAGAACGAGTGCTTGTAATGGTCCAGCTACAGTCCAGTGCTGGCTAAGGTCAACTTCTCTGGGCTGTCTGGACATTAATCTCAGCTGATTAAGGACTAACAAGAGGAAAAATTTGTTTAATTCCACACTGCACCAATTCCCCCTCCAAATGATTGAGTTCCTGAGTATCATGATCATTACTGAATGAGTACATCCACAGCAGCTACTTTTTAGATTTCACATATGATGTCTGCATGGTACCAGGTATATTTCAAGCTACCCAGATGAACATGTCATCTGAACTTATGAAAGGAAGACTCAGAAACAAACAAAAAATGAGAAAGAAAGAAAAAAGATGCTTACTTATTTTTTTTTAATGGTAAGGGTCAGATTTTAGAAAGACCAGTCCAGTCCAAAAAGAAAAAAAAAGTATTTAAAGATAAAAATCAGGATATTACCAAAGTTAGTTTATAGTTAGTATGTTTTTGGTGGAAAAGCAGTCATTTTCTTACATGATTATCACTTCTGCCAAGGTTGTGATGTATCTTCAGATGTTAGCATCACCGAAGCCAAGAATGAAATTGGTTTTTTTGGTCAGTCAGTCACTTAAGAGGCATTGATCCAAGGTTTTGTGGATTTGGAGAGCTAGAACTCAACAAAATGATCTTTTTGCTTTGTCTGTCTGTCTAAGTGTACAAAGTGTTTTCTTCCTGTATATGACTTGCACATTTATAGTAATGTCCACAGAACAACGTATCAGCTTTACTTCTATAGCCCTTTCTTTGTTCAAGTCTCTGCCACTAAGAGACTTCCCTGGTGGTGCAGTGGTTAAGACTCCATGCTTCCACTGCAGGAGGCACAGGTTTGATTCCTGGTCAGGGAACCAAGATCCCCGTGTGGCCAAAAACAAACAAACAAGCAAACAAAAAAACCCCAAAAGTCTCTGCCTCTGAGACAAGAATTTGTCTGCATATGGTTTTTTTTTTTTTTTTGTAATTTTTTTTTTCAAGTATAATTTTTTTTTTATTTTACAAATTTAATCAGTTATACATATACATATGTTCCCATATCCCCTCCCTTTTGCGTCTCCCTCCCACCCTCCCTATGCATATGGTTTTTTGAAACAGTTTTTTGATTCAGTATTATTATTTGTTTGTTTGTTTGTTTGTTTGTTTTTGTCTGTGTTGGGTCTTCGTTGCTGCGCCCAGGCTTTCTCTAGTTGCAGCGAGCGGGGGCTACTCCTCATTGTGGTGCGCAGGCTTCTGATTGCGGTGGCTTCTCTTGTTGCGGAGCACAGGCTCTAGGCACGTGGGCTTCAGTAGTTGTGGCTCATGGGCTCTACAGCGCAGACTCAGTAGTTGTGGCGCACGGGCTTAGTTGCTCCGCGGCATGTGGGATCTTCCCTGACCAGGGCTCAAACCCGTGTCCCCTGCAGGCGGATTCTTAACCACTGGGTCACCAGGGAAGTCCCTGATTCAGTATTATTGATTTGATGTTTTCTTTTATTTGAGAACTTTTATTTAGCTAAGTGTTACAAGATGTGTTTGTTGATACTTAAGGACACAAAGAGATCATATTGTATGTTAAACAAAACTAGAATCCCGTGATGCTAAAAAGGTTGATAGTTCATTTTTGTCTGGAAACGTAACATCACAGGAGTTGTCGTTCACTTTCATGGTTCAAAATTATTTTATGATTCTTACCAACTCATCTACTGGGGTCAGGGACCAAGGAACATGTAAGTGAGCTTCTCTGGGTTCTATCCACCAAATCTTAACTGTAAGAATGTCACTGATCTCAGAGATGCCCAAGTTTGTGCATGCTCATGACAAACCAAAAAGTGTTATTTTGACTATCTATAATTCTGGGCTTTCATAAGCCTTGCAACGGTATTAGTTTCCAAGGGGGACTTATGAGCATCATTTCCGCATGTGAAGAGATGTCCTTGATTTCTTTTGTGTTTTAATTTACCAACAAGCTGATGTTTATGTTCTATCTTTTGAAGTATTTAATTCAATGCCATTTTGGGAAAAAGATGGGGCTTTCCCCAGTGTTTTGGCTGAGCTTTCTTTTTTGTGTGTGTGTGGTACGCGGGCCTATCACTGTTGTGGCCTCTCCCGTTGCGGAGCAACAGGCTCTGGATGCGCAGGCCCAGCGGCCATGGCTCATGGGCCTAGCCACTCTGCAGCATGTGGGATCTTCCCGGACCAGGGCACGAACCCATGTCCCCTGCATCGGCAGGCAGACTCTCAACCACTGTGCCACCAGGGAAGCCCTTGGCTGAGCTTTTGACATAAGTGTTTTGTTTGGTTGTTTTTTTGTTTTGTTTTGGAGGTTTTTTTGTCTTTTACCATTTTAAGTGTACAAGTCAGTGGCATTAATTACATTCACAGTGTTGTGTAAATATCACCATTATTTCCAGAACTTTTTTTTATCATCCAAAACAGAAACTATACCTGTTAAACAATAACCTCCCATTCTACCCTCCCTCCAGCCCTGTAATCTCTATTCTACTTTCTATCTCTAAGAACTTGACCGCTCTAGGGACCTCTTATAAGTGGAGTCATACAATATTTGTCTTTTTCTGTCTGATCCTTTTTTTCCTTTTTGGCTGTGCCACGCGGCACGCGGGATCTTAGTTCCCCTAACAGGGATGGAACCGTGCCCCCTGCAGTGAAAGGACAAGTCCTACCCACTGGACCACCAGGGAATTCCCTGTGTCTGATTATTAACCGTGGGATTATCATACCTAATTGGATGAGATTTCTGAGATGAATACAAGTTTACATATACATTTGATTTATTCTTTTTTTTAAATTATTTATTTATTTATTTATTTTTGGCTGTGTTGGGTCTTCGTTGCTACCCGCGGGCTTTCTCTAGTTGCGGCGAGCTGGGGCTACTCTTCGTTGCGGTGCGTGGGCTTCTCATTGCGGTGGCCTCTCTTATTGTGGAGCACGGGCTCTAGGTGCGCGGGCTTCAGTAGTTGTGGCTTACAGGCTCAGTAGTTGTGGTGCACAGGCTTAGCTGCTATGCGGCACGTGGGATCTTCCTGGACCAGGGCTCCAACGCGTGTCCCCTGCATTGGCAGGCGGATTCTTAACCACTGAGCCACCAGGAAAGTTCCAATTTATTCTTGATTTATCTAAGTCTAGCATGGTAGGAAGGAGGACAGATTTTTTGAACGTATGTAAACGCTACATATTCCTGAAAAGGAACTTAATAAAGACACTTTGTGAATATTAAGCCACCATTCTGAATAGTTTTATAAGTAAGGCCAATTTATATATGCTATTATTTTACAGAATAATTATCTTTGTTTTCCTGAGGATTTGTTAGTTCATAATCTATAGTAGGAATTTTTATAGGAATTTTTTTTATTCTGAGGTATCAGTTGGAATCATATATCATTTACAGAATGTATCTTAGTTTGCATATGTATTTCCGTATATTGAGGGTAGGAGAGTAAGAAAGAAAGGTTTTTTTTTTCTCTCTCATATAGTCATCAATAGAACATTAACCTGAGTAATTAATTCTCATTTTGTTAAGCAATCTGCTCTTATGAAGTTGCCTACTTCTGAAATAAAAGATTCTGGTGAAATTCTGACTCAGTCCCCTTTGGTGGCCATATGAGTCTTTATCCACGAATTTATTACACTTCATAAATTTCCCATAGTGGAGTTGGGAGGAAGAGATTTGCTGGCAGATAGATTATATTGTAATCAAACCATTCTTTTATGAAATCCTTTTTTTTCATTTACATACATAAAAACAACAAGAATTGGCAGCTGTGATTTTACTATTTTAATTACGGGTCCAAAATAAACACAGCATAAAATCTAACAGTCCCTCAGCTCCTAATTTTACAGGGCTGTCTTCCAGGAATCATATGTGTGTGCGTGCACACACTGCACCCCTACCCCCCAATATTTGAGTGGTTTAAATTCATAATGCCATACAAGACAACAATAACAGGGCTCCCAGGAGATATCTGAATTCTCAAGACAAACAGACCAAAAGAGAGCAAGAGAGAGAGAGAAACACAAAATACAATCAAATTCTCATTGACTGGGCTTCCCTGGTGGCGCAGTGGTTGAGAGTCCGCTTGCCGATGCAGGGGATACGGGTTCGTGCCCAGGTCCAGGAAGATCCCATATGCCGCAGAGTGGCTGGGCCCGTGAGCCATGGCCACTGAGCCTGCATGTCCGGAGCCTGTTGCTCCGCAACAGGAGAGGCCACAACAGTGAGAGGCCCGCGTACCGCAAAAAAATAAATTTTCACTTCCTAGCTCAATGTTAGAGAGGTTCTTTAGACAGGAGGTGACTGGTATCCATTAAGATGCTTTCTTTTGCAAGTAACAGAAAAACAGAAAAACCAACTCAAACTGGCTTAACCAATAAAGAGAATTATCAGCTCATGTGTGAAAACCCACAGCAGTGGAGAGGAGGCTTCAGGCACTGTTTGATGAATGCTCCAGCTCAGTTTCTCTATAATACTCTCAGCGTCTCTCAATTCTATATGTCACCTTGGTCCACAGGTTGGCTTCCCTCATGGTGGCAAAATGGCCACATCTGTTCCTGCCCTCACATCCACATAGAAGAGAGGATTTCTCTTATTTCAACCACTGAACAACAGAATGAGGCTTGACTCAAATTAAGCCAACTTAGATTACAAAGCTTCTCTTGAACCAATCACTTGTCAAGGGGAATAGGTTTATACTGGTGACCCTGTCCAGTCAGGGCCAAGCCTGGAGATGAGGATTGGGTCAATCCCGTCCAAACAGCATGGCTACTATACAATGGGGAAGGAAGAAACGCCTGTTAGAGAGGCAACCTCAGTGTTCACCATGGATTCTCAGCTATTACCTAGTTCTATAGTCCCCCAACACACGCATACTATTTTTTTCTCTTTAGCTAAGAAGAGTTTTCTTTAAAAGAAATCTTTCAGAAGCCTAAATAGATTAAAATGGAGCTGCTTAGGCTGGGGTGCTGATTACGGAGGTCAACCTGCTCACTCCTTGGGACACCCCTTTATCCCTCCATTTCCGGGAGTTATGTCAAGCACAGTTTGAAACCAACTGGAGTAACCTAGCTGCTTAATTCTAAAATGGAGAAACCCATTTAGGCCCAGAGAGGGAAAGTGACTTGGCCAAGACTACGCAGCCAGTAGGTAGCAGAGCTGGGACCACAACTTGGATTTTTCTAGTTTCTGGTTCAATGTCATCCTTATAAGGAATCTTGGGGTCTTGCTCTCTCTTCCCATGTCTTTCAACAGTGTGTGAAATCCTGGTGCCTTAGGGCCAAGCTACCCCCTCTCTATGCCCTTGAGCTACTGACCATCTACGCCTGGGAAGTGGGTACTCAGGAGAAGGAATGTTTCGGGTTGGACAGCGGCCTGGCCACCGTGATGAGACTGCTTCAGCAGTATGAGTTACTCTGTATCTACTGGACCTACTACTACACGTTCCAGAACCCGATCATTGAGGACTTTGTTAGAAAACAGCTCAAAAAAGAGAGGTACTAGATCACTGCATGCCAACCACATCTCAAAGAGAAAAGAAAGAGAATTAAGGGAAACACACTTGATATCTCAAGTTGACTGCCTTTCAAAATTGCAAGGAACTTAGGGGCTATAAGCCTTTTCCTTGTTCCTCGAGCCACCACCCCACACTACCTTAGCCCTCTTGCCCTCAGAAGACCATTTCAGAAAAGCTAAGCTACCTTAGCTTTTTAGTGACAGCACGGGAAACTGGAAAGAACCGGGGAGACCCAAGTGTAAGCCCAGCTCCATCATTTTCTCATCTCTGTGAGTCTCCATTCCTCATCTGTAAAACAGGAGTAATTGGCACCAAACATGCAGGACTGTTGGGAGAGTCAGATAAAATATTTGTAAAGGGCCTACAGTATCTAGCCTATGGTAGATGCCAGATAAATGTTGTAGCACATGCTGCCTGTACCCATTCGTATCCCCTGGGCCTTTACCGTTTCCAGGAAGGCTGGTTCAACCTCCAGCTGTCAGCACCTGCGTCCCGTTGCCTGTGGGTTTTCAGCTTCCCCCAGTGACTGGTGGAAGTTGGTGTATAAATACCCCAGCTCCCTCCCATCTCAGATGGAGGGACTCTCTTTGGGACACATGTTCTCTACTACTTCCTAGAGTCCACCCTGGGCGACTAACCCCAAGTTGCTCACAGTGGTAATCACCTTGACACATACACTTTACTGGCATCCTTCCCTTCCCTGTCTCACTTTCCCACTCTCTTATTGGTGCTTCCTGGTATCTCCTTCCAAATAAATGACTTTCACTCAAATCCTGATCTTAGGATCTGCTTCTGGGGGAATGCAGCCTGGGACAACTCTTTACATTAGAAGTTTTAGGTCAATGCAAACAATATCTCAAGATTATTATTCCCTTATGTGAGAGTTGGGTCATTTTTAAAAGGGAGAAAAACCTGGCCTCCTAATGAAAAGAGGATTTATTGTAAGGATGCCCAGAAAATTGACCTTAGAAAACCACTGGGACCTGAGGCAAATCTATAGACTCCCCCTCTCTCTGTTGCTCACTCTCATTGCCCACATGCTCCCTTTCCTCTCACTGCTTCTCTCTCCACACCTGTTCAGCTCCCCTCTTACTCCTAGTTGATGAGGAACCTCCATCATTCCTGGTCCAAAATCCAGAGGGAACCAGTCTGATCACTGGGCACAGGGCCTGCATATCAGGTCACCTGGTGGGTCACTTTGGGTCAGGTGACCCCACCCCATAGGACAGTGTGTTATTACTCTGAATGAGGCAGGACCATTCAGGGAGTCAGGGATGTTGGGAGTTGAGAGCATGGAGCCTAAGGTGTATAGTTCATGTCAGTAGCCTGCTATCACATTGTGTCACTTAGATAAAATCTCAGCTCCCACCTAAGTCAAAAGCTCCTGGAGTACAAGGGCCAGGTCTTGATCATGGGCTTGCCATCCAACACATGTGGTCACCCCAAGCAACCCAAATAGGCTATTAGACCCCCTTCAAGCCAATATTCTTTAAAGTATTTATTCAACATTTACCTAGAGGAGAGATGCTTGGAGACAGCCCAACCTCTCCTCTGTTGAGGCAGAGGAGATGGGTAAGAATCCCATCTTCAGGTTGGGAGAACCTAGGGAGGTCTGTGCCTCAGTTTCCTCATCTGTAAAATGGGGGGAAATCATCGTCACCATCCTCATCATCATAGTCCCTACCTTATAGAATTGTTGTAGGGATTAAAATAGGTTAATTCACATAGGGTTTGAGCCCGTGCCTCAATAAACATCAGTAAATAGTGGTGGTGGTGTTACTGTCATCCAAAGCGATTCAGCAGCTCTGGCCTTGAACTCACGTATGTAGCCTGGTCAGCAAAATGAAAGCTCTGAACTTGAGGCCCACCTGCCTGCGTGGGCCGCTGTTACTGTTTCAGCATGCCTTTGGGGCTCTCACCCTCCGTACACCTCAAAAATTCCTTGCAAACACCTAAAGTACTCTGCCCAAGAGGAATTCTTGGAAACAGAACCTTCTCCATTATGTTACTCTCTGGCAAAGTTTTTGGCCCCTCCTAGACTGACAGTCCTGGGCTCTGGACATAGCAGATGCTCAGATGATTGCCAAGAAGGTTTCTTTCTGGCTTGCGGGCCTCCAAACCAGAAAGAACCTGGGCACCTTCTCTCTGTGTTGCAGGCCTATCATCCTGGATCCAGCTGACCCCACCCACAATGTGGCAAAAGGCTACAGATGGGACATAGTCGCTCAGAGGGCCTGCCAGTGTCTGAAACAGGACTGTTGCTATGACAACTACGAGAACCCAGTCCCCAGCTGGAACGTGAAGGTAATGGCTCCTCTCTGGGCTGCCAGGGGCTTGAAGCTCAGAATGAGATAACTGCATAGTATTTACTTCTGTGCCGATGGAGCCAAGAGGACTTTAGTGTCAGTTTGAGGCCTGGCTGCACCACCTACCAGCTCTGTGAACTTGGGGAAATTATTCAACTGTCTGAGCTTCAGATTCCTTATCTTCAAATTCTTGTTTTCCTGTTTTTTCTTCTTCCCATAACCTACCAAAGAATCACTGGGATTCTTTGCTCTCAATCATTCTCTGCATAAGCTGAGCCCAGGCAAGTCAATTCAATCAGCTGTTTTGTGCCAGCACCAGGCTTGGGGTTGATGCGGGGTGACCAAGGGGGCAACAATGGTTCAGAAATAAGACATGGTCACAACCCTTAAGAAACTTGCCAGATGGAAGCAAACTTGCACAAAACTGCTAAATAGAATTACCAGAGAAGATACTCAGAAAACAAAAAACTGCCATATAATATTATAATGTGATGCCGAACCCACAGTACAGGTAAAGAACATAATAATCTATTTTATTCACATTGTGCTTCACGATTTGCATAGCACTTGTTCAGGGACAAGTCTGTAAAATAGAAAGGTCAAGTAGTATTATTATCTTTTTCATTACTATCCCCATTTTACAGATGGAGATTGAGGCTCAGAGAGGTAAAGTGAATTAACCAAGGTCACACTGCTAAGAAGCAGCAGAGCCAGAATTCACACCCAGGTCTTTGTGGGGCTGTGGAATTGGAAAATAAATGTCATCATCATAAGTCACCAAGGAAGATTTCTTGAAGAAATTAAGGCATGAGGTGGGCCCTAAAAGCCAAGGACGGATGTAGACACTCAGAACAAAGGGTTCTCCATCCAGGGAGAGGGTCAGGGTAAGGGATGAGGGGCAAGGGACTAAAGTTGTGTGCAAAAGACTGAGGTGCTTAGAGCAGAAGGCAGAAGCCGAATCAGAGGCTCCCTAATAAGGAGGAGAGATTAAAAACTGGGGGCCCACCAGCCATATGAGGCCCACAGATGGGCTGAAAAGTATATGCCTTTGGATTTTTCCTGAATATAAAAACCGTCATGAAAAGATCTTTATCTTGACAAATCAGAAGACTTGGCAATGCTGGGCCTATATTCCTTCTTAAAAGGATCAGCTAGAGGTTGGCCCACCATTCCCCTCCCCCAGCACCTTCCAGATGTTGCTCTTCAGACATCTGGGGCTCTCAGGCCCTTGAGTGTGGCCTCCGGTGGTGAAGAACAGACTTTGGAGTCTGGCTGACCTCAGTTCAAATACCCGCTCTTGTGGGCAGAAGACCTAAATAGACATTTCTCCAAAGAAGACATACAGGTGGCCAACAAATACATGAAAAGATGTTCAACATCACTAATCATTAGAGAAATGCAAATCAAAACCACAATGAGGTATCACCTCATGCCAGTCAGAATGGCCATCATCAAAAAATCTAGAAACAGGGCTTCCCTGGTGGCACAGTGGTTGGGAGTCCGCCTGCCGATGCGGGGGACGCGGGTTCGTGCCCTGGCCTGGGAGGATCCCACATGCCACATGGCCGCTGAGCCTGCGCGTCCGAAGCCTGTGCTCCGGAACGGGAGGGGCCACAACAGTGAGAGGCCCGCATACCACAAAAAAAAAAAAAAAAAAAGAAAAGAAAAAAAATCTAGAAACAATAGATGCTGGAGAGGGTGTGGAGAAAAGGGAACCCTCTTGCTCTGTCAGTGGGAATGTAAATTGATACAGCCACTATGGAGAACTGTATGGAGGTTCCTTAAAAAACTAAAAATAGAACTACCATATGACCCAGCAATCTCACTACTGGGCATATGCCCTGAGAAAACCATAATTCAAAAAGATACATGTACTATAATATTCACTGCTGCACTATTTACAATAGCCAGGACATGGAAGCAACCTAAATGTCCACCAATAGATGAATGCATAAAGAAGACGTGTCACATATATACAGTGGAATATTACTCAGCCATAAAAAGGAATGAAATTGAGTTATTTGTAGTGAGGCAGATGGGCCTAGAGTCCGTCATACAGAGTGAAGTAAGTCAGAAAGAGAAAATCAAATACTGTATGCTAACACATATATATGGAATATGAAAAAGCAGTATTGATGAACCTAGTGGCAGGGCAGGAATAAAGACACAGACGTAGAAAACAGACTTGAGGACACGGGGGGTGGGGAAGGGGAAGCTGGGATGAAGCGAGAGAGTAGCATGGACATATATACACTACCAAATGTAAAACAGATAGCTAGTGGGAAGCTGCTGCATAGCAAAGGGAGATCAACTCGATGTTTTGTGACAACCTAGAGGGGTGGGATAGGGAGGGTGGGAGGGAGACGCAAGAGGGAGGGGATATGGGGATGTATGTATACGTATAGCTGATTCACTTTGTTGTACAGCGGAAACTAACACAACATTGTAAAGCAATTAGACTCCAATAAAGATGTGGAAGAAAAAAAACAAACAAATACCTGCTCTGCTCCTCACTACTTTTGTGATGGTCAATAAATGGCGTAACCCTGCTCAGCCACAGTTTCCTCATCTGTAAAATGGGCTAATAGCAGAACCAACCTCATAGGGCTGCTGTGAGAATAAAACACATTAAGAAGAGGATGAACGGCACCCAGCACAGGGCCTGGAAGGTGATTGGCACCCCCTAAATGTTTGCAGCTGCTGCTGTCGTTGTAAAGATGAGGACAGGTAAAGGGCACTTTTGTACTCAGACAGAGGGGTGTGGACTTAACCCCTCTTTGTTCTCTCCCTTCCAGGGGGCACGAGACATCCAAGTGACAGTGGAGCAGTGGGGTTTCTCGGATTTCATCATCATGGTGAACCCTTATGACTCCATAAAGAAGGTTAAAAGGAAGATCCAATGGAACCTGGGCTCCACATCCCTACAGCGTCTGTCCTTCCAGGAGCCCGGCGGGGAGCGACAGCTCCTCAGTAGCCAGTACTCCTTGGCTGATTACAGGGTTTTCTCCAACACTCGCATCTGTCTGCTGCAGACCATTGCCCCTGAGATCCAGGTCTTTGTGAAGAATCCCAATGGTGGGAGCCACGCCTATGCCATTTACCCCAATAGCCTTGTCCTGAACCTGAAGCTGCAGATTGAAGTCAAGGAGGGGCTGCTCAGAGAGGAGCAACAGCTAGAGTTCCAAGGCCAAGTCCTGCAGGATGGGTGGAGCTTGAGGAGCTATGGTGTCCAAGACAGCACCACCCTCACGCTGAAGAAAGAAGAAAAGAAGAAGAAACCAGCTAGTTCCTCTGAAAGACCTCTCTGTGCACTTCTGCCATTTAATCCAGACCCCATCAGTTCCACCTAACCTTGCCAGTAGACAGATGACGAGGGATATGAGAGACTAGATATACAAACGAACAATGGTTAGACCATATTCGACAATAGAACTCTGACCCACAAGCTCTGCAGCCACCAGCCCGAAGCCAAACCACAATCCCTGCATCAATCGACCCCAAACCATCAGGATTTGGTCAATAACTGCCAGCTTCCTTATTCCCTCCCTTCCAATTTAGGATCGATGAAAGAAAGCCAAACAAGCTCCCTAACCAATCACATAGGACAGCCTGCTTCTGCTTAGCCCACCTCCAGCTTCCCCATGCAGACAACCTCAGTCAGGGTATGCCTGAAGCCTTCTCTTTTTCCAACTATAAAGCTGTCCCACCGCCCTGCTTGCATTGGAGTCTCTGCCAAAGGCAAGGGATAGTGGCTGATTCCCTGCTATAGCAAGTTGGGAATAAATAATCTTTGTTTGTTCTCTTTCGGATGGTCTTCATTTCTTTCCACAGATGCTAGGGCTGTCCTGGCATTATTGCTTAAACATTTGAGCCTCTCAACTCTGGAAAGTGAGGACTGTAGGGAAACTGAGATGAAGAAAAGCAAAGTCTGGGAGAGCGAGGATGATGTGGTGTTAAAAGTCCCCTTGGAGTTCCCTGGTGGCACAGTGGTTAAGAATCTGTCTGCCAATGCAGGGGACACAGGTTCGAGCCCTGCTCTGGGAAGATCCCACATGCCGCGGAGCACCTAAACCCATGCGCCACAACAAGAGAAGCCACCACAATGAGAAGCCCGCGCACTGCAACAAAGACCCAACGCAACCAAAAGTAAAAATATAATAAATTTTTTAAAATCCCCTCAACTTATTTACAAAACAGAAGTAGAGTCACGGATGTAGAAAACAAACTTATGGCTACCAGAGGAAGGTGGGTAGGGTGGTGAGGGATAAATTGGGAGATTGGGACTGACATATACACACTACTATATATAAAGTAGATGACTAATAAGAACCTGCTGTATAGCACAGGGAATTCTACTCAATACTCTGTAATGGCCTATATGGGAAAATAATCTAAAACGAAAAAAAAAGAGTGGATATATGTATATGTATAACTGATTCACTTTGCTATACACCTGAAACTAACACATTATAAATCAACTATACTCCAATATAAACAAACAAACAAACAAAAAAATTCCCTGAACTCCTGCAATACACACACAAACAGTACCTAATGGTCCAAGGATGTAAGGAAAGTAATAGCATCTTTAGCATCAAAGGACATCATGTGATCAGGTTTACTCCAATCAACCCATTACAAAGTTTGCTTTTCCCCCCTCCCCTTTGCCCCACTTTCTAATGGACTACTCACCGTAGCGGGGGAAAATGTACTTTATAATTGGTTCTCAGTAGTCTCTGGGCAATATATCAATAGCAGCCTGTTTCCCACCTCTTTTTGCCTTCAGGGGTGGAAAGAGTGCCTCCTTTCCATGGAGCAGACAGGTGAGTCCATCCCACACCCTTTGTATCCTTTATAAAGCCTAGTATAGCCCACATTGTAGGTAGTGGACCAATTCTCGTTTAATAGAATGATGAATAAGTTACCTTCCTCTCTTTCGTAATAGGAAAGCTGAGGCCAGAGAGTTTATTTTTTTTTAATTTTGACACACTCAGCTTCAAAAATAAAACACAAAGAAAAGCATTCCAAAGACAAAAGTGATTTTGTTCATATTTTATATTGGAATATCTTAACTGTGGAGATTCTAATGTGTCAGTCTTGGGGGGATCTTAGAAGTCAGTATTTTAAAGTTTCCCAAATGTTTCCCATGTGCAGGTTGAGTGAAGTCCTGAGCTAGAAAACCGCAGAATGTTTCCCAAACCATATTGTGCAACAGAATCACCTAGGATAGTGCCTCTCAAACTTTAATGTGCACACAAATCACTTGGAGATCCTGTTTAAATGCAAGTCCTGATTCAGGAGGTCTGGGCTGAAGCCAAGATTCTGCATTTTCTAACAAGCTCTGGAGTTTGCCGGTGCTGCTGGTTCACGGATTATACACTGAGTAGCAGCAAGGCCCTAGGATGTTGGAGGAAATAAAGATTCCTGAGTCCCACTCTCGGAGATTCTGATTCGCCTAGTTTTTAGTGAGACTCAACAATCTGCATTTTAAAAAGTTCCCTAAGGTTCTTCTGATGCCCAGACGGATTTACCAAAACCTGGGAACCAATCCTGGCTCATTAACCCCTTGTGTGACCTTAAGCAATTCTGTCCTCTGTATAGGTCTCATTTTCCTCCTCAAGGATAGATAAGTTGATTTCTTAGGCCCTTCCAGCTTTCACGTTTAAGGAAACCCCCAAAACAGTTTAGGACCAATGGCGGCCTGAGCCTGAGAACTACAATCCCCACAATGCCCTGTGCTGCTCCGCTCCCTTGTGGGATCTTGGAAGAGGGTCGCTCTTGGAGGCGCTCCCCACAATCCTTTGCGGTGCTTCAAGGTGGCGGCGCCCACTGGTTCCATGAGCGATCTGGAGAGTAGCAGCTGCAGCAGCGATGCGGAGGAGCTGGAGCGGTGCCGCGAGGCGGCGATGCCGGCCTGGGGCTTGGAGCAGCGCCCGAGGGGCCCGGAGAAGCCAAGAGTCGGTAGGGAACTATGTTCGGGGAGTCTGGCCGAAGGGCGCAGGATCTTCCCCTGCGGCCTGAGAGGACGGATGGTGAGGAGGGAGTTCCTGGAATTCGACTTCTTTCCCCGAGGAGGCTCCAGGGTCTGGGTGGGGTTCAGAGTCAAAGCGCGGACAAGTTCAGCAGGGAGGGTTGTTCCATTATCCCCGTCAGAGAAACCAAGGCACTTGAATGTCTCTTGACTTTGCTTCCCTGGGTCCACCCTAACTGTCGCACCCTGGGCAGCCCACCACATCGCCGAGGTGACTGCGACCCTTACTGGATTTTCGCATCCAGGCTTTCCCCGCCTCCAACACTTTCTCAAGTGCCCTGGGGCTGCCAGCGAGCTGTGTCCTACACGTCTCTCTGACTGTGACTCCCTAGTGCTCTGGGAATAAATCCAAAACCCCTTAACTTAAGGGTACCTAATCCCGGACAGAATCCAGAGGGTCCGTGAATGTGAATGGGAAAAATATTTCATCTTTACTTTCATTAATCTCTCTTTGAAATTTAGCATCTCTTTCCATCATGCATGTGAACAACAAGCCACAGTAGTTTTGGCAATACCTGTTACTTTGTCTTAACAAAAGTCGCAGATTTTCAAATCCCATTACAGATATATCAAAAATATTTTATTCACAATAAAATGTTGAAAAAAAATCATTTCCGCTCATCCCTGCTTTAAAATTACAGTAATTTTTAGACCCATCAGTAGATCTTATTTAGTACATTAATGAAGAAGCACATGTATTAATAATATCCCAAATTTGGCTTTTTACTATTAACGATAACTGAATTTCAGTATCATTGGTTTTCTTTGTAATCCTATGTGTTACATTTTTTGCATCTAAAACATTCTGAGAAGGGATCCAGGCTTTACCAGACAGCCAGAGCAGGCCATGGCAAAGAACCCCTGCTTTTGTTGAAAATGACTTACAAGCCCTTTGGTAATCCATTCCTTGCCTGCCTGTCCCTTTTTGCCTTCCTGCCATACTGCACACTTCCCGTAGGTAGGCTGCAGACCATACTGTGCCCTCTCATCTGTGGGCACCATAACTGCAGTTTTCTCTTCATTTTCTACAGGCAGAAATGCCTTTCCATCCCCATCACTTACTAGCAGTAAGAAATTTGGGCAAGGTACTTAAATCTCACTGTACTTAAATTTCCTCATCTGTGAAGTGGGGTTAATGGTAGTACCTACCCCGTAAGGTTGAGAAGGAACTGAGATGATGTATCTGCAGTGCTTGGTGCATATTAAAGGCCCAATAAATAGCAGCAATTATGTGATCGGTCTGTTTTCATGGACTGCTTTCCCCCTCCTGTCTGACTCCCGCTCATCCTTTAATACTACAGCTGAGACACCATCTCTTTGGGAAAGCTGGGTTACACGCCTTCTCTCCACCATCATCATACTTTGTGTGATTCGCTTCAAATATAATGCTTTCCTTTCTTCTACAATTGCCTCTTTATTTATCCTTTCTTTTTTCCTTTCATCCCTGCATCCCCAGCACCTAGAGTCAACTCTGGCCTGTACTTGATCCACAAATATTTATTGAGCGAGAGGTTACATGACGTGAACTTCACGAGGGCTGGTATCCCTTCACCATGGTATCCCCAGGGCCTACACAGTGGTCAGGAAAATAGTTCTTAAGTAAATGAACTTGCCGGAAAGGCACCTCTAATGAGTGTGGAGGCTGAGACCCCAGCCAGACTCCCAGTCCAGTGATCAACATAACTGAGCCCCCTTCTTCTCTCTCTTCCACAGCACTTAGCACACAGCCAAGCACATAGTAAGCACTCAATAAATGCTGGAATCAAATTACACTTGCTTGTCCAGCACGGTGGTTAGGGGGGGGCCTCTGGAGCCAGATGGCCTGGGTCCTCATCCCAACTCTGTCGCTTATTAGCTGTTTGACCCTGGCTAAGCTATTTTACATCTCCTTGCCTCAGTTTCCTCTTCTGCAAAATGGGGATAATGGTAACCCCCACCCCATTGGGTCATTGGGAAGATTCAATGAGTTATACATGTAAATCACATAAAATAGTGCTCGGCACACAACTGATGCTATAGTCGTTTCTTCTATAAATGCTTTGGTGTTCGTTATTTTCACAGGTGCTGCAAATACTCAGTTGCCAACCACCCAGCCGAGCCTCAGGTACTGTGCACTTCGGGTTCACGTTTCACGCATTCGTTCATTGATATTGCTCCCCTGCTGTGTGCCAGAGGCTATTAGACCCTGGGATGTCAGTGCAAACCAGACACATGTCTTCCCCGCCCTCCTGGGGGCAGCTTCTGAGCTGGCAGGAAGTGAGGTCCTTTTCGTGTGTGTTGTAGACACAATGTGGATGAGCACGAACAAGACGGCAACGAGCTGCAGACCACCCCTGAATTCCGAGCACACGTAGCTAAGATGCTGGGAGCCCTGCTGGACAGGTAACCTGCTCTTATTCATGAATATGAAGAGTAAGGGCTCCCATGGCCTGGAAGCTCAGAGTGTGTAAGTTGGCATCGCAGCAAGCATGTGGCATCTGTCACCTCATCACTTTTCATAATCACTCTACCACGAAGGTCCTGTCATTGTCCTTCTTCTCTAGGTGTGGCAACAGGCTCCCCTCTGTGAGAGGAAGCATTTGCTTGAAGTCACAGGGAGGAAGGAGCAGAGTGGCTTTGACTCCAAAGGCCCTGCTCTTAACCACTGTGCAGTCCTGCCACCACGAGAGGAAGAGGGGAACCCGAGCTCATTCCCACTGCAAGAGGGCAAGGGACCGACTGAACTCCTATTTCTTGGGTGCTTTCTGTATGCCAGGCACTGTGAGAATACAATCTGTAAAGATCCAGGTCAGCGTTCCCAAAATAGGTGCCCAGAAATGCGAGTCCAGAGTGTGGCTCTTGACAAAAGGGGTCCAACAGCAAAGAGGTGGAGAAACGCTCCACTCTGCATACCCCCGTGCCCGGGAGATTTAGATTCCTAATAGTGTATTCAAGGCCCTGAGAAGTCCTGCAGTAAAGAGACCTGTGTAACTTGGTTTAGCCCAGCATCTTGCGAATTCATTTGGCCACAATGCCTGTGTTCCATGGATGACTGATGGTGTGTCATGGGACGTGTTCTGGGATACGCTGGTCTACATCCATCCCCACTTGACAGAGCCCTCGCAGGGTTTTTGTCGTTGTTGTTGTTTTTTAATATTTACTTATTTATTTATTTGGTGGCACCAGGTCTTAGTTGCCACTCCAGGGCTCCTTAGTTGTGACATGCAAACTCTTAGTTGCCACGTGCATGTGGGATCTAGTTCCCTGACCAGGGATCGAACCCAGGCCCCCTGCCTTGGGAACGGGGCGTCTTATCCACTGTGCCACCAGTGAAGTTCCCAGCCTAGCATGTTTTGAAAAGGAGATTGAGGGTGTTCAGGCCATAGTCCTTCAATTTGAAGTAGTCATTGAAAAAGGACAAATAAGCCTTCCCAAAGTGCATACCAGCTGCTCTTCCCAGACAGAATGTTGGGCCAGGCCTCAGCAGCCTGCACCCCCATGGCGTTAGTGCCAGTCCCCCAACCTGGGAGTGTGTTAAACATGTTTAGGAAGGTCAATTAGCATCTCAACCCATGGGAGCGGTTTTTCTCCATATGACCGTTCGGCTTCAGGGTGACCAGGGCCTCCCTGGCTTTGCAGTGATCCACAACGGATGCTTCCCTAGGTGGGAATCCAGCAGGATGCGGGTTACACGCGTTCAGTATATTCCCTGCAGCGTTCCCATATTTCTCTCCAAAGAAGTGATACTCCAGTTGGTCCCTTGTGTTAGATCAGGGTTTCTCATCTTGGCACTATGGACATTTTGGACTGGATCGTCCGTGGTTGTGCAGGGCTATACCGTGCACGTAGGATGGTTCGCAACATCCTTGGCCTCTACCCATGTGATCCTAGTAGCGTCTCTCCACCAGCTGTGACAACCAACTGTGTCTCCAGACATTGCCTGGTGTCCCCTGTGGACCGACGTTGAACCACTGGGTTAGATATTACCCGGGTCAGGGGCGGCGCCCAGTTGGGCCAGACCGCGTCTCCGCTCCCTCTCCCCAGACCGCGTCCCACACGGGACTTCGGGGAGGCCTCTGGCACCTACAGAAGGCAGTTAGGAGAAGCACCCAGTGCATTGCTGTGTTCTCTGCGAGGATGTTGCTGAGAGCGTCGGTCTCTGCGGTGCGAGGTGACTGCCCCGACAGTGTTCCCCCAAGACCTTCTTCCTGGTCTCGTCAGTTCTCCCCACTCTCTCTGTGCTTCTAGAGGAAGGGGGTCCTGTGAAGCTCATTGCTTATCTTGACAACAGTAGTCGTCTTCAGCGTCGTTGTAGCTGCTGTTTACTGAGCGCTGGCTTGCAGCCAGGCTCTGTGCTCAGGGCTTGGTATCCACGGTCTCATTTAATTCTTGTGACAGCCCTCGGAAGCGGGGACTCTTATTACTCGCAGTGTAGAGACATGTAACACAGGCTCAGAGAGATGAAATCCCTTGTTAGTAAGTGACGAAATCAGGATTCAAAACCCAGGTCTGAAGTCTGAAAAAGGTCGGTGGGTTGTAGCAAAGTCAGTTTCCCAGTTGTGATAATGGACCCTAGTTACACGCAGTGTCACCAGGGGGAGAAACGGGGTGGGGGGAGGAGTCCGTGGATCTCCCCGTATTATTTCTTGGCACTGTAAGTCAATCTACAATTAGCTCAAGTTTTTAAAAATTTAAAAAAACCAAACAACCACAAAAAAACAGGTCTGCCCTGCTCTAGGAGCTGACCTCTGAACTGTTTTTTTCTAGACTGGTCATATTTCCCTTTTCGTGCTCGCTGCCAGGAAGTTCAGAACAAAATGTGTAGCCTCTGTCTAGCAAGTGTGTAGGGCTTCCTGGCCACACTTCTGGCTCTTCCTGTCCTTCCTGCTCTTGTTTTCTCTTTGCCTTATTTGAAATTGCACTCATTTTGTTGTACTGTGAGTATCTTCAAAACTTCTTCAGCACTTTCTGGAATAAAGTAGGGTTTAAACCAGTGAGGCACCGCAGTTTGAGCTGGCACTGTGGACATTTGCGTCCCCATCAGGCCGGGGTGCTCTCCGCCTTTGCACTTAGTATCGCGTTACCCTACCCCCTCCACTTAAAGGGAGAAATGCAAGTTTTAATTAAAAAGAATGTCCGTTGTTACCCAGAATCCCATCTTAAATCCGCCATCTCTTCCCTTAGCTCCATTACCATCTCAGAAGCAGTGAGGGAGCCAAGAAAGGCTGAGGTACCGAGAGGCGTCCTGGAGGATGATGGTGAGCAGTTATACTTTCCTTTATTAAGCGCCTCCCATGAGTCTGGAGCTGGGAAATACGTTTTTGGCATTTTATCTTCTTTCATCCCTGCAGCCCCTGTACGAGGCATGTATTATGGTGATCCTGTTCACAGGGGAGAATCGTGAGGGGACTGGGGCTCTGAGGAATGCAGACACTGGCCCGAGGTGACCCTAAGCAGGAGCGCCTAGCCACTGCACCCTGCAGCCTCTCCCACATGAGTCTCTGTCCCCTGCCCAACTCATTAGCCACTCTGCGAGCTGCCTTAGGCGGGAGGCTCAGCTGCTGACTCCCTGAAGCCTCTGAGGGCTTGCTGACTTGATTCGGCAGCCGGCATCCCCTCAAGCACCCCATCCTCTCGCTGCAGCAGGTAGCAAGTGTGCCTCTCGTCCCACGAGGCACCGTTTTGTAGTTAGACGGGAGCGATGCCCGCGGGACTGGGAGCTCCTTGAGGCAGAGACGGGGCAGCCTCGGCCCCTGGGGTGCCCCTGGCGGTGCTGACTCCGCCCCTGTGGGTTGCAGGCTTCCGCCTTTTCTTCACGTCCATCCCTGGAGGCCCTGAGAAGGAAGCTGCTCCCCAGCCCTGCCGGAAACGGTTGCCTTCCAGCTCCAGGTGAGATGGCACACCCACCCCTCAAGTTCCCTCGTTGTTGCCTGTGTTCTGTCTTGGCCAGTCCCCCCTGCCCCCCAAATAGCCAGGCCAACTCCAGTCAGGTCCAGGCCCAGAAGGAGCCCTGTCAGTAGCTGGAGAAATAGTACCTCAGTGGGAGGGGGAAGAGTTTCCACTGGGCACTGGCTTTGGATGTCTACTGCTTTTCGAGCACCCATCTTGTGCCGGACACTGCACTCCTGGGACATCCCTGTGAGGCCTGGGCTCTGTTAAGATCCCCATTTTATAGGTGAAGACACTGAGGGTCAGAGAGGTTAAGTCACAATGTGAGGTCACACAGCCGTGAAGCAGAGCAGCCAGTATTGGAACCCAGCTCTGCCTCACTGCCAAGCCTGAGTTCTCCAGCCACCACCCTCTGTCCATGGCCTCTCTCTGGTGGCTTGGACTGAGGCAGTGAGAGGCGGCTTTGGGGCCCCATCCCGACTCCAGCTGACCCGGCCTGCCCTCCCATTGCAGCAGCGAGGACGGCGACGAGGAGTTGCAGCGCTGCCGGGAGGCAGCTGTGTCAGCCTCTGACATCGTCCAGGAGTCCGCCATCCACGGCCCTGGCAACGTGGAGAAAAAGGCAAAGAAGAAGAAAAGGAAGTGGAAAAAGAAAGCCAAGGAGGACAGCACCAACCTTGCCCCCGCGGCCACCACCGCAAGCAAGGCCGCATCTGGGGAGCAGGGAAAGGAGTCCGCCGGGCTCAACAGAGACCAGGCGCCGTTTGGGACCAAAAAGAAGAAAAGGAAGAAGAAGGCAAAGAGGGCCAGTGAGACCTCCCCATCCCCACCAGCAAAGAGCGCAGCAGCCGTGCCTGCAAACTGAGCCCCACCTGTGAGCATGGGGCCCAGCTCAGGCAGCTACGGGGGACAAGGCATGTCCAGGCCCCGCCTCCCTCTCCAAGTGCAAGGACTTGGCTAGCAAGTCTAGACTTCGCCCATGACTGGGGCTGGCCCAAGGGTCGGGGCAAAGAAGCGGTTGTAGGGTGAGCAAGGCCTGCCCTTCTGTGCTCCCACTGGGGCTGGGGCAGACCCGTGGTACCAGAACATTCTGTGGTCTCAGGAAGAAGGAGGGGCCTCCCAGTTACTGAAGGCCGATGACCAAGTGGTAGAGCTTCCGCCGCCTCAGCCTGGTGTGGGAGGCGACCTGAAGAAAACGAGGGAGGGCGTCCCCGAGATGCCAAGCCCCAGGAGGAGTTTTGTGCGTCTCCCTCCAAGCCACACAGACCTGATACAACATTGTCTGGAAAAGGAGAGAGATCCCTGCCTCCACCTGGTTTTCCAGAATTTTCTTTCTTCACATTGTGAATACACCATGCATGATCATGTCTCTGAGCCAACCAGATAATTGAAAATAAATTGTCGAGGGACCCAGAATGTAACAGAGGGATTTGGGTGCTGCCCTCGTGTCCGTGCTGAACCGTGATGAGCCACTGTAAGTAAGCATCACACAGGAGGGGTCCTGCCTACACCCCCAGAAGTGTTCCCCTACCCCAGCGTCAAGACTTCAGGAAGTGTCACAGCACTCATGGCCTGGGGGATTCATGGACCCATGTATCCTGCAAGAAGGAGCAGAAGTTCAAGGTGAAGGTGAAGTGCTGGCTTCGTTGCCTGGCTTTGGAGATTTGGCAAAGCAAGGAAGGCAGAGGTGGGATGTGAGAGTGTGTGTGCCGGCCCCATCCCTCCTTGGGCTCCTGGTCCCCTTCCACCGCCCTCTGCCTGCCCAATCCCATCTGGGCGATGTGTGGACAAGCAAGATGTTTCAACATGTTCCTCATTTACTTTACTAAAAGTTAAATAAATGTACAGGCTCTCTCTTAGCCGGCTGCAAGCTGCAGGGGATGCCAGTTCTCCCCTGGCTCCTTCCTCAGTCCAGGATGGAGGCAGTCCACTAGGGCTGGGTTATCTGCAGCAGCCCCAGGGAGATGAGCCCTGGGTTGGCACGGCTCCCTTGTCCCTCAGGACCTCAGCCTCCCCGGGGTGGGGGGCTGTGAACGCCTCCCGTCAGCTAGCTGGGCTCCAAGCTTCCAGGCGGCAACCTCTCCTCTGGTCTCGCCTCTCTTCTCCCTCTGGGCCCCTCAGCTCTGCCAGCTGCCCGGCCTTACCGCCTTCTGAGCTCAGCAGCTTCTCCCCCAAAGCAGGGAAGGGTCTGCTGCCCCCCTACCTTGACTTGGCACCAGGCACAGAGTCACGGGTCTCCCATAGGAGCAGGGACAACACCTAGGCCTGGGGGGGTGGGGGGCTTTCCAGTAGAGGCGAGATGCCAGGCTGGCATCAGAAGGTGTGATGCGCAGGGGGACAGATGTCCAAGAAAACGGGAGGTCATGGCGGCCGGGGAGAGGGATGGCTCAGGACGAGGGAAGCTGGAGAGGCCTGTTTTCCCCAGGCCCTGGCACAGAGGAACCACTCGGGCGATGCTTATGTGAGGGAAGACAGGTGGGTCCAAATGGGTGTGCGGGTTAAAAGCAGGAAGGGGGGCTGGGTGGAGTGGCCTGATTGGGGCACAGGTGACAGAATGGGGCCACGTTGACCTATGACCTCTCTCCCAGCTACACAGGCTGGTGTCCTGAGAAGTGTGGCCGGCAGTTCCCTGCGGGGTGCCAGGGATCTCCACAGGCCCGGCCTGGGGGTACCAGAGTCCAAGGCTGCCCCCTTCTGTTCCAAGTGACAAGATTTACCCTGAGCAGCAGGGACAGTCCCTCCCGAGTCCCACCAGGAACAGGCTCTGCTTCCGAGCTCTGCATGGTTCCCTCTTGTGCACTGAAGCAGCCCTCCTCGGGTTGGGGCGCCTCAGAACACCCCCCTTTTCTGAGGGGAACAGGGTGGGGACTGAGGCACAGTTTTCCAGGGAAGAGCAGCAGCCTGGGGGCAGTGAAAGTTTTGCAGGCTCAGATGTCTTGGTCACCCCTCCAGCAGTCTGTGTAAGCTCCAGGGCCCATCCCCTGGGGAGGCCGTGTCCATGGTTACTGGGAGGAAGAGGCCATCTGCGTGGAGATGAAGGTCTCAATGACGCTGTGGTTGGACGGCAGCAGGTGGCCATGGCCATTGGTGGAGTCGGAGCTCTGGTACAACACCAGGCTGCTGGAGGACACTGCAGAGGCAGAGGAGGCGGCTGGCTGGCTGCCACGCCCGTCCCGACCCCTCCCCCCTCCCCCTCCCCCCCCACCATCCCTAAGGGGTACTCGGGATGGGAAAGTGGCACCTCGCCACCTCCTGAATCTCAGCAGGTGACCGGACCCCAGAGTCACACCTCTGCCCTCGGGCCTTGTTAACCGCCCCCACCCCCCCCCCGCCAGGCTCCAGGGCCACGAGGGAGTGGCCTTCCCAGCACATTTTAGTGGGAACATCACAGAAGCGCTGGTGAGCCGGCGTCTTGGTTAGTTTTATGCGTCAGCTCGGCTGCCTTTTAGTACCAGTCACTGAGCCAAACCCCAGTGCAGGCGTTGCTGTGCAGGTATTTTGTAATGTGGTTAACACCTACGTCAGTTGACGTTAAGTAAAGGAGAGTTCCCTTGGTAACGTGGGTGGCCCTCATCCAATCAGTTGAAGACCTCGAGAGCAAAGGCTGAGGTTTCCTGGAGAAGGAGACTGCGGCATCACCTCCTACCCTGAAGCTCTCAGACTCGCCAGCCCTCACAGTCGTATCAGCCAATTCCTTAAATGTGTGTGTGTGTGTGTGTGTATTCCTATTGGTTCTGTGTCTCAGGAGAACCCTCAAGAGAGTATGAGTGGGCTTTGAGTTTGGACCTGGGTTCAGGTCCTGGCCCCACTACCTAGTGGCTGTTGGAAGCGCCACCAAGTCCCTCTCCTCCTTGAGTGCTTTCTCATCTGTAAAACGGGGATGCCGACACACACCTCATGGGTAGGGCACAGAGCCTGGACCATGGAGCCCTCAGTGACTGTCCCTCTAGCCACCAGGGCTGGATGGAGGATGCTGAAGCTCACGCTTAGCAAGTGGCTGCCCTGGGTCTCAGAGCCCGGCAGCCTGACTCCAAAGTGCCTCTTCACCCTGACTTTGTGGGCTGCAGACTCAGGTCTTCAGGGAATGGAAATGTGTGGGTTGGGTGGGTCGTGGTGGGCTGGAGAGCCCACACTCTGTGGTTGCCATGGGGTTGCCACGAGTCCTTCCGACTTTGCAAGAGGAGCCAGAAGTCTATGAAAGCTCTTAATGTTTAGCTGTTGGCAACAAATTCAAAAAAATGCTAAACCCTGAGCTAAAGCAACACATCCATGAGTCACTTCTGGTCCCCAGCAAGCCCAGTTCTCGCCTCTTGATCACCCCCTACCACCTCTTCCGGTTATCTTTTCCTCAACTGGGTTAATAGATGTTCCTGTGAGGCCCATTTCCTGTGGTTTCACACCCCCCTCGGCTCACGTCAGGGGAGCACAGCTGCCCCTTCGCATTTACCCCCTCCCTGCCGCCTGTCTGCTGCCCACAACTTCCTCCCCAGCTATGGGGACGGCAGGGCTGGGGCAGGGAAAGGCCACTCACCAGTGGGGCTGGCGCTGAGCCGATGGGTGGGCTGCAGGTGCTGGATGCCAGCAGGGTCCTGGCTGGGGATGTGGATGGTGGCGGCCTGGGATGCTGGTGTGTGAAGCCCGGACTCACTGGAGGCCTCAGCGTCTGAGGTGAAGACCTGGCAGAAGGGCAGCTCTTGAGCCCCCAGGGTGTGCACTGGGGCAGGACCCAGGGAGGGGCTGGGGCAGGCCTGGGCCTTACCTGCTTGGTGGGCGTGAGGCTGGCCAGGGCGCTCAGGTTGCTGGTGTCGGTGATGAGCATGGTCTGCGGAAGCAGGCCAGTGTGGGTGTACTGGGCCACCTCGGGCTTGTGGCTGTAGAGGGCTGGCCGGGAGGCGGGGAGGAGAGAGGAGGACACAGACTTGGCACCTGGGCTGGGCTGGACCCCTCCCAGGAGGGCCTCAAGGTGGGGGGCTCGGGGGAAATGGGGTGTGGGCCTGGTGAGCAGCCCAGTGGGGCAGTGGCTGGGGACTTGGGGCTGATTTCCAAAACTGGGAGCTCCAGGTAGAGGGGTTGGACGCTCTCCCCAACCGCAGGGGCCTGCTCCGCCTGTCTCGGTGGAGAGGAGCCTGGGCGAGGCCAGGAACCCAAACCCAGCTCCTGCGGTCACCTCGAGAGGACAGGTGAAGGGCAACGGGAGGCACAGGTGCTGTTAGGGCACTAAGTACCGGCCTTGGAGGGAAAGGCCAGGGCTCCTGTTAGGGGTTGAGGAGGGGGCAGCATTTCTGCATCTCCAGGACCCCTCTCCACAGTGTAACCCAGAATTTCACCTGCAGTCTCCAGCCCCACAAATATACACACAGATGCCAGTAGAAAACAACGTAAATCACGTATTCTCACATGGACCCAGATGAAAACACAACCACCCACATACATGCATAAATGGTGCCCTCCACCAAATACACAGATGTTCATGTCCACAAGCCCTTATCCAAGAGTCCAAGTTCCAGAAAGGTCTGAAAGCCAACAGGTTTTTGTCTGGTTGGCACTAGAGCTCATTTGGTGGCAAAATCTGACCCGAACCTGATGTGAGGCTGGGTCTTTATTAACCCACTTCGTGGAATTCTACATTTTGCTGCAGGAATCATGGTGTTTGATGACAGGGTGTTGCCCCAAGCCCTGCTGGGAGTGTTGTGTCATTCATGGTGTATGCACCACATTACCTTTCTAAAAGCTGAGAAATACATATGGCCCCAAGGGCACACGTGGGTGTGCACACACAAACACCCACTCACACAAACCCACGTGCGTGCACACGCAGCCACACGGATTCACACACAAACATATTCCAGCCCACAGACGCTCATCTGAGCACCCGCAGAGCCCCCGTCACAGAAGCACTCACACTTGTATCAGACACACACACACAGACCACAGCATCTGCTAAGCCGCCCCCTTCCCCTGGGCTCAACGACAGCCAGCCTCTCCCACCACCTCTCCCAGCAGGGGGGGCCGAGGGGTGCTCACCATGGGGGCTCTGCAGCTGGGCCATGGTGGCCATGAAGGGGCTCTGGGCCACGTGGCTCTGCACGGAGGGCATGAGCGGCTGCTGGTAGGAAGGGTGCAGAGGCTGCGAGAACTGGACGGGCTGCAGGGTAGTCAGGCTGCTGCCCATGCTGTTGATGACCGGCACGCTCTGTGCCTGCGTGGAGGCCAGGCCTGGAGCGGGAGGGGCAGGAGTCAGCCAGACCTCCTGCCGCCTCCATGGCCTCCCCAGGCCCAGCCCTGACCCCCAGGGGCACCATCCCTCTCTCCTAGGGCCAGTGGGTTGGAGGAGGGGACAAGGTAATCAGGAAACAGCCTTGTACTAGGAACCTTCACTAAGTTACAGCCCTGGCAAGTTAACTCCCCCTTGAGCTGCTAGCTCGTCATAAGGGCAGGGGGTGTGTCAAACTAGGGTCCCTGGAGCCCTGGGGTTCCACAGCAATGCAAAGGCCCTGGGGCTTAACTCTCTGTACCCAGCTCCCAGCAGCTCCCTGTCTGTCTTATATATTGAGTTTCTGCATAATAGTTCTGAATAAAGTTTTTCTGGGCTTTTAAAAAAAAAAAAAAACTAAAACCGAAAACCTAGAAAACTTCAGTCCCCCTTGCTCTGCTCTGGTTTCCCATAGCTGTTTTCCCTTTTAAGGTACTACATAACTTATGAATTGGACTGGCCAAAAAGTTTGTTCGGGTTTTTCTGTAAGCTGTTAGGAAAAACCTGAACCAACTTTTTCGCCAACCCATACTCTGCTTATTGTCTGCCTCCCCACTTGGGTGGCTGAGATTTGGGGCTGTTCGGTCCACTTGTGTATCACCGGTGGAGCACAGAGTGGGCACTCAATAAATACATGAAGGAATGAGTTCCAGTGGCTCGTCCTGCTCCTGGATTCTGTGGGAGCCCCATGAGCCCCTCACCCAGATGCCCCCATCCACCCCACCAGCTTACCAATGACCAGGGTGGAGGCGCCCGTGTTGGTGAACGTGGGGCCCAGGGAGGCAGGCTCACCAGGCCCTATGGCCATGACCCCGGGAAGCGAGGCCATGATGAGGTTCTGGGGCTGCTGGTTGAGGCCCGGGGATGTCTGCTCCAAGCTGTGCAGTGCTGTCAGGGTGCTGACAGGGGGCAGGGGGCCCCCAGTGGCCGAGACCTTGGAGGGGAAGCCAAACTGAGTCAGGTGGGGTCCCACCCTACCTGCCTGGGGACTGCTCCAGAATCTCCCAGCCAAGGGGAGATTGGCCGGGGGTGGGGGATGGGGCGGGACACTCACCAATTTGGCTTCTGTGCTCAGCAGACTGTGACTGGGCTCCAGACCCGTGGGGGACACTTGATGCAGGGGTGCAGACACTGTCACCAAGGGACCACCACTGCTTGAGGGCACTTCCGCCCCCTCACTGGTTGCAGGCTGTCCATAGCGCACTCCTGGAGCGGGAGCAGTGTCCAGCCTCAGCACCCCACTTCTCTGCCCGCCTCCATGGCCCCCATCATTCCAAACTGCATTGGTTTGCGCAGACCCCTCACCCCATCTTTATGCAGCCAGCAGACTTTGCTTGAGTGTCCACTTCCTGCCAGGCCCTGTGCTGGTTGCTTCCAACTCCTTGAACACAAGTAGGTGCTCAATAAAAGACAACTGAGCCAGGGTCTTTCCTGGCGGTCCAGTGATTAAGACTCTGTGCTCCCACTGCAGGGGGCATGGGGTTTGATCCCTGGTCGGGGTAAGATCCCGCATGCCGTGCAGTGCAGTGTGGCCAAAAAAAAAAAAAGACAACTGAGTCAAACTGAATTGACGGTAATGAAATTAAACCACAGCAAACTGAGTTGAATAGAATGAACTGGAATTAGTTGAATGAAACTGAGTATCATTGAATCAAACCAGAAATGAATTGAAACTGATTGAGTCGAATTGGATTGAAATTGAACTGATACAAAATTAACTGAATTTCCTTGAAATACATTTAGTTAAACTGAATCAATAGGGAATTGGGTTGGATCAAACTATTCCAAATTTAAATGAATTAAATTAGATTATAATGAGTTGAACTGAATTGAATTGAACTGAGCTGAAATGAATTGAGTTGGTTTGATCTGGAATGAGTTGAAGTAACTGAAATCAAGTGAGGGTGGAGTGAATGGAGTGGATGGAATGGAGTACAGTGGGTGAAGCTGAGTGGTGAATGGAATGGAGAGGGGTGGAGTGGATAGAGCAGTACAAATAGAGTGGAGTTGGAGCCGTAAGGAAGTGCTAAGAGGTTTGGGTGGCTGCTGCCACTGGGCTGGTGCTCCCCAACTCTCCCACCCACCCCCGTATTCCCTCTACCCACCGTCCCAATCCCCCTGCCCACATGGCACTCACCGTGGACCTTACCGGGGGAGAGGGCCGGTGGGGGCAGGCCAGGGGAGCCATGGGCGGGCAGCGCAGGGCCTGGGCCTGGCCCTGGTGGCGGCCCGCTGTACGTGTCCATGGCCAGCTTGTGCCGAAAGGCTTCTTCCTTGCGCCGATTGGCAAACCAGTTGTAGACACGCACCTCTGTGACGAGGTTGGAGCCCAGCCCCTGCGCCTGTGACGGTGACACCCCCCTCTGGATGCACTCCGCCCTGCAGAAATGGCCACTCATGAGCCTCTGGATCAGGCACAGAAGAACCCTCCCCTGGGGCTGGGGGGAGGGTTCTGAGAAGTAGGGCTCTCTACCTGAGTATTTGCTGAGGCTGGCAAACCTGGGTTCCGAGCCCAGTCTGCTGTGCAACCTTGAGCAAGTGACTTAGCCTCTCTTAATCTCTTTAGTTATAGAGTGAGCCCAGTACGTGTAGGGTTGTAGTGAGGATTAGTGAGACTGAGCAGCCACTCAAGGGCTGCTTGGGTTGGTGCGGGGTGGGTGCCAGGAATGGAGCTAGGTGTCAGACACTGAACAGGAGCTGAGAACTCCTGGGCCAACAGCAGGAGCTCTCAAAACCTGGGGAGCCTCCCTTGCCTTCCCCCAGCCCAGACCAAACCAGCCCTGCTGACCACCAGCCATCCTACCTGTTACACTCCTCCACCAGCGCCTCCCGCTCCTCCTTGCTGGGGTTCTTCTGCCTCTCGTAGGCCTGGAACAGGATCTGCTGGGATGCTGGGCCCCATTTGAAACGGTTTCTCCGACCCTTCTTGGTTGGTAGCTCATCGCCCGTGGGCTCTTCAATCAGCCCACCCTGCCCTGCGTGGGTGAACTCTGTGGGCACAGAGAGCCATTAGCAAAACACTGGCCAATCCCACCTTCCAGCATTGGTTCACCATGCTGGAATTGGTTCACCTAACCATGCCCGTGGTTCTTTCTCATTCCTAGGATGCTGAGCCAGAGGAGCTTACAGCTAGAACTTAGAAATCATCTAATCCAGTGATGACAGACACACAGCACACACACCACCCCTTTCCTAACCTGTGTCCAAGGGAGACATCACTAATCAACCCCTGCATACTTTGCTACTGGGCCAAGATATAATCTCACAGTCCTCAATGCAAGGCTCCAGGTAAGCATCAGCATTTGTTCACATTTGACACATATGCCATCCCATTTTATAGTTGAGGCAGCTGAGGATCAGGGAGGTTAAGTATTTTTCCAGAGTCGCACAGTAGAGCAGAAACTTTAACTGTATCTCCTGAGTAGATTCTGTGCTATTTTCAACATTCCAGACTTGAAAATCAAGCTTAAAGTATAAGTATTAGCCAGGAGAGAAGAGACCCCAGGCACTTTCTCAGCTGGTTCTTTGGTAGGAGGCCAGTTAATGGCGCCTCCAAATAACAGAACAGCTAGCAGCCCTTCAAAGAGCAGGGGAAATATGTATATAGCCAGTATATACATACAGTACCCCTGGAAGGTTACGTATGAGACCGGGAATGCCAGTGGCTGCCTTAGGAGGAGGACACCTAATTTTTATTGTAAAATCTTTACTTTCTTCTATTTTTTTAAATAAATTCGGTGTGTATTACCTTGAAAACCTGGATAATTATAAAAGAAACATCAAAAACATTTTTTTTTTACACTTAGGCTCAAAAGTGTGGAAGTGCACTTAGGATTTTGTGGGGTATGAGGCCCGGGTAGTGAAACCCAGCATTCCCGGAATAACAGTGCACCTAGCTCCTCCCAGGTTTGCAGTGGAGGATTCCCGAAGCACACACCTCACCTCTGAGCCTCTAATCCTGCCCGCGCTTCTGCCTGAAACCCCATCCCTGCATCTTCATGGGTCAAAATTCAACTCACACTTTAAGACTTAGTCAAAAGATCATACTTCATACTGATGCCCCTGCCTCCCTGAGGAAGAGATTATTCTCTCCTCCTCCACCAGCTCAACACTTGGAAACACTTTCTGTAGTGCCCTGCCCTGGGCCTGGCGCACGGTGAGTGCTCCATAAACACTAGCTTTTGTTGTTGGCGTTATCACATTATAATACTTGTCTCACCGAATCATAATGATTTGTTCTCCTGCTTCCCCTCTACACAGGGAGCTCTTGGAGGGCAGGGGCCCAGTTCACCTACCCAAAGAGGATGCCCAAGACCAACCCTCCTCCGCTCCCCCAGAGCGCCTTGCGCAGAACAGCTGATACATGCTGGTTGAATCCTCCCGACTTCCTCTCAGTCTGCCTGTCCGAGGAATGGGGTGGGAGGCTTCCAGCTCCCACCCTCGAGCTGCAGGTAGTCCCAGGCCCTGCCGGGAAGACAGGGCTGCAGTCGGTTATTACTTACGCTGGGCCACCTCTCGCTGCTTGCGGACGTACCAGGTGTACAGGGCGGCTCGCTTCTGCGTCTTCATGGGAGTGCCCTTGTTGAGGTGCTGGGACAGGTGGGATTGGTTGAGGCCGGTGGTGTCGACCACCTCCCGCTGCGGGATGTTGTGCTGCTGCAGGTAGGACTTGACCATCTTAGCCACACGCCATGGGTCCTCCCTGGCGGGGGGCGGGGGGACAAGGACAGGCTGCTCAGCCCAGGGTGGGTGCTGGGAGCCCTGTCCACCCGGGGGGTGAGGATGGTAGATGGAAGCAAGCGTGGAGCCCAGGAGCCTGTACCTAGACTCAGGGACAGGAGGTATGGGCACTCATGCCAGGACACAAGGACATGGGGACAGAGACTTGCAGACACATACACGTGGCAGACATGTGGACACAGGCCCCAACCAGTCCCACACAGACATAGGAACAGATAAAGCTTTCGAAACACGGACACACAGAGACATGGACACAGATGTAGACAAAAAGAGACTCCCCCTGGAAGCTGCACAAGCCAGATGGGGAGGGTACTCATCTTTGTGCCTCCTTTAAAGATCCCCCCCCATTCTACCTAGAAATGTTATTTGTGGCTGTGTCTTAACCACTGTGAGAGACTATAAACACCTGGAGGGCAGGAACTGTCTAGTTCTCGGCACCCAAAATAGGCCTGACATAGAGTATGCCCTTGGTGAATGCATGAATGAATGAGTGGATGGATGGATGGATGTATGGATGAGTGGGTAATGGGATGGTCAGTGAATTGATGGTGGATGGTGGGTGAGAGGATGGATAGATGGGATGTTGATGGGTAGATGTTAGATGGATGGGTGGATGGGTGGGTGGATGGGTGGGTGGATGGATGGATAGATGAGAGAGATCTACTGGAAAAAGTTGGGGTCTGAAAACAAGGAGAGAAACATGATTCTCTCACTTTACATCCAGGGCCACTGAGGCTCAGAGCACTGTGTCACTTGTATCTCTTGCCAAAGGTCACAGGGTCAGCCCAGTAGAGTCCCACCCCAGCTGAAAGGATCTGGTTCTAAGTCAGTCTGTCAGATAAAAATCACATAGCATCAAAACGCCTCCTGAAAATCTGCACTAAACCCTAGATGGTGGCGCAGCCAGTCTCCCCACAGCACTGAGGTGGGTGGCTAATTTCTCAACAGAGTCCCAGGTGAAGGGGTTAGGGGTTGGCATCCCAAGGCCTTGTAAGAAAAATGAGCGTGTCTGAGCACGGAATCCCACTCTGTGGGCTCAATTCTCTCACTCGAGGGATTCAAGGGGACCTGAGGCCACCTGTGGCTCGATCTCCTGTTCTCTGCTCACTGTGGGGAATGGAAGGGGTCAGGTTGCCTGTACGATATAAATTCTTCTCTCTCCCTCTTCTGCTGTGTCTCAACCCTCCTCTCTTCCCTTCATCCTCTCTTGAGCTTCTATTACAACCATGTGTCAGATACAACAGTGCTGAAACAGGCAGAGCTGGGATTTAAATCGAGGTCTGTGCGATCCCAAGCCTGTGTTCCCACAGCCTTGATGCAGCAGTTTGCTTCTAGAATTGAGGCATATGTGACAAATGGCGTGTGTAAGAAGTGATTCATCTCCATGTCGTTTGCCACAGCCAAAGATTGGACACAACCTAAGCATCCAGCAAAAGGATGCTGATTAACCAAATTGCAGTGCCTCTGTACAATGCAGCCATAAAAACCCACTGAGAAAGCTCTGTACAAGCCTAGATGGAACAGTTTGTGTGGTAGGTCTACTGTGCTATGTGTGTAAAATTTTAAGTGGGATAAAAGATTTCTACGTATTTGCTTTGTTCACATGAAATACCAGAAGTATACAGAATGAACTGGAGTCACTGATTGGATGCTGGGGACAGGATGAGAGGGGAGGGTTTTCTCTGTTACTCTTCTGTACTTCATAAATTATGTATCAATAATATAGTATCATATAATATACTACATATACATATATAATGTTTAAAAGTGAATTGTGAAAAAAAGAAAAGAAAAGAAACCCCCCAGTGCTCTGAAGCCCACCCCACACTGCCTTCTCCCCTGCCCCTTCTCTCTTTCCTCAAAGAACCAGCCTCGCCTGCGTCCTTGACAATGCCCTTCTGAGACATGAGGGCACAGAGCCTTTCATCCACTTTGGCCCTCTGACTTCCTCCTTTTTTTTTTATCAGCAGTCCCCATACAGGCAGGGAGGAATGGAAGGTGGGGACAGATATAGTTAATCAGCAGTCGGTCCAGCAAAGGCCCATTTGTGTAGAAATGATAGCCATGAGAATTCATGTTTCTTGAGTATTTATGGTGAGCCAGGTAAGGGCTGGTCATTTAAATCTTACAATAACCCTGGGAAGTATGCCCATTTCACAGGTGAGAAGACTGAGGCTCAGAAAGGTGAACACTTGTCCAAGGTGACTTTGCTGGGACTCAAGAATATTTCACTTTCCTGAACCCCCCAACCTCTCCCCAAGCCCTATCTCCCTGCTTTCCTAGGAGCCTCTCCTCCCCACCTCCCCCGGTCCCCCGGTGCCAGTCAGAGCTGGGAGGGAAGGGCAGGACAAAGTCCAGCCTTGTGCTCCGTGGCAAACATGTTTATCTGACTCCGGGGCTGGGCTGCCCGATGGCCTCCCTCCTCCCCCAACTGCAGTCATCACCCTCCTGAGAGATCCTCCCTCCCTGTCTGTTCTCCAGAGAGAAGGAGCCCAGTCTTCCTTAAACAGGGCCTCTCCTGGCTCAAACTAAAGACTTACTGTCTGTCTCTGTCCTTCTGACCCCATGTGTCTCTATCTGTCTCTGTTTCTCTCACTCTCTCTCCTTCTGTCTCTGTGTCTCTCTGTTTTCTGCTCTCTTTCTCTCCCCCCACCCCCACAGTCTCCAAGAACATGGCTCTTTTCAGGACATTTTCCCCAATGCAGAACTAAGAGGCCAGATCTCCAGGCATCTCCTGCTTTCACTCTAATGGGTTTGAGAGTCGAACCAACCTGGGTTCAGATCCCACCACTGCGGCCTCGCGCCCAATGTGCACGTGGCCCGCATCTCCCCTGTAACACAGCGGCAAATTCACGCCTGCCTCCCTGTTCTCTATTGGGAGAACTGAATGAGTTTCTAATAGGAGTGAAATGCTGAGGACAGGGCCAGGCACACAGTAAGTGCTCAGTAAGTGGAACAATATTGTTACCATCATCATCATCATCATCAGCGACCTAGTCCTGGGACGTCCAGCCCCACAGCAGAGGGAAGAGGGCCCAGGAAAGGTGAAGGTCTGCCCACATCCCCCTCCTCCCGCCTCCTGCCAGTTCTAGGGTCAGTCAGAGGTTCGAGGCCTTGGGCCTCTTGCTCCCTGGCCCATGGGGTTTCAGTGGGTCCAAGGCTGCAGAGCTGGGAGACCAACCTGAAGGCCACTCATCCGGAGGGGGAGCCGAGTTCTCAGTGTGAATCCCAGCTCTGCCACTCACTCTCCGGGTGGCCCTGGGAAGTTTCTTAACTTCTGTCTGCCTCAGTTTCCTCAACTGTGATAGGGAGCTAATAATATTTCATAGGTTGTCAGGAGGAGAAAACGAGCTTAACGCACTTGTAAGCGCTTCGTGAGTCCTCGAGCACTACGCGGAAGTGGTCGATGGTGACATTAACAGCAAGAATGACCCAGGAGGGTAAAGAGGGAGATAAATGTATCAAGGACAGGCATCACTTCAGGGCACTGTGCAAAGTGTGGGATTAGGAGGACCTGGGTCCAAGTCCTGGCCTTACTTCTTTTTTTTTTTTTTTTTTTGCGGTATGCGGGCCTCTCACTGTTGTGGCCTCCCCCGCTGCGGAGCACAGGCTCCGGACGCGCAGGCCCAGCGGCCATGGCTCACGGGCCCAGCCGCTCCGCGGCATATGGGATCCTCCCAGACCGGGGCACGAACCCGTATCCCCTGCATCGGCAGGCGGACTCTCAACCACTTGCGCCACCAGGGAGGCCCTGGCCTTACTTCTTTGTAAGAGTTACTTTGGGCAGGTCACTTTGCCTCTCTGAGCTTTAGTTTGCTCATCTGTAAGATGGGACCACTGATAATAGCAACTGTTCGTTGCATTCACATGCTTACCCTGTGGGTAAGTGTTATGATCAGCTCTGCCTTGCAGAGAACACTGGGACTCAGAAAAGTGAAATTGCCTGCCTGCGCAGAGCTGGGGTTCAAGCCCAGGTAAGCTGGCCTCAGGGATGTCAGATTGCCCCACCTTGGCCACTGTCTTCCTGGGTCTCAGTGCCTTGGTGCTGCCCAATGGAGAGGACCAGAGACCCTCAAGATTGAGTTTGAGCTGCTCAGGGACAGGAGGGCCCAGGAGGACACTGAGGAAGGAGCCCTGGGAACGTGTTACTCCCTTGGCCATTGCAGCAGACATCCCCAGGGCTCAGAGAAGCCTAGTTCCTCATTCATTCATGCTGTGTGTCAGCACTGGGCTGGATATCAGGGGTCTGAGTGGTGAACAAGCCTCTGGAAGAGCTTCTGTTGTCATAGCAGGAGATAGAAAACAGACAAATAAGGTAATAATAAGTAATGATAAGTTTCAGGGGAAAGTCAATGAAAGTAGTGGAAGAGGGAGTGACTGTGGTGGCATTTGAGCAAAAAGAGGAGAAGGAATTGACTGTGGGAAGATCTGGAAAGGTTTCGGGGAGAAGGTACAACACATGCAAAGGCCCTGAGGTGGGAATCAGCAAAGTGTAGTGTAACTGGAGGAAAGTGAGGGAGGGAGAGAGGTCCCTCAGGAAGAGATCAGGGAATCAGGGCAGGGAGTTTGAATTTTACTCATTGTCCAGGTAGGGAAACAGAGGCAGGAGGAGAAGACACTTGCCCAAGGTCACACTTGGTCACACTTGGCTTCCACGGGAAGCCCTGCCTCTTTACCATCCTTTCCAGCCTCAACCTCCCCCACGGGCCAGGCCTTCATGGGGGTCCCCTACCCCTCTGCAGCCTGTGCCCTGAGGCCCAAGGCCCCACTCTTTCCCCTCGGGGCGTTTTCAGATCCCTTTTGTTACCTGAACAATAAGTAACCCAGGTAGTTAGTTATAAACCCCGCAGGAACAAGGAGCTGGTTGATAATTTATAGCAACATCTCAAATTTAAATGGAAAGTAAATAGCATGCTGTTAGCATTAAAGAAAACCCAATCGGGGCGGGAGGCAAGCACTCCAGCCTCCTCGCAGCTTGGGGCGCCTCGCTCTCTCCCCAGCCCATTCTCCCAGCTGCGCGTCAGCCCCTCTCCCCTCCCGGCTCGTCCGCTCCACTCTGCTTCTCCAGGCCTCTCTCTCCATCTCCCCTGACGCCCTGTCTCTTCCTCCATGTCTCCCCTCTCTCCCTCAGCTTCCAGGTCTCTGCTGGTCCCCAGGGAGCACTTTGACCCCTGCTTCCCGCTCGAGTGCTGTGGATCAAGCCTTTCCCTCCACCCATCATCCCACCAAAGGGGCTGCTGATCAAGAGGCCCCACCCAGCCAGGTAAGGCCTTTGGCACTCCCTGCCCCCACTCCCCCCCAAAGGCCCCCAGTCCCATCTGGGACCCTGAGCAGGTCTGGCCCTGCCCCACCCTTGTCCGGGTTGCCCTCGCCCTGGGTCTGGAGATGCCAGACTCTTTGCCCCTCCCCTGCAACGCGGCAGGGCCCTTTGCCCTCCTCTTCCTGCCAAGTCAGGGGGCCCTGGCTACTCCCCTGCCTCCTGCCCAGGCCCTCACAAGACCTGGCAGGCCCTGAGAGCTCCCTGAGGCAGGGATCCAGCCCTCCCCATCCCCAAGCTGGGATCAGGACCTTGGACAGAAAAGAGGTGGTCTTTGGGACTCTTCTTCAGAACCCCCAGCCACCCCCAGCTGGCCCCGTCCCCGGTCATGGTGATTGAGGGCACCAAAGAGAGTGGGTGTGGAGCCCCAGCTGGGTGGCCTTAGTCCAGCTCCATCCCCCTCTGACCCTCAGTTCCCTCATCTGCAAAGCAGTTGTCCCCAGGTGCCTCCAGAGGTCATCTCAACATTACCCGAAATGATACCTGTGAAACCTCAGCACGTGCCCACCTGGCTGTTAGGATGGAGGTTACAGAGCCTTAGGGGAGAGGCAGTCCCTGCAGCCCCCAGGTTCCCCTTCCCTCACCTCCAACCTCCCCCACCCCTGCTCCCTGCGAAGTTGGTTGGCTCAGGCTTCCCCAGGCTACCAGCCCTCCAAGTTAATGATCACAGGCCTTATCAGAGCCTTTTGCCATTTATAAATTTATAAAACAAAAGAGAAATAATAAAGCCCATGGGTAATTAGTAACCAGGTCAGCTCTGCTGAGGAGAGGGGAGGCATCGGGCTCAGACCCACCCAGTTCTCCGGGAGATGGGGAGCCAGCCAGTGGGTGGGGTACAGAGTGGGGAAGCTTCTAATGGTACCCACTGGTGAGGGGCATGGCCTGAGGCTGTGCCGGAAAGGGGAGCAGCTCCCGTCCTAAGGCTCCATTTCCCTCAGGTAAGAAAGACCTGGGTTCTGCTGGCTGAATGCTTGAGTTCCAGGGAGGCCAATTGGGGCCCCCAAAACCTCAGCCTGGGCCCCCCCTCCCCACTGGTGCATCCGGGTGCCTAGCAGGGAAGTTGGGATTGGGGGAGTAGAAATGGGCAGGGTAGCTAAAAATTCCCTGCCTCCCCACCCACGTTGTCCAGGGACTAGAATCGTGGACTCTCCTGCTTTGTCCCCATCTTGGGGCTCCCCTGGGGCATGCCCCACTTCCCAAGCACTGGGCTGAAAGCCTTGGCTCATGGAGACTCGGGACCCCGCAGAGGGCCGGGTCAGGGGCTGGAGGCTCCAACCTCCGAGCTAGGACCCCACCCCACCCCCGCTTCCAAGCTCTAATGGGCCCTGTCCCCCTTGCCGACAACCAGCCTAAAGGCTACAGCCCATGGGACTCTGGACTGGCAAGGGCTGGTCAGGAGCCGAGGCTGGGCCCCTCCGGGTTCCTTGGGAGCTGGGAACAGGGGAGGGGTCCTTACTGCAGCAGGGTCTCCACCACGGCTTTCTGGTGGGCTGCCTCCTCGGGGCTGAGGTTCTCCAGCTCTCTGAGAATGGGCGGTGTGAAGTCTTCCCCCTCGTCGTCCGTCTCGTCCTCGGAGCCCCTCGTCTCCCCCAGCCCATTGGGCAACTCGGCCAGCTCCCCTCGACCGCCACCACCGCAGGACTGCCCCTTGTCCGGCGGGCCGTCTCCGGCCAGCAGGTAGGGCCCCGGCTCACCCAACGCCTGGATCAGCGCCTCTTTGCTCAGGCCCGACTCGAGCAAGGCCGCCAGGAGCTCCGTCTGCAGCTGGCTCAGTTTAGAAACCATGGCTCCACCAGCGCGGGCCACGCGGCCCAGGGCCACTGAGCCGGCCGCCTCCCCACCGAGTGGGCTGGCTCCGTGCTGGCCGGCCAGCAGGCAGGCCCAAACCAGGCTCCTTGCGCCCGCTGCCCCCCCAAACCCCACTAGCCAAGCCCTGTGGGCACCCCCAACCCCCAACCCTGGCCCCAGTGGCCAGTGAATCAGGGCCCCTGCCCGCTCTGTTTACATTGGAGCTGGGGAAATTCTCCAAGGTTCATATTTATCCATGTGCTTAGCGAAGGGACTGAACTTTGGACTTCACCCTGCAAAGTGCAGGCCTCATGGCAGCGCAGAGGGATGGGGAGCCGTGGCCTTCCATGGGAGTGGGCAGAGCGGAGGGCGGGGGAGGCAGCGGTGGGGGGCCCAGGACAGCTGGGATGGAAGGTGCTGGGAGCCGGGGAGGCCTTCGGGTGACCAGCATCGGGTCCCTCCCCCAGCGACCTCGTAGGGGGCCAGGCTGAGGCAAGAGAACAAAAACAGCCTTGGGAACAGAAGCAGCAGAGTTCTAGGCTGTCGGGTCAACTCTCTTCAAGGGCAAGGCTAGGACACATCCATTTGAGGACCCCCCCCCCACTGCCAGCCCCAACATCTGGCCTCCCAGGAGGGAAAACGCGTCGACTTAAGTCTACTGTGGGCTGGGTCTGTAACGTGCGTCATTACCTCAGTGTAGCCCCCTAACAGCTGTGAGTAGGTACAGGGATTGTGCCCATTTTACAGAGGAGGAAACTGAGGCTCTGAGAGGGTAAGCAACTCGCTCAAAGTCACACAGCTAGCAGGGACAAGATTTGTGGAGTGGGAGCAGGGTGAGGCCAGTCAAGCACTTGGTGCAGGTGCAAATTTTAAGGGGACGTTGAAAAACTCAAGATGAAATCAAGATGAAAAAATATTTTTATATACTCTATTTAAAATTCAAAATTAATGCAAAACCCAAAAGAACTTAAAAGAAACTTAAAACAAAAACTTGCATGCGAATGTTCTCAGCAGCATGATTCACAAGAGCTAAAAAATAGAAAAAACCTAAATATCCATCAGTGGATGAATGGATAGAAGAAATGTGGTCTATCTGCGCAATGGCATATTATTTGGCCATAAAAAGGAATGAAGTCCTGATTCATGCTACAGTAGGCATGAATCTTGAAGATATCATGCTAAGTGAAAGAAGCCAGACACAAAAGGCCATCTATTGTATGATTCCATGTATAGGAAACGTCCAGAATAGGCAAATCCATACAGACAGAAAGTAGATTCGTGGTTGCTGGGGGCTGGGGAGGTGAGCGTGAGCACAGGGAATGGCTGCTTAATGAGTACAGGGTTTCTTTGGAGATGATGGAAATGTTCTAATACTGATGGGGTGATGTTACACAACTCTGTGAATTTACTAAAAATCACTGAAGTTTGCAATTTAAAAGGGCAAATTTTATGATCTAGAATCAATAAAATATACTTTTCATTAATTTGAAAAATTAATGCCAAAAATCTGTGATGAACAAAAAATATCAAAATGTTAAATAAAGGCAGGTTCCAACCCTCACTCACCTCCCGCTAATGCCAGTCCTAGGCAAAAACTCATCCTCAACCCCCGCCCTTCCCTCTTCCGGTAAGAGCCTGGACAAAAATTCCTGCTCTCTGTCCCCTGGGGTGGCCCTAAGCTCCCAGAACAAGGGGTGTGCGCCATTGCCTGGAGTAGGCAGGGTGGTGCTGAGGGGCTGCCCCCAGGCTGGCACATCTCTCAGGGGTCTGCAGAGCCAGGGTCATGCTTGGCAACGGTGGAAGGGAGAAGGCGCCCTTGGCCAGAAGGCCCTCCCTGCAGGCCAGGCTAAGCCAGCAGGGGGAAAGGGGCTGATCATTTTTGCACTCACCTGACACTCAGCAGCTGTGAGGCCCATGTGGCCAGTGAGCACTCAAAATGTGGCTAATGCCTCTGGCTGAAATGATAATATTTTGGATCTATTGAGTGAAAGTTTTTAATTTTAAAACTAAATACTTTAAAAATTAGAAAACTTAATTTCACCTGTTTCTTTTTACTTTTATAATGGTACCACTGGAAACTTTTGAATTACATATGCGCCTCACATTCTATCTCTATTGGACAGCACTGCTCTGTAATTTACTTACACGTATGATGTTTATTATTTATGGTCTGTCTGCCTCTGCTAGAATGTCGGGCCCCCCATCCCCGCTCCAGGGCAGGGCTTTTGTCTCTCTTGTTCACTGCTGTATTCGCAGTGCTTAGTATGTTGCCTCATCTGTACTTAGTGGGTGCTCAGTAATATTTGTGGAATGAATAAATTTCATTGCACACCGCCCAACGTATACTTAGCTCCACACCAGGCTTTAGTAATGTATGAAATGCTCAGAGCCACTCTGTGAAGTAGGCACTGTTATTCCCAGAGCCCGGCCCTCTGCACAGGATGATGCTGGCAGTTGCCCCTTGAGAAAGTGGGCCCCCCACATTTCTCTCAGTGCTTCCCTTCTCCTCTAGCACAAGTAGCTTTGGGGTTAGGCAGCTCACTACTGGGGGCAGAATTCTCAAGTCCAGCTAAAGGACAGGGAAGATGCTGCATGTTGTCCCTTTGCGGTTTCATGGCTCTCCTCCTTGCTACCCCATCCAGGAGGCTGCTTGCTGCCTGCAGCTGCCCTCGGAGACTTTCCTCTAGAAGAGGGAGCCAGACAGGGTGGGGCCTGGGTACTTCGCACAACTTTTGGGCTCATTGACTGCTGGGTCCCCCCGGCAGCCAGGTGGCTGAACTGGTGACTCCGGGACTGAAGGTGGATTTAGTTGGGAGAACAGTGGCATGGGGTGGGGGGAACCTCTAGGTTGTCTAAGGAGAGAGACCCCCCAGGGTCCAACTTCAGCTCCAGTACACAGGCTATTGTCCTGGCCCCCCACACCCACCCCGACTAGGGCTCCCTCTGAAAATGAGAAGGGTGTCGGTTATTGATACTTGGCAACAGACAACGGAAAGGGCGGTTCCAGCCCCCAGCCTGCACTTCCCCACAATCAGGGGACACATCTAAACAGACTCAGAGGTTGGGAGAGGCATTTTGCCTTCTTGAGAATCACTCAGGACCTAGTGTGGGTTTCACGGGCCCCCCACACACACACACCCAACCCCGCACTGGGTGGCCTCAGGCACTGAGTTCGCCTTTCATGACTTATTTATAAAACAGAGGTGTAGATCTCTAGGGTTGCTTGAGACAACTTTGTACACCTAATGCAGAGATTTGTTGGGCTCTACACAGCTGCTCAAACTTTGGAATTAGATTGAACATGACCACCTTCATTTCCTGTTCCACAATCATTTTTGCATGATACTACTATTTTTTTTTTATTAGAACAACTGCCATAAACCCAGCTTCACAAAGTTATGACATCATCTAACATTCAAACTGCAAACTACCTTGAGCTAGCGCAAGGTGGCCGACAGATGTCACTGTGTTCCTTTCAAAAATCCTCTAAAATATTCTGCGGCTCCCAGGGGCACCTCGAGGCGTAGTTTGGGAACTGCGGACCTAAGGATGGTCTTGGACACAGAGGGTGTTCAGTAAACTGTAGTTGTGAACTTTATCACCAGTCTCGCCTACTGAGTGAGCAAATGTTTGCAAAACCGAAGTTCTGGCAAGGCACAAGTCTTCTCCTTGGCCTTAGGAAGCTGCGCAAGAGGGGTGCCCCGTCAGCCAATCTCAGGGCTCTCTTGGAATTTAATTGCCAACCCTACAACCCCACCACCCCCACCTCGGGGCCCACCTGTATTCATACTTGGACTATTCTTCCTCCCAGCCCCACCACCTTTAACCTTTTAACCTTTATTGAGCAGTTGCTGGTATATGCAATTTTCATGCTTTTTCTCATTTAACATCTCAACAGCCTCATGAGGTAGGTACTTTTATCCCCATTTTACAGATGAGGAAACTGAGGCTCTAGGAGGCTATGTAACCTGCCCAGCTAGTGCTTGGCAGAGCTAGGATTTGAACCCCGATCCCCCTGATGCCAGAATCCAAGCCCTTGACCACTATTCCACACTACCTCTTTCTGTGAGGCAGTTCACTCTCACTAAACACTTGTTACTATTATTTTGTTGTCATCGTTGTTTTGTTGTTCTGGTTAAGCGTAGCTCTGCTCATTGGACTTGTCACTTTTGTGTTGGTTTTACAGATGAGGAGACTGAGGTGCTGAGGGAATAAAAGAGTGATTAAAAGCCAGACTGCCTGGGTTTGAGCCTGGCTCTGACATTTACCAGCTTTGTGACCTTGGGCAACTTGCTTAACCTCTCTGTGCCTCAGTTTGCTCTTCTGTACAATGATAATGAAAATACTATCTGCCTTGTGAGTTGTTAGGAGGATTAATGAAGTAAGACACAGAAAGCACTGTGCGTGGCACATTGTAAGCACTCCCCACTACTGAATAATCATTACCTGATTACTAAAGCAGCAGTTCCACTCCCATTACCCAGGCTGAGTTTTCTTTGTTTGCAAAAGTTCTCCACATAAGAGTCCCTGCCACCCACTTTATTTGACTCTTAAGCCCCGCCTACTCTCTATTCAGTCACACTATTTGCCATCTCCAGAGCATACCTGAAACTGTCTCCCATCTATGACTTTTGTACAAGCTGTTTTCCTGGAGACCCTCACCTGTGAACCTCAAGATCCTCAAGATCCTCCTGGGTCTCCTCCTGATCCCTTCTCCTTCCCACAGCAACATGAACCTTCACTAGCCAGCCTTCCCTAACTCACTGGAGCAGGACCAGCAGCAACAGAAAGCCTTGGGTTGAGGATTAGAAACTCAGATTCCTGGCTCCACACTCAATGGGTTCCTTTAGTAGGTCTGGGGTGAAGCCCAAAGTGTGCACACTCCTTGCATCAAAGGGCAGAGAACTGAATAGTGTTCTCTGCAAATCAACAATAAGTGTGGTTGTATGTATGTGTCTGAGAAAGATGTGAAAGGACATACTCCAAGCTGTCAACATCAGTTCTCTTTGGCAGAGAGGTATGCATAAAGAAAAACAAAAACAATAGCAGGAGGAGAGGAAGAGAAATAAAGAAAAGAAACCTCAAAAAAAATTGTAACTCTATGAGGTAATAGATATTAACTAAACTTATTGTGGTAATCATTTCGCAGTATATATGGACGTATATCAAATCATCATGTTGTACACCTTAAACTAATATGATGTTATAAGTCAACTATATCTCAATAAAATTGGGAAAAAATAATTTATGATGCACAACTCTGGTAATATACTAAAACCACTGAACTGACACTTTAAATGGGTGAGTTATATGGTATATGTATTATATTTCAGTAAAGATATTAATAAAAAAGAAAGAAAAGGGGACTTCCCCGGTGGTCCAGTGGGTAAGACTCCATGCTCCCAATGCAGGGGGCCCAGGTTCGATCCCTGGTCGGGGAAATAGATCCCTCATGCATGCTGCAACTAAGAAGTCCACATGGCACAACTAAAGATCCCACATACCACAACTAAGACCTGGTGCAGCCTAAATAAATAAATAAATATATTTGTTAAAAAAACTAAAAATGGACCTTCCCAAGCTCAAAAAAAAGAAAGAAAGAAAAGAAACCTCAATAAAATATTGCATGTATAATGAAGTGACTGGGTGTGTATACGTGTATCAATATAAACCACAGTGAGCCATGTGGAAGGATGGTCTTCAAAGGTATATTTGCAGTTATTGCTAGGTGGTAAGATTTCAGGTGATTTTTACTTTCTTGATTATCCTTGTCTGTATTATTTGAATAGTTTAACATGAATATTTACTTTCATGGATATAAGATAGAAAAGCAATAAAGTTATTTTTATTTGAATGGTACCTCCTCCCCCCACCCCAGTGAGCCAGATTCCCCAGGCTATCATGATGCCCAGAGTTCTGTCCCCCATCTCAGGTGCTTGTCCCTGGACCCCCACCTGGCTGTGAGCCACAGATGGCAAGAACCATGGTATGTCTATTTCTGGGCGCCCAGGGCTCCCAAGTGCTATTACCTATGCTAGTGGAGCTCCAGACACAGCTCATGCTCAGGAAATAGTTGCCGGATGGAGCCCCATCCAGTGTTTCTGAATGCATTTCTCATGATTTCCTGAAGATGTCTTGTCAGTTCAATTAGATTGTAATTCTGTGAGATCAGGGAGAACCTTGGCCTTCCTTTTACTCCCCTTGCCCCTGCCCAGCTCTGATCTGGGCACATAGTGACCCCGAAGGGTAGAACAAAGACTCGAGGCAGGAAAAACACCTGAAGGAGGAAGGGACCAGACAGCCTGGGAGTGCCTCCGTCCGTTTTGTTGTCATCCTTTTCATCGACAGCAGAGGGCGCTCTAATTCCACACAGCAAAAGTTTCCAAATCTGACTTATCTTTAGAACTCCGGGTCACCAGGGCAAACAAACAAACAACACCAAAAAAAAAAAAAACAAAAAAAAAACAAAAAACGAAATCCAAGGCCCCACCCCCATTGTTTCTGAATCTGCCTCTTTCGCAGAAATACCAGAGAATCCCTCCTTTGAACAAACACCTCAGGCAATTTTCTCAGGATCAAGCAAGTTGCAGAAACTCTGTCTCACACAGCCCTCCAGGTGTTTACAGGAGAAATAATGTGGTTTTGTGGTTTCGACAAGCAAAAAGCCCAGAGAGACTTACAAGGGTATGAATGAAAGTGAGCAAACAAATTCTTTAGCCAAGATGTCACACTTCAGCCCCAGGGCTAGGTGATGGTGCTGCCTAGAGGGCAAACTATTACAAGCTTTGCTGTTGACTCTGAACAAGTCCCATAACCACTTTAAACCTGTTTCCTCATTTGTAAAGTAGGGACAATGTGGGCCTGAATGGGTTGTTGTGAGAATTCAGTGAGATAAACTGCAGTTGTATTTATACAGCAAGCAGGCATTTGGATAAATGTGAGTTTTCATCCTAGTGAAAATAGCTAGTTTTTGAGCACCTACTACCTGCCAAGCTCTGCATAAGTGCTTTACATTTATTTGCTCCTTTAACCCTTGCAGCAACCCTATGAGGAAAGGTCTGTTATTCTCCCCATTTCACAGATGAGGAAACTGAGGCACAGAGAGGTTAAGCAACTTGCCCATTGTCTCCCAGCTAGGAAGTGGCAGAACTGGAAGTTGAACCCAAGAAGCCTGGCTCCAAGCCCCAGGATGAACTAGCCCTATGGGAACAAAACTATAACATCTTTGGTTTTTTTGTTTGTTTTTGTTGTTGTTGTTTTTGGCCGTGCCACGCGGCACACGGGATCTTAGTTCCCCGACCAGGGGTCGAAGCTGCGACCCCTGCATTTGAAGGGCAGAGTCTTAACCACTGGACCACCAGGGAAGTCCCGACAACATCTTTTAGGAATCATGAAAATTGCCCGTTGGCTTCTTTGGGGAAAAGTAGACCACCCAGATGAGTGAGTCCAAAAATTAGCTGAGGGGCCAAATGCAGGTGCAGGCTGCCAGCTGGGATTCCCAGTCCTACAACTTTTCTCAGATTGGCTTACACACATCTGAATTCATGGGACCAGGAAGTGCTTGGTCTTGCTAAAGCTGGTTCCCGTTGGCGGACTTCCGACTCACGTCTGGACTAGTGTCAGTCAGTTGCAGCCTCAACATAGGACATGGGTAATTCCAGAAAGCTGTGGCTTCTGGACACCGCCCACTGGAAACAAGGCTTTTGTGAGGATACAAAGGGACAAGAGGGAAATAAAGCTGAACTAGTGTCCTCGGTACCTGGCATTGGGGTCAGGTCCACTCACGTTCCTGGCTTGACTCACAAGTTATTGATAATCCCAAACAAACTAACAGAAACCAGGCAATCATGTTTCTGGATGGAGAGATGCAAAGGAGCCTGGGAACACTTTCTGGGGAGGGGAAACCAGAGCCTGGAGGACAGGGTGGGACGAAGGCTTCGCTTTTGTGCAGCTTCATTTTTACACCTGAGCGAGTTGGTCAGGGTCCTGGCAGGATACAGCTGGCACTCTCTCAAATGAAATGATGCAGCCAGGCTTTCCTGCCGGGGCTCTTTACCAAAGTGGGAGCAGATGTTGGGAGACACAAGGGATGGAGTGTCCGAGGTGGGGCTGGGGCCAGTAACAGTGGGGAACTGTTGGCAGGCCTGGGCCTGGCTGGGTGAGGGCTGGGATGGCCACCAGTGCCATGAAAAGGGCTGCCCTGGGAGGACAGGTGACTCAAAGCCTGGAGGCGGGGAAGGGCAATACATACCTCCACCTCTGCCTCGCTCCAGTCCAAACCTCCAGTCTCCTGCTGGCCTCTCCACTTGCTGACGGGGGGTGGGGGGGAGACTCTGCGGGCACAGAGCAGGGTGGAGACGGGCAGAGAGCACCTCTGTGGAGCAGACCAGGCCACTGAGCAGTAGGCATAGTTATGGAGGTATGGGGATGTAATAAGAAATATATATTTGGTCTTCATAGAACTCCTAAGCCCTTGTAAAATTGAGTGATGGGGTGAGCAGAGCATCTTTTGTTATACCATTTGATCTTAGTCCCCATTCCTGACATAGAGCTCCTAAGACCTTTGAACCCCCAGAGTGATTAAGAGCGTCTTTCTGTATGTTAAGGAGGTGATTGATGACTGGGGGCTGCAGGGAGTCCTCACCAGAGCCAGAAAGACTGAGGCATGATTAGAGGGTTAGAAATTTCAGCCCCACGCCCACTCCGACCTCTGGGGAGGGTAGAGGGGCTAGAGGTTGAGTTAATCACCCATTTCCAGCGATTTAATCAATCATGCCTATGTAATGAAATCTCCATGAAAATCCTAAATGAAAGGGTTGGCATTCCTTGCACTTGGGAATATATTCATGAGCCCGGAGGGTGGTACACCCCTGCTCCACGGGGATAGAAACTCCTGCACATGGAACTCTTCTGGAGCTCACCTATGTACCCCTTCCTCTGGCTGGTCATTTGTGTCCTTTATAATATCCTTTATAATAAACTGGTAACTGGGACTTCCCTGGCAATCCAGTGGTTAAGACTCCTCACTTCTGTTGCAGAGGGAGCGGGTTCGATCCCTAGTCAGGGAACTAAGATCCTGCATGCCGCGAGATGCAGCCAAAAATAACGACAACAACAATAAACCAGTAATAGTATGTAAAGTGTTTCCCTGAGTTCTGTGAGCTGTTATAGCAGATGATCCAATGTGAGGAGGGGGTCAGGGGAGACCCTGATTTGTAGCCAAGTTGCACAGAAGCATCGATGCCCCAGTACCTGTGAACCCAATACTTGTGACTGGCGTCTGAGGTGGGGACCATCTTGTGATATGAAACCCCTAACCTGTTGGGTCTGTGTGAACCCCGGGGGGTTAGTGTCAGAACTGAATTAAAGGCTGAGGCTTCTAAAAGACTCATGCAGGGAATTCCCTGGTGATCCAATGGTTAGGAATGGGCGCTTTCACTGCTGTGGCCTGTGTTCGATCCCTGGTCGGGGAACTAAGATCCCACAAGCTGCACAGCGCGGCCAAGAAAAGTCTCATGCAATACTTCTACCTACGGTTCATTGAACTAAATGCAGTCACATGGCCTTGCCTAGGTTTGAGAGAGGCTGGGAAGTGTCTTTATTCTAGGCAATGAGAGCAGGGTTCTACTAAAGAAAAAATGGGAAGAATGTACATTAGAATGTAACTGGCTACAAATGATAACAATAGCATCTCATTGAGCACTTACTATGTGGCAGACCCAGTGCTGAGCACTTAATAAGTGTGATCTGGTCAAACAAGATTGCCCTCTTGGGCTTCCCTGGTGGTGCAGTGGTTGAGAGTCCGCCTGCTGATGCAGGGGACACAGGTTCATGCCCTGGTCCGGGAAGATCCCACATGCCGCGGAGCGGCTGGGCCCGTGAGCCATGGCCACTGGGCCTGCACGTCCGGAGCCTGTGCTCCGCAATGGGAGAGGCCACCACAGTGAGAGGCCCGCGTACCGCAAAAAAAAAAAAAAAAAAAAAAAAAAAGATTGCCCTCTTGTAGCCAGGAAGACACACACACACACACACACACACACACACACAGCCTCTTGGACATGGCCCCTTCACTGTGAGCCATTGATGTGAGAAGTCTTTGTAACCCAGCAGAGAGGGAGGGGTAATATTCCCTTAGCATAATAAGGTCAGGATTACTGGTTCTCATGAAATTGAATCAAAATCTGTATCAGGAAGAATATGAGTGTTCCATGTAAAAGATAGGGGGAGGGATGTTTTCAAAAGGAAATTAATCTTTGTGGTTTGAGACGTGTTTGATTTTAAATACATTGAGAGAGAACCAGCCACTACCTGGCAATGGAAACCCCCTCTCTTCCAGCCCACACCATCCTCCCCACACCTGCCCCCAGAGGAGTCAACAAACGATGAGACCAAAGTCCCTCTGTCCCCCTCTGCGCGTCAGCAGAAACTCAGAGAAGAAAGACTTTTAACAGTCAGCAGACTCCGAGAACTGTGTACTTAGCAATTTACAAAAAGGGGCTTCATGGGGACTTCGACATTTTTACAGAGAAGGGTGATGTTTCACGAATAGTGAAAAGGTCAGAGACAGAAGTAGGCAGTTCAGAGAGGAAGGGAGCATCACAGGGCTGCCATTTTGCACAACTCCAGGGTAACACCCACCCACAGAGAAGAGAGGACGACAGTGGTTCTAAAGGCTTATTGAAAGGAGATTCCACAGGACCTAGGGGGTGGGGGCAGGGGCTTAGAAGAACAGCTGGAGGGTTAGAGGCTGAAGCAGTGGGAGATACCCCAGGACTGGAGACAGGTTTGGGGTTCCTGAGCATCTGGGGAGACTGGATCTGAAATACGAGTAGCCAGTCTGAACAAAGACCCCTGTGCCAACACTTGGCACAGAAATAGTGATGTTAGCAGCCTTCAGGGGATCCACAGGCTTGATCAGAGAACACATCAAGGTAACCAGTGTAGACCAAAGTCCAGAAGGCTTCCCCCAAACCTTTTTGCCTGGATAGGAATCCTACCACCCCTGTACAAGACAAGAAATAGGAAGCCCTGAGTTACAACTAAGCCTAAATACCACCCCCCTAACACGTGGAAGTCTTGGGTCAGGAATAATTTGATTTCAGAAAACTTAAGTGATGTTCGCAGATTCCAATCATCATCATCATCATCATCATCATCATCACAAAGTTGGGTGGGCTTGAGATAACATTAGGATCCCAGGTTCTCTCCATACTCCCTCTCAGCAGTCTACAGCATCAGCTTCCCTGAAGGCCAACTCCCCTGATGGTCGCAAAGTGGCTGCCACCACTCACTGAGGCATCTTGGTTTTGAGGACGGTGGGCGGGGAGGAGAGGGAGGAACTGCTCACGCCCATTAGCTCAGACCACGCCCCTCCTTGCATCTCATTGGTCCACCAGTTCAGGCCCACTCTGAATCACTCACTAGCAAAGCGAGATGGAGATGGAATTGCTTGGAATTGCCGTGGTTAAGTTAGGCCAGCTGTTCTCAGTGTGGTTCCAGGACCAGCAGCAACAGCGTCACCTGGGAACTTGTTAGAAATGCAGGTCCTTCAGCCTCATCTCACACGTGCTGGATCACAAACGCTAGGGGTGGGACCCAGCGGGCTGGATTTTCACAAGCTCTCCGGGGATTCTGATGCACGAACCGCTGCCTTAGGTAAAGGTCTTCTTAAACTGCTCTCAAGGTCTGTGCGTGAGGATGACTTTGGACGAAGGTAGGTGAGGAGGGCTGAGGGTGGGGGATGGGAAGAATACCCTCTTCAGTGGGCAGTGCAGCTCCCGCTGTCGACAGTGTGATGACAGGGACCAAGTGGACCCAGGAGTCCTCATCTGCAGTAAGGAGATAGCAAGACTAAAGTCTCCTCTTAAGACCACCCCCCCCCACCCCAGAGGAAAAGGAAAAGCCCAATGGACAGGAAAAAAACCCAAAAATCTACATGCATATTACGTCATTTGACCTCTCTGCTGTCCTCTAGAAGGGATATTATTAAATTCTCATTTTAGTGATGAGGAAACTGAGGTTCAGAGAAGTCGCTGCTACATGGCTACACACAGCCACCCACTCCATGTGAGATGTCCGTGTGATGTAACAATGGCGGGGCAGTGGGAGCGGTCAGGCAGCAAAGGGGAACATTTTGTGTAGAGAATTTTAAAACAGCAATAAAACAGGCTAAAAGTCCTTTATTGTGAAAGTGTAATGGCAATTTTAAAGATCAAAATGCAATAGCAATTCTAATTATTTCTCAATAAAACTGGGGAAAAATAATAAAAGCAAAAGAAAATTCAATAGCAATTCTAAACAATGTCAGTGACAAGACTCTCTCCCCTGAGTTGGCTTGGGTTCTAAACAATTTGGGTTCTAAACAATTTCTGTGGTTGCTGTTGAGTTTTAATAATAGAAATGATGATATAGGGAATTCCCTGGTGGTCCAGTGATTAGGACTCCACAATCTCACTGTCGAGGGCCGGGGTCCAATCCCTGGTCGGGGAACTAAGATCTCACAAGCCGCGTGGCAAGAAAGAAAGAAAGAAGAAAAAAAAGATGATATAGGGCTTCCCTGGTGGTGCAGTGGTTGAGAGTCCGCCTGCCGATGCGGGGGACGCGGGTTTGTGCCCCAGTCTGGGAAGATCCCACATGCCGCGGAGCGGCTGGGCCCGTGAGCCATGGCCGCTGAGCCTGTGCGTCCGGAGCCTGTGCTCCGCAACGGGAGAGGCCACAACAATGAGAGGCCCGCGTACCGCAAAAAAAAAAAAAAAAAGATGATATAATGATAGAAGTTAAAATATAACACAAATAATACAAATTAAAAACGAGCACTTTTGAATAACTCCTCTTTAATAAACATTGTAGTCTCCATGTAAGAAGTTAATTCAGAGAATTCCCAGTTATACAGCTGGTCCCTGACACAGCTGGTCTCAATTATCTTGGTTTCAAAAGTAAGTTTATAATAATATGAAATCACTGGACCTGGTTTATGACTCCAACCCCTATGGTACTTCATATTCCTCATTTAAACAGTAGATTAAAAATAATAATAATACAGTGATTGTAAAGATGAAGAAACAGAGCCTAGCCTACTTCAGTTCTGTCAATCTATATGGCCACTTGGAGTTTTCATTTGTGTTTAAAATTTAAAACAGTGAAACAGCATGTAAGTGACAAAGTGTCATACTTTTGGTCGGTCAATGCTAATTGTGGTCCATGCATGAAATATTTTACTGAATTTCAATAATATCTTTAAAATTGAAATATATACCTACTTCCTAATTGTTAATGGTTTTCAAATGAAAGAATGAATCAAGAAAATGATGATGATGATTGATTGTTACATGATTAATATTGAAAATATTTTTATCACCTAAAGGAGGTGAGTGTTAAAGATGGTCTATTCTGGGTTGAGTACAATTATTCAAATGTCTGAAGACTATTTCATGCCACTGCTGAGAATTCTCTCTTCCTGGCTAAATGGCCCTAATTCCCTTGTCCACTCCTCAGCTGACACATTTCAGACAGTCCACTTGCCCAGTGTTAACTCCTGGAACCTAGAGGAGATCTTCTCAGATTGTGGCATCCAAAACGGAGGATTCTGCAGGAGAGGAGAGCAAACACAAGTTTTAGAATCAGGTGTGCTAGGATGCAAATCCAGGATGTGGCCATGTGACCTCGGGCAGGTCATTTTCTCTCTGAGCCTGTTTCCTCATCTCTACAATTTGATTAAGGATCTTTATAATCTCTTGGGTTAATATGAGGATCAGATGAGCTAACTTATTTTTATCTAGGTGTGATTGATTATTCATACTGTTTCCCTCCCCACCCTCTAAGGGGAGAGGATTCTTGCCAACTCAGCTCCATGATAACTTCCCTTTGTTTTGCAAGATCCCAGCCACGGGTTAGAGCCTGGGAGAAAAGTGGTCATGGAGTTTGAGATCTGAGTATGGGTCCAAGGGACTGCCTTTCCCAGGGAGACCTCTGTAGGGGAAGGAGTGTTTTGGAGAAGTCTTACTCTGCATTGAAAATGAGCTCCCTCCAAAACCACACCTATGAGAATGGCTACAATGAAAAAGACTGACCTAATCAAGCCCTGGTGAGGATGTGAAGCAAGTGGAACTCTCAGGCCCTGCTGTTAGAAATGTAAAAGTGGGGGAATTCCCTGGTGTCCAGTAGTTAGGAATCTGTGCTTCCACTGCCAGGGACCCTGCACAGCCAAACACACACACACACACACACACACACACACACACACACAAGAAATGTAAAGTGGTGCAAATACTTTGGAGTTTGTAGTTTCTTTTCTTTCTTTCTTTCTTTTTTTGGCCGTGGGGCATGCAGGATCTTAGTTCCCCGACCAGGGATCTAACCCAATGCAGGGGCCACGGGTTCGATCCCTGATTGGGGAATTAAGATCCTGCATGCTGCACAGCGTGGCAAGAAAAAAAAAAAAAAGAGAGAGAACATACCGTGTGATTTCACTTAGATAAAAGTCTAGAAAATGCAAGGTAATCCACAGTGATAGAAGACAATCTAGTGGTTATCGGGTATGGAGGGAAGGTGGCAGAGTCAGGAGGAAAGGATTACAAAGCACGGGAGGAAACTTTTGGAAGTTACAGGTATATTCATTATCTTGATTGTGCTGATGGTTTCACAGGTGTATACTTATGTCAAAACTTGTCAAATTATACACTTTAAATATGTGCAGCTTATTGTATGTCAATTATACTACAACAAAGCTTTTGTTAAAATGTACTCACCCCTTTGCATTCTTTGAGAGATTGGGAAAAGATTTTAATTACTTCCATTTTTCTGACAAGTCACCATTCAGAGACAAGGCCACCAGAAGCCCTGGGTATATTTGTTTTACATATATTACGCAGAAAGCCTGGTTCCTGGCTCAATAAATAGCAGTGATTGGAATTATTAATGCAGCATTCCAGGTATCATCTGACCGACACAGAATTCTCTATTTAGACCAGAAGTTGCAAGCTCAGAGAACTTTAGGGGCCAGGCAGGTGAATTAAAGCAAGAGTGAGACAAGCATATATGGCAGAGACCATGGCAAAAATAATTTATGTCCAGTCCAAATGCATCCAAGTTCTAAGTGTTAAGCAACAGACATTGGTGGGCTGAACTGGGCAAGTTTGGGGTTGGGGGGGGCGGTCCCTGCACTATCCCTAAGACAAGATACCTCAGGTCAAGTAGGTCCATGAAATTTAGTGATTCGATGGCAACAGGTGACATCTTACAAAATGCTTTTATCAATATTTGGTCCTCCCGACAATGCTGTATGCTCGAGAGGATTATCTCCACTTCTAGATGAGGAAACTGATGTTCAGAGAAGTCACCAAGACTCCCACCCAGGGCCAGTGAAACTAAGACACCCCCTTGCTGCGTCTCACCCCAGCTTGAGTTTTTTTCCCCACCCAGCTACAACTATGATTGTATTAGCTTTGTTTACTCCTGTGGATAAAACTCCACTCTCTTCCTTCCCATGGTGGTCACCTCAGGGGCTGAGGATATTTCGGAAGGAGAAAGAGCTCAAGAAGCCCTCTGGTGGACGTTCCAGGAAAAAAAGAGTTGAAAACGCACTGCCTGTTACAACTCCAATTTTTTTTTTTTTAAATAAACTCCCTTTATAAGGAGTTCATCTGTGACTATCCTAGGATATAATGCAGGTAAATTCACTTTAAGGAAACTATTATATATGGTCAGTAATTATGCAATATCTTTATATGGTGCCAGGTACCCAGACTTATCGTTGTAATCATTTTTAAATGTGTAGAAACACTGAATCACTATGTTGTGTAACAGGAACTAACATAGTGTTGTAGATCAATTATACTGCAAAAACAAACTCATAGAAAAAGAGATCATATTTGTGGTTATCAGAGGTGGGGGTAGGGAGAGGAGGAGTTGGATGAAGGCAGTTATAAGGTACAAACCTCAGGGAATTCCCTGGCGGTTCAGTGGTTAGGACTCCACGCTTTCAGGGCTGAGGACCCAGAACCCTGGTGGCGGAACTAGGATCCCTCAAGTCGCAGGGCATGGCAAAAAAAAAAAAAAAGAGGTACAAACCTCAGTTATAAGATAAATAAGTACTAGGGATATAATGTACAATACAATAACTATGATTAACACTGCTGTATGTTACATATGAAAGTTGTTAAGAGAGTACATCCTAAGAGTTCTCATCACAAGAAAAAAATTTTTTTTCTATTTCTTTTTTTTTTAATTTATTTATTTTTATTTAATTTATTTATTTTTGGCTGCGATGGATCTTCATTGCTGCGTGCGGGCTTTCTCTAGTTGCGGCGAGCAGGGGCTACTCTTCACTGCGGTGTGCAGGCTTCTCATTGTGGTGGCTTCTCTTGTTGCGGAGCACAGGCTCTAGGCGCGTGGGCTTCAGTAGTTGTGGCACGTGGGCTCAGTAGTTGTGACTCGTGGGCTCTAGAGTGCAGGCTCAGTAGTTGTGGCGCACAGGCTTAGTTGTTCCATGGTATGCGGGCTCTTCCTGGACCAGGGTCCGAACCCGTGTCCCCTGCATTGGCAGGCGGATTCTTAACCACTGCGCCACCAGGGAAGTCTCCCAATAACAGTTTGAGTGAAGCAGGGACTCATACAGGGCCATTCCCTGCTCTTCCCTGTCCCCCTAAGTCACCTGTCTTCAAAATACAACCCCAATTCAACCACTGTCCTCTGTTGGGTCCTCCATTGGCTTTCTGCATCATGTCCACAGTTCTTTGGTTTCTAGAATGTGCCTTGCTCCTGTCTGCCTATGGGTTTTCCACTCTGCCTTCCACTCCACCGCCCCACCCCCTTCCTTTGCTCACCAGCACTTCCTCAGGAAAGTCCCTTTCTCTGACTCCCCAAACTTAGACAGGGTTCCACTTCCCTAGGCTTGCATAACTCCTCAAGCTTTTCCTCCACAGAGATGATAGAAATTTGTAATTTGATATCAGTCTCTCTCACCAGACTGTCAGCTCAGGAGGGTTGCTTTATTTTTCTCATCTGTAAAATGCGGATGGGAACTGCTATGGGCCGAATGTTTGTGCCCCCCCCAACTGCCACCAAATTCACTTGTTGAAGCCCTAACCCCCAATGGATGGTATTTGGAGATAGGGCCTTTATGGAAATAATTAAGGTTAAACAAGGTCATGAGGGTGGGGCTCTGATCCAATAGGATTAGTGACCTTAAAAGGAGAGACAGGGCTTCCCTGGTGGCGCAGTGGTTGAGAGTCCGCCTGCCGATGCAGGGGACACGGGTTCATGCCCCGATCCCGGAGGATCCCACATGCCGCGGAGCGGCTGGGCCCGCGAGCCATGGCCGCGGAGCCTGTGTGTCCGGAGCCTGTGCTCCGCAACGGGAGAGGCCACAGCAGTGAGAGGCCCGCGTACAGCAAAAAAAAAAAAAAAAAAAAGGAGAGACAACTGAGAGCTCACCTTCTCTGTCTCCCAGAGCACGAAGAGGTCCTGTGGGCACACAGTAAGAAGGCAGCCACCTCTAAGCCAAGAATAGAGATCTCAGAATGAAATCTACCTTGTTGACACCTTGATCTTGGACTCTCAGCCTCCAGAACTGTGAGAAATAAAATTCCTGTTGTTTAAGTCACTCAGTCAATGGTTATGTTGTTATGGAAGGCCAAACGGACTAAGGCATAACAGAATCCAGCTAAATAATTGTTTTTTCAGGACTAATTTTTAACAGCTGTAAAGCACTTAAAACTGAGCCTGGCGCGTAGTTAGCCCATCAACTGTTAAGATTGTCACACACCAGGTGTATTTGCAGAATGAATAAACAAATCTATTTTGCAGTTTACATTCTTACGTAATTGTTTTGGGTTTTTTTGGGGGGGAATCCTATCCTTTTGTGTGATGAATGGTGCTATAATCTGTATGTTGGTGGGCCCCTCAAATGCACATGTTGGAAATCCTAACATCCAATAGGATGATGTTAGGAGATGGGGTCTTTGGGAGGTAGAGCCCTCATGAATAGAATTAATACCCTTAAGTTTCTCCTTCCAGTTTTCTTGAGATATAATTGACACACAGCACTGTTCAAGTTTAAGGTGTACAGCACAATGATTTGACTTACATATATCATGAAATGATGACCACAATAAGTACAGTGAACATCCATCATCTCCTATAGATACAAGAGTAAAGAAATAGAAAAAGGGACTTCCCTGGTGGCACAGTGGTTAAGAATCTGCCTGTCAAGGCAAGGGGCACGGGTTCGAGCCCTGGTCAGGGAAGATCCCACATGCCACGGAGCAACTAAGCCTGTGCTCCACAACAAGAGAAGCCACTGCAATGAGAAGCCCGCGCACCGCAACGAAGAGTACCCCCCGCTCTCCGCAACTAGAGAAAGCCCGCGTGCAGCAACGGAGACCCAATGCAGCCATAAATAAATAAATAAATGTATTTATTTTTTTTAAAAACTGTTATTGGGAGCAAAGCAGAAGCAGCAGCAACTGTGGAGCCTGTAGCAGAGTCACTCGCTCCCCAGTGTGAGCTGCTTGGGGTATGGAGAGACCTTAGTGTTGGGACTCAGATTTTGATGCCTCCCCTCAATGGCTTATTGGCTTTGTATCCTTCTGCAAATAGCTTGCCCTCTCCGGGCCTCTGAGCCTCTAGATGGACTGCAGGAGATGAGGCTGTGAGGCTCTGAGCTGCCTTCTCAGCATTACACAGCACGTTGTACTCTGAGCGCATCATGACAAGCCCCAGGCTGTGCTGACAATGGCAGGAGTCCCCACGCCACTGCCTGCCACCGCCTGCCTCCTCCGAGTGGCTTCAGAGTCCCCAGGTAAATACCTGAGCTCGCCTGGCCAACCCCAGCTCTTAAACAACAGAGCTCTGTGTTAGGAGAGTGTTTCCCCCCTCCAGGACCTCACCTCAGTTCCACAGCTTCTTGAGCCCAGCCTTGTCCCCAGTCCACCTCCAGATTACTCCAGGCTCTTGTCTTTGCTGAGTTCAAATCCCACTTCTGCCACATCCTAGCTATGAGCTTGGGCAAAGAACAGGGTCTCGAACCCCAGTTTCACCATCAGCATAACGAGGACGTGTGAGGATTCAAGGAGATCTTACTGTACATAAAGTGTTCAACACACAGCATGGTACACAGCAACCCCAATAACTGTTTCCATTGAAAAAAGACATTGTACTATATAATATTCAACACATACCATATAACATATTTATTCCAAAACCATTTATGAAGGACCTGCTGGGTACCAGACCCTGTTGTAGATGCCGGGGGTACAGCAGGGACTGAGATTTCTTTGCTGCTTTCGCAGAGCTTACCTTGTAGAAAGAGCTATAGATGATATACAAACAAAAATTAACATCTTCATCTCTCACATGGTTATAAGTGTTCCAGAAAAATATTAAGTAGGGACGAAGTAAAGGAGCACAGAGCAGGCAATAGGGGGTATAATTTTAAAGAGCATGACCTTAAAAAGCTTCACTGAGGAGGTAATTTTTGAGCAAAACCCTGAAATATGTTATAAAACTTAATTACAAAATAAACATCATCCGGGAACCCACCTCCTAATTTATGACCTAGAACATTATCTCTTGTGAAGCTATTATTTTTATTTTTTATTTTTTTTGCATTGCTTTCCCCACACTGAATAGACATTGCTTTTCAAACTTTAATATGCTCTGGAATCACCTGGTAATCTGGTCGAAATGGAAGCCAGGCCTCAGGCTCTGCATTTCCAACAACAAAGCTATGGCTTTCATATTATTATTTTCATTTCTTTATTATGGCCTACCCCAGCTTTAGCCATCTTAAGAGGTCTCTCCTGGACTTCCATGGCGGTCCAGTGGTTAAGACTTAGCACTTCCACTGCAGGGGGTGCAGGTTCAATCCCTGGTCAGGGAAATAAGATCCTGCATGCTGCAAGGTGCGGCCTGAAAAAAAAAAAAAAAAAAGATCTCTCCATCTTTCTCCATCCTCCTCTGTCAAGAGGGCTTCCTGTGTGCCATACCTCACATTTCTCTCCTTTCTCATGAGTTCTGAAGTACTTTACAGCTCAGTTGGAAAACCTGAGTCGGGAGGTCTGGGTTCAACATGTTTGACCACAAGCTCTCTCTGTGACCTTGAGCAAGTCATTGGCCTGTGCCTCAGTTTCTCCATTCTGAAACTGAAAGATAAGAGGCTCTTCAAGACCCCTTCCAGCTTAGACCATGGACTGGACCTTGTGTGTGTGTGTGTATGTGTGTGTGTGTGTGTGTGTCTTTGTCTTTCCAGCACGGGAACCTCATTCCTGTGTTTGGAGGATCCACTTTGTAGATCAAATCAGATTTTGTATGGAACAAAAATATCAAATACTGTTCTCACCGAGTTGGGTCATTTGGAGGGAATCCCTCGAAGCACAGGCTGAAGGCTACACAGGAGGAGAGGTGGTCTGGACTTCAGGTGGCCGCCAGTGTCCAGAAGAGTCAGCAGGCTGTTTGTGGGGAAATCCTTAGCTGTGGTTGCAGCCCTCCTGCTCCTGAGGGTTTCTGCCAATTCTCAGATTCTGTCCCACCCATCAATTCTCTAAGCTTCCTGACATCCTTCCAACAAACTCCTTTCTGCCTAAGTTACCTAGAATTGGATTCTGTTGTTGGCAACTGTTGGGCTCAGACCTTCAAGTGATCCTGTGACATAAGCATGTGTCTTTAAAAAAAAAAACCCAATCATTTTAATTAATTAATTAATTAATTAACTTATTTATTGGCCACACTGTGCAGCTTGCGGGATCTTAGTTCCCTGACCAGGGATCGAACCTGGGCCCCAGCAGTGAAAGCACCGAGTCCTAACCACTGGACCACCAGGGAATTCCCCCATGTGTATTTTCTTAAGTGTCTTGCCTTTTGGATGTGTATGATTTACATCTCACCGCCCCCAGCTTCCCCTCCCCAGATAGAGAGGTATCTTGAGGGTCCCCAAGTAGTGCAAAACTCAAAACCGGGTGGTTCAAAGACATGGAATCCTTCCAAAGATCGTGGAGCATCTTCTAGGGGACCAAATTGTCAACCCGATACAGCCAGCATGTGGATACCCTTTGCAAATTTCACATAAAAGTTTAAAATTTCCAGATTTCCTCAGAAAATCAGAAGATCTGTCCACACTGACCCGAAGTCCCACATGGCAGCATTTGATTAGAGCTGAGTAGCACCTACCCTCTTTGGATAGAGTGTGACTTCTCCAGTTATCTACAGTCTCCACTCATCCCTTTCGTGTTACACCTGGACGGCTTCATTCATTTAAATGATCTATTGGAGACCGGGAGGCACTGGGGTTTGCATCTGTTGTTTAGGTGGGCAGAATGCTGTAGTTCCTACCTTGTTTTCCTTGAGCATGTCTTTTTTTTTTTTTTTTTTTTGCAGTACCTCTCACTGTTGTGGCCTCTCCCGTTGTGGAGCACAGGCTCCGGACGTGCAGGCTCAGCGGCCATGGCTCACGGGCCCAGCCGCTCCACGGCATGTGGGATCTTCCCGGACCAGGGCACGAACCTGTGTCCCCTGCATCGGCAGGTGGACTCTCAACCACTGTGCCACCAGGGAAGCCTGAGCATGTCTTTTAAGGCCACAGCTGGGGATAAGATGTGGCAGTGTGAGATAAGCACAGACGTTGGAGTCATTTACTAGCTGTATAACCCTGGGAAAGTCCCTTAACCTCTCTGACCCTCAGTCCCTTCAACTCTCAAATGGAAATAATAGTTCACAAGAATGTTGTAAAAAAGATAAGTGATAAAGCCTGACACAGAGGACGTGTTCATTAAAAGTTTATGGAAGAGGGACTTCCCTGGTGGTGCAGTGGTTAAGAATCCGCCTGCCAATTCAGGGGACACGGGTTCGAGCCCTGGCCTGGGAAGATCCCACATGCTGCGGAGCGACTAAGCCCGTGTGCCGCAACTACTGAGCCTGTGCTCTAGAGCCTGCGAACCACAACTACTGAGCCCACGTGCCACAACTACTGAAGCCCACACGCCTAGAGCTTGTGCTCCACAACAAGAGAAGCCACCGCAGTGAGAAGCCTACGCACCGCAAAGAAGAGTAGCCCCCGCTTGCTGCAACTAGAGAAAGCCCACGCGCAGCAATGAAGACCCAACGCAGCCAAACATAAATAAATAAATAACTTTATTTAAAAAAAAAAAAAGTTTGTGGAAGAGTTAGGGGATTCTGAGATCTTAAATTTGGAAGGGCCCAGTAGGGCCCAGGCTCAGAGTGGGTGCTTTGAAAATGTGCTTTCTCTTCCCCCAGCTTCTTGATTGCTGGGCAGAGTCCCCAGGTAAGGATGCTTTGGCTGAGAGAGGCTTGGGCAATCAGGCCACGTGCCCTCCAGTGGAGTCTTGTGGGCTAGAAATAGACCAGTCCCTGAATAGCTTTGGGACATTAGGTATGAGGTATGGCCAGCCACACCCCCTGATTTGCATGGGACCCGAGGGCTTCTTGGGAAAGAACTGATATCCTGTCCAAGGGTGTGAACCTGGGATTCAGACAGGTTCAAACCAGCCCAACAGTCTTGGCGGGGAAGAAGCAAGCTGGATAGAGGGAGGAATGGGGCCCGAGGGAAAATCACAGGAGGAAGATAACTGGCAGAGAGGGCCTGACAGAGGGCTGGGCCTGAGATTGGAGAGAACAGATGTTCAAGGAACAATCTGAGGCTCTGTTTGCCCTCCTTCATGCCCACGTGGTCCTCGCTTGCTCCGGATGGAGAAGCCTGTGGTGTGAAGGCTAGAAGGGGCTCACGTGGAGCCCAAACAGCTCTGCCAAGGGATCCCCCTCCCTGTAGAAGCTCCACAGGAAACATCGCAGGGTCAGCAAATAGCCTCCTCCGTCGACAGGCCGGGGAAGCCAGCAAGGGGGGCAGGGCCTGAGAACCCCAGACAGCAAACAGCAACTTGAGTCACACCTGAGGCAACTCCTCCCTTCCGGGACCTTGGAAAGAGCCACAGCGCCTGTCAGAACCCGGAGCGTCCCTGGGATGCTTGGTGAAGGGGTCCCATGTCCAGGACAGGACTTCCTGCTGGCGCAGCTCAGGGTGGGGGTGGGGTGTGGGGGTTTGGGGGGGCCTTGGAGTACCAAGACTGTAGGTAGAGGTGTGGCTGTACCTGTGGTCCCTATTATATTTGCGGCTCATCTCCACCTATTCACCACCTGCTCTGTGCTAGGCTCCGTCCCAGGTGTACAGTGGGAGCAAATGGGCGAGAGCTTCAAGGCAGCGGAGGAGATAACAAGCAAGTGATTAGATGAGTCAAGGAAACATGGAAGTGATATGTTTTGTGATGCGTCCCAGTGGCTGAGGTAGGTGGGGCTGAGTGTCCAGGGCAGACTTGATCCTTTGTGTCACCGTGGGATGAGCTAGGGAGGGGCAGAGGGGCCACCGCTGTTTCCTCCCAGGTCCTGCATTGCGGGGGCCCCTGTCCCCCCTGAGAACTCAGGTCCATGGAATGGCCTGCCCAGGAGGGCAGGTCAACCCTGCAGCCTTCTCAGCAAGCCAACCCCCGCTGTCTCATTTTAAGAATGAGACCAACTGGGTGGGTGTCCTCAGAACCACTGGTGGGGTTGGCAATGTGCTCCTACCTGCCCAGGTAGGCCCAGGCTCCAGGGCTGGGGCGTCACCTGTGACTCATCTCAGGTGGCACTTGCGGAGCCGCCTGCTGCACCCCCACCGCCCACCAAACACACACACACACACACACACACACACACACACACACACACACACACACACACACACACACACACAGAAACTCTGCCCCGGCTTTGGGCTTCTAGGAGAGGATGTGACCAGAGATGCTTACGGCAATAGGGGTTTACGATCGCTAGGACAGCAGCCATACCCTACCCCCCTGCAGACCCCATAGTGGCCATGATGAAATTTAAAGTTCATTTCCACCCCTTCCTGTGGGCAGGGGGTGTGGTCCTTGAGGACATGATGTCAGCATTTCTTAGGGGAGTGGACTGGGCTGTCTTGCAGCATCCAGAACACTTGCTCTAGGAGGCAGCCAGCCGGCTGTCCCACACAATGCCCACCCACCCCCTGCTTGCTCCTTCTCCCTCAGAAGCGCCTCCTCGAAAGTCCACTCTGTTTCTGCCTTTGCACCCCCATCTCATTCCTCAAAGCCAGACCATACTCCCCCCACCCCCAGATCTTTCACTTCCCAGGTCATCACCTTTCCCTGGATTCAAAGCCTGGCCCCTGTCCATTTATTACCTGTCTGCCCTTCGACCACACCCTATTTCCCTCTCTGCATTTTCAGTTTCCTCTTCTATAAAATAGGAAGAAAGAATCTAGCCTCATAGGGTAGTTATCAGATTTTTCATCCAGCAAATATCTTGTGAGTTAAGAGACCCAAAGCACTTTGAACAGTGCCTGGCATGTAATAAGCATTCAATAATTGGTAGCTATTTCACTATTATCATAATTAAATAGCAAGTGTCTCTTCTGCTAGGTGTTGGGGATTCAGTGGTGAGGAAAACAGCCAACATTACAGTGGCTGAGGTAAGATAAAGGATGTGCAGGATCTGACACATAGAGGACCCCCAATAAATAGGGGGATCCTCCTGCCTTCCTTCCCAGGAGCATTCCCAGCTCTGAGCATGCCTCTGGTCCTCAGTGTTCACTAAAACCTGTAGACCTGACACAGGATGGAGGCTGAGGGATGCTTCTGGCTGGCAGTAGAGTCCCAGGAGGGTCTAGTCACCTTGGGGCAGGCCATGTGCCACCCAGTAAAGGTTTCCCTGGGGAGGAGTCCTGAGGAGAAGTCTGGCAGATGGGGAGCCACCTCCGAGGGTGGTGGTGAGTCCTTTCATGTCCCCCGAGCTGCCTATCCAGCTTCTAGAAATGAGGTGATAGGAGGTTGCCTTCCGTGGGTCCTTTTTTTTTTTTTTTTAATTTTGGCCATACTGTGTGGCATGTGGGATCTTAGTTCCCTGACCAGGTATCGAACCCGTGCCCCCTTCATTGGGAGCACAAGTCTTAACCACTGGACCACCAGGGAAGTCCCTTCTGTGGGTTCTCTTACTCAGGCCCAGGTTCCCCTGAGTCTGACTCAGGCCTGACTCTCAGCAACAGAGGTGGTTAGTTTCAACAATTTAAGTCTGGTTTTGTGATTTTCACACCCCATTCTGGTATTCAGAGTTGCCACTCAGGGCTTCACTGAGGGTGTGGCCTAGAAGGTCCCAAACATAGGCAAGAAGGAGCACAAGCTGAGGCCCAGGGCATCTGAGTCACTTCTAAGGAGCTCTCCCAGGCTCTGGGCTCAATTTTAAATGCTTCTTGCTCCAGGTCAGAGGGGGTTGGTGGGGATGGATCAGTGGCAAAGATAGAGGTTGGGTTAACTTTTGGGAGAGGGGGATTTTGAAATGCCTTAGAAAATGTAGGTCTGATTTAATTCTGCAAGTCAGATTTAGGTAGGAGACAGAACAGAGTTCAAGGCAGCAGAAAAGCTGAGGATGTGTTAATAATAATAGCTACTCTCTGTGGAGTGCTTACAGGTGTCAGGTGCTGTGCAAAATGCATCATGTGCATTATCTCATGGAATCTTTACAACAACCCTGTGAGGTTGCTACTATTATTATCTCCATTTAAGAGGAAAGAAGACAAATGGTTCAGAGAGGTCTGGTCACCTGCCCAAGGCCACCTAGCTAACAAGTGATAGAGCCAAGATGTGGATCTAAGTGGAGTGACTTTAGAACCTTCAGCCTTAACCCCAGCACTGGTATCACTACCTAGGTGAAGCATGATGGAAAAGTGAGAGTCCTGAGCTACAGCAGACAGAGGAATACTGGTGGGAGGTACTTTGCCTTTACCAGAGGGATTTTTAACCCTGACTGGGCATTAGAATCATCAGGAAACAGTATAAAATGTAGATTCCTAGTCCCTCCTGTTAGAGATACTAATCCACTAAATGGGGCCTAGCATCTCTATTTTGCATAGTTTTGCAAATGATTCTGATGATGTGGGTTGAAAACTACTGCCCTAGCCTGAATAGGGGTTTTGAGGGATCTCACCTCTTCCCATCCTTGGATATTTTCCAGTGGGCTCTATGCTAGAATCCAAACCACCTTGAAGATGTTTGGGAATGGTTGTGAAGTGCAGCAAGGATACGGTTATGTCATTTGGTTGGTTTCAAATTGTGACTCTGCCATGAACTAGGTATGTGACCTTGGGCAAATGGTTTCACTTTTTTCAAAGCCTCGGTTTCCTCCACTTAATAATGGGGGCTAATTATACTGACCTTAAGGGGATACCCTGATGAATAAAGGGTTAAAGATATAAGGGGTGGTAATAGCAGAATTAACCTGCCCTCAAATAATGATAAAATCTGAACAAAATATGTACCAGAAAACCCCAATTATTTGAAGGCACTGAGACAACATCCAATAGGAGGCAGAAATGTGAAGGAAGTCAACACTTGAAAGTTAAGAGCTGCATTCGATGAGATTTGAGTTTTTGTGGCCTCTTACCTCTGGCACTCTCTAATCTGTGTGGGACGTGGGGATGTGTAGAAAGCTTTGATCTTACTGGTTTGAGGTGTCAAGAGTACAGAATTCCAAGCTAATTGCTGGAAAATTAAGCAGGAAATCCCAGGGGAAAAAATCAGCTGTAGAGGAACCTCAAAATCTGTATATAAACTCTGTCTAAATCCTTGCCTGTATATGGAACTACACATATGCACAGGAAGCTCCAGGGATCCCAGTGAAATCAGTGGCTGGAAGCTGAAAGAACTGAGTGGAAATTTCAGCTGCTGCCCTTTACAAGGGAAACAAAGTTTGGAGTTTGAATCCAGCCAAGCTAATTGACTGCTAGAATAAGATTAACACTCTGGAGAGAAACATAATAGAATCCAGGGTCTCTACAATGTATCATTGACAATGACCAGCACACAAAAATCAAGTGCTAGACATAGGAAGAGACAGAAAACGGACTCAATTTCAAAGAGAAAAAGTGATTACCCAGATGTTGGAATTAGCATCAAGAATTTAAAAGCAACTCATAAATATTTTCAAGGCCCCTCCCTGCAAATATAGTCATAATGAAGGAACAGATGGGGAACCTCAGCAGAAAACTGAAACTATAAAAAAAAGTCAAATGGAAATTCTAGAACTAAAAAGTACAATAACTGAAATGAAGAATTAACTTGATAGGTTCAATAGCAGAATGAAGATGACAAAGGAAACACTGAATTTGAAGATCAATCAATAGAAATTATCCATCCTTAAGACCAGAGAGGAAAATAAATAACTGGAAAAAATTAAGCAGAGCTTCATGGACCAGTGGGACAACATTCAAAGATCTACACACCACATGCAATTCAAATTTCAGAAAAAGAAAAGCGGGAGAATGGGACATAAAAATATTCGAAGATAGGGAGTTCCCTGGTGGCCTGGTGGTTAGGATTCCAGGCTTTCATTTCCATGGCCTGGGTTCAATCCCTGGTCGGGGAACTGAGATGGAGCAAGCCATGCGGCGCAGCCAAAAAAATAAAAAATAAAAATCGAAGATATATTTCCTGATGATTTCTCAAATTTAATCCAAGATAAGTTTACAGATTCACAAAGCTCCATGAAGTCCAAGCAGGATAAATGCAAAGAAAACCAGGCCCAGGCATGGTGTAGTCAAACTACTGAAATCCAGAGATAAAGAGAAGAATCTTGGAAACAGCTAGAGAAAAATGGCACATTATAAACAGGAGAACTATGATACAAATGACAGCTGACTTCTCATTGCAAACAACGGAAGATAGAGCCTAATAGATCAACATCTTTAATGTACTGAAAGAGAAAAAAAGACCCTCTCAAACCAGATTTCTACATCCAGTGAAGATATGCTTTAAACATGAAGGCAAACTAGACACATTTTCAGATAAACAAAAACTAAATTTGTCACCAGCAACCTTGTATTATGAGAAATGCCAAAGGAAGTTCATCTGGCTGAAGGGAAATGACACCAGATGGACACTCAGATCTATCGAAAGGAATGAAAAGGACTTGAAATGGTAAATATGTGAGTGAATATAAAACACATTATTGTTTTCTTCTCTTTTTTTAATTTTCATTTTTTAAATTGAAGTATAGTCGATTTATAATGTGTTAGTTTCAGGTATACGGCAAAGTGATTCATATATGTATGAATATATATATATATATATGATTCTTTTCCTTTATAGGTTATTACAAGATATGGAATATAGTTCCCTGTGCTATGCAGTAGGTCCTTATTGTTTATCTTCTTTTCTTCTCTTGATTCCTTTAAGAGACATAGGACTGTTTATTTTTTTAATTTTATTTTTATTTTTATTTTTATTTTTTTTTGTGGTACGCAGGCTGCTCACTGCTGTGGCCTCTCCCGTTGCGGAGCACAGGCTCCGGACGCGCAGGCTCAGTGGCCATGGCTCACGGGCCTAGCTGCTCCGCAGCATGTGGGATCTTCCCGGACCGGGGCACAAACCTGCATCCCCTGCATCGGCAGGCGGACTCTCAACCACTGTGCCACCAGGGAAGCCCAGGACTGTTTATTTTTAATATTTATTTATTTATTTATTTGGTTGTGCCGGGTCTTAGTTGTGGCACGTGGGATCTTCGTTGCCACGTGCGGGATCTTTAGATGTGGCATATGGGATCTAGTTCCCTGACCAGGGATCAAACCTGGGCCCCCTGCATTGGGTGCGTGGAGTCTTAGCCACCGGACCACCAGGGAAGTCCCCATAGGACTGTTTAAAAGCTAAAATTATGACTTTGTATTGTGGGGTTTATAACATAGAGAGATGTAATTTGTATAACAGCAGTAGCATACAGGGTGAGAGTGGGGATAAGTGGAGCTATATTGTTGTGAAGTTCCTACATCTTATGTGAAGTAGTAAAATACTAATTTTAAGTAGATTGTGATAAGTTAAAGACTCATGTTGTAATCACTAGATCAACCATCACAAATACAATTCAAAGAAGGTAGAGCTAAAAAAGCCAGGAGAGGAATTAAAATACAATACTAAAAAGTATTCAATTCGGGGCTTCCCTGGTGGTGCAGTGGTTAAGAATCCGCCTGCCAATGCAGGGGAGACGGGTTCAAGCCCTGGTCCGGGAAGATCCCACATGCCGTGGAGCAGCTAAGACCATGCGCCACAATTACTGAGCCTGTGCTTTAGAGCCCGCAAGCCACAACTACTGAGCCCACGTGCCACAACTACCGAAGCCCACGCGCCTAGAGTCCATGCTCCGCAACAAGAGAAGCCACCGCGATGAGAAACCCGCGCACTGCAACCAAGAGTAGCCTCCACTCGCTGCGACTAGAGAAAGCCCACGTGCAGCAACGAAGACCCAACACAGACCAAAAAAAAAAAAAAAATCCCATGGTATTCCAAAATAAATTGAAAGTTATGTCCATGCAAAAACTTGCACATGAATATTTATAGCTGTTTTATTCACACTTGCCAAAACCTGGAAGCATCCAAGCTGTCCTTCAATAGGTGAATGGATAAGCAAACTCTGGTACATTCATACAATGGAATACAATTCAGTGATTAAAAAACAACAGCAACAAGGTATCAAGCCACGAAAAGGCAGAGAAGATTTTTTTTTTTCCCCTTGGCTGCATTGGGTCTTAGTTGTGACATGCGGGATCTTCGTTGAGGCATGCAGGATCTTTCATTGCGGCACGCGAGCTCTTCGTTGCAGTGTGCAGGCTTCTCTCAAGTTGTGGCCTGTGGGTTTTCTCTTCTTTAGTTGTGGCACACAGGCTCCAGGGTGCATGGGCTCTGTAGTTTGCGGCACGCAGGCTCTAGTTGAGGCACGTGAGCTCAGTAGTTGTGGCACGTGGACTTAGTTGTCCCGTGGCATGTGGGATCTTAGTTCCCTGACCAGGGATAGAACCCGTGTCCCCTGCATTGCAAGGTAGATTCTTTACCACTGGACCACCAGGGAAGTCCCACAGAGAAGACTTAAAAGCATATAGCTAAGTGAGAAAAAAGCCAATCTGAAAAGTCTACATATTGTATGATTCCAACTATATGACATTCTAGAAAAGGCAAGCCTATGGAGACAGTGAAAAGACTGGTGGTTGCCAGAGGTTTAGTGGGAGGGAGGGAGGGATGAATAGGGGGAACAAAGGGGAATTTTAGGGCAGTGAACCTATTCTGTATGACACTGTGAAGGGGGATACATATCATACATTTGTCAAAACCCATAGAATGTACAACACAAAGAGTGAACCCTAATGTAAACTATGGACTTTAGTTAATAAGAATATACCATTATTGGCTCATCAATTGTATGGAATGTACCATACTAATTCAAGATGTAAATAATAGGGGAAACCTTGTTGGGGAAGAGGGAGTATGTGGGAACTCTCTGTACTTTCCCATCAATTTTTCTGTAAACCTAAAACTGCTCTTAAGGGACTTCCCTGGTGGTCCAGTGGGTAAGACTCTGCACTCCCAACGCAGGGGGCCTGAGTTCGATCCCTGGTCGGGGAACTAGATCCCACATGCTGCAACTAAGAAGCCCACATGCCACAGTGAAGACCAGGCACAGCCAAAATAAATAAATATTTTCTTAAAAAACCTGCTCTTAAAAAGTAAAGTATTTTTTTTGGAAAAAATAAAAACCCATGATCAAAGACTGCAAGTGAGCTGATACCTGATAAGCTTACCATGTACCTTACCTCCAATCATCTGTCTTCCTATAATGTCTCTAACAGAGATTTCTCTGCCCCTAAGGATTCTCTTTCTCAGCTGGGAGGAGGCCGTGGGGGACGGGAGAGGGTGCTGAATTTGAGATCATGGACAGAATCATGGGACTATCAGGCAGAACCAGTTGTTCCGAAACCTGGCTTGCCTTCTCGCTCACTCAAGCATTCATTCCATAAACTTTGAGCTTCTCTGAGCTGAGTTCTGCTCTGGACACAGAAGATGGAACTGGCAACGAGCCACGGTCCCTTCCCACAAGGCATTCACAATCCAGAGGGAGAAGATGACAAGTAAACAGGCAGTGACCATTCTCTGTGCTAAGTGCTAGGACACCGGGAAATTCAGGGGTGTGTGGGAGCGTGGGGGAGGAGTACCTAACCCAGCCTAGGTTTGGTCAAGTGAGACTTCCTGAAGGAGGGGACATAGAAGCCAAGCTTCAAACTTAATGAGCCGTAGTTGAGAAGCAGAGATTTAGAAGCAAAGAAGAGCATAGCCCATTGGAAACTGCAAGCAGTTCAGTGCGTGTGTGTGTGTGTGTGTGTGTGTGTGTGTGTTGGGAGTGTTGCATAGAGGTGAGAAATGGGCTGCAGAGGCAGGCGGGGACCAGTCAGAACTGAGCCTTTGACCCTCTCAGAAGCAGCACCTAAGCGGCCCAGTCAAACCTGGCAATGCCTGCTCCCTGGAGCCTGCACCTGAGGCAGATGACATGTCCTGGGGAGACTCACCAAGTCTCTTTTGAACACACTTGGTAGAAGGAGCAATCCTATAATTACCGTGGTGATAATTAGAGGAACTTCCATTGCCTCTTTCAACAAATATTTCACAAGCTGTGGCCCTCCCACCTGTGTGGCGGTTGGGGGTCAGTGGGGGGAGCCTGTGCCTGTGTCTCCTGCCAAGCACACCTGACTCCCCGGCTGAGGCCCAGAGGTGCCATAGATACCACCTGGGACCGCTCCAGCCTGGAGCTGAGTGCTGCTGGCAGAGGGACTGAAAGTCACTCCCCAAGTACCCCAGGCTGGGTGGCCTCCAGCCAATGGACAGACTTGAGATTTATTTCAGCCTGGCCTTCTCCAGGGGACTTCAAGCCTGCAGAGGTCCTGACCAGGACCTGGAGATACCTTCTACATCTGGGCAACCTTAGCCTGAGACACTTAAGCCACCAGTTTCTGGGCTCACACTCCATCTGCCTGGACCATGCACACAGGCTTTCCATGGCCTGGATACCTCCCAGCCCTGCCAAATGCTGTTTGGCTTCTTATACGGTCTGCGTTCCCATGTCTTCCCAAGAGATGCTTGGAGGGCCTCTGGTTTACACGGAGAGAAGAAAACCTTACTTCTCATTTCGGACCCCATACCTTCACCCAGACCCCTTCTCCCTCCTTTCTTCCACAAGATTTTTCTCAGTGCAAAAAAATGGTCCCTTTGCTTCTGGGAAGGCCTTGACTTTCTTTCCTCAGTACCTCCTGTTCCATCCCTCCAATACCAAGTTTGCACTTGGCTTTGCCTTCTCTGACTCACTGGGAATGAAAGCCCAGGTGAATTGCCCAGGGCCTCAGTGTGTCTTTTTGTTTCATTAGTGACATGTCTGGTCTGTTTTGTTCTTAGCTCTTCAGGGAAGGAGCCTCTGCACCTCCCAAAGCCATTTGTGCCAACAGTTTCTGACCTTTCTCATGGGGCCTGAAGCCTCACCCATTTGAGACTCAGAATGACTGTATATCACATTCAAGCATACAGCTGACATTCTGTAAGAGCCCCTGGAAAAGCTGTAAGAGCTAAATGAAATACAAAATGTAGGCTCTTTGCTTTCCTGTCTCCCCATAATATCTCCACATCCAGCGCCATTTAGAGCTGGGCAGATATTTGCAGGCTGGTACCTTTCTGTGAATGGTCAGGGGGAGTGGCCCTTGGTGATCTGGTATATTCTTGGGGCCCTGCCTCTAACCCTCTGGGGAAACCTTGATCTTATCATCTTACCCTTTCCCAGGGCTCTCTGGTGGAGCTTCAGGAAACACATTGAAACTGACTGGTCCTAGCCCCTGGCAGTGGGGGAAGGAGGAAGAAGGAGAGATGGCTTCTGAAGGAAAAGTGTACTTGGTTTTCTCATGAAAGGGTTCCCCCTGGGGAATGGGCAAGTGGCAGATGTATGGGCAATGGCTAACTGATCCATTTGGAGATAGATTCAGGGCGTGGTGTTCCCTGGTGTTCCGTGGTGTAAGGCTGGGCAGGTCTTGGGAAACCGGAGCAGCGCTGGATCCTGGCCTGAAATTGGTCCAGCTGCGGAGGATCTCGAGTATGCTGGTTTCAGATGTGCCAGCTCTGCTCCCTGCGGAGAACGGGGGTCTGGGAAGTCTAGTGTGTCTGCTGCCCAGGCGTGCTTCTGAAACCTGGAGCTGCACTGCTCATTTTCATTCGTGAACATAGTAAGTGGCAGGGAGGCTTAGCTAGGCCTTTCAAATTCTGGCCTCAGAGCACTTTTTCAGTCTCTCAACACTCTCCAGCAGGAATCATCTATCCTTCTCCTGGATCCAAGCTCACTCCAAGCCTTCACATCTTTGGGCCTTTCCTCATGTCATTCTTTTTCTGTAATGTCATTTCTCCTAGTAAGCCGCTCACTCTTTCAGACTGCCTCATCAGCTCCTGGGAAAGTATTCCGCAGTGCCCCTGGGCTCAATTCATCTCTCCCTCCTCTCTCCTCCTAAGCCCCAGATTCACTCTGTGGGTCTCTGGGTCTAGCTCTATTAAGTTTACTTCTGTGCCTGCCTCCAGTCCTCCAGATGGGCTCTTCCCTGAGCTTTGCTATTGCGTAGTCAGCTCCTCCTCATCCTCAGATGTCACCTCCTCCACCAGGCCTTCCTTCACCATCCTATAGAAACTAGTCCCCACCCCTACACACTCTTTGTCCAATTACCTTGTGTTATAATCTTCATAAAACTTAGCAGCATCTGAAATGATCTTCACTTATTTGTTGGCTTGAGCTATCTATGTCGTTTCCTCTAGAATGTAAGCTCTCAGAGGGCAGAGACCCAGCAGTATGAATTGATACATAGTTGGCACCCAGTAAATATCTGTTGATTGATTACATGAAGGCAAGTGTGGCATATTCGACTTGGCCCCAGAGGACTTGGCACAGAGTCTGGGCTCAATAAAAGCTGGCTGCGTGGAATATTTGCTAAACGAATGAATGAACCAACGAACATACGAACGAAGGCATGCAGCGCTCCGCCTGCTGACTGACAAGTTGACTGACAGCTGGGAACCCGCTGCCAGCAGACTCTTGATTGATGGGTGACAGCTGAGTGGCAGCCAACAGACGCGCATCGGGGCCCCTGATTGGCTGGCTGCAGCAGCCCCTCGGAAAGGGTAAGGGGAGGGTGGTGGGGGGGGGGGTCCGAGGCGACCGCTCCGCGTGGGGAGGGTGCGGCACCAAGCGGCGGGAGGCGGCCAAACAGCCAGAAGCCGAGAGAGCAACTGTCGCCTCGAACTAAGGAACCGACGTCTCCGCGCATGGGCCCGGTGCGAGGGGCGGGGCGCGCGCATCACGTGAGCGTGTTTTGGACACGTGACCCGCGCAGGGCCAAGGCTCGCCCCCGCCCCCTCCTCACCTCCCCTTCGCGGGTGTGAGCCGAGCGGCCTCGGCTCACCGCTTAGCGCCCCCCTCAGCCGCCGCCGCCGCAGCCGCCGCCTCCGTCTCCGCCCGCTGGCCATGTCCTCCGGCCGCCGCCGCCGCACGAGCGCGGGGCTCCCGCGGCCCAGCGCGCAGTGAGCGCGGGGCCCTCTTGCCGTTCGCCCGCCCCGGGGCCCCCTTGTTCTCAGCGCCGCCGCCGCCGCCATGTTGGGTTCAGAGCCGCAGCGGAGCCGCCGCCGCCGCCGCCGGTGAGGGAGGCCGAGAGCGGAGCCCGCCCCGCCCCGGGGCCCAGGGAGCGGGGCCGCCTCGGAGCCCGGCCTCTCCCCGCCAGCCGCTGTCCCGGCCCGCCCGCCCGCGGTTTGAGCGAGCGAGCGAGCGCCGGGCCGCGGCCGCGCCTTCCGTTCCCGGCCAGAGCGAGCCTGCCGTCCGTTCGTTCCCCCGCCGCCGGGCCCGGTCACATCCTGCAGCGGAGCCCTCGAGAGTCAGCGTCATGGCGGAGCAGACCTACTCGTGGTGAGTGCGGGGCTCCGGGAGACCGGGGCGCGGCGAGGGTGGGGGTCGGGGCGCCGGCGAGGCCAGCCCGGGGGGAAGAGGAGAAGGAACAGGTGCCTGTTGGGGGTGCCGCGGGATAGGGGTGCACGCCCCCCTCACCCCCACCGGAGGGGGCGGCAGGCGCTCGGGGAAGGCGTTGAGCCGCCGGGGACCCAGCGTCCGAGGAGGGGGTTGGAGGAGGAGGAGGCCTCCGCGGCGGATGTCATCTGGTCATGGGCGGAGCAGGTGATGGAGAAGGGGAACTTGACTCCGGGGTGGGAAGCCCACGGAAGGGAAGTGGATTCCCTCGGGCACCCCGGAACTGGCCTGAGGGGGTGGCTGATGGGCAGGAGCAATGGAAAAGGTGGAGAGGGGTGGCCTGGGGCAAAGGTGGGCCACGGAGCTGAGAGGCATCTTCTGAGAACAGGTGATAAGAGGCCGAACTTGGAAGTTGTGAGAGAGGAGGAGCCACCTCTACTGGGGCTGCTGCTTAGCCTTGGGATGGGGAGTGAATGGAGAGTTGGTAAGGTGGGCAGAGGCCCAGGTGTGAGCGGAGGAAAGCTGCGGAAGGAGAGAGTCTTGGGAACCCTGGCGGGACACCCTGGTGAAGAGGTTGGAAGGGGAGACTGTTTGGATAACTAGATTCTGGACAGGAAGTCATTGGTGACAGTGGGGCCTGGGCAGAATCTTTGTAAGGGTTGGTATCCTGTTCTGTAGAACATGAAGCGGCCCGGTGCCCTGGGTCACATAAGGGGGTGGAGGATCTACAAGTTATGTCCATTTTAATGGGACTTTTTAAAGTTATAAAATATCTTGTTAAGGACTGAGAAGCGTACTATGTAGTTTATGGAGTGAGAACATACCTATCTTGAGAAGGGAGTGCTGCGGTTTGGGGAAAGGGGGATGAGACACCTCCCTTTAGCAGGCAGAGGTGGAATATTTGCAGGAGGGAGTTGAAGGAATGGCAATAGTGTCCTTGAGGAGTGGAGTAGGGAGGAAGTAAGAAATGGGATGATGGTAGGTGCAGGGATGGAAAATCTGGTTGCAGTCTAGAGCGATTGTTCGAAGATGGTTTACTCTGTGAAGCCAATGTGGTTTGGGATAGAACTAGAGGCTTTCTTTCCCTTCTTAGAAAAGAGCATAGTAGAGTGGGAAGAGCATGAGGTTTAGAGTTGGTTTGGGTGTCGGGTTCACCACTTAACTCGGTTTACAACTAGACAAGATAGTAAGTTTTCCATTCTTTTCTCCTTACCTGTAAAATAGGGGGATTACCTTTTTCATAAGCTGTAAGGATTAAATGAATAACTTTACAAAGCACAGGGTAAACTGTAAGGTGCCATATTTTAGTATATTATAATTATCTTAGGGAAACAGCAAAGAAATGGGTAATATCTGAAAATAAGGAATGGCTTTGGGTAGAAGGCTTTAACTGAGTGGATGATTTGTGGTGGTTGGGGTTATGAGAAGTCAGGAACTCATTGTGTCTTCACATAGGGGAAGAGGATTGGTGATTGAAGACGGTAATTCAAACGGGAACTTCAGTGTTGTATGTATACAGTCTCAAAAAGAAGATAACTAAGAGATTGAGAGAAAGCAATGCTAAAGCAAGAATTAAAATCTTAGTGAACAGTTGTGACAACATATGTATTTTTAAAAGACGTTTAAACTACTTTGTTTTGAGCACCAGTGAGCTGCCTCTCTGTAGCAGGTGATTTGGAACACAGGATTAGAATGTTACTAAAGAATTAGAGCTTTCTTATGGACAGGATAAGAAAGGAAGTGAAGGTGCCTCTGCATGCCTTGTGCTAACTAACTCATCTTGAGCGTCTTAACACTCTGGCCCAGCTGAGAGTCCTGATGACGATCCTTCTGTTTGTACTGTTCTGTAGAGAGGCCGTGGATGGTTCAAAGAGTAAGCACAGTGGCCAAGAATTGGGGATAATGAGAGTGTTTTACTAGGTAGGTTGGCCACACACTGTGTGATGTTGGATGGCTCTGCTACTTAAAGGAGGGTTGTTTAGTGAACTTTGACAGTTTATAAGATTAACCTTCTGAAATACTTCCTTCAATCTCAGGTCCCTTAGTTTGCTTTACAGGTAAAGAAAGAAGCTCCTTGCAATCAGAATGCTTAGCTCCTCACCTTTAGCATGTTTTGAGATGGAGAAAGTTTTTACAGCATCTTGGAAGAAGGTGGTGTATGGAGGGAAAGGATTGGGAAGTCAGGCAGCTTTCTTCCTGACTAGTTCTTCCCAGGTCAACCAGGCAATAATATAAAGAACTATCCATGTGACGTTTAATATATACACTCACTTGATTCTCACAAGTCCCTGAGGTAGGTGATCTTTCCCTATTTTATAAAGGAGGAAACTTAGGCTCAGGAGCCCAAATGATTTGTCCAAGATACTTCAACTGTGGTACTTTTTCTTGTTGTTGTTGTTTGGCATGAATTCTCCATGATTCTATTCATTCTCATTGAAATATAAGTATGGAAGAGGTATGCCCAAAGTACATGTAAACCGTTTTGGATTGTCTGTCATTTTGCAGTATCTTTGTCACTGTTCCCTTGGTTTGATCAACAATCAAGAGTTGATTTTTTTGAAAATAGGTTTGCACTTTATTCGTATGTGGCCTTTATGAAAATCAACCTTGTGGAGACTACTGTGATGGTATGGATTTGTCTGAGGTGGAGTCAGTGAAGAAGATAGGAACATATGAAAATAGGTTCCTTTAGGATTTTTGTGGAGTAAGACATGTAAATTATAAAACAGGCTTGGCTATGAGTTGATTATTGTTGAATCTCAGTGGTGAGTCCATTTATTCTGTATACTTTTACATGTTACACATTTTCATAATAAATAGATTTTTTTTAAAAGCCGTTACACAGAAGTTCATGCTGTTCTCTGGTTTCTTGTGCCTGCTTTTTTCTTTGCAAATTCTATCAAAGTTCTGTTACCCAGCTGTGAAGCATTTTCTGACCACCCCAACTGAAAGTAAGCTCTTTTTTTTTTTTTTAATTTATTTATTTTTGGCTGCGTTGGGCCTTCGTTGCTGCGTGCGGTCTTTCTCTAGTTGCGGCGAGCCGGGGCTACTCTTTGTTGTGGTGCGCGGGCTTCTCATTGCTGTGGTTTCTCTTGTTGCGGAGCATGGGCTCTAGGTGCGCAGGCTTCAGTAGTTGTGGCTCGAGGGCTCTAGAGCACAGGCTCGGTAGTTGTGGCGCACGGGCTTAGTAGCTCCGCGGCCTGTGGGATCTTCCCGGACTAGGGATTGAACCCGTGTCCCCTGCATCGGCAGGCAGACTCTTAACCACTGCGCCGCCACCCGGGAAGCCCGGCAGGCAGATTCTTTTTTTTTTTTTTCCATTGTTTTTATTAGTTTCTGCTTTATAACAAAGTGAATCAGTCATACATATACATCTGTTCCCACATCCCCTCCCTCATGCATCTCCCTCCCTCCCACCCTCCCCATCCCTCCCCTCCAGGCAGTCTCAAAGCACCGAGCTGATCTCCCTGTGCTCTGCGGCTGCTTCCCACTATCTATCTACCCTACGTTTGGTAGTGTATATATGTCCATGCCTCTCTTTCGCTTTGTCACAGCTTACCCTTCCCCCTCCCCATATCCTCAAGTCCATTCTCAAGTAGGTCTAATCACTGCACCACCAGGGAAATCCCAGCTCTTTGTTTTTGACACTTGTTTTGTCTGCCTCACTTCTTCCTTTTCAAGTGTAAATACCTGGTCTCCTCACTGGATGGTAAGCTTTTTGAGGGTAAGGATGCAGTTACACTAACCTTTGTCCTCCTCTAGTGCCTAGCACATTGTCTTGCCCATAGCTCCTGCTTAGTAAATACTGAACGATTGAATATGATAGGTCTTCAGGGTGGTTCGTCCTTTGTTGAAAGAATATTAAGTGTAAGAGGAAGCTACAGATAGATGAGTATATGTATTAATATACTTAAAAAAGAGAGCTTTTGGTAACTTAGTTTCCTGGTGTCTCAGTGTTGTAAGAGTGAAGGGTACCATCCCTTAATAGTTTTAAATAAAAGCGATTGACAGAAGAAATTAAAATAATTGGTAGTAACACCACAGTCTTTATCACGGGTCACGATTAACCACAAGATTCTGCCTGTATCCTTTTTATTCATAAAAACTGAGGAAATAAAAGCATGCATGTGAAAACACACATCGAAGGTGCAAACTAGACTTTTATTAATTTGAGAGAAATACCTTGCTCAATGTATATTTATGAGCAGTTGTTTTAGCATAAGTTCTGTGAGAAACAGTACCTTCTCTCTTGTTGGAGTCAGTGCAGTACTTGTATATACCTGCACTTGAATCTTGGTAAAAATTACTTATATTAGGGTTAATGTTGGTGTGTAGGGGGAAAAGGAAGTCAGTCCATGTGAACCTCATTCACATGAATTTCATTACCAAAGTAGTATTATCATAATTTGTTGTGTGTTTTCTGTGTGCTGGGGCTTTACAATCATTGCTCAGTAAGGAAACTGAGGCTCAGAGAGTGTAAGTGACTTGCCCAAGGATAAGATAGAAAAAGGGTTCTAAGTCAAGTCCGTTGGACACCAAGATTCCAACACTGAATCTGTCTGCTTCCTTGTCCACAGTCACTACTCTAAGCCAGCCCTCTTTTGCTTGAGTTCCTTGTTAGCCTCCTCACTGGTTCCCTCCATTCTCCGCACAGTGGCCATCCATTCTCCTGAGTAGTCTTCTGAGTAGCCTAACTCAGGTCATGTCAGTCCTCTGTTTAAAACTCCTTAATGGCTTTTGGCCACATTTAAAATAAAATCCACATTCATTAGTGGGGCTCTTCACGGTCTCATTTTGTATGTGTTTTTGAGGGATGACAGATAGTAAACAAATTACAGGTTACACAGAGGTAAAAGTTTTTCTCTTTTGGTGCTCTGTCCAGTGCTTGGAATATAATAGGTGGTTTGGCAAATATTTACTGAACAGTGAATGAACATGCCTCCCCCTGGGCTGCCTGTCTGAAAATCTGTTCTAAGGACTGCATTATATTGAGGTGATATGTTGTGTGACAGTGAACATTGTCAATGTCAGGTATTTGCAAATAATTCTAAACTGGAGAATGAAAAGCAAAGCAGATCTCTAGAACGAATGGAAGTCATATCTGGTTTTGGATTTCTGTTATGTATCACTGTATCTGTTATGATCATATCTGATTGTCTTGTGATCATCACATCTGGTGAAAGTTTCTCAGAAAGAAACTATTTACTTGAAAATGTGTGTCTTAGCATTATAGACTTTAGATTTGCTTATTATTTTTAAAACATGTTTTGCCTGTAAAGTGCTATGATAGTAATGTTTTGGGGACTTCCTGGTGGCGTGGTTAAGAATCCACTTTCGGGGCTTCCATGGTGGCGCAGTGGTTGAGAGTCCGCCTGCCGATGCAGGGGACACGGGTTCGTGCCCCGATCCCGGAAGATCCCACGTGCCGCGGGGCGGCTGGGCCCGCGAGCCATGGCCGCGGAGCCTGTGTGTCCGGAGCCTGTGCTCCGCAACGGGAGAGGCCACAGCAGTGAGAGGCCCGCGTACAGCAAAAAAAAAAAAAAAAAAAAAAGAATCCGCTTTCCAGTGCGGGGGACATGGCTTCGATCCCTGGCCGGGGAGCTAGATCCCACATGCATGCCACAACTAAGAGTTTGCATGCTGCAACTAAGGAGTCCTTCTGCCACAACTAAGACCTGGAGCAACCAAAATAAGTAAATTTTTAAAAAAAAGATAATAATGTTTTGGCGATACATGATTCAAGCTAAAATTAGCCAAAGATAAGACCATGAATTTGTATTGAAATAACCTTCCTCAATGTTTCTTATGTTTTCTCAGTGTTGGGGATCTGGGGACTTGGTAACCATATCAGCCTGTAACTTATCAAGTAGTACTATGAATTAAAATGCCTAATGTTCATGCATTTCTCAAAATAGATTTCTGTGATCATTTATTTTAGAGATGATAAATGCCACTGAATTGAGGTGTTAGGTAGTTCTGTATAACTATTTTACTTCAACATTAATAACTTATTTAGTTTTCATCATTCTTACCTGTTTCATCAAACCAACTCATGAAAAATCAAGGATGCCCTAAGAAGAAAATGTCTAATGAAGTGCTGTTTTAATTGGCTATATTTAGTACCTGAAACTTTATGTGATTGCTGTCCTTGACAGTAGAGCCATAAGTATAATTTTATTTTCAAAAATTCTATAATATATTTTCTGGAGTTTAATGGTTCCTTCTTAGGAGTTAAAGGAAAAGAGTGGTTTTATTTGTTGTGTGTATAAATCAAGAAACGTTTGCAACTTTGAGTTTCTATAGCATATTTTCTAATCCTCACTTAAAGAGTTAGAGGCGGAGTGCTCCTTTTCTGGAATTTTAACCTCTTAGATGTCTAGAGGGGCTCCATGTGACCAAATTCAGTTTTACAGGGAAAATCTACAGTTAGTTCCCATGATGCTCACAATGAATTACCTCTCAGATTTTGTTAGTAGGTTTCATTAGGGCCACAGCTTAAAATAAATCAGACCCACTCATTTGCTGTGATAAGACTAGATGGAGCTCCTATGAAAAAGTAAGGTTTGAAAATACTTTTAAGGCATTAGACTGATGAATATGTATTAGCCAAATAGAGACCTAAGAGAAAATCGCATTTCTTGATTGGTCCGGTTCACCCTAACTTGGTAAGAAAACTTGATAATCTCTGTTTTGGAGTTCCAGGTTTGATAATGAAGAACCACTAAAGGATTAAAAAAAATGCACTAAAGTAGAGGTGTGTTTTAATTGCTTTTTACATGTTTATAAATTATACTGAATATAAGTGATCACTCAAAGTATTCAGTTCTGTCAGTACCACTCATTAAATTTTTGTTTGAAATCCTAAGATAGGATCTAATTCTGTTCTGATTTATTTTTTTCTTTTCCTTTCTATTTTTTTAATTAATTTATTTTTGGCTGTGTTGGGTCTTCGTTGCTGTGTGCGGGCTTCTCTAGTTGCGGCGAGTGGGGGCTAGTCTTCGTTGCAGTGCATGGGCTTCTCCTTGCAGTGGCTTCTCTTGTTGTGGAGCACGGGCTCTAGGTGCCTGGACTTCAGTAGTTGCAGCACGTGAGCTCAGTAGTTGTGGCTCGCAGGTTCTAGAGTACAGGCTCAGTAGTTGTGGCACACGGGCTTAGTTGCTTCGTGGCATGTGGGATCTTCACGGACCAGGGATCGTACCCATGTCCCCTGCATTGGCAGGTGGATTCTTAACCACTGTACCACCAGTGAAGTCCCATGTTCTGGTTTCTTTAAATTGAGAAGTCTTTAGTTTGAAGGTGATTTTCATCTCTGATTAACTGTGACCTAGTCTTAGCACCAGTGTTGAATTTTTTACAATGGTTATGCCTGTCATACTCCACAGGGTTGCTGCAAGGATTCAGTGAGGTAATATATGTGAAAGTGCTTTGAAAATTGCTACATGCAATATAGAAGCAAGTTATTTGTTCTCTACATTTTTAGACCCGGATCAGCTCCAGATAGAGTTCCTCACTGCAGAAAAAATTTTTCTTCTTTTTTAAAATATTTTTTTAAATTGAAGTGTAGTTGATTTACAACATTATGTTAGTTTCCACTGTACAACACAGTGATTCAGTATTTTTTATAGATTATACTCCATTTAAAGTTGTTGCAAAATATTGGCTCTATTCCCTGTGCTGTGCAGTATATCCTTGTAGCTTATTTATTTTATGCATAGTAGCTTGTACTTCTTAATCCCCTATCCCTATTTTGCCCCTCTCCCACAAAAAAGATTTTTCTTGTTTCACAATTTAAACAGCATTTAAACTTTGAGATATCTATTTTAGTAAGAATTCTATGGAGATGTTTGAATGATGCCATATAAAAAGAAATAGAAATATTAGTTTGCAAGTTGTCATTGATTTCTGTTGTTGCCTTTGAAATGTGTTATAAGATCATCTCCGTTTAGTCCCAAGTTTCATAGTCCAGTGCTGCTTACCACAAAACAAGAAAAATTGTGACTTGAATAAAGGCTAAATTTTTTCGTAATAATTGTATTTTGATCTTTTGAAGGCAGTTTCCCTCATAATTGTGGATAATCCTAGTCTGTCTCTTTTTTGTTTTTGTTTTGTTTTGTTTTGCGGTGCGTGGGCCTCTCACTGTTGTGGCCTCTCCTGTTGGGGAGCACAGGCTCTGGACGCGCAGGCTCAGTGGCCATGGCTCACGGGCCCAGCCGCACTGCGGCATGTGGGATCTTCCCAGACCGGGACACGAACCCACATCGGCAGGCGAACTCTTAACCACTGCGCCACCGGGGAAGCCCTGTTTTTGTTTTGTTTTTAAACGCACAGGAAAATTTTCTACCTTAAAATGCCTGAGGAGGGGCTGTTAGTGGTGGGTTATCTGTTTTTCTTACTGCACACCAAGTCTGCCAGGCACACTCACTTCCCTTTATCTGAGGGCTTCAGGCTTGGGCTTCACTCTTGACCTAAATAAGACGTGTGTAGCAAAGTTTTGTTAATTGTTTCTTCAACCTGGTTATACGCACATTTTGAGCTAAGTACAGTGCTTGACCTTTTGTTATTTCCTTGTCTTAATTTTTGCCCAGAATTGTCTAGCTTGACCTTCCAAACTTGACTAAATCTTCACGCCTTGCCTGACAGCCTTAACTTTTAAACCTTTGTACACTCGGATTTTATAAATGCCCAGAAATTTACATTCATTTCTCGAAAGTGCTTGCAAAAATACTACTGTTGTAAGTAAAAGCTAGTTTTAGAGAGTGAATGCTCTTACTTACGCTACTGATTAGCACAAGCACTGATACCTTAAAAATATTAAGGTCTAATATCTTAAAAAGCATTTTCAAACCTAACTTCATAGGGTTCAATCTAGTCTTACTACAGGAATACATCCTGGGACCACAGCTAGGTTAGCTAAAGTTAGTTAAAGATTTGAGGTGAGGTCAGTTAACCAAGAGGGAGAGTGTAGAGAGGACAGAAGGGAGGACTAGAGTTGAGGCCTGGGAAACTCACAGTTGAGAAATGGGAGGAAGAGGAGGAGTCAAGGGAAGCTCCATCAGAGGTAGGATAATTAGGAAAGTGCAATCAATGGTGATTAAAGAAAAGACACAAGAGAATTTTTAAGGGGCAGTAGTGTAAAAAGCTTCAGCATTCAAAGAGAATGAAGAAAAAACAGGCTGTTGACTTTGCAAAGGAAGTCGTTACTGAGAGTGCTCTAATAAAGATCAGAGTAGTGAGGGTGAAACCCAAATTAGGGATGGGTAGTGAAGAAATAAAGGTGTCCTTTGGGTACTGGCCATTTGTTTGAGAGATGGGATGTGAAAGACATAAGGAAAGAGGATGGCTGATATAGACAGCAGAGTCATAAGGATCTTTTGTTTTTATTTATTTTATATAAGGGAGAGAACTGTGTATTTGAAGCCAAGGAGGAGAAATTGATCTTGGAAAGAAATTGGTTTTTTACTGTAGTTAAAGTTTTAGAGATTTCTACTTTTTTTTTTTTTAAGTCATGGATTTCAGTTAGAAGTTGTGAAGAGGACTTAATGGGGAATGAATGCTATGTAGTGTACATTCAGTCTTTGTTTCTTTTGATCTTTACATTGTCACTAGTTCGTATTGTATTACATTTGGATTCCTAGGGCTTTTTTAATTGCCTACAGTATAAAATCCGATCTTCGGTCTGCTTTTCAAAATAATCTGGCCTTGTAACCCTACTTTTCTTTAAAAATTCATTATTTCAGCCAAACTGGACTACTCGCTCTTTCCCCTTTTCTTTAAGCTGGCTGGTATACCTGGTTAGCCTTTCTCCCAAGGCTCTGAAATATGTGAGTCCTACCTGTCTTTTCAAGGTCCAGCTGAAGTGCTGTCCTCTTGTTACAGAGCCTTCTGATTGGCCCAGGAGAAATATTCTTCTGATGCGTGTAGTTCTTTATCTGATCCTGTCAGATGGCAGTGCTCTTATGATTTTCTGACCTTGTATTGAATGTATTTATGTGGCTCTTTTCCCACGTTGTCAGTGAACTCTGTAAAGGTAGGATCAAAGGCATTAATTTCATGGTTTAATGACCTATATGCATAATAGAGACTGAGACCTTTTTAAATTTTTATTTATTTATTTATTTTTGGCTGCATTGGGTCTTCGTTGCTGAGTGCGGGCTTTCTGTAATTGTGGCGAGCGGGGCCTACTCTTCGTTGCAGTGTGTGGGCTTTTCATTGCAGTGGCTTCTCTTGTTGCGGAGCACGGGCTCTAGGCGCATGGGCTTCAGTAATTGTGGCTTGCAGGCTCCAGAGCACAGACTCAGTAGTTGTGGCTTGCGGGCTCATTAGTTGAGGTGCACGGGCTTAGTTGCTCCGCAGCATGTGGGATCTTCCTGGACCAGGGCTCGAACCCATGTCCCCTGCATTGGCAGGCGGATTCTTAACCACTGTACCACCAGGGAAGTCCCTTTTTTTTTTCTTCTTTTAAAGAATGACTACTTTAGAGGTGAAGTTTGTCAGGTGCAGGATTTTAGAATAGAATGTCTCCTTAAAAATAAAATGACAGGGCACATAGAAGAGAGAAAATAATAACTTGCATAATGTCTCATTCCTCTTTGAAGAAAATAGAAAAGTAAAATTGTTACTGTTAAATTTGGTCATGTGTTGTGGCCAGATTCCCCTAACTTCTTAATATCCATACAGCACCTAGAGAATGAAAGTGGCTCAGCCTGGGAACTGAACTCCTAAGGGACACATTTACAAAGGACTACAGGCCCTTTAGAGTAGTCATCTCCATTTATCTCCAGTCTTCTTCAGCTGCCCACAGACTGACTGCTAACTATTTATAATTTATCTCCCAAACAGGTACTGGTTAAATATGTGACATATATGACACCTATGTAAGTGGAAAAGCTCTGCTATTTTGTTTCTGCAATTAGCAAAACAGTTTTAGGGAAATTTTTTTCAAATGAAAATATTTTGCAGGAACCTTCCTTTGAGGTGTGAGGAGAGCTATAAGCTATATGGAAACTAGCTTCTGAAGAATTTAACATTTCTCTCTTTAGGTTCTATTTCAGAAATTCATATTTTTTTGTATTTAAGCTTCTGTTTAAAAAGTTAACTTTTTTTTTTTTTTTTGCTGTACGCGGGCCTCTCACTGTTGTGGCCTCTCCCTTTGCGGAGCACAGGCTCCGGATGTGCAGGCTCAGCGGCCATGGCTCACAGGCCCAGCCGCTCCGCGGCCATGGGATCTTCCCAGACCAGAGCACGAACCCGCGTCCCCTGCATCGGCAGGCGGACTCTCGACCACTGCGCCACCAGGGAAGCCCAAAAGTTAACATTTTTAAAAGTAGAAACTTATATTTCATTTTTTTCTTGGTTCTAAAAGACTGTTTTCTCTTTTGACTCATTTTTTTGTCTCTTGTTTAATAATTAATATTCAGAAAGGGAAATTAAATTTTTTTTAATTTTAATTTTTAAAATTTTTATTGGAGCATAGTTGATTGAAAATGTTATGTTAGTTTCTGCTGTACAGCAAAGTGAATCAGTTATACATATATATATATCCACTCTTTTTTAGGTTCTTTTCCCATATAAGTCATTACAGAGTTTTGAGAAGAGTTCCCTGTGCTATGCAATAGGTCCCTATTAGTTATCTATTTTATATATATATTATTGTGTATATGTCAATCCCAATCTCCCAGTTTATCCCTCCCCCAGTTCCCCTCTGGTAACCATAAGTTTGTTTTCTACATTTGTGACTCTATTTCTGTTTTGTAAATAAGTTCATTTCTACCATTTTTTTAGATTCCATGTATAAGTGATATCATATGATATTTGTCAGAAAGGGCAATTTAAAAATACATGGCTTAGTGTGTGCATATTTTTTGTTTGTTTGTTTGTTTTGTTTTTGCGGTACACGTGCCTCTCACTGTTGTGGCCTCTCCCGTTGTGGAGCACAGGCTCCGGACACGCAGGCTCAGCAGCCATGGCTCACGGGCCCAGCCGCTCCGCGGCATGTGGGATCTTCCTGGACCGGGGCACGAACCCGTGTCCTCTGCATCGGCAGGCGGACTCTCAACCACTGCGCCACCAGGGAAGCCCCGGTGTGTGCATATTTTAAATTTCATAGATATAGTAGTGATGGGACTTCCCTGGTGGTGCAGTGGTTAAGAATCTGCCTGACAGTGTAGGGGACACAGGTTCAAGCCCTGGTCCGGGAAGATCCCACATGCCACGGAGCAGCTAACCCGTGAGCCACAACTACTGAGCCCGAGTGCTGCAACTCCTGAAGCCCGCGTGCCTAGAGCCCGTGCTCCGCAACAAGAGAAGCCACCGCAGTGAGAAGCCCGTGCACCGCAATGAAGAGTAGTCCCCACTTGCTGCAACTAGAGAAAGCCCATGTGCAGCAACGAAGACCCAATGCAGCCAAATTAATTAATTAATTAAGTAAGTAAGTAAATAACCTGGTCATCTGGAATAGGCATAAACCAGAAGTTTGGGGAATTAGGAGTTTGTTTTTGAACCTTTGCATGCTGCACGATGGTGAAAATAACATGCAGGCCTAAGGGTGATGTATTAGGCTGGTATTCATGGATAGCAGAAATTCTAAAAGCCAAACTAAAGGTTATCAACCAACTTAGAAAAAAGGGAATAATAGGTAACCTCTTCATTCTTTCTCATTTTTGCTCCTGGATGACCCTTCTTTGTGTTCTCTTAGTACACTGCACTTGCCTCTTTCAGTTGTTTGTTTCCTTGTTTATCTCCCCGTAAAGTTTTGAGGACATGAGTTATAGTTTGTTCACGTCTTTATCTTCAGTGGTTTGGTACCTAGTTTATTTAAATTAGTAGTATTCTGTCTTTAATCTTTTAAAATAATAATCCTAAAATAATAAAATTAGTAAGATGGAAGAGTATGTAATATCTTAAATTGCTCTCAACCTTTAGTTTAAGAGCTTAAAGGGACAAGCATTAAATATCTTTTGAGATACATAGATAGCTCTCTTAAGCTGAGTAAATGAAACTTTTTATTCAAGGTGCTAAGCTGGACCTACCTTGATAATCACTTTCATTCTTGGAACCTTTTCAAAATACAGTGGGAGAATTGGCTACTGTATTGGTTAACTATTGCCACCATAATACTGCATAACATATTGCCCCATAACTCAGTGCTTAAAATAGCAATTGATCTGCACGTTGGCTCGGACAACTTTGCTTCTTGCTTCAGATCTATAAGTCAGCTGGGTGACTGCTTCATGTGTGTTCATTTTGGAGCCCAGGCTGAATGGGCAGCAGCTGCCCAAGGGAAGTTCTTCTCACGACAGTGGTAGAAGCACAAGAGGGCAAGTGGGAACATGCAAGGCTTCTTGAAGCTCAGGCTCAGAACTGGCACACTGCCATTTCTGCCTCATTCTTTCGGCCAAAACAAGTCACGTGGTGGAACCCAAAGACAAGGAGCCACAAAACTAAACCTTGCCCTTTTTGTGGGAGGAGCTGCAGAATCACAGGGCTAAGGAGCAGATTTGGGGAGGGGTGAGGAATTCGGGCCAGTAATGCAGACAGCCATAGTTGAAATTCTCTCTTCTTTTTCATATGGCTAGCTTTCACTTGTTCATTCTGTTCTATCTAAAATGAAGGATTTCATATAGGTCCCTTTCTATAACATTATGGTTTTCATTCTAATGGTTTATGTTTTTAAAATAGCTTTTTTGAGATATAATTCACATACTATACAGCTCACTAATTTAAAATATACAATCCAGTGGTTTTTAGTACATTCACAAAGTTGTGCAACCATCACTACAGTCAATTTTAGAGCATTTTTTTCATCCCAAAGGAAACCCTGTACCTGTTAGCAACTACTTCGTTTCCCCCTTTTCCCCGGCCCTGGCAGCCACTAATGTGCTTTTGGTTTCTGTGGACTTGTTTATTTCATATAAATGGAGTAATAAAATATGTGGTCTTTTGACTTATTTCACTTCGCTAATGTTTTCAGGGTCCATCATGTTGTAGCATCTATTAGTGCTTCATTCCTTTTTATTGCCAAATATTCAATTGTATGTATATACCACATTCTATTTATACACATTTGTTGATGGTTGTTTGGGTTTTCACTTTTTGACTATTATGTATAATAATGTTGCTGTGAACATTTATGTAAAAGTTTTTGTGCAGATGTGTTTACATTTCTCTTGGGTAGATACCTAGGAATGGAATTGCTGGCTCTTAGGGTTTCTGTGTTTAACATTTTGAAGAACTGCCAAGCTGTTTTCCAGAACGGCTGCACCATTTTGTATTCCCACAGCAATGTCTGAGGGTTCTAATCTCTCCAAATGCTCACCAATTCTTGTTATTTGTCATTGTCCATCTTTTTAATTATAGACATCCTAGTGGGTGTGAGTAGTTTTTTTGTAATATTTATATCTTAGGGTTTATAAAAGAGGAAAAAAGCAGTGGTTTTAGAAGGTTAGATCTGTTTGTTCTTAACAGTGTAGTACCAAAGTTGAACCTCAGTTTTAGTTACCTAAAAATCTAGCATTGAGGGAAAAAATATAATCTTCTGGCTCACAGATTTTTCTGCAGACTACTCCTTGTATTTTTTACGTGCTAGAATCATTTAGGAAGAAATTAGCCTCAGATGATTGTTACTTCCCTTTGGGTAAGTGAATGACCAGATTGCTCTGGCAACCTGCTGCATCGTCAGTAGTCCTGGGACTGGTTTAATGACTGAAGTTGTGGTTTTGTGTGTGTGTGTGTGTGTGTGTGTGTGTGTGGTGGGGTGGGGCTCCATATCTCTTTTTGCCAGGAAGGTACTCACTAGAGGAATTAGTTGTAAAATATGACCTTCTCTGGGGAAGCACTGTCCAGTAGAAATGTGAGGAACATATATAATTTAAAGTTTTCTAGTAGCCACATTAAAAGCAATAAGTGAAATTAATTTTAATAATGTCATTTATTTAACTCAGTATATCAAAAATATTTATCGTATCGTTTATTGTACGTAATCAATACAAAAATTATTAACAAAATATTTTGTTATATTTTTAGCACAAAGTCTTCTCAGTTCAGACTAGCCACATTTCAAGAGCTCAGTAGCTACATGTGGCTAGCAGCTACCATATTTTACAATACAGTCCTGGAGGTCTAAGAGTTTATGATCTAGATTTCTGCTCACATGAACGATGATTGTGTATCTTTAGGAAAAACAGATGAGTGCTTGATCAGCCTGTATTTCTGGTTCTTTAATTTTATGTTGTTACTGACCCCCCCGCCCCCCCCCTTTTTTTTAATGTGGAAGACAGTCTTTAGAAGGGTACAGAGAGGCAAGCTCCTTACAGGTCAAATTTTTTATTGTGAGTAGGGATTAGTTAGCAAGAGGAAGAAAAACATTGGTCTCCCTCATCATTAAGGATGTATGAGGTTCCATTGTTCTTAGCAATTGAAAGAAATCTGTTGGATCTGCTGTTGTTTGGTCCTAATTCTAATTGTTTTGTATGTTCAGGGTCTGCTTTGGCCTGTTCTTTATCAGTTATGCACTACTTGTACTGTTTGACCACATAACTCACTTGGTTAGACAGAAAAAGTAGATTTGATCTCTATAATTAATGAATGACTTTATGCCTGCTGGGACTCCAGCATAGTAACTAAAGCAGAATAAGCAGGATCCTCTCTCTTCCATGAGTTTGCAGTGTTGTTAGAGACTGTTTGGCATTTGCTGGGTTAAATGCCAGCAAATGTAATTAAAACAATTTTGAGAGAAAGGAGGTTTCAGGGTGGGCCATTATATAGACTGTGTGTCCCAATCATTTGATTACTGGAAGGACTGAATTTGGTCAAAAGTGTCTTAATATTTGAGTGCCTTTACTCATAGTGTACATTTTCTTTTTTCTTTTTTTTTTTTTTGGCTGCACCTTGCAGCCTGTGGGATCTTAGTTCCCCGACCAGGGATCGAACCTGCTCCCCCTGTGGTGGAACTGCAGAGTCTTAACCACTGGACCACCAGGGAAGTCCCCCATGGAGTACATTTTCTAATTTGCCTCAGTCCCTACCACATTCTGCTCCTGTACACTGAGTCTCTACATCACTAGTTTATATTATTTACCTAGCCCCTGAAAGCAATCAGGTTGTGGCCCCCTGTGATCAGTTCGTTGCCTCAAGGATGGGCTAGGGGTAAGGAGATAGCGATCAGTGCCCCAATGACACTGGATATGGGCACTTGCATATTGAAGACACAAATACTTTCACCAAATTTGACCGTTGCATTAAGTATCACTGACAGTCGGATACCTTAATGTTCTAACAATTGTTCCATCAGCCATTGCTCTGGTTTTCTAAGTGTTAACATGCAGTTATTCTAAGTGGAATTCACATGCCTTTGGATTGGGGTCTGTGAATGGTATCCTGACCAAGAAAACAAAGATCAGTACTTAATTTACATGGAATAGCCTAATGCACTCAACTTTGAGCTCTTTACATTTTTGATAGTGTGGACCCAGGGCCTGTTTGTGAGTTCATGGATTTGAATTAGAAGGCCACGTGAAATCTCTGTGTATTGTAGGTCCTCAGTGCACAATTGTGGGATTGAAGAATACCGTGAGTGGTACTATTTTTTTTTGGTGAACAGTTTATATGGTGGCTTTGTTGTGTTTTTGATATACATTATGATTTTGATAATTTCCAAATAAAGTTTGTCTCTTGTTCATTAACTTCATTTTTTGAAATGGTCTTGAAAGCTTTAGCCAAAGAGACAAATAATAATGTTTTTTAGTTGTTGAGTTTTTTTTTTTTTTTTTTTTTTTTTCTTTTTGCGGTATGCGGGCCTCTCACTGTTGTGGCCTCTCCCGTTGCGGAGCACAGGCTCCGGATGCGCAGGCCCAGCGGCCATGGCTCACGGGCCCAGCCGCTCCGCGGCATATGGGATCCTCCCAGACCGGGGCACGAACCCGTATCCCCTGCATCGGCAGGCGGACTCTTAACCACTGCGCCACCAGGGAGGCCCTAGTTGTTGAGTTTTAAATGCTTTGGTTTGTTGGTATGATGAAATATTAATTTAAGGGCTATTTTACTTGTTCTCAGCTGAATGCACAGTCTGCAAGTGGCTAAGCTTCAAGTTTGTTGGGTCAGTGTGGACAGAATTGGAAGCCTTACCTCTTCTCTGGTCTTGTATACTAAATAATTCCACTCCTCTGGTAGTAAAACCTAATTTAGATCTCTTCTGGTAGTAAAAACACAAGACCTTAACTGATGTGAAGTTAGTTATATGACCTATTTATCCCACTTAGTGTAACTTCACTTTGCTGCAGAAATGTTTTTGTTTTTGCTTTTTTTTTTTTTTTGCCATGCCACGCGGCTTGCAGGATCTCAGTTCCCCCACCAGGGATTGAACCGGCCCTGGCAGTGAAAGCACCGAGTCCTGACTGCTGGATCGCCAGGGAATTCCCAGGAATGTTTGTGTTTGATTGTGGAGTACTGCCTGAAACCCTTCTCGGGATGTTGGGCAGTGCTAATGTATGTACTGTGTTGCCTTTCTTAAAGTGAAAAAATCAGGATTCTGAAACATCTTTAGTTGCAGGAATATCAGGTAAGGAATTATAGAACTGTAATACGTACTTTATTGGTACAGTTTTGGAAAACGTAGATAAACAGAAAACGGTAAGAACACTACTCAGGGTCCCACGAACCCACAGAAATCCTTCATTAAATTTGTTGCTTGTCTTTCAGTTCTGTAAAAAAAAAATGCATATGCGGGCTTCCCTGGTGGCACAGTGGTTGAGAGTCCACCTGCTGATGCAGGGGACATAGGTTCGTGCCCCGGTCTGGGAACATCCCCCATGCCGCGGAGCGGCTGGGCCAGTGAGCCATGGCCGCTGAGCCTGCGCGTCCGGAGCCTGTGCTCCGCAACGGGAGAGGCCACAATAGTGAGAGGCCCACGTACCGCAAAAAAAAAAAAAAAAAAAAAAAAAAAAAAAAAAGGCATATGCTTGTGACCCCCCCCTTTTAAAAAAATTTACACAAAAGTTCACTGACAATCAGAAATACCAAATAAGGAGTAATTTAAAAATTATAGCTACCGAAAATTTAAATTGCCTAGAAAACTCACGGTAACATTTCATATTATCCTTTGGGTAGATTTTTTTTTTTTTTTTTTTTTGCGGTATGCGGGCCTCTCACTGTTGTGGCCTCTCCCGTTGCGGAGCACAGGCTCCGGACGCACAGGCTCAGCGGCCGTGGCTCACGGGCCTAGCCGCTCCGCGGCATGTTGGATCTTCCCAGACTGGGGCACGAACCCGTGTCCCCTGCATCGGCAGGCGGACTCTCAACCACTGCGCCACCAGGGAAACCCCTGGGGTAGATCATTTTTTACACAAAAATAGGAACAGCTTCATACTGTGTTTTCATTTTTATGTGATGTTTAATATCTACAGAAGAATGTGTTCTATGTATGTAAGTTATGAAGCATAATCAACACTCATGAACATCACCAAATAACTAAATAACTACAGGATTACGAATACTCTTGAAGTTCTCTATATACTCCTTGATCCCTCCTCCTGCCTCTGTCCCCTACCCCTGCAGGGTAACCTCTGTTGTGATTTTGTGTTTACCATTTCTTTGCTTTTTAAAAAAATGAGTTTTATGTTTACTGTGTTTTTATGTTTTACTGTACAACATAATGTTTAGTTTTGCTCTGTTTTTATAAACTTGAGTATTATAAAGATATATATTATCTTTTATAATTTGCTTTTTTCAATAAATATTGTTTCCAAGACTTGTCTGAGTTACTGTACTCATTTCCGCTGCTGTATATTGTTCCATCCTGTGCATATCCCATACTTTATTTATCTATTCTTCTGTTGATGGATATTTAGGCCTCTAGTTTGGGGCTATTGCAAAGAGTTCTGCTGTGAGCATTCTTGTATGTATTCCTGGTGTTCGTGTTTATGAGTTTTCCTAGGGTTTATACCTAGGGCTAGAATTTATCAGTCTCTTTTATGGCGAGTGCTCTTGTGTCATAAGAAATCCTTTTCTGGCCTGAGGTCTTAAAGATATTCGCCCGTATTTTTCTGTAAGTAGGAATGGGTTAGGGTTAATACTTTGCCTTTCACAAACTTAGAATTTAGTCTAAATTGAGATGGCTTTAGATAAACCTAAATTAAGATGTCTAGAATAAAGTTTAATTTGTCTGTGGGTGAGTTAGGAATCTGGTTGTCCCAGCACCATTTACTGAATTAGTCCCATCTTTCCCTAATGATCTTTAATGTCACTTCTTAGACTCTTTCTGGGCAGGTGTGTGTGTGTGTGTGTGTATGTAAGTGTAAGGTTAAATGGTAAATAGTATTTTGTTATCTGCTTAATATATCATGAACATCTTTTCATACCATTAATATTTTATAGATTGGTTTTTAGTGTATACAGAGTAGACCACTATATTCAACCCCTCTTTATTGTGTTCATTGCTGATCCTACAGCCTCCCTCTACAAGAAAATTTATAACATGTGTTTTCTCTCCATTCTTCTAGAAATATATGCATATAGGCACATGTATGTGTATAACCCTGTTGTTTTTTTATTATTGTAAAATATACAAAACAGTTTTTCATTTTAACCATTTTAAAAAATAAATTTATTTTATTTTTGGCTGCATTGGGTCTTTGTTGCTGTGCGCGGGCTTTCTTTAGTTGCAGCGAGTGGGGGCTGCTCTTCGTTGTGGTGCACAGGCTTCTCATTGCGGTGGCTTCTCCTGTTGCGGAGCATGGTCTCTAGTGTGTGGGCTTCAGTAGTTGTGGCTCACGGGCTCTAGAGCACAGGCTCAGTAGTTGTGGCGCACAGGCTTAGTTGCTCCTCAGCATGTGGGATCTTCCCGGACCAGGGCTTGAACCCGTGTCTCCTGCATTGGCAGGTGGATTCTTAACCACTGAGCCACCAGGGAAGCCCAGTTTTAACCATTTTAAAGTATAATTTCATTGACATTAAATACATTCACATTGTTGTACAACCATCACCACCATCCATCTCCAGAACTTTTTCATGTTCCAAAACTGGAACTCCATATCTGTTAAACACTATTTCCTCCATTCTTCTCTCCCCGTTCCCTGGCAACCACCATTCTACTTTCTGTCTCAATGAATTTGAGTACTCGAGGTAACTCACATAAATGGAGTCATATAATATTTGTCCTTTTGTAACTGGCTTATTTCACTTAGCATAATGTCTTCAGGATTCATCCATGTTGTAGCGTGTGTCAGAATTTCCTTCCTTTTTAAGGCTGAATAACATTCAGTTGTATGGATATACCACATTTTGTTTATCCATTTATCCATCGATGGCCGTGGATTGCTTACATCTTTTGGCTATAGTGAGTAATGCTGCTATGAACATGGCTGTACAAATATCTCTTAAAGACTTTGCTTTCAAATTTTTTGGATGCATACTCAAGTGGGATTGCTAGGTCGTATGGTAATTCTCTGTTTAATTTTTTGAGAAGTTATACCATTTTTCATAGTACCATTTTACAGTCCCACCAGCAATGCACAAAGGTTCCAGTTTCTCCATATATTCTCTAACAGTTGTTATTTTCTGGTTTTTTGTTTGTTTGTTTGGTTGGTTTTTTAAAAATAATAGCTGTCCAGATGGGTGTGAAGTGGTATCTACTGTGGTTTTGATTTGCATTTTCCTGATGACTATTGATGTTGAGCATCTTTTTATGTACTTATTTGGCTATTTGTATATATTTGGAGAAGTGTGTATTCAAGTTCTTTGCCCATTTTTTATTCAGGTTGTTTAGTTTTGTTGTTGAGTTGTGGGAGTTCTTTACATATTCTGGATATCAATCCCTTCTCAGTTGTATGATTTGCAAATATTTTTTCCCATTCCATAGATTGCCTTTTCATTCTGTTAATAGTATCCATTGGTGCACAAAAGTTTTGAATTTTGATGAGGTCTCAATTTATTTTTCCTTTTGTTTCCTGTGCTTTTGGTATCATATCTAAGAAATCTTGCTAAATCCAAAACCATGAAGCTTTTTCGTATGTTTTCTTCTAAGAGTTTTATTGTTTTGGCTTTTTACACTTAAAACTTTGATCTGTTTTGAGTCCATTTTTGTAGATGGTAGTAAGCGTTCAACTTCATTCTTTTGTGTAATGCCTTTTTAACAGAATGATAGCATACTATACACTATGATGCTGTGTCTTGTTTTTTTCACTTAATAGTGTATCTCAGCCCCACTAACTTGTTTCCTTTTGTTCTCTACTCTAGTATTCAGTTGAAAGGTGTGAGTCAATACATAGGAGAGCTTTTGAGTATGACTTTAATAGTTAAATTAAAAGAAAATCAAATAGGAGTGTTAAGCCCAGGAATGACCACTGAAAGGAAAAGACAAAAGTAAGGAGAGAGGGAGTGTATGGGAATAAGTATCATCAACTTTTGTTCTCAGGAGGACAAATTGCAGTATTGTTGAAAATTTATCAGGGACATTTGTTAACACGCTGTGTGTATAACCTACCCTTAAGTCAAGTCCCCTGAAGTTTAAGTATTTTTTCCCCCATTTTACAGTTGAAAAAACTGATTACTCAAGATTATATAGTTACTGGGTGGCAGAGCTAGAATTTGAACACAAGTATTTTTAACTCCAAAGCCAGGGCTCTTTGCCATTAGTGGTTCTCTGAGAATAAAGGGAACCTTTAATCAAGTAAGCTTGAGAAAGGCTGCTTGTTAAATCCCTCTTTTGGAAATTCATAGTTTGAATTAGCATATTATGAGCTCTGGTAAGTTGGACAATAAAAAAGAAACCTGTTTAATTTTATTTTAAATGTTAAAAGACACTTGCTCAAGGGAGGAGTTTGCTTGGCATCTTAACAGTACCTGGAACAGTTCTCCCTTAACACTGTTTTGGGAAGTGCCACTCACAGTTGTGTTCTCTTGTATCAAATCTCAAAGGCTAAGGACAGGAAATTAAATCCTAACTTGGTGAAAAGGAACAGCCTATAGAATTACCAAACACAGACTAGGTTTATAGCTTTTTGGAGAGTGAGGGTCAGCTTATACCCCATAGTCTACTGTGAGGTAACTCAGAAGGACAGGTGCTCTTCCAGAGGTGAATTGCATGTGACTACAACTTCCCTTGTCCACATGACGAGTATTAAGTTCTAGCTTTATTTCAGTGTGTATGGTATGATAAAACTATAATACAACAAAAGGATCTAAGACATCATTTAGAGATATTTAAGAAAAAATAACATTTGACCTGCAGTACTTCTTACACATGAGCTTTGTGTTAAAGATTCTGTCTTGGTCATGAATTGTTCATTTTAGCTGTACCACAGGTAGCATAAGCTATGATTTAGGAAATGAAAGATTGTGTCTATTATGAGGGTAACATTTAAACACTGGACAGAAACTAGTGTTAGATATGGTCAGCAAATGAATGAATCAGCCATCTATTTGCATTTATTTTGTAAGAGAAAGTCATTTATCAGTTTGAGACCCAACCCCTCGATTAGGCATTGCTTTTAGTATTCCAAAGGGCTAATCCTGTTTTTTTTCACCGATTGCTCTTTGATTTTTTTTCCCATTTATTTTTCCAAGTTCTCAAGTTGTGTAAAGTATCTTGTTAATGTTTGTTTTTTTTGTTTTTTTGCCTGACCATGCTTGTGGATCTTAGTTCCCCGGCCAGGGATTGAACCTGGGCCTTCGGCAGTGAGAGTGTGGAGTCCTAACCACTAGACTGCCAGGGAATTCCCTTGTTAGTGTTTTTATTTTTATTTATTTATTTAATTTTTTAAAGAATATTTATTTATTTTGGCTGCACCGGGTCCTAATTGCCGCATGCGGGCTTCCTGGTTTCAGCAAGCGGACTTCTCAGCTTTGGCACGTGGACCTCTCACTTGCAGCATGCGGACTCCTAGATGCAGCATGCGAGATCTGGTTCCTTGACCAGGGACTGAACCTGGGTCCCTCGTTTTGGGAGCACAGAGTCTCACCCGCTGGACCACCAGGGAAGTCCCTCGTTAGTGTTTTTAATTGGGAGTACATTACATCTGTTTTCTAAGTTTTGTGTATGTATTTATTGAAGTATAGTTGAGTTACAATGTTTCAGGTGTACAGCAAAGTGATTCAGTTATACATATATGTATTTTTTCAGATTCTTTTCCATTATAGGTTATTACAAGATACTGAATTTAGTTCCTTGTGCTGTCGTAGATCCTTGTTGTTTATCTATTTTATATACAGTAGTTTGTATCTGTTAATCCCAAATTCCTAATTTATTGCTCCCCCGCACAACTGTTTTTTAACTTGTGCAGAATTGTCTCTTTCATGATGTTATGGTATGTTTCTTCTCTGCAACTAACCAAGTTTTTCTCCCGTTAAAGTTTATATTCACTACACTAATTACCAAGTATTTTATACTTTTTGTTACTGTTTTAATGGAGATATTTCCCCATTCTTTTTCTAGGTGGTTATTACTGGTGTATAGAAATAACATGGATTTTTGCAGATTTGCTTTATATCCAACAACTATGGTGGACAAATTATTCTAATGGTTCTTTGCTTAAATTTATGTAGAATCAAGTAGTGATATATATTTTTCAGTAATTTTTTTAATTCTCTTGTTTTATCTGTCCCTTCAAAAAAAATCACTCTGGAGTAAAGAATCTGTAATATACTATTATAACTAATTGAATCAGGTGTCCCTTGGTCTTTTAAGTGGAAGACCCCTAATGTTTAACCATCATATTTGTAATGTGGATTGTTTTAATTATATTAAAAAAGAAAAGTTTTTTATTGCTTTTTATAAAAAAGGAGAGGAGGGCTTCCCTGGTGGTGCAGTGGTTGAGAATCTGCCTGCCAATGCAGCGGACATGGGTTCGAGCCCTGGTCTGGGAAGATCCCACGTGCCACGGAGCCACTAGGCCCGTGAGCCACAACTACTGAGCCTGCGCGTCTGGAGCTTGTGCGCCGCGACAAGCGAGACCGTGACAGTGAGAAGCCCACGCACCGCAATTAAGAGTGGCCCCCGCTCGCCACAACTAGAGAAAGCCCACGCACAGAAACGAAGACCCAACACAGCCATAAATAAATAAATAAACAAACAAACAAATAAATAATTTTAAAAGGGAGAGGAGCCAATAAAAATTATGAATCACTTTTTTTTTTTTTTTGCGGTACGCGGGCCTCTCACTGTTGTGGCCTCTCCCGTTGCGGAGCACAGGCTCCGGACGCGCAGGCTCAGCGGCCATGGCTCACGGGCCTAGGCCGCTCCACGGCATGTGGGATCTTCCCGGACCGGGGCACGAACCCGTGTCCCCTGCATCGGCAGGCGGACTCTCAACCACTGCACCACCAGGGAAGCCCTGAATCACTTTTTTTAAAAGTGTGGGATTCATTGAATTTTATAAAAGTTAGTCTTTTTTAAAAATTAATTTATTTATTTATGGCTGCGTTGGGTCTTCGTTGCTGCACGTGGGCTTTCTCTAGTTGTGGCGAGCGGGGGCTACTCTTCGTTGCGGTGCACGGGCTTCTCATTGCGGTGGCTTCTCATTGCAGAGCAGGGACTCTAGGCACACAGGTTTCAGTAGTTGTGGCTTGCAGGCTCTAGAGCGCAGGCTCAGTAGTTATGGGTCACGGGCTTAGTTGCTCTGCGGCATGTGGGATCTTCCCGGACCAGGTATTGAACCTGTGTCCCCTGCATTGGCAGGCGGATTCTTAACCACTGCGCCCCGAGGGAAGTCCCTAAAAGTTAGAATCTTGCTGTCATGACATTCTTTTTTTTTTCAATAAATTTATTTATTTATTTTTGGCTGCGACAGGTCTTCGTTGCTGCCATGTGAGCTTTCTCTAGTTGCGGTGTGCGGGCTTCTCATTGTGGTGGCTTCTCCTGTTGCAGAGCACGGGCTCTAGGTGCATGGGCTTCAGTAGTTGTGGCACGCGGGCTCAGTAGTTGTGGCTCACAGGCTCTACAGCGCAGTCTCAGTAGTTGTGGCACATGGGCTCAGTTGCTCCGTGGCATGTGGTATCATCCCAGACCAGGATTGAAGCCGTGTCCCCTGCATTGGCAGGCGGATTCTTATCCACTTCTTATCTTCTTCCACCAGGGAAGTCCTGTCATGACATTTTGCATGAATCTTTTGCTTGTATGATATCAATAGTTATACTTATTTAAAACCCTTGCATTCTTAGAACAAAACCTGTTTAGTAGTATTTAATAAATCTCTTGAGGTATTGCTTTAACTGTTTGAGTTTTATTTAAGATTTCCACATCATTATTTGTAAACAAGATTGTCGTATAGTTTTCTTTTTTCATTTTATCTTATCAATTTAAGGACGTGTTTCCTCCACAGCACTTGGAGGTGAATATACCTGCCACATTTTTTTTTTTTTTTTTTTTTTTGCGGTATGCGGGCCTCTCACTGTTGTGGCTTCTCCCATTGTGGAGCACAAGCTCCGGATGCGCAGGCTCAGCGGCCATGGCTCACGGGCCCAGCCGCTCCGCGGCATGTGGGATCTTCCCGGACCAGGTCACGAACCCATATCCCCTGCGTCGGCAGGCGGACTCTCAACCACTGCGCCACCAGGGAAGCCCTACCTGCCACATTTTTGTTAGAAATCTTTAAATTTTCGTGTAATGCTGTTGGGTTTTAGTGCTCTCGTGGAGGTAAAGAAGGGATGATTGTGTAATTTTTTGTTATATTGGTAAGCGTCTTCTGTTATGGATTTGTTTCATGTTTTCTTGTTTCAGTTTTGGTATTTAACATTTTACTAGCATACTACTCATTGAACTTAAGTTTTAAAATTTATTAGCATGTAAATGTGTATGGTATTCTCCAGTAATTCTGAGCTCTTTTACTTTGGCTCTTATGATTTCTTTCCCACTTCCAGCTTTGAGATTTTTCTTTTCCCATTTAATTTTTAAAATTTTAATCAACTTTCTGAGATATATTTGCCTCAATAAAATTCATTCATTTTAAAGTAATAATTTGTGAGTTTTGGACAAATACATGCTATTATTGTGAGACTACAATCCCAGTCAAGAATAGGACATTTCTTTCCATCACTCCAAACAATTCCCTTGTGCCCCTTTACAGTTAATTTTCTCCTCTCACTCCTAGGCCCTTAGCAACCACTGGTTGCATTTTGTCTCTCTCTCTCTATATATATAATTTTGCTTTCTCTAGTGTTTCATATAACTGGAGTCATACAGCAATAGTCTTTTGATTCTGGCTTCTTTCACTTAGGATAATGTTTTTGAAATCATGTATTTTGTTGGGTGTATCAGAAGGTGTTTTTTTTTTTTTTTTTGTCCCCTGCCTCAAGGCTTGCAGGATCTTAGTTCCCCTACCAGGGATTGAACCCAGGCCCTTAGTGAAAGCACTGAGTCCTAACCACTGGACCTCCAGGAAATTCCCTGGAAGTTTGTTCTTAATTGCTGTGTGGATATATCACAATTTGTTTACCATTCACCAGTTAGTTGATGGATGCTGTTTTTTTATTTTTATTTTTGGCTATTATAAATAAAGCTGCTGTGAATATTCAAATACAAGTCTTTCTCTGGACACATGATTTTATTTCTCTTGCATAAAACCTGAGAGTGGGGGGCTTCCCTGGTGGCACAGTGGTTGAAAGTCCGGCTGCCAATGCACGGGACATGGGTTCGTGCCCCGGTCCGGGAAGATCCCACACGCCGCAGAGCGGCTAAGCCCGTGAGCCATGGCTGCTGAGCCTGCGCGTCTGGAGCCTGTGCTTCACAGCAGGAGAGGCCACAACAGTGAGAGGCCCATGTACCGCAAAAAAAAAAAAAAAAAACAAAAAAACCTGGGAGTGGAAATATTGGGTCATATTGTAAGTATGTGTTGAATTTTTTTTTTTTTTTTTTTTGTGGTACGCGGGCCTCTCACTGTTGTGGCCTCTCCCATTGCAGAGCACAGGCTCTGGACACACAGGCTCAGCGGCCATGGCTCACGGGCCCAGCCGCTCCGCTGCATGTGGGATTTTCCCAGACCGGGGTACAAACCCGCGTCCCCTGCATCGGCAGGCGGACTCTCAACCACTGCGCCACCAGGGAAGCCCTATATGTTGAATTTTTAAAGAAACTGTCAAACTGTTCTTCAAAGCCTGTAGCATTTTGCATTCCCACCTGCAATGTGTAAGTTCCAGTTGCTCCATTCTCATAGTGGAGAGTTTTAGTTGCTTCATTTTCTAGCCATTCTAGTGGTGTGTAATGGCATCTCATTGTTGGTTTAAATTTGTATTTCCATGGTGACTGATTATATTGAGCAGCTTTACGTGTGTTGAAATGCTATATAAATATCTGTTAGGTCAAGTTGATTGACAGTGTTCAGATCCTTGCTGATTTTTTAAAATTCTATCAATTACTGAGAAAGGTGCGTTGAAGTTTCCAGCTTTGCCTGTTTCTCCTTTCAGTTCTGTGAGTATTGAACCCCTTATTAGGTATATACATATTTAGGATTATGTCCTTTTGATGAATCGACCCCTCCTTCATTATGTAATATCTCTCCTAATATTCCTTGTTCCAAAGTCTGCTTTTGTTGTAGAGATATAGTATAGTCTCCTTTTATCTGTTCCAAGATTCCGAGTGGATGCCTGAAACCATGGTAGTACCAAAACCTGTATATACTTTTTTTTTAAATGCTTTTTCCTATACGTACATACCCATGATAAAGTTTATAAATTAGGCATCATAAGAGATTAACAACTAATAATTAGAACAATTATATTGTAATAAAAGTTATGTGAATGTGGTCCCTCTCTCAAAATACTTTATTGTACAAATTTAATGTTTTTTCCACCTTAGCTAAGCACTTATCACTCCCTGTAGCTGTAACTTTTGCAGTTTGAGGTGTGATGTCAAAATGAACATGAATTTCTTTTTCTTTCTGTACAATTTCAAAAATTCATTCGTACTGTAGATCTTAGCAACCTCAGCATATGATTGTTTTTCTTATGAAGTTGAAAACTTTCACTTTTTCACTTAAAGGAAACAGTGCAGCTTGTCTTTGACATGTCCGAATTGCCAACATCACTACTCCTGTGCTTTGGAGCTATTATTAAGTAAAATAAGGGTTACTTAAATACAAGCACTGTGATACCTCAACAGAGCTAGATGGCTGGCTAGTAAGTGACTAACAGGTGGATACTAGAGCACACCTCTTTTTAATAGTCTGTGTGATGTAGTGGGAAGTTATAAGGCGCTTATAACTTCTTATAAGTACCTTAAATTATAAGGCACTTACTTCTTCTGCAAGTTGAAGTTCCGTGGTGGTTTTAACATGGAGGATTGTTTGAGTTGCACGCTGACCTAGCAACATTTTTCATGGGATACCATTTTTACTTGAGAGAATAATTGACAGAAAAACTGTGGTTATTCAGATTTGAATGTTTGGCAACATTTTCTCAAAAATGAAGGAGCTGGTAGTATTTGTTGCCAATGATAAAATTTGAGTTTGACAGATTACCACTATTTAAAGACTTCTCTGGGGCTTCCCTGGTGGCGCAGTGGTTGAGAGTCCGCCTGCCGATGCAGGGGATGCGGGTTCGTGCCCCGGTGTGGGAAGATCCCACACGCCGTGGAGCGGCTGGGCCCGTGAGCCATGGCCGCTGAGCCTGTGCGTCCGGAACCTGTACTCCGCAACGGGAGAGGCCACAGCAGTGAGAGGCCCGTGTACCGCAAACAAAACAAAACAAAACAAAACAACAAAAAAAGACTTCTCTGATGAGATCAGTAGTGATGTTAAATATGGATTTTTGGTATTGAATAATGAAGTGTATCAATGTTTTAGGAGTCACACAACACTAGTGAACTATTTGCTGAGTAAAGATTCGTGCAAAGTGCAAAATAGACGGATGGTTTTTAATGTAACAGAGTACAAAAAGTTCATTGGTAGGGTTTCAGATTCCACACTGCATGTAACCTTTAAGAAACTACCATCTGTTGAGTTAAAAAAATTTTTTTAAATTATTTTAATATTTATTTATTTTTGGCTGTTTTGGGTCTTCGTTGCTGCGCGAGGGCTTTCTCTAGTTGCAGCAGTGGGGGCTACCCTTCATTGCGGTGCGCAGACTTCTCATTGCGGTGGCTTCTCTTGTTGCGGAGCACGGGCTGTAGGCATGTGGGCTTCAGTGGTTGCAGCATGTGGGCTCAGTAGTTGTGGCTTGCGGGCTCCAGAGCGCAGACTCAGTAGTTGTGGCACACTGGCTTAGTTGCTCCGCGGCATGTGGGATCTTCCCGGACCAGGGCTTGAACCCGTGTCCCCTGCATTGGCAGGTGGATTCCTAACGACTGTGCCACCAGGGAAGTCCCCATCTGTTGAGTTTTGTTGCAGTATTAAAGAAGAATATCAGTTATCCAAAAGGCTATTAAAAGACTCCCCTTTCAGGGCTTCCCTGGTGGCGCAGTGGTTGAGAGTCCGCCTGCCAATGCAGGGGACATGGGTTCGTGCCCCGGTGCGGCTTACTTGCCCCGCGGCACGTGGGATCTTAGTTCCCTGACCAGGGATCAAACCCACGTTCCCTGCATTGTAAGGCGGATTCTTTACCACTGGATTACCAGGGAAGTCCCAATACTCCCCTTTTAAACTACAGATTTGGGTGAGGCTGGATCTTCTTCATATACTTCACCCAAAACAAATGATCACGTCAGATTAAATGCAGAAGTAGATATGAGAATGCACTTGACTTCTGTTAAAGTAGGCATTAAAGATATTTGCGAAAATGTAAAACAGTGCCATTCTATTTTTTGTTTGTCTTGGAAAAGTTATGTTTCATTAAAACATGTGATTTATGTAATATGTAATACTTTTTATTGTTTCAAAATAAATATTTTTAACGTTCACAGTTTTAATTCTGACATAAATATCAATAGATATAATGTACATAAACAAAAGTTTGAGAACAGCTAGCTACATTAGACATTATGGACATTATTTTACAGTAGTACTGATTGCATTAAACTTATTGTTGATTAAATTATTGTTGTTTTTGAGTCTTAGTCCCTTCAAGTACGTTGCCCAAAATTCTAGAATTGAAACCATGAGGAAAACATGAAAATGTTGAAAGCTACCACCCAAAGCTGTGGTCTCAATCCTTTGAGAGTTATCTCTTACCTCTAACTCTCTTGTAGCCCTCTTGTTCTTCTTTGGTATCTTGGAACTCTTGGGTATCAGGGATCTGGGTCATATTTTGAAGGGTACTTTCTGCTCTTCCCTCCTTTTCTGCCACATCAATTACCTGTGTTACTCCTGTAGTATAGTTACTGGCTTACAGTTTACAGTTGAGAGATTGTTCTTCAGAGATATTTTAGGTATCTCTTAAGTTTCCTAATTTTATTTAAGATGGTTGGAAGTCTGCTGCTGGTGGGATTTTGTTCTTTACATATATTGAGGCAATCAGGGTCTGGTGGGAAACTGAATAATAGGGGTTAGGAAATCTGGATTGTGGTCTTGAATCTGCTTTTAACCAGCTATAAAATTTTTGTTCCTTTAGCTTCCTCATCTGTGAAAGGCAGGTAGCAATTACTCACCCTTACTCACACTTTACTCATTCAGCAAATGGTTGGTTGGTTGGGTGGTTGGTTGGTTGGTTGATTTTATGTGCTTGTTAGAAGAGATGGAAAGAAGAATCCTGCTCTCAAGTAACTTAGGGTCTAGTAGGAAAAGTAGTGTCATTTTTGCTTTGCATTTTGGGTATTTATGGATGTATCTTACTTTAATCACTAGAATATAACTTTTTTGAAGGCAAAATCTTATTTTTATACCCTTAATAATGCATACCACCAGCAGAGCTTTGCAACTCTTAGGCACAAAAACTATTTCAAAACACAAATAATGAGGGACAGAACTAATCTGTTAGGAGATTGGATTGTTTTATATGTTATGATTTCAAGGATGTGATTTTTTTTAAATCAACCAGAGATTTGATTATATAAGTGTAATGTCAGACAGTGTTCTCCTCTGCCAGTTAAACTAAGATTCAGTCCTTTGCTAAGAAGTATATAAACAAAGACATCTTACCTGTGTAGTATCATCATAGGACACTGTAGTTTATTATAACAAAGCAAGAATCCACCACAGCCTGTTTAACATATGACTAGAAACATGGCTGATGGCATTGCTAAATGAGATCTAGACCACATTGATAGCAGTCTCTTCAGGATTGGTTTCCAAAAATCTTACTCTTTTCCTTTTACTTTATTCAGAACCCTTTCCAAGGTTCTGTCCTTTTGGAACATTCTGTGCTTTGTCTCCTTTCTTATTCTGTTTTTCTTGAATGTTACAGTATGGGAATCAGCAAACTGTGACCTGCAAGCCAAATCTGAGCCACCGCCTGTTTTTGTAAATAAAGTTTTCTTGTAACACAGCCATACCCATTTTGTTTACATGTCATCTGTGGCTTCTTTCATGCTGTAATGGCAGAGTTGAGTAGTTGCAGCAGAGACTGTATGGCTTGTAACGCCTAAAATATTTACTGTCTGGCCCTTTACAAAAAAAGTTTGCTGGCTTCTGCTTCTCAAACTATTTCTGGTAATGTACCAGTTCCTCCTTCTTCCCTCCTCCCAGTTTGTCACAAACAGATTTTTTTGTTAAAATACACTAAAAATAAATTACCAGATTAAAAAACCTTACAAAACGCATGCCCCAAATTTTCATTATCAGGGTCAACAGGCATAAAATTACCAAATTGCTGTAAAGGTTTTGAAACATTTATTGTTTTTCTTTTTTGTTACTTACTTTGAAGTGGATCGGTTACCAATGGTTCGTGGACCAACACCAGGGCTGAACCACCCTTTGAATAGTCCTGTTTTAGTAGTCAATGTATTACTAGAAAACTTTGACATTTATACAATTTATTCACCCCTTTCATGCAAGTATTTTTGTAGACCAGGTATATTATACGTTGTATACACTTGTGGTTAAGTATGATGAAGATATATCATGAAAGTGATGTGACTTTTCCAGTGGTGAGCCAGATCCTTTCTAGGTCATTTGATGTATACTTTTATCACCTCAGTGATTGAGAGGACTTTTGGACTCTATATGTTTTTCTGTTGTGTTGAAACTTAACATAGCTTCCTTATTAATAGGGACAATATGGTGACTGTAGGCATAAGTGTTCAAAAAATTCTTTTAAATCAGTGGTTCTTAAAGAATTTCTGTTTCAGGTACTGTTGGTGGGTTTTTGTTTTTTTTTAAGAATTTAGTAGAGGGGCTTCCCTGGTGGCGCAGTGGTTGAGAGTTCGCCTGCCGATGCAGGGGACACAGGTTTGTGCCCCGGTCCGAGAAGATCCCACATGCCGTGGAGCGGCTGGGCCCGTGAGCCATGGCCGCTGAGCCTGCACGTCCGGAGCCTGTGCTCTGCAACTGGAGAGGCCACAACAGTGAGAGGCCCGCGTACCGCAAAAATAAAAAAAAAAAAAAAGAATTTAGTAGGTTCTTTTTTTTTTAATTTAAAAAAAATTTATTTATTTATTTTTGGCTGAGTTGGGTCTTTGTTGCTGTGTGTGGGCTTTCTCTAGTTGCAGCGAGTTGGGCTTTCTCTTCCTTGCGGTGCACGGGCTTCTCATTGCAGTGGCTTCTCTGTTGTGGAGCATGGGCTCTAGGCACGTGGGCTTCAGTAGTTGTGGCATGTGGGCTCAGTAGTTGTGGCTCACAGGCTCTAGAGCACAGGTTCAGTAGTTGTGGCGCACGGGCTTAGCTGCTCCACGGCATGTGGGATCTTCCCAGACCAGGCTCGAACCCGTGTCCCCTGAATTGGCAGGCCGATTCTTAACCACTGTGCCACCAGGGAAGCCCCTGTTTTGTTTTTCTTGTTTGTTTGTTTTTTTTTTTTTTTGGTGGGAGGGCAAAGTAAACTACGTACACACACACAGTATTATATATAGTATGTATAGTATACTACCACAATTTTAACCTCAGTTACTGCTTGATAAAAGCATTTAGATTCGGCAGTCTTTATCTTATTTAGGTGACGTGTTAGCACTTACCTTTATATTTTGCTTGTAGCGCGCTATAAATTTATACATAAAATCTCCCCATTGGAAAGTTGTTTTACTGTGTCTCTGAGAAACATGATGAGACAGAATAAAAAATGAAAATATAACTCTGTACTATAAGGATCCTAAATACAGTTAATAAATAAGGGGAACACTAATAGATTCTAAAAAGAAACTGGCTCTTAAGAAGTTAAACAGGGCTTCCCTGGTGGCGCAGTGGTTGAGAGTCCGCCTGCCGATGCAGGGGACACGGGTTCGTGCCCCGATCCCGGAAGATCCCACATGCCGCGGAGCGGCTGGGCCCGCGAGCCATGGCCGCGGGGCCTGTGTGTCCGGAGCCTGTGCTCCGCAACGGGAGAGGCCACAGCAGTGAGAGGCCCGCGTACAGCAAAAAAAAAAAAAGAAGTTAAACAAATTTACTATATGACCCTACAGTTTCACTCCTGCTAGTTTGACTGCCTGTAAGTTCTTGGCTCACGTTTGGTTTCCTCTGTTGTCTTCTGCCATGTAGCATTGCTGTCAAAGACTAATGATAGCCTGATAGTCTTAACATTACAAGTGACTTGGACTTTTTGCCAGGATGCCAGGACTTCTGCTTTTTAAAAGATCCAGTAATTATACTAGAATGTTTCTCAGAGTTGGTCGTTAGGGATTGATTGATTCAATATAGAATTTTTTTTGTGAAATTTTTCTTAAATTGTGATTATTTAGTATTTCTTACGTCGCATTGCTTTGATTTTTTTTTCCCCTTTTGGGGCATTATTGGCATTATTATGTCATTTTCTTAAATTTTTAAAGCTGATTTTGAAATATAAAATTATATTCATCTGTTTTAAAGTATTGTTTTTCTAGTATGCTTTCATTGTTTTTAGGAATGCTGTCTGTACCCCCATCCCCTTTTTTTTGGTTTTTTGTTTTCCTTATAATGACTTTTAGGTGTAACCACACTGCTTTCCCGTGCTCATTTTAAAGTTAGATTAATTTTTCTAAACTATTAGAAAAAAGAGGTGAGTCGTGAAAGTTTTTCTAGCTTCATGGTTCTAGAGCTCCCTCTTCTGAGTTTTTTTGTGGGAACCTTGTACTTTCATACATTTTCTGGCCCTTTCTCCTCCCAGTTCCATATCTGGGCTGCCTTCTTGCTTTACCGCTCTTGTCTCTATTCTGCTTATTAATTTGGATTCTGTTCCCAGTAGTTTTTCCTCAGCACAAGACTTTGTTCTGAAAGGAGCTTCAGATGGTTAACTTTGAGCTTATAGGGCCCAGATTACTTCATCCCCTTCAGACTGCCCTTCTCCTTGTGCTCACGCATAAGTTGAAATATGCAAAACTCCTTTCCTTTTCAACTGCTGTTCTCAGTTTGGCCCAGTGCACTTTCCAGTGAGTATCTGTTGTCTCTTTAGGGTTTTCCTAAGTTCAGGTTCATCAAATACCCTGTTGCTTCCCTGTTTTTTCTCATACAGATGGTAGTTCCACATGAGTCTTTAGCAGTCAGTAGTTTGTCCCCACCAGTTGTATTCTGGGTTTCATGAGAATACCTTATCACTTAGCATTGTTGTAAATGAAGGGTTTCAGTTTTGCTATCCAGATTGCTCCATGTGATTTTTATGGGAGAATTCAGGAGGATGCAAAAACAACTGTGCCCTGGCTGCTGCCATCATTCTAGAATCCTGTCCCATAATTAAATTTCTTTAATTTTTTTTTAAGCAGAAAAGTGGCAAAAATTGAGGGCAGTAGTGTTTGGGTTTTGTTTTTTAACTTCAAATGTGCATGTAGTCTGTTTAACACAATATGGTGGAAAAGCTCTGGTGTGATACACTTACTTGATCCATTAGGGGTACCAAACAGATTTCAGTTATTTCACTTTGGAAACATGATTTAGTCTGTGTTTACATGATTAGTAAAATTCATAATGTGTTATTGGACTATTATTTGGTTTGAGAACAGTTAGAATTTAAATAATGCATGTTTTATAATTGTTTAAAATGGTAGAGAGGGAGTTGAATGGAGGAGAAAGTAAATTAGAAAATTTTTCTGTTTGTACCTACAGCTTTTTTTAAAAAAATTAATTTATTTTTATTTATTTTTGGCTGCTTTGGGTCTTCGTAGCTGCGGTCTTTCTCTAGTTGCAGCGAGTTGGGGCTACTATTTGTTTTGGTGCGCGGGCTTCTCACTGCGGTGTCTTCTTTTGTTGCAGAGCATGTGCTCTAGGCATGCAGGCTTCAGTAGTTGTGGCACGCAGGCTCAGTAGTTGTGGCTCGCGGGCTCTGGAGTGCAGGCTCAGTAGTTGTGGCACATGGGCTTAGCTGCTCCACGGCGTGTGGGATCTTCCCAGCCCAGGGCTCAAACACGTGTCCCCTGCATTGTCAGGCAGATTCTTAACCACTGCGCCACCAGGGAAGCCTTGTACCTACATCTTAATGGTGATAACTTTAAATGAGTCCTTGGATGGTAGTGTACAGGTGGTTAGTTTACTGTTAACCATATTTATTTATGTTCCTTAGTAGTCTGGCCTTAATATTTGCTAACAAATGATCTTTAGCAAAGTACTTATGATCCATTATTTAGGATATATTTGTTCTAGAATTACTCTTTTTGGAATTGACATCAGTATCTAATCTTTAAATACCTAGGTTTATTTCACTACTGCTCCAAGGAGGACAGTTTACTTCATCTACTTTTACTTTGTGTCTCTTGTGAATTAGTATATCTTCAGCTATGGTTAACCAAAAAAATCCTGATTTGGCTGACTTAAACAGTAAGAATTTGTTTAATTCTTATGGACAGGAATTTTTATCTGTTAGGCTCATTGCTGTATCTCTAGTCAGTGCTTAGGAAATATCTGAATAAATGGAAATATCTAAAATATCTTAAATAAATAGATTAAAATGTTATTTCTTCAACAGTGGTTGGGCAGCTAGCTCATTGATAGTTTCAAGGGGTCGTGTTCTTTGCATTCTTCTGTTCTGCTCTCTTCAGCGTATTTGTCTCATCTGTAGGTTTGCTGCGCTATTTGCAAGATGGCTGCAGCATTTCCTAGACATTACATCTCAAGACCACATCCAGAGGCAGAAAAAAGAAACTTCTCTGCCTTGTGGTGTGTCCTTTTTTTTTTTTTTTTTTCCTGGTACAAGAGAAGCCTTTTCCCCATATCTCATTGGTCAGAATTGCATCAAACACCTAAGCCAGATCACTGCCAAGGGGACTGGAATCCCCAGGATTTTCTTAGATCTGTGCTGTCCAATAAGGTAGCCACTAGCTGCACATGGCTATTTAAATTTAAATTCATTAAAATAAAATTACAGGGGCTTCCCTGGTGGCGCAGTGGTTGAGAGTCCGCCTGCCGATGTGGGGGACACGGGTTCGTGCCCCGGTCCGGGAAGATCCCACATGCCGCAGAGCGGCTGGGCCCGTGAGCCATGGCCCCTGAGCCTGTGCGTCCGGAGCCTGTGCTTCACAATGGGACAGCCCACAACAGTGAGAGGCCTGCGTACTGCAAAAAAAATAAATAAATAAAACAAAATTACAGTTTCAGGTCCTCAGTCGCACTCACCACTTTTCAAGTGCTGACTTGTTGGACAGTGCAGATATAGAATGTTTTCATCATCACAGAAAGTTCTGTTAGACAGTGCTGGATTACATTAATCATGAGTCACCCTTTGGGCCTTTCAGAATTCCACTCACTTTTAAGACTGGAATTCTCTCAGCTGCCTCCCAGGGACATCTATGTGGTGGATAGGCACAGTATCTGAAAATGATAACATCCTGGTGTGGCTCTTGGGCTTCAGGTACTCCTCCACTCCTTAGAGGAGTGACATATTTTCTCCATGATGAAAAAGAGTAAGGTTGTTTTACTGCTGGAAAGAAGACAGCGCATTTCTGAAGCAAGTATTATTTTACTTGAGACCGATAACTTTTTTTTGAAAATAAAGCTTTGGACTTTCCTTGTGGCACAGTGGTTAAGAATCCACCTGCCAATGCAGGGAACACAGGTTCAAGCCCTGGTCCAGGAAGATCCCACATGTCGCAGAGCAACTATGCCCATGTGCCACAACTGCTGAAGCCCGCATGCCTAGAGCCTGTGGTCCGCAACAAGAGAAGCCACCGCAATGAGTAGCCTGTGCACTGCAACGAAGAGTAGCCCCCGCTCGCCACAACTAGAGAAAGCCCGGGCACAGCAACAGAGACGCAATGCAGCCAAAAATAAATTTTAAAAAAATTTATAAAAAAAGAAAAAGCTTTTAAGTCATAATGCTAAATAGCAGGGACCTATGATTTACTTGATAAAAATTTGTTTATATATGTTTGCCAGTTTCTAGTTGGGTGGTTGAAAAATACCATTAATCTGTGTTATTTCTGTTCATTTATTGTGCTATCTGGAAGCTCTTCTACTGGGAAAGTCTACTTCATGTTATTAGAATCAGAAGTTGAGAAGTTGTGGAGTACCCAAAAGATGCGAAGTTAAGTTGTTAGGCCATAAATGCTTATTAAGTTTGGACCTAACAGACTATTAGGCATTCCTTTTGGCCTAGGGCATGCCATGAGAAAGTGACCTACATTCTAAGAGAGCGGTGACCTGAGAAGGTTTAGGAACCTCTGGTGTGGTCTAAATTTTTTTAGTGACTTGAATTTTGGACTTTCAGTGTGTTAAGAAGTTGTTCAAGAAAAAAAAAAAAAGGGAGAAAGGCCAGGGAATTATAAACAGCACTGTGGAGGAGAAGGCAGTATATGGTTCTGGTTTTGAGTCTTAGTTCTTTGGCTAACTTTATGATGCCCGAGAAATTAACTTTTCTAGACCTACTTGATCATTAATAAAAAAGTAATGATAGCACTGCATGAGGTTTAAATGAGATACTGTAGATAAATATGCTTTATAGAATTTAAAATCTCTATACAGGTGTGTGGTAGGCTGAATAATGGCCCCTCAAAGATGTCCATATCCTAATTCCTGTTACTTGTGAATATGGTAAAAAGAGACTTTGCAGATGTGATTAACTTAAGGATCTTGGGATGGGAGAATTAGCCTGGATTATCCAGGTGGGCCCAATATAATCACAAGGGTCCTTAGAAAAGGGAGGCAGGAGATCAGAGTGCATTGTAGATTTGATGGAAGCAAGAGGTTGGAGTGATGTGATGAAGAGTAGGTGACCTAAAGAGTACAGGCAGGCCTCTAGAAGCTGAAGAAGGCAAGGAAACTAATCTTCCCCTCAGAGCCTCCAGAAGGAACCAGCCCTGCCAGCACCTTGATTTTTAGCCCCGTAAGGCTTGTTGTAGGTTTATGACCTCTAGAATAAATTTGTGTTGTTTCAAGTCACTTAGTTTGTGGTAGTTTGTTACAGGAGTAATAGAAAACAAAAATAGGGTATTACTCAAGTTGAAACAGGGAAATTTCCTTTAAGAAACCATTAGTTCATTATTCAACATTCTTTTTCATAGCGTGAAGTCTGGAATAGCAGCAGTTGGCTTTTTAGACTTCCCTGCACTGTGGCATAAACTTCCATGGTGTGGGCATGTTGGTGATTTCCTTTGGCCTTAACACGCGGGTGGCTCTAGAGACTGAGTAAGTAATTAGATTTGAAAGGGGCAGTGGGGAGGACTTATTAGCCTCTGGTACCTCTGAGATAAAGAGTGTCTCCAGAAGGCTTAATTTAATGGAAAAGGTTCTAGGAACTGAGTTCCCTTGGTAGCTTCTGGAGCTGATCCTTTACTGATCATCCATCATATTTCCAAATCTAGCTTGGTCCAGCAACTTACTTTAAACAGTTTCTCCAAGCTTAATATACTTTAAGTTTGCACACCAGAGGGTAGTATTTCAGAACCTCTCTGAGTGCAAACTTGGGGTTTTGCATGGCCTGGTGATTCAGCTGAGGGAAGCATCTGACCAGAATCTGCCTAAATGTATCTGTTACACTGTTAGGAATGGTTATTTTTACTGAATCCTTGTCCACATTTTTTCAGTCTTAACTTTTCCAATGAAAATATTTTACACTAGAGTTATGGATTTATAAAGCAGAGGCTATCATTAAGAAGTGGTGAGGCTTGAGGACATGAAAACTTTAGGGGAAGGGTATGTGTGAAAAGATTAGGAGCCTATAACCCAGAGTTGTTTTCAGGAATCTCAGCTAAATAGGATTTGCCCAGTCCTAAAAGGTATAGACCACATGTATTACTCACAGCTAACTAGAATGCCTGGGACAAAGCCAGATATTTTCTTGGAGATATTCTCAGATGCCACATGCAAAAATCACAGAATATGTTGGACTCTGTTTTTTAGAGCAGCTTTGATTTTCTAAGTAAAACTCATGATTTTTTAAACAGTTACTGTTGTAAACACATCACCCATTTCATCTGCCTCTATGGTGGCCCATTAATCCATTAGTAGCTACTTAAACAATAGTTTAGGAAATGTTCTGCCAGTTGGCTACAACTTTGTAGAAGCTGGTACAAATTACATGAATTTTTTTTACCTTTAGAAAACGGACTTAGATGGTTTCATATACAAGAAATCTTTTTAGAGTTGATGATCCCATCTCTGGTAACTTTGTTAGAGGGAAGGGAGAGTATTGGGGGGGTGGTATATGTAAGTTTAATTCTACTTTCATTAATGTAAAAATATTTACATACACTAATCAAGTTTGCATTACATCCTGGGCCCCGAAAGATGGTTATAAATAAATGAATGAATGAATGTCATACAGATCATCTTTAGCGGGCTCATTTTTTTGTCATTGGTGTTATATATCACAGAGGTGATAAAGAATAGTTTATATGCAGATTTTTTTTGAATTCTTTTCCTGACTGCTTATTTCCTTCATTATTTCCTTATTCTTTAGATATAATAAGATATGCTACAAGAGCAGTATTTTAAAACACCTGTGAAAAACCTAGCCTTTCCCTTTGTAGCCTTCTGGGTTAAAGTTTGATGTTTGGAAATGAAACCATTATAAAGTAGTTATAAAAATTATAAATTTGGCTTCCTTTTATCTTAAGTATATAGATTAATTCCACAACTAATCTATATGTGAGATATGCAGATGATTAAAGTAGTATAGCAATTCTAAAATAATACTTATTAAGCTAGCTCACTTGGGTGGGGGGAGTGGGGGCAGGTAAATTAGTTAAAATAAACTCTTGCCATTCTCTCAATGGCACCACTACTCCCAGTCATTCAGACTGGACAAGAAGTAGCAGTGCTCATGTCCCACCTTCCTTGCACCCCTCCTGTTGAGAGAATTTAATTTGAGGTTCTGTGCCTATGACAATAATTCTAGACCCATACGCATCCCTGTAGTCCTCAGCCCACTCCAGGATTTTAGGATCCAGTGGCTGTGGTTTGGCCTGTTTTCTGAGACTCTTGCCTTGAGATTTACGTCCTGATCCTGGTATATTAGAAAGAAGCCATTGGAGAAAATGAGGTTAGACATTGCAGGTACAACTTTGCTTGCAGTGCCAACTAGAACAGCCTTGAGTTTCTCTGCTCTTTAATTGTTCCTTCCCTCTAATGGATTCTGGCTGCTCTTTTCATCAGGAGGTGGTTTATAGTCTAGGTCAGAATCTACTCTTGTACACATATACCACCTTCTCATCCCACTCCAGTGTTGGTGAACAAGACTAGTTCTGTTTTGTTGCATAATGCCGTACTTCCCCTTTTCTGTCACCAGACGTTCAACTGCTTATAAAAATGACTCTCTCGGGGCTTCCCTGGTGGTGCAGTGGTTGAGAGTCCGCCTGCCGATGCAGGGGACACGGGTTTGTGCCCCGGTCTGGGAAGATCCCACATGCCGTGGAGCGGCTGGGCCCGTGAGCCATGGCCGCTGGGCCTGTGCATCCGAAGCCTGTGCTCCGCAACGGAAGAGGCCACAACAGTGAGAGGCCCGCGTATCACACACACACACACACACAAAAATGACTCTCTGTCCAAATAGAGGTTTTCCCCTTTATCTGAGCAGTTCAGGTGAACACAGGTTCATGTTCACTGTGGCATTTATAAAGTAGGGGTACACACCCAAGCTGATGATGGCATGTAGGTACAGAAGAACAGGAAAACCACTGCCCTGCCGTGGAACATTAATTATGAATATTAGCATTGTTTTTAAAATTAGTTTAAAAGCCGGTCAAATGGCTACTTTAAAAATAAACCTAATCTGTATTTCCAGCCTCCCCAGAGAGACTAACTAAATTAGTTCCCCGCCCCCCTTTTTCTTGTTTTCTTTCTCTCTGGTTAGTGTTGAAATCAGTGTTACATCTTTTTTTTTTTTTTTTTTTGGTGGAAGATCTCCTTTGTTTGTTTGAATCTCCTTTTTCCTGATGTTTGGTTCTGTGCATAGTGAAGCTTGAGGCTGTTGGTGTGGGTATTCAGTGACATAAAACTTCCATTTATTTGTGTTTATAAGTCAGAATCCTATTTCACTTATTCCTGAGCCTGAGGGGAAAATCTTAGAAAAGTCCGTTGATTTAAGTTATAAACACACTGCTTAATTACTGCACAAGCTTAACCCACAGAGTTTGCTGTCACAATATAAATACCCAGATGAAAGCCTGAGAAAAGCCTCCACACTTCCACCCCCGTGAACTCTGGTGGGTTTTCTAATCCTGCCCTCTGTCTGGCAAACAAAAATATGAAATCCAATCCAAGGGCTTCTGTGAAGCTGGTTTAGAAGCCTTATAAATGGCTCAACTAAATGAGCCATTTAGTTATGAAATCCAATCCAAGAGCTTCTGTGAAGCTGGTTTAGAAGCCTTATAAATGGCTCAACTAAATGCTCAAAACTCTACTACTTCCTTTCTGTTTTGCCAGCTTTCTCCAAGCCATTTTTTGTTATTTAAAAAAAATTGGTTATTTTTCTTGAAAACCTACTGTATTTTACCTAATTTGCTGCAAGGATTTTTAAAAAATATTTGCTTATTTATTTGGTTGCACCGGGTCTTAGTTGCAGCAGGCGGGCTCCTTAGTTGTGGCTTGTGGGTTCCTTAGTTGTGGCTCACTGGCTCCTTAGTTGTGGCGCACGAACTCTTAGTTGCGGCATGCATATGAGATCTAGTTCCTGGACCAGGGATCAAACCCCAGCACCCTGCACTGGGATTGCGGAGTCTTAACTACTGCACCACCAGGGAAGTCCCTGCTGCAAGTTTTTAAAACTCCAATTTTTTTTTTTTTAACAGATAATCAAGCCTTTATAAAGAATCAGAGAAATATATTAAATGTCTCTTAACAAGGAGAATTGAACATTTTTACTAACAATAACCATTATTATCATTATAGAATTATTATATTGTTCTTAATATTTTATTATTAAATAAATATTATCTGCAGGGAAGGCAGATTGGCATCACATAAGTGTTACGTCACTGAAAACTAATCAATACACACACAAAATAATGTGCTAAGGCTACACTAGGGAGTCTCACTTCTGATCTCAAGGTTATGCCAGTTTATCCCAATTTCTCGACAAAACTCTTTATCAAACTTATTGTATCTTTTTTTTTTTTCATTTTTTTTTTATTAGTTTCTGCTTTATAACAAAGTGAATCAGTCATACATATACATCTGTTCCCACATCCCCTCCCTCATGCATCTCCCTCCCTCCCACCCTCCCCATCCCTCCCCTCCAGGCAGTCACAAAGCACCGAGCTGATCTCCCTGTGCTCTGCGGCTGCTTCCCACTATCTATCTACCCTACATTTGGTAGTGTATATATGTCCATGCCTCTCTTTCGCTTTGTCACAGCTTACCCTTCCCCCTCCCCATATCCTCAAGTCCATTCTCAAGTAGGTCTGTGTCTTTATTCCCGTTTTACCCCTAGGTTCTTCATGACATTTTTTTTTCTTATATTCCATATATATGTGTTAGCATACGGTATTTGTCTTTCTCTTTCTGACTTACTTCACTCTGTATGACAGACTCTAGGTCTATCCACCTCATTACAAATAGCTCAGTTTCGTTTCTTTTTATGGCTGAGTAATATTCCATTGTATATATGTGCCACATCTTCTTTATCCATTCATCCGATGATGGACACTTAGGTTGTTTCCAGCAAACTCCAATTTTAAAACTTGTTTCTCTTTTTAGTCTTAAGTAGCATACACTAAATAAGCAAAACAGCCCTGGCTCACTACTTTACTCTCCAAAGCCTTTATAGGATAAAATGTGTTCAGGCTTTAGGATTCTCACACGACTACTTTAAAGTGAAATAGCAGCTGTGTGAGTAAACCAGAAACTAGGATATTTCATCATCTTAAAACAGTAAATTAAAAAGAATAATAAATTTATTATTTATTTATTTGTTTTTGGCTGTGTTGGGTCTTCATTGCTGCATGCAGGCTTTCTCTAGTTGCGGCAAGCGGAGGCTTCTCTTGTTGCGGAGCTCGGGCTCTAAGCGCATGGGCTTCAGTAGTTGTGGCACGTGGGCTTAGTTGCTCCGTGGCATGTAGGATCTTCCCGGACCAGGAATCGAACCCGTGTTCGATCCCTGCATTAGCAGGCGGATTCTTAACCACTGAGCCACCAGGGAAGTCCCAAAACAGTAAAATATTGCTTTTACTATAATTAAAAATCTATTTGAAGAGCTCGACATATACCTTAGATAAAATTAAGTGACACACTAAACAAATGTGCCATACTGTGCATGTGTTTGAAATGAATTTATGAAATTAGAAATTTTTTCACTTCAAATGCTTTATTTTTTGTTTTTGTTTTTTAATTTTTATTAGAATATAGTTGATTTGCAATGTTGCATTAGTTTCTGCTGTACAGCAAAGCGTATCAGTTAACACATTCGTATATCCACTCTTTTTTAGATTATTTTCCCATATAGGTCATTACAGAGTATTGAGAAGAGTTCCCTATGCTGTACAGTAGACCCTTATTAGTTATCTGTTTTATGTATAGTGTGTATATGTCAATCCCGCTTTTCCAGTTTATCCCCCACCCCCTCCGCTTTCCCCCCTAGTAACCATAAGTTTGTTTTCTACATCTGTGACTCTATTTCTGTTCTGTAAATAAGTTCATTTGTACTGTTTCTTTTTAGATTCCACATATAAGCAGTATAATATTAGTCTCTCTCTGTCTGACTTAACTTCACTCAGTATGACAATCGCTAGGTCCATCTGTGTTGCTGCAAATGGCATTATGAAATTATAAAATTATTTTATCAGTCCCCTTGGTGTGGCCCTACTTTTCAGTTTTTCAGTCATGTAAAATATTTACTGAACTCCAGTTATGTGCCAGGCACTGTTGTAGGTGGTAGGGATACAGCAGTGACCAAGGTGTCAAAGCCCCTGCCCTAGTGGAGCTTACTAGCTCATGGGGAACAGTCAACAAGTAAAGAAGGTACCAGGAAGGAATTCTAAGCAGAGCATGAATAGAGAATGATATATAGTGATTGGGATGGCCCTGACATGGGGTGGGCAGGAAGTGCCTGTCTGAGAAGGTGACATTTAAGCTGATGTCTTATTAACAAGAGCTAGCCATGCAACAGAGGCGGCATATTCTAAGCAGGGGGCCTAGTCCTACGGTGGAAATAAGTTGGGTATTCAAAACAGAAATATGGTCGCTGAGGCTGAAAGTGTTTGTGTATAGCATGGGGTGAGGGAGGGGATGTTTTTAGGGAATAAGGGTAAGTTTGATGTCAGACAGGAGCTAGGATTTTATTGGTACAGTGAGATGCCATTGGAGGATTTTAACAGGCATAAAGAATGGAAGTAAGACCAGTTTGGAAGCCATTGCAGTAGTTTAGGGTAGAGATGGGGGTGACTTGAATTAGGATGCTTACATTGGAGATTGAACTGGCAGGATTTGGGATAGGTTTTGGAGGTACGGTTGATTTACTTGTGTTGTAGATTTTGACCTGAGTACCAGGATGGCTGGTGTCTTTACTGATACGGTAAAACGGGGGGAAGAGCAGCTTTTTGGGAAAAATCAAGCGTTTCTGTTTTGTCCATTTTAAGCTCAAGATACCTATTATTAGATAGCCAACTGTAGATCTCAAATTAGCAATTGAGTATTGCTAATTTGAACTCAGGAGTTCCCAGGAGAGGCCAGGTCTATGGGTGTAGATTTAGGATTAAGCAGTAGAGAGCAGGTACTATTTAAAACTGTTGGACTTTATAAATCATGAGGGCAATTGTGTGGATTGAGAAGAGGAGAAGACCTAGTACTGCTGACTAAAAAAGAAACAAAAAATGCACAACGTGAGTTGTGAGTTAAGTTTTATTTGGAGCAAAATGAGGACTGTAGCCCGGGAGACAGCATTTCAGATACTCTGAGAAACTGCTCCATGCTCCAAAGAGGTAGGGGGGAAGGTTAGTATATATGTGATTTTGGTGAAGGGTGGAGTACATGTAATCAAGCACATAGTTGTGGAGAAGTTTTCTGGTAGTCACGAGGAGCAGATGTCACCATGAAGGATTTTAGTGCTTTTCTAGATATGAGGAGATGCAAGAATAGGGCTCGTAAAATCATCTCCTGAAAATATCTAACTGTTTGAAGACCTGTTCTGCCGGTTTTTCGCAGAGCACAGAGGGCCTCATTTCTGATCTCTGCCCTGAACTCCTTTCAGGGGTTGTTGAAGGTCAGCAGCTGCAGCGGCTCATAATTTAATCCTTGTAGAGGTAGGTAGATGGCAAGTGCCAATTTGTAGGTGACCCTGGGGACTTCAGGAGAGAGAGCCAGCAAAGGTGACTGAGGAGGAATGACCATTGAGGTGGGAGGAAGCCAGTGGATTGTGGCATCAGAGAAACCAAAAGTTGAAAGTTTCAAGAAGGAGGCCTAGAAACCAACATGCTACTCAGAGATCAAGTTAAATAAGAACGACAGAGACATTGGTTTTGAGAATCACTCATGATCTTGACACCAGCATTCTCAGTGGAGTCAAGGAGAGAATAGACGTGAGGAAGGAGACAGTGATTATACACAACTCTTGAATCACAAAGGGTTATACCAAGAGTAGATATAACAGGTAATTATGTTTTCTAAGAGAGAACAGGGATAGCAAACATATACTGTGTTCCTAATGTAAATCAACAGAAATATCACTATATAATTTATACATGTGCATCCGGGATACCTGGGGACCCAGACACAGATTAGAACTGTAAAGTCTCATGGTGTGAATGCTATTGAATGGAGCACAGGCACAGTGGTCCTTCATGTAGCTGCACTCCTGGGGATGTGCTAAGGAACTCACTCTACTAGTTTGAGGCTGTAATTCAATATATTTCACGCTAGAAATAGTGTAAAATGCATAGTTGGAAGGTGTGTGTGTGTGTATGTATGTGTGTACTGCCTCCTGCAGCTTCCAGATCACTGATCAGGTCCTGTTTTGCATTTAAAAAAATGCCTCCTTGGTGTTTTTTCCATTAACTGAATGTTTGTTAGAGCCCTGTCTTTAATACTATATTTTTTCTTTTCCAGTATTTTTGAAAAATAATTTGTTCAGGAACCTTTTTACATAGGAACATCTTCTAAGCTATTGGTAAGGTTCCCCCCACTCTCTGTAACTTGGAGAGTAGTATAATGCTCTGCCACTACCTTAGGTTGAGGAACAAGAGTTTCTGATATTTGTTTGTAGATGTCTTTAACTTTGTGGTGCCCGTTGGCATTATTTTATCAATCAAGTAGACCATCAGAGAACTTTTATGACTATTTTCTCTTATTACTCTACCTAAAAAGTATCGACTTCTTGTGTGTGCTTCTGACCCATCATTTCAAAAATTGAGCTATTCTTTTCTGTTTGCCATCACAGCTTATAGCTGCACTTTATTTTCTATCTGTACTGAGATAGTCCAGCAGAAGGGATACAAGACAGTCTGTGTTGGTGATCAAAATAATTTCAGCCTGCAGATCCTTAGATTTGCTATTCCAGATAGTAAGCTAGTATTGTGGTGTGCTAGAAGCTTAGAATGTAATAGTTATTATGTCATATTTTGCCTTAAATGCCTGACAGTACTGGTGCACATTTAAATGTGCAAGCCAGTAGTTCTGTGATTCAGGCTATTGATTAGTAGTAATAGGAGAAAGGTAAGTTATGTTGATGTTTATTTTGCTTTGAAGAAAGAAGTTGTAATTGCTAGGTAGTCAGATACTGAGACTGTCTAATGGAAGGAAAATTCAGTTATCACTCTTGTGTCTGACCTTTCACTTTCCAAACTCAGAAACTGAATAGATTTGGATAACAAAGGGTAGTTGTTTCTGTAACATTGGGCTAATTGTATAAAGCACAGACTGGGACTTGCCCGGTTAACACATTTTGTTTCATAATCCAGAACTTCTGACTTACACAGTCAAGTAATTTAACCTAATTTCACATGAAGGAACAAACTGAGGCAGTTTTCTCTTTTCACTCTTTTAAGGAAAATATGTAACTTAGCCTTTTATTTTTCATCCTCTTACAACATGAAGGTTTCAGAAATCTATAATAATGAAAAACTGAGTTGCAGGAAGGAGACAACCCAGATGTCTTGCATATAAGTATTATTTTCACTTAAAAGTGCATAGCAGAGAAAACCAGTGGATAATAAAGATATGAACAATTCAAAACTTTTATTGTTTCTTTTTTTTAAATAACAGCTTTATTGAGATGTAATTAACATACCATAAAATTCATCCTTTCATAGTACACAGTTCTGTGGTTTTTAGTTGTGTCGCCATCATCATGATCTTATTTTTATTCCCCCCATAAGAAACTCGTATGTACAATCACTCTCCATTCTCCTATCCCCCATCCCCCACCCCAGCCCTAAGCAACCACTAATTACTTTCTGTCTCTATTGATTTGCCTCTTCTGACATGTCATGTAATTGGAATCATACAATATGTGGCCTTATGTGTCTGACATCTTTCCCTTAGCATAGTGTTTTCAGGATTCATCCACATTGTAGCATGTGTCAGTACTTCATTCCATTTTATGGCCCACATTATCCTTCACATGGATATACCACAATTTGTTTATCCATTCCTCAGCGGTGGACTTTGTTTCCACTTTTGAGTGATTATGAATATCTATGTACATGTTTTTTCTGTGTGTGAACATGTGTTTTCAATTCTCTTGGGTATATACCTAGGAATAGAATTGCTCCATTTTATAGTCTATCTTATTGTTAAGTAATATAGTTGTCGACTAGTCCATTGAATTAAATTATCAGATGTATCTACATAGTGAAAAAATAATTTAACCCTGGGGCTAGGGGTATTATTATACTATTTTCCATCTTTGGTTATTTAAAGAGAAAGACTCTTAAAGATGAGTTGAAGGTAGCTCATTGGGTTTTTCGAGTCTGCCCGCTTTCTTGGAATGATAACTTATGTATAGTACTTTGGTACTCTAATTCTCATTTCACATTTGCTCCTTGGTAACTCTAAAATTTTATCAGTTGAATGTTTGGAAGCAAATAATAAGATAGAAAGCCCAATGGCTTAAGCAGTAATGAGGCTTTTCTAGAACAATAACTGAAAAGTCCAGGTAGCGCTGGCTTTAGGCAAGACTTGTTCCTTCACTCTTAGAGTTCCCTGGTGGCTTAAACAGAAGGCCCAGTTGAATCTTTTTCGCCCTGTTGATCTATCTTGGGTTGTGTGCTTATCTTTGGTCAGGATTTGGAATAAGCTAGAGCTGGGAATGGGTACAATCCATGTCAGTGTCTGTTAGGAAAGGAAGGAGGAATGTGTGCTGGAAAAATACCAGCAAGGGTGCACTGCAGAGCCACACCTCTCTTTCTGTAGAGCTGATAAGGAAAAAATAAGTACGTATTCACTGCACTTGAGTCTGTATCTGATAACCTACTGAGTTCACAAAGCCCATCTTTCCTCAAAAGACCAACCCTTTTCTTTTTCTAGCGTCTCCTGCAGATCCTTTGGATGTCTGTGCCTTTTTATTATTAAGTATTTGTTTGGTAAAGTATTTTATAGCTTTGTTAGACAAAACTGGTTCCTTTGTTTTAAGTGGTAGGTGTGGGCTGTATTCATAATCACTGTGTCTGAGATTTAATTCTAAAGAAACAGTGAGTAATGTTTTTATTACTTTTGCTCAACGATAGTCTTGTTTGATACAAGGGTTGGGCTTCTAATGACCAGTGCAACTTGAGTTTTGTCTGAAGCAGCTTCTCTACATGACCCTTCCAGTTAATTCTAATAAGTAACAGGACAAAGAAGTGGGCGGATTACAAACGATTAAGCAATGCTAATTTACAGTAAATTGTGGTCTTAAGGTGGGATGCACAGTACTAGTTGTACTTTGGTTGTTACACGTCAGTGACCAACTAGGTGCTGATTTTTTTGTGTGTTGTAGTGGTAGTTCTATGTTCACCCCCACTGTAGAAAGAGTACCACAGTATTATTTGGCTTTTAGGTATTAACTACCACCTTGCTCTTGACCGGAAGTACAGCTGTGGTCTCCACCTGTGCTGAGGACCCCTTCTAGGTTTCCTGACCTGTGTTGCTTTCCTGCCTGGGATCTGGAATCTCAGAGCCTGATCAGCTGCAATTCTAATCTACATCCTGGCCCTGGCCCTAGTTTTTATTGTGCCCAGCCAGGTCGTGTCACTGCCGTACCAGCCCATCTGATTGCCCCCCATCCTAGGGTACCTCAAGTCTAAGCCCCGGTTTCCTGATTTTATTAAAAGATTTGTCATTACTGGTTGAGTTGGCTGACAAAAACAGGCTCTCTCAGCTTTAATTGTTCTAGCTGTAAAATGAGGATAATACCTGCTGTTCCATCAGTCTTATAAGAGATTTGTGAGGCTCAAAGGTTTTATGTGTGAAATACCTTGTAAATTCCTATAAAGAACTAAAAAATAATAATAATAATAATACTGAATTAGGTGGCTTTAAACATCCCTGTCTGGGCATCAGTGAGGAGAATGAGATGAGCATTAGGTGAGTTTCGGCATATCATGTGAATTGTATCCAATTTAATAACTTTCCTTGTATAGCTCTGTTGGCCTTCTTTTCCCCCTGCTGGGTAACAACCTCAAAACCTCACAGTGAATTACAACCAACAACTTTTATTTTTGTTTATGGGTATTCAGGTTGGTGTAGTTCTGCTGATCTAGGCTTTTCTAGTCTAGGCCAGGCTGGGCTTAAACTTCTGGCCAGGTTCAGTTCTCTTTCATGAGTTTGTATTCTGGAGCCTGGGCTGAGAAGCAGTGGCTCCCTGGGCATGTGGCTACATGATCTTCTTATATAGATTTGCAGGAGTTTAAGAAGGGTGAGTAGAAACATGCATTGTCTCTTAAGGCTTCATCTGGGAACTAGCACATTGATAACTTTCTCCCAGTTTTAATAGACAAAGTAAATTTTATGGCTAAGCCCAGTATCAGTGGAGCCAGGAAAATACTGCTCTCACAGTGGGAGACTGCAAAGTCACACAACACGGGTGTATAATTCTAATAAGGATGGAGTGAAGAATTGGGAATGATAACCTACTTAGCCATAGGTATTATCCTAGGAATAAAGGTGCATAAAACTGTGTGACAAAAGCAGATTTCTCTGTAGAGTGAGTATATTAGTATTATGTAAGAATATACTTGGGTACATTTTAATAATCTGATTAAAATGATTAGTAATGTTCACACTAAATTAATAAATGATGTTTTGTTTACTGCTGTCTGAGAAAGCAACTATGGTGGTACTGTGTTCAATTCCTCGCCTCAGTGTCTGAAGACCCTTGCTAAATTGCTTAGCAATTTTTAATACTAGCCTCTTGTGTAAATTTTTTTAAAATTTATTTTATTTGTGGCTGCGTTGGGTCTTCGTTGCTGCCCACGGGCTTTCTCTAGTTGCGGCGAGAGGGGGCTACTTTTCGTTGCGTTGCACGGGCTCTAGGTGCGTGGACTAAAGTAGTTGTGGCTTGCGGGCTCAGTAGTTGTGGCTCGCAGGCTCAGTAGTTGTGGCTCGCGGGCTCTAGAGCGCAGGCTCAGTAGTTGTGGTGCACGGGCTTAGTTGCTCTGCGGCATGTTGGATCTTTCCCGGACCAGGATTCGAACCCATGTCCCCTGCATTGGCAGGCGGATTCTTAACCACTGTGCCACCAAGGAAGTCCCCTCTTGTGTAAATTGTAATAGGGCCTGAAATGCCAGCCTGTGGTCAGTCTTAAATTATTAACCAATTCTTTTTTTTTTTTTTTTAATTAACCAATTCTTATTCCCATTCTTTCTCTAAAACTTGGCAAACTACTAATTGGTCAGTTTATACATCAGCCGTTACAAGACTTTCATAACAGCTAGAATATAGAAACAGTGAAAAGGTAAGGCATTTAAAATTATATTTAGAAACATCTAGGTCATCTAAGGAACATTTCAGGAACGTTGTATGTAGTTCCCATAGAAAGAATTATAAATTTGTTTTTGTCTTTTTTGAGAGTTTCCAGTGCTGGCAGAGAAGTGACTTTTGTAGACTTTGAGGAATCTAGGTTTTAATGGCTAAGACAGTATTTTCCCTACTAATTGAACTATGGAACTCTTTTCCACAAGAAAAGGATATTTTGAAAAACTAAGCTTCCATGAGGTACATTTTGGATAATACTGTTGTAGGCCATATTTATTTATTAGGATTAGGTTTAACTGTATGTAATAAAAACTCAAGGTAATAGCGGCTTATACAGGAAACAACTATAAAAATAACACAAATGTTTTGTGTTTAAAATGTAGCTAAATAAATATTTGGACTTTAAAAAGGCTCATATTTTAATATAATGTATTTCAGCTAACCTAGACTGCTAATTTAAAATGGCTCATTATTTTGTGCCACTAAAAAATATACTGTCAACTGTAAAACACACTTCAATTTCAGAGATGTTAAAATGTGGGAAAGTGTGTCATTGACAGTATTAAACATTTTCATGTCTGGCTTTTGTCTCCTTCCATTTCTCTTTACCTAGCCTGTTGGAGGTGTCTTTACTGTGTGTAATTGAGAGCTGTTTGTTCAAATGCAAATAAACCAGGTAAAAATAATGCAACATACCACTACTAACAGCACTTGTTAAGTCTTCTCTTATAAAGCTGAGCTGTTAGTTACATTAAAGTATTACTACTCTGTGTCACTTCTATTACTATATAACATCCTACCTCAAAATCTCATAGCTTAAAATAGCCATTTTTAATTGACATTAAATTTAATTGAGATAATTGTAGATTCACATGCAGTGGTTAAAAAAAAGAAGAAAGAAAGAAAAGAAAGTAATATGGAGAGATTGCTGTGTATCCTTTGCCCACTGGTAAGGTTTGCAAAACTCTAGTGTAATATCACAGGATATTGGCATTGATACAATCCACTGATCTTATTCAGATTTCACGAATTTTACTTGCACAGGTGTGTGTGCATGTGTGTGTGTTAAGGTCTGTACAGTTTTATCACCTGTGTGTGTTTGCATCCACCACCAAGTCAAGGTAGTGGGCAGGACTAACACTAAAAGTACCCCTCATACTGCCCTTTTATGAGCATACCCCCTACCCACCTCCCTCTCGATGCTGAGCTGCCACTCTCAGTCTCATTCCTTACCACAGGCAGCCACTGTCTGCCATTTCTAAATTCTCTCCTTTCAGAAATAGTGTATTTGCTCATGTGTATTTGTCTGTGGATCCACAGTTGGGGCGAGGCTCAGTTGGGATTGTTTGTCTTTGCTCCATGTGGTATCTGCTGGACTCTACTGGGACTGGAGAATCCAATGTGGTCTCAAGTCGCAGGCCTGGAGCCTCGGTGCTGGCTTTCTGTTAGGGTGTCGAAGTGCTCCTCCCCACGGCCTCTCGTATAGTCTCTTCTCCTCCAGAGCCTCTCTCTCCATGTGGCCTCTTGCTTCTAGCATGCCAGCTCAGGGTTCCAAGAAGGCACAAATGGAAGCTGCCGAGTCTCTTTTGACCTAGGCCCAGAACTGGCACAGCCTTACTGCTGTAGTAGTCTGTTGGTTGGAGCAGTCACAGGGGTAACCAGGGTTCGAGGGAGAGGGGAAACAGACTCTGCGTCTTGATGGGAGGAGCAGCAGGTGTGTGCAGAGAACGGTTCCTTTGCAAGGCAAGTTGCTGAGTTCAAGTTAGCAACCAGATCTGAGGATTCCCAGGGGACCTGTGGTATTTGTAGAACAAGTGGTTGCTTGAAGTGTCTGTTAAGATGTTAGGAATGGTTCACCTCTCTTATTTTCCCAGGCTAGCTGTTTTCTCGTGATCTTACAATAGCAGGGGCTTTGTATACATAGTTCCAGCTTTCTATATTACTAACTTTAAGAGACCGTACAGATTTTCCTCCTTTCATTAAGCTTTTTTAGGTAGGATGTAAGGATATTGTTTTTCAAGGTATTTTCAACTTCATAGAATAGATCTCTTAAGAGGGAATAAGATTGTAGAAGGAAGGAGATACTCATTTCAGCTAAGGATCTGAAACCAGAAGAGCATTTTTCTTTTAAGATTTTTTTTACTATCAAATGTTACATTTCCTTTGTTTTGTTTGAGAGTGGCAGTAGAATGGGTTAAAGGTTAGAGATTCTGAACTTTGCCAGAAAAATTCTTGATCATCTATTATATTGTAAGGAATGAGCTTTCATAGAATTTGTGGAATGAGAGGTAACTCGAGCTAGTGCTCAGTGAGGGCTACATGCTTAGAGAGCCTTTAGTAAATCATGGGGATGATTAGGTATAGTGTGGTTGCCAATATAGAAATGACCTTTCACTCTGAGCTTTAGAACAATATGTTATTTGGCTGAGAGTTTCCTTTCCTCCTTCCTTTCTGAGTGGTAACTGATTTCACAGACATTTACTATGCACTCTCTATACATGGGATACTCTGTTAGACATCATTAAAAGAAAGTTAGAACAGGGTCCCTATTTTCCAGGAGATTGTGGTCCCACGGGGCTAATAAGATGTTCACAAATAGCTGTTATAAAGTTCAAAACAAGGAGAGAATGTTACAGACAGCAAGCTAAGTAAGCTGCCCGAACCTCATTTTTCCATAGCTGTAAAATAAATGTGGACAGGTTCTCTTCCATCTCTAAAGTATTGTGATTCTGAAACATAGGTTTCAATTATTAGAGGCTTACACTTTTTTTTTATAAGATGCATCAGATTCCATGTGATGGTGTGGAAGATGTATTACTGCGTATTTTTGGCACATTTTACCCACGGTGCACACAGGTGAACACTTGTTTTATTATTCATTAATGAAATATAGAATTACAGAAAGGGAAACACAAAGGTTGTTTTTATCTTTGGTTAAACCAGAGTGGTTCAAGACCTTCATTTAGTGCTTTTCATACCATTCATAATGGTGAGAATAGCTCAGCTGATCCATATTCACTGTGATAGGAAAGGAGAATGAATCTTAAATGGCAGAAAGAAGTATCAAGACATAGACAACGGGGAGGAAATGTCTTCCCTTGTTTTAGTAGACATTTCTAACTTCTCCTTCTTAGGCAACATCCATGGTCCTCTTTTGCTTCCCACCTCTTGAATGTTAGGTGTCCAGGAGGAAGCTGTCATGGCCCATCTGTCCGTCTTTCAGGCAGTCTCTCAAAGTGTGCTTCAGAGGTCAGGATCCTCACCCACCACCCCACTCACAACCCCTGTTGGAGATGACTGAGAAGACTTCTGGACCACTGAGCCCCTCTCACTACTCTGTGGCCCCCTTATTAACCATGGCACAGTTGTCTTGAAATTGGTTAGCACAGGTGATGGTGCTGAAAATGAACAGAAAGATTCTCTTGCTAGCTTGGTTGCCTGTTATGAACTGAAGACTTTTAAAACTCAGTCTGGGGAGGTTTCCTTTGTTTCTGCATTCCATATTGTGATTAACATAAACTGGTATGTTAATCACAACTAGTGAACTCATTAGCTAGGAAGAATTTATAGGCCAAATATTAAAATTTCAGGAAATGGTGATAAGTAATCTTGTGAAATAAGTATTATCTCATTAGGATTAAAGGAGTATATAAGTGAAAGTGTCTGATCCTTGACACATTTATTCTGAGTCTTTGAAGGTCAGTGCTGTGCAGATTTACAGTCACCTTTCATATTTGTGTGTATGTTAAAATGAAATCTCAATCCTGAGCTCTAGCCCCACGTTTGCAGCCCACTTTAGTTGTATAAAACAAAAGTGGATCTCACTGCTTATATATCTATCACTTGAAGCTTAGTATATAAAGAGCAACTCTTTTCCCTGTCCCTACTTGCACGCATTCATTTCTCCTCCTTTGCACCACACTTTTATTATTTTTTTTTACTGTACTACCACCTTCTTATTTACCCAGCTTCACTCCTATTTCTCTCTTGCTCTGCTATACCAAGTCAGCTGCCAAATGCTGTCCATTCTACTTCTCTTCTACCTCTTAAAATGATTCGGATAGTCTTCCTGTCTAGACTCTCTCCTAGTCTCTCTCCCTTTTTTAAGGCCTGTCTGCGCCCAGCCTAACCAACCTGACCAGGCTTCTCTTCCGCTATTTCCTTTCTGGTCCCCGTGCTCCAAGTAACCTCCAGGTACTTAGCACACCCCATACTTCTTTGTCATTATGCCATCATTCGTCTTGTAGCCTTTGCTTGTGAATGTTCTCCCTGTTGGATTCCACATATCCAGATCCTACTCATCTTTCAAGAACAACTCAAATGTCACGTCTTCAGAAGAGGCTAATTTGAACTCTGCAGTTAGAAGTAGTCTCTTCCTCCTCTCCTGTAGCTGTCTGTCTGTTCCTTTTACAGAATTTTAGATGTCTTTCTGGTTCATTTAGAGTTGTTTATGTGCGTTTTCTCTTCCCACTTAGATTGTAATCTTGAAGTCAGGAGCTGTGAGTTATCACCATATCCCCATAGGGCTGATGTAGTGCATAAAGCATTCCTTATACTTCGGAAGGGCTCGGTAAAACATCTGTCCCAAACACTGTTTAAAAGAGTCTTCCTTGTAGTTCAGATATCTAATATTAAACAACAGCGTGGCAACAAGTTGCCTGTATAGTATAGTGAGCTCTGAACTGCTATGAGAGCAGCTTGACATCTTCATATGATCCACTTTCTTTAAGAGGAGCATGCCTCTATTTTTTTTTCTTTTTTTTTTTTTAATGTTAGAGCCAGGAAATAATAGTATAAGGCAGAAACCGATCTCTCATGATCCTTTGGGGATTAATTAAATGCCATACTCCTTAGTATACTGCCTAAATATTGGACATTCAAACCAAATTTTAGGTACTTGGTGCTTGCTTATTTTATTTCTAAGGTTGACATAATACCTCCTGTTTTTATGAATGTTATCTTAAATTGAATGCTATCTTTGCATGTGTAAAATAGGAATAACAGTAATGATAACTTTGTCACAGGATTATTTTGAGTATTAAATGGGCTGATTTATTTAAAGCACATAGCACAGGGGAGACCTTCAAGATGACGGAGTAGTAAGACGTGGAGATCACTTTCCTCCCCACAAATGCATCAGAAATACATCTACACGTGGAACAACTCCTACAGAACACCTACTGAACGCTGGCAGAAGACCTCAGACTTCCCAAAAGGCAAGAAACTCCCCACGTATCTGGGTAGGGAAGAAGAAAAAACAGAGACAAAAGAATAGGGACGGGACCTGCACCAGTGGGAGGGAGCTGTGAAGGAGGAAAAGTTTCCACACACTAGGAAACCCCTTCACTGGTGGAGACAGGGGCGGGGGGGGGGCAGTGCAGAGTTGGGGAACCTTCGGAGCCACAGAGGAGAGCGCAGCAACAGGGGTGCAGAGGGCAAAGCGGAGAGATTCCCCCACAGAGGATTGCTGCCAACCAGCTCTCACCAGCCTGAGAGGCTTGTCTACTCACCTGCCGGGATGGGTGGGGGCTGGGAGCTGAGGCTCAGGCTTCGGAGGTCAGACCCCAGGGAGAGGACTGGGATTGGCTGCGTGAACACAGCCTGAAGAGGGCTAGTGCACCACAGCTAGCCGGGAGGGAGTCCGGGAAAAAGTCTGGACCTGCCCAAGAGGCAAGAGAATGTTGTTTCGGGGTGTGTGAAGAGAGGGGATTCAGAGCACCACCTAAACGAGCTCCAGAGACAGGCGCGAGCCGTAGCTATCAGCGCGGACCCCAGAGATGGGCATGAAATGCTAAGGCTGCAATGCTAAGGTTACTGCTGCAACCACCAAGAAGCCTGTGTGCATGCACAGGTCACTGTCCACACCTCCCCTCCTGGGAGCCTGTGCAGCCCGCCACTGCCCCAGGGTCCTGTGGTCCAGGGACAACTTCCCCAGGAGAACACATGGCGCGCCTCAGGCTGTTGCAACGTCACGCTGGCCTCTGCCGCCGCAGGCTCCCCCGGCATTCCATACCCCTCCCTCCCCCCGGCCTGAGTGAGCCAGAGCTGCTTAATCAGCTGCTCCTTTAACCCCGTTCTGTCTGAGCGAAGAACAGATGCCAAAAGGCGACCTACACACAGAGGCGGGGCCAAATCCAAAGCTGAACCCCAGGAGCTGTGCGAACAAAGAAGAGAAAGGGAAATCTCTCCCAGCAGCCTCAGGAGCAGTGGATTAAATCTCAACAATCAACTTGATGTACGCTGCATCTCTGGAATACCTGAGTAGACAACGAATCATCCCAAAATAGAGGCAGTGGACTTTGGGAGCAACTGTAGACTTGGGGTTTGCTTTATGCATCTAATTTGGTTCTGGTTTTATGTTTATCTTAGTTCAGTATTTAGAGTTTATTATCATTGGTAGATTTGTTTATTGATTTGGTTGCTCTCTTTTTTTATATATAGATATAGATATTTTTTCCTTTTTGTCTTTTTGTGAGTGTGTATGCTTCTTTGTGTGATTTTGTCTGTATAGCTTTGCTTTTACCATTTGTCCTAGGGTTCTGTCTGTCCTTTTTTTTTTTTTTTGTATAGTTTTTAGTGCTTGTTATCATTGGTAGATTTGTTTTTTGGTTTGGTTGCTCTCTTTATTTTTTTTATGACTTTTTAATTTTTTATTTAAATAACTTTATTTTATTTTCTTTTTTTCTTTCTTTCTTTCTTTTTTTTCTCCCTTGTCTTCTGAGCTGTGTGGCTGACAGGGTCTTGGTGCTCCGGCCGGGTGTCAGACCTGTGCCTCTGAGGTGGGAGAGCCGAGTTCAGGACAGTGGTCCACCAGAGACCTCCTGGCTCCACGTAATATCAAATGGCGAAAGCTCTCCCAGAGAACTCCATCTCAATGCTAAGACGCAGCTCCACTCAACGACCAGCAAGCTCCAGTGCTGAACACCCTATGCGAAACAACTGGCAAGACAGGAACACAACCTCACCCATTAGCACAGAGGCTGCCTAAAATCATAATAAGGTCACAGACACCCCAAAACACACCACCAGATGTGGTCCTGCCCTTCAGAAAGACAAGATCCAGCCTCATCCACCAGAACACAGGCACCGGTCCCCTCCACCAGGAAGCCTACACAACCCACTGAACCAAGCTTAGCCACTGGAGGCAGACACCAAAAACAATGGGAACTACAAACCTGCAGCCTGCGAAAAGGAGACCCCAAACACAGTAAGTTAAGCAAAATGAGAAGACAAAGAAACACACAGCAGATGAAGGAGCAAGGTAAAAACCCACCAGACCAAACAAATGAAGAGGAAATAGGCAGTCTACCTGAAAAAGAATTCAGAGTAATGATAGTAAAGATGATCCAGAATCTTGGAAGTAGAATGGAGGAAATACAAGAAACATTTAACAAGGACCTAGAAGAACTAAAGAGCAAACAAACAATGATGAACAATACAATAAATGAAATTAAAAATTCTCTAGAAGGAATCAATAGCAGAATAACTGAGGCAGAAGATCGTACAAGTGACCTGGAAGATTAAATAGTGGAAATAACTACTGCAGAGCAGAACAAAGAAAAAAGAACGAAAAGAATTGAGGACAGTCTCAGAGACTCTGGGACGACATTAAACGCACCAACATTTGAATTATGGGATCCCAGAAGAAGAGAAAAAGAAAGGGACTGAGAAAATATTTGAAGAGGTTATAGTTGAAAACTTCCCTAATATGGGAAAGGAAATAGTCAAGTCCAGGAAGCACAGAGAGTCCCATACAGGATAAATCCAAGGAAAAACACACCAAGAAACATATTAATCAAACTATCAAAAATTAAATACAAAGAAAAAATATTAAAAGCAGCAAGGGAAAAACAACAACATACAAGGGAATCCCCATAAGGTTAACAGCTGATCTTTCAGCAGAAACTCTGCACGCCAGAAGGGAGTGGCAGCACATATTTAAACTGTTAAAAGGGAAAAACCGGGCTTCCCTGGTGGCGCAGTGTTTGAGAGTCCGCCTGCCGATGCAGGGGACACGGGTTCGAGCTCCGGTCTGGGAAGATCCCACATTCCGCGGAGCGGCTGGGCCCGTGAGCCATGGCTGCTGAGCCTGCGCGTCCGGAGCCTGTGCTCTGCAACGGGAGAGGCCACAATGGTGAGAGGCCCGCGTACCGCAAAAAAAAAAAAAAAAAAAGGGAAAAGCCTACAACCAAGATTACTCTACCCAGCAAGGATCTCATTCAGATTTGACAGAGAAATTAAAACCTTTATAGACAAGCAAAAGCTAAGAGAATTCAGCACCACCAAGTCAGCTTTAGAGCAAATGCTAAAGGAACTTCTCTAGGCAGGAAACACAAGAGAAGGAAAAGACCTATAATAACAAACCCAAAGCAATTAAGAAAATGGTAATAGGAACATACATATTGATAACTACCTTAAACATAAATGGATTAAATGCTCCAACCAAAGGACATAGACTGGCTGAATGGATACAGAAACAAGACCCATATATACACTGTCTACAAGAGACCCACTTCAGACCTAGGGACACATACAGACTGAAACTGAGGGGATGGAAAAAGATATTCCATGCAAATGGAAATCAAAAGAAAGCTGGAGTAGCAATTCTCATATCAGACAAAATAGACTTTCAAATAAAGACTATTATAAGAGACAAAGAAGGACACTACATGATGATCAAGGGAGCAATCCAAGAAGAAGATATAACAGTTGTAAATATTTATGCATCCAACATAGGAGCACATCAATACATAAGGCAAATGCTAACAGCCATAAAAGGGGAAGTTGACAGTAACACAATCATAGTAGGAGACTTTAACACCCCACTTTCACCAATGGACAGATCATCCAGACAGAAAATTAATAAGGAAACACAAGCTTTAAATGATACATTAAACAAGATGGATTTAATTGATATTTATAGGACATTCCATCCAAAAACAACAGAATACAGTTTCTTCTCAAGTGCTCATGGAACATTCTCCAGGATAGATCATATCTTGGGTCACAAATCAAGCCTTGGTAAATTTAAGAAAATTGAGATCTTATCAAGTATCTTTTCCGACCACAACACTATGAGACTAGATATCAATTACAGGAAAAAAAAACTGTAAAAAGTACAAACACATGGAGGCTAAACAACATGCTACTGTGTAACCAAGAGATCACTGAAGAAGTCAAAGAGGAAATTAAAAAATACCTAGAAACAGATGACAATGAAAATACGACGACCCAAAACCTATGGGATGCAGCAAAAGCAGTTCTAAGAGGGAAGTTAATAGCAATACAATCCTACCTCAAGAAACAAGAAAAATCTCAAATAAACAACCTAACCTTACACCTAAAGCAATAGAGGAAGAAGAATAAAAAACCCCGAAAGTTAGCACAGGGAAAGAAATCATAAAGATCAGATCAGAAATCAGTGAAAAAGAAATGAAAGAAACGATAGCAAAGATCAGTAAAACTGAAAGCTGGTTCTTTGAGAAGATAAACAAAATTGATTCACCATTAGCCAGACTCATCAAGAAAAAAAGGGAGAAGACTCAAATCAACAGAATTAAAAATGAAAAAGGAGAAGTAACAACTGACACTGCAGAAATACAAAGGATCATGAGAGATTACTACAAGCAACTATATGCCAATAAAATGGACAGCCTGGAAGAAATGGACAAATTCTTAGAAAAGCACAACCTTCTGAGACTGAACCAGGAAAAAATAGAAAATATAAACCAATCACAAGCACTGAAATTGAGACTGTGAGTAAAAATCTTCCAACAAACAAAAGCCCAGGACCAGATGGCTTCACAGGCGAATTCTATCAAACATTTAGAGAAGAGCTAACACCTGTCCTCCTCAAACTCTTCCAAAATAGAGCAGAGGGAGGAACACTCCAAAACTCATTCTATGAGGCCACCATCACCCTGATACCAAAACCAGACAAAGATGTCACAAAGAAAGAAAACTACAGGCCAATATTACTGATGAACATAGATGCAAAAATCCTCAACAAAATACTAACAAACAGAATCCAACAGCACATTAAAAGGATCATACACCATGATCAAGTGGGGTTTATCCCAGGAATGCAAGGATTCTTCAATATATGCAAATCAATCAATGTGATAAACCATATTAACAAATTGAAGGAGAAAAACCATATGATCATCTCAATAAATGCAGAAAAAGCTTCTGACAAAATGCAGCATCCATTTATGATAAAAACCCTCCAGAAAGTAGGCATAGAGAGAACTTACCTCAACATAGTGAAGGCCATATATGACAAACCCACAGCCAACATCGTTCTCAATGGTGAAAAACTGAAACTGTTTCCTCTAAGATGAGAATAAAGACAAGGTTGTCCACTCTCACCACTATTATTCAACATTGTTTTGGAAGTTTTAGCCACAGCAATCAGAGGAGAAAAATAAATAAAAAGAATCCAAGTCAGAAAAGAAGAAGTAAAGCTGTCACTGTTTGCAGATGACATGATACTATACATAGAGAATCCTAAAGATGCTACCAGAAAACTACTAGAGCTAATCAATGACTTTGGTAAAGTTGCAGGATACAAAATTAATGCACAGAAGTCTCTTGCATTCCTATACACTAATGATGAAAAATCTGAAAGAGAAATAAAGGAAACACTCCCATTTACCATTGCAACAAAAAGAATAAAATACCTAGGAGTAAACCTACCTAAGGAGACAAAAGACCTGTATGCAGAAAACTGTAAGACACTGATAAAAGAAATTAAAGAAGATACAAGCAGATGGAGAGATATACCATGTTCTTGGATTGGAAGAATCAACATTGTGAAAATGACTATACTACCCAAAGCAGTCTAGAGATTCAGTGCAATCCCTATCAAACTACCAGTGGCATTTTTCACAGAACTAGGACAAAAAATTGCACAATTTGTATGGAAACACAAAAGACCCCGAATAGCCAAAGCAATCTTGAGAAAGAAAAACAGAGCTGGAGAAATCAGGCTCCTGGACTTCAGACTATACTACAGAGCTACAGTAATCAAGACAGTATGTTACTGGTACAAAAACAGAAATATAGATCAATGGAACAGGATAGAAAGCCCAGAGATAAACCCACGCACATATGGTCACCTTATTTTTGATAAAGGGGGCAAGAATATACAGTGGAGAAAAGACAGCCTCTTCAATAAGAGGTGCTGGGAAAACTGGACAGCTACATGTAAAAGAATGAAATTAGAACACTCCCTAACACCATACACAAAAATAAACTCAAAATGGATTAAAGACCTAAATGTAAGGCCAGACACTATCAGACTGTTAGAGGAAAAGATAGGCAGAACACTCTATGACATAAATCACAGCAAGATCCTTTTTGACCCACCTCCTAGAGAAATGGAAATACAAAACAAAAATAAACAAATGGGACTTAATGAAACTTCAAAGCTTTTGCACAGCAAAGGAAAACATAAGATGAAAAGACAACCCTCAGAATGGGAGAAAATATTTGTAAATGAAGCAACTGACAGAGGATTAATCTTCAAAATATACAAGCAGCTCATGCAGCTCAATATCAAAAAAAACCCAAACGACCCAATCCAAAAATGGGAAGAAGACCTAAATAGACATTTCTCCAAAGAACATATACAGATTGCCAACAAACACATGAAAGGATGCTCAACATCACTAAAAACTAAAAATAGAACTAACCATATGACCCAGCAATCCCACTACTGGGCATATACCCTGAGAAAACCATAATTCAAAAAGAGTCATGTACCACAGTGTTCATTGCAGCTCTATTTACAATAGCCAGGACATGGAAGCAACCTAAGTGTCCATCACCAGATGAATGGATAAAGAAGATGTGGTACATATATACAGTGGAATATTACTCAGCTATAAAAGGAAACAAAACTGAGTTATTTGTAGTGAGGTGGGTGGACCTAGAGTCTGTCATACAGCATGAAGTAAGTCAGAAAAAATACATACCGTATGTTAACACATATGTGTGGAATCTAAAAAAAAAAAGAAAAAAGGTTCTGAAGAACCTAGGGGCAGGACAGGAATAAAGATGCCGATGTAGAGAATGGACTTGAGGACACGGGGAGGGGGAAGGGTAAGCTGAGACTAAGTGAGAGAGTGGCATGGACATATATACACTACCAAATGTAAAATCAATAGCTAGTGGGAAGCAGCCTCATAGCACAGGGAGATTAGCCGTGCTTTGTGGGCACCTAGAGGGGTGGGATAGGGAGGGTGGGAGGGAGACGCAAGAGGGAGGAGATATGGGGATATATGTATATGTATAGCTGATTCACTCTGTTATAAAGCAGAAACTAACAATTGTAAAGCAGTTATACTCCAATGAAGTTGCTTAAAAAATAAATAAAGCACATAGCACAGCACCCCACACATATTAAATGGTCAGTAAAGCCAAGGAGCTATAATTACTATTAGGAATTTACAATTTGAGAGTTAAGATTGTTCGTGGTATAAAGGCAAGTATACTGCTGGTTTTTATGTATTGAACTGTGCCAAGTAGTTTCCTAGGAATTAGATTAGCCCTGAAATGTTATGTCAGCTGAGAATTTTGGTTTCTAGGTGACAGTGCTACCGTAGGAAACAGCACTGGCATTCTCTTAAGGGAAGAAAACCTTTCAGTAGGAATCTATAGTAGCTTTTTCTTTCTTCTCAACTCTCAGATTAAAATGATAGTCAATGTAAAGGGGAGAATAGAGAGACTCTGCAAAAACGATCAGGAGCTACAGAACTTAGGAGGAACTGCTAACAGAAGGGAGAAATGAGAACAAAAAGGTTTTGTTTTTTTTCTATTAAGCACGCACTTTACTAGTAGAAATGAAAAACTCCATAATAGGAAGGAAAAGCTGTATCAGAAATATAAGTGATTCAGACATGAATTCCCAAAGTATACAACCTCTCCTTCGCATAAACTAGTGGGATAAACATTGAACATAAGGAGTGAAATATAGAAATAGTAACATGGAGGAATTTCTTCAAGAGGGGTGTAAGTGGAACCTGATTAAAGGAGCCAAAGATAGTGAACACATTTTTCCCTTTTGTAAAAGAGGAACATGTTTAACTTGGGAGTGAGAGCTGGTAGACCCATCAAGCTGCAATGAGCAGAACTATATGATGCCTGGGCTTCCTTCTAGGATCACAGCAAAGTCTGCATAGTAGGACTTCCAACTGAAATGGAGAATGCAGTGATGTTTACAGAAACAGAACAAACTATGAGTTAAGTAATGGCATAATCTCTATTTTACAGCAGACTAGAACTCAGAACTGAGTTCCTGATCCCCACTCCCCAACCTCCCTTCCTCCCCCCCACAACTTGTTCCATCTGTAGCCTTCCCATCTCTGTTGGTGGTGGCTCCATCTTTCCACTTGATTGGGCTAGAACCATGGTAGTCATCCTTTGCTCCTCTTTCTCTCGTGCTCCATGTTCAATCTATCAGGAAATTCTGCAGAGCTTTATCTTCAAAGTATAACTAGAATCAGATCACTACTCACTGTTGCCATGACTTTTACCCCAGTGCCAGCCATCATCTGTCATCTGTCATCTTGTGCCTGAATTATCACAGTAGCCCGTTCTCTCTGCTTCTGCGTTACCGCACTATAATCTGTTCTTCCCCCCGCCCAAGGTTGATATTTATTTATTTATTTACTTATTTAGTATAGTTGATGTATAATATTATGTAAGTGTTAGGTACACAACATAGTGATTCACAGTTTTAAAGGTTCTATTCCACTTATAATTAGTATAAATTTTTGACTGTATTCCTGTATTCCCAGTGTTGTACTATATATCCCTGTAGCTTAGTTATATTACACATAGTAGTTTGTACCTCTTAACCCTCTACCCTCTTCCCCTTCCCTCTCCCCACTGTTAACCACTAGTTTGTTCTCTATATCTGTGTTTCTTTTTTGTTATATTCACTAGTTGTATTTTTTAGATTCCACATATAAGTGGTGTCATACAATATTTGTCTTTCTCTGTCTGACTTATTTCACTTAGCATAATACCCTTCAAGTCCATTCATGTTGTTGCAAATGGAAAAATTTCATTGTTTTTTTATGGCTGAGTAGTAGTCCATTTTATTTATATATATTTTTATATGAAATATATTTTATATATATGTTCTACATTTTCTTTATCCATTCATTTGTCATTGAACACTTAGGTTGCTTCTATAATCTTTTTTTTTAAGATTTTTTTTTGATGCAGACCATTTTTTTTTTTTTTTTTTTTTTCTTTTTGCGGTATGCGGGCCTCTCACTGCTGTGGCCTCTCCCGTTGCGGAGCACAGGCTCCGGCTGCGCAGGCCCAGCGGCCATGGCTCACGGGCCCAGCCGCTCCGCGGCATATGGGATCCTCCCAGACCGGGGCACGAACCCGTATCCCCTGCATCGGCAGGCGGACTCTCAACCACTGCGCCACCAGGGAGGCCCGATGCAGACCATTTTTAAAGTCTTTATTGAATTTGTTACAACATTGCTTCTGTTCTGTGTTTTGGTTTTTTGGCTGCGAGGCATGTGGGATCTTAGCTCCCCAACCAGGGATCGAACGCGCACCCCCTGCATTGGAAGGTGAAGTCTTAACCACTGGGCCGCCAGAGAAGTCATAATATGTTCTTAATACATCAGCCAGTCATCCCTACTTTTCTAAAAGTCAGATTTCTTCAGGTATAATTTACAAACAGTAAAATTCGCTCTTTTTAGGAGTAGAGTTCTGTGAATTTTGACAACACACATAGTCTTGGACCATCATAGTCAAGAAATAGAACATTTCCATTGCCCCCCAAAACTCCCTTATGCCCTTTTGTAATCATCCCTCCTCCCACCCCCAACCCCTGGCAATTAGTCTCTTCTTTCTCCCTTTAGTTTTGTCTTTCCTAGAATGTCATATAAATGGGATGTATTTGTAGTGTTTTGAGTCTGCCTTCTTTCTCTGAGCGTAATGCATTTGAGATTCATCCATACATAGTGCATTGCTCAGTAGTTTGTGTCTGTTTATTGCTGAGTAGTTCTCCACTGTATAAAGGTACCACAGTTTGTTTATCCTTTCACTAGTTGATGGACATTTGGATTGTTTCCAGTTTTTGGCAATTTTGGATAAAGCTGCTGTAAACATTCACATTTAGGATTTTGTGTGGATATATATTTTCATTTCTCTTGGGTCAATATGCTAACTTGTTTACCTTTATATGACACTGTCAAATTTGCTAAAGTGACTGTACCATTTTGCTATAAATTAAGCACGGTAAGAGAATATCTTACTGTGGCAGTGTCACTACTCTTGCGCTTTAGGGGCCATTATTAAGTAAAATAAGGGTTACTTGAATACAAGTACTGTGACACCATGATAGTTGATCTGATAACTGAGAAGGTTAAGTGACTAATGGGAGGGTAGGTATACAGAGTTGATATGCTGGATGAAGAAATGATTCACGTCCAGGCAGGACAGAGAAAAACGGTGCAAGATTTCATCACACTATTCAGAACGATGTGCAATTTAAAACTTATTAATTGTTTTATTTATGGAATTTTCCGTTTAATATTTTCAGGCTGCAATTGACCATAGGTAGCAAACTGTGGAAAGTGAAACCGTGGATAAGGGGGTGACTACTATATTGTGAAATGGTTTAGAGTGTGACCTCTAGATCTGGAGACAGACTACCTGGGTTGGCATGCTAGCTCTTATTCCTCCTTGGGCAAATTAGTTCATCTCTCTCTGCTTCAGTATCTTCATCTCTAGAGCTGATAATAATAGTGCCTTTTTCAGAGGAATGTTGTGAAGATAAAATGAGTTAGATGTAAACAGTTAGTACAGTGTCTAAACACATAGTGAGAGCCCCAAGAGCATTAGCTATTGTTGTTGCTGTTACTGTTACTCTAACAGCAGTTTTATTTCTCAGTCTCATAGGCCTTTCAGATAGGGCTTTGGACACTTTTTAATGAATTACTCACCTTTTAAAGGTTGTTCTCATATTTATTATTTATGGGAGGCCAGGTAACATTTGTCTGAGTGTTTGCGGCACCTGTGTGTAGAGGAAGACTGCAAGTTTTGGGGAATTTATATAGCCCAACCTTTTAAAACACCATAATTTAATCTCTGTTTGTAAACAAGAGTTCAACTCATACTAAACCAACAGTTTTCTCTGAAAATATTCTCACAAGTGGCAGAAGTCTCCAACTATAGAATAGAGTCCAGCATCCTTTATAGCTACCAACTTAAAAGTAGTCTTTTCTTAGTGTGACTTTAAAATTTGGACATTCATCTTATGAATGTCTCACTTTTTGTCAAGATTAATTAGAAAATTCACAAGTAGAATCACCCAGGACTTTTCATTATTGTTTAGGTTTCTAACAGTATATTTGTATTGGGGTTTTTCCCCTCCTCTTGGAGTCTTTGGACAGTAGTTATTTGATCTGAATCTTTTTAAAGGCGTGATAGTGGATTGATTCCAGCTAAAGACTTCAGTCATTAATTCTTTGTGTGTATCTCTAGAAAAAAACAAAGGTATTAAATATTCTTGTTATTGCTAAGGACAGAAGAGCCCTCTCCAGACAGCGGAGTGTCTGCTTTCGGGAGATATTTAGCACAGAGTACTTTAGAGCTCTGGGCTCAAACTGTCTGAATTTGAATCCACACTTTGTCTGTCACCTACTGTGTTGTGAAGCTGGAGCTGGTGTACTGAATTAAGAACATGTAGATTTCGACCTGATGGATGAGGGGGCACAAACCACCCACGCGGGGTCCCCAGGTAGTTTCCTCAGCATCTGAGCTCCCACTTTGGGGAAGTGAAATCCACAGGGTCGTTCTGATGGAAGGTGCAGTTTCAATACCCCCACACCAAGGAAATAGTCATAAGATTTATTACTTACAGACCCAGAAGCAAGGGGATGCGGTGAGCCAGGGAAACGGCAGTCCTTCATCCCTGGGCACAAGCCAGCAGAAGATAGAGCAGGGTAGCAAGCACCTAGTACTTCTAAGGTGATTGGGGTGGAGGTTACTAACTTAGGCCAGGTACCCTTGTGCAGTAACAATAGTAAACAGCAAGGGTTGACATACTCTTTCTGTATAGGGTCAGATAGTAAATATTTTGAGCTTTGTGAGTCATATGGTCGCTGTCAAAACTACAGTTGACCCTTGAACAACATGGGGGTCCACTCGAACTGTGCGGGTCCACTTTATAAGGCAGATTTTTCTCAGTAGTAAGTACCACAGTATTACCCGGTTCGTGGTTGGTTGAATCCACAGATACAGATGAACCTCGGATACAGAGGGCCAACTCTAAGCCGGCACCCCTAACCCCCACGTTGTTCAGGGGTTAACTGTTTTCACCTCTGCCAGTGAAGCTCTAGAGCAGCCATAGACAGTACCCGAATGAATGAGCTTGGCTCTGTTTATTGGAATAGCAGTAGGTCATGGTTTGTCCACTCCTGGTGTGTGGCAACCCATAGCGCTATATATATAGGCTGGTGACTCCCTCCTCTAAGTAATAACAACAGTCTTCTATTGAGTAGTGTGTCAAGTGCTGTATTAAATACTTTACATTATTATCCCCCTTCTATAGATGAAGTTAACTGAAACAAGTGAGGTGAATCACCTTTTTTTTTTTTTTTTGGCCGTGCAGCGTGGCGTGTAGTATCTTAATTCCCCGACCAGGGATCGAACCCAGGTCCCGGCAGTGAAAGCGCAGAGTCCTAACCGCTGGCCCGTCAGGGAATTCCCTCAACTTTTTTTTTTTTTTTCCTACAGTCATTGTGTTTTGTTTATGAAGAAATTTAAAAGAACAGCGTGGAAAACTGTTACAGGAAGAAGCAGGCTGAAGACCAATATATCACATAATCCCACTTTTATTAAAAATGGTACTCATCATTTCACATTTCTTTATTATTTGAATTTTTTAAATAACACTGAATTTTTCAAAAATGTGTTTAAGATCTGCACGTTAAGAAAAGGACAAAGAAGTGTTTGTGATTTCTGATTTGGCTATACTTTTCATTTATTTTATTATTATTATTATTATTATTTTTTGCGGTAGGCGGGCCTCTCACTGTTGTGGCCTCTCCCGTTGTGGAGCACAGGCTCTGGACACGCAGGCTCAGCGGCCATGGCTCATGGGCCCAGCCACTCCGCGGCATGTGGGATTCTCCCGGACCGGGGCACGAACCCGTATCCCCTGCATCTGCAGGCGGACTCTCAACCACTGCGCCACCAGGGAAGCCCCTTCATTTACTTTTGACCAAATGCTAGAAGCTTGTTTTACAGTTAAATGTAACATCCCATCTATAGTAGAATTTTATTTCAGAGAGCCAAATTTAAAGATGAAGGTTTTCTAAAATTTTAAAAGCACCAACATTGCAATTACATATGTATTTTAAGATTTATTTAGTCACATCACATCAATTGATATCTTGATTCAGCACTAAATACTATTGCAGGTAAATATTGCTATTCTGATTACTGATACAGCTTTTCACATAGGAAACAGCAGCAAACTTCCATACCTTAATTCATCAAAAGGCAGCTAAAAAAAATTTAAGCAGCTACTATAACACAGGTCATATTTAAATTCCAGGTTCCCCAAACCCCATCCCACCCTCATTTGGAAAGCAACCCAACATCTGCTCCTGAGCTTGCACCACGTAATCTCTTGTAGGAAGAAATGCCGTGTTTGCTTCATAGCTGCCTTGATTATATGGGGACTTAGTCCATAGGTTAGCTTTTCGTTTTATTTATGGTTTCCTTTTCTGTGCAAAAGCCTATAAGTTTGATTAGGTCCCATAGCAGTTTGTTTCCTATTAAACATTACATTCTGCCGCCTTGTACAGTGTGTCTTTACTAGATTGTAACCTTCTTAAATGACTGTCTTACTTTTTGTCTTTTTGTATCTTAAACATGGATTTAATTTATTAAAATTTTATTTGATGAGACACCTGTTCCATTACTATGCTTAGAATACATACTTGCTTTTTTCCCTTAAAATAAGAAAAAATGTGGAAGAGAATTATTGTGGACCTTATGATAGACAATATTTTTGATAAAAATACAAATTAAATTCTGTTTCAATATATTCCATCATGAAGAGAAAGATTGTAACATTTCTTAGGCCTGGAATATGTCATTTTCTGCATATTGTATTTGAAGCCAAATATTTTGCAAAGCACAAAAAAATTGTAGCTACCCTTGGTGTTTTGTGATGTGTTAGAATTGCATGTGAGAAAATACTAGCAGTTTATATAGCTGGGGCTTGTGGGGAACTGTAGAAGGCAGCAGTTCTCAAATTGTGGCCTGTGGATCACTGGGGTTTACTCAGACCCTTTCAGGGAGTCTACAAGGTCAGACTATTTTCATAATGCTAATAAAGTTATTTGCCTTTTTCATTTTGACATTTTTTTTCTTGCAGTGAAAAGCAGTGGCGCATTTAAAAAAACCATTGCTGTGCTGCTGTAACATGCATCAACGCAGTGGCACCAAACTGAGCTAATAATCATTGTATTCTTCACCACCATGCACACACTGCTTAAAAAAAAAAAGAAAGGCAGTTTCACTTAGAGCAAAGCAGTGAAAATTGCTTTTATTAAATCTCAATCCTTGAGCACACTTGTTTTTTTCTAATAAAACACAGAGTTTCCCCCGATTAAAAAATGGGCAGAGGACCTTCTTTTCCAAAGAAGGTATACAGATGGCCAACAGGCACATGAAAAGATGCTCAGTGTCACTAATCATCAGGAAAATACAAATCAAAACCACAATGAGGTATCACTCACCCCTGTCAGAGTGGCTATCATCAAAAAGACAAGAAATAACAAGAGTTGGTGAGGATGTGGAGAAAAAGGAACCCTTGTGCACTGTCAGTGGGAATGTAAATTGATGCAGCCACTATGGAAAACAGTATGGAAGTTCCTCAAAAATTTAAAAATAGAACTATCATATGATCCAACAGTTCCACTTCTGGGTATTTATCTGAAGAAAACAAAAACACTAATTCGAAAAGGCAATGCACCCTAATGTTCATAGCAGCATTATTTACAATAGCCAAGACATGAAGTAACCTAAGTGCCCACTGACAGATGAATGGATAAAGAAGATGTGGAGGCATGTGTATGTATACATAGACACACACACTGTGGAATATTACCCAGCCATAAAAAAGAATGAAATCTTGCCATTTGTGACAACAAGGATGGACCTGCTGGGGGTGTTTTGCTTAGTAAAATAAGTCAGACAGAGGAAGACAAATACTGTATGTGGCATCTAAAAAAAACCAAACAAACAAATGAATATAACAAAACAAACAGATACAGAGAACAAACTAGTGGTTACCACAGGGGAGAAAAGGGCGAAATAGGTGAGGGGAATTAAGATGTACAAACCGGCAGTTATAAATAAGTCACAGAGATGTATAGCAAAGGGAGTGTAGTCAATATTTTATAACTTTGTATGGTGTGTAATCTATAAAAATACTGAATCACTATGTTGTACACCTGAAACTACTATATTGTAAGTCAACTATACTTCAATTAAAATTTTTAAAGTTCTTATTAAGCACTTCTGCTATATAATAAAATACCATTGGTTTTCTTAAGAAAAACACTTGTGCAGTCATTTAAAATGCTAGCTGAACTAGCTACTTTTTTCTTGGAACCTTCCATTTTTACTTGAAGGATGACTAGTGGACAAACTATGGAGTTATTCACACTTGGGTGTGTGGCAGACAGTTTCTCAAAAATGAATGAAGTGAGCCTGTTACTTCAAGGGGGAAAAAAGTTATTTTTGCCAGTGATAAAATTTGCATGAAAATAGAAATTTTGGAAATTTTGTGCCCATTATCATTAGCCTCAAGAGTGAAATTAACAGGGCTTCCCTGGTGGCGCAATGGTTAATAATCTGCCTGCCAATGTAGGGGGCATGGGTTCGAGCCCTGGTCCAGGAATATCCCACATGCTGCAGAGCAACTAAGCCCATGTGCCACAACTGCTGAGCCTGTGCTCTGGAGCCCGTGAGCTGCAACTATTGAGCCCACGTGCCACAACTACTGAAGCCTGCATGCCTAGAGCCTGTGCTCCGCAACGAGAGAAGCCACCACAATGAGAAGACCGCACACTGCAACGAAGAGTAGCCCCCACTTGCCACAACTAGAGAAAGCCCACGCACAGCAACGAAGACCCGAAGCAGCCAAAAATAAATAAAAAATTTTAAAAAGTGAAATTAACAAATGTGGTTTTTCAAATATTGTGTAATGAAATGTAACAACATCTGGAAGAGCTGCATAACTCAGGGACCAGTGTCTTCCAGGTGACCAGTGCGTGATGTTACAAAATCATCCATGGGTAAAAGATCCATTCAACTATAATATAGTCCATGGGATTTTAATGTAATATAGTTTTTTTTAAATTCACTGATAAGGTTTCAGATTCCACACTGCAAGTAACCTTTAAGAAATTACCACTTATTGAATTTTAGTGTAGTATCAAAGAAGAATATCCTCAGTTATCTGAAAAGGTTATTGAAATATTCCTCCCTTTTCCAGCTACACATCTGTGTAAGGCCAGATTTTTTTCCCCCTCATAAAGTTCAACTAAAGTAACATATAGCAACAGATTGAATGCAGGAGCAATTATGAGAATCTGGCTATCTTCTGTTTAAGCCAGAAATTAAAGAGGTTTGCAAAAATGTAAAAGGATGCCCCTCATCTAAATTTTTTGTTTTGGGAAATAGTTATCTTTCCTTCAAAAATGTAATTTATGTGCTCGTGTAATGGTTTTATTATATTTAAATGAATTAGTAAATAAGCATTTAAATTTTTTATCACTTTTAATTTCTAGTATTGTAAATATCAATAGTTGTAACCCACAGGAACAAAAGCCCTCAGGGTCCTTGAGAGTATAGATGGTCTCAAGACCAAAAAGTTTGCCAAGTGCTATTCTAGGTCAGTGTGCAGGGTTGGAATAGTAGTTGCTTGGTTTGTTGGGTGGACAAGAATGCTTTCATTGTATAGCTGGCAGGCTGACACATAGAACACGTTATAGAACAGAACTCTCTGTGTCTCAGTTTGGCATGATTTTTAGCAGGATATGTGTCTAAGCACTTGCTGGTAAAGCAGCTAGAAATAGATGCTTGACTGTAGAGCAGCTCCTAAAATCCAGCATGGTTCTAAAAATCTTAGGGTGTGAAATATAACCTTATATATGAGAGAACTTTCTGGTAGCTCTTTGTCTATTAAGACTTGGGGGAGTGTAGTTAAAGAATTAATGGTTTTCATAATGACCATATAAAATGTTTCAACTCAACAGCTGACCTATACTAATACATTATTTGGCAAAGTCTTCAAGTCTGTTTTTAGTGCGTTTGGCTAACCTGCTTTCAGCGTGTCTCAAATGCATGTATGTAGCTTCTTTTTTGCATCTCTGTAAGAATTCCTTTACTTCAGAGTGTAGAGTAATTCGTCCTTTCTTTATCGTGAATCCAGAGTCTCTGGAAACAGTCACCTCAATGGGAGGGCCTGAGAGATGATACATTTCTGTTGATGCTTTGGTAGAGTCTGAAGTATAGGATACAGAGGGGCTGTAAAATAAGATTGCTGGGGCTTCCCTGGTGGTGTAGTGGTTGAGAGTCCGCCTGCCGATGCAGGGGACGCGGGTTTGTGCCCTGGTCCGGGAAGATCCCACATGCCGCGGAGCGGCTGGGCCCATGAGCCTGCGTGTCCGGAGCCTGTGCCCTGCAACGGGAGAGGCCACAACAGTGAGAGGCCCATGTACCGCAAAGAGAAAAAAAAAAGATTGCTGGCCTTTGATTTTAATCCATGTTCTGTATTTTATAATAAATTCTTTTTGTTAAAAGGCTTTTTGTAAAACTTCCATAATGGTAGTTTGAGTTGAAATATATGAAAGTTCAAATAACACTGTGAAATAAATTATAACTTCTAATTATGTGATATTTGGTAGTTTGCAAAGTTCAAACTTTTAAAAAAGTTTTACTGTAAATTATAAAATACCATGAACTATATTAGGAGTCAGTTTTAACCATATTTTCTTGGTACAGATTTATTTGAAAAATAAACTGGTCCAGTATAGAAGAAACCATTAAATGAAACATCAGAACATTTTTTCTGAAACCATGCATTTTGCTCTGTAGTGGGTAGCATGCTTATCGCCAGAAAATGGAGATGAGAACTGGTAGTGCTAATCAGCCTCTTCGTAAGGTATTTATTTAACACATGGCCAAGACTGCACCTTGAAAAACAGATTGTGAGGAAAGTCAGTGACTAAGTATGGTTAGTCACACAGAGTGGAGCACAGCATAGAGAAACTGTGGAGGAGGAAGAAAGAGCTGGTTTAACCAAAATTCAACCCAGACTTCTAGAAGTCTTAAGTGATGTCTCTGGAGGGTCTCCATTGATTTGAGAGTTATAGCAAAAGAAAAAAACAATAGTACCAAACCTTAAGACACTGAGTTTGGGAAGTTTAAATGTTTAATCTACCTTTTAGAGAATGGCAATATGCTTCAGAACATGACGGGTACAGAAAAGCTAAGTCATCTAAGTAAAACACCATCAAAAGAAAAGTGCCCCCCCCCCACAAAAACAGGCTCCCTTCATATTTTATAGATCAAGAGTCTGAAAAACTTTTAAGTTGCTTTTTAAAATACCTATTGGCCCTTAATTATATGAAAAGCTGCTCAATCTCACTTTAATTCACTTTAAAATTAATTACATCAGAAAAGTAATTAACGCAAATGAAAACTAACTGCTGGTAAGGGGTAGAGCAGTTTAAGTTCAGGCAGCATCTCTGATCCTGCTCCTCTTTGAAGACACTTCATCAGTTACCTGCTATCCTGGGTTTTCTTCCTCTTTCACTGTTTCATTTTGTTTTCTTTGCAGCTCCTCCTTCTTTCTGATCTTTAAATTTCTGAATTTTCAGGCTTTCATCCTGGGTCCTCTTCTCACCCATACCCGTGGCTTCAATTACCATGTGGAAGGCTATGAGCTCCCAATATGTATCCTTAGCTTAGAGCTGCTTCTGAACTCTAGACCCAGATAGCCAACTGTTTCCTCAGCACATCCAGAACTTCAGATCTGCTCCTCCTGTTGCCTTTTTTGCCAAATGGTATAGCCATCCACCAGCTGCTTAGCAGAAACCTGGGGATCCTCTCTTAGCCTCATAAACAATCAACAAATCCTATTTTGTTGAGTCTTGTATCTCTCTCATTCATCTGCCCCCTAAGGAAGCCCCCCCACCCCTAGTTCTTAGGTAGAATCCACCTATTATACATTCTCAAGGTACCCTATACTTGTTGAAAATTTATAACATTTTCAACAATTATATTCACTTGCTTATGTTAACTTTTTGTTTTCATTGCTTTAGAACAAAATTTAATTTTTAAATTCCTTTAGAAAAGACATTCAGGGACAAGACCAAGACAGTCTTGATTTTTATTACGTCCCTGGGGGCTAGCAGAGTGCTGGGCACAGAAGCATCATTAAATATATACTGAGGGAAAAAAATGAAGAGAAATTTGTTTTAGGAAAATCCATAACATGAATGGATAGTGTGAACGGTGAATTCCTGAAGACAGACTTGCAAACATTGGGAATTCCCTGGGACTCTTCGCTTCTACTGCAGGGGGCCTGGGTTTGATCCTTGGTCCGTAAGCTAAGATCCCACAAGCCGAACGATGTGTGCCACCCCCCACCAAAAAAAAAAACTATCTCTGATAGTCAAGCCATAGAAGGGAGCTAAGGAATTGGTAGTAGGCCTGAGAGAAGTAGGGTATTTGCGGAAGTGGAAGTTGTGAGACTTACTGACTGTCGTCACATGTGGGAAGTAAGAGAACAGGGTGTCAAGAATGCTGAGGGAATCATGATATCATTCCTTAAGACATTTGGGTATGAAGGTAAGGATAATGACTTTAGTTTTGGGCTTGTTGACTTTAAAGAACCTTCTGTGGGACACCTAGATGGAGACAACCAATAGGCAGTTATAAAAATAAAACTAGAATCCAGGAGAGAGACACAGGCTTTAGTTCATCACTGAGCAAAACCAGTAAAATACTATTGATAATTCAAGTGTACAGAGTTGGTAGATGTTTTGGTACTTTTTTTTTTTTTTTTGTGGTACGCGGGCCTCTCACTGTTGTGGCCTCTCCAGTTGCGGAGCACAGGCTCTGGATGTGCAGGCTCAGTGGCCATGGCTCACAGGCCCAGCCGCTCCGCGGCATGTGGGATCTTCCCGGACCGGGGCACAAACCCGTGTCCCCTGCATCAGCAGGCGGACTCTCAACCACTGCGCCACCAGGGAAGCCCGGTACTTTTTAACTTGGGAGTGGAAGCACATACTGCCTATCATACGGAGATGGCATTTTTTACATTAATGTCATTTAACATCCTGTGAATGTTAACTAATAATAGCTGTGAGTCATACATTTACTCTTAATGTTAAGCTAGCAGATCTATGTTTTAATTATGTATTTTGTTAATTGCTAATTTATACCTGTTTTCCTTCCTAAAGACAAAAATAAAACTTAGTGGGGTTTATAGAAATCCATTAGACTGTAAACTCCATGAGGACTTGCTGCCATGTGATTAAAATTTTTTTCCTCTGATTTCTCTAGGGCCTATTCCCTGGTGGATTCCAGTCAAGTGTCTACATTTCTGATTTCCATTCTACTTATAGTCTATGGTAGTTTCAGGTAAGATGCTCTCAAAATGGGATTGATTTCTGTTGGAAGTGAAAGAAGCGTTGCTCTGAAAATGTTGGCACCCAAACTTACTGCTTCTGTGAGGAAAAACATGACTTTGACAGGAATTGAGTTGAACAGGATATTTCTGATATTTATTCTTTGGTTGGCTTCTGTTAAAACACTTCTTGGTTTTGCTTATGGCTTTGGCATTTTAATGCAAACAAGCAAAAACTAATTGCTTAAATTCTGGTTCTGAAAAAAAGGATTCATGTAAATACACTCATTGAGAGGGTTAAGGAGAGTCCTTGACAGTGATTCTACAGAGTCTCAAAGGGGACATAAAGTTTTTCTTAATTAAAGAAAAGGCACTGACCTACGTTGAGCCATATGAGACTGCTGATAGTCAAATTTTTGACCTACACAAATAATATCATATGGTTCAGCCTACTTTTATGAGGATTGTGCATGGTAGCATTTACCAAGTATTCTCTCTGCTGACCTTTTCGAAGTTCCCATCCTAGCAAACAGCCATAGAAATACAAAGGAAAATCAGGAAGCTAGGTACTCCCTTCTTTTCACTATTCTTACTTTAGAGGAAATTTGGTGGTTGTATAACTCAAATAGTTTCGTGGCTGATACATTTAAAAATGAAGGCTGCCTGAGAAATTTTAAATTGAGAACTTGAAAGGGAGCAACAGTGATAAACAAAATAATCAGGCATAAGGATTTTGAACTATCCAGTATTATATCTGGATTTTAATGGGTATTTGGTAAAATCATAAGACTTCCAGGCTTTATCCCAACACTGAGTAGGACAAGTAAAATACTGTTGATAATTCCAGTATCAGCTGATAAAAGTTTTAATCATTGAGACTTCAGCTGGGAGCCCTAGGTTCATAACCACTCTTAGGAAGCATTAGTCAAGCCAGGGCAATTTAGAACCTCATCAGCATAACCCTGATATTTGGTATCTCTATCCTTTGGACAAGTTTTTGGGTTTTTCTTTTTGAGTATATAATGTTTCAACATTTCAAAAGTCCTTATAATTAAAAAAAACCTTTAGACTCACAACTCTAATACTCCTTTCATTAGCTCATATGACATTTTATTTGGCACATACTTATATACTGTGTACATTTTTATAGTTTAAATAATTTATATTCTGATTATTATCTAACAAAAATATTTTTCATTATCCTCTTCATACTAATTTTTAGTAATTTGATATTTCTTTGTATTACTATCTTATTCCACTCTTTTGGGACATGTGAGTTGTTAAAGTGACCATCTTTTTATGTATTCTTTTGCTTTGGCTGAAAAATATCCCTAAGATAAATATCCAAAAATTGAAAAACTTCTCCAAAGAGTATGAACTGGCTCTTACTACATATTGCCATGTTGTTTTCCAGAAGGGTTATACCAACTTAGAATTGGGCAAGTTTTAAACAAAATTTTATGTAATAAATATACCATAGAATTATATTATGTGGATGGAAAGGATTTCTCTGGTACATCTCCTTATTTTACAAATGAGGAAACTGAGGCCCAACAAGATGAGGTAACTTGCTAAAGATTATACAACTAGTTGGTAACAAAATCTGGATTGGAACCCAGTTCTTAAGACTTGTGGTCCAATACTTTATGTCTTTTATACTTTAATAATGCACTTTCTGCAAAAAGTAAATCATGATGCCTTTAATTATACATTTAAATTTACCTCATTTTAAGTAAATTTGGAAGTATTTCCTCCTCTTCTGTTTTCTGGAAAAGATTACGTGAAATTGTGTTACTTCTTTTTAAAATATTTGATAGAAATCACCAGAGAAGCCATCTAAAGATGGAAGATTTGGGGGGGTTTGGCTTTGGTTTTTCCTGCTTTATTCATCTTTTTTTTTTAAAGAATTGGTAAAGGCTTTGTGTGTGTGTGCAGTAAAATATACATAACATAAAATTTACTATTTTAACCCATTTCTAAGCATACAGTTCAGTAGCTGGTAAGGGCTTTTTAAAACACATGTTACTATCTATTTTTTATTTTAAAAATTTATTTTATTTATTTATTTTATTTTATTATTTTTTTTCTTTTTTGCGGTATGTGGGCCTCTCACTGTTGTGGCCTCTCCCGTTGCGGAGCACAGGCTCCGGATGCGCAGGCCCAGCGGCCATGGCTCACGGGCCCAGCCGCTCCGCGGCACATGGGATCCTCCCAGACCGGGGCACGAACCCGTATCCCCTGCATCGGCAGGCGGACTCTTAACCACTGCGCCACCAGGGAGGCCCTAAAAATTTATTTTATTTACTTATTATTTTTGGCTGCATTGGGTCTTCGTTGCTACGCGCAGGCTTTCTGTAGTTGCTGTAAGCAGGGGCTACTCTACGTTGTGGTGCACGGGCTTTTCACTGTGGTGGCTTCTCTTGTTGTGGAACACGGGCTCTAGGCGCGTGGACTTCAGTAGTTGCGGCATGCGGGCTCAGTAGTTGTGGCTCGTGGGCTCTGGAGCGCATCCTCAGTAGTTGTGGCTCATGGGCTTAGTTGCTCTGCAGCATGTGGGACCTTCCCGGACCAGGGCTTGAACCTGTGTCCCCTGCATTTGCAGGAGGATTCTTAACCACTGTGCCACCAGGGAAGCCCACTATCTTTTTATTATAGCCGTTCTAGTGCTAGGGTATGAAATATCTCATTCTGCTTTGACTGCATTTCCCTGATAACTGAGATCAGGTTGAAAAGATGTTGAGCATCATTTAATGTACTTGTTAGGCATGTGTTTTTCTTCTTTGGTGAAATGTCTATTCAAATCTTTGCCTATTATAAAATTGGGTTGTCTTATACCAAATTGTAACAGTTCTTTAAATATTCTAGATCCAGGTTCTCTCTCAGTCACATGATTTTCAAATATTTTCTTCCAGTCTCTAGCTTACCTTTTCATTTTCTTAACAGTGTCTTTCAAAGTGTAAACATATTTTATTTTGATAAAGTCCAACTTAACAACTTTTTGTCTTGTGGAGTATGCTTTTGGTGTTGTACCAGAGAACTCTTTGCCTTATCCATGAGCACAGTTTTTCTCCTATATTTTTACGTTTTACATTTAAGTCTGTAATTCATTTTGAGTTGATTTTTGTGAAATACAAATGAAGTACAAATCTAAATTCGTCTTTATGAATATGACTATCCAGTTGTCCCAGCACTATTTGGTGAAAAGACGATCCTTCACCCATTGTCAAAAATCAGTTGTCCATAAGTGTAAAGATTTGTCACGGGACTCCCCATTTCTTTTTTTTTTTTTTTATAAATTTATTTATTTTTGGCTGTGTTGGGTCTCATTGCTGCACGCGGGCTTTCTCTAGTTGCGGTGAGTGGGGGCTACTCTTTGTTGTGGTGCACAGGCTTCTCATTGTGGTGGCCTCTCTTGTTGAGGAGCATGGGCTCGAGGTACATGGGCTTCAGTAGTTGTGGCTTGCGGGCTCTAGATCACAGGCTCAGTAGTTGTGGCATACGGGCTTAGTTGCTCTGTGGCATGTGGGATCTTCCCGGACCAGGGCTCGAACCCATGTCCCCTGCATTGGCAGGTGGATTCTTAACCACTGCGCCACCAGGGAAGTCCGACTGCTACAGCTTTTATAGTAAATGTTGAAATCTAGTAGTATAAGCCCTACAGCTCTGTTCTTTTTCAAAAGTGTTTGGCTATTATGGATCCTTTGTATTTCCCTATTAAGTTTAGGTTCAGCTGGTCTGTTTCTACAAAAATTCTTTCGGGATTTTTTTTTTTTTTAATTTATGGCCGTGTTGGGTCTTCCTTTCTGTGCGAGGGCTTTCTCTAGTTGCGGCAAGTGGGGGCCACTCTTCATTGCGGTGCGCGGGCCTCTCACTATCGCGGCCTCTCTTGTTGCGGAGCACAGGCTCCAGACGCGCAGGCTCAGTAATTGTGGCTCATGGGCCTAGTTGCTCCACGGCATGTGGGATCTTCCCAGACCAGGGCTCGAACCCGTGTCCCCTGCATTGGCAGGCAGATTCTCAACCACTGCGCCACCAGGGAAGCCCTCTTCTGGGATTTTGATAGGTATTGTGTATCTATAGATCAGTTTGGGGAGAATTGCTGTCTTAATAGTATTGAGTCTTTCAATCCAGGGACCTGGAATGTTTCTCCATTTATTTAGATAATCTTTAATTTTTCTTAGTAATGTTTTGTAATTTTCAGTGTACAAGGTTTGCACCACTTATGTTAAACTTATTCCTAAGTATTTTATTCTTTTCGATGTTACTGTTGATGGAATTTTTCCTTGATTTATTTTTAGATTTTTCATTGCTAAGTATATAGAACTATGAATGATTTAAAAATATTAACCTGGTATCCTGTAGCTTTGCTGAACTCATTTATTAGTGCTAGTAGTTTTTTGTGTGTGGATTTCTTGGTGTTCCCTACATGCAGGATAATGCAGCCTTCAAGTAAAGACAGCTTTGCTTCTTCCTTTCAAATCTGAATGCCTTTTATTTTATCTGTTAATTTCTAGGATAGTTAAAAGTATTCAACTGTGATTGGAATTTGTCTGTTTTCCCTTATATTTTTGTTGATTCATTTTTTTTGTTTGGGATTTTTTTTCTTTTTTTTTTGCGGTACGTGGGCCTCTCACTGTTGTGGCCTCTCCCGTTGCGGAGCACAGGCTCCGGACACACAGGCTCAGCGGCCATGGCTCACGGGCCCAGCCACTCCGTGGCATGCGGGATCCTCCCGGACCGGGGCACAAACCCATGTCCCCTGCATCGGCAGGCGGACTCTCAATGACTGCGCCACCAGGGAAGCCCTGAAACCTTTCTTCTTTTTTAACATAGGCATTTAAAGCTACAAATTTCCCTATAAACACTGCTTTAACTGCAACCCATAAATTTTGTTAGGTTGTATTTTCATTTCATTCAATTCAAGATATTTTTCCTGGTGATTTTTTTTCTTTGACCTGTGGGTTCTTTATAAATGTGTCGCTTACTTTCCTAATAATTGGAATATGTCAAAATTCTCTCTGTTATTTAAAAGAATTTCAACAGGCTCACTTCTGCTGTGCTCAGAGACATACTTTTTATGGTTTCAATCCTTTTAAATATTTGCGACTTGTTTTATGGCCTAGCATATGATGTGTCCTGGAGAATGTTCCATATGCAGTTGGAAAAATCAACCTACAACAGAGTGTTGAGAACAGGGAGTGATATTATCTGGTTTGTGTTTTAGAAAGGTTGGTCTAGGTTCTGTATGGGAAATAGATTGTTGAATAAGAGGAAAGAGTGAAATAAGGGAAACATGGGAGACTGCTGCCCTAGTATAGGCAAAAAATGATGGTGCTTTAACTAAGCTAATAATGGTGGAATGAGATATCAGTGGATTTAGGACAGGATTGCTGATGGAATGGATATAGTGTGTGAGAGAGAAGAGTCAAGGGTGACTCCAAGGTTTATGGCCTGAAACAGCTGGACCCAGTGATGGTGCCATTTTTGAGATGGGAAGCTCTGTAAGAAAAGCAGATTTTTCATGGAAACTTGATACACAAAGCAGACACAATTTGTTAAGAGACTGATATTGGTTCCAGTTTGGCTCTTGCCACTGTTCAATTTGGGGCAAGTAACTTAACCTCTGTGAACCCATATCTTGAAAGTTGTTATTTCATTAATTATGAGTACTATAACTATAATTTATAACAATAGTGGCATAGTGTTAACTATATTCTGATTTGTAATGCACTCTCTCTTTAAGCTTTCCAGAGTGATTTGTAAGTGTATTGTTTTAGTAGTGCTTAACCAAATAGTTTCACAACAAATTTTCACATCTCTTTCTAAGTATTTAATAAACAAACCATACTGAAATTACTGTTTTGATAGGTCAAAACTTGTCAAATATTGTAGTTCAACTGATAGTTTCTTTTTACTCATTGACCTGTGATCACGTGGGGGCTTTTAGGAATGCCTCTTATCAAAAGTAGTCAGTTAGGTAAAACTGGTAGCAGGGTAATTTCCTTGATTCTTACTTTAATGTAAACAAGGGATAGCTAGAAGAAGAACTGACCTGTTACTTATTTGGATGTGGATTCCTTGATGAAAATACTTACGGGAGTTCTTCATTAAGACACAGCCAGTTGGGTACCCTAGGGTGCTGAATGATGCTTCCCAATCTATCTTGCTCTCTGACTTCTACCATTTCTACCAGTTTAGATGCCTCTCAATTGTTGTGAGTGACTTCTTTTTCCTACTCTGAGGGGATTGGGTAGAGATGTATGATTTTTATTGGCTATTTTAATTTTTTTTTTACTTAGACCTTGACTATATTAAAGAAACCTGATGAAGAAAATAGCTAACATTTTACTGAACATTTATGTATCAAGTACAGTGCTAAGTGCTTTACATAAAGTCTCATTGATCCTCACATCAATTCAACAGGATAGGTATTGTTATTCCCATTTCATAAATGAGGAAACTAGGGCCCAGAAATGTAAGTAGCTTACCCAAGTAATAAGTGATGGAGCTGGGATTCAAACTCAAGCAGTACTTTACTGCTGCTGGCTATTGAGAACAATAATAAAATTTTAAATATGAAGCAAATAAATTGATCTGGTAGTAAAGTCAGAAGGAATGAGAAGCTCTCTTAAAAACCCCTTTTTGGTGATTTTTCTTCTTCAGCAGTTGTTCTCAGACCTTATTGTGCATAAAAATCACCTGGGGAAGATTGTTCAGTAGGCTTAGGATGGGGGGCCCAGCACCTCATTCAGGTGACCTACACAGCACACTTTGATAAACTCTTACCTAACACTTAAGTTGTTGGTTCTTCATTGCTGGCAGCATTTTACGGACCCATTCACTGATATGTTATTTAACTTTTACAACTCTGTTGAAGTTCTCCTGAAGTTCTCAGAGTTTCCCTTTTTGCTAAATCAAAAAAGTTTCCCCTCAGTCCTCATCCTTGATAAGCCTTGATGGTTTACCACCACTTACTATTGCAAATTTCTCCTCCCTTGGCTTCCATGATTCACTTTCATGCTCCATTCCATATAGGATATGCACAAAAAAATGCTTCTTGAATTTGTTTATCCCTAACCCTATTGCCCCTCCAAATGCCCAGCCAAATATTAATATGTTCTTATGTCCTCTGATTTGGGACCATAAAAATATATTATTTGCTCATTTAAATTATTCCATTTTGGGCTTCCCTGGTGGCGCAGTGGTTGAGGGTCTGCCTGCCGATGCAGGGGACACAGGTTCGTGCCCTGGTCCGGGAAGATCCCACATGCCGCGGAGCAGCTGGGCCTGTGAGCCATGGCCGCTGAGCCTGCGCGTCCGGAGCCTGTGCTTCGCAAGGGGAGAGGCCACAACAGTGAGAGGCCCGTGTACCGCAAAGAAAAAAATATTATTCCATTTTATTTGTTTAGAGCTGGGATGACATGGAGAAAATCATAAAATACAGGATAAAAGATTTGTGAATGGTACTGGTTATTTACCCCCAGGCTTTCACATTTCAAAGTACAGAGGGGAAAACTATGCCAAATAAAATGAGATTCTAAAGCCCAGAACAATTCCTTGATTTAGGAACCCTTAACGTTCGCCATCCCTTGGCTGAGCTTTGCTAGCTGGACTTCCTATATTTCTTAAAGATGACACCTGTCTCTCCTTAATCTTTCTAGCTGCTCAGGAAAAAAATAGCATAATTACTCATCTAATATGTATGTCCCCAAAGCCTTTGACCAATCAACAGGAGAACATTAATGGAGGGGAGAGGGGAGGAGAAAGGGACTGTCCTGATGGGCATATGGACCCAAGAATCACAATGTGAGGATGATTTAGAATTTCTTAGGCAGCTTATTACTGTCAGGACACTTAAGTTCTGTCCCATCAGGAATCATAGACAAAAAAATAACAGGTTGGAAGTAGATGTAGGGACTTCCCTGGTGGCGCAGTGGTTAAGAATCCGCCTGCCAATGCAGGGGACACGGGTTCGAGCCCTGGTCTGGGAAGATCCCACATGCCGCAGAGCAACTAAGCCTGTGCACCACAACTACTGAGCCTGCGCTCTGGAGCCTGCGAACCACAACTACTGAGCCGGCTTGCCACAGCTACTGAAGCCCACATGCCTAGAGCCCGTGCTCCGCAACAAGAGAAGCCACCACAATGAGAAGCCCGCGCACTGCGACGAAGAGTAGCCCCCCCCGCCACAAGTAGAGAAAGCCCGCACACAGCAACGAAGACCCAATGCAGCCAAAAATAAATTAATTAATTAATTTTTTAAAAAATGAAGTAGATGTAAAAGGAAATCAAAAGGAAGATAGGGCTTCCCTGGTGGCGCAGTGGTTGAGGGTCCGCCTGCCGATGCAGGGGACGTGGGTTCGTGCCCCGGTCTGGGAGGATCCCACGTGCCGTGGAGCGGCTGGGCCCATGAGCCATGGCCGCCAAGCCTGCGCGTCCGGAGCCTGTGCTCCGCAGCTGAAGGAGCCACAACAGTGAGAGGCCCGCGGACCACAAAAGAAAAAAAAAAAAAAAAAAAAGGAAGATATACTTTATGATCAATAGACAAATAGCTAATATATAATTATAATACATATATCTCTGTATATGTGAAGTTGCTATATAAAGGAATAATGGAACTTTTATAGAGTAACTACTACCTTTTTTTTAAGGCAAGCACCTACCTGCACTTTCTTTAATGGTGAGAATAGTTTATTTGCTTATACCCAAACCTACTCTAGGAAAACAATGTCTTCAAGTTAATAAGACCACAGAGATGATAAGAAATGCACTTTATATGATTGTGTTGCCCTTCATACTAAATGCATGTAATTAAGTTAGATCAGGTTAACCAAAATAAGTCTGACTGTGGTTCACAAATGTCATGATGTGTTTAGCACACACTGATGTGTGATATGCTTATCTTTTGAATTGTTCTTTTTGCCCTCTTATAACCTGTCCTACTTTAAGAAAACATACAGAAATCTGAATTTATTAGATAATGTAGGGAATGGTTATGTACACTGTAATGTATATGGACAAGTTCCTTGATATATTTAACAGTTCTATCAGTTCCTTTTTCAATGTTCCATTTATCAAAACCACTGTAACTTTTCTAGGAACATACATTTAGCATAAAGCCAAGTTCAGCCGTATAGTGTTTACCTTGACCAGGTGAATTCTCCCCTTCATTGTGCTTGCTTCCAAAACTGAAATGATCAAAAAATATGGTACTCTTAAATTAAAATATTAAAATAAAAAATTTCAATTTGCCTTTCTCCTCCAATATTCACAGTTGTACTCCGTTATCAGAATTCAAACAGATGAACAAGTATAACTTTCAGTAAATGTGTTCTCAGCTCCATTTTGCTTCCTGCAATTGTTTATTTTTGCTCTGCCCTGTGCAAAAGGATTTCAGACCATTTATTAAGTTTTACAAGTTGTGATGAGATAAGGTAAATTAAAATGGGGCCAAAGAAAAGTATGGGTGGAGACAAAGTAGAGCCAAAAATAAGCCTAAAAATGTATACCATATTGGCCAGCACCCTTACTACTGGTGGTCCATGGACACCACAGTAAGCTTTCTGGCAGCCAACTTTCAGAAGAAAGAAAGAAAAACTTTACAATGTCCTTGAATAAAAAGAACCCAGTTGTTCAGGTGAATTGCAGTTATTCTTGGTCTTAAGATTAGACAGACCTTTATCCCAAAGACCCTCAGAAAGAGGATGCAACATTGAATTTCATAGCATTCATAATAAACATTCATTGTTTGTTGAATGAATTAGTACCCTTCAGTATTAGCTGGTAGCATTTTGTGAAAATAGATTTCAGCAAAAGCAATTTCTCCAAAACTGGGGAGACACAGCCAGCAACAGAAAGCTGTGGTCTAGATTGCTAGCTTACTGTGGTCTAATGTTACATTGTACAATACCTGGAGAAATTAATGGGTTATTAATTCTTCAACTGATTATTCCTGAATATTGATTTCTTGATAACTGTGGGCAGTGGTCCAGATGTGTACTCCGTGGCTGGCTGAATACAGACCTCTTTGTCTTAACAGTTCTTACAGCACATTTGCATTTTTGTCACAACCAAGGAACGTAAAATGGCCTAACTATAAGCCCATATTTCCCCTTGTCCTCAGCAAGGTGTGGAAGTTCTCATGGGCCTAGGACTTTCTCAGAAAACCCTGTATAATCCAGTCTAGTACCTAAAGATACTAATAGTTGACTTCCTAAAGTTCTGTTCCTTACAACTGAATTAGTTTTAGCCTGAAAAAAATTTGGAGCAAATATAACCAGATCTCTACCTCAGCCGCAATGAAACCTTATTAAAGCACTCAGAGAATGTTAAACTACTTCCTGATGTACTGTCTGTAATAAACTACTTGTTAAATATACATCAAAGTGACCAAAAAATGCACCCTGGGGTTTATACTTATACATCAACTTAAATTTGAAAAATGTTGATCAGTTGGCATTCTTTCTGACACTACTTATCTAGCAGGCTCAGTTGTCAGTTATACCCCACCCATCAAGATCAAACCATATCATCTGCCTGTAAAAGGTTGCTTTTCGTACTATTTCTCTCTAATAAGGCAGGATATATGCAATTCATCCAAAAATAATGTCAGATCAAGTTAACCCAAGGAGAAGTAGTCTTAGCTTTTGTTGTTGTTGTTTTTAAATGAAAAGGAGTTGTATATATTGATGTGGAAAGATAGTCTTGGCATACTACTGAATGAAAATTAACTTGTGAGATGACATATTAATCCTCATTTTTTTAAAAGGCAAAATATATACCAAACATATATATCTCTGGAGATAGGGATTATAGGAGTCTTTTGTACCATTCTCTATTGTTTGAGTTTTTAAATAATCATATATATTACTTTTTCAGAAAAAAATATAGAAGTTTGGTTGTTTTGTAAGGGGAGATGATACAGCCAAGGCAGAGTGGTATAATAACCTTGGTTTCCTTACTATAGGGATAATAATAGAGCATCTCTGTATAGTTTGCTAGGGCTACCATAACAAAGTACCACAGACTGGGTGACTTAAACAGCAGAAATTTACTTCCTTACAGTTCTGGAGGCTAGAAGTCCAAGATTGAGGTATTGGCAGAGTTGGTTTCATTCTGAAATGGCTTATAGATGACCATCTTCACATGTAGATGGTGCCCTTCCTGTGGTCTTTTCTCTGTGTGTGCATGTGTCTAGTGTATCTGTCTCTCTCTCTCTGTCTTAATCTCCTCTTCTTATAAGGACAGCAGTCATATTGGATTAGGGTCCACCTTAACAACCCCATTTTACTTTAATTACCTCTCTGAAGGCTCTGTCTCCAAATGCAGTCACATTTTTAATTATAGTTATTCTATGAATCAAAAGAAATATTGACTGCAAAGCTCCTAGCATAGTGCCTGACAGTATAAGCTCAATAAATGTTGACTATTAAAAATATATTAATCCACGGCTGCATAGTCAGAAGACCATCTCTTCTACTTGGATTCTTAGTAGTAGGTTCTTTTTTTTTTTTTTTTTTTTGCGGTACGCGGGCCTCTCACTGTTGTGGCCTCTCCTGTTGCGGAGCACGGGCTCCAGACGCGCAGGCCCAGCGGCCATGGCTCACGGTCCCAGCCGCTCCACGGCATGTGGGATCTTCCCGGACGGGGGCACGAACCCGTGTCCCCTGCATCCGCAGGCGGACTCTCAACCACTGCGCCACCAGGGAAGCTCAGTAGTAGGTTCTTAATGTAGGTCTATATGAGCATCGATAATTGGAAATTTGTCTGCCTCCTACAACTGACACCCGTAACTGTTTCCTGTTTAGTCATAGTTGGTGAAAAGACAAATTGAAAATAGCAAATAATATGCTATAATTTAGATGGCTTTTTCCGTAATGGTAAATGGTTGTCTGTGATGGAACAGCCATAGCTCAGGTCTTTCTGTTACTATTTAAACATTGATTTCAGTAACCTAGACTTGCTGTTTGTTAAGCAGATAGCTAAGATACAATCTGGATGGAATATCTAGTAATAACATTATGATGTATAAATATCATATTGTATGTTATTGCATAGTAATAACAATAGGGTTGTGATGGCAGGGGTGGGGGGATTGAAGGGTAGTCTTCTACGAAGATGGAACAAACTGTTCTAGTTCCAGCCAAGCAATTTCATATCTGTAGAGTTAATAAAGATTACCAAGTAAGTTGGGATAAAGACCCATAATTCACAATGGTCCCTGGATAGCTCAGGAGGCAGGGTCTTCTACAAAGGCTCTATTTAACAGCTTAAGTTTGCTGTCAGCTATGCAGTGTGGGTAACCATTACTAGACCCCAGTCATAGAAGCCTGGGATCTGCTAAACTTAGGTCCAGGATGTCATTTTATAAAGCTGGAATGCATGTATCTTCCGTGTTTGAGCAAATATATGGGGCCTCACAACCTCATTTAGCCAGATTTCTGTTTTGTGTAATAGTGACCCATGGTAATATATTCCATATGTACAAGAAGTTAGATAGGTACATAGAAGATATTTTTAAATACCCAAATCAAACTTCTGGAGATGAAGACAACAATGTCTGAGATCAAAAATACATAGGGTTCGGGGCTTTCCTGGTGGTGCAGTGGTTGAGAGTCCGCCTGCCGATGCAGGGGATACGGGTTCGTGCCCCAGTCCGGGAAGATCCCACGTGCCGCAGAACGGCTAAGTCCGTGAGCCATGGCCACTGAGCCTGCACGTCTGGAGCCTGTGCTCCGCAACGGGAGAGGCCACGATGGTGAGAGGCCCGCATACCGCAAAAAAAAAAACAAAAAATAAAACATAGGGTTAGATTAACAGCAGTTAGACATTACAGAAGAAAAGATTAATGAACTTGAAGGCACAGCAATAAAAACTATCCAAAGAGACTTAGAGAAGAAAAATATAATTTTTTTAATGAAAAGTGTTATTGAGCTATCATTGGACATCAAAGAGCAATCTCCAGTGGCCTAATATGGTAATTGGAATCCCTGAAAGGAAGAGAAGAAAGAGGGGGACTGAAAAATGCTTGAAGAATGAATGGCCAAAATATTTCCAAACTTGAAGAAAACTATAACCCACAGATTCAGTAAACCCATAGCACAGGAACAGTGAAGAAAACTACACCAAGGCACATCATAATCAAATTGCTCAAAACCAGTGATTTAAAAAATCCAAAAAGCAGCCGAGGGGGTGAGGGGATGGGAGGTGGGAGGGAATCTGATTTCTCACTGAAAACAATATAAGTGAGAAGCCAGTGGAACAACAGCTTTAAAGTACAGGAAGAAAAACTGTCAACATAGAATTCTATGGCAAATGTATCTTCCAAAAGAAAAGGCAAAATAAAGATGTTTCAAGACACACAAAACCTGAAAGAATTCTTCACCAACCAACTTGCACCACAAGAAGTGTTAAAGGAAGTACTTCAAGCAGATTAAAAGTGGTACCAGTTGGAAGTCTGGGTCTACACAAAGGAATGAAGATCACCAGAAATGACGCCTACATGGGAACGCCCTGGCAGTCCAGTGGTTAGGACTTGCTCGGTGCTTTCATTGGTCTGGCCTGGGTTCAGACCCTGGCCAGGGAACTAAGATCCTGCAAGCCGTGCAGGACGTAGCGAAAAGAAAAAGAAATGGTGACTACAGTGATAAATATAAAAGGGTTTTTTCCCCTTATTATTTAAAACTCCTTAAAAGATAATTGACTGTATAGACAAAAATAATAATATAGTATGGCGTTCATAGCATAGCATGTAAAAATAAAATGCATGGTAATAATAGTACAAAGGTTGAGGGGGAATAAATATAAACTGTTATCAGGTTTTTTTTTTTTTTTTTTTTTCTGTACGCGGGCCTCTCACTGCTGTGGCCTCTCCCGCTGCGGAGCACAGGCTCCGGACGCACAGGCTCCGCGGCCATGGCTCGCGGGCCCAGCCGCTCCGCGGCATGTGGGATCTTCTGGGATCGGGGCACGAACCCGTGTCCCCTGCATCGGCAGGCGGACTCTCAACCACTGCGCCACCAGGGAAGCCCCTGTTATCAGGTTTTAATACTATATATGCAGTACTGCCATATAACTTGAAGGTAGGCTGTGCTGATTAAAGATGTATACTATAAACTATACAACAGCCACTAAAACAAAAGAGCAGAGACCTACAGCTAATAAGACAACAGAGGAAATAACACAGAATCATAAAAAATACTGTGTTAATCCAAAAGAGGGCAGGTAAAGGGGAGCAACAACAGAAGAGATAGGACAAACATGATAGTCTCAGACCTAATTGTAACAGTAATCACATTAAATGAAATTGGCCTAAAAACTCCAGTTAGAAGACAGCAATTGTCAGATTGAATTAAAAAGCAAGATACAATTACATGATGCTTACAAAAAACACTATAGATATAAAGCCAGAAAAAGAATTTAAAGTAAAAGGTTGGGAGAAGATACACCTTATACTCATCAAAAGAAAGCTGGAGTGGTTATATTGATTCAGACAAAGCAACTTTCAGAGCAAGGAATATTACCACAGACAAAAAACTGTATTTCATAATGATAAAGGGGTCAGTTAAGGAGTAAGACATAATAAGCCTTAATGTTTGTGCATCTAATACGAGATTTTCAAAATACATGAAGCAAAAACTGATATAACTTCAAGGAAAAAGTAAAACAAATCCACAATTGTAGCTGAAGATTTTAGTACCTCTCTCTCAGTAATCGATAGAACAAAGTAGTCAGAAAATCAGTAAGGATATAGTGGCTTAAACAATATTCTCAACCAGCTTGACCTGATTGACATTTATAGAACACTCCATTCAACAATGGAATACACATTCTTCTCAAGTGCATGTGGAACATTTACCAAGATAGAATGTATTTTGGGACATAAAAAAAAGTCTCAGTAAATGGATTCAAGGCATACAAAGTATGATCTCTGATCTCTGTTAGTCAGCTGGGGCTGCCATAACAAAATACCACAGATTGGGTGGCTTAAACAACAGAAATTTGTTTTCTCAAGTTCTGGAGGCTGGAAACCCAAGATCAGGGTGCCAGCATGGGTGGGTTCTGTTGAGCACTCTCTTCCTGGCTTGCAGATAACCCGCTTCTTACTGTGTGCTCACATACATGGTCTGTCTTCAGTGCGCGCATGCTCCAGGAGAGAGAAGGAGAGAGCACGAGAGTGCACACGCAAACTCTCTGCTTTCTCTTCTTAGGATACTAATCCCATCGTGAGGGCCCCTCCCTCAGGACCTCAGCAGAATTACCTCCCAAAGGCCCCATCACCAGATACCATCCATCACATTGAGGGTTAGGGCTTCAACAAATGAACTTTCTGGGGGACACAAACATTCAGTTTGTGAATTGTGACTAACAAGTCACGATTGAATTGAGCAGAAAGAGCTCTGGAAAATTCCCGGATGTTTGGAAACAAAAATAACACGCTTCCATGTATCAAATAAGAAATCAAGAAGGAAATTAGAAAATACTTTGAATTAAAACAAAGTGAAAGCACAACACACCAAATTTATGGAATGCTGCAAAAGCAACGCTTAGGGAACTGTAGCTCCAAATGCCTGGATTAGAACAGAGCAAAAAGTTTCAATGATCTAAGCTTTTACCCTTCTTAATAAACTAGAAAAAAGGAGCAGATGAAACCCAATTCAGTAGACAAAAGGAAAGAATAAAGATCAAAGCCAAAGTAAATCAAATAGATTTCCTCTACTGGAGAAAAATCAGTGAAAATAAAAGCTGATTTTTTTAAAGAATCAATAAAATTGGTAACCCTCTAGCCAGACTGATCTGGGGAAAAAAAGAGAAGAGACAAATCTAATATCAGAGGTAAGAGAGGTGATATTACTAGAGCATACAGATATTAAAAGGATAATAAGGGACTACTATAAACAACTTTATGCCAATAAATTTGACAACTTAGATGAAATGGACAAATTTTTTGAATGGTACAATCTACCAAAGCTCACTCAAGAAGAAATAGGTAGGGCTTCCCTGGTGGTGCAGTGGTTGAGAATCCGCCTGCCAATTCAGAGGACACGGGTTCGAGCCCTGGTCCGGAAAGATCCCACATGCCACGGAGCAACTAAGCCCGTGCGCCACAACTACTGAAGCCCGCGTGCCTCGAGCCCATGCTCCACAACAAGAGAAGCCACTGCAGTGAGAAGCCCACACACCGCAACGAAGAGTAGCCCCCGCTGGCCGCAACTAGAGAAAAGCCTGCGCAGAGCAATGAAGACCTAATGCAGCCAAAAATTAATTAATTAATCAAAAATTAAAAAAGAAATAGGTAACCTAAATAGCCCTATACTTATTAAAGAAATTGAAAATTGCCAGACTGTTTTCCAAAGTGGCTGCACCAGTTTACATTTCCCACCAGCAACGTGTGATGGTCTCAGTTTTACAGCCTTCCTAACACTTGGTTATTATCTGACTTTTTGGTTACAGCCATCCTAGTGGGTACGAAGTGGTACCTCATTGTGGTTTTGATTTGTATTTCCCTGATGACTAGTGTTGTTAAGAACTTTTCACTGAGCTCTGCCCACCAAAGCAACAGCCAGCTCTACCCATCACCAGTCCCTCCCATCAGGAAACTTGCACAAGCCTCTTAGATAGCCTCATCCACCAGAGGGCAGACAGCAGAAGTAAGAAGAACTACAATCCTGCAGCCTGCGGAACAAAAACCACCTTCACAGAAAGATAGACAAGTTGAAAAGGCAGAGGGCTATGTACCAGATGAAGGAACAAGATAAAACCCCAGAAAAATAACTAAATGAAGTGGAGATAGGGAACCTTCCAGAAAAAATATTCAGAATAATGATAGTGAAGATGATCCAGGACCTTGGAAAAAGAATGGAGGCAAAGATCGAGAAGATGCAAGAAATATTTAACAAAGATCTAGAAGAATTAAAGAACAAACAAACAGATGAACAACACAATAACTGAAATGAAAAATACACTAGAAGAAATCAATAACAGAATAACTGAGGCAGAAGAAGGGATAAGTGACCTGGAAGACAGAATGGTGGAATTCACTGCTGTGGAACAGAATAAAGAAAAAAGAATGAAAAGAAATGAAGGCAGCCTAAGAGACCTCTGGGACAACATTAAACGCAACAACATTCGCACTATAGGGGACCCAGAAGGAGAAGAGAGAAAGGACCCAAGAAAATATTTGAAGAGATTATAGTCGAAAACTTCCCTAACATGGGAAAGGAAATAGCCACCCAAGTCCAGGAAGCGCAGAGAGTCCCATACAGGATAAACCCAAGGAGAAACACGCCGAGACACATAGTAATCAAATTGGCAAAAATTAAAGACAAAGAAAAATTATTGAAAGGGAAAAATGACAAATAACATACAAGGGAACTCCCATAAGGTTAACAGCTGATTTCTCAACAGAAACTCTACAAGCCAGAAGGGAGTGGCATGATAGGGAAGAACCTACAACCAAGATTACTCTACCCGGCAAGCATCTCATTCAGGTTTGATGGAGAAATCAAAAGCTTTACAGGCAAGCAAAAGCCTAGAGAATTCAGCACCACCAAACCAGCTCTACAACAAATGCTAAAGGAACTTCTCTAAGTGGGAAACACGAGAAGAAAAGGACCTACAAAAACAAACCCAAAACAATTAAGAAAATGGTCATAGGAACATACATATCGATAATTACCTTAAATATGACTGGATTAAATGCTCCAACCAAAAGACACGGGCTTGCTGAATGGATACAAAAACATGACCCATATATATGCTGTCTACAAGAGACCCACTTCAGACCTAGGGACACATTCAGACTGAAAGTGAGGGGATGGAAAAACATATTCCATGCAAATAGAAATCAAAAGAAAGCTGGAGTAGCAATACTCATATCAGATAAAATAGACTTTAAAATAAAGAATGTTACAAGAGACAAGGAAGGATACTACATAATGATCAAGGGATCAATCCAAGAAGAAGATATAACAATTATAAATATATATGCACCCAACATAGGAGCACCTCAATACATAAGGCAACTGCTAACAGCTATAAAACAGGAAATCGACAGTAACACAGTAATAGTGGGGGACCTTAACACCTCACTTACACCAACGGACAGATCATGCAAAATGAAAATTAACAAGGAAACACAAGCTTTAAATGACACAATAGACATGATAGATTTAATTGATATTTATAGGACATTCCATCCAAAAACAGCAGATTACACTTTCTTCTCAAATGCGCATGGAACATTCTCCAGGATAGATCACATCTTGGGTCACAAATCAAGCCTCAGTAAATTTAAGAAAATTGAAATCATATCAAGCATCTTTTCTGACCACAGTGCTATGAGATTAGAAATCAATTACAGGGGAAAAAACGTAAAAAACACAAACAAATGGAGGCTAAACAATACGTTACTAAATAACCAAGAGATCACTGAAGAAATAAAAGAGGAAATCAAAAACTACCTAGAGACAAATGACAATGAAAACACAATGATCCAAAACCTGTGGGATGCAGCAAAAGCAGTTCTAAGAGGGAAGTTTATAGCTATACAAGCCTACCTAAAGAAACAAGAAAAATCTCGAATAAACAATCTAACCTTACACATAAAGGAACTAGAGAAAGAAGAACAAACAAAACCCAAAGTTAGCAGAAGGAAAGAAATCATAAAGATCAGAGCAGAAATAAAATAGAAACAAAAAGAACAATAGCAAAGATCAATAAAACTAAAAGCTGGTTCTTTAAGAAGATAAACAAAATTGATAAACCATTAGCCAGACTCATCAAGAAAAAGAGGGAGAGGACTCCAATCAGTAAAATTAGAAATGAAAAAGGAGAAGTTACAACAGACACTGCAGAAATACAAAGCATCCTAAGAGACTACTACAACCAACTCTGTGCCAATAAAATGGACAACCTGGAAGAAATGGACAAATCTTAGAAAGGTATAACCTTCCAAGACTGAACCAGGAAGAAATAGAAAATATGAACAGACCAATCACAAGTAATGAAATTGAAACTGTGATTAAAAATCTTGCAACAAACAAAAGTCCAGGACAAGATGGCTTCACAGGTGAATTCTGTCAAGCATTTAGAGAAGAGCTAACACCCATCCTTCTCAAACTCTTCCAAAAAATTGCAGAGGAAGGAACACTCCCCAACTCATTCTATGAGGCCACCATCACCCTGACACCAAAACCAGACAAAGTTACTACAAAAAAAGAAAATTATAGACCAATATCACTAATGAATATAGATGCAAAAATCCTCAACAAAATGCTAGCAAACAGAATCCAACAACACATTAAAAGGATCATACACCATGATCAAGTGGGATTTATCCCAGGGATGCAAGGATTCTTCAATATACGCAAATCAATCAATGTGATGCACCATATTAACAAATTGAAGGATAAAAACCATATGATCATCTCAGTAGATGCAGAAAAACCTTTTGACGAAATTCAACACCCATTTATGATAAAAACTCCCCAGAAAGTGGGCATAGAGGGAACCTACCTCAACATAATAAAGGCCATATACAACAAACCCACAGCAAACATCATTCTCAATGGTGAAAAACTGAAAGCATTTCCTCTAAGATCAGGAACAAGGCAAGGATGTCCACTCTCGCCACTGTTATTCAACATAGTTTTGCAAGTCCTAGCCATGGCAATCGGAGAAGAAAAAGAAAAGGAATACAAATTGAAAAAGAAGTAGTAAAACTGTCACTGTTTGCAGATGACATGGTACTATACATAGAGAATCCTAAAGATGCTACCAGAAAACTACTAAAGCTAATCAATGAATTTGGTAATGTTGCAGATACAAAATTAATGCACAGAAATCTCTTGCATTCCTATACACTAATGATGAACTATCTGAAAGAGAAATTAAGGAAACACTCCCATTTACCATTGCAACAAAAAGAATAAAATACCTAGGAGTAAACCTACCTAGGGAAACAAAGGACCTGTATGCAGAAAACTATAAGGCACTGTTGAAATAAATTAAAGATGATACCAACAGATGTAGAGATATACCATGTTCTTGGATTGGAAGAATCAATATTGTGAAAATGACTGTACTACCCCAAGCAATCTACAGATTCAGTGCAATCCCTATCAAATTGCCAGTGGCATTTTTTACAGAACTAGAACAAAAAATCTTAAAATTTGTATGGAGACACAAAAGACCCCTAATATCCAAAGCAGTCTTGAGGGAAAAAAACGGAGCTGGAGGAATCAGACTCCCTGACTTCAGACTATACTACAAAGCTACAGTAATCAAGACAATATGGTACTGGCGAAAAAACAGAAATGTAGATCAATGGAACAGGATAGAAAGCCCAGAGATAAACCCACACACCTATGGTCAACTAATCTATGACGAAGGAGGAAAGGATATACAATGGAGAAAAGACAGTCTCTTCAATAAGAGGTGCTGGGAAAACTGGACAGCTACATGTAAAAGAATGAAATTGGAACACTCCCTAACACCATACACAAAAATAAACTCAAAATGGATTAGAGACCTAAATGTAAGATCGGACACTATAAAACTCTTAGAGGAAAACATAGGAAGAACACTCTTTGATATAAATCACAGCAAGATGTTTTTGATCCACCTCCTAGAGTAATGGAAATAAAAACAAAAATAAACAAATGGGACCTAATGAAACTTAAAAGCTTTTGCAAAGCAAAGGAAACTACAAACAAGACAAAAAGACAACCCTCAGGGGCTTCCCTGGTGGCGCAGTGGTTGAGAGTCCTCCTGCCGATGCAGGGGACGCGGGTTCGTGCCCTGGTCTGGGAAGATCCTACACGCCGCGGAGCGGCTGGGCCCATGAGCCATGGCCGCTGAGCCTGCGTGTCCGGAGCCTGTGCCCCGCAACGGGAGAGGCCACAACAGTGAGAGGCCCACGTACCACAAAAAAAAAAAAAAAAAGACAACCCTCAGAATCAACGGATAAAGGATTAATCTCCAAAATATATAAACAGCTCATGCAGCTCAATATTAAAAAAAACCAAACAACCCAATCCAAAAATGGGCAGAAGACCTAAATAGACATTTCTCCAAAGAGAGGACATACAGCTGGCCAAGAAGCACATGAAAAGCTGCTCAACATCACTAATTATTGGAGAAATGTAAATCAAAACTGCAGTGAGGTATCATCTCACACCAGTTAGAATGGGCATCATCAGAAAATTTACAAACAACAAATGCTGGAGAGGGTGTGGAGAAAAGAGAACCCTCTTGCACTGTTGGTGGGAATGTAAATTGATACAGCCACTATGGATAACAGTATGGAGGTTGCTTAAAAAACTAAAAATAGAATTACCATATAACCCAGCAATCCCACTACTGGGCATATACCCAGAGAAGACCATAATTCAAAGAGACACATGCACCCCAGTGTTCATTGCTGCACTATTTACAATAGCCAGGTCATGGAAGCAACCTAAATGCCCATTGACAGACGAATGGATAAAGAAGTTGTGGTACATATATACAATGGAATATTACTCAGCCATAAAAAGGAATGAAATTGGGTCATTTGTAGAGACGTGGATGAATCTAGAGACTGTCACACAGAGTGAAGTAAGTCAGAAAGAGAAAAACAAATATCGTATATTAACATATATGTGGAACCTAGAAAAATGGTACAGATGAATTGGTTTGCAGGGCAGAAATAGTGACGCAGATGTAGAGAACAAACGTATGGACACCAAGGGGGGAAAGCCCCAGGGGGTGGATGTGGTGGTGTGCTGAATTGGGAGATTGGGATTGACATGTATACACTGATGTGTATAAAATGGATGACTAATAAGATCCTGCTGTTTAAAAAAATAAAAATAAAATTCAAAATAAAAAGGAAAAGCAAGATGCAGAAAATGTGAATAATATGACCCTGTTTTTGTAAAACTAACAACAATAAAAATATTTCATGTACATGTATATATGTGTAAAAAACAAAAGAAATTTCCATGTGCTCATTGGCCATTTGCTTATCTTCTTTGGAGAAATATTTATTCAGAGTCTGCCCACTTTTTAATTGGGTTGTCTTTTTAGTGTTGAATTGGAGGAGTTCTTTCTGTATTCTAAATGTAAGGCCCTTATCAGATACATAATAGCACATATTTTCTCCCATCCTTTGGGGTTGTGTTTTCATTTTTTTGAAAGTGTTCTTTGTAGCACACAAGGTTTTAATTTTGATGAAATCCAGTTTATCAAATTTTCACTTGTGTGTTTGGTGTCATATGTAAGAATCCACTGCCAAATCCAAGGTCACGAAGATTTTTTTTTTTTTTTTTTTTTTTTTTGCGGTATGCGGGCCTCTCACTGTTGTGGCCTCCCCCGTCGCGGAGCACAGGCTCCGGACGCGCAGGCTCCGGACGCGCAGGCTCAGCGGCCATGGCTCACGGGCCCAGCCGCTCCGCGGCATATGGGATCCTCCCAGACCGGGGCACGAACCCGTATCCCCTGCATCGGCAGGCGGACTCTCAACCACTTGCGCCACCAGGGAGGCCCACGAAGATTTTTTTCTAAAGTTTTATAGTTTTAGCTCTCCAATTATTTAAATTTAAATTAATTAAAATGAAATAAAATGTAGAATTCAGTTCCTCAGTTGTGCTCCCACATTTCAAGTGTTCACGTGGCTAATATCTACCAAATGGGTCAGTGCAGGTACCGAACATTTCCACCATCACAGGAAGTTCTTTTGGACGCACAAACACTTTAAAGGAATGCAGTAGTAGAAAATGAGCTAAGGACTTGAACAGTTAGTTCACAAAAAGAGAAAATGGGCAAGCTCAGGTACATAAAATTGTTTAATAGTTAAAGAATTCTAAATTAGGACAGAGACAGCATTTTTAGCCCCCCAGATTGACTGTGTCTACTTCCTTCAGGTCTTGACTCAGAAATCACACCAGCGCGGCCTTCCCTTGCCTACCCTGTTTTAAAATGTCAGATCTACCCTCTCCATTTCCTGCCTTTTCTCCTTAGCTCTTACAATTAGCATACCCTATATTTAACTTATTTTTATTGTCAGTCTCCCCCCTCTTCGAATGTAAAATCCATGAGAGCATATTTTACTCACTCTTTATTGTCTCTCCAGTACCTTGGATATTCCCAGATATAGCAAAAACTCAAATCCGTGTTGTTGAATGAGAGCTGGCAAGGTGTAGAGAAACAAGTGCTCTTATACACTGTTCTCAGAGAGTGAATTGGTCCACCCTTTTTGGAAGCAATTGTGTGGTATGTAAAAGTCTCAAAATTGTGCTTGCCTTTTGACCCAATATTTCTCCTTCTAGGTATTTAGCATAAGGAAGTAATTAAAGATGTGCACAGAGATATGGCTGGAATATTCAGCCACAATGGAATGCTTTTACCTGCAGTCAGGAAAGCTCTTGAACTGACACTGTAAGGAATGTAGATTGTTTTTTTAAATGTGGCATCAAGAAGTGTTTTGCAGAGCTGTTCAAAGAGATCTTCCTTTCTTTCCTAATGCTTTAGCATTTAAAAGTATGTTTCATTACTGACTTTTCTGGTCTGCTTCTTAAGTAAAACTAAAACTTACTTATACCATTTTTTCCCACAGGTCCCTTAATATGGACTTTGAAAATCAAGATAAGGAGAAAGACAGTAACAGTTCTTCTGGGTCTTTCAATGGCAACAGCACCAATAATAGTAAGGCATTTTATGACAATTAGTTTTCTACATGTAGTTATCTTAATTTGGTTCTTTCTATAATCCCAGTAGATAATTTACTGGGTTCAAGGATTATGTTTGGTATAATGATAAAATTAAATCTATATGGTATAATTTGTTAAAGTCTTATGTTCTGAACCTGAACTATGGATTCCTTGTGTACTGCTTTTAATTCATGCCTAAAAGCTTGCTGCCAAGATTCTTTATTTTCTTTTTTTTAATAAATTTATTTTACTTTATTTATTGTTTTTGGCTGCATTGGGTCTTCGTTGCTGTGTGCGGGCTTTCTCTAGTTGTGGCGAGCGGGGGCTACTCTTTGTTGCGGTGCGCGGGCTTCTCATTGTGATGGCTTCTCTTGTTGCAGAGCATGGGCTCTAGGCACGCAGGCTTCAGTAGTTGTGGCTCGCGGGCTTTAGAGCACAGGCTCAGTAGTTGTGGCACACGGGCTTAGGTGCTCCGCGGCATGTGGGATCTTCCTGGACCAGGGCTTGAACCCGTGTCCCCTGCATTGGCAGGCAGATTCCCAACCACTGTGCCACCAGGGAAGCCCTCTTTATTTTCTTAAAGACAAACAGGATAGGTGGGTATCTGCCTGCTTATAACTTCATTTAAATCCTTTGGTGAGGTTGATAATTTTGTACGTGTTGATCATAAATTCATTTAGTGATTCTTAAAGATAGCTACTTGAAGTAATTGTAGAACTATTGTATCTTTTCTGATACTTAAGATTTTAAAGAATATTTGCTTTGAAAAAACAGAAGTGTGCTATATGGCAAGTATTCAGCAGCATTATTCATCATAGCCAAAAAGTAGAAGCAACTCAAAGATCTATAAGCTAGTTAATGGATAAACAAAATATGGTATGTCCATACAATGGAATACTATTCAGCATTAAAAAAAAGTTAATTACTGAAATATGCTCCAACATAGATGAACCTCAAGGCACTGTTAAGGGCTTCCCTGGTGGCGCAGTGGTTAAGAATCTGCCTGCCAACGCAGGGAACACAGGTTCGAGCCCTGGTCCGGGAAGATCCCACGTGCCACGGAGCAACTAAGCCCACAAGGAACAACTACTGAAGCCTGTGCACCTAGAGCCCATGCTCCGAAATGAGAAGCCACCATGATGAGAAGCCCACGCACCGCAACTAGAGAAAGCCCACACACAGCAGCGAAGACCCAACGCAACCAAAAATAAAATAAATTATTTTTTTTTAATTGTTAAGTAGGGCTTCCCTGGTGGCGCAGTAGTTAAGAATCCATCTGCCAATGCAGGGGACATGGGTTCGAACCCTGGTCCGGGAAGATCTGACATGCCGCAGAGCAATTAAGCCCGTGCGCCACAACTACTGAGCCTGCGCTCTAGAGTCCGTGAGCCACAACTACTGAGCCCACGTGCCACAACTAATGAAGCCCGCACACCTAGAGCCCGTGCTCCGCAACAAGAGAAGCCACTGCAATGAGAGGCCTGCTCACTGCAAGGAAGAGTAGCCCCCGCTCGCCCCAACTAGAAAAAAAAAAGCCCACGTGCAGCAACAAAGACCCAACGTGGCCAAAAATAACTAAATTAATTAATTAATTTAAAAAAAATTGTTAAGTAAAAAAAGCCAGATAGAAAAACTACGTATTTTATGAGTCCATTTATATGAAAAATTTCCAAAAAGGCAACTATATAGAGACAGAAAACAGATTTGTGGTTGCTTGGGGCAAGGGATGGGAAGGAGAATTAACAGTAAACTGGCATGAGGGATCTTCTTGAGGTGATGAAGATATTCTAAAACTAGATTATAGTGATGGTTTCACACTTGGTAAACTTACCAAAAACAAAAAAAAAGGTATTGAATTACACACTTAAACTGGGTAAATTTTATGGTATGTAAATTGTACTAGAAAATTGGTAATGCTTATTATAGAAAGAGAACTGAATTGGAAGTAAGGAGACTTGATTTGATAATACTAAGAGATTGATATTGGGTACCTACCATGCACTTGGCATTTATTAGATATTTTGAAAGATGCAAAAGTACAAGAGCTGGTACTCAAGCTGTCACGTAGGCAGTGTGGCCAAAATACTTCCCAAGGTGTTAATAAAGTGCTAAGACAGAGCAAATACCACTTTCCATACTATACCTAGAGCAGGTACTTTTTCTCATGGACCCTTACCATAGCCTCAGAATCCTTCTGAACAAGAATCTACTATCAGTAGATCAGAGTAAGCACCAGAGGGAAGTCATTTTGACATCCATGTACAAAGAGAAAAAAGAGAAAGGCAAGCCAAAGTGAGCAACAGTGGATCAAGTTAGTAAGGGACTCTCCTGGAGAAAGTGAATTTGACATGAAACAGTGAACTTGGATTGCTGGAGAAGTTCCTCCAGGTGGGAAGAGCATATAATACAGGCACAGAGGAGGAGAATAAGCGTGACTTGTAGGACAAATCAAGGTCACCGCCTAATAGGAAAGACTGGAGATCTAATATAAAGTTTTAATAGAATATTGATGGAGGATCTTAGAAACTAAATTGAAAAGAGATCACTTAATATCTATTTCATTTTCTCTAGTTATTATAATACCCCATCAACTAAATTATACTTGCCCAATTTTCACTGAGTTAAATGTGTTTCATTGTCCCCAGCAATGTAAAGTGGGCATGACAAATACAGTAAGTAGAATCATTTAAATAGAATGAGCCTTTTCTTAAACTTATGACACACACACACAAAAACTTATGACACAGATCCTTATATTAAGTAAAATACCATACCAATAACTTCACAGGAACCAGGTAAAACCCAGTGTCAGTATCCAATTTTAGGGTTAAATTATTACATAGCAGCTTACCTTCTATCAATAGTTTAAACCAAATCACTACATACACTTGAAACTCCTTTAAATTCCTGTTATATAGCATATATACAAATGATGTGCTTAAACCAGATTACAAATCTGTTGTGCATTGCATCACATAAATCTAAAAGAAATCAATAATATGTATCTAAGTACCATTTTATCCTCAAATAAATAAATGGTTAAGTCAGTCCATGCAGTGGAAGGAATTTACCTGGTAACATGAGTTTTGTATTTCTCATTGTTAATCAGCATCTAAAGAGTAGTTGGTGGTTGTTTAATGGTAATTTCCTTAAATCTACCTCCTGTGTTGTGCTAAAATTATCCTCAACAAAAGTATTTCTTCAGTGCCTAATCTGGGCCATGGATACCAAAAAGGATAAGCACAGACCAGGACAGAATGCAGTCCACTTCCACATAATCAGGAAAAACATAATGTAAGAAATAGCCATTGCAGAGAAGGCCAGAACTTGATTATGGAATATGGTATCATTCCAGTTTGAAGGGGTGGCATGGAAAATTGGATGCAGTCATCAAAAATCAAAGAAATAATAATAGCCAGAAAAATGAACAGAAACATGAGATGGTGTAGGTGCTGAGGAGATTGAAATGCTTAACAATGAAGAAGAACTGGGGGGAGTTCTAAGAAAAGGAGGGTATGACTTTAGTGTTAAGATTTGGCCAAGTGTTATGAACTAATTAATGAAGGAGAAAGAGTAGATATAGGTTTTTTAAAAGTTGCAGTTGCCTACTCCCAAAATACGAATCAAGGAATTTGTGAAAAAGACATGAAAATTAGTGAACTACAGCTATGTATAACAGCATGGATGTTTCTAACAATGTTGAGTGAAAGAAGCCAGACACAAAAAAATACATACTACATAATTCAGTGTATATAGTAAGTTCAGAAAACAGGCAAAATAAATATTAGTATTTTAGGATGCATGCTTGGTAGAAAACATAAAGCAAATAAAAAGTACTGTAAAAGCCAGGATATAATAGTAGTTCCCTTTGGGGGAAAGAGAAAGAGCAGTGATTGGGAGGGACACAAGAAAGACTTATGGCCTTGACAAGGTTCTCTTTCTTGACCTGGGTGGTATTAGCCATGTGATGATTCACTGAACTCTACATCTTTGTTTCATGTACTTTTCTGTATGTGTGTTATGTTTTACAGTAAAAATGGTTAGAAAGTGGAGGGGAGGGAGTTCCTTCCAGGTCCTCTCTGATTTTCCCTAACCTTGTTCTAACTCCTGTCTTATCCCTGAATCTGCCCCAGGAAACCTATATAGAAATTTTCCCCTTCTGGCACACCACTCCTTCACCTAATTAGCATTAAGAGGGTTTAAACCCCGCCCCCACCTCCAGTTATCTGATATCTTGAAGTTCTTTACTAGGCTTCCCCTATAATTTATTTGAACTGTGAAGACTGATGGAGATGTACAGTTAGAATTCTCTTCATTAATAGAGAAACACATCTTAATCTCCCCACCTAGACTGCAAACCCCATAAGCTCTGGAAATGAGTTTTTTAAAAAAAATCCGTTGCTTCTCTCATGGAGGTGCAAAATCAGTAACTTTCATAAACAGTTATCAGTACTACATTGGCGTATTGCTCTGCAACCTGTTCACTAAATACAAAAAATAATGTCTCTGTACATAATTTTTTTTTTTTTTTTTTCGGTATGCGGGCCTCTCACTGTTGTGGCCTCCCCCGTTGCGGAGCACAGGCTCCGGACGCGCAGGCTCCGGACGCGCAGGCTCAGCGGCCATGGCTCACGGGCCCAGCCGCTCCGCGGCATATGGGATCCTCCCAGACCGGGGCGCGAACCCGTATCCCCTGCATCGGCAGGCGGACTCTCAACCACTGCGCCACCAGGGAGGCCCTCTGTACATAATTTTTAATTCCATCATCATGCCTGTTTCTTACGTTGATTTTGCCTTTAAGGATAATGCCACTGCAGTTGAGTAAGTCTGCCCAATTATGGCTGCTCTGTTTTGCTTTTGCTCTGTTTTGTTTTGTCACTGGAGTTTGGCTAAAATTTCTAATTAATTAGCTCCTTCCCCTTCAGGACCATTATTTCCAGACCTTTAGGAAGTGCAGTATTAGAGTTGTGTACATTATTTTTGGTAACATATTGTCAGCGATTAAAGGAGCTTCACTTGCCCTGTGACGTTGCTGTTTGATAAACTCTCTTGGGCAGTCCTTCTATAAAACTAATGGAAATAATGTCTAATACTTACTGGTTTAAAATCTGTGCTTTCAAAAAACAAAAATCTGGGGCTTCCCTGGTGGCGCAGTGGTTGGGGGTCCTCCTGCCGATGCGGGGGACACGGGTTCATGCCCCGCTCCGGGAGGATCCCACATGCCGCGGAGCGGCTGGGCCCGTGAGCCACGGCCTCTGGGCCTGCGCGTCCGGAGCCTGTGCTCCACAACAGGAGAGGCCACAACAGTGAGAGGCCCGTGTACTGCAAAAAAACAAAACAAACAAACAAACAAACAAACAAACAAAAATCTGTGCATTCTATCTAATATTCTAGAAAGGTTCTTTGTATTCTGTTTCACATTTTAATTGCAGACTGAACTTTTAAAATTTAGATTGATTATAAACAAATACTTATATGCCTGCTTTAGTAAACAGTCTTTGTTCTAGCCAGTCATTTGATTTTTTTTCTTCTCATATTTTAAACCAGTGTAATTAATCTGTAGCCTATATGATGCTTTGTTTTACAGAAGGAGGGGAGTGTGAGTGTGTGTTTTCAGATTTATAGATTTTTTTAAAAAGATTTGTTTCTTATATAACAAATAATCATTTATTTGAGAAACCATTATTTTCTGTTGTGAAATTCACCTGAACTCTAGCTTCCTCAAGTAGTTCTTTGAACTGTTGTAGAACACTCAAATAAAAACAACTATTTAGGTGAAATTTAGTTAGAGAGTTCATAGAGTTTTGCCTTACAAATGCCCATAAGATACTTTAAGATATGCGCCCCCCCCCCAAAAAAAAAAAACCTATCCACGGGCCAAGATGAATGGGTTTGACTGCAGTTCAGGTCAGACTCTTCTCCAGATCATTTCTGTTTGTCTTGACACATGGCTCACTCTTCTGAAATTGAATTGCCCTATTCCTTAGTGAATTATTTGACTCATCTACCTAGCCAATAAGAAGCAATTTTGTTTGTTAGAAATATTTAATATTCATTTCACAAAAATCCCTAAATACGCATAGCACAGGGAGATCAGCTCGGTGCTTTGTGACCACCTAGAGGGGTGGGATAGAGAGAGTGGGAGGGAGGGAGACGCAAGAGGGAAGAGATATGGGAATATATGTATATGTATAACTGATTCACTTTGTTATAAAGCAGAAACTAACACACCATTGTAAAGCAATTATACTCCAATAAAGATGTTAAAAAAAATCCCTAAATAACTTTCTTGAGGACAGGTAAATTTGAATACTGATGAGCAGTTTTTGTTTTTAATTAAGTTATTTATTTTTGGCTGCATTGGGTCTTCGTTGCTGCACGCAGGCTTTCTCTAGCTGTGGCGAGCAGGGACTACTCTTCGTTTCGGCGCGCGGGCCTCTCATTGCGGTGGCTTCTCTTGTTGGGAAGCACGGGCCCTAAGCGTGCAGGCTTCAGTAGTTGTGGCACGTGGGCTCAGTAGTTGTGGCTCACAGGCTCTAGAGCGCAGGCTCAGTAGTTGTAGTGCATGGGCTTAGTTGCTCTGCGGCATGTGGGATCTTCCCGGACCAGGGCTCAAACCCATGTCCCCTGCACTGGCAGGTGGATTCTTAACCACTGTGCCACGAGGGAAGCCCCCAAAATAAAATCTTGTGGGGAGTTTTTCCTGGACCTACTAACCCCTTGAGATTTCAGTTTAGTTGGCTCTGGGGTTGGGCCCGGGCACTGTGATTTTTTTAAAGCTGTCCAGGTGATTCTAATGAGCAGCCAAGACTTGAGAACCACTGTGCTAAATCCTGCTCTATCCCAAGAGCTTCTGGTTCCCCCATTTATCTCCTATTTACTCTTTAAAATGTTCCCACAAAGAAATGTTTTTGATTTACTGTTTCCAGATACATCTTGTTCTCCCCCCTCCCCCACCAAAGTCAGTCTCAACTATTAGCAGCAATGGGGAAGAATTAACATGAGTACATTAAATCCACAGATGATGAGAAATTATTTTAGTCAGGGGGTTTAAACCACCTCTTTTACCAAACCTATATATACAGGACCACAGATGTACTCAAACTGACTAAAATGAATTTTTACTACCTCTTAATGTTCTTGTTTGTTGTTTGTTTGTTTGTTTGTTTGTTTTGGCACCCTGTCATCCAGATGGTTAGCACCAGGAGGTAGTAAGTCAATTCAACAAGTATTTCTTGGGCATCTACTATAATAAAGGCACTATGAGGACAGCAAGGAGCTCACAGTCTCACTGGGAAGGAGAGAATCCAAGGGCCTAGATAATCTATATTTTATATACTAATCCCTAGAACTGTCTGCATTTTATGAGTTAATGTTTCTGAAGTACATGGGTACAGTGTCTGTTAGGTAAGTTGTTGATATGTCCCTTTTTCTCTTTCAGGTATCCAAACTATTGACTCTACCCAGGCCCTGTTCCTTCCAATTGGAGCATCTGTCTCTCTCCTAGTAATGTTCTTCTTCTTTGACTCAGTTCAAGTAGTTTTTACAATATGTACAGCAGGTAAATGAGTTCCTCTATCTGATCTTAACATTAAGCTGAAAGGAAATTTTTAAACCTTTTTTAAAATCATCATTCAAAAATTAAGATTTATACACTGCACCGTGCAAGATTTTCTTCATAAGTCTGGCTTTTTCTCCCCCCACTCCTCCTTGAACCACTTGATACCTGTATCATCAGTTCAGTCCTGCAAGATACTTGATACCTGTATCATCAGTTCAGACCTGCCAACCCAATCTGAATGAAAGGCCAGGGGTTGAAAATTCACGAGCTTTGTGGCACCAGAGCAGGATTGCTTTGGCTGTGGCTCCCTGTCTGATAGGTTACCAGAAAGTCCAGTTTGGCAGAGTAGTCATTGGCAACCCCTACCCATGTTTCTGCAGATAGAAACACTCATAGCTAATCACAGTAATTTGACTGTCAGCTATCTGATCAGTTTTCAAGCTGAGAGATGATGGACATGGGTGAAACATCAAAATGCTAGACTTGTTAGATCATACCCTGGCCCGCTGTTTATCATTTCTTGTTGAGATAGGTGAGAAAGAGAAAACCTACCAATGCTACCCCTACTTCAAATCAGGTAATCTTTTTTTAAGAGGTTGTCTGTGCGGTGCTAAAGAAAGATACTTTTCTTCTCTAGTTAATTAATACTATTGTATGCACTTGTCGAGAAAAGTATTCTGGGCAATGATTGTTTCCTTAAGTCATGCCATTTTTCTTATGCTTAGTAAAATAATAAACAAAAAAATTAACCATACGTTTTCTTTCTCTAGTTCTTGCAACGATAGCTTTTGCTTTTCTTCTTCTCCCGATGTGCCAGTATTTAACAAGACCCTGTTCACCTCAGAACAAGTAAGGACTTGGGATTTTCCTCTAAATTGTAAACTTGTATATGTATGCTTTTGTCTCATACTTGATGGCAGTATTAGGGGTCTAAATTTTTGGTATTGACTGAAGCACACAAATGCCAGAAGACTGGAAAGTGAAAAGTTTGATTTTTTTAAAACTGTAAGATAGTACTTCTTTTTGCACCTTTTCATAGCAGAGGAAATATAAACAAATCTTAGGAAGTCAGAGTCACTGTAATATGCTTCCTTGCTTTGATTACATTGAAAGATAGTTTTCTTTTGAAGCAACATTTTCATTCCTTTACTAGTTAATGGAATATGAAAATAGTGCTTGACACAAACATTCTTTGCCTTTCGTCTTTGATGACCTAGAATATATACTAGCCACTTAGGTTTAATCCCAGTGTTCACACCTTAACTCCTAAAGCTGTTGCTCCATGGAAACAAAATGCTGTGCTAATGGAGAATGCTGTATGCACTTAGGAAATCAGTCACTTGGGGCAGCTGATTTTCCCAGGAATTAGTGATAACCATAGATGTACCATCTTAATTTTATTCATCTTTGCTTAATGAATTGAATTGTTGACTTTCTTCATTTTGTTTTCCTCATAAGAATTAGAATTTCCCCTACATTTAGATTTTCTAAAGATTGATATTATCACTTTAAACCTCTCAATACCCATGTTGATAACTTGGGATAAAAAGTACATTATCTAATGGGTGCAGAAGTATAATTCCTTTGAACTTTCTGTAGTTTTTTCCAAAGAGATTTGGGTATTTTGGATTTCTGGGTATCTAGGTATTGCCTACTATTTTAATCTGGCCGTCACAAATTCTGATCATGAAGAACCAAAGGAGAGTTTGATTACTGAATATAATTTATTGTCCATTAGTCCAATACATGTTGTGTATTTTCCAGGATTTCCTTTGGTTGTTGTGGGCGTTTCACTGCTGCTGAATTACTATCATTCTCTCTGTCTGTCATGCTCGTCCTCATCTGGGTTCTCACTGGCCATTGGCTTCTCATGGATGGTAAGTAACTACTATGTGACGAGTTGAAATTTTAATATCATTTATGGTTAAATTTGTCCTCTCTTCCTCTACTTTCTGTGTTTTAGTAGTGGTACCTCTGATTACCATGAAAATTAGATGTCCAAAGATGGTGTTATGTATCAAATTTTTTATTATTTTTACCTACATTCTTAAGATCTTTTTTAATAACAGCTTTTTTAGGATGTAATTCACATACCATACAATTTACCTATTTAAAGTGTACAATTCAGGGTACTTCCCTGGTGGTGCAGTGGTTAAGAATCCGCCTGCCAATGCAGGGGACTCCAGTTCGAGCCCTGGTCCTGGAAGATCCCACATGTCATGGAGCAATTAAGCCTGTGCGCCACAACTACTGAGCCTACGCTCTAGAGCCTGCAAGCCACAACTACTGAAGCCCGTGTGCCTAGAGGCCGTGCTCTGCAACAAAGAGAAGCCACCGCAGTGAGAAGCCTGCATACCGCAACGAAGAGTAGCTCCCGCTTGCTGCAACTTGAGAAAGCCTGCGCGCAGCAATGAAGACCCAGTGCAACCAAAATTAATTAATTAATTAATTAATTAAACTTATTAAAAAAAATAAAGTGTACGATTCGGTGGTTTTTAGTATATTTGCAGAGTTATGCAACCAACACTACAATCATTTTTGGGTTTTGTTTTTTTAATTGTTTTTATTTTTGGCTGCATTGGGTCTTTGTTGCTGAGCAGGGGCTGGTCTTCGTTGCTGAGTGGGGGCTACTTTTCATTGCAGTGCGCAGGCCTCTCATTGCAGTGGCTTCTCTTGTTGCAGAACACAGGCTCTAGGCACGCGGGCTTCAGTAGTTGTGGCATGTGGGCTCAGTAGTTGTGGCTCATGGGCTCTAGAGCACAGGCTCGGTAGTTGCGGCGCGCGGGCTTAGTTGCTCTGCAGCATGTGGGATCTTCCTGGACCAGGGCTCGAACCCATGTCCCGTGCATTGGCAGGTGGCTTCTTAACCACTGTGCCCCCAGGGAAGTCCCCAGTTTGTTTTGTTGTTTGTTTGTTTTTTAAATTTATTTCGGTTGCGCTGGGTCTTAGTTGTGGCTCACTGGCGCCTTAGTTGTGGCATGTGAACTCCTAGTTGCAGCATGCATGTGGGATATAGTTCCCTGACCAGGGATTGAACCCGGGCCCCCTACTTTGGGAACGCAGAGTCTTATCCTCTGTGCCACCAGGGAAGTCCCCTACAATCAGTTTTAGAGCATCTTCACACCCACCCTCCAAAACCCACACCCAGTAGCAGTCACTTCCTCGTTTCCCCACCCAGCCCCGGGCATCCACTAATCTACTTTCTGTCTCTGTGAATTTGCCTCTTGTGGACATTTTGCCTAAATAAAATTACATATGACCTTTTGTGTCTGCCTTCTTTCACTCAGCATAATGTTTTCAAGGTTCATCCATGTTGTAACTTGTATCAGTACTCCATTCCTTTTTATGGCCAAATACGGTTTAATTGTATAGATGCATCAATTTTATTTATCCATTCATCAGTTGTTTCCACTTTTTTGGCTATTGTGAATAATGCTACTGTGAAAATTGGAATACAGATTTTTGTGTAGACTATACTTTCTTTTTTTTTTTTTTTTTTTTTTTCTTTTTGCGGTATGTGGGCCTCTCACTGTTGCGGCCTCTCCCGTTGCGGAGCACAGGCTCCGGATGCGCAGGCCCAGCGGCCATGGCTCACGGGCCCAGCCGCTCCGCGGCATATGGGATCCTCCCAGACCGGGGCACGAACCCGTATCCCCTGCATCGGCAGGCGGACTCTTAACCACTGCGCCACCAGGGAGGCCCCTATACTTTCTTAATATAAATGGAATTATACTGTAATATAATATCCATATTATATATAAATATATGTGGAATATATAATGTATGTCATATAATATGTTAGAGACATATAATATGTTAGAGTCTCTATATGATAGACTTCTTTTGTGTAATAATATAAATACATGTCTATATCATTTTATAAAGGTACTAATAGCTAACATTTATTGAGTGCTTTTTATACATTGGGCACTCTGCTGGGTGTTTTACATGGACTTTCTCATGTAATCCTGAATACAGCTCTTTGAAGTAGGTACTATTATTGTTCTTATTTTACAGAAGAGGAAACAGGTTCTAAGAAGTGACTAACCACAGTCACAGAACTCCTGTGTATATTTCATACTTACTATCAAAACATCTTGATAGTTGTTTTGATAGAAGGACATTTCTCAAAGTCCACCATTATTCTTCTGTTCTCTCCCTTAAGACATTGTTAGACTTTTATTGAAGACCCTGTAACCATCTCCACCTCTTTCTTCGTTCAGTCCTTATTACTTCTCTTATTTTCATAGTTTGCTTTATTAATCTCACGAAATTTTATCTAACTGCTCTGCCCCACAAAGTCTGTTCACCTTTTCCTTTCTTGGTGTTTCAGAAGGGAAGGAAGCTGAAACACAGAAGTCAATTTTATACTGTTTGTAACACTATCTAAAGAATTTTTTTAAGGGAGGAATTTGGAAAGCAGAGATTATGGGTATGGATCACACTTTTTCCTGTTACCCATTCCAAGCAACCACGAGGCTAATCCAGACCTTGGAACAGAGCTCTTTGGAGGCAGTGCCAGGTCCGAGGGGCTCCTCTCCTCCAGGCACTGTGTCCCTGGCAGCTCTGAGGACGGCTCAGCTACAGTGGTGCTGTCATTGAGTGTTCAGGGAGGCTCCCCAAACCCTTACTGGCCTTAACTTGTAAACTTTTATATCGTTTTCTGTCATTGTTGCTACTTTCTAATATCTACTTGTCCAAGGAGCTCTTACCAGTTTACACTAGTTAAATTGCCCTTGTGACCAAGCTTAGTTTTCCCTCAAAAAATAACAAAAACAAAAAACGGAGTCTTTGAGCTTTTTAGTTGTTTGTTTCTCAGATTGGTATTTGATGTGTGTTTTTTTTTTTTTTTTTGCTGTACGCGGGCCTCTCACTGCCGTGGCCTCTCCCGTTGCGGAGCACAGGCTCCGGACACACAGGCTCCGCGGCCATGGCTCGCGGGCCCAGCCGCTCCGCGGCATGTGGGATCCTCCGGGATCGGGGCACGAACCCGTGTCCCCTGCATCGGCAGGCGGACTCCCAACCACTGCGCCACCAGGGAAGCCCTTTGATGTGTGTTTGACTTGTTTTCTGCTATTAACCGAAAAGATAGCTTTCTAGCACGTGTCTGTAACATTCTGAAATATGTTCTTCTGAAAACAGAATGATAAATGTGGTTATTTTAAAGGGCAAGGCATGAAGTATGTTTTCAGAGTTATACCAAGAAGCATTAATATTAAGAAAGTACTTCAGGGCTTCCCTGGTGGCGCAGTGGTTGAGAGTCCGCCTGCCGGTGCAGGGGACACGGGTTCGTGCCCTGGTCCGGGAAGATCCCACATGCCCCGGAGCGGCTGGGCCCGTGAGCCATGGCTGCTGAGCCTGCGCGTCCGGAGCCTGTGCTCCGCAACGGGAGAGACCACAGCAGTGAGAGGCCCGCATACTGCAAAAAAAAAAAAAAAAAAAAAAAAAGTACTTCAGAGTTTTTTGAACTAAATCTATAACTTTTTATCTACTCAGTTTCATCTTACAAATTAATCTTTTAAATTTGGGAAGACTTGAAAGAATTTGACCAGTAAGTGGTGTGGTATGTTTGCAAGAGCTGATGAATGAAGAAAAAGAGGGGCAAACTGGATGAATAGTTGAGCGTGTGTTTCAGGGATGTGACATGGCTGGTGGCACTGTTCAGTTGGGGGTGGGAGTGATTGTCATTCAACATGCTTGTATTAAGAACCTTCTCTGAAGAAGTCAGATGGGATGCATGCTGCCTCTTCAAACATGGAGTACGGTGGGGAGACTTGGTGGGCATGATTGGAAAGAGGTTATCGCCCAACTTAGAAGGAGTAGGTGGAGGCATAGGAGCAAAAGAAAGGCTTGAGGCCAAGTGCGTGTGGTGCAGTGCCATTCTGTGTGAGTTATGCCTTCACAGTCGGACTTGATCCATCAGAGAGTAGGGGACCTTGTGATTTAAGGCAGGGAATGATGTGAACTGATTTTTGGCAATGGCAGTGAAGAGTAAGTGGGGGAGAGAGACAGAAAATGGGAAAGGATACACACATCACACTAGGAAGTATGGGAATCATGACCGGGGTGTGCCGTGACAGTCAAGAAGAGCACCCCAGAGTGGTTGCAGCCTGAGTGTGTGTGATGAAGGTTACGATAAGATGAAAAGGAACCCAGAGTTTCTTGTTTGGAAGATTAGGGATAGAATGACATTGTGTGGAGTCATGGAGAATCCTGTCATTGAGCAGTTCTGAGTTGTCGTGTTTAGTTTAGACCCAGGTGGGGAGGATGAGTGTAAAATGAGTGGCTGGAACAGTGTCCTTAAGTAAGTGAAAAAGATGTGATCTAGGGTGTGCATTGGCTTTAAAGGAGCAAGGGCAATGCATCTGAAGTAATGGGGGGAAGCAGGAGATGAGAGCTGGGAGGCCAGAACTGAGCTTGGCTTAGAGCTTTAGCATTCAGAACAGTCCCCTGGGTCTTAGATAGTTGAGCACCATCTATAGCATGAGAAAAGGGATTTCCCCAAATACGAGCAGGTCACAGTGGGCTAATGGTGGACACTTTGCACTAGTAGGGTGTAAACATCTTAGACTGAGGTTTAGGGCTGCCTGATTTTTGGGGGGACTTACAAACTCTGTTAGGTTTATGAGCTGAATAGCTTGTGGAGAGAAGCTGAGCCTGTGCTCCACACTGACTGCTGTATCCTCTGCAGCCCTGGCCATGGGTCTCTGTGTCGCTATGATCGCCTTCGTCCGCCTGCCCAGCCTCAAGGTCTCCTGCCTGCTTCTCTCAGGGCTTTTAATCTACGATGTCTTCTGGGTGAGTGTCTGTTTCCCCAGAGCTGCTGCTCTCCTTTGTGTTTAATTGGAACATTCACTCAGGAAAATTTTTAACTCTAAATATCCAAAGTCTGCTTGCCAGAGTACCTCCTGGCTGAGACCACTCCCGGCCTGCACTGTACCTGTTAAAAGGTGAGCAGGCAGCTTTCCGTGCCTGTATTTGTCGAGACTTGTTACAATAGAGAGTACACGTGTGACTCGGGGTGGAAAAGGGAGCAGGCAGGCAAGGTTCTCTGCCCTGGAGCACTGGCAGCTCTGCTGTAAGGGCTTCCTCTGTGGGTGTGGAGAGAAAAAATCTGCACGTACACACAGGAGCAAAGATTTTCTTTCTCCTCAAAGCGTGCAGTCTAAAAAGCTTGATAATGCAGTACTGAGACTCTGCTCTTAAGAACAAAGAGGGCTGTTGCTGAGATCGGGGTGCTTCCAGCTCCCTCTGGTAAAGGTGACTCTCCCCTCGGCAGGTGTTTTTCTCTGCCTACATCTTTAATAGCAATGTCATGGTGAAGGTGGCCACACAGCCTGCTGACAATCCCCTTGACGTTCTATCCCGGAAGCTCCACCTGGGGCCCAATGTTGGGCGCGATGTTCCTCGCCTGTCTCTGCCTGGAAAACTGGTCTTCCCCAGGTAAGACTGGCGTGTCGGCCTCATCTCATGATGGTGAGGACACTGCCTTCCTCTGCCCCTCTGTTCCCCAGTTTGTCTGTCTTTGTTATCAGCATTCTGATGCTGGACTGGAAAAGGGTTGTGAGTCATCTCCATTTTACAAATGAGGACAAGAATACTGACTTAACTTGCAAAGACTGATCATTAAGTGATACAGGTGCAGCTTTTTAATACTGAAAAATGTTATCAAACAACCCTGTTACCGCTGTTACCATAGTTTAAAGTTGGCTAGAGGGAATTAATGGGAGAATCTGGATCTTTTTACTTCTAAGACATTTGTAAAAATGTCTTAATACTAAAATTATACAGTTCCTGAAACTATAATCTTGGAAAAATTAATGTGCTGCTTTAATCTCCCATGTCTGGTAGTAGTAGGTGCTTATTTGAAGTCTTAGCAGTGAATGTGACACATAGTGAGCTCCTTGACGTTTCTAGAGGCGGCAGCGCTCAAGCAGATGGCTCCAGCAGTCACTTATGCGGTGCTCTCCCGAAGCGCTGAGGGTGGGGCTGAAGACCTCAATCGCCAGTACTCTTGTGGCTCTTAATCTCTGGACTCTTAAAAACTAGTGTTGTTAAACCCATAGAGATTGCCATCTACCGTTCAGATAAGTTCTTTGACTTCTTAGAAAGTGAACAGACTTTGCGCAGGAGGAGAAACGGGGTTGTAGAAGGCGGCACCCCTGACATGTGACACTACATTCCAGCTCCACTGGCAGTCACTTCTCTATGTTGGGCATTGGAGACATCGTGATGCCTGGACTCCTGTTGTGCTTTGTCCTTCGTTACGACAACTACAAAAAGCAAGCCAACGGTGACTCCTGCAGTGCCTCTGGACCCGCCAACATCTCCGGACGCATGCAGAAGGTTTCCTACTTTCACTGCACCCTCATTGGATACTTCGTAGGTAAGAGAACCAGAGAGACTGCATGCAGGCCCCTCTCTGGCTGTCCTACCCCTGGAATTAAATCAGGTCTTCTAGCTGCAGATGCCAGATGAAAGGAAAGCAGTGACTCTGGTTGCTGTTATAAACAACCACAAAGGAAAAAAAACTGACCCACGAGATGAAAAATGCTCTATGTGTTGGCCAGCAGCCTAGTTCCCTATCCAATAATATGTTTGAAGAACATTGCAGGAAAAGGGTGGTCAGGCCTCAAAGCTGAGAAGACCTACCACGCAATGAAATCTTCGGCTTGAGTTTAACGAATGTCACGTTTATTTCCTACTTTATTAGACAGATACTTCCCTTCATCTGCTCTAACATTTCCATCACCTCTGACCTCGGACTCTCCCTTGGCCAGCTTTTCTCTAGCCAGCTCCGTTTCGGGCAGACAGTAAGAGACGGTTGTAATTGGGCTAGTAACCTGTCTGTACTCCAACCGCTACGACAGTGAACGGAAAGGAGCACCTTTCTTGCCTCTGTGCCTCCTACTGAAGGAGCACTTCATAGTCCACGGTGCTCTCATAGGCGTGGGTTCATTGCCACTCCACTCCACTGGCTCTGAGTGGAGGCAGGGCAACTGTGGTATCCCTATTAGACGGATGCGCAGGCTGAGGCTCAAGATGTGAAAGGCCTTAGCCAAGGTTATATGGCTGTCATAAGCAGCAGAGTTGAAACTTGAACCCAGATCTTCTGCCTCCAAGTCTATCATCATATACCACAGGAGACAGAGGGAGACCAGGCACACCCAGGGCTGAAATGAGGCCTGGAACCGGGGACCTGCGCACGGAGTGGGACTTGGGCTACTCACAGGTCCTTGGAATTCTACGCTTTTAAAAGCTGTGCTGCTCCCTGTTTCTTTACCTGCTCAAGCTGGGCATTTCACTCCCCACCATTGGATGGAATGTGTCACATTACAGCTGTACAATCTCAGGACTGTGCCAAGAAGCAGCCAGGTAACAGTGGCTCTCCTCTCTCGGGGCTGTCCCCTTGGAGTTATTCACAAATGTTTCTCTCTCCTCGCAGGTCTGCTCACTGCTACTGTGGCGTCCCGAATCCACCGAGCAGCCCAGCCCGCCCTGCTCTACTTGGTGCCATTTACCTTATTGCCACTCCTCACGATGGCCTATTTAAAGGTGAGAGAGGCAGTTATAAACCAGTGAAAGCAATAACATGGCATTGACCCTGGACTTGGGTATGTATTCTCCTTGCTAGAGGTGGTTCTGCTTAAGACCCTAAGCTCTTGATCTTGAGAGTGGGATCTTTCTGTTTTTGTTGTTTGGGGAGGATTTTGTTTGTTTGCTTGTTTTTGCTAACCTGATATTAGCAACCTCTTCCAGGTTCTTACAGCCATTGGCTGACAATACTAATGAGTAGACCCCTTACCACCTGGTCATAGATTAATTAACTGAAATCCCTAAAGCCCCGCAACAGAGACTTCCTACTTCTCTTAAAAAACGGCACCCTGGGGGCTTCCCTGGTGGTGCAGTGGTTGAGAGTCCGCCTGCCGATGCAGGGGACACTGGTTCGCGCCCCGGTCCGGGAGAATCCCACATGCCGCGGAGCGGCTGGGCCCGTGAGCCATGGCCGCTGAGCCTGCGCGTTCGGAGCCTGTGCCCTGCAAGGGGAGAAGCCACAACAGTGAGAGGCCCGCCTCCTGCAAAAAATAAAAATTAAAAAAAAACAGCACCCTGTTGCCACCTAATAGCCCTTTAGTACTCTGCATTAAAGTTTGGAAATAATTAAGAAATGCATTGTAAAAACTAAGGGCATTATCTGATTTACAAGATTTATATTATCATCCACATTTTACAGATGATGAAACAGGCACAGAGGTTAATTATCTTGCCTAGATCATCTGAATCATAAGTGATAAAACTGCCACTAGGACGGAGTTGGTAAAAGCTCTTACCCTCTCAAGGGGCCTAAGACCCCTTCTAGGAGTTCTTCAAAGAATGAGGGGTTACTTTTCAATGAGTAAAATTTGAATGTTCTTTGATTCTCCACAGAAGCAATCTGATCTGAGATCAGGAGTCAGAATGGACTTGTAGGTATGTATGCCTCGAGTTGAAATCTATGACTTAGTAAAGTTCCTTCTTTCCCAGGGTGACCTACGGCGGATGTGGTCTGAGCCATTCCACTCCAAGTCCAGCAGCTCCCGATTCCTGGAAGTATGATGGATCACAGAGAGCGACCAGAATGGCCTCTCAGTCCTTTTCTGTCCACGCGTGGTTTTTTTTCCTCTTAGAGCTGGCCTGGTACTCGGAGATGTACCTGTCTAAGGACTGCCATGTGACCGGATTATGCATTTGCAGGAGCGAGGTGCTGGAGCCTGCGTGGTTCCTTCTCTTCCTGCCGTTGGAGAGGCTGGAGCCCCTCCTGAAGTGACAGGCCTTCCCCAGCGCTCCTCCCTCCCCTGTTTTTATGGATCTGCACCAGACTGTTAACCTTTGGGGGACGGAGATGTGACTGTTTAAACTGACAAGGGCAAGGAGTCGTTCTATACCTTTGAACACTAAAAGGATGAAAAACATTAGCAAACTGGTTTCTTCAGTGAACCCTCAAGAACTTTTGGGACCAGTTTCCTATGGGGGACTCAGTTTCAGAGAACTGAGACAGAAACTCTTCTGTCATTATATTCTTCTTTCCGTTTTTTGGATTTATTAAATATTTTCTGTGGTGTGAAGTGACTTATTAAATCCACAGACACTGAGTGACTTCTTAACAACGTACACATAAGAATTTGTTGTAATGAGTTCATGTCCACCCAGATGTTGTGTTGGCAGTGAACGAGGGCACGGTTTTTATACATACACACACACATGCACATGGATATATATGAATCAACAAAAATTAAAACCTGCTAAGATCATGCTGTATAGCAGACAGGGGCTTGCTGTAATTTTTAGCATGTAGAGCAGTTCACTCTGGCTTCCTTGTATATGGATAAGCGGCTGTCTTTCCCTCCACAACTGAACGTGCAGTTAAAAAACAGTATAGTATTTGTACTGATATACTCATGGACTTTAGGGGATGCTCATTTGGTTTTGATCAGTGTAGCAAATTAGGGATGAAAAGTTAAAACTTTTTGACCCTTTTTTCATTTTTACAGGCTTCTCCCTTGCAGGGTTTTTGATAGTTTCTTCTTGAAACAGTGCATGTATTATAGCAGCAGGTGTCTTTGTGCTTTCTGATCATAGTAATGTACTACTTGTAAATACATTTTTCTATTTTCTATTTTTTTGTATTTTTTTTTTTTGGCATTTTGTTTCATTGGTGTGCTGTATTTTCCATGCCCTCACTCCTTTAAGAAAAAAAAAGGAAAAAAGCAACACGATCCTGTCCTTGCTGTTGTGATTATAGTCTTGGTTTACCTGTTGTGACAACTGGGTTTTGGGGACAAATGTCAAACACCCCCGGAAATGGGCCCTACGTTCCAGGAATTGTGGCAAGAATGAGCTGCTGTGACCCTTAAATCCGCCTGTGTGCTGTGGCCTTGGCTGGAGACCCAGTGTCCCAGCAGTGACTAGTGGGAGTGGTGTCCACAGCCTGAGGGGAAATTGCCCGTTGTTTGGAGGCAGAGGGAAGCCGGGGATTGGCCTGCCCACCTGAGAGCAGGGGTTGGAGAAGGGCCCATGTTTCCCGGGCTCTCCCTTAAGCAGGTGACCTGTGTATAAACTGGGGCGCTGTGGGCCCCATGGCTGGAGGTCGCAGTGGGTGGCACTCACAAGTGGTGCACGTGGCGGTGAGGATGGTGCGCTCCTCCGTCATGTCTTCAGATCCTGCTGAAGGCTGTATGTTTTTTGTTGTTGGGTTTTTTTTTTTTTTTTTAAATAAATGACTCCTTTCTAGCCTTTGTTACTCATCTTCACTTTTGGTTGTTGGTACCAAATGGAGCTCCCGTCCCCTCCTACCTGCTCTGCCTGTTCATGAGACTGACTTCAGGAAGCCCCTGTCTGTCTCCAGACGGGGTCCCCTGCAGCTCTGGTTCAGCCTACAAACGTCAGAGAACGGAGGCTTCTGCTGTCCACAGAACTCAAAACAGCCTCTGGGTTTAGTGAAGACCAGAAGTACACCCGTGTACTCTCTGCTGAGCAGCTGTACTTCTTTTTTAGCCCTCGGGGATGCTAAGGGCTCCTTAAACAGGGAGCAGAGCAGGGGGTGGGGGGAATCTTCCAGAATGACTCTGATTAGCGGCAAGTGCCAGTAATAGTTAAAAATAATATCCTGGCAGTTTGTCATTTTAAGTTTTCTAACTTTTCATTACAAAACTAAATTCCAGACGGAAAGAATGTAAATTTTTGTCCTTGCTTTTGTGCAGGTTTCGGGGGAAAATACCCATACAGGACTCCTGAATGTAATTTGGATTCCAGTTGTAGTCTTCAGAGCCCTTGAAACTTTGGCAGAGTAACTGCAAATGTTCCTTTTGTTTTAAATTAAACACAGGAGACACGCTAGAATTTGCCCGGTTCTGGAAGTGTCAGGCTCTTCTAATGGGGAGAGGTTGAGGGTGGGGTGTGCAGTTAAAGCACATGCTCTCAGTTTCTCCTACAGCCTCCCTCTCTCCCCTGCTTCATATACTTACATCCTGGTCTTATTTTTCCTGGATTCTCAGATACTGAGTTTTGGGTTTTGTATCTAAGAAGTTTCTTGCATTAGGCAAGGCAAGGCATGTTGACAAAGTTCCAGCATGGACCCCCTTCCTCCCTCCCTCCCTCCCTGGTCTGGGGATCTTCTTCCCCCAAAGAGTCTGCATGTTGGAACTCTCACTTTTTCACAGTAACTTTCTTCTTTCTAATTTGAGCTAATGGAGGTACGGCAGCGAAGTTTATCCAAAGCCTAGCACGTTCCACTACTATTATTACCACTTATGCCTTTTCTGAATAAGACAGCTGCACAGCTCCCTGTGTAGGAACAGTTCAAACTGAAACTGGGGGGGGGGGGGGGGGCTTTGCAGGGGGCTACGGGGGCGGTAGGCTACTATCTGAATTGCCTTTGTCAACACAGGCCTTGGTTAAGCAGGTAAGTTATGTTACCCACAAGAAAAACAAAAGGACTAGTTCTCTGTAAGAATGGAGGGGAGTTTTGCCAATGAAGTGTTAAAAATAGAATCTGCCAAGTCTGCATAGCAGCTCTCACATTACTGCTGACCAGATCCAGTGTTGGATGTAGACATTTGTGTTTTGTAAAGCCTAACATTTATGTCAGAGCCTTGGAATGTAGCAGTTTTGTACATATGTGAATGTCAACTGTAATTCTTCTCCACAGAGACAGGTCAGACAGCACAGGCTCAGAAGGAAACCAGCCCATTCTGCTTCTGGTCTTCCAGTGCATACAGGCCTGGACAACCTCCTTCCTTCATTCAGTCCCATTTTTTTGGCAATTTCCGTCACTGAAATCAAGAACAAGGGCTCCTAACACAGGTGTCAACCTTGCTACAGGAGTTTTTACTGAAGAGCTGCAAATCTAGTAGTGAAACTCGGGCCCTCCCCTCTTCTCAGAAGGCTAAGCCAGGTAAGAGGGGTTTGGGGTTTTTTTTTTAATCCAGAAATTATTTCTATTCCTATGCAATTTACAGACTGCTTTCTACTTGCAAGGCTCTTAACTTCTTCAGGTTCGGAATCCAGCTTCTCGTGTATGGAGCCTCTCCCAGGACAGTATTTTTCCCACTCCTTCTTTTGACTGTGGCAAGCCATAATTTGTTTCCTCCCCAAACTTTTCCTTGGAATTCAAAGCCCTTTGCCATCCATTTGAGGTAATTCAGTCATGTTTCACTTAAACTGTGTTAGTCACTGGGTGCTCCTTCAACAGAACCAGACATCCTGATCCCTACCCTCGTGGTCTAATGCAGGCAGGCCTTGCTTCAACTTGCTTGATGTGTGGGGAAAGTGGGGTGGCGAGCATCCCCCCCACGAGGTTACTCAGCAGCACAGCAGAGCTGCAGTCATAGCTTTCTGTGCTCGAATCTGGGCTTAGCTGTAAATGGCAAAGGTGTGGCTGGGAATGCTGATTCACAGGGCTGGGTGCGCCTGGCCAAGAGAAGGTTGAAAGCAGGGTTATAAGTGCCCTTTTTTCCTGTACCATTGGTGCAGGTGAAGCCCAGTGCTCCTGAGGGACACAGGCCAGCACTGGGCCAAATGTATCCCTGACAGCTGAAAGCAGTGCCAAGTGCGGTTCAGAAGTCTCACTACTTAGAGCCAGCAGTTAGTTAGCAGGCGCTTTATCTCAGTGTCCTACGGTCCTCTGTGGAAATTCTAACTTCATGCGGTGCTCTTCAGCAGTGATCCCTTTGCTGTGATGTAGAGCTCTTAGATATTTGAGTTATTGAAGATTCACGTGGAAGGCTCAGGATTAGTTATGGTTTCTTTCATTTGGATTCTGCCTAGTCAAAAATTCTTAAGTTCCAAAAAGTCGGTCCCCTGTTGGGTGGAACCTGTAAAACCTGCCACTGGTTCGCAGGCGAACAGAAGCTCTGAGGAGTCCTGAAATAGGAGAGCCCCTGGGCTTCCTCCAGCGCCCACTGAGTCCTAGGGTTCTCACTAGACCCCAGGAAGACAGAGGAGTGGGAAGCCTGTTAGGGAGAGGAAACACGGGTTGGAACTGGGAGTCGGGAGGTCTGCCAGGCAGTGGGCTGCAGATTTCTGCCTCGTGAGGAATGAAAGACAGGAAGTGGGTGTCCAGAGGACAAAGGCAGAGGGCAGCAAGGTGGCCGCCTGCCAGCATTCCAGCCTCGGGATTCTGGGGGCCAGTCCTCTGCCTTGCCACAGACTTGCTCCTGCAGGCAGGTTGCACGTCAACTTTCTAACGAGAGTTCACTCAACCCACTGGATCTTCCTGGGGGCGGCAAGCTCGTGCACCTAACTTCTAGTAGTTGAACCTTTTCCATTGGAGACTGGATTTCTTCCCACTTTCGGTCAGTGTTGTGGCTTGATTATTTTAGGTTTTTTCCCCGGGTATACAGTAGCCGTGCCCAGCTATGCAGGCTTACAGGGGGAGGGCAGAATCCTGGCTTCAAAGAGGAGATTGAGGACTTGGTAGTTCAGGGAGGAGCAGCCCAGCCTTGGCCTCTGAGATGACGAAGCGCTCTGCAGATGAGTCTTGGTCTTGCCAGCTGGACAGTGGTGGAAACGGTGCTGCGTTCCCCAACGCTGTCAGCAGGTCGGGCCCCAGCCCCGGCCAGAGCTCTGTGAATGGAGAAACACCCTAACGCACCCCGCTACCACCTCCCACTGCCCTGGCCTGTTCAGCAGCCACTGGTGTTTTCGGGGCCTGCGCCATTGGATGTCACCTACTGGGTCTCCCTGCCTCCATCTGGCCTTCACGGAGCTGTTTTGCCAACAGGCCTTCCCGTGAGAGCTGCCCCGGGCTAAGGGGGGTGGGAAGAACAGACAGAACTTGGTGCCACATTGGATGCAGAATGTGGCGATTAGAAAATTACTCTGGCTTCTGACCTGAACAATTAATTGCCAGAACTGAGCTAAGGAAAAGAGTGAGTCCTGTTCTACCCAGTAGAGTAACTAAAGCTAAAAAGTTGGGATGAAAGCATAGAAATGGTATTTAAAGCCTTAGGAAATATACAAGCTGTTCTCAACAGTGAGAGGTAGGAGAATGGCTCCCACAAGGTCCTGTGCGTCGAGGCACCCGCCAGCACACATCCCTCACAGCCACGTGGGGCCTTGCTTTGGTGACAGAGTCCCTCTGAGCCTTAGTTTCCCGATCTGGAATGGGAATAAAGGTGCACCTTACTTAAAGTGTTAAGTGACTATTAGGCACTGCTCAGGTTTACTGAGTTTTCGTGTACTCCACAATTTACCAGTCTTCATGGAGTTAAAATACAGTTGAAAAAATCAGACTTAAACAGATGCACACACTTTCTTTATTCAAATGACCACAGCTTCTGTAATACTTTCAGTTCATCACTGAGGAAACTGGTTATCCTTCCACTGTTGAGGGGTGAAGGCTCTTCAATCCTAGTCTAGGCTTTCAAAATTGAGTGGCTGCTGGATAGATAATAGGGTCTCTACCATCATCCTAGGCCAGTCCAGGATCTTGACGTTTTCCTGGACACGCTGAAGGACTTGGCACAAGGAGTGGGAGGTGAGTGAGCCTGAGTGAGCCTGAGTAGAGGTGGTCCGGGTCTGCATGTCCTAGGATGTCTGGGCAGTCCCTCCGCTGCCACGGCTCCACTGGGGAAGGGCCCAGCTGATCACCCTGGTCAGGTTTCAGGAGTGGCCCTTAGGAGCCATTCCTTAGGAGGTCAGCTTAGGCCTTAATCATTTTGCAGCCCAGTCCGAGCAGAAGGCTCGCAACAGAAGCATAAAGTGTCCTGGCTACAGAACACAGAGGGGGGCCTGCAAAGGGTCCTGGACTTGTTCTTGCAGTAACTCAGCTGGGACAGAGTCTGCCTAACGGATCCTTAACATTTTGGCTGCTTAAAGCCAACAGTATCAACCTCTAACCAGATTCTGCAAACAAACCAAAGCTGACCTTTCATTGGTCCAATGTTGACATTTTAATTTTTCTATACTTTTGATTTTTTTCATAATAAATGCTTCCTATGCCCTCTTTTACTTTATTGTACTTTACAGCTCTGCTGCTTGTTTTGAGGGGAAAGGTAACTGCTACACTGTAAAGCTACCCGGTCAGTCACTGTGGGCCTGTATTCTCAAATCTCAAGGCTTGTCTTGAACACACTTGGAACAAAAGACTCAGTGGGCCAAACTCCCAACCTGTATTCACATAAAGAGCAACGTCTTTCTAAGCCTCTTGGCTCTAGTCAGCCCACAAGACAGGAGAGAAACAGGAGCCAGACTAGGTAGAGGGTGAAGGCTACTCTTTTTCTTAATTTTTATTGGCGTATAGTTGCTTTACAATGTTGTATTAGTTTCTGCTGTACAGCAAAGTGAATCAGTTAAACATATATCCACTCTTTTTTAGATTTCCTTCCCATTTAGGTCACCACGGAGCATTGAGTAGAGTTCCCTGTGCTATATAGTAGGTCCTTATTATCTATTTTATGTATAGTAGTGTGTATATGTCAATCCCAATCTCCCAATTCATCCCACCCACCCCCTCCCCACCTTGGTAAGTTTGTTTTCTACATCTGTGACTCTGTTTCTGCTCTGCAAATAAGTTCATCTGTACCATTTTTCTAGATTCCACATATAAGCGATATTATATATTTGTCTTTCTCTTTATGACTTACTTCACTCTGTATGACAATCTCTAGGTCCATCCATGTCGCTGCAAATGGCATTATTTCATTCCTTTTTATGGCTGAGTGATATTCCATTTATATACACATCACATCTTCATCCATTCCTCTGTCGATGGACATTTAGGTTGCTTCCATGACTTGGCTATTGTAAATAGTGCTGCAATGAACAGTGGGGTGCATGCATCTTTTTGAATTATGGTTTTCTCCAGATACATGCCCAGGAGTGGGATTGCTGGGTCATATGGTAGCTCTATTTTTAGTTTTTTAAGGAACCTCCATACTGTTCTCCATAGTGGCTGTACCAATTTACATTCCCACCAACAGTGCAAGAGGGTTCCCTTTTCTGCACACCCTCTCCAGCATTATTGTTTGTAGATTTTTTGATTATGGCCATTCTGACTGGTGTGAATACCTCATTATAGTTTTGATTTGCATTTCTCTAATAATTAGTGATGTTAAGCATCTTTTCATGGTTTTTTTTGGCCCATCTGTATGTCTTCTTTGGAGAAATGTATATTTAGGTCTACCACCCGGTTTTTTGGGTTTTTTTTTTTTTGCGGTACATGGGCCTCTCACTGTTGTGGCCTCTCCCGTTGCGGAGCACAGGCTCCGGACGCGCAGGCTCAGTGGCCATGGCTCACGGGCCTAGGCGCTCCACAGCATGTGGGATCTTCCCACACGGGGGCACGAACCCGTGTCCCCTGCATTGGTAGGCGGACTCTCAACCACTGCACCACCAGGGAAGCCCTACCACCCAGTTTTTGATTGTGGTGTTTGTTTTTTTTGGTAGTGAGCTGCTGCATGAGCTGTTTGTATATTTTGGAGATTAATCCCATGTCAGTTGCTTCGTTTACAAATATTTTCTCCAAGTCTGAGGGTTGTCTTTTCATTTTGTTTATGGTTTCCTTTGCTGTGCAAAAGCTTTTAAGTTTAATTAGGCCCCATTTTGTTTATTTTTGTTTTTATTTTTATTACTCTAGGCAGTGGATCGAAAAAGATCTTGCTGTGATTTATGTCAAAGAGTGTTCTGCCTATGTTTTCCTCTTAAGAGTTTTATACTATCTGGCCTTACATTTAGGTCTTCAATCCATTTTGAGCTTATTTATATTGAGGTATAGTTGTTTTACAATGTTGTGTCATTCTGAGTTTATTTTTGTGTATGGTGTTAGGAAGCGTTCTCATTTCATTCTTTTACTTGTAGCTGTCCAGTTTTCCCAGCACCACTTATTGAACAGACTGTCTTTTCTCCTGAAGTCTACTCTTAAAAGACTTCAACAAAGCATTTGGGAGATTATCTATCCTCTGGGTCAAGGTGGGGAAATTGGGGCATCAAAATATCATTGATGAAATAGATTAATAACTAGTTGAATGACCCTGTTATCCCAAAGGACCTTGCCTTTGTCCTCAGCCCTGCCCTGCCCAACATTTCTCTTGATAATTTGTCTGAGGACACAACTTCCAGGCTTAGCAAATTTGAGGAGGATGTGAAGCAAGGAGAGGGAACCTAACCATGATCCAAGGAGAGCCCTGAGGCCTAGGACAGGGGGTCAAATCAAACACGGGGAAGTCTGATGGAGAGAGCTACTGCAAATGAGAGCTACGCACCGGACATCAGTGACAGCCCACAAGAATCCCGAGGTAGGTGCTACCATCACCAGTTTTACAGAGGAACTCACCCAACCCCCGATACCACCACCTGGTAAGTGGCAGAATAAGCCCTAAACACTGGCCTGTGACCTTAACCACTGTATTTCTCCCCATCACAGAAGTGCTGATAGCCCCTAACCCTCAGAAAATACAGCTGGGTCAGTAAATACTGCTGGCTCAGTGGCCTGTGCCTCACTCCAAAACACTTTCAATCCAACCACTACCCAGAGGAGACAAGGACTGTTACCGCCACCTCTGCCCTGTTCTTCCCAAGTCCAGTGTATGTTCCACATTGTGGGCCAGAATGGTGGTCAGTCATCTCAGACTTGAAAAATCTCATGATACAATATAGGCAGGGCAGATTTTATTACCAGTGTCACAGACCAGGAGTTTCAAGCTCAGCTAATTTTGCCCCAGGTCTTCTTGCCTCCAAAGCCCGAGTTCATTCTCAGAAGGTAGTTTCAGAAGGTTTTTTTTTTTGGCTTAAACAAAAGCAGGGAAGTTTCTGTAAACAGAGAAGGACTGTGCAAACAGCTTCCTATTGGAAGTGGGGGACCACTGACCCTATTAGAAAGCAGGGAAGAGCTGGAGTTTGGTTGCCTGAGCCCTACGTGACCCAGCTGCTGCCCAGAGGGGTGTGCAGACCTCCCTCCCAGTAACGCTGTAGCAACATGGGCTACTACTCACTGAAGTAGGGAACTGCCTCACACAGGGACGAGGACCCATGCCTCCTAGCAAGTCACAACCAAACAGGCTTCAGTGTTAAAAGGATGAGTCCCCCATCGCTGTCATTAAAACAAAACAACAAACCATAAAAACAAATGAAAACAACTGTCAACTGCTGTTCTGATCTCCAATAATGGTGGACTGTAATTCAAACCAATCCTGCTAAAAATAACTTTAAAATGTAGATAAAATACAGACAATATCTTTTGAAAAGCAATGGAGAAGGTTCTGCTTCTGCTAATGATGGAAGAACTCCTATTCCATCCAACCCTCCCACAAATGACAGCTATAAATTCTCAACAAAATGTAGAAAGCAACCTTAAGGCAGTGTAGAGCAACCACTGAGGAGAAACTGGAGGGGAGCTGACAGTTGGAAATGAACAGCACTGGGTAAGTTCCCACTTTTATGGCTTTTTGTCTGATAACAGGCCCCAAGTGGCACTCTGGGGGGTAGTTAAAACTTATATAGAAACCTGGCTTCAATAAAAAAAAGTGTTCGCAATGATCCCAGCACTGTGAGGGAGTAAATCCCAGAAACGAGAGGGAGCCCCACATGCCCAACTCTATGATCCCTAAATATAGACTCCAAGCAGCCAGCTAAAAGAACTAAAGAGACGTATCAGCTGCTGCTCACCAAAGAGGAACCCAAGTTTTAAGTCTGAGTTCAGCCAGGTTAACTGCCTACTTGAAAAATATTCATCAGCAGAATTTCTACAGTGTATTATTAACAAAATATACAGGATGTAATTCAAAATTACTGTACATACAAAAAAGCAAGAGAATGATCAATACACGAGAGAAAAAGCAATTAATGAAAACTGACTTTGAGATGATCCAGATGTTAACATTAACAATCAAAAGTTTTTTTTTAGTTGGCTGCGTCAGGTCTTTGTTGCTGCGTGCGGGCTTTCTCTAGTTGCGGCGAGCAGGGGCTACTCTTCGTTGCGGTGCGCGGGCTTCTCATTGCAGTGGCTTCTCTTGTTGCGGAGCACGGGCTCTCGGCATGCAGGCTTCAGTAGTTGTGGCACGCGGGCTCTAGAGCACAGACTCAGTAGTTGTGGCGCACGGGCTTAGTTGTTCTGTGGCATGTGGGATCTTCCTGGACCAGGGCTCGAACGCGTGTCCCGTGTTGGCAGGCGGATTCTTAATCACTGTGCAACCAGGAAAGCCCAACACTCAAGATTTTTAAATCAACTGTTATACATTTGCAGCAACATGGATGGACCTAGAGATTGTCACACTGAGTGAAATAAGACAGAGAAAGACATATGATACCACTTATATGTGGAACCTGAAAAATGTGTACAAATGAACCTATTTACAAAACAGAAATAGAGTCACAGATGTAGAGAACAAACTTATGGTTACCAAGTGGGGGAGGGATAAACTGGGAGATTGGGATTGACATACACACACAACAATATATAAAATAGATAACTAATAAGAACCTACTATATAGTACAGGGAACTCTACTCAATACTCTAATGGGAAAAGAACCTAAAAAAGTGGATATATGTATAACTGATTCACTTTGCTGTACAGCAGAAACCAACACAACATTGTAAATCAACTATACCCCAATAAAAATTAAAATTTTTTAAAGTAATCAACTATTATAAATATGCCTGAGAATTATAAATGCACAAATAGGAATTGTGAACAGGGAAACTAACAAAACCAAATAAAAATTGTAGAACTGAAAAATACCATACCTGAAGTAAATTTAATAGATGGGATTAACAGCACATTGAAGATGAGAGATTAAAGAATCATTAAGCTTGAAAAAGAGCAAGGATTAGTAAACCTTTTCTGTGAAGGATCAATAGTAAATACTTTGGGCTTTAAAGGTCAAAGATCCATTACAAATACCCATCTCTGCCATTCTAGTGTGAAAGCAGTTATAGTAAATGAGGATAAACAGATTCAACCTGGGGTGGTCCATAGTCACAGATAGAGCAAATAGGCATCCAAAATGAGGAAGACAGAATAAACAAATGGAACCTAATGAAACTTAAAAGCTTTTGTACAGCAAAGGAAACCATAAACAAAAGGAAAAGACAACCCACAGAATGGGAGAAAATATTTGCAAACCAAGCAACTGACAAGGGATTAATCTCCAAAATATACAAACAGCTCATGCAGCTCAGTATCAAAAAAAAAAAAAAAAAACCCAATCAAAAAAAATGGGTAGAAGATCTAAATAGACATTTCTCCAAAGACAACATACAGATGGCCAAGAGGCACATGAAAAGATGCTCAACATCACTAATTATTAGAGAAATGCAAATCAAAACTACAGTGAGGTATCACTTCACACCAGTCAGAATGGCCATCATTAAAGAATCTACAAACAATAAATGCTGGAGAGGGTGTGGAAAAGGGAACCCTCCCACACTGTTGTTGGGAATATAAATTGGTGCAGCCACTGTGGAGAACAGTATGGAGGTTCCTTAAAAAAACTAAAAATAGAGCTACCGTATGACCCAGCAATCCCACTCCTGGGCATATATCTGGAGAAAACCATAATTCGAAAAGATACATGTACCTCAGTGTTCATTGCAACACTATTTACAATAGCCAGGACATGGAATCAACCTAAATGTCCATCGATGGAGGAATGGATAAAGAAGATGTGATACATATATACAATTTGAATATTACTCAGCCATAAAAAAGAATGAAATAAGCTATTTGCAGTGACCTGGATAGACCTAGAGGTTGTCATACTGAGTGAAGACAGGAAGACAAATGTGATACCACTTACATGTGGAATCTAAAAAAATGGTACAAATGAACCTATTTATTTGTTTTGTAGAGTCACAGATGTAGAGAACAAACTTACGGTTACCAAGGAGGAAAGTGGGGAGAGGGATAAATTGGGTGATTGGGATTGACATATACACACGACTATATATAAAATAGATAACTAGTAAGAACCGACTGTATAGCACAGGGAACTCTACTCAATACTCTGTGATGGCCTGTATGGAAAAAGAATCTAAAAGAGTGGATATATGTATATGTATAACTGATTCATTTTGCTGTACAGCAGAAACTAACAACACTGTAAATCAACTATATTCCAATAAAAATTAATTTTAAAAGAGTTTGTGGCAAAAAAAAGAGAAAAAAGAAATATAATCAGTCTTGTTGATCTGTGGGACAGCATCAGTCTAACATACACATAACTGCAGTCCCAGAATGAGAGGAGAGGGAGAATTAGGGCAGAAAAAATTTTTTGAAAAAACAAATGGCTGAATTTTTCCAAATTAGGGGAAAGTTCAAGAATCACAGCAAACCACAAGTAGAATAAATGTAAAGAAACCCCTACCCAGGGACTTCATAATCAAACTGCTAGGAACTAAAAATTGAAAATACTGAAAACAACAAGATAGAAATGGAGCATTATATAGGGAAACAACATTTCAATCATATGAAATATCCCACAACTTTGTGAGTATACCTAAAAAAACTACTGAACTGGGCCTCCCTGGTGGCGCAGTGGTTGAGAGTCCGCCTGCCGATGCAGGGGATACGGGTTCGTGCCCCGGTCCGGGAGGATCCCATATGCCGCGGAGCGGCTGGGCCCGTGAGCCATGGCCGCTGAGCCTGCGCGTCCGGAGCCTGTGCTCCGCAACGGGAGAGGCCACAACAGTGAGAGGCCCGCGTACAGCAAAAAAAAAAAAAAAAAAAAAAAAAAAACTACTGAACTGTATACTTCTAAAAGGGTGAATTTTATGGTATGAGAATGACATCTGAACTTACCAAAAAAAGGCCACTTCCATCTTACTCTCCTGGATCACTCACACTGGGGGAAGTTAGGTGCCATGTCATGAGGACACTTAAGCAGCTGCATGATGAGGTCCACGTGGTAAGAAACTGATGTAGGTCTCTTGCCAACAGCCAATATCAATGTGCTGTGATGTGAAATTCTGGAAGCAGATCCTCCAACCTGAGTCAAGCCTTCAAATGACTGCAGCCCTGGCCAATATTCTGACTGTAATCTCACAAGAAACCACAAGCCAGAATCACCCAACTAAGCCAATTCTGAATCCCTGACTCACAGAAACTGTGGAAGATAAATGTTTACTCTGTTAAGTCACTAAGGTATGGGGTGATTTGTTATACAGCAATAGATAACTAATAAAACTGACAATGGTAAATACGTGGATTAAATATAAAAAGCTTTTCTCTTAATTTCTTTAATACATATAGCTGAGCAAAAATTTTAACATTGTATGGTATACATTGTAAGTATTATATAGTGTATAAAGATGAAATACCTATAACAACTATTGCATAAAATGCGTACCCTTCCCCCATACCTTGCCCTATGCATCTCTTCCATCTGGCTGTTCCTGAGTTAATCTACCTGTAACAACCTGTGTCCATTGATGGGTGAATGAATTAAAAAATGCGACACACACACACACACAAATCTACCTGTAACAACCTGTGTCCATTGATGGGTGAATGAATTAAAAAATGCAACACACACACACACACACACATACACACACTACTACTACTACTACTACTACTACTACTACTACTACTACTACTACTACTACTACTACTACTACTCAGCCATAAGAAAAGAATGACATTCTGCCATCTATGACAAGATGGATGGACCTTGAAGGGAATACACAATACAATCACCTATGAACACTAAACCAAATCTCCCTGGACTGTTGAGATTTATTAGAAGGACAGCTCCCTGTGGTGCTAGCAAATCTTGAATCTAAAGCAATTGGGTAATGTGCAGGCTGAGGAATATCATCACGAGTTTGAACATTCACAGGAGCTTCTGTCCAATTATAATGTAAGTCTTTGGGGATGAGCATTTCTTCCCAATGCCAGTAGGTCACACTGACCTTATAAAGTATAATATTAAATGAGAGTGCTAGAGAAATTAGCCTTTAAAGATCTTGAAATGCTCCCCTTATCATCTTCCACAATTAACTTGTTTTATTTCCCTTTGTCCTAACTACTGAAGTAGAAACAAGTTATTTTTATGGAAGATAGATAGATAATTGACTGCTCCAAGCAAAAGTAGTAAGATGTGAGGTTCATAATATATAGAAGTAAAATGTATGACAGCTATCACACAAAGGTTGGAAGAGAGGAAATGCAAATATACTGTTTTAACATTCTTGTATTACATATGAAGTGGTATAATATTATTTGAAAACAAACTGTGGTAAGTTAAAGAGGTATACTGTAAATCCTAGAGTAACCAAGAAAAGAAAATAAGCCAATGAAGAGATAAAATGGAATCATAAAAATAATCCAAAAGAAGGAAAGAAAAAAAGGAAACAAGAGATGAGGCGAATAGAAAACAAATTGCAAGGTGCTAGATATAAAACCAAACATATAAATATTCGCATTATATGTAAATGGTCTAAACACCCCAATTAAAAGGCAGAAATTCTCAGATGGGATTTTGAAAGCAAGGTCCAATTATATACTACCTTTGAGAAACCAACTTTAAGCATAAAGACACATAGATTAAAAGGATGGAAAGGGGCTTCCCTGGTGGCACAGTGGTTGAGAGTCTGCCTGCCGATGCAGGGGACACGGTTTCGTGCCCCAGTCTGGGAAGATCCCACATGCCGTGGAGCGGCTGGGCCCGTGAGCCATGGCCGCTGAGCCTGCGCGTCCAGAGCCTGTGCTCCGCAACGGGAGAGGCCACAACAGTGAGAGGCCCGCGTACCGCAAAAAAAAAAAAAAAAAAAAAGTTTGGAAAATATATATAATGCTAACACCAACCATTAGAAAGATGGAGTGGCTACATTAATATCAAAATAGATTTCAGAACAAGGAACATTATTAAAGCAGATCATTCCATAATAATAAAGTAGTTAATTTATCTGAAGTACATAATAATACTAAATGTTTATGCAGCTAATTGTAGAACTTCAAAACACATGAAGCAAAAACTGACAGAAATAAGAGGAAAAATAGTCTAATCCACAAGTATAGTTGAGGTTTCTATATCCCTCCCTCAGTAATTTATAGACCAAGTAAATAGAAAATGAGAAAGGACATCAAAGATTTAACACAAACTCCTTGACCTAATTAACATTTATAGAAGACTCCACCCAACGATAACAGAATACATATTCCTTCCAAGTGCACAAAGAACATTTACCAAGAGAGATCATGTTCTGAGCTGCAAGATAATAAATGAAAAAGGACTGAACAATATAAAATGTGTCCTCCACCACAACAAAAGTAAAAATAATAAAAATCTAGAAAATCCTCAAATATTTGAAAGCTGGGGCTTCCCTGGTGGCGCAGTGGTTGAGAGTCTGCCTGCCGATGCAGGGGACACGGGTTCGTGCCCCGGTCTGGGAAGATCCCACATGCCACGGAGCAACTGGGCCCGTGAGCCAAAATTACTGAGCCTGCGCGTCTGGAGCCTGTGCTCCGCAACAAGAGAGGCCGCGATAGTGAGAGGCCCGTGCACCGCGATGAAGAGCGGCCCCCGCTCTCCACAACTAGAGAAAGCCCTCGCACAGAAACGAAGACCCAACACAGCCAAAAATAAATAAATAAATAAAGCAAACTGTCAACAAGTAAAAATAAACACTATTATAAAAAATATATATATATGTATATTTGAAAGCTAAATAATGCACTTCTACATAACCCATGGATCAAAGAGTGGGGGCAGATCACAGGAAAAGTTAGAAAAAAACACTTTGGAAAGAAATGGAATTTGGAAAGAAATGGAAACATGACATGTCAAACTTGTGGGATACTGCAAAAGCAATGCTTAGAATGTGTGTGTGTGTGTGTGTGTAGATGTATATATATCTATATATATATAGATATAGATTTTTTTTTTTCGCCACGCCACGCAGCTTGGGCGAGTCTTAGTTCCCTGACCAGGAATTGAACCCGGGCCCCAGCAGTGAATGTTTCCAAGTCCTAACCATTGGACTGCCAGGGAATTCCCAAGAATTTATATTTTAAATGCTCATATTTAAATGAAGAAAAATCTCAAATTACCTAAGTTTCCATCTTAAGAAAATAGAATATGAAGACCAAAGTAAGCACAGAGGAAATAAGGCACAAAAATCAAATCAAATACAGAAAAATAACAGAGAAGTCAGTTAAGCCAAAAGCTGATTCTTCGAGAAGATCGATAAAATTCATAAAAATTTAACCAAATGGATGGGGCAGTGGGGAGACACAAATTACCAACATCAAGAATGAGAATGGGAACATCCCTCCCCAGAGATTCTGTAGACATTAAAAGGATATTAATAGAATGTTATGGATAACCTAATGGCAATAAATTTGAGCATTTAATTGAAATGGACAAATTTCTTTTTTTTTTTCCCCTCATCCTCCTCCTCTGGCCCCATCCTGAAATGGCTGAATTTCTTGAAAGATAAAAACTACCAAAGCTCAATGAAGAGGTAATAGATAACCTGTATAGCCCTACATCTATTAAATTGAATTTATGGTTAAAAACCTTCCCACAAAGAAAACTCCAGGCCCATATATCTTCAATGGTGAATTCTAACAAATATTTAAGAAAGAAATATTACCAATTCTACACAAATTCTTCCAGAAAATTGAAGAGAAGGAAATGCTTCCTCTATTGGGGAAGCATTTCCCTGATACCAAAACCAGAAAAACACGGCAAGATAAGAAAACTACAGACTAGGGACTTGCCTGGTGGTCCAGTGGGTAAGACTCCATGCTCCTAATGCAAGGGGCCCGGGTTCGATCCCTGGTGGGGGAACTAGAGCCCACAGGCGGCAACTAAGACCCAGCACAGCCAAAATAAATAAAAAAATAAAAAACTACAGACCATTATCCCCCATGAACACAGACATAAAAATTCCTAACAAAATTTTAGCAAAGTGAATCCAAAAACATACAAAAAGGATAATATATCATGATCAAGTGGAGTTTATTCCACAAATGCAAGTTTGGTTTAACATTCAAAGATCAATCATTCATATCAACAGACTAAAAAAGAAAAAAGCAGATGCACAAAAGGCATTTAATAAAATACAATATCCATTCATTATAAAAAACTTTCAGCAAACCAGCAATAGAAAGGAACGTCGTTGTTTGATAATGGGCACCTACAAAAAATAAGCATCACACTTAATATTGAAAGAAATCAGCAGAAAATAGGAATCTGAGGGGGAAAAAAGGTTATTGAGAAATTCATGTTTTGGGATGTGCAAGGATAAATTTTGCTCATGATTTCCCTAATCATTGCTTTAATCAACTATATAATTGACATTGTCCGATTTTTTAATCTTGTATATGCTTGTGCTTGTAATTATCCTTAAAATCTTTTAGATATAAAAATAAACTTACAAGGGGACTTGCCTGGCAGTCCAGTTGTTAAGACTCCATGCTTCCACTGCAGGCGGCGTGGATTCAATCCCTGGTCCGGGAACTAAGATCCCACATGCCACGTGTCACGGCCAAGAATAAACAAGCAAACAAACTTACAAATTCTAAAACCACCACAAAAGAAGATTTTAATAGAATGGAAGGGATAAATGGAGACTGAATTACTTCAAGCTGAAGATGGCTGAAGGAATTACCCAGAATGTAGCACAGAGACAGAGACAGAAATGCGAAAAAGAGGTGAAGAAACATAGAAGATAGATGCCATTCAGACCTTCTCACTCTATTAGGAATTCCAGATGGAAATAACACTGCCTGCCACCCAGGTTTGTTCTGAGAGTTAGAAGGGAAAGATGATCATAAAAGCTAGCACATATAATGTTTACATGTGCCAGGGATGTTCTGTGCAGTCATCACTGGAATAAAGAAGAGCTAACGAAAATGTCGTCTCATCAGTGAATTTACATCATGGTACCTCCACAGAAGTGGATGCCACGGAGCTGTTAAAGAAGCACAAGGCAGATCTACAAGTACTAATATCAAGGTGATCTTCAAGATACATTGTTAACTGGAAAAAGCAAGGTGCAGAACAATACATAGTGTGGCCAGTTCACAATTGTCCAGGCATAGACAGCTCTAGGAAGTTACAAGGAAGTAACTTAGAAGGTAACAGTCACTGCGCTGCAGGGAGGGGAGACAGGAAGAAGGCTGGCTTCACTCTGGGCATTTTTGTACTGTTTTGAGTTTTTAATTCGTGTCTGTATTAAGTAATAATAAAAATTCTATTAGAAGAAAATTGGGGGAAGTTCTCTGGTTGCCTAGTGGTTAGGATTCCGGGCTTTCACTGCTGTGACCCGGGTTCAATCCCTGGTCGGAAAACTGAGATCTGCAAGCCACGTAATGCGGCCAGAGGAAAAAAAGAAAAGAAAATTTTGCGAGGTGGTGGGGACAGCCAGTGCAAGGGCTGGTGGCAGGAAGGAGCCAGTGGTCACCGAGTGTATGCTGACTGCGGTCTGTGTCCCCAGGAAAGCCCTGCTGTTGACCACAGACTCCAGGCCACAGGCCAGGCTGTTGGCCTGTGTTTCCTGGGACTGGATGAGGCTGCCCAAGCTGTCCTTGTCCCAGACCCCCTCCCCATGGGGCGAAGGTGCCTCAGGCCAGTCCCACTCCTAGAGGTGAAGAGAAGCAAGACATCCACCTCCTCCTCCTCCTCACGGAAGGGAATTAGTCATAAAATGATATCACTTGTCATCATTCTTGAAGTAGAAGATACATGATGCAGTAATAAAAAGTGCAGTTTAAAAAATGATAAAAATGCAGGGAGGCACCAACAAAAGTGCGAGGTGAAAGGCAGAGAAGGAAGCAGAAATGCATGGTGATTTCTTGTGTCTGGGAGAAATGAATATCCTGTTCCAGTCCTGAAGATGAGAAACTGGAAATATAGACCCAAGTATATTAAAGATAATGGGGGGGTATAAATTGCAAGTTTGGGATTAACATATACACACTACTATATATAAAATAAAAAACAAGGACCTACGTGTAGCACAGAAAACTGTTCAGTATCTTGTAATAACCTATAATGAAAAAGAATCGGAAGAATATGTATATATACATATGTATGTATAAGTGAATCACTTGGTTGTACATCTAAAACACTGTAACTCAACTATACTTCAATTAAAAATAATTAATTAAAATAAAAGACAGCAACGAGGAAAACTAAAAATGCCTTAATTTTCCAAATTACCCAGGGGAAGACATTATGGCAAAAAATGAAGAGCAAAGAAAGCAATATGGAAGCCTTAATAAAGGGGATATATGAAAAAGGGAAAAGTTAAGATCAAGAATCTGGTACTAATGTAGGTGGGATAAAGTCATTTATTAGAAGCAAAAGTTCATATTTGACCAAAAAGATAAATCCAACCAATTGTGACTCAGTTCCAAAGTAAAAGTTTGAGCAAAGTACACCAAGCAAATAAATACACAAGAAAAGAAAACAAGGACGTGATAGTCATATCCAGCAACGCTGAATTTTGTTAAAAAGTATGAAGTACAACCAAAGTTTCATTAGGGTGAGGGCCATAATCCACACAACATTTCAACTCAAGCTGTGAACCAGCATTACTTTCAGAGAGGGGAATGGGGCTGGGGGTCATAAATATGGACCGTCCATAATTTCACATCTTTAATGATAACATTTTCAGTTATTACTACAATAATTAAAAATAGAAATCTTAAAATCTGACATTGTTATGAAACTTTACTGTCCAACATATCAAACTGTAAGAGAAATGCAAGACAAGAAACTGACAGACATTAAAATGTGGTTGAAGGGACTTCCCTGGTGGCACAGTGGTTCTGCCTGCCAATACAGGGGACACAGGTTCTAGCCCTGGTCTGGGAAGATCCCACATACCGCGGAGCAACTAAGCCCGTGCGCCACAACTACTGAGCCCACGAGCCACAACCACTGAAGCCCGCGCACCTAGAGCCTGTGCTCCACAAGAGAAGCCACCACAATGAGAAGCCCGCTGAACGTAACAAAGAGTAGCCCCTGCTCACCACAACTAGAGAAAGCCCGCGTGCAACGAAGACCCAACGCAGCCAAAAATAAATTAATTTAAATAAATAAAAAAAATTTTAAATGTGGTTGAAGAATTGCATAATGTCTTTCAGTCCTGGACAACACAAGTCGGGGGGGGGGGCAGGGGGAGGAGAATGGGTGTAGAAAGAAAAAAGTTCATCATGCCTAAGCCAGGTCTTGTGCTCTCCCCAGCACCACCTCCGACAATGGTGTCCCTCTTCTGCACAAATGACACCATCATCCATGCAGCTGGACAAGATCCTCTACCCTCATGACCAGTCAATCGATCGCTGACTCCTGTCCATTTAACCTCCTGAATGCCCTTGGAATCTGTCCATTTCTCTCCATCACCTCTGTCTCCACCCTGATCCAAGATACTAGCATCCTGCCCCTAGATTATGACAGGAGCCTCCTAATTCACCCTGACAAAACCTTCCCTTCCACCTACCATCACCTGCTCTGCACATCACAGCCAGAGTGATCTTTTCAAAATGGAAACATTCTCGTACCACTCCTCTGGGTCCATGAGCCAAGGGTTTCCTGTTGCTCTCAGGATAAGGCAGAAATCCATTACGTGACCCTCAGGGCCATGCCCACCATGGCCCTCCCTGCCTCTCCAGCTCCTCTCACACCAAGCTCCGTCATTCTGTCCTCCAGACGTCCTTCCATTCATTAAAGACTGTGTTTCTCTCCCACCACAGGGCATTTATCTGCCCAAGCCATCTCCTAGACCTGGACTGCTCACCTCTGGGCTCTTGGTCTCACTAAGGCCAACTCATCCTTCAGATCTCAGCTCAACTGTCACCTTGTCAGGGAGGCCTTCCGTGACCCACGGGTCTAGCTCAGATGCCACTATTTTTTATGCTCTCAGAGAACTCTGTTCCTTTCCTGCATAGTACTTATCCCATTTAGGCTATTACTTGATTAATGTCTGCCCCCACCACTAACACCACCACTAGCCTATAAAGAACTCTGAGAAAAGGAATCCTGTTTTTGCTCACCCACTATCTCCCCCAATGGCTTGCACGGTATCTCAAATATAGTAGGTGCTGCAATAAACATGAGAACCATGAATGAATCTGAATCAAAGCATCAATATTAGTAGATCAATCTTATTAATCTCTATTTACTGTCACAGAAAACCTTTTTAGTTTCTCATGGAATATCAGTGGAAACTGACCATAAATTTCACCCTCACAAAGTCTCATATTCTGAAAAGTGGAAACAACTGATTGATTTCTCTGACCAAAGCACAATATGACTAGAAATACACATGAAAACTAGAAACTAAAAACAGCAAGGGCAGGATCTTATTCACTGCTGTATCTCCAGCACTTTAAATAGGTGTTCGATACATATTTGTCAAATGAACAAAAATAAGAAGATGAAATTGACGACCCCCAAAGAGTAGGACAGAGAGACAAATAGGAGAGAAAAGAAAATCAAGAAGGAATAATAATAGGAATTTTAGAAAGAAAACAAGAGAGACTAAAATGATCAAAGAAATAATGTAATTTTCCAAGAAATTGAGAACATGGATCCCCAGATTGAGAGAGCCCACCAAATACCCGGCTAAATCGATGAAAAAAAAGATGGTGTGTATGTGTACACACGTACACACACACACACACACACACACACAGGAATACTACTCAGCCATAAAGAATGAAATAATGCTATTTGCAGCAACATCAATGGACCTAGAGGTTATCATATTGTACTAAGTCAGAGAAAAATATCATATGATATCACTTATATGTGGAATCTAAAATATGACAAATGTACTTATTTACAAAACAGAAGCAGACTCACAGACACAGAAAACGAACTTACGGTTACCAAAGAAGAGGGGCAGATAAATTAGGAGTTTGGGATTAACAGATACACACTATATAAAACAAACAACAAGGACCTATTGTACAGCACAGGGAACTATATTCAATATCTCGTAATTACCTATAATGGAAAAGAATCTGAAAAAGAATATATACACACATACATATACGTATAACTGAATCAATTTGTTGTACACCAGAAACTAACACAATCAAATATACATCAATTTAAAAAGAAAAAAGAAAAAAATCACCCACACCAAAAATGACCACACATCACCTTAACATTTCAGAACACCGGAAACAAAGAAAAGATGCTACAAGCTTTCATAGAGAAAATACAGGTCGCCTATAAAGATTCAAGAATCAGAATGGCTGTGGACTTCTAAATGGTAGCACTGGAAGCTAAAAAACAATTGATGCCTTCAAAATTCTGAAGAAATATAATTCCAAACTAGGGTTCTACACCCGGCCAAACTATTAAGGGTTTAATAAAGGATAGAATAAAAATATTTAAGACACACAAGGTTTTTTTGTTGTTTTTTTTTGGCCAGGCCACATGGCTTGTGGTGTCTTAGTTCCCCGACCAGGGATTGAATCCGGGCCCCTGGCAGTGAGAGGGCTGAATCCTAACCACTGGACCTCCAAGGAATTTCTGCAAGGTCTTTTTAAAAGTGCCTGTCGTTCCCCTTTTCTCAGGAAATTATTGGAGGAAATACTCTGCCAAAACTAGGTAATAAAACAAAAAAAGAGCCAGAATCTAAGAAACAAGGAATCTAACCCAGGAAAGATGTTAAGTTCCAGAATGACACTGTGGGAAGTAAGTACAGATCGACATGAAGATGGATGCATGGAGCCGTGAAAATGCACCTCTAAGACCTCCACACCCAGGAACACGACTGACCAAGGCCTCAACAGCTCTCCCTGAAAATCCATGGTAGGGTTTGCACCAAGACCTCACCTCCCACGCATTACTCCTAGTCAATGACCAAGTGTGACAGGGACACTAAAGCAGGCCTATTCCTGGGAAACATAGGACTCCCCTGATGACTGGAGACCCTGGAGGCTTTGCTGAAGTTTCCTTAGACTGCACGGAGGTCTAGGATGCTTCCACCCAACCTCCTCTCCTTCACTTGTGGTCCAATGACTCTCGCAGCCTTTGCCGGCTCCCTATTTCCCATCACTGAGGCGTTGCTCTTAATGAATTCTCCCATGTTTAATCCCATCTTGTTTTCTGCTTCTCAGAGGACCCAGAGGAAAACGAGTGGAACCAGGAGCGATCTGAGAAAACAAGGAGTTGGAACTGTCTTGCCCACCACCAGCATGGGAAGAGGATACAGTCCTGGCTGGCAGGTGGCATGGATAGATCCTGGCACACTCAGGGCTCCATTTACTAAAGATCTCACCAGTTGTGACCTGGGGAATATCACGGTGGAGGGAAATGCTGTGGTGGGTGTAACGGTGCAGGCATTTGAAAAAATCAGGGGTGGAAGCTGAGGGGACAATGCCTACAAAAAATAGTGTTGACTATTAGTATTATTAAGAATTGTATAATTGTACCGATGCCCTGCAGAAAGATAGTGAGGAACTGAGCTGTTAACATGCAGTCAATGGCTAAGTGGGGGCACCTGAGGGCCTTGGTTTAGAGTAGAAATAAAAGGATCTTTTTTTAAAAATTGAGATATAACTGACATACAATACTGTGTAAGTTTAAGGTGGACAATGTGTTGATTTGATCCATTTTACATATTGCAATTTGAGTCGCTGACAAAAAGGCCCTTATCACCTGCAGCAAAAGAGCAGACACAGTTGAATGACAAGCTAAAGCCCTAATTGAAGGAGTCAGAGCTCCAGAGACTGAATGCTCAGCCAAGGCACATCTGTTATGCAAACGAGGGGCATGGGGAGGAGGAGGTCCTCAAAACTGAGACATCTGGATGGATGCCCTCAGGGATGTGGATTCCACACCCTCCACCCCCAGACTCTGGGCACGCAGAGGGGGCTCAGCCCCGTAGGGGAGCTGGCACTGCTGCTGTGTTGGAAGATGCTGCGGAAGCCTCTTCCCCACAAGGCAACAGGGGCCCCCTCAGAAGCTGCCCTCGCCTCTCCTGGCTGCCCGGCCACTAATTACAACTAAATCACAGCATAACGGGGCCTGCTAAGGGAAGAGAGAGACTATATCCTGTATTAGTCTTCTACTGCCATGTAACATATTACCACGGACTCAGTGGCTTCAAAAAAGAACCCACTGGGGGCCTCCCTGGTGGCGCAGTGGTTGAGAGTCCGCCTGCCGATGCAGGGGACACGGGTTCGTGCCCCGATCCCGGAGGATCCCACATGCCGCGGAGCGGCTGGGCCTGTGAGCCATGGCCGTTGAGCCTGCGCGTCCAGAGCCTGTGCTCTGCAACGGGAGAGGCCACAACAGTGAGAGAGGCCCGCGTACTGCAAAAAAAAAAAAAGGTTAAAATGGTAAATTTCGTGTTATGCATATTTTACCCCAACTTTTTAAAAAGGGAATATGTGTAGACAAGCTGGCTGGCCCTCGAGCAACCTTTCCTCTCTCTGGTTCTGGGCAACTCTAGGGTGTGTGTGTGTGTGTATGTATATATGTGTAGGGGGAGAAATCTTTCTGCTAAGGAGAGGTACAGAGAGGTCACTTGATGTAAAGGCCGCATAATACATACAGCATTCATCCCATTTGTGGGGGAAAAATACATAACTGAGCTATTCGCAGATGCACAGCAAAAGGTCCGGAAAGAGGTACCCAAACTACCCCCCCAGAAAGGGACTGTCACTTTTTATCATGAAGTGTATTTGAAACATTTACAGCATATAGATAAAACTTCTGAAAGTTTTTTTTTTTAATTTTCAAAGTGGACATTAAAATGTAAAACCACTTTAAAAAGTGAAAGTCACACACTGTATGAGTCTTTTTGCAACTCTACAGCTGGCAAGTGATTAGCATCCAAACTATACCCATTGGACGATTACAAATCAATAAGGAAAAGATTACCCATAGAAGAAACAAAGGACATAAAGGCAATTCACAGCAGGAACCAGAACGGCCAATAAACAGTGAAAAGATGGGCAACTCCTCTAGCAACCAGGGATGCAAGTTAAAATCACAATCAGGTTGAAGAAAAATTGTCAAATCTGATGGTACCAAGGGATGGACACTCCTCCCCTGCTAGGAGGCTATGTACTGATGGAATCACCGTGGAGATCTGGCAAATATCTGTAAAGCCCAAGCGACAAACAGCCTGAGGCCAACAAGCCCACTTCTATTTAAATGCTCAGAAGATCTCACACTTGAACAAGGAGACACAGTCTAGAATGTTCACTGCACCATGGTTTATAACAGAGAAAAACTGTAAACTACCTAAATATAGTATATTTACACAATGGGACACCATACAGCAATCAAAATAAATGAACTAGAGCTATGTGTATCAATAAGGAAAAAAAGAATCTCTTAAAAAGTATTCGGTTTTTATAGAAAATGACATGGGGTCATGATGCAAATCTCAACAAATTTCAAAGAATTTAAATAATGCAGAAAATGTTCTGAGACTACAATGCAATTAAGGCAAAAATCAATAGCGGTGGGGGACTTCCCTGGCGGTCCAGTGGTTAAGGATCCGCTCCCACTGCAGGGGGCATGGGTTCGATCCCTGGTCGGGGAACTAAGATCCCATATGCCACACCATAGCATGACCAAAAAAAAAAAAGAAAAAGAAGAAAAAAAAATCAATAGCGATGGGTATGGAGTCGCCTTCTGGGGTGATGAAAATGTTCAGGAACTAGATAGCGGTGACAGTTATACAACTCTGTACATGTACTAAATGCCACTGAATTGTACTTTTTTTTTTTAAGAAAAATGGTTAAAATGGTATTTTTTTTGGCAGAAGAGCAAGTGATTTATTAAAATTGGAATTCAGAGTGCACATGAGGGTGTACTGATCAGATCTGCATTTTAGAAAGCTCACTTTGCCATCACACACAGGATAGTTCATCTTTTTTTAAAATAACTTTTCTTATTGAAGTACAGTTGATTTACAGTGCTGTGCCAATCTAAAATGGTAAATTTTATGTTATGTGTATCTCACCACTGTTTTTTAAAAAATCAATAACAAAAAATACTGCGGAAACCCCGTCTTAATAAAATAATACTCTTTCGGGACTTCCCTGGTGGTGCAGTGGTTAAGAATCTGCCCGCCAATGAAAGGGACACGGGTTCGAGCCCTGGTCCGGAAAGATCCCACATGCCGCGGAGCAACTAAGCCCGTGCGCCACAACTACTGAGCCTGCACTCTAGAGCCCATGAGCCACAACTACTGAGCCCACATTCCACAACTACTGAGCCCGCGCGCCTAGAGCCCATGCTCTGCAACAAGAGAAGCCACCGCAATGAGAAGCCTGCGCTCCACAACGAAGAGGAGACCCTGCTCACTGCAACTAGAGAAAGCCCGTGCACAGCAACAAAGACCCAATGCAGCCAAAAATAAATAAAATATTACTCTTTTTTTTTTTTTTTTTTTTTTTTTTTTTTGCTGTACGCGGGCCTCTCACTGTTGTGGCCTCTCCCGTTGCGGAGCACAGGCTCCGGATGCGCAGGCCCAGCGGCCATGGCTCACGGGCCCAGCCGCTTCGCGGCATATGGGATCCTCTCAGACCGGGGCACGAACCCGTATCCCCTGCATCGGCAGGCGGACTCTCAACCACTGCGCCACCAGGGAGGCCCAAATATTACTCTTTGAAACAACTGATAAGTCAAAGGAGAAAGCATAATGGAACTCAGAAAACTGAGTAATAATGAAAATACAATCTACTGAAATTTACGAAATGAAGCTAAAACCATGCTTAGAGAGAAATGCGTAACTTTAAATTCATTCCTTAGAAAAAAGACTGAAAAAACGAATGAACATTCATCCCAGGAAGCTGGGGGGAAAAAAACAGCAAATTAAATCCAAAAAAATTAGAAGGAAACTATAAAATTAATTTTAAAACCACAATACTGAATGTCAATAGTCAAAAATTGGTATTTTAGGGCCTCCCTGGTGGCGCAAGTGGTTGAGAGTCCGCCTGCCGATGCAGGGGATACGGGTTCGTGCCCCGGTCTGGGAGGATCCCATATGCCGCGGAGCGGCTGGGCCCGTGAGCCATGGCCGCTGAGCCTGCGCGTCCGGAGCCTGCGCGTCCGGAGCCTGTGCTCCGCAACGGGGGAGGCCACAACAGTGAGAGGCCCGCATACCGCAAAAAAAAAAAAAAAAAAAAAAAAATTGGTATTTTAGGGCTTCCCTGGTGGCGCAGTGGTTAAGAATCCGCCTGCCAATGCACAGGACACGGGTTCGAGCCCTGATCCGGGAAGGTCCCACATGCCGCGGAGCAACTAAGCCCGTGCGCCACAACTACTGAGCCTTGCTCTAGAGCCCTCGAGCCACAACTACTGAAGCCCTTGTGCCTAGAGCCCATGCTCTGCAACGAGAAGCCACCGCAATGAGAAGCCTGCGCACAGCAACGAAGAGTAGCCCCCGCTCACCGCAACTAGAGAAAGCCCATGCGCAGCAACGAAGACCCAACACAGCCAAAAATAAATAAAATAATTTTTTTTTTTAAATTGGTATTTTAGAAAGATGATAAACCTCATCTTAATTAAGAAAAAGATAAAACACTAATAGTCGAAGTCAGGTATAAAATAGGGACTTCACTACACTATCACTGCCCAAAAATACACACCACGCATTTTATTAGAGAAACCATCAGACTAATCTGGACAGAGGGACAGTCTACAAAATTAACCAGCCTGGACACTTTAAAACTGCCAATATCACCATAAACAAATTCATTATGTGAAACCGTCCTAGAATGAAAGAAACAAGAGACCCCTCAGCTAAATGCAACGTGTGATCCTGGACCTTAAACCACCGTGAAGGGCACTGAGAGGACTGGCAAATCATGAGTGAGGTCTGCAGACCATGGTTAAGCTTCCCAACTTTGGTAACTGTCCCCCTGATGTGTAAGTGGAAACACACACTGGGCACAAAGCGACAGGATGTCTGCGATCTACTTGCAGAGTTCCGGTTCAAGGGGACCCAGGGCAGAGTTCAGCACTCAGTTCTGAGCTGGAGAAGCTTCAACTAAGGAAGGCCTGCTCCCCGTCAAAGCCAAAGGGTTGGTGGTTGACTCTCCCCACACCTCCTGTCCCCCCACAGGACAGGGAGACCCCCAACCCATGAGAGCATCCGGAAGACCTGGAGCGCACAGACTGGACCTTAGCGGAAATGGAGGACAGCATGGCCCTCTATGACCTCAAGGCTGAGGTTCTTCCCAGACTCATCTAAGCAGACGCCCAGCTGGGGCGGCAGCTGGGAAAACAGGCCTGTTCCCTGGCCGGGCGGGCTCTGATGGCCCAGCCCTTTGCCCTGAAGAAGCGCTGTGGCCCTAGCTGGCCGCCTGGCCCTTCAAGGCCCAGAGGCTTTTCAACAGGTAGGGCAGACTGGCCCGACCAAGACAGGAGGGGCCAGAGTCCGGAACAGGAGAGCTGGGTTCCCAGCCTGGCGTCCCAACCTGGGATTGGGGGTCGGGCTCCTCTGAGCCTCAAAGCTCCCTCCCTCTCCCCGTCCCCCACTGCCTAGAGGAAAGGTCCAGAGACAGCTTCAACCACTTGCCTGTCCCCTCACCCTCACCTGGGCCAGCAGCCAGGGCTACCTCGCTGGAGGCGTCGTGGAGCCATCTGAACGCCGCTGCCCCTGTTCGTGGGGTCAGCGACTCAGGGAGAGGCCGCCCTTCGCCTGCCTCCCACGTGGGACGGGTCAACCGTGGCTGCTCCGGGGGAGAAGCCTGGAATCCCAGCCTGCTCCCCGCACCCTCGGCTTGCACCCGAGCCCAGGGCCCCGCAGAGGTGTGAGCTAGCTGCTTACCCGGAGAAGGAGGCAGCGCAGTCCACCAGACCGCAGGGCGGCACGGAAGCGGTCTCTGCGTCTCGTTAGCGGAATCCCTCTCCTGTTGCCCCTCGCGCCCCGCCCGCCTGCGCAGTGGGGGAAAGCGGGCCGCAGCTCCGCCTGTCGGCCCTGCGGGGCCCGGCTCCCCGACCCCGCACACCTGGGCCAGGTGCCCAGACCCGAGAGGCCCGCCCCGCCAACAGCGGCCCGTGGAGGCGGGTGCGCCCGGAGAGCCGCTGGCAAGGGAGTCTTTGCTCGGGCGCCGGGGCGCTGCCCGCGAGCCCAGTGAGAGGCCGGCGCTGGCGCGGGAGGGTGGGGGTGGGGGCTGGAGGCTGCCTCCCTCGTCCGCGCGGCGCCCCTCACCCGCACCCCTGCACGTGAACCCGCGCGCCGCGAGAGCCCGCGTGGTTGGGCGCCCACTTGATGGTGGCTCCAGCTGGTCAGGTTCCCGTCCCCTCTTCCCTCCAGAGACCTCACAGCAGTGGCAGGTCAGCTTCCCGGCCCTTCCCGCTCTGCGGAGGGCTGTCCGCACCTCTTCTGAAACTGTCTGCGGGCTCTTCCCGCCGCCCTCACCCCTCTGTTCCGTTTCTCCCCAAGCAGCTCCGCTCTCCACACCGCGCCACAGCGGTTAACAGCATGGGCTCCCCGCGCAGAGGCACGTCGGCCCAAAGCCGGCCTCGCAGCACTAGGACCCAAACCGAGTCCTCCTTAAACCAGCTCCCTTGCTGAGCTGGTGATTAATCTCTAACCAAAGCTTCATCCCCTTTCTTATACCCTCTGGCCTCAATCCTGTGCTAACTGAACTCTAATCAACCAGCGTCAGATGACTACAACTGCTGTTGTCAATAACATTGTTAATGTGCTAAAATTGCCATCACAGATGCCATTACCACACAAACTCAGGGTGTTTCTCCAGGGAAAGATGAGTTCACAGACCCCTGAGCCATGGGCCATCCGGCCAGAGAACCCTAAACCAGAGACGTCCTGACTCCCGGAACTACCATTAATCACAGAAATGATTAATCTCAGCCTCTCTGTTCTCCCCTTAAGAAACCCCCAACTCCAGCACCACCTGGAGGGGATCTGAGGCATGTCTCCACTCCGTTGCTTGGGGCCTGCAATAAACACTTACGTTCCTTCACCACAACCTGCTGTCAGCTGACTGGCTTTGCTGCACCTCGGGCGAGTGGACCTGAGTTCGGTTCCATACAGGACCCTCTCACTACAGGCTCAGTGCTGGCCCTCGGTGAACAGGTAGTAAGCAAAACAGAAGCTTTCAAAGTCTCCGTCTCCTTGGCTTTGCTCCTTCCCCTCTCCTCTCCCCCCAGCCCCTCTGCATCCTCCTTCCTCCTGCCCTGAGGCTGGCACTCACTCACCTGCCCGCCCGCGGCCCTAACCTGGCTGGCCCTCCCTGCTCAGCAGTCGGTCTCCTAGACACCCAAGCACTTATTCTCCTGAACTGCATCAACCCTGCTTCGTGCTGGAGCTCTCCCAGGGTGGAAATGGACCCTCCCGCTGCAGCTGGCTTCACATAATCTCAATCTCCCTCTCTCTCTCTCTCCCTCCCTCTCTCTCTCTCTCTCTCTCTCTCTCTCTCACTCACACAGAGTGGGGGGTTTGCAAGAGAGCAGATTAAAGGACCATCTTTCCCTCCCCAGCAGCACCCAAGCAAGGACATGAGGGTCAGGGAACAGGTATGCTTTATTACTTAGTTCCCACAGGTGATCATCCCACAGCACGAATCAGACCACCCACCTGCACTCATTTATACTTCACAAAGAACAGGTTAATGGGACGCAGGGCAGCTTCCACAATGACCCAGCCCCAAGGCTACAGGGCCAGAGAGAACACCACTTCTGCTTTGAGGCCTGGTCATTCCGGCAGCCCCCACCGCACCCCACTCCTCCAGACTCCTGACCTCAGAGGAAAGAGTAGACACCGGGTCTCACGCTAAGTGCCAGGACCCACAGAAGAGAACTGGGGAGTCCTCAAGTGGTAATTTCTCCCTTCCCACGGCCCAGCCTCCAGATGAAGAGAATAAGGCACAGTCGGTGGTGGAGAGGGAACAAAGCCAAGAACCTGAGCTGAGGACGGGCATCCTCAGACCACAGCCCCGCTTTTCCTTTCTCCCAGGCAGCTTAGTCTGGGGCGGATAGAGCTGAGGGTGGCAGGTCCACCCAGAAGACTGGGTCTGGGGACCCTGGCGAGAGGAGGCGTGGCCCCTGCCGTTCTGCCCCACAGGCCTTGACAGGGAGTCAGGGGGAAGGCCACGTGGCTCCTGCCCACTTTCCCCTGGTCCTCAGGCCAGCCCGGATCCCGGCGGGCACTGTTGGCCCTACCGAGGGTTCAGCTCCGGTAGCTCCTGAGCAGGTGCCCGGCGATCACCAGCCTCTGGATCTCACTGGTGCCTTCATAAATCTCAGTGATGCGAGCGTCACGGTAGTGCCGCTCGGCTGGCATCTCTGTCACGTAGCCCATGCCACCCAGGATCTGCATGGCCTAAGGCGGAAAGCAGGGGCTCAGGAGGAGAAGACCCCCACTCGAGGGGAAAAACAGGACAGGATCAGCCGGGGGAGGGGCAGCCGGCACACTCGCTGCTACTCAACCCTTGGGCCCTCCCTCGCCCAGGCACCGGGGCTCACCTGGTGGGTAACGGCAGTTGCGGCCTCCGAGGCAGCCAGCTTGGCCATTGCCGCCTCCTAACCACAGGGGATGGTGGCGTCAGAAACTCGACCTTGGGCGGAGCACCCCGCACATGGCCCTCAGCAGGGTGGGCCTGGGGGAGCCACCCCTTGTAGCAATAAACCCACGGGCCCAAGGAACTGGGACCCCGCCCAGAGGTTTCCCTCAGTCCCTCCACCACGAAAGCTCTGGGCCGTGCCCAGGGAGACCCCAGCCCCACGGGCACCTTGATGAAAGGCCTCTTGTTATCCTTCAGCACCGCAGCACGCCAGGTCAGCAGCCGGGCACTCTCCAGGGCCAGGGCCATGTCCGCCAACTTGAACTGCAACAACCCAGGCCCACCCCAGCAGTCGGTGTCTGCCCTCCCTCCCCTCTCCCTGCAAGACAGGAGGGAGGAGGGCAGAGGACACGGGAGCAGGTGAAAGCCATCTGGGAGGCGGAGCGGAAAGGCCAGAACTCGCTCCCTCCGCGGCACCGTGCCTCGTTACCTGGATGACCTGCAGCTTGGTGAGGGGCGCCCCGAAGGCCGTGCGGTTCTCGGCGTAGTTCACAGCACAGTCGAGGGCAGCCTGGGCGATGCCCAGGGCCTGGGAGGCGATGCCGACGCGGCCCATGTCCAGGGTTTGCTGTGAGGACAGCCCTGTCAGTGGCCGGCCAGCCGGGCCCCAGGGCCCCCGCCCCCGCGGCTGGGCTCACCATGGCAATCTTGAAGCCCATCCCCGGTTCCCCCAGCAGGTTGTCCTTGGGGATGCGACAGTCCTCGAAGATGAGGTTGGCAGTGGATGAGGCCCGGATGCCCAGCTTGTCTTCCTTCTTCCCTAGCGTGAGCCCAGGCGTTGGCATGGGAACCAGGAAGGCACTGATGCCCTGGAGGCCAGACGCGCCCAGTGACTTTTTCACCAGCTCGAGGCCACGCCCCTCACACAAACCACCACAGCCACCAGCTCCGGTCCCTTCCCTCCACCTCCCTCAGAACCTCGCGGTGACGCCCTCTGCCGGCTCCTCCGGGGAAGGCGCTGCCTGGGGAGGGAGAGGGACAAGGACAGCGCAAGTGCCCCAGAGCAAGAACAGCTCCATCGGACCAAGGAGGTTTGGATCTAGAAACTGAACATCTCACTGACCTCCCTTCGGGGTCCCCACCTTGTTCTGCAAGGATCTGTCCGTGCTGGCGAAGACCACAGCGGCCGAGGCCTCCCAGGAGTTGGTGATCCAGGCTTTGGTGCCACTCAGGACCCACGAGTCACCGTCTGCCCAGGCAGTGGTGGCGGCGGCCCCCGCGTCGCTGCCGTTCCCTGCCCCACACGCAGACTCAGAGTCCACCGCCTCCACCCTCCGAGGGCACCGCCACCAACTCACCCGGAACCCGGCCTCACCCCTGGCTGGTGAGCCAGACCCGGGTCCAAGGGATCAGGGTCTGGCTCCTGAGAGAAGGCTCGAGGGCCGCACTGGCTCCCACAGCTCTCGGGGTGGGGGGATGGGGGGGATGTGACAGCTGGGTGTCTTCAAGCCAAAGGGACCCCAGGGCCCAAGTCCCTCCCTCCCAGCTCAGCCGAGGCAAGCCCGGGCTCTGTGGCGATCCCAGCAGCCAGAGCTCCACCTCAGGCCCTCACTCCTGCCCTCCTGCCCTCCTGCCCCGGGAGGCAACGAGCAGCTGACCCAGCTCAGCAGCGGCCCCAGCCTGAGTCTGTCACCCCGATTCTGAGGGGAGGGGACAGGGGCAGACCACTGTCCCACGGTGATACCTGGTTCACTGAGGGCAAAGCAGCCAATTTTGTCGCCGCTGGTGAAAGGAGTGACCCACTGCTTCTTCTGCTCCTTGGAGCCAAACTTCAGGATAGGCCCCAAGTAGAGGGACTGGGGGGACAGTGCAGAGCGGTCGGAGGCCTTCCAGCCCAGAACACCTGCCCGCCCGCGTACCCACCCCCAGGCCTCCTCTCTCCAGAGGCCCACGCAAGGGACAGGTGCAGAGGCGGTCAGGGGCAGGGAGCCAAGGCCGGGCTGCGCCCCGGATGTGGGGCTGTGTGGCAGAGGGCCTGCCCACCCACAGGAGCTTCCCCTTCACCGGTGTATCCAGGGCCCAGGCGCGAGGCTCACGTTGTTGACGCTCATGATGACTCCAGTGGAGGCGCAGCCCCGGCTGATCTCCTCCATGGCGATGGCGTAGGCCAGGTAATCGAGGCCGGCACCGCCAAACTCCTCGGGCACATCCATGGCCATGAGCCCCAGCTCACCCATCTTCTTCACCTGGCCCCAGGGAAGGATGTCACGGCAAGGGCAGCTGCCGGGGGACGGTGCCCACCCTCTCCACCCCCAACCCTCCTGCCCCTGAGCCAGTGCCTGCAGAAACTCAGGTCATGTGGCCACATCCACCTACCCCGGGACCCCCGAGGCTGAGTCTGCAAGACAGCACCATTCATTCAAGCCGTCCTGTCCCCCAATTCTTCCCCAACTCTACCCTGTGTCTACAGACACAACCAGTGAGCAGGCAGAAGGCACAGGAAGGCTTTGGGGGCCTCTGAGGTAGGGAGCGGAGCAGGGCAGCACGGTGCCACACAGACCGTCTTTCAGTCCCTTACACATACCACACCTCCCCTCCCCAGCACAGGGCCTTTGCACATGCTGTGTCCTGTCAGTGATGCCCTTTATCAACTAGTCATTATCTCCTCCCGTCCTTGGGGCTCAGCTCAAGCATCACTTCTGCTGCATGGCCATCTCTGACCTCACTGAGTCCAATCCTTTAATCACACTCTCCTGCAGCATCTGTGCCTCTCCTTAGTGGTGCTTGTGCAGCTGTAATTTCACACCTATTCACGTGCTTGTTCTGATTAAGGTCTTTCTCCGTGACCACGAGGGCAGAGACAGTGCGGTTTTGTCCACTGCTATATTCCAATGCCAGTGAAAGAATGAATAAAGGGGAAGAAGCTTGGAATTTTTGACCTGGAATACCAGTGGTGGTCATCGTTAATTATCAATGCCCAACGCTGAAAAATGCTTTATGTGTACTCTTCAATTTGAGTCTCACCGAAGCTCTGTGAGGACAATGCTGAGTCAACCTCATGTCACAGGTGAGGAAACCGGAGCTCAGGGAGATGAAGCAACCAGTTCGGGGCAGAGCTTGTAAGTGGTGGGGCTGGGACTGAAACCCAGCACTGACTCCAGGACCTCAACCAGCTCAGACCCTTCAGCAGGTTCCTAGGACAGATTCCTTACCCTCTGTCAGCCTGCTCCCCACCTGGGAAACAGGGACCACAACAGAACCTGCGTAGCTTTGAGAAGAAACAACTAAAACCAATGGCCTCTATGCAGCAGGCTGGGGTAGAAGAGGGACCGTTGCTTTTCATTAGAAAATCATTTTAGGACTTCCCTGTGGTGCAGTGGTTAAGAATCCGCCTGCCAATGCAGGGGACATGGGTTCGAGCCCTGGTCCGGGAAGATCTCACATGCTGCAGACCAACTAAGCCCAGTGTGCCACAACTCCTGAGCCTGCGCTCTAGAGCCCACGAGCCACAACTACTGAGCCCACGTGCTGCAACTACTGAAGTCCATGTGCCTAGAGCCTGTGCTCCACAACAAGAGAAGCCACCGCAATGAGAAGCCCGCGAACCACAACAAAGAGTAGCTCCTGCTCGCCCCAATCAGAGAAAGCCTGCGCGCAGCAACGAAGACCCAACATAGCCAAAAATAAATAAATAAATAAATTTATAAAAAAGAAAAAAAAAGAATCCGCCTGCCAATGCAGGGGACACGGGTTCAATCCCTGGTCCAGGAAGATCCCACATGCCGCAGAGCAACTAAGCCCGTGCACCACAACTACTGAGCCTGTGCTCTGGAGCCCACGAGCCACAACTACTGAGCCCACGTGCTGCAACTACTGAAGCCCACACGCCTAGAGCCGTGCTCCACAACAAGAGAAGCCACCGCAATGAGAAGCCTGCGCACCTCAACGAAGAGTAGCCCCCGCTCGCCGCAACTAGAGAGAAGCCTGCGTGCAGCAATGAGGACACAACGCAGCCAAAAATAAAATATAAATAAATAAATACATAAGAAGAAAATCATTTTATATCATTTGATTCCTGTAACTGTGTTCTTAGACTATGCTGACTTCAATGAAGCAGATCAGTAAGAATGTCTGCCATATTTTCTCACTTGTCTATAATTAGTATTACTTCTGTGATTATAAAAGTTTGATTCCCCCTTCCCCAAATAGTACTTACTTCACAGAACTGTTTTAAGGACTAACTGAGACAATATATATATAAAATGCTGAGCCCAGTACCTGGCGCGAGGTGAGTGATCAGTGGTGAATGGCACTGTTTAAAAAATTTTATTGAAGTATAGCTGATTTACAATGTTGTGTTAATTTCTGCTATACAGCAAAGTGACTCCATTATACATCTATATAGTCTTTTTCGTATTCTTTTCCATTATGGTTTATCACAGGATGTTGAATATAGTTCCCTGTGTTATACAATAGGACCTTATTGTTTATCCATCCTATATATAATAGTTTGGATATACTAATTCCAAACTCCCAATCCTTCCCTCCCCTTGGCAACCACAAGTCTGTTGTTCTCTACTTCTGTAAGTCTATTTCTGTTTTGTAGATAGCTTCATGTGTGTTGTATTTTAGATTCCACATATAAGTGATATCACATGGTATTTGTCTTCCTCTGACTTACTTCGCTTAGTATGATAATCTCTAGGTCCATCCATGTTGCTGCAAACGGCATTATTTCATTCTTTTTAATGGCTGAGTAGTATTCCATTGTATATATGTACCACATCTTCTTTATCTGTTCATCGGTCGATGGACATTTAGGTTGTTTCCGTGTCTTGGCTATTGTAAATAGTGCTGCTATGAACACAGAGGTACATGTATCTTTTCAAATTATAGTTTTGTCTGGGTATATGCCCAGGAGTGGGATTGCTGGATCACATGGTAGCTCTATTTTTAGTTTTTTAAGGAACCTCCATACTGTTCTCCATAGTGACTTCACCGATTTACATTCCCACCAACAGTGTAGGAGGGTTCCCTTTTCTCCATACGCTCTCCAGCATTTATTATTCGTAGACTTCTTAATGATGGCCATTCTGACCGGTGTGAGGTGGTACCTCATTGTAGTTTTTTTTTTTTTTTTTTTTTTTTTTGGCGGTACGCGGGCCTCTCACTTTTGTGGCCTCTCCCGTTGCGGAGCACAGGCTCCGGACGCGCAGGCTCCATGGCTCACGGGCCCAGCCGCTCCGTGGCATGTGGGATCTTCCCGGACCAGGGCACGAACCCGTGTCCCCTGCATCGGCAGGCGGACTCTCACCCACTGCGCCACTAGGGAAGCCCCCTCATTGTAGTTTTGATGGGAAGTTCTCTAAGAATTAGCAATGATGAGCAAGTGAATGGCATTTATTATCATTGAGTGACTGGTAAGTTCTTGTCTTGACAGTGATGTCTGGGAGGAGGGGCACTGGTGAATCTGCTGAACTTCCATAATGGTTTGTGTCCCTCTATGAAACTGCTTGTTTGATTCTGCCTTGAGTTGTTCCCATGGGAAACTCCTGTAAGACTCTAAGCTTGGGGTGGGCCTGACCGTGCTCAGGGTCTCCGTGTAACACAGGGGAGGAGACGGCCAGTGCGTGGGAGGCAGAATGACAGCCCCCCAAAGCCGAGCACGTCCTAATCCCCGGGACCTGTGAATATGTTTCCTCACGTGGCAAAACGGACTCTGCAGGTGAGATTAAGCGAAGGATCGTGAGGTGGGGGGCTGCCCTGGATGATCCAGGGGGGCTAATGTCATCGCAGGGTCCTTGTAAGGGAAAGATGGAGACAGGAGGGGCAGAGAAGGAGATGGGACAATGAAAGCAGAGGCTGGAGTGACTGGGATGCTGGCTGGAGTGGGGGGCGGTCATGAGCCAAGGAATGCAGGCGGCCACTAGAAGCTGGGAAAGGCAAGGAACTGATTCTCCCCTAGAGCCACTGGAAGGGACGCAGGCCTGCCCACACCTTGATTTTAAGCCCAGAGAGACCCACTTTGGATTTCTGCCCTCCAGGAACCGTCGGATACTAAATGTGTACTATTCTAAGCCACTGAGTCTGCGGTAATTTGTTACAACAGCAACGAGAAGCTAGTACACAGTGATAAGTGAGACTCAGAGCTCCAAGGGATGTGTCATTTCGAGAATCGCTTAAAAAAAATTCTGTGGTCACCGCGCACCTGGGGCCAGCGGGGGTGATGCTGCTCAGAAAAGCTGCATCATTGCAGCTGGTGGGAATCAAGGAGGGGGTGGGAGTGGAAAGGAGACAGTGGTTGAGGCAGGGTCGTCCCTGAACACGACCCGGCGACTCACAACGCCCTGTGCCAGCAGGACTGTGGCCTCAGAACAGAGCCCCCCCCCCTTTTTTTTAATTTTCTTTGGTTTTTGGCTGCACTGCACAGAATGTGGGATCTTCGTCCCCTGACCAGGGATCGAACCCATGCCCCTGCACTGGAAGCACAGAGTCTTAACCACTGGACCGCCAGGGAAGTCCCAGAGCCCCTTCTGAACCCACACTTAGGGCCTGCAACAAACCTATTCCAGGGTGGAATAGTGTTTTATGGGGAATGCCTGTGCTGGGTCAGAAGCCAGGGCTGTATTCTACCAGGTGCCAGAAATACGCAGGGTCCCCAAGATTCATGCTCAGGCCTGGACAGGAACCCTGCTGAACTGCTTTCTCCGGCCAAACAGCAAAAGAGACTAAGCTGAGAAAAAAAAAAAAGCCCCAATTGTCTCACCCTACACGCTCCACCCATCTTCCCTGGACACTAAGACCCACCGCCTCTTCAGCCTCTATCTCCAGTACACAACCCTGGGATAAACGACAGATCAGCCGATCACACCATGACACCATTTCACCCCAAGAAACAGAACGGAAACCAAAATTCCCAGACGGAGTGTAGGCAGGACAAGGATTACCCCATTTTCCTGTCATGGAAGGGGGCTCACGTGCAGATGGTGCCAGTCCTGGGACACCTGGATGGGGAAGCCAGAACTCCTGGCACTCGTCTCTACACCACACTGCTGCCCTCTCGCTCTCCTGACAGTTCTCTCTGTCTGAATAAAAAGCCGTAGGAGTTCACAATGACTGCACCCAAGCGACTTCACTAGCATGCTGTTTCCCCCAACCTTTCTCATTCTGAAGTGGGTCTCGAGATTTCTGGCAATATGCCATGGCCGGCTGCAGGAACATTCTAGAAAAACATTGGAGACATGGACTTCCCTGGCGGTCCAGTGGTTAAGACTCTATGCTTCCACTGCAGGGGCCACAGGTTGGATTCCTGGTTGGGGAACTAAAATACCACATGCCACACGGTGTGGTCACACACACACAAAAAAAATTGGAGACAATGGCATTGGAGAGAAGAGACAGTACAATCAAAAGGAAGAAGAGGGGCTTCCCTGGTGGCGCAGTGGTTGAGAGTCCGCCTGCCAATGCAGGGGACACGGGTTCGTGCCCCGGTCTGGGAAGATCCCATATGCCGCGGAGCGGCTGGGCCCGTGAGCCATGGCCGCTGAGCCTGCGCGTCCGGAGCCTGTGCTCCGCAACGGGAGAGGCCACAACAGTGAGAGGCCCGCGTACCGCAAAAAAAAAAAAAAAGAAGAAGAAGAAGAAATCAGGGACTTCCCTGGTGGCGCAGTGGTTAAGAATCCGCCTGCCAGCGCAGGGGACACGGGTTCAAGCCTTGGTCCAGGAAGAAGATCCCACATGCCGCGGAGCAACTAAGCCTGGGCGCCACAACTACTGAGTCTGTGCTCTAGAGCTGGTGAGCCACAACTACTGAGCCTACATGCCTAGAGCCCGTGCTCCGCAACAAGAGAAGCCACCGCAACGAGAAGCCCGTGCACCGCAACGAAGAGTAGCCCCCACTCGCCGCAACTAGAGAAAGCCCGCATGCAGCAACAAAGACCCAATGCAGTCAAAAATGAATAAATAAATAAATAAACTTATATTAAAAAAAAACAGAAACAAAATAAAAAGCAGCAGCACACACACACAAAAAGACCGTATGTTCAGTTGTATAAATCATTCCTGATTTAAGCATGTTGATGGTAACTGGCTAACAGCTGCCAGGCTCCCTAATATTTTCTCCTAGCAGCCTGACCTTCAGAGCGACCTCAAGGGGAACCCCTCAGAGCTGCTACTCACGGTGGTTACTCTCGGTCCCTTGTGTCTGTGAACCGGGAGTCCAGACCTGCATCCCTGACTGGGCCAAGCCTGGTGGTCTCCAAACTCCCAAGAGAAAATGTGAGAAAGAGAAGGACCCCTTTCCTAGCAGAGTGAGCCTTCAGCACCTGCTGCCTTCATATCTGGGACACGTCTAGAGGACACTTCATATCAAAACAGTGCTTTTAAGTCACTTCTAAAGCTCACATATTTAAAAAATCAAATTTGTCCTGGGACAAAGTCCCAGGGAGTCCGGGACTTCCCACCAGGGAAGTCCCAGACTCCTTTTAGAGAATCAAATTCCCTAACTTGTTGAAAATTTGTTGCTTTATTCAAGGGGAAGGGGCCGCGGGAGCCACCTCCCCAGTTCCCACGCTGGGTCAGTGTGTGCTAAGTGCTGGGACAATAAGGACACTCAGGATGACTTAACCATAAAATTCAAGTCCACAAAGTTCAGCAAACATCTGCTGAATGCCAAGCACTTATGGAGGGCGAGGAGGTAGGGGCGTGAACAAGACCAATCCCGGCCTTCAGGGAGGCAACTGTGGGAAATAACTGTGACACAGGATACACACCATCACGTGACAAGTACACCCAGAGAATTAGGGATTATGAACGAACGCTCCTGAAACACAGAGAGATGAATTCTTGCCGGGAGAGGTGAGAGGAGGTGCCATTCAGGGGACACTTCCAGGGTGGAATTCACAGAAGTCTGTGCACATGAGGAAGAAGAAAAATGGACTATGATTTGAGAGGTTTCTATGCGGTTAACTATCATCTGAGATAGGGCAAGAGGATGAAAAGCAGGTTTTGCACCTGATATATTAAAGTTACTCAATAAGGGACTTCCCTGGCAGCACAGTGGTTAAGAATCCGCCTACCGATGCAGGGGACACAGGATCGAGCCCTGGTCTGGGAAGATCCCACATGCCACGGAGCAACTAAGCCCGTGCGCCACAACTACTGAGCCTGCGCTCTAGAGCCTGTGAGCCACAACTACTGAGCCCACGTGCCACAACTACTGAAGCCCATGTGCCACAACTACTGAAGCCTGTGTGCCACAACTACTGAAACCCGTGAGCCACAACTACTGAGCCCGTGTGCCACAACCACTGAAGCCCACACGCCTAGAGCCCGTGCTCCACGAAAAGCCACCGCAATGAGAAACCTGAGCACAGCAAACGAAGAGTGGCCCCTGCTCGCCGCAACCAGAGAAAGGCCCACACGCAGCAACAAAAACCCAACACAGCCAAAAATAAATAAATAAAATAAAATAAATTAATTTTTTAAAAAGTTACTCAGTAAACGTTCACTGAGTGAAGGAAAAGAAACTGGGTTCAGTTTCATACATATAAATATGCACATATAGGGACTTCCGTGGCAGCCCAGTGGTTAGGACTCCACACTTCCACTGCAGGGGCCCAGGTTCCATCCCTGATCAGGGAACTAAGATCCCACAAGATGCTCAGTGCGGCCACAAAAAAAAAAAAAAAAAATGCACACATACATTTCCAGGTTCCAGAGTCCAAAGCTGGTTTGGAAACACCATCTATTTCCTATTTCCTTTTTTTTTTTTTTTTTTTTGTGGTACGCGGGCCTCTCACTGTTGTGGCCTCTCCTGTTGCGGAGCACAGGCACCGGACACGCAGGCTCAGCGGTCATGGCTCACGGGCCCAGCTGCTCCGCGGCATGTGGGATCCTCCCGGACCGGGGCACAAACCCGTGTCCCCTGCATCGGCAGGCGGACTCTCAACCACTGCGCCACCAAGGAAGCCCCCTATTTCCCTTTATAACATAATAGCATTATAAACTCATAACTGTTTCTTTTTTTTTTTTTTTTCTTCCTCGGGGGCAGGGGTTAGGTTTGGACACAGAAAGAGTAAAGTTCCGCTTAGGTTACAAAACAAGCCAAGTGAGCAGAAACTGGCACTAGCTTTCCACCTCCTTCGTGGCCTGCCCACCTCTCAATTCTTCTCCCCTTGACTCTTCCCCAGTAAACCCACTTTTCTTGGGAGAAAAAAAATTCTTCAGGAAAAAAATATTAGCAATCACTAACTAGGGACTTCCCTGGTGGTCCAGTGGGTAAGACTCCGCACTCCCAATGCAGGGGGCCCAGGTGGATCCCTGGTCGGGGAACTAGATCCGCACGCATGCCGCCAACTAAAAGTTCCCGAATGCCACAACTAAGACCTGGTGCAGCCAAAGTAAATAAATAAATTTTAAAAAAAGAAGGAAAAAAAAAAGAAAGAAAGCAATCACTAACTAAGCATCTCCTGTAGGCCGGTGGGATTGGGGGTGGGGGAAGCTCAGAGTCTACATCTGGCTCCTCCAATCCCAGCTGTGTGACTGCTGACCAAGAAATGTAACCTCTGGCTTCAGTTTCCTCATCTGAAGACTGGAGATCAATGAAGTAACTGCCTCAGGGTGTTTTGTTGAAGATTTAATGGATAAGTACATGGAATACAGTAACCCCCAAATGATAGTTACTCCTGTTATTATTACTATCATCATTTTAAAACACTAGTGGACACACAGCACAGGGAGATCAGCTCGGTGCTTTGTGACCACCTAGAGGGGTGGGATAGGGAGGGTGGGAGGGAGGGAGACGCAAGAGGGAGGAGATATGGGGATATATGTATGTGTATAGCTGATTCACTTTGTTATAAAGCAGAAACTAACACACCATTGTAAAGCAATTATACTCCAATAAAGATGTTTAAAAAAATAAAAATAAAACACTAGTGGTATTATTTTTATTTTTGCAACCTGCCCTATTATCCCTGTGTCTACTGCTTTGATCCTTCTGCCTGTTTAAGCCCTGGATTCCCTTCTGTAATGGGGGGAGCTGTGACAGAGAATGATAAAAGCACAAAGCCAACCGGCCTCAATCCTTAGCGAAGGGAAACATTGAGCAACCTCTGCATCCCATCAGCCACCAAAACAAGGCAAGATCAGAAGATCTATTTCTCCCCCGAGCTCTACGACCTCAGGCAATTCCTACAACTGCTCCTACATCCACTAGACAAAGGAAATAATAGCAGGGCTCCTGATCACCTAACCAGATTACAGATATGAAAACACCTGTCCAAGATAAAACCAAATAAATGCTATCACTACTCTGAGCTAGGTCATGCATTCAGCAAGTCTGGACTGAGCAGCCTCCGGGTGCCAGAATGTGCCAGAAGGAAGGAGGCTGATTCTTTTGCTCTCTTCCTTCCACATCCATTTCTGCCACTATTTAGTGGCAGGATTAATTTGCAAACTTTCCCGCCCTACAAAGCAAGAGGACTGGTGAAGAGTTGGTTGGTAGAAAGCCTGTTTCTACTGCCAGCTTTCTTGCACAAAGCAAGTCTATGTCTGTAATATAATAAGTATTATAATTTGAGGGAATACAGGAAAAATAAATCAAGTGGTCTGTCATTTGGCCAGAAAAGCCCCAATATACAGCCATGTCTTGGACAACTGCTCTGAGGGCAGCTCCAGAGTGTGGCGGTATGGAGGATACAGGGGTAGTTTAGGCCCTTGACGATAATATTCCCGATTAGAACAGGGCTTCCCAGCTGGGCCTCTGGGACAAGCACGTGGCTAGTGGATGGAGCAGGGTTTTGGAGCCAATCACACCAGGTCTACTGGTCCATAGACAGTATGCCTTGGAAAATCACTTCACCTCTCTGTGCCTCAATTTTCTCAACTGTAATAAAAATAATAATAGTATTAATAGCTTCTGGTTTTCAAGTACCAGGCACCATGAACTTGACATATGTGATCTCCCACAATCCTTGCAAGCATTCCAGGAAGCCAAAAGGAGATTAGACGTGCAGCTGGGGATGCCCTCAGGACTAAATGAGATGACATGATTTCAATGCTTAACACCTAAACGTTGCCCAACTAATTTTGGTGCTCAGAATGCCACTTGCCTACCCCACTTTGAGCTCCTTGGGTATTCCCACAGTCCAGGCACAGTGCCCGATACATTGTGAACACACAACATTCACTAAGCTGGAAAAGTGGCCCCAGAGCCTATGAGGCATGTTAATGGTGATCACAACTCCTGGATTCCTCAGACTGGAAAACAGGCGTGGAGAAGAGGCCAGACAGACTGGCTCTTTCACAAGTTATGTACTCAACAAATACCTATTGAGTATACTATGTGCCAGACATCTTGCCAAGCCAGGGGATGGAGACAGCATGAACATCTCAAACCTGTCATTACAGATGGAGTGATACAACGGCACGGGAAGGAGGGGACTGACTGGGATCTCAGCAGCTGGCAGAAGACAGACTTGGGTTCAAACTTTAGCTCTGTAACTCATTAGCTCCATGACCTTGGGCACATTATTTAATCCTCTCATCAATCTGAGTTTCATCAACTGTACAAAAGGGTATGTAATAATGACACCTTCATCTCAATAGGACAGTTTTAAGAAACAGGTAAGCTAGGGACTTCTCTGGAGGTCCAGCGGTTAAGAATCTGAGCTTCGGGCTTCCCTGGTGGCGCAGTGGTTGAGAATCTGCCTGCCAATGCAGGGGACACGGGTTCGAGCCCTGGTCTGGGAAGATCCCACATGCCGCGGAGCAACTAAGCCCGTGCGCCACAGCTACTGAGCCTGCGCGTCTGGAGCCTATGCTCCGCAACAAGAGAGGCTGCGACGGTGAGAGGCCTGCGCACCGCGATGAAGAGTGGCCCCCGCTCGCCGCAACTAGAGAAAAGCCCTCGCACAGAAACGAAGACGTAACACAGCATAAATAAATAAATAAATAAATAAATAAATTTATAAAAGAATCCGAGCTTCCACTGCAGGGGGGACCAGGTTCTCTCCCTGGTCGGGGAGCTAAGATCCCACATGCCACGTGGTGCGGCCAAAAATAAAAAATAAAAAAGAAAAGAAACAGATGAGCTAACCCATCGGAACTTAGGACAATGCCGAGCACGTGGGCAGCAGTTTCTAAGCGTTAACTGTTACTATCAACACAACGCCCAGTACGTAGTAAGCATATCAACCAGCCACCATTATTACTGTTATTCCAGAAGTTACATCCTGGCTATAGGCCTCATTCTGGACAAGGGAAACCTCCAGGGCATTTTCTGGGTCCCAGGACCACCCCCCCACCCCCACCCCCCACTTAGGGTTCCTTGATTGCAGTCTCAGTGCATCTGGATGTCACTGTCACCAATCATCCTGGAGCTGATGGTACCCGTACTCTTAAACTCTCACCTGAGCCGCCGGGAAGCGATGTTCCTTGTCCACCTGGGCCGCAATGGGAAAGAGCTCCTTCTCAGCAAAGTCCCGGCACGTCTGACGAAGCATCTGGTGTGTCTCAGGCAGTTCCACAGACTGGTAGATGGTATGTAAGCAACGCCAGTCCCGAGGCCGGAGAGCTGCCAATGAGAAGAGTAGTCAGTGGAAGGGGAATGTAAGAGGTCTTGCGTAGTAGTAGTAGTAATAATAATAGTGATCCACTAACTGGGTGGTTCTCCACCACGGATGATTTTGTCCCCCAAGGGACATCTGGCAATGTCTGGAGACGTTTTTGGTTGTCTCAACCGAAGGGTGGTATGGAGTGGGTACAGGCCAGGAAAACTGCTAAACATTGTACAGGACAGATACCATGACAAAAAATTATAGGCCCAAAATGTTGATAGCGCTGCTGTTGGGAATAGCACTGAATGTCTACTATGCTTGCTAAACACTTTGTACAACGATCCCACTCAATCACCAGTATAACACCAATAACAGTAAGAGCACAGCTCTGTGACCTCAGGCGAGGATCCTAACTGCACAGGTTTCTCTAAATGTGGAGGACAGCAGTACTCAGCTCCTGGGCTGGGAGGATGAGATACTGACTGTAGCACTTAGCACGGGGCCTGGCAGAGACAGCTCTCAAAGAGGGTCCCCGTTATTATTATTCAGGGTGAGTGGGTCTTGACCAGGCAAAGGAAGCCCTGGCTACAGGTGTCACTGCTGCTACAGCTGGAGAGAAATGAGAAGATGGGAAAGGTACTGTACGCAATCAGCCACAAGCGCTAATACTGAGCCCCTGTAATATGCCAGGCACCTGTGATTTAATCCTTGTAACAACTCTATGAGAACAACAGTACTACTGTGGTCATTTTACACAAGAGCCAGCTGAGGCTGACAGGGGCCGAAGGTCACACAAGCAGAGTGTGGGTTCAATCCCAGGGCTGGCTGCCGAGGAATGGCGCACCCTGAACCTCCGCTGAAGGTGCAATGAACGGAGGGGAATGTGGGTGCAGCGGTGAAAACTGGGCTGGGTCAGAGCAGCTGCCGGGGCCACGCAGGCGCAAGGAGCAGCCCAACTGGGGCAAAGGCCGCGCCTTGCCGGAGGGGCACCGCCAGCCCGCCTGCGTCAGGCGAGAATCGGCCTCCGGGACCCACGCCCGCCCGGCCCGCCCCGCCCCAGGCCGGAGCGCACTCACCTCCGCGGACGGGGCCGCAGGCCCGGGCGAATAGCGCGGCGGCCATGGAGGACGGAGACCCGTGACTGCACTGGGTTTCTTCCCGGAGACCTCGGGCCGCCAGAGCGGGTTCCGGGCTGCGGGGGGCAGGGCCGGCGCGCGCTCGCGCTCCGGGGGCGGGGCCTGCCTCGGGTCCTCCTGAGCCCCGCCTCCCTCCCAGGAGATAAATCAAACTGTCCGGTGTTTGGGGAAGTCTCCGAAGTCGGTTCCAGGCCGATCTTAGAGCTCTTCGCGGGGGGGGCCCATCTCTCCTAAAATCCAATTCCGTGGCCTAAAAAGCCCTATCTGGACTTCCCCCGCCTCCCTCCCCGGCCCCACGCCCACCGTGCCCTTGCTGTAGCTTCACAGGGCAGCTTTTCTCTAATACTTGTAGCTGGTTCCTGCCTCCAAACCTTTGCAGTCACCGTTCCCTCAGCTGGAACTCTCCTTCCCTTCATCACTCGCTGAGGCCTGCCCTGACCGCAGGAGGCCAGTGTTTCCCCCAACACACTCTCCATCCCGTTGTTTTATTTATTCCTGGCACGTAGCATCTGAAATCTTATCAAGTCCCCTGTAAGTCTGAGCGCCAAGAGGGACAAGGATCTTGTCTTGCGCTGGTGCTCATTATGTAGACATGGGGAGTTGGGTTGCTGGGAGCTTGTGCAGGTGGGGTGGCACTGCTGCTTCCCTGTTCCATTGTGGTCCCACCGTCTCACTCCCAACTTGGGGGCAGACCCCCCCCACCCCTCCACCGGGAGCAGGGGGCACTGGTCCTTAGCGTCCGTCAGGACGTCTTCACCCTGCCCAAAAAACTACAGCGATTTCACTTGCCTGCCAAGGGTCTTGCATGGGCACAGGTGTGAGTCAGACTTCCACAGGCTCCAGACACCTCCCACACGCCCCCAGGAACCCAGTCTCTCCAGCTGCCTTTCTTCCCCCATAACTCAGCCAGGCGTCTGTCCCCAGCACTGACCCACACGCCAAAAGTTCTGTCTTCCTTCAAGACCTTCCTCTGCTTCCTGCAGATCTATTAAAAGATGCGGCAAAGTCTTTCAAATGTTACCTTGCACTTAAAAGAAATGCATTCAAAAGAAAGCCTCTAAATCCACAGTACTTTTACTGTCGTTGACAAATGCTCCGAAGCTTCCTCACCTTTCATTACCCTACCTGGGCACCAGGAAGAAAAGAGCAAGAAGCAAGAGAAAGGGGGAAATAAGTGAGTGATGTTTGTGGGCAGAGGCCAATAGACCTTCAGGTGCCACAGACCATCTAAACCAGACTTATTTTTAACTTGTATTTTTTGTGAGCTTAAACATGGATGTAAGTTTTATATGAAAAGTATACAAGTTTTCCAAAAGAGACACAAATCAGAAGATGGTCGCAAGGGGTTGGATAGAGGGAGGAAACGGACTGCAAACACCAGGCACTTGAGGGAACTTTCTGAGGTAATGGAAATGCCCTGTATCATGATTGTGATCATGTATCCATTTGTCAAAACTCATCAAACTGTACTCTTAAATGAGGTGAATTTACTCTTAAATGAGGTATAGTTAAAACACACCTTAATGAACATGTTTTAAAAACATGTATATACATTTTTAATTCTCAAAGCACTCCATCAAAATGTAAAGCAAAAAATACTACGCCTAAAGCTCAATACTGTGCCCTAATCACCCTAGAAATCAGCTCTACTCATTAAACCAATATTTACAGAAAGGCCACGTAAAGAAACTCAGAGCCCACCCCCGCTCCACACCTGCCCGCCCCATGACCCAAGGGGCCCAGTCAGGAGACCAGAGAGGGTACGCGCATACTGTGAAAATCTTTCTTTTATTACTGTCTCTTGTGGCAAAATAACATTTTATACAAATAAGTCACCTAGTTTACTTTGGACACAAAGACAATACAAACTGGAATGAGGACCTCAGGTGAAGGGGAAAGGGCAAGAACAGACCAGGTCATTAACGCTTCTTACATTCTGTGAAAAATAGATATACAGGGAAAAAAATAGACTTTCACCAGTTCAGTGACTTTACATGATCCTTTGTGCAACAAGGGGTAAATCCACCTCCACCAGACCCTTCTTGTACCTAAGATGTCCTGTGATGCGGAATGTGAGAAACATGGTGATCTGATGATTGGGCCCCTACGCCAGGCACGGCAGCACCCTCTGCATCAGGGGTCCACACACACAGACGAGTCTGTGCTATGATTCTGAGAACTGTCCCCATTCCCCAACCTCACTGACGTCAGAATGACAACGGCCACCAGAAGGAAGGGACGTTACAGAGAAAAAAAAGAGAGTACCCTGGGAGCCTATTGAGGGTGGCAAGACACACTAAAGCAAGACTCACCCAATCTGTATATTAGACACAGCCTATTAAGTCCATTCCGGAAATGAGTCCCACTTCAACTGAAGAAACAAGCTGAAGATTCCCCCAGCTACTGCCACGTCAAGAATCTCCAGTCTCCACATAGCCCCAACGCCCCCAAATCACCGCCCCTATTTGAGAACTGGATGGCCCAAAGACTGTGAGGTCTTCAGGAAGGCTGACATGGCCCTGAAAAGTACTTTCCCTGCAAGACAGCTCTGAGCTAACACATGAGGAGAGGATGACCTACTTTATCCCAGGACTACTTTTACTTATTTCCTCTGTTTACTCTTTAAAACACAGAATAAATTAAACCAGGATCTTCTTTGCAGCAGCTAAAAGGGCATCTTAGCCCAAAAGCTCCACAGGAAAAGAGAGTCGCTCTCCCAGGAGACTCCAGGCCAGAGGGACAGGAGCAAGACACGAGAGGGAGGTGTGCAGGCAGCAGGCCCCCCGGCGCCAGCTGGGCCTGTCAGTCTGCTGGAATGTGTTCCCTTCAGGAGCTGCCTCTCAGGTACCAGCTCTGAACAGAGGGCACGGTCTCCCCCAGGCAGGTAGGTTTTTTCCTCCCATTTTATTGCCCACAGGTAACTGCTACCAACAGCCCAGACTCCTTAACAACATGACCTCCTGATTCAACTTCTGATGAGTACAGCTACTTTCAGAGAAGGTGTGACTTCCAATTCTCTCCCCAGTTCGGGTACAAAAGCTTGAATTTCAGACTTACCCTAGCTAACACCCCAGAGAGGTAATGCTTCTCAAGGTTTCCTGAGTAGCTAGACACAAGAATCCAGAGTCCCAGGTACAGAATACCAGACCTTCAGGAGCAGAAGATAGCAAATCCCTGTGCCGTTGGGCACAGACCGAGCCCTTGGCCTCAAGACGGTCTCCAGTGAGACTAAAGCAAGCTCTTGGGAAGAGGATACAGCACTATTCAAGCCAGAATGCCTGCCTCCTCGGCCCTCTTCCCAGCAAAAGCTAACACTGCAGGTAAGAGACAGCTCACTAGCCTACAAGACGTGGTCTGCCTGGGACACATTTCCAAGACACACTCTACTGAGCAGAGTTCTGGGCAGTTCCAGAAACCACATCCTAGATAATAATTAAACATCAAATAGTAGAAAAACTCTCCCGACTGGGCTTCTGTCACAGAGAGAAGGGGTTATTCTGAAGCTCAATGAACACAAATCTGTTGAGGGAGCCCCAGTGAGAAACAGAAGGTGAAGAGGCAGTGCTGATGTCTGTCCGGCAGTGTATGGGATAGAGCCACACATAAGGCACCTGGATTTGCAGCCGACTCCAGTTCTGGGATTCACTGGTCTGGGGATGAGTAGCCCACCCTGCAGGGAACCCGGTCTCTTCCTCCCTCGGGGGTTGGGTGCAGTGCCAGCACACAGGGCTAACCAGGGTTTTCTCAGTGAGGAAGTTGCCAGCATCTGGCACAGCCCAGACTCTGGCCTGGCACAAAGCACTGGACCACGGTTCAAGGCCACTCACGCTCTAGAATGCAAACAGGGAGCAACACTGGTCAGTGAAAGCACAGGAGCATCTGTGGCAAAGCGCTGGCCCTTCTCTCCCTGGCTCCACCTGGCCTTTCTCCCAAGCACCTAGGGAGACAGCTCTCCGGTCACAGATACCACGTACCTGGGCCCTTCCTACTGCGACCTTTCTAGCGATGCTAAACCCTGGCTGCAGCAACAGTCTTATCAGAGAGTCAGGAGTTGGGCCTGAGCACTTAAATCGCCCACACAGTCGGACAACAGCAGGGAGCTAGGCACGGACAGTCCATCCAGTGAGGGCCTGAGGGATGTGTGAGGAAGTTTTTTGAGAACACGTCTCTCTGATAGGCCACCTCAGCTGACTTCCCCCTTTCCCAACGCCCAAAACCATTCCAAGTGGCAGTCCAAAGGACCAGAATACACATTACTTAGGTCTGACCGGCCAGGATGGTTCCAGGAACTACTTCAGTACAAAAGCAGGTACGACATGACCCAGATTAGCCCCAGGAGCCTGACTGATACTATCAGAAGTCTGGCCACACATCCTATATGCTGGGAACGCCACTGACATTTTATAAAGCCTCCCCACAAGAAGCTTAGAAATAAAAAAACAAAATACAGTAAGGCCTTCTCTGGCCTCGAGAGATACTACAGTTCCAAGAGCAAAACTGACACACTGTATTTCAGGAGAAACTCAAAAGTGAGGAGCCAGGAGAAGCGGAGCAAGCTCATCTTTCCTCTGGAAGGAGGACAGGAAGGCACTGCCAGGTGGAAACCTCAGTGGAGCCCCAGGAGGACCGGCTGAGGATCCGGAGGTCAGACAGATAAGCGGCCCCTACGTAAGACAGATCCTTCAGTTTGGCAGCCTTGCCCACCCCAGTGCCTCAACTCCTGGCACCACTCCTTCCTTCTGCCCCCCCAGTTGGTTTAGGACAATGCACAGGCTGAGGTCAGAGTGTGCTGACGGTGACCCCGCAGGCGAGAGAGGAGTCTCAGCTTCCCACAGTGCCCCCGAACCTACAGAAGAGTGTTCTCTCCCCGGCGCAGCTCTGCCTGGAGAGACCCAGGCTCATCAGGACAACCCAGAGGAGCCATGACTACATGAAAATAAACTTTCTATTTTTATCTGGATTCCAGGAGCCTTATGCTAAGTTTTACTATAGTACCTCTGTGACCTAAGGGGCAGGGAAAAAAGGAAGAAAAAATACTGGGGAAGGAAACACAGCACTGCTTGGCACCTCTCTTGGAGCACAGGAAACTGCCACCCCAGCCTCGGCTTCCTGGGGCCAGGTTCCAGATGTGTGTTGACAGACTGCAGCTTCAGCCACCTCCGTGCACCAGGACCTCAGGCCACAGCAAAGCACCTCCCCGTCCGCTCCTGTCACAGCTACTGGCCCCCATTATAGGCATAGTCAGCCTTGTTGTGCATTATCAGCTTGTTGTCGACAAAGTAGAAGCTGTCAGAACGGGTCTCATAGGGATTTTCAATCATCAGACGAACTGCAAGTCAGGGAAAGGAAAAGAGCAAAGACTTATGTGTGAGTCTGCCCCATGGGCCAGGTGGGAAAAAACTAAGCATTCCCTCGAAAATTCGTAAACAAGCCCTTCCTGAAAATGTGAGCTCACGCTGTCAGAATAATGAGGTCAGAACAGAGGGAGCCAGGCCTTGAGAGCTGGGGAGACCTGGGGATCACAGAGGCCCCCAAACTGAGCATGCTGTCCACCTCAACAGAAGGATGCAACCAGCTCTGGACCTGGCCCTCCGAGGCCATCGCCAGCCTGGTGCTCCGTCAGAACCCCAGGGAGAGGTGCTCGCCCGCCTGCCAAGAGGCACCACAGCAGCCTACTGACTTGGTGCTTCGGGTCCCCACCTCTAGACACTCTGGTCCAAATTCAGAAAGCTGCGCCTCACTGTGCTCACGTCCCGCAGGCAACCCTGACAACAAAGGAAGCCCAGATGCGCGTGGATGCAGGGGCACAAAGGGCAAGGAGCCTTCTCCAGAGATGGCTCGGGGTGTTAACTTGCCAACAATCCAGCAAAGGGTGAGCCTGTCTTGGAATCCAGATTTAAATCTTCTGTTTGTTCAGGCAGTTGCCCCGACCTCTTTAGCCATAACTGGAGGGTCAAGAGAACTGCGAGTCACTACCTCTGGCTGGTTCTGAGTCAATGGTCACATGCTGTTCTGAATCCTCTGGAGGAAATGCTGTTGCTGACCACAGTTCTCAAAAGGAGAGCTGACTGTTTCAAGTTCTTTGAACTCAGCCAGGCCAGAGTTATTTAGTTCATATCCAGAGTATTGACCCCCACGCTCTTTTAGCTTATTTGGCTTCAAGAAGAAAAAGTTACATGGCCTTAGATAAAAACTTGAAATACTGTACATAATCTTTTCTCGCAGTATCTACATATTCCAGCCCAGCCTGGGGAGCGGGCTTCAAACGAGGATCCTAACAGTTGATGCAGTCATCAACGCCCTGCCCACTTCTCAGCAATCCTCACTTTACCTGGGAACAGTACTGCTGCACCAGTCAAGAATACCTGTCAGAAAATGACAATTTTAAGGACCTGGGATTCTGAGAAAATTGGTCGGTGTATGTAGACCTTCGCCAACAATCCAACTAAACTCCACCACTACTCACAGGATCCCACTCACATCCTGACTGCTCTAGAACAACCTCCCCTAATTCCTCACAGGGGATGCTAATGTGAGAGGGCCAGACCGAAGCCATGGGAATACACAGACTGTTCTTCCTCTGTCATTCAGTCCATCTCCTCCCCGGCCCAGCCTTCTCCCTCCGGCGCCTTCCCCAGCTCTTCCTCCCCAGAACTACGGGGTGACTCTTCCTCAGACACGGCTTCCCTCGCGTTACTCCTTCTGCTCCGAGCCTCTAACAGCTTTCCTAGCGCCTGCTGGATCTACTCTAACAGTTTCATCTAATTAACCTTCTACCTGCAGAGAATGAGAAAGGGGTGGTCCTCAGGACTAGAATTCTACTTAGCCCACAGTTTCCCATGTAGTTCTGATTAGGGAAAAAGCAAAGAGCTAAAGGAGTGCTGAGCAGGAGCCGGTGACTAGAACACAGTGAAACCATGACTGGCCATGTATCGAACTGCACTCCCAGGGATTGTCAGGGGGCCTCCTCTTATCTCCCTCAGCCACTCTCTTCCCCGCAGCAGGCATCTAAAAGGGATGGCCTGTATTAAAACCTTCAGTGCTCCCATGCAGGCAGAGTCAGAGTTTGAAACATGAGACAGGAGCAATAGGAAACGAGAAGCCTGAGGTCGAAAGACTAGAGACGCATCATGTCCCTACTTCTCTGCAAATGAGGTTGTTAGACTAGATGGATTTCATTTCAAGGTCTGTTCCTCTAGCCTGAAGAATCCAGAATGTTGTGAAAGTCAGGGGATACGTACTGACATCCTCAGAAAGCTGGGGAAACTCATAGATATGTTCACAAGTGTTCCTACTGCTGGGGATGCAGAAGCCGAAATCAAAGTCAAAGTTTTTCAGCAGGCGTTCCCGGAAATAGTGCCGTTCGATCATCCGGAAGTTTGACACAGGTTTGTCTCCCACCGTGAACTCCACCCTGCAGAATAAATCTCTGTGAGCCTGACTTTGCCTCCTCCCTCCTCTAAAGCCAACCCCAAACCTAACCAAGAACATTCTTCTCTGAACCAGAAGAACGTCCTCCCTTCAGGAAATGCTGGTACTCACGTGGCGCCCACGGTGCGGAGGCGGAGAAATGCTGGCGTGAACTGATAGCGGACGAAGCGGCCCGCACTGACATCCACATCTCCGCCTGCTGCTGCCGCCGCCTCCTCCTCCTCCTCCTCCTCCTGGTCTGCAAGAGCACACGGAAGCTGAATCACCATCTCGGCAAAGATCACGACCGATGAGCAGTGCGGACACCGACACTGATAAGGCAGGGCAGCCAGTACTCACTGAGCATATGCTGTAATTCCAGGCCCCGTGCTGCACGCCTCACAGGATCCTGTGATCCTGTAGATGATGTCTTCATTTTATCTCCACTTTACAGACCAGGAAGCTCAGACTCAGAGAGATTAGCTAACGTGTCCAAAGTCCCCCAGATATAGGCAGACCTCAGAGAGACTGCGGGTTCAGTTCCAGACCACCATGATAAAGAGAGTCACATGAAATTTTTGGTTTCCCAGTGTATACAAAAGTTATGTTTACACTTTACTATAATCCATTAAGTATGCAATAGCATTATGTCCAAAAATAACAATGCACACGGCTTAATTTAAAAATAATGCTGGGCTTCCCTGGTGGCGCAGTGGTTGAGAGTCTGCCTGCCGATGCAGGGGACACAGGTTCATGCCCCGGTCTGGGAAGATCCCACATGCCGCAGAGCGGCTAGGCCCGTGAGCCATGGCCGCTGAGCCTGTGCTCCGCAACAGGAGAGGCCACAACAGTGAGAGGCCCGCGTACCGCAAAAAAAAAAAAAAAAAAAAAAAGCTGCTATATTCAATATCCTATAATAAACCATAATGGAAAAGAATATGAAAAAATATACATATGTATAACTGAATCACTTTGCTGTAAACCAGAAAATAACACAACACTGTAAATCAACTATACTTCAATAAAAAATTTTTTCTTTAAATGCTGTTGAAAAAAATGGAGCCAATAGACTTATTCAATGAAAGGTTGCCACGAACCCTCAGTTCATAAAGAACACAATTTCTGCGAAGCACAGTAAAGTGAAGCACAATAAAATGAGGTACGCCTGTAGTAAATGGAGGGAGCAGGGATGTGAATCCGGGTCCATCAGACTCAAGGCCTGTTCTTAAACACTAAGCTGTTTGCCTTTTATATAATCTGGCGCCTTGGGCCATATCCTAACTGTGAAGCCTGAAACACCAGCTGGGTGGCTGTGACGTGGTCTCTGCTATACAGACTAGGTCTGCTGTTGACCCAGTTAAAGTGCTTGCTGCTAACCAAAAGAATGAGGCTGTAAAAGTTGAAACTATTCAAAAGGCACCTTCAAAGAATGCAAAAATTTCTGACACAGCAAAGACAAATCCCTAGAAATAATTTTGCTATTTAAATGGAAGACACTGGTCTATAGCCTTGGGGTACTGCACTTTCTTGGACTAATGCCTATTCCAGGCCATACCAGGCCCAACACTCCGAGCACCTGGGAAAAGGTGAAGCGGATGGGCCATGAACCAACACGTGAGATCAGAGAGAGGGTCCATGAGAGTAACGATGGGCTCTGGTCTAGTCCACTCCTGAACCCAGGAATGAAAGATTTGTAAAATGAATCAGAGAACATTCTAATGTAAACAAGGAGTTAGTTCCCTCTCTAGTAGCTACAGCCACCCAGTATCCAGCAAGGGTATTTTTTCCAGTTCTAGGCTGAACATAGGTTCAGTAAAAGAGGAGTCTTTTTTAGCATCAAACATCTCTGCCTGTGACAAGCCCAAGAGGAGCTGGGCAACCAGACTGAGTAGGGGTTCAAAGACAGAGACTCCACAGCCCTGGCTCCAACAATGGGATTCAAAAAGGATCAGACCAAACCTTCTGAGGGATTCGAACTCATCCGAACAAGTGCTGTAGGAAGGCACTGAATCAGTGTGTGCGTATTCTTAGTGAATCAAGATCCTTAAAGGTAAAGACTGGATGGGTTGTAAATCAAGGTATTTTTACAGTATCTGCAGCTGACCTTCTTCTTGAGATTTAGTTTTATACTGAAATGACTATTCTGAGCCCAGTCTCATCCAAATCCATACACCTGAAGTAGCCCTGGGGTCCTGGGAACATCTTAAGTACTAGGACCCGTGGCTTAGAGATACGAACAGCACAGACCCAGGAAGCTGGCTGGCCCTGACCCTCCCAATACAAGATTTAAGTACCCACAAGCTTGAGCCTTTAGACGCCCTGGTCAATACTAGATTACGACAGCATAAAGAATACTGGGTAGGGGCTTCCCTGGTGGCGCAGTGGTTGAGAATCTGCCTGCTAATGCAGGGGACACGGGTTCGAGCCCTGGTCTGGGAGGATCCCACATGCCACGGAGCAACTAGGCCCGTGAGCCACAACTGCTGAGCCTGCGCGTCTGGAGCCTGTGCTCTGCAACAAGAGAGGCCGCCATAGTGAGAGGCCTGCGCACCGTGATGAAGAGTGGCCCCCGCTTGCCACAACTGGAGAAAGCCCTCGCACAGAAACGAAGACACAACACAGCAAAAATAAATAAAAATTAATTAATAAACTCCTACCCCCAACATCTTCTAAAAAAAAAAAAAAAAAAAAGAATACTGGGTAGTGAGGCTTCCCTGCTGGTGCAGTGGTTAAGAACCCGCCTGCCAATGCAGGGGACACGGGTTCAATCTCTGGTCCGGGAAGATCCCACATGCCACAGAGCAACTAAGCCCGTGTACCACAACTACCGAGCCTGTGCTCTAGAGACCGCGAGTCACATCTACTGAGCCCATGTGCCACAACTACTGAAGCGCGCACGCCTAGAGCCCGTGCTCCACAACAAGAGAAGCCACCGCAATGAGAAGCCCGCACACCACAGCAAAGAGTAGCCCCAGCTCGCCGCAACTAAAAGCCCGCATGCAGCAACGAAGACCCAAAGCAGCCCAAATATTAATTAATTAATTAATTTTAAAAAAAGAATACTGGGTGGGGTGAGGACACCAGTGCTCTAGCCTTGGCTGTATAATTAACCTGAGCTGAGACTTTTTCATGAAAGCCTTTTGACTTATCTGGGTTACTAACAGCTGTCTTACCAAATTTACAGGCTCTTTCTGAATAGCAAATCAGATGAGAAAAGCTTGGCAAGAAGAGTCATCAACACAGACCATGGCTGATACTCTGAAGGACTATCTAGGCTGGTGTTCTAGTAACTAACTCCAGGGGGTGCTCCATTTCCAGTGATGTGCTCCAAAGACGTATGTGTGGTCCCCTGGTCAGAAATGAATCACCCTGGAACTGCATCACAAGCACAGGAAGTGTCCATTCAAAGCTACCTTAAGGGGTCCCAAGGAGATGAGTTCACAGGTCTAGGCCTTCTGTTCATCCAAAAAATGGCAGACATTAAAGTCCAAACTAGGACTTACTGGGAAATCTGAGACACTATTTAAAGGAAAGGGTGTGAGAAGACACTGCCTCATGATCTGGACTGGAATCCTCCGTATCACCCTTCCAGAGTGTCCCCAGGACTCAAGGTTCAGGTAGGCTTCCTCATTGGAGTTTAATTTCAAGGATTCCTTTCCTAAGTGGAGGAAACATGGTAAGATCAAAGGGCAGAGGACCTTAGGAAAGTCACCTGGAAATTCTGGGCCTCAGTTTCCTTATCTGTAAAATAAGGATAATAACCCCCCACAGAGGTGTGAGGATTACATGAACTGATGTAAACAGAAAGATGTGGAACACAGTGACCAGCACAGAGTAGATACTCAACAAACAATCAGCCTCTCAGCACAGCTTCAAGCCAACAGGCCCACAGGCAGGCTTCAGGAGGCGGCTGGAAGCAGGCCGCTGGAGTCTGACACAGGATGCAGTGGAATACAAAAACTCAAGCATGAAAGACCTTTTGCTCCAACTGTCAAGTGGCTACTGCAATATTAAGGCCTACCTGACACACAAGGTTTGGCAATCTCAAAAAGCACTGTCCCGGTCTCCAAATCTCGAATTTTGAAGCGTGTGAAATCAATACTGTAGACGTTGTCTTCGGGTTTACATAAATAATCTGAAAATGAGAGAGAGAGACCAATGCCGTTAAATAATCCTCCAAATCTACCATTTCTTTCTCAAGTTTTGAAGCAAACTCAGGTTTTTTTCTTACACAATTCACTTAAAATATACCCCAAAACTTCCTTTTATGTTATAAGCAAAAGTTGTGTAGAGAGAATTAGGGGATCCAAGAAAGAAAAAATGTGCATGGGCTTGTGTGGATGAAAGATTACTGTAACACTTTAGAAATAGGGATGGTAAAAGGGGATTTCTTTGGAAACACTTCAAAAATGGCCTATAAACCTTTCATTGGATATCACAACAGGATAGAATTTTTTTTAGAAATCCATTTTAAAACATTTATGCTGATCTAATGGCTAATATGGTGCATGTTTGCTGACCGTATCACAAAGCACAGATCAGCAAACTTTTTCTGTAAAGGGTCAGATCATGAATAATTTAGGCTTTTGGCCACACAGTCACTATCACAACTACTCAACTCTGTCGCTGTAGCACAAAGGCAGCCACGAACATGGAAATGAATGGCGTGGCTGTATTCTAATAAAACTATTTATAGACACGAAATACAAATTTTATATAACCATGTGTCCCAAGATTTTTTTTTTTCCAACCATTTGAAAAGGTAAAAACCACTCATAGCTTATGGGCTGCACAAAACCAGGTGGTGGGCAATACCTACCCAGGCACAGGACAGATCTGCTATGGAGGGCATGAGGCCAAAGTTATGTACAGCCCCCAAAAACCTGATCAACTAATCAAAACAGTACTGATCAAAGACAATTTCATTGATTTCTTTCTATCACGACTCCTGAGAGCATCTTCTCCACAACTCACTTTGGCACTTTATCTTATACTGCCTGTTTGTGTTAGCTGTTTCATGTTTTACAAGCTGACTCTCCAATAAGATGGCAAACTTGAGAGCTACTGATTATTCTGTAACTCCCAAAAGTGCTGAGATTGGTTCTGCACCTTTAGAGGGGACTCAGTAAATAACCTGCTGAACGGAACAGACTTTAAGAGTAAAAAATCCAGAGATCACCAAGCTGACTTATGACTTTCTCCAATAAGCTGCTGAGGTGTGTTTGAGCAATGGCACCAAGCTCAAGTTCCTACACAGGACCTCAGTGCTCTCCTAGAATGCCACTCAGGGCCAGGCATTAGAGTGGCCTAATTCACCTTTGGTATCAGGAGAAAGCATGGGGTGAGAAAGGTGAGGTGGTGAGCATTTCCGTACCTTCAGAGCCCCAAATGAAATCTGGGTCAGAACAGAAGCAGCTTTTTCACAATGTTTCTATGAAACAGAATAGCAAGACCTTCCAAAGATATACTCAGGCATGCAAAGGACAGTCCCAACCCAAACAGTGATGGAAAATGGGGATATGAAAATACCCAGACTCAAATTAAAGCTATTTTAGGAGATGGGAATTCCCCTTCAAACAGGCTGGACCAAGGCCTATCCCCCCAAACTGTCATCCTCAAATCACTGGGGCGGCCTCTATCTCCCTGAGGGACACCTGAGCAGCCCTGGGCTGCCGACTAAAGCAATTCAGCAGATAATAGGACGGCAGTCTTTAATCCATCAAGGGAGTGCTGGTGCTTCAACGTTAGAAGTCTGGAGGACAGGGCCGGCTGGGCAAGCAGGGTCTAACCAACTGACTGCAAACTCTTAGGGGGAAACAGCAGCAAGAAAAAGGGCATCAAGTCAGGGGTTGGCCTGGAAGAGAACAGAAAAGAGGAAAACCAGGACAGGGGGTGAGCTATATATTTCTCCCCACCCCTCGTACTATCAATGAAAAGGTGTAGGACGGTTGCATTTTATGCAAGAAATGCATCTCTGACACCCTGACATATTCTTAATTCACTGGAACAAGTGTCAAAAGCAGGATTCACATTTTGGTTTTGTACGTGAACTGAAACTTTATTAATATTTTTTTAATGCGGCACGAAATGCCACGGCAATGTATTTGAGGAAGGAGGAGCCCACCTGCACACAAAGGGGCAACGCTAGGGGCCCAAAGAGGTAGGGGGCCAAGGCAGGCTGGAAAGGGGGCGGGGCTGTCAGGGGCCGGAGGGGAGGGAAAGGCAGAGAAAGCAGCTAGGGTAGGGGTCTGGGCTGGCAGAGGGCGGCAGAAGCTGGCTGTAGACAGGTTGAGGGGGCCTAGCTGATCAGGAACTTCACTGATGGCTGGGGGGCAGCGGCCCACTTCCCAGGGTCAGGAGGATCCGGTTAAGCTAAGGCGGGTCCCCACCCAAACAGATCCAGCTGAGGAGGAGAACGGGCGGGCCTGAGGGCCCAGCGGGGACGGGCCACAGGGACGCCTAGCGTTGCCGGACTCAGAGGAGGGCAGTCAAGCCCCAGGAGAACCCCTCCCGACCAGGTCTAGGTGAGGGTGGGCAGCGCGGCCCGGCCGGCCGGGGGCGCCTGGGTGGACACCCTGGGCCGGCCGAGCGGCAAGCGGCCGGCTCCGCTTAGGCTACGAGGGGCCCGGGGACCGGCGCGAGGGGAGGGCGCGGCCGGCCCCGCACTTACTCTCTGTGACCCGGCTGAGGCGCAGGACGTGCTCGGGCCGGATGGTATCCAGAGCCAGCAGCTCCTGCTCCGTAACCGCTGCCCCGATGCCGTCGTCGGCCGCGTGGTGGGGCGCCTGCCGGCGCGCCTTAATCCTGTTCAGGACGCCGCCGCCAGCCTTCTTCTTCTCCTCCTTGCCAGTCACCAGCCCCCCGGGCCCAGCCGCCGACCCCACGGCCGCAGCCTTAGAATTCGACCCGCTCATCGCTCCGCCGCCAAGATGGCCGCCGCCTCCGCAGCCGTAACTATGGAGAGCGGGGGCGGGGCCGGGCCTGTGTGGGCGGGACCTGCGGGCCGCGTCGCTAGCGCCCTCCCGCCAGCGTTGGTCCAGCCAGGTGGCTGGCACCTTAGCACTCCAGATTCTCTATCAGGCCCCCGAGGTCACCCCAAATGTCTAAAAAAAATATTCCGTACAGTCAAATGACTTTCCATCACATAAAATGTAGACGAGGCATCTTGAGAAAATGTTTTTTCATCTGTAGTCTAGAAGGTAAGGCAGTTCTTGCTATGCAAAGGCAGCTTTCCAATTAGATTGCCATTTCTAAACCGTACCGTGTCAGGCTTTGGGCTACACATTGGGCTGGGCTACAGGGAATGTAAGAATACGAAAGAGGGAGGGATTGAGTCTGCTGTATTCAGCACTGTATTCAGGCAGTCCAGCTAATGCCTGACATGTGGTAGGTGCTCAATGATCGAATGAGTGAAGGAAGGCCTGAACAGCACCAGGCTACGGAGGAGCTCCCACTTTGTTGGGGAAGACTGCGAGGTACATAATTCATCATGTGGCCCTTCCTCTAGACCAGCCCAGTAAGTATGAATGAACCAGAAGACAAAACAGACTGCTAATTGCTGCAGCAGAGGTGCTACCAGAGCACACAGGAGGGGTCTAGGGGGTAGGGGAGAGGCTTCAGGGGTGACATCTGGCACTGAGCCATGGAAATTAACCATGATTTCAAGGACTGGAGGTGAGTGGGAGGGGGGAGGACATTGCCCTCTTATACGCCAAGTGGCTCCTTCTCTAGAGATTCTGGATCGACACCCTTCTCTGTTGGAGGCTTGGGCCTGACTGATGAAGTGTGTCTGCTAGGTTGACGTCACCTCTTAGATAGACTCAGGTCGAAGTGAAACTCTACCCCTCTCCCCACTGGTCAGCCTCAAAGCCTGGATTTATGCAGGACTTGCTGGATCCCTCTCATCCGACATGAGGGGTTTGGGAGTGGCTGACAGGCCTCACCTGGTTCCTGGACCAAACCCAAACCTGACTCCACCTCAGCTGCCCAGCCTGGTGGAACAGTATGTGGCCAGTTCCTATCTAAATGATGTCCTGTCTTTGAGAGATTACCACCCGGGGGGGGGCGACTTCCCAAACTGTTCAGGGAAATTTTAAGATGTGTACAAGAATTACACATTTGCACATTGCAATTTCCCTTTGCAAACAATTCTTTTTAAACTACTCAGCAGTAAGTGGTTACTGAAGAATTTCCAGAACTCTTAATATGCTACTTGATTGTGAATCACCAAGAAGGGAATTTAGCATGGAGCCATTTCCCACAATCACTTGCTGACTGAACATTGTCCTCAGCACCAGGACTAGTTACCTGGATCCCAGCTTTTCTCTTTTTAGGGATGATAACAAACGTATTGACCCGTTTACCTGCAATTCTACATCCGGGAACTTAGCCTACATGTATGCACGAAGATGTTTACTGCAGGACCATTTGTAACACCGAAAAATTACAACAAGTTACAGTTGCACCCATTCATGTTATGCAGCTGTTAAAAAGAATGAGGTCCATCTCTACTTACTAGTATGGAGAGATCTCAAAGACAGATAGTTTGGCGGGGGTGGGGCTGGGGACAAGGCACATAATCCCATTTGTTTAAAATTTGAAAGTAGGGCTTCTCTGGTGGCGCAGTGATTGAGAGTCCGCCTGCCAATGCAGGGGACACGGGTTCATGCCCCGGTCTGGGAAGATCCCACATGCCGCAGAGCGGCTAGGCCCGTGAGCCATGGCCGCTGAGCCTGTGCGTCCAGAGCCTGTGCGTCCAGAGCCTGTGCTCCACAACAGGAGAGGCCACAACAGTGAGAGGCCCGCGTACCGCAAAAAAAAAAAAAAAAAAAAAAATTGAAAGTATATGAATATTTCTATCTGTAACTACACGGGAAGGGGTTTGGATATACACTAGAGTTAAGTGAGGTTCCCTTGGGGGAGGAGAGTATTGGAAGGGATTAAAGGGGGATATATTCACTTTTGACACTCTTTAGAGCTACTTCTATACTATTTTATCACAACAAGCATATGATCATGGGCTGCTTGTATACCTTTAAATAAATAAATAAATAAATAAATATAACTAACTAACTTAGGATCTGTGTCTGGAAGGCAGACTCTAAGTCAAAGTAGACATTAAAATCTCTTAAAATTTAAAAGCCACCTCAAACTTGATCACTTTTTTCTGCTCAAAAAATTTTAAATAAATACTGCCATATAAGGGAGTTGAGGCCTGTCTCTGATCACTACCTATAAACTGTGGTTAAAAAGCAAAAGATTATGTCTTTAGGAGAATAGAAAACACACAGAAAGAAATGAAAAATATCCTTAAATATTACTTTTTAAGAGGGAGTAGGGGGCTTCCCTGGTGGCGCAGAGGTTGAGAGTCCGCCTGCCGATGCAGAGGACGCAGGTTCGTGCCCCGGTCCGGGAAGATCCCACATGCCGCGGAGCAGCTGGGCCCGTGAGCCATGGCCACTGAGCCTGCGCGCCCGCAGCCTGTGCTCCGCAACGAGAGAGGCCACAACAGTGAGAGGCCCGCGTACCGCAAAAAAAAAAAAAAAAAAAAAAAAAAAGAGGGAGTAGGAAAAATTAGGGCCATAACCTCCAATCTGCCTCTGCCTCTCCTCACCAGATCTTTCTAAGGTATGTCAAAAGGCTCTTTAAAAAAAAAAAGTTTTCTGAAAAGTACATATACTAATTCCCTGTTGGGTGGAAAAAGAAAAATAGAGATTGACTGCATTAAATAGCAACCCCAACGTCTCCTTGGGCCAGACATGGGAAGGCTGGAGTGGAAAGGCTGACCTCCCTTTCACCGCAGCTTGGTGCTCTTCAAGTCCCTCTCCTTAAGCTGGTTATTTTCCTCACTGTAAGAGGTGTGACAGTGGCTGTTTTCCAGGGCAGTCCCAGAGTTGCCAGGCAGTCTGCCTCAAATCAGGCCAGGCAGGTGGGGCCCACAGCTGATGCGGCCAAGGTAAGCAGGACATCAGAGGGCTTTTTTCTGCCGAGGCAGGGAAGTTCAGTCCTCCTTCCTGCTGCTTCCCTAAGGATGGCATCCACTGAATCAGCAAGTCGTGGCTGGGACTGCAGGCAGGCCTTGTGGTCTGGGAAACAGAGCTAGTGATTTCCATAGTACCCAAGTCACTTCTCTCCCTGGCTGAGGGCTGTTCCTTAAAAGCATTAATTTATTATTTATATCCCACCTCTTTCCAAAAAGGATTTGTGGCGTATTCCAAAGTCGTACAGCACAAGACTGGTGGGTGGAAATTCACATAGCCTTGCAGAACTTTCAAAATTTTAAGTGCATATACTGCTTTTTGTTTTGTTTCGTTTCGTTTTATTTTTGGCCTCACTGCGCAGCATGCGGGATCTTAGTTCCCCGACCAGGGATTGAACCCGAACCCGCTGCAGTGGAAGCGCAGAGTCTTAACCACTAGACTGCCAGGAAAGTCCTGTGCATATACTGTTTGATTTAGTAATTCCTTAATGGAATTCTAAAGGCACACTTGCACATGTGCAAAATAAATATATTATGTAAATATGTGTGTACGTACATATAAATATATATAAATACATATAAAATGAAAGATATACACCAAAGATAATACACCTGTATATCCTCTAGGGATTAAAGAGGTAGGTCTAAGAAAGAGGAGTTTTCACATTCTGCACCCCATATACATTTTTTTTAAATATTTTATTTATTTATTTGTTTTTGGCTATGTTGAGTCTTCGTTGCTGTGTGTGGGCTTTCTCTAGTTGCAGTGAGCAGGGGCTACTCTTCATTGTGGTGCGCAGGCTTCTCATTGCGGTGGCTTCTCTTGTTGCGGAGCATAGGCTCTAGGTGCGTGGGCTGCAGTAGTTGTAGCACGCAGGCTCAGTAGTTGTGGCTCATGGGCTCTAGAGCACAGCTTAGAAGTTGTGGCACACGGGCTTAGTTGCTCTGTGGCATGTGGGATCTTGCTGGACCAGGGCTTGAACCCGTGTCCCCTGCACTGGCAGGCGGATTCTTAGCCACTGAGCCACCAGGGAAGTCCCCCGATTTTTAAAATGTACTTACGCACTTTGTATCACTAAGTCTTAAAAGGTTACTTTCTTTTTAGAGAAAGAATAATATAAACCTCCACATAACCAACACCCAGCTTCTTCAGTTATCTACATTCAAAAGGTTCCTTCTTAAAAGTAGTACATCATGACGTTAAGAGCACAGGCTTTGCTTTGTTAGACAGAGCTAAGTTCCAGTCCCCACTCTGCCACTTACCAGCTATGTGACTTTGGGCAGGTCATTTATGCCCTCTGAGCCTAAGTTTTCTTATTTATAAGTCAGGCTAGTCACTGGTCTTTCCTAGGGTTGTAAAGAGGAGATGAGGGCTTCCCTGGTGGCGAGTCCTAGTCCAGGAAGATCCCACATGCCGTGGAGCAACTAAGGCTGTACGCCACAACTACTGAGCCTGCACTCTAGAGCCCACGAGCCGTAACTACTGAGACCACGTGTCACAACTACTGAAGCCCACACAGCTAGAGCCCGTGCTCCGCAACAAGAGAAGCCAATGCAATGAGAAGCCCGCACACCGCAACGAAGAGTAGCCCCTGCTCGCCACAACTACGGAAAGCCTGTGCACAGCAACGAAGACCCAACACAGCCAAAAATAAATAAATAAAATAAAATTTTAAAAACGGAGATGAAAACAGCAACGAAAAGCACTCTGCTGGCGCCAGGGAGAGTGTTTCATGAATGGTCGCTATGACAATACATTTAAGTGGCCTCTTTCTCCAGGACCCCTCTGCTGAGGGCAGGCACCCTGGGCAGGGAGAAGCCATGGAGCTGGATTGGAAAGTGTGGTGACCAAAAAGAACAGTCAAGTCAGAGCAGAGAGGAAACGAGCTGGGGACCAAGGCTTGAGGAAGCAACAGACGGAGGCAAGTAGAAGCCGTAAGAAAACCCAGGAGAGGGAGTCTTAGGACAAGGCCCAAGCCAAAAAGTAAGTGGGGTTATTTTTCACTAATATAAGTGGTTAGCAACAAACAAAACTAAGACTCTTGGGCCAGAGTACCGCAGTGAGGTGCCTACCATCTCAGGTTGCTAGAGAGCAGAGGCCTGCCCACTGCACACCTCTGTTCTTCACCTCTGTTCTGCCTTGACCCCTCACCATTGCTATGGCAACAGGCTTTCCAGTAAATGTTGGAAAAACTCATCTCTCTTCCTCTATGGGGGGTGGAGGGGCATGGGGTACTAAGTATGGAGAAAGGTCCGACACACCGGCTCCAGCCAACTGGGAGCCTGATTTCCTTAGTGAGATTAAGATCTGGACCCAAGAGTGGTTTAACCCAACCCCCCCGCACTTGGCCCAAGATCTTCTGTCAATTTCCCTCCCTGCGAGTCCCTAGAGCAGGGCTTCTTCAGGTCTCTTCCCCATTTGGCAGCTCGTGCGAAGCTACTTGAAATAGTAACAGCCAAGTCTAAATTAGTAAAGAACTCCAGTTATGGGTGGGTTCAAGCTAAGAATGAGGCTCTGTGGGCCTCCTGGCTTATTTGGGCCCTGAGAACAGACTCCATCCACACAGGCTTCACTCTTGGAGCTGAGTGCTGAATTCTGCCCTTCAAGGGATAACTGAGGGAGGTAGGCCAAGCTCTCCCTCCCATTCCCCAAACCAGCAGCCTCCATTCCTGCTTGGAGAAACACAGCACATGGCATCAGGGCAGGAGTGGAAGGCTGGAGAGAATAATGATTAAGAGCAAGAGTCCTGGTGTAAAACCTCAGTTCTGCCTTTTGCTGGCTGTGTGGTCTTCGGCAAGTCACCTCACCTCTTAAAGGTGAGTACCAGCTGGTTGGTTGAAGATTAAACAGAGATAACATCTGTAAAACTGCTTGGCCTTGTGCCTGGCCCATTTCAAAGGCTCAATAAAAGATATCTGTGATTATTATTCTTATAGCCTTAGAAAGATCATGGGCTTTGCAGACAAACAGACTGGGTTTGAATCCTGGCTTGATCATTTACTGACTAGCCTGGGGTAAATTACTAAAGTTTTTTGAGCTTCATGCTCCTCAGCTATAAAATGTGATGGATAAATTATAGGAAAACAAAACTCCTTCCTGCTCTTCCTGCCCCTCCCCTTGTCAACACTGACAACACATCAGAAAAGGAGCAAGCGGAGAAAACCGTCCCACGGCTTAGTCTGTCCACAGGCTATCGTGGAAGCTGAGGGGAAACAGGGAGGGGACGCAGCAGGCTCAGTGTGCCTTGGCAGCGACAGTGTCATGGCCTGGTGTCCCAGTGGAAGTGGAAACACAACAACTGTTTAGCTTTCCTTGAATGCGCTGCTGGTTGAAATGGCCGGGCAGCATTTAACAAAACTCCGTTCCCTTAACCAAACATCCTGGTGGAAAGAAAAGAAAGCTCCCAGACTCATCACGGAAGAACCCTTAGTAGCCAAGAGAACCCCTGGGTTTCCCTCTTCCCACCCCATCACGTCACTTCTTTGCAACCAAGTTCAAACTCAATCCCAACACAAGAGTGTCACTGCAAATTGTTTATTAAAACACAAAGCAATGGACAGTGAAAAACATCCTGATTTTTTTTACTTTTTGGTGGGAGTAGGGTGGGGCATGGAAGGGGTAGGGACAGATGGAGACAGCCCAGAAGGAAAGAGCTCTATCCAGCTTTCCCGGGCCAGCCAGGTTCACAGCCCTCAATCACATCTCACTGCGTCGCTGGAAATGCGTGTTGTGGCTACAGACAGAGAGTAGGTTTGGCCTCTGCAGGGAGAGGATGGGAATCTAGAGTAGGAGCTACAGGGGCTACTGAGAACTTGACACTATTGTCCAGTACTTGGTACAGAATAGAGCAGCCAGGCCCGATCTAGAGGGGTGGGGTTGGTTTCCTGACGAGCCAGGTTAGGCCAGTAGTGGTTGAAGAGGCTGCCCTGAGCTCTGAATGGGCAGCTGGTCCAAGCGTGGGAGAATTTGGTGGAAGGAAAATCCAAGGAGGGAACTAATCCAGGGTCAAATTTCTTTTCATTCCCTGGATCATGACACACCAGGGAAGACAGGAGTCAAGGATGTCTCATTCCTGGTTCTGCCACAATGCCTCTCCCTGCCAACTCTCCCCTCCCACCTGGCAACTCGGCCCTCCTTTCCCGACAGTTGTCCTTTGAAAGGACGGAAAGCGCACTTCAGATTGTTGTTGTTTTTCCTCGTACTGAAATAAAGCCCCAAAGCTCAAAATAGAGGTGAGAATGGAGTTCTGCTTTTCCTGGTGCTACGTGCTCCCCTCTCACAAGACTGCCTGGATGCGAGAGGTGCCAGGGCCCTCTGTGCCAACTCCAGCAGGCACTACTGTTTCCCAGGCTGCCAGCAAAATCCTGGCTCCTTGTTTTTATACTCCTGGGGGGTGGGGAGGGGGGAACCCGTCCCAAGAGATCCATCCTGCTCTTTTCCTGCCAACCCAGCCAGGCCCCAAATCATCTGCCCTTATCCAAATGATTTGGCAGCCTATAGCCAGCTTGCCAAAGGCAGCTGGGCAAGGACAAACCAGCGGCTGCAAGCCACCCATGTACAGGGAAGAAACCGCCCTCGCTGGGAAGCGGACCCATTGGTGCCAACCTAGTCTTGTAACAAAATGAGGAAATCTAGCCCTCTTGCCCCAGGAGAGGTATAAATACAGAAAGAGTCCTAGCTCGGACTGAAAGGGAAAAATTACTCTGATCTCTCCTAAGTTTGAACGTGAAGCCTTCTTTGCAATTTTCTTAGAGCTCTTTGGTCCCTAATTACATCTTCCCATAGAAGAAAAGCAGATTCCTTCTCTGGTCTCTGAACCAATCCTGGGTGTTTCTGGTTCTGCTTCTGCACCATCACTTAGCCTCGCCCCAGGCGCCTTCCCCAGGGGCCACAGCGGAAGGAGGCCCAAAGCTTACCCTCCCCTCCCCAACTTGTTTTTTTAAAACAGGAGCATCTATTCGTCTCTCACTCTGGAAAGCTCACCTGCTCTTCTAGGTCCTTTTGGAGAGGCATGGAGGATGGTATTAACGTTGCCACTTGATGCCATTAAGGCTCCTCGAGGCAAGAAGACACCTGAATTAGGTCAGAGCCAGGCAGCAAAGGGGAGGGGGAGGAAGGGACTGTGAGACCCCCTGCCCAGACCTGAATCTAGAGGGAACGCCCACCCTGGCTCAGAGCAGGAGAGGACAAGGCACTGTGCTGGCCGCGTGGGTCCTTCCCCAATCCCCAGGGAGGGTCAAGATCCTGCTGATCCTCCCCCTGTGCTTCCCAAGGTAAACCAATTTCTAGGGAAAGGAATATAAGTGCTAGGAAAGGGAAAATACTGCTGCTGTTTTCTGAAGTTCAACTGAGATTCTAGAAGCCATGGCCAGGCCTTCCCAGGCGAGGGCAGAGGCAGGATACGGAGGAAGAGAAATTCCTTAAAACAGAAGCTTCTCCAAAAAGAAAAGAAGTCAAATCACAATTCTAAAACTGGATTAAACAGTTCCCAGGCAAAGAAAGGGGGCAGGGTAAACTTAACTCAAACTTCACCCCATCTCTTCCAAGCCTAAGTGACCTCTACTGTGATCCTCCAATTTCAGGCCAGTATCTCTTAGGCAAACAGTGGGAACAAGAAAACAAGATCACACTCTCAAACCAACAGGTGGGCCTGCAGGCCCTGTGGTCCTCCTGCAAGTCTGACATCACTGACACAAAGAGAACCACCTTTCAAGTCACCAGAACGCAAGGGAAACACTGAGCAGCTTCTCCTCAATAGTGGAGGCTTTTTTAGAAAAACCTAACTGGTTTAGGGGACATGGGTCCCAAAGATTGTTTCCTGGCATGATGTTCCCATCAGCAATGAGTGAAGCCCCCAAAAAGTCTGATTAGAGGCCAGTTGGTCCCTGATCCAAATCAGGGCTACACTGCAGACTCTGAGCCCACCTCCCTCAGACATCTTTGCCCAGTCCACCCGGAAACTGAACCCAAGCCACACTTCTGGCAACAAGAGTTTCACCTTGGCTATCTGCTCTTGGCTTTGGCCAGCTGGGCTCAGGAAGATCTAAAACCCTAGGACAAGCGTGGATCCAGTAGAAGAGCCCAGGCCTCTCCTTCCTCACGCCTAACGGGCGTGACTTCTCACCTCCCCAACCCCAGCCAGACTCCCCTACAGCACAGCCTCTCAGCCCCTAGCACCAGCTCAGGATACAGACGTGGGGACAAACAGTGCAAAAAGCAAAAGATGAACAACAGAGTAATTCTTGACATACACAATACAAAAATAAAAATAAAGAGTACCCCATCCCCACCCCTTTAACCCAAATTTCATGTACCTATATCGTCTTGAAAGAGCCAAAAAAAAAAAAAAACTTTCAAGTTCAGCATCACAAGCCAACCGTAACCAGCCCTGGGCAGCTCTGTGATCTGGGTGTGCTTGGCTCCAGGGGACTCGACCCCAGCTGCCCCCATACTTCTTCCTGTTTCCTCACTTCCCCTTTAGTTTTTCTGAGCCACAGAAAGATGTTCCTTCCTTTCAGACACAACCAAAGAGGAAAGTGCCCGTCCCTATCCCTGAGCTCAGGGGGAAAGGGTGGGCTTGGAAACAGAGGCAGAAGCAAAGCTGCTTGGCTTACAGTACCGTTAGGAAATGGCCCCAGGAGCCAGGGTTTCCTTCTGAGACTCTGAGTCACCGAAGGGAAGGGTTGAGGTGAGGAGGCGGGGAGCCCTCCTTCCTCAGAGAGCCCCAGGCAAACTGATGAACAAGGCACAATGGAGGCAGCACCCTGTTTACCCCACTGGCAGTAGCCTACGGCTTTGGAGAGCTGTGACGGAACGGGACTCGAAGCCCCTGTCAGAAGCCCAGTTAATAGCCAGGATGTCCACTGCCCCAGGCAGGTGGTCCCCAGGACCAAGGCTTCAGGACATCATCCTGTAACGCAGGGAGCTTCATGAAGCACTCCAGAAGTGTTCCTCTGATTATAGCTCCAGGCCGCAGCTGTCCAGCTGCCTGACTCAGTACCCAAGTATCGAGGCCTAAGTCACAGTTGAAATAAAGGGCTACGACTCTCAAAGGACTAAATGCTGACCTGGAGTAACTCATTAAGAACCAAAACCCAGGACATGAGCCCAAGGGCTACTTAGTCACATAATAAGCAGTTCAAATATATGGAGCTCTTGGAAAACATATCCAAAGAGACAAACTCAAAATTAAATGCATTCTAAAAAGATGAGCCTGGCCTGAGCTTCTATGCTGCTCCAACCCAAGCATAAGCTAATCCTGCAGCTTTCCATCCACAAAATTCCTTGTAGCTTAGCTGGGTCCTCTCTCATTGCTCCCCTAACTGGGAAAAGGATGACAGGGACCAGAAAGGAGAGGAACAAGGAAGCCTCACTTCCTGCAGAAATTTTCCCATGGAATTCAAGACAGACACTTAGAGGCTAAGGGTGGCTTCAGAGCTGCCAAGACTATGGCTGACTGGCAATCTTTCAGCCCCATCACATCAAGAACCTGGCTGAGACTTGGACAAGGAAATGAAAGGACAAAAAGGGCAGGCTATTAAGGTCAGTGAGAGGCGTCACTGGGCCAGATACAGACAATCAGTCTAGCTCCTTGGGGCAGCTCTAGGCCTAAACCAAAACTGGTTGAACCGTGACATGGAAGGATGTGGGAATAAATGAACATCAGGTACTAGATACTCTCAACAGTGGTCAGTCACTTAGTAGGGCTCAAGTCTCCGAGGTTGCTCTTAAGTTATGCTAACATAAGCCTTTTCTGATCCAAAGATCAGAAGAGACTTTTAAGGTCAAGTGTTCTGTTGCTGCAGGCTGGAAAGCATCCCTGTCCCCTGGCAGCAAGACCCTACAAAGGGGCCAATAAAAGAACTGCTGGGTCAGGTCCTCCTGGCTGCTGGCTCAGAGATCCAGGGAGGGAGGTACCAGTAAGGTGAGGTGGTGGAGGATAAGACATTCAAGCAGAGGGAACCCCAAATCCCTATGTCTCCTTCCCTTCTTGGCAATAACTTAGCGGGATGGTTGAGAGAGAGATTTCAAATGAGCCAGGTTCAGAAAAAAAGAGAGAGAGGAAATCAAGTCCCCAACAGGCACTGAAATCAAAATGATTTGTTTGTGGTAAGAAGTCAGAGGCAACTTGAGGACCTGATATAAACTAATCGTCTCGGATACCAGACAGTTCTCTAACTGGCACATGTCCGGGAGACAAGCAATGACAAAGCTCAAACACTTAAGGTGGAACCATCATTGGGCTAAAACCAGAAAGGCTTCCAAGTAAGGAAGTATCTACTTTTCTTTCTTCTTTTTAATCCCCCTTCCGTTTTCATTTTTATCATACAAATTATACACCTTCACACACACACACACACACACACAAACCACACACACTTTGAATCCCAGGACATCTGAAAACTTATCTAGACATAACTTCAGAATATACCCAACTCCCAGCGCTAGTCTTCTCAGGTAAGAAGATGACATTTCCCTGCTGTTAATTTCTAACCTAAAAAAAGGAACCGTGTCTGCTCTGAGTTCAGAGTCCTTTCCACTGCGTTTACGGACGAAGACCCTGGACCAGGTAGGATCCAGTTTACCCTATGTACCCTGGAGAGAAAAGAGACAGCTGGAGGCCACCATAAAGAGAGAACTAGGACTGGAGCAGGTCTAGGACCAGGTGGTGGATGAGGGCTGCTCTCTACTCACTCCGCCTCTTTTCATCTCCTTTAATTGTGTGTGTGTGTGTGTGTGTGTGTGTGTGTGTGTGTGTGTGTGTGTGTGTGTGTGTGTGTGTGTGTGTGTGTGTGTGTGTGTGTGTGTGTGTGTGTGTGTGTGTGTGTGTGTGTGTGTGTGTGTGTGTGTGTGTGTGTGTGTGTGTGTGTGTTTCATTTGTTTGTTTTTGTTAATCACTGTAAAAAATACAGAAACCCAAACCAACATGTTTGGTTTCTTTCCCACACCCCTCCACCTATTCAGGATGGTGATTTGTTCTCACAACCGGCAGAGGCAGAAGAGGGTTGGAATGAAGACTCCAAAGGCCACCAGGATGGGAAACATGAGGCTGCTGTTGTCCGAGGCATAGGGGTTGGGCGTGCGGGGGCCCGACTGCACCCGGTTCTTATTGGTCTGTCTTTTGAGGTTAGACCCTTCATCGTATTCTTCCTCCTCCTCCTCCTCTTCTTTCTTCTCCAGTCCTGGATGAGGCTGCAGCTTTGGTACATCTGACACAAGAAGAAGAACACTTTTTAAGTAGGACCCATGGCATTTAAGTGAGGCCCTTAAGGGCAGTAAATGAGTCACAGTAAAGAGACCCTGTGACCTAAGCAGGATGCACTTAAGCAGGATCCACAGGAAGGAGCAGAAACAGTTCCCAGCCTAGAGAACAGCAGATTGCTGCGCAAACATTTGTCTTCTTTAGATTTAACTAAAACGTAGTAAAAGCCCTGAGCACAGAGAGGTTCACTACCTCCCCTTCCTGTCCTACTTCTTCAGAGCCCAGAAAGAACCAGACTGGACAAGGATAATGACCCGACACCCAGAGATTAACCTTTTCAAACCTCTCCTCCTCCCTCCTACGATCCCACATTCCCTTTTGATTCACACAGCAATCAAGGAATAGCTGATCCACAGAGTTGTGGGTTCTCAGCACACACTATCCCTCTGTTCTCTGTCCCCTCCTGAGGGACTCTGGCTACAAATCAGTTTGGTGGCAAGACATCCTCTGGGATGTCAAAACAATAGGATGCGAGCCTCGGTGCATCCAGGATGAGGTGGGGAAAGGCACAGAGGTGGGAGGGGGGAGAAAAGTCACTAAGACAGAAACTTTCTCTGCAAAAATCAGCCTGGGAAAGCTGGCAGCCAGGACCCTCAACCCTGAGAAAGAGATGTACTCTCAGGCTGGATCCCAAGGACAGGGAGACATTAGTAAATGAAGTTTTGCTCAGTGCAGCCCAGCAATGCTGCACTCTCTTGGAGCACACCAAAACACTCAAGGACCCTTCCTTCTGCCTTTTTCTTCTTTCTGCCCCCAGGACACAGATGTCAAAGAAACAGAATAAGGATGAGTTTTAGGCAATTCCAAACGACTACAAGGCTCAGGGCACACCATAGGTCACATTATTAATCCCAATTTACAGTAGGGTTAAAGGATTTTATCCAAAACCAATCCGCTGATTAATTGGGGCAGCAAGATGTGAACACAGATCTTACTCAGAAGCTTACGGCTAGCACCATGCTACACTTCACCCCTGGCCACTGGACTCTGGGTTCCCTACAGTCTGGCTTTAAGTATTAGTGTTTTCAAAACATCGATCAGCTAAACCATCCCCCAAGGGCTTCCTCGATCAGATCCTTCAGACCACGTCAAAAAGCAGATCAGAGGGCTTCCCTGGTGGCACAGTGGTTGAGAGTCCGCCTTCAGATGCAGGGGACACGGGTTCGTGCCCTGGTCCGGGAAGATCCCACATGCCACGGAGCGGCTGGGCCCGTGAGCCATGGCCGCTGAGCCTGCGCGTCCGGAGCCTGTGCTCCGCAACGGGAGAGGCCACAGCAGTGAGAGGCCTGCGTACCACAAAAAAAAAAAAAAAAAAAAAAGCAGATCAGAAACACAACTTACCATCCACTGTCCCAGCCATGATGTAGAGTGCACAGACTTTGGGATTGTCATAGTATCCCTAGGAAATGGGAAACAGCGGTCAACTCCACACAGCAGCAAATATCCCCCTGCACCCATTCTTTTGAGTTCGTCCTCAACTGTGAGGGCAGAGTAGGAGCATTACCTTGACAAACTCGATGTAGAGTTTCCCTGTGAAGGTGGACACCTCCCCCTGGACACTCAGCTTCCCCTTTCTGATGCTCATCGGGATGATTTCATCATGAGCTGTACTGTGCCCAACGCGATCAAAGATATCCAAGTCCTTCACCACAACATGGCCATTCAATCGCACATCAAATACCTGCCAAGATGAGAAAAGGAGACAATGTCAAAACCACCCGCTTCACACCCCTTCCCCAGTTGGACATCAGGTACCTGCCTGGGCTTCAAGTTCAAAAGTAATTCAAGGAATGACAGGACTGGATATACTCCAGGGTGGCTAGAGTCCTTTACCTGAGCCAAATCAAAACCATGTTCCTTCATTGTCAAGGTCGCACACTGGCCGTAGGGAACAAATAATACAAACAAAAAGCTCAACATGGAAAGAAGGAAATTCAGAGGAAGGGACAGGAAGAGAACAGGGCTAAAAACAAGAAGGTGCTGACAACCAAGAAGGGAGAGGCTATAACCAGGAGGGCCTGAAGAGGATTAGTTAGTGGCCAAGAACTAGGATTCTGGCGTAGCCTTCTGTCACCAACCCCAAGGCAAGTTCAGTCGTGTAGTAATGGGACACAGCTGGGCAAAAGGAATCCAGCTTTGGGAGTTCCCTGGTGGCCTAGTGGTTAGGATTCTGGGCTTTCACTGCCATGGCCCGGGTTTGATCCCTGGTCGCAGAACTGAGATCCCGCAGGCCGCATGGTACGGCCTTTAAAAAAAAAAAAAAAAAAAAAAAAAATCCAGCTTTTCCTCAAAGCTCATCTGTTCCTCCCTTCTGGGAATGCGTCTCACACTCTCTGGCCCTTAGCAGAGGGCCATCCGAAAGTGGTAACATCCCACTGGTCAGGCAGGGGCCTGACCAGGCCTCACCTTCTGCTGGGACTGTGCAAAGTAGACCTCGGCAAATTTCAACACCAGTACATAGTCCCCCTCCTCCTTGATGGGCACTTCGTAGCCAAAGGTCTCCTCATTGTACCGCTCTGTTTGATACAGGATTTGGTCTTCGGGGTTGGAACGCAGGATTGGCAGTTTCATGCCATAGTCAGAGGCTGGGCACAAAAGACAAAGAGAAACCATGTCAGAGGCAAAACACAAAAGAAGAGTGGAGACCCCAGAACCACCAGAGGCATTTGCAGAGCTATGCTAATAACCCTCCCAGGGGAAGGGGCCACCCACATTGCACCTGGCTCTCAAGAGACCAGCCACAAAGGCAAGAATCAGATACCCGTTACCAAGGAAGAGTAAAATGAAAGAAACCAAGCACTGATCACCCCAAGAAGCTCCCATAACCCTCATAACGGAACTTTTTGAAAGTACATGAAAATGACTTTTCCCCAACTATATCCAGGGTGATGGGAAGGGAACAAGTCTAACTCATTCTAGAACAAAACACTGTGCTACAGCTGCTGGGCTCCCTGGTGAGGGAGAGCTTCAGAGAAACCTCATAAAACCAGGGGGATGGCCAGGAACACAGCAAGACAATTAAGTTCAAAGAATGTTTTTTTTTTTTTTCTCATTCAGAAAAGCTCAGTCTAAATAAAAAACAGGATATCTGTTAGGAAAGTCATTCTTCATTGTCTTTACTACAAATTAAGATACCAGCTTTGGCTGCTTTTTATAATTATTTCATTCAAAAAGTTCCAAGGCTGGTCAAAAGAAGTATGTGCATTAAAAAAAGGATGTGATGCTCTCTAATTTCCTTTGGGTCCAAACACCTTACTTCCCACAGACTCATAGAACTCAACCTCACGCAGGCTCTTGAACTTTCCCCCAGACAAACCGCAAGGAAAAAAAGCCCCTACTATATCCCCAGCACCTGACACAGGCCCTGGCGCATACGTAGGCACTCAATATGATTCGCTGAATGAACAAATGGCAACAAAGGAGGTGCCTGCAGAGCAGTCAAGCCATGCACTCCTCTCCACAGGGCCAGAGCCACCCTAGCAGGGAAAGAAAATGTGCCACGGTCCTATTGGCACCTCTGGCCTAAGATGCCCAGGTCCAGAGGGAGCCACCTTTCCCATTTCAGACAGACAAGGAGTAAGGTGGAGTAATAGTAAAAAGTTCTTACTTGGGTGGGTATCAGAAGAGCCAAAAACCTCTGTTGCCCTAAGCCTGCCCCCAATCTTAGTAGGAGACGGATCTGTACATGTTTTTCTTTCCCCCACGTTACAAACTATACCCAGGTCTTTCCTCAAATATAAGATTCCACACTCCAGCCGCAGAGATGACTAGCTATGCTTTCCAGGGCTCCATCAATCTATTGATACTTTCCAAACCACAGATTTAGCAGTGATTTCAGTACATGGGCCTAGTCTCTCCTCCACCTTGGAGGAGAAGCCTTGGAATTAAGATTTTAAGACCATCTTCCAATCTCACATGGTGACTCTGAAGACATCTGGCATCTAGATCCTTTGGGTGACGTTTGAGAGTGGTCATCCCGGGAGCTTTATCTTCTGAAACTCCAAGGGAGAGGATCTTTTATCTCTAAGGGAGGTAAAAGAGTAACTAAAAGATCCAATGGCTAAGGTCAAGCCCTTGGAAAAATAAACAGAAGTGTTAACGGTTCCTGTAAGTGAATGGCAGCCGGGAGATGAGATGCACCGATGAGACAATGAACAGGAAACTCATTGCACTTTTGTCTCCAGACATTTTTTTCTTCCTATTTCTCCTCAAGAAATCAAAGAAGGTGGGGGCTGAGTAGCACTGCAAAGGGTATACCGCCAGCTGGCCCAGGTCTGTCCCAGGCTCAGACCACAAACCTGTAAAGATTAAAAGATTGCCAGTCCTCTTCCAACTGAGTTCTAAGAACCTCCCTCTTCCTCAAGGACCGTGATCCTTACAAATTTGGAACGGTCACTAGATTTGCTTTTCAGAGACACAGAAAAGGTTGTGCATGTGTAGAGAATCATTTTTCCCCCCTTCCAGCATGGAAAAAGTGAGAAACTGACGGTACTGTAATCTGTGGCACTCTCAGTCCCACGGCTATGAAAACGCTGCCATGTGAGCAAAAAACTACTTAACAATCTTGGAATTATCTTTAAATATTTTCCCAAGTGGCTTTCCAACGAGATTTGCCACAAGCAAAGTTTTGCCCAAGTCCCAAAAGGGACAATAGCAAAAAGGACTTTTTCTCCCCCCCACCCCCCGAGCCTTTATGCATTCACAGCTACGTTTCTCTGAAATACAGTGTACACACGCAGCACACCACTGCAGCTGGCACGACATGGTTCAGATAGTTAGCCAAAGACGGAGGGGGACCAAAGGGCCCACACTATGTCCGCAGCTTTTTAGCTCTAGACGATGGAGTCACCAGGCTACTTGAAAAATTCAGCCCAGGTTTGAAGGTAAGATGGGTCTGGATTTGCATCCTGGCTCTGCCACCTACCATGTGATGTGGAACCAGTTGTCTTCTCTAGGTGTTTTCTCACCTGGAAAATGGGGTATCACCTACCTAAATTCTCTACCAGTGAACTGCTGCTAGGAGGGCCTGCAAACAAAGCCTGCCCCTTATGTGGCAGTACAGGAAGAGAATTCTAAGCAAATCCCTTGGCCTTAAGCAAATCAGAGGTAGCAGTGTCTCTCTCACACTATCTTTTCAAGCTCTTATCTCCCCAAAGCCAAATCCTTCCCCAGCCAAAAGGAAAGGGTCTTCAGAATTAGGTCTACAGAATTAGTCATCCGATGGGCTCAGGCCCCTGGCCAGCTTTTTTCCCCTCCAGAGCCACATTCTGCTCCACTTTTAATTCCATGTAAAAGGTCACTGAGCAAAGAAAAAGATAGAGACACTTTAACCTACTCTGGGCAGGAGAACTTTCAGACTCGTGTCACTGATTTCAAAAGCATGACAAGTTTTATGAAGAAGGAAAACAAGGCTCAAGAGAGGGAAAGCGAATAGTTCAAGGTCATACAAATGACTAGCGGGCATCCTTCTATGAAGAGGAAATATCTCCTAAAACCAAGCCAAGTTCAATGCCCTCAAGCCAAATAACCAGGTCTTTTCCACCACAGAGTCAAGAGGAACCCAGAAAGAGCAAGTTAAAAAGGACCTGGAATGCAGAGCACGCCAAAATCCCACACGGAGTGCTTCTGAATCACTCTCGGTAGTGGTACCTCCATCTGCTGAAGCACACGGGTTGAAAAAAGCCTTTCCCAGGCTGTCAGCATCTTCTATGAGCACTAGCTATCCTCAAGGCAGAAATGAAATTTAATAAACATTATGAAGTGCCTTTGAAAGCAAAAGCCACTGGGTGCCCTGGGCCACTCACCGTTACGAGAATGCTGAACTACAAAGACGCTATAGAGAAACAGCAAGTTCAAAAGCAGGCCAAACTCTTATCTGGATTAACATGGCAACAAATACCTGAATTCATTCAACATAAAAATGGACTCTCCTCGCGTGCTGGAAACAACATCACAGGCAGGGAAAGAAAGACGTACAGCTCCTACCGCAATTAGTATAAATAGCTGCAGGGGGCAAGGGTCTCCAAATACCTGGCAACCCTTACCCGAACAGTGCCAGAGAAGGGCAGGCAGAGGGAACCGCTGCACCACCCTTGGTGGTGCTGACTCCTTCGCACAGAAAGAAACTAGAGAGCTGCCTTCTGAGAGAGGAAGATAAATCACTTCTCAGCCCTAGACCTAAAGCCAGCAAAATGCTACTCTCAGGAGCCCTCCAAGTGCAATGTTGCAACTGGCTGGTCCAAGCTACAACAGCCTACAAGCCCACAACCGCCCTCTACTCTCCATCCACGCCTTAATACTGCTACAATTCATACCCAAATGGACCGCCGGCGTGGAGCAGGGAGCCTCCGTTTATGGAGTGGCAGGGTCTGAGACAGGACTCCAGTACACATGAGCTTCGGTAATTTGGTAAGTCGCATACTTTTACCTGCTACAATAAACTCTTCCAAAGGAACTGCGACCATGAGCCAATAACCCAAGGACAGAGAGCCCGGCTGAGTGCTGACCAGACCAAAAAAAAAAAACCCAAACCCACCGGCACCAGCAAATTAAAACCAGGATTTCTGAATAAGGGGAGTAGCTGGGGACTAAACCTGTGTGGTCTTAGCTCCCTCCTCTGCACAACGGACCAAAGAGGATAATGTAACCTATGTAAAGCCTGGTATCTGTTAAGTGAAAGGAACCATCTGCACCCTGTCTCACCATGGCTATCTCTAGAGGCAAAGTCCACAAACGGTCTCCTTCCTCCCTGCCCACACCCATGAAGAAAGAGGAAGGGTCCAGGATGGAGATAGCAATGACCTCCTGCTATTAAGTCTGGCTTTGGCTGCTGTTACAGCTGCTACAGACCAGGGCCCTGACTCAGCTGAACCCAGGCTACTGAGACCTACATGCCAGGGCTAAATAAATTCCAGAGCTAAACTGAAGACAAACATAGTGCTTCAGAAAACAGCTCTGGGTCCCAACACCCTGACATGTATGGAAGCAATAAACTCCCCAATATAACAAACTCCAGGACACTGCAATTAACTTGGTTGGAAGAACGAAGTTAAACCCTTTAGGAAAGGCAAGAGCCAAATCTGGCATCGTGGAAAAAAGAGTGAGAAAGTCTGTCTCCTACTTTTCTGGAGATGGCATATTGCCAATCTGGCAGCCTCTGAACCCAGCATACGGCATAAATCTCCTTCCAACACATGAAGCGAGGAACTTCCTTCTTAATCCTGTTTTCCAATCCTACTAACAGAAGAAACAGAGTCTAGAGCAGATTTTCCCAAAGAGTGGTCTGCAGATGTCCTACATCAGAAGCCCTGGGTGCAGAAACCTGGGTTTAATCTACAGGTCTGGAATTTGTATTTTTAACCAGCTCCCGTGGCAGTTCTTACACTAACTTTGAAAACTGTGCAGCTCTGTCAAAACTACTGTTGCTCAATCAATTAAGTCAAAATCATTTTTCCCATAAGCTGGAATCACACCTCTCAGGACCACTTAGGGTAGGTTCTCCGCACTCGCAGACGGAATATTCAGACCTTACTCTGGCTGACCCAGGTGACACACCACCAGCCCCCTGTGCAGTATGGTTTCGACATAACCGCCCTCTGGAAAGGGCCTGCAGCTTCTACTTTTATGCACACATGCCCCGCTCCAAAGGGGGTTGGGGGAGGAGGCTACAATCAAACTTTCCTGGCCCATCCTCTTCGAAGATTCCTTTCCATTCTGGCTAAGAATCAAGCCCCGCTCCTGCAGAGAGGGTAAAGAAAGCGGCCCACTTCTGGGTCGGCAGGAATATACCAGAAACTGACTTGAAAGGCGAGCAGAACCTCCGGGTCACGGACAGCGATAACCGAAAAACCCGTGAGGCCTCAAGGTGGCAATAGGCCGCCCTCGTCTTTACTTTCCTAGCTTGGGTGGAGGTGAGGGGTTAAGAAAATGCAGGATGCGAGGTCCAAATATCACTTCTCGCCAACTGTCTGCCTCGACGGCTCTAGGTAGCTTCGAGCCAGTGCCAGGCTCTGGGCTCTGATCGGGTTCCCGAGGAAACCGGAGAGAGAAACTTCGCTCCAGAGACGTGGCCCCAGGGTCGACGAAGGGGCTCGGGGCCCGCAGCCCTCGGCGCGCTGCGCCGGGCACGGCAGGCCCGGGATCCGGCGGCTCAGCCGAGGGGCTCTCACCTCGGCCCACCCGGCCTTCCAAAGGGTCCTTGCGAAAGTGGATGCCGTGCACGTCCACATGCGCCTCTCCGCCGGCGTTGACGGCCCAAATCACGCTCTCGGGCAGCCCGGCCCCAGCCGAGCCCACCACGCCGAGCCCCGGTCCGCGGAGCGCCGGCAGCAGCAGCAGCAGCAGCAGCAGTCGCAGGAGCGCCACGGCGGCTCCCTCATCCGCCCGGGCGCCCAGCATGGCGGCCTCCACAGCGGGGGGCAGCCTCCGCCGAGCCTTGTCCTCAGCCCCGCCAGGCCGCCCCGGACTCAGAAAAACAGCGCCACGGGCCGCTGTGCCTCAGCCGCCGGAGACATGTCTCTCTCAGGCCTACTTCTCAGCCACGGGTGCCACCTCCCACCTCAGGAACAACCTACCCCACCTCCCAGCCCCGGCCACGACCCTGCAGCCAATCAGCACCCGGCCCTCATTAACTACCCACCACCCCGCCGGGAAACGCCCGCCCATTGGCTGCCAGGCGCGGGAAAAGGCGTGGCTACTCCCAGGCGCCGGCCCAACCATCAGGCACGAGAGGGCGCGCGCGCAGAGTTGGGTTGAAGCGGCGGTTCAATGCGGAAGTGGTGGGGTGCAGCGCCCAGGCGGCCCCGGAATCCCACAGCTGAATAGGAAAGGGGGCCTAGCGGGGAAGGTTTAGAATAGGGCGCACTGACACGTCGCCAGCACTTCCGGTGTTCCAGGTTTTGGGGACCGAATAGGCTCCCGAGGGGGCGCTGCCGACTTTCCCGCCCCCTTTCTTTCTCAGGGAGAAGCATGAGCATACGCTCTAGTAGGAGAAGCAATGATCACTCTTCCGACCTGAGACTCGGCCTTTTTCCCCGCGTGAGAAGAGAACCCATCCTCCTCTAGAAAGGCCACAGGCACAGGTTTTCAGGGCAAGGGTCTCACGAAGACAAGATCCCGCCCCCACCCCTTAGCGGGCTCGGCGCTGGTGGTAGCGTCCAGACGGCCGCCCAATCAGAAGGCTCCAACGCAGCGGAAACGCGTGGCTTGGGGGGAGGGGCTCCAGGCTACCCGTATCTCCATGGCGACAGCCTTGGGCAGGCCCCAGCTATGGAGGGGCGGGGCTGGGGCTTCGCCGGCCCCGGCAAGGACTTGGAGGTACCCAGTATGGAGGTCCAGGCTGTCCCGTACAGGCATGACCCTAGCTTCCTCCCTGCTCTTTGGCAGTTCACCCAGCGCTCTCCTGCCTTGGAGATCCCTGCGCTGTGGTCGCTGCCCGAACTCCCTCTTCTCAGAGAAACTGAGGCCCAGAGAGGGGCGGAGCGTTACCCAAACGGTCATACCGCAAGTTTAGGGCGGAGCCAAGGCAAAACCCCATTTATCCATTTGTTCCACATTATTTATCAAGACCCTACTACTAGGATTGTCAGATTTAGCAGATAAAATACAGGAAGCCCAGTTAAATTTGAATTTCAAATAAATGGGACATACTCATACTAAAAATAATTTATTGCTTGTCTAAAATTCAAATTTAACTGGGCTTTTTGCATTTTATCTGACAACCCTGCCTACTACCTGCCAGGCAATGAGTTTTGGGCAGCAATGAACAAAACTACACCCAGGATCTTGCATGAGAATCACAGTCCTGACTCAATTATTTAGTTAGAACAATGAGGAATGTTGTAAAGGAACAAAGTGAGGTACGGAAAAGGAGTATAGGTGGGGAATTTAAATGCACCTGAATTCCTTCCCCAGACCCCAAGAGCAGATTCCCACAGAGACAATTTTTGTAGTATCCTCTACTGGTCCCACTTTTTTCCCCCCGTTTTGCAAGAATCTGGACTTGCTTCCTTCCACAGACTTGTTTCCCCTCCCAAGGCCTCTTTGGGGCCCTGCCCTAGAGTGTCTAATCCTACTTTCCTCTGAAACCTGTCATCCTTGGAGGAACCTGACAAGTCAGAGCTTGAAGAGCCCTCAGTGCAGGGGCGTGGTGCAAATGGGGGAACACAGACACAAAGAGGTGATGGAGACTTCCTCCCTCCTGGGCAGTTGACCTGTAAAGCCTATGTTCTGGCCACTTACTACACTGCTTCCAGGAGCTCATGTTTATCCTCAGGGCAGTCTAGTCTAGGAGAAACTATCACAGAAACTTTTAAACTTTTGAAAAGGACCCAGAAACCCTAACCTTAAGCTTTCTCCCAGTCTCCTAGATCCTTGGTCACCCCAGGAGGTGAACAAGATAACTGGCTAGCCCCCCCTCCCCCAAACTAGGCCCTTCAGAGTCCATGCCTGGCTGGGCTATCCTTGTACCGAGAGGCCTGGCCCCATTTTTGAGATTCAGATGCTGGTCGATTAGGCTACCTCTTAGGTAAAACAAAAGTTCTGATACCCTGGAGGCAGGATGAGCATGGGATCTGAGTTAGACTTTCTGGGTTCCAAACCCTGCTCCACCATTCACTCACCATGTGGTCTTGGGCAACCTCTCTGAGTTTCAAGTTTCCTCAACTGTGACATAATAGTTTCTACTTCAAAGGGTAGATGTGAGAATTAGAGAAGGTAATGCAACCATTTGACTCAGCAATTTCACTCCATTTCACCCAAGAGAAATGAAAACATATGTTCACACAGACACTTGTACATGAATGTTCATAGCAGCATTATTCATAATGGCTGAAAAGTAGAAGTAACCCAGATGCCCGTCAACTAATGAATGGGTTTTTAAAATGTGGTATATCTATACAATAGACTATTCAGCCAGAAAAAGTAACAAAGTACTGCTACAGACTACAACATGGATGAACCTTGAAAACATTGTACTGAGTGAAAGAAGCCAGAAAAAAAAAAGGCCATAAAGTCTATTATTGCATTTATATACAATGTCCAGAATAGGCAAATCTATAGAGACAGAAAGTAGCTTAGGGTTTGTCTGGGGCTGGGGGAGCAGGGAGATTGGGGCGTGATAACTAAAGGGTATAGGGTGTCCTTTTGGGGTAATGAAAATATCTAAAATCAATTATGGTATGGTTGCACAATTCTGTGAATATACTAAAAACCACTGATTTGTACATGTTAAATGGATGAATTGCATGGTATGTGAATTATATCTAAATAAAACTGTTACCAGAAAGAAGAGGGAAGAGAAGGGGGTGGGTGGAGGAGGAAGGGGAGAAGGCGATGCACATTAGAATAGAATAGACATTAGGATAGTGGCTGGCACAAGCCAAGCACTCAACCAATCATTATCCCGGAATGAAAGGGTCCCTGAGTTTTTGCTTTCTGCAATGTAACCCCACCTGCACTGTGACAGACTGCCAGAGTTAGGCTTTTTTAGGAATGCCCAGAGCTCATGATAAGTATAATCACTGAGGTTGCAGCCTCCTCAAACTCTTTTCTGCTGAAGGACTCTGTGCCCCTCGAGGGTGACAGCGTCTTCTGTAGGCAGCACCCCCTCACCCTGGGGCAGGTGAAATTGGTGGTACCATTTAACAGGGTACTTCCTAACAGAAGAATTGGGCCCTTCAATTCACCAAGCTCTTTCTCTTATCTCATGAGATTCTTACAGTGTTTGAAAGCCCCGTAGCCTACTATCCCCATGTATATAACAGAGGAAACAAGCCCGCAGGGATAGGGGCCAGCAGTTTTCAAATGATGGGCATTGCTCCTGCAAGCAGAAGTTGGTTGCTACAGAATGGGGTCTCATCTGAGAGATTCTGGCTCAGGGGCAGTCTCCTGGGGGCAAGGCGACTTGACTGGGGTGGAGGGAGTCAAGTTTCTAGCAGCTGAGGGGTTATCAGGAGCGGGACTCAGGGCTGGGATGGGAGTGGGGGCAGGAGACAAAAGGATTAGGGTTGCAGCTGCCAAGCCAGACTGGAGGTCCTGACCCCAAGGCAGGACTACATCCAAAGTCCCTGACCTAGGGAATTCCCTGGCTGTCCAGTGGTTAGGACTCCGTGCTTCCACTGCAAGGGGCATGGGTTTGATCCCTGGTCAGGGAGCTAAGATCGCGTGGTGTGGCCAAAAACAAAAAACAAAAAAACAAAGTCACTGACCTAGAGGAGTCCCCAAATAGCCCCAGGCCTGCTCTCAAGGCTGGCTGTCCACACGGCAGGGAGTGTGAGCTCTAGGAAAGTAAGGGTGTCAGTTCCCTGGTGGTACTGGGCCCAGGCCATTTCTCTCCAGCCTCCAGTGTCTCCTGCCTGCTGTGGAAGGTCAGCCCCATTTGAGAGCCCAAGGACCCTCAGAGTGGCTGCATCCCCACCTCCTTCAGCTGGGGCTGGTTTTCTCCAAAAATTACTTCAAGTCTTCAGAGGAGCAGAAACTCTCATTCATTGCTGGTGGGAATGGTCAGCCACTTTGGAAAACAGTTTGGCAGCTTCTTACAAAACTCAGCATACTCTTACCATGAGATCCAGCAATCAAACTACTGTGTATTTATCCAAAGGAAGTGAATACCCACGTCCACACAAAAACCTGCACACGGATGTTGATAGCAGCTTTGTTCATAACTGCCAAAATTTGGAGGCAATCAAGATGCCCTTCAGTAGGTGAATGGATAAGTAAACTATGGTACATCCAGACAATGGGATAGTCTAATATTATTCAGTGCTAAAAAAGAAATAAGCTATCAAACCATGAAAAGACATGGAAGAATCTTAAAAGTATAATACTAAGTGAAAGAAGCCAATCTGAAAAGGCTACATACTGTATGATGCCAACTATAAGCCGCAAAACTATGGAGACACTAAGATCAGTGGTTGCCAGGGGTTATTGCAGGGGGTGGGAGGACGAAAGGTAGAGCACAGAGAATTTCTAGAGCAGCGAAACTACTCTGTGTGATATTATAGTGGTGGATACATGTCATTATACTTTTGTCCAAAGCCGTAGAATGTACAACACTAAGAGTGAAACTTGGGCTTCCCTGGTGGTGCAGTGGTTGGGAGTCTGCCTGCCGATGCAGGGGACACGGGTTCGTGCCCCGGTCCGGGAAGATCCCACATGCCGCGGAGCGGCTGGGCCCGTGAGCCATGGCCGCTGAGCCTGCGCGTCCGGAGCCTGTGCTCCGTAACGGGAGAGGCCACAACAGTGAGAGGCCCGCGTACCGCAAAAAAAAAAAAAAAAAGTGAACCTTAGTATAAACTGGACTTTGGGTGATAATGGCATGTCAATATAGGTTCATCAATTGTAACAAATGTACCACTCTGGTGGGGATGTTGATGGCGGGACGGCTGTGTATGGGTCAGGGGAGTGGGGACGTGGTAATATGGGAACTCTATGTATTGATGCTTTCCACTCAGCTTTGCTGTGAACCTAAAACTGCTCTAAAGTATAAAGTCTATCTAAAAAAATGCTACTTCAAACCCTCCAGAACCTTCTCAGGGTGGAGGATCTGCCCTCCATGGAGTGACAGGAATGGAGATTTGAGGGTCAGACAGAACTGGGTTCAGGTCCTTTCTTAGTGGCTCCCCAGCTCTGTCACTCCTTTTCTCTCTAATCACTTCTCTCCTAAAGTGCAAATAAGATCATCCATCTCATAGTTGTTGCAAGGATTAAATTAGATGGTTTTAAAATGTACCTAGGGGCTTCCCTGGTGGCACAGTGGTTGGGAGTCTGCCTGCCGATGCGGGGGACACGGGTTCGTGCCCCGGTCCGGGAGGATCCCACGTGCCGCGGAGCGGCTGGGCCCGTGAGCCATGGCCGTTGAGCCTCCGCGTCCAGAGCCTGTGCTCCGCAACGGGAGAGGCCACGGCAGTGGGAGGCCCGCGTACTGCAAAAAAAAAAAAAAAATGTACCTAAACTATTTTTCTCTGTTTGTGGAAGAAAGATAAATGTTTTGTGGAAAACTCAGAAGAGAATTTTACAAAGATAAAATTCACCATAATTCCATCCAAAACTGGGATAAGGCATAAAAACTCAGGCCCTGAGAGAGCAGGTTCTCAAGAACCATTGTTTCCCAGCCATTTGATTCTCACCTCAAGAAGTTGGGAAAATAGAATGTCCCCATTTTGCACATAAGAAAATGAAGTTCAGAAGGGTTAAGTGAATTGCCCACACAATGAAGAGGCAAAAGCTGTGGCTTTTTTGGCTTCTAATCTACTCCTTTTCCTCTGAGCCAGGCTACCTATCAGACACAGATTGGTGCAAATCACAGCTCCACCATTAATTGCTGTGTGATTTTGGGTAAATGAATTCACCTCTCTGAGCCTCAGTTTCCTCATATGTGAAATGGAGAGAATAATTATACATGCCATGTAGGACTGTAAGAAGTAAAAAGACATGTTTTAAACAAGGAAAATAAAAAGGACATGTTTTAGAAGCTAGCAACATGGGACTCTTGAGCCCAGAGCTAAGTACTCAATAAATATTAGTCATGGGTGTGTGGAGGCATGGAACCCTTGATTCAAAGCCTAGCTCAACTTCTTAGAGTTGTGCAGCCTTGGGAATGTCATTTCTCCTCTTTGGGCCTGTTTCCTCATCTGTAAAATGGAAATAAGACCCACCACCCACTTTTGGGCCTGTTTCCTCATCTGTAAAATGGAAATAAGAGTATTAGGAGCCCTTAATGGAGTAGGTCTTCAATGCATAGTAGCTGTGAATCATTTATGAAGAAATAATTATAACATGTGACACTGGTAGTTTGGTAAATAGAAAAGGTCTTGGTGAAATCCTCAGGCTAAGGAGTTGGAAAAAACCTTTTCACTCCAGGGAGGGAAAAGCCAAAGGGACCCACAGTTCAAAAGTAGAAAATGGAGGAGCTGTTTGGAAGCCCCCAGGGGCAATTTCGCCTTGACCCACAAAACTGAAAAGGGGTGTTTCTTCCTATATAGATAAGGATCAGAAGAACAAAGCATGCTATTAATTAAGTCTTGCCTATTTTAAGTTTATGGAATATTTTTCCCCTTTAAAGATAAGCTCACAATAAAAGTTCAAAAGGTAAACACAGAGAAGGGGTGGGAGCCAGCCCTGCCTTTTGCTCAGCTCGCCCTGCCAGCCCTTGGTCTTGGAGGTGGGTGGGTCTGGTCCCAAAGCCAAGTTTCCATGCCTAGGGCCTCTAGTAGTTAGATAGCAGGGGGACCAGAACCACCCAAAGAGTCAGGGAACCAGCCCATGGTGTCTCCTGGTCCTGCCCCAAGTAGGCAACTTGAACCAAGAGAAACCTGGCTGGGTCTCCAATGTCATGGGAGGGAGAATGGACTTGGCTATTCTTTGCTTCCCCCAGGAGGATATGAGTCACAGGAAAGTTGCCTGGGACAAGGACAGAAAAAAAACAAACGCCTTCCCATCTGGGTGGCCTTGGGCAAGTCACTTCCTTTCTGCATTTCAGTTTCCTCACCTGTAAATGAGGTGGTGAGAACCCTCAGTCACCCAGGGTTGGGATGAGGATTATATAAAAGCAAATTTCCAAGAGTGCTTTACACAGCCATCGTCAGCACTCCCTATGTATTAGCTGTTCTTATTATCTCCCAGACTCTTCCTATGTTAAGGACACAACTTTTTGGAGTCAGGAACACCAGAGACAGTCTTGGCAAGTCGCAACCCCTCTCTGAACCCCAGTTTCCTCATCTGTAAAATAAGGTGGTTGTATAGATGGAGTGAGATGATAAATGAAAGGGACTTAACACATACCCAACAACACCGCATAAATAAATAAAGCAGCTGCTGTATCCTTTCCATTCTCTCCCCTTGACCTGGGCAAATTAGGGAAGCAAGAAGAAATACAATAGCCAGTGCTTGCATGCCAGGTTACTTGTCAGCTGTCCCTTTAGACTTGAACTTTCCACCATGATGGAAATGTACCATATCTGCACATCTAGTACAGCAGCCACCTGCCACATGTGGCTATTGAACTTGTGGGATGTGGCTGGTGCGACCAGGGAACTAAATTTTTACTGAATTTGAATTCACTTAAATTTAAATAGCCACATGTGGTGAGTGGCTACCATATTGGATGGTATTACAGATGAGAAAACTGAAGCTTCAGCAACTGACTTAAGGTCCCAGAGATTGTTAATGATTGATCATCAAAGACTAGCATCTAGGTCTGCCCAACTCCCAATCCTTTGTCTGTTTTCTGATTCCATGGCACTGCCTGTGACTTTGAGACCTCTGTAGCACAAGGACATGGTCCCCAAAGATCCAACATTGGAACAGAGGAAGACCTGAGGTCAGGAAGCCACCAGGGATGGGGCCTGGAGCCCTTCCTGCACACGACGGCAGTGGTCACAGATGGCTGCCACCCTCTGCACCCCCAGGCTTGTGTCTACCAGACAAATATTGTATTCACTGTATGCTGTATGCACTGGCCAGTACAAGGGATTCAGGAGACACAGCAGAGAACAAGTCAGACAAGGTCCCTGCCCTTATGTCCCTCACAAGCCAGTCAGGGAAGACAGACTGAGGCAGGAGATAGACGGGCCCCAGGCTGGGTAGCTGGAGTTGTACCCTGTGGACAGATACTCCAAAATAGCAGGAGCAAGAGAGGAGCTGAGTCCTGCCCAGATAAAAGATAGAGACCACATGTTTCTCATTCTCGAGGTCAAGGAGATCTTCCTGACTATACATGTGCAGAAAGGCTCCTCAGAGGTCAAAAGAGAGGGGGAGTCACCTCATAGTAAGTGATGTCAACCTACCCATAGGCCTCTTCGCTAGAATCCATCTTGGCTAAGAGATGTGTGCGCACACAGGGGAGGACCCTGAGATATACCAAATACGGACTCAGAACCAGGCAATGCAAGATGATTGGCCAAAGGCAACCTGGAAGAAATGCCTCATATAAGTGATTCAAACTACCACGAGGGCATGACTCTTTCTCTGAGTCCACCCGTGTGTCTATCCACATGTACCCCTTTCCTCCTAATAAATACTTTACTTGTTTCGCTACTTTCCGTCTCCCTTTGGAAGTTCATTTCTACAAAGCTGATGGGTTAGGACCTTGTCATTGGCCACTGGTCTAGTGGCTAGGATTCAGTGCTGTCACTGCTGTGGCCTGACTTCAATCTCTGGCTGGGAACTGAAACCCTGCTTCAAGCCACTGCAGGCCGAAGCCACCTGAAATCAAGAGATAGAGAAGTGAACAATACATATTTATATATTTGTGGATTTTGTTCATTTGTTCAGTAAATAATTGCTGAGTACCTACTAGACACTGGAGATACTGCAGTGAACAAGGTAGACATGGTCTCTGTCAACATGGAACTTACATTCCAGTGAAGGGCAGGGGGCATCAAATGATTTTTTAAAATATTGTAATATAATAAATGTATTAGGCCAGAAATTTCATATATGCTCTAAAGAATATAAATGAGATGTGGCAGTGGCTTCCTTCCTTCCTTCAATAGGGAAGCCAAGGAAACATTCAAGCCCAGCCCCAAGAAATGAGAAAGATCCAACAGCTACTCAATGAATGCAGGGAAAAGCATTCCAGGCAGAGGGAACAGCATGTGTGAAGGCCCTGAGCCAGGCCCTCTATTAAGCATTATGCATGGATTATTTCTCCACAACCCCCCCAGGTATGTGCAATTATTATCATTAATAATGGATAACAAGGCTCAAAGAAGAAGAGGGACTCCCTTAACACCTATATCCCTCAACTTCTCTAAGTGGCAGAGATGGGTTAGAAAGCAAGTTCATGTTACCACCAAAGCCCATCCCTTGATCATGAAACTCAGCCCCTTTGTCCTCTTTCTAGGAAAGACAGACATCAGTAAGATCATTGGAGCAGGTGGCAGGCACCTCCAGAGGGGTGAAGGGACATTCTGGCCCTGCAGCCTAAGCCACAGGCACAGCCAACAGCATCAGGACCGCTTTGCAGGACCATACTGTGCAGATCGTCACTCCCTGGTCATAGAGCCAGATCCCAGACTTAAACTGTGATTATATTGTCACTGTCAATGAGAGGTTCAGCCGCAGTTAGTAAAGAATGCCAAGGCTGGCTCTCCCTTCCCCTTTCCTTGAGAGGGGATCATGGAGGCATGAAGACACATGGGAGAAGAGATAGGGAATAACAATGCAATAATCATAAAAGTAGCAAAAACCTGTATCAGGCTTACTGTGTGCCAGGCACCATTCCAAGGGCTTCAAGTATACTAGCTTGTTTCATCTTCAAAACAACCCTGTAACCTCATCCCCATTTTGCAGATGAGGAAACTGAGGCCCAGAGGGTCTTATAACTCACCCAAGATGACATAGCTTATAAGTGGCAGAGCTGAGATTTGAAACCAGGTGGCTGACTCCTGAGTTCACACTTTAAAAAACAAACAAAAACAACAACAACAAAAACCTTTTTATTGTAAAATAAGACAAACAGAAAAACATACAGAATAAATGTACAACTTAGCGAGAGGCAAACACCCTTGTAACTACCACATGGATCAAAAATAGAACTTTGGGAGTTCCCTGGAGGTCCAGTGGTTAGGACTCGGTGTTTTCAGTGCCATGGCCCTGGGTGCAATTCCTAGTTGGGGAACTAAGATGCCACAAGCCTTCCACAAGCCACATGGTGTGGCAAAAAAAAAAAAAAATAGAACTTTGCCAGACTCCCCAGAGACTCCCCTCTCTGTGCCCCATCCCAATCACAGCCCCCTCCCTCTCTCTCCCTAAAAGGAACCACTATTCAGACTTTTTTTTTTTTTTTTTTTTTTGGCTGCACAGGCATGTGGGATCTTAGTTCCCTGACCAGGGGATCGAACCCACGCCCCCGCTATTGGAAGCACAGAGACTTAACCACTGAGCTGCCAGGGAAGTCCCTATTCAGATTTTTATAGGAATAATTCCCTTGTGTTTCTTTATGTTTTTTTGTTCCACTGGAGTGCACATCTCTAGACACTGTCATTTATTCAGGTCCATTTTTGTTTGTTTGTTTGTTTGTGGCCATGCCACATGGCATGTGGGATCCAGGATCTTAGTTCCCCAGCCAGGGATCAAACCCATGCCCCCTGCAGTGGAAGCACGGAGTCCTAACCACTGAACTGCCAGGGAAGTCCCTATTCAGGCCCATTTTTTAAAAAACCTTGATACCTGGGACTTCCCTGGTGGCACAGTGGTTAAGAATCTGCCTGCCAATGCAGGGGACACGGGTACGAGCCCTGGTCTGGGAAGATCCCACATGCTGCGGAGCAACTAAGCCCATGCGCCAACACTGCTGAGCCTGCGCTCTGGAGCCCACGAGCCACAACTACTGATGCCTGCACACCTAGAGCCCGTGCTCCTCAACAGGAAAAGCCACCGCAATGACAAGCCCGTGCACCACAACGGAGAGTAGTCCCCGCTCGCCCCAACTAGAGAGAGCCCGTGTGCAGCCATGAAGACCCAATGCAGCCATAAATAAATAAAAGTTAAAAAAAAAAAGAAACCTGCTGTATAAAAAATAAATAAAATAAAATACAAAAAAAAAAAAAGAAGTCCCACCTGAGCCGCTCTACCCTCCAAGGTCTGCGGTGGGGTCAGGCCCTGCCTCTCTGACCAGCATCATCTCTGCTCCTCCCTCCAGCCCAGTACACCAGGCAAGTGGAATTCTGCTTCGTTTCCCAAAGGAGCCACACTCTCCCTTACCTCCAGGTCTTTGCTTCCCCTCACTTCCTCTGACTGAGCACGGCTGAGCCTTCAGGTCCTAGCAAATCTGTCCCTTCCACCCCACTATATTGGGTGGGTATCTTTTAGTACCCTCACTTCTCCTAGGCTATCCTCATAAGTAACCTAGTAAATAGCACTTATACCACTACATTAGCCTTGTCTGTTTTCTTATCCGTTTCCCCTTCCAGTCTGAGCTCCTAGAAGACAGGGACCCTCGCGCGGGACCTGGCACATAGTAGATGCTCAATAAACAGTGGTTGAATGAAAGCATGAATGAGTGAATGAGTTGCACTTTACAAGTCACAAGGAGGCAAATGCAGGCCCAGTTTAATACCTTACAGACAAGGAGAACTCTTCTAAGATGACACCCACCCACCCAGGGGTGAAGATGCAGAAAGAATTCCTACCTGAGATAGGGTCCATCTCGGAAAATGGGTCTCAGTTCTTGGAAAGTAAGAGAAACTTTTCTTCAAATGATCTTATTAGGAACCCCTAGATATAAGACAAATTCAAGGGGAGAAGCACTAGTTTCAGCATTGGCAGAGGCGGAAGCCCCACCTCTGGGCCTCCCCTTGGCTTGAGCGCTCCTTTGAACAGTGGCCTGTCATCTTCTCAAGTCGCTTTATCACAGCTACCTTGTCTATGATTTGAGGAGGCCACAATACTGAGGACAGAAGTGTCCTAGCTGACACCCTAACTCTACTATCTCCCTGTGGTGCCCCCAAGGGCTCATCCTGTCAGCTGACACAGATGCCCCCAGAAGCCCCCTTTCTACAAATGGCTCCTCTGGCCCTCCAAGATCATTGAATTTCTGAAACAGTGTAGATCTGGGGGTCTTTGGGCAGAGCTAGGTACAGGAGCAGGCAGGGCTGCAGGCCTGCCTACTGGGGCACAGAGCCAAGGGCTTAGTCTCAGAATTGGATTATTCAAGTGAATTTGGAGCTCCCAGCCACCCTAGCTTCGGGGACACGGGGATTACCCAGGCCTCTGGCGGGGGGGGTGGGGGGCGCCCACAGTCCTTCCCTGCCAGATCCGAGAGCACAAATCCTCCACCTACCTTCTGCTTCCAGCCTTTAGCCCACAGCACACCTGCCTCCCTCGTGTCTGGGATTTACAGCAGTGTTATTCAAATTGAGGTCCTGAGAGCATCAAGCATGCCCTGGAACTTGTTAGAGATGCAAATTCACTGAATCTGAATCACTGGGTGGGGCCCAGATTTGGGGGCGGGGCTAACAAACCCTCCAAGCGATTCTGATGAAAATACTCAAGTTTGAGAACCACTGGCTTGGAGAACATGGGTCCATCCCACACACCTGTCCGATTATGCCGCAAGCCTGTCAAAGATTCTGGGCGACTTCTACCCACAAACTTCTCCTTTGGATTCCTTCAGCCCTTGGCTTATTGAAATTAATTACAATGATTACAATGGATCCTGTTTAATAATGCCACTTTGCACAATTTCACAGCCCCCGGAGGTGGGCAATGCAATACCCTGAGATCATTTACTGTGGACTTTATTATCCCCTTATTGCACATGAGGAAACTGAGGCTCAGAGAGGAGACGTGACTGTCCCAAAGTCACACAGCAAGTAAATCCAGGACCTAACCAGTATACCATCCTGCTTCTCACTCGGCAGAGTGTCTGGCAGCTGATTCCATTCTAATACATTCGTGTCCTCACACACACTGGGATTTCCTCCAGGGCAAAAACCTTGTTATCACTTCCTCAGGAAAGCCTCTCCTGATCTCCCCAGAGAGTAGTCCAGGCCTCCTTATCCTACCCCACCAAAGGTCCCTGCATTTTTCCTTAAAAGCAGGATCACAATTTGTAATCACATATGGATGTGATTGTCTCGACCAGTGTGAAAGCTCCAGGGAGGCAGGAAGTGAGGCAGACCCTGCTAGATGCTTACGCAACCAATATCCAGTCTCCTTTCCGTATAGAACTTGACCTTGTTTGGTGTAGCAGCAAATCCAGCTACATCACTATATGCCCCAGTCTCCCTTTCAGTTAAAGGTGGAAGAGGCTGGGTGCCTAATGGGAACTCAGTACACATCGAGGGCAGGGAGATTCACCCAGTTCTGGGCACGCAGCTGGTACTCAGGAAACGCGTGTGCCATCTAACCAGGCTGGAGAAGCAGAGATCCCCCCACGGCTGCCTTTCTCTTGGAAATATTTTTATTGGTTCTGAGATAACAGGGCTGAGGCGAGGCGGGACGGGCACAGAGTTAAGGAGGGCGGCGAGAGGCTCTGCCCCGGGGGGCAGACATGCTGTGTGGGGCGCCCCCAGCCAGCAGCGGCTGGGTCTATGGCACTCGGCGCCCGGCCTGACTTCCGCCGGCTTGGCGCGGTGGCCTCCTCGTCGGCGGGCGCCCCCCTTTCCAGTTGCAGGAGTCGTGAGTCTTTCACAGTGCGGAGGGGCGGGGGTCCGGGGTGGGCACCTCCCCGGGGTGCAGGCAGGCCCCATCCGCCAGTACGTCCCGAGCTCTGGGCGGCGGCGGCGGCGGCGGTGGCGGCGGGATGAGGCGAGCTCCGGCTCCTCCTCTCCCCGCCCGTGGAGCTTGGCAGTCCTGGAGGGGCCCTGGCGGCCTCAGCGGGACATCATCCGGACAAACTCTGCGGTGGGGTGCACAGGAGGGGGTGGGGAGAAAGCAGCAGTCAGGGCCCAGGACGCTGCCTCCAAACCTCCCTCGGATCGGTGGCCCCGTGTCTATTGCCAAGGCCCCTGACTGATGCTGGTCCCCAACGTCCACCCAGGATCTTCTTTTTTTTTTTTTTTTTTTTTTGCCCGCGCCACACGGCATGCGGGATCTTAGTTCCCCCACCAGAGATCCAACCGCGCCCCCTGCAGTGGGAGCGCGGAATCCTAACCACTGGACGGCCAGAGAATTTCCCCCATCCAGCATCTTCCAATCCACCTTCTACACAGCAGCTAGCAGGAGCTTTCTATCTGCGTATCTGACCCCTCTTAAACCTCTCATGGTCCCCACTGGATAACGTGCTGGATCCTGACACGACCCCAGGGCCTCCCTGTTCTGGCCCCAGCTGACATCTCCAGCCTCACCTGTCACCACTCACCTTCAGCCACTAAGCTCTGACTCCACAGAGCTCCCTGTCAGCGCCTCAGGGGCAACCAACACACACCCCTCCTGTTCACCTCTCAGCTTTCCTGCAGCCTATCCCTGCTCCCTTCTCTTTTAACTAGACTTCATTTTTTAGACCAGTTTTAGGTTCACAGCAAAATCGAGCAGAAGGTACAGATTTCCCATATGCTCCCTGCCTGCCATACACACACATGGTCTCCTCCATCGTCAACATCCTCCAGCAGAGCAGGACGTTGGTTACAGTCAATAAAGCTACGCTGACACGTCATTATCACCCCAAGTCCACGGTTACATTAGGATTCATCCTCCGTATTGGACATTCTGTGGGTTTGGACAAATGTATAATGACATGTATCCCTATTGTACTATCATACAGAATAGTTTTATTGCCCTAAAAATTCTCTGTGTTCCCTGTCTTCATCCCTCCCTCTCCTCACAACCCCTGGCAACCACTGATCTTTTCACCGTCTCCACAGTTTTGTCTTTTCCAGAATGTCATATCGTTGGAATCACAAAGTATGTAGCCTTTTCAGACTGGCTGCTTTCACTTACTACGCATTTAAGGTTCTTCCATGTCTTTTTATCACTTGAGAGCTTTTTTTTTTTTTTTTTTTTTTGAGGTACATGGGCCTCTCACTGTTGTGGCCTCTCCCGCTGCGGAGCACAGGCTCTGGACGCGCAGGCCCAGCGGCCATGGCTCACGGGCCCAGCGGCTCCGCGGCATGTGGGATCTTCCCGGACCGGGGCACGAACCCGTGTCCCCTGCATCGGCAGGCGGACTCTCAACCACTGCGCCACCAGGGAAGCCCCTATAGCTCATTTCTTTTCAACGCTGAATAATATTCCATTGTCTGGATATACCATAGTTAATTTATCCATTCACCCACTGAAGGACATCTTGGTTGCTTCCAAGTTTTGGCAATTATGAGTAAAGCTACTATAAACAACAAATCTGTTTGCAGTTTTCTGTGTAGATATAAGTTTTCAATTCCTTTGGGTAAATATCTCTTCCTTCTTTTTCACCTGCTGGCTCCTACTCATCTCTTAGGGCTCTACTTACTTATAGCCTCCTCCAGGAAGTCTTCCCTAATCCCCCCTCCCAGCTTGGCAAAGGTGCCACCACTGTGCCCCACAGCCTACTGTACTTCCCCCAAACAGCATGGACTATACTGCTGGCTTCGGCTTTCCTTGCTGGTCTTGGGCTCCTCAAGGCAGGGATCAGGTCTCGGCACACACTAGGTGTACAACACACGCTGATAGAATGAATGGGGGATGCTGGGCTTTCAGGGAAGAGCCAGCATCTGTAGGAGTCACTACCTGGACATGGGGTGACCTGAAATGTTCAGCTCTCGTGGTAGGAAAGCCTTCTCTCCATTGCCACACTCTCTTTGACCTTGAAGACTAGCTACTCCCCAGAAAAGGCCTCCCAGCCTTTGTGTTCTGGACATATTCACAGTCTTGCTCGTGTTTATCTTGCCTTTCTGCTCAGAATGCACGTTCCTGGAGTGCAGAATCAATGTTTTGCTGTTCGTTTGTTGTTTTTCCTGTATCCCATGGTGCCTCGGACAGTGTCATGTACAGTGTAATGTATGTAGTGGTTGAGATTCCAGGCCTGAGTTTATGACCCAGCTCTGCCTCTTACCAGTTAGCAAGTTATATTACTTCTCTGAGCCTCAGTTTCCTCATCTATAACATAAGGTAATAATGTGCAGTCCTTAGAGTCATCATGAAAATTAAATGAGATAATATGTGTAAAGCTACTTAGTACAGTGACTGGTATACAATAAGTGTACAGTTATAGATGATCACTATTATGATTATTATTGGTTATTTTAAAAACACTTTTACTGAGCATTCATTATGTGTCCGGTACTGAGTTCTGTGGGAATGACAGAGATAAAGAAAGTGGAGTTCCTCCTCTCCAAAAGTTCAGAGTCAAGCAGAGATATAACTAGCATTTAGGGGCCAGTGTGAAGAATGAGGGTGAGCCTGAGGTGTTGTGAAAGCCCAGAAAAGAGGAAGTTCAATCTGGGGAATGAGGAAAGCAGTGTTTGAGGGAGTGGCCCCACTGCTGGGTCTTGAAGGATGAATAGAATTTAGGACCAGCGAAGAATAGGACAAAAGGCATCCTGACAAAAAGAACAACGTATTCAAATGACAGCTTAGGAGGTTCATGGACCACCTACGGCTTTAAGGTGGAGTGTGAGTGAAGGAATGGTAGGAGCTGTGGCCAGAGAGGTGAGCCGTGAAGAGATTTTAGGGGGCCTGAGTGTCAGGTTGAGGAATGTGGTATTCAGAAAATACCTACATGGATGGATGCAGGAGTAGGTGGACAGATAGATGGAGAGAGATGGATGGGGGCAGATGGACACAGGGATGGATGGATGAATGAGTACATGGATAGAGATGGGAAAATGACTGTACAGACTGATGGAAAGATCATTGGAAGTATGGGTAGAAATATAGGCAGATGAGTAGAGATATACAAATGTATGAATGAATGTTGAGAAGTAGAGATGCATGGATAGATGGAGAGAGATACATGGGTAGATGGATGCATGGATGAATGCATGGGTGAATGTAGAGAAGAATGAATAGGTGCATGGATGGATAGATAAGGCCACAGATAAATGGTTCTATGGATAACTGTTTACACATGGGTGAGTGGGTAAATAGGCACCTGGACAGACAAAGAGATAGATGGATGAAAAGATGGAAAGATAGATATGGAAAGATGGACAGATGGTTGGATGGATGGATGGGTGTAGGGACGGAAGGCAGATTAGAGGGGTGGCAGGATGGAAGGGTAGGGGGATGGAAAGTTGGAGTGCATTGATGATTGCATCATGGATACATACGTGGAGGGCTCTGTGGATGCCCACTACTACCCTGGTTTCTCTTCCATTCTCAAAACCACTTCCACCTACCTTCAAAGTCCACTCGTCCATCCCCATTGAGGTCCACATCTCGGATAATTTCCTCTATGTCTCGGTGTCCCACCTGATGACCCAGGAGTTTCCTCATGGCCTCTCGTAACTCACTGGTACTTATCTCCCCATCACCATTGGTGTCAAACTAGAGAGGGCAGGAAGGAGGGAGGAGTAGCTACAACATGAAGACTGTTGGAAGCAGATCCCGAGGTTGAGCCCCTTCTCCAGCACCACTGTCCCGCCTTCCCCGGATCCCTTCTCTGTCCAAGCTCCTTCCCCTGGTCTGGGATCCAGAGCTCACGTTTCCGTCCCGGGTTGGAATTCTAACAAGCTCCCCACCGCTGCCTGTCCACTGCCCATCACTCACCTCTCGGAAGGCATCTCGCAGTTCCTTTACTCCAATCATATCTGCTGTCTCCGCCAGGAGTTTAGGTCCCATTAGCTCCACAAAGTCATCAAAATCCACATGGCCACCCACTGGGGACAGAGGAACAGACTGGATCATCCATCTAACCACTGCCCATCTGGGACTTCCCTGGCAGTCAAGTGGTTAAGACTCTGCACTTCCACTGCAGGGGGCACGGGTTCGATCCCTGGTCGGGGAACTAAGATCCCGCATGCCACATGGCGCAGCCAATAAATAAATACATATAGATTTTAAAAAATTAAAATTTAACCACTGCCCATCTCCAACTAGGCAACCGAGGGAACTGCCAACCCTCCTTGACCTGCCCAGCTCCAGGCCCAGGGTATAAGCAAAGGCCAAATGAGGACACAGAGGTGACCATGGATGGGGGGTTGTCACAGAATGGCTCAGGCGAGTGGCTGGAGTTTGACTAAAGGAACAAGTCAGGAAGTTGACAGGGGTAGGCACGGAGGGGAGAAAGAGACAGGCAAAGAATTTCAGAGAAGGAGAGACAGAGACACACATGCAGAAAAGCAGAGAGAGAAGCAGAAGCCGTGGGCACCTGGCCCACCTGCCCCCGCCTTTCCCTCCTTGTGCAAATAGAACTCACCTTCCAAGTGGCCCTCAGTGGGGAGAAATACAGGGGACCTGCCCCCTGGGGCCTGCTCACAGCACTTTCAGCCAGTGACTGAGTTTGGGGGATAAATACCCAGCCCGAGAGGTAAGGGCTGGGGACAACTCCGAGGTGGGCCTGCTACACCAGCTTCCCGAGCTCCGGGCAGAACTAGACTCCAATCACCCGCAGTGGTAGCTGCTCCAGTGCCTCGTGCCTTGGCTCCTGTCTCCGCCCTCTCATCTCCCTACCCCCTACCGATGCCGTCCTGCCCCTACGGAGTAAACTACCGTCCTGCCCCTACGGAGTAAACTACCGCACTCAAAGCCCTATCTCCCGGTCTGCTCCTGGGAGAATGAAAATGAAGACAGAGCAAAACATAATAATGGCATCCTCTGTTCACCTCTTACTGTGTGCCAGGTATCTGGCTGTTTTAAATACGTCCAAAAAAGAAAAACAGACTCTCAGATACAGAAACAAACTAGTGGTCACCAGTGGGGAGAGGGAAGTGGGAGGAGGGGTGAGATAGGGACGGGGGATTAAGGGATGCCAACTACTATGTATAAAATAAATAAGCTACAAGGATAGAGTATACAGCACAGGGAATAGGGCCAATATTTTATAATAACTTTAAATAGAGTATAATATATAAAAAATTTTGAATCACTGTGTTGTACACCTGAAACTAATATACTATTGTAAATCAAGCATACTTCAATAAAAATAAAAAAGAAACTTCCAGGGCTTCCCTGGTGGCGCAGTGGTTGAGAGTACGCCTGCCAATGCAGGGGACACGGGTTCGTGCCCCGGTCTGGGAAGATCCCACATGCCGCGGAGCGGCTGGGCCCGTGAGCCATGGCCGCTGGGCCTGCACGTCCAGAGCCTGTGCTCCGCAATGGGAGAGGCCACAACAGTGAGAGGCCCGCGTACGGCAAAAAAAAAAAAAAAAAAAAAAAGAAACTTCCAGAATAGGCAAACCTGCTTAGACAGAAAGTAGATTAGTGGTTGCCTAGGGCTGGGGAGGGACTTGGGGGTAATGGCAAAGTGATACAGGGTTTCTTTTGGGGGCCATGAAAATATTCTGAAATTGATTGTGGTGATGGTTGCACAACTTTAAATACACTAGAAGCCACTGAAGTGCATATGCTTTAAGTGAGTCAATTGTATGGTTTATGAATTATATCTCAGTAAAGCTGTTACCAAAAATAAAAATAAAAAATAAATGAATAGGGCTTCCCTGGTGGCGCAGTGGTTGAGAGTCCGCCTGCCGATGCAGGGGACACGGGTTCGTGCCCCGATCCCGGAGGATCCCACATGCCGCGGAGCGGCTGGGCCCGCGAGCCATGGCCGCGGAGCCTGTGTGTCCGGAGCCTGTGCTCCGCAACGGGAGAGGCCACAGCAGTGAGAGGCCCGCGTACAGCAAAAAAAAAAATAAAATAAAATAAAATAAATAAATAAATAAATAAATAAATAAATAAACCACGAAAAAATAATAAAGAAATAAACGTGCCCCCAACTGACTTCCTGTGCTCTATTCCACCCCTCATTTTACAGGTGAGCAAACAGAGGCACAGAGAGAGTAGTTTGCCCCAGGTCACAGAGCTGGGAAGAGGTGGGCCGAGAACTTGAACCCAGGCAGAGGACAGCAAGGGCGAGGCTGGGGAGGGAAGGAGGTACCCGCTGGAGGGACTCACGGTTCATGTTGATCTGCTGAGACAGCTCGATAAGCTCCATCTCGGTGGGCATGTAGCCCATGGTGCGCATGCAGTTGCCCAGGTCCCTGCAGTTGATGTAGCCGTCCTTGTCTTTGTCAAACTCTCTGAAGGCCTCGCGGAGCTCTGGGGAAGCAAAGGAAGTGGGGGAGGGTTGGTTGTGGACTGGGGTGGGGGGGTGAGGGGATGACCTGCAGAGTCTCTGGGGCAGAGGCAGCCCGAGGGCCTGCTGACTCTTGCATTCCTCCAACGCCTGGCTCCACAGAGGATGCCTGGCTCTGCACCAGGCCCCGTTTGCAGGAGGCCGAGATATCTCTGCCTCTCTTCCCACCCACCTCCCTCTCCTTATCTTTCTGGATGGTTGAGCAACCCTCTCCCCTAAGGGGCCAGTTCTTACCTTCAATCTCCTCTGGCCGCAGTGATCTGTCCTGAAACAAAAGAACATGTCCTATTAGCAGCTGCAAGGGGCCCAGAAGTCACACTGCCCAGCTGAGGGCCGTCCCGGTGGCAGCAGGCACTGGGCGGGAGGTGATGCGGTAGCAGCGGAGGCGTGCCTGGACCATGTCCTGGGGGGGAAAGGATGCAGCGCCCCCTGTCCCACAGACATGGGAGATGCCCTCTCCAGCCTGGGTACAGAACCTCTGGGCCCCCAGCCCCTTATTCCAGACACAAGAATGTGTCAACGAACAGGGCTGGTCTGGAGGCCAAAACCTGTAAATAAAACGGGGTTAGCGGGAGGTCACAACAGAAAGAAGAGGGCTCTACCCAAAGAAACCAGGAAGAGCAGTGGAAAAGAGGCCTGCAAAGCAATGGGAGAAGCGAGGGGCCGGGGGGGAAGTGGGGGCCCAGACAGGCACCCAAGAGGGAGGAACAGGAGGCGGAGGAAGAGCCGAGGGAGCGGAGGCAGGATGAGGCTGTGCCCTGCTTCCTGGGCACCGCCCCACCTTCTCCAGTTGGACCCCCATCCTATACCTCGCCCTGTCACAGGACACAGCATAGGACCCTGGGGGCTGCCAGTGCCTCTGGTGGCCGCCAGGGTCCAAAGCGCACGTCTGCGGCCTCAAACAGTGTCCAGGTCTCCTTGGGGAGTCAAGGAAGCCCTGGGACGAGGCATCTGAACAGATGGCAGAGAAGTCTCCAAAGAGCAGGCCCAGAGGAAGCAGGGGGCAGGCTCCGGCTGGTGAGGCATCAGTCGCCCCAGGCCTGCCCAGGAGGGAGACAGACTGGCATGAAATGGATGCGGTGCCCAGATGGACATGCTTAGCAGGCTCCAAAACTGGTCCACCGGGCTCATCCTCTCCATATGTCACAGCTCTCTGCCTTTGGGCAGGGAGAACACGGGGCAGGGTGTGTCCGCCCTGAGGAAGTGCACACCAGGTGTGGGCACACCGATCGCAAACACAGACACACGGGTGTGCCACAGCGAGCGGGCCACAGCGAGCGTGAGGCATCTCAGCTGTGCACACAGGCTGCTCTAGCCAATAGGGCCAGGGCGGGTGAGAGGCTGCTGCCCACCTGCTCCAAACTGGCCCCAGGGCAAGGGACCCCAGTGCTGGAAAATCTGAGAATCTTCTAGAAAGGGGCTGCTGAGCAACATTTTGTGGGACCACCAGCTGCGCAGGAAGGACCCGGCTCTCAGAAGTGGCCGTACGTGGTAGGACAGAGCTGACAGCGTACGTGAGCCTGGAACGAGTAGGCTGCAGGCCACCAGGTCCTGCTAGCGGCATTTTTAGCTGAAGGTAGGACTCACCTCAAGGTGTCTGTTTCTTTGAAATGACTGTGAGGACTTCCACTTTAAAAACCTGTCACTGTGCACAGGGAGGGGTTGTCACGCCCTGTAATACCTACCTAATCCTACCTCTATCACCCACTAGCTGCTCCAGTCAGACTGGGATCTTGGGTGACCAAAAAGAATGTCTTTTACAATGCCCGGTACCCCCAGTAAGTGAAAGTGTCAGCGACTATATGCATGCACTCACACGTGCAGAGTATGCTCACTGGGACAAGTGACACAACCCTTCCCACCCTGCAGGCCTCAAGTAGCCTCTCACATCTCCAGGACCCAGCTCTGCAGCCCCGACCCTACTTCTTATAAACCCAGAGCCAGGGAACAAAAAAGCTGGGTACCCCTTGGCAGTGTGCCCGTGGCCGGAGCTGGTCCAACTGAGTCCTGCTGGCTGGTCCCTGAATCATACACTCCTCAGGGCAGAGCAGCGGGAGGATGTGTAGTAGAGCCGGGGATGCCCACCGATGGGGCAGAGAAACCATGAGCACTGATTTGGGGGGTCAGGTGGGAATGGAGCCCACCACACCCCTCACTCCTCAACTTAAGCAGTCGGGGGACGAGCTTGGCCTCTAGAGTCAGACGGACTCAAGGGCAAAGCCCAGATCTGCTGCTTCCTAGATGTAGGACCTTAGGCAGGTTCCTTCAACTGTGTGCGCCAGAGTCTCCTCATCTGTAAAATGGGTTAATACCAGTACTCACCTTACACGGCCTTTGTAAGCATCTGTGAGGCAAGATGTGTAAAGTGTTTAACAGGTGGCATTTAAACCTACTGATGTTTGAATCTATAACATCACTGTTAATACCCTCCTCTCTGTGACTGTTCAGATACGCATGGGAGGCCGTCCAAAGCAGTGGCCACATGTGACTATTTAAGTTGGAATTGGAATCAAAGAAAATTAATAATTCACTTCCTCAGTTGCACTAGCCACATTTCAAGGGCTCGGTGGCCACATGTGGCTAGTGGCTACTGTAGAGGGAGGGCAGCGCAGATTGGGCAGTGTTTCCACAGTAAGTTCTACTGGATGGTGCTGCATATTCAGTACTGTTGTTCAGAGCACAGGAGGTCTTTGAGTCAGTATCCCTGAATCTGAATCCCACCTCTATCACCCACCAGATGTTACCTTGAGCATGTTACCTCTCCAACTCAGTTTCCTCATCTGTAAAATGGGGAGGATAATAGTACCTACCTCTTGGAGTTGCTCTGAGGCTTAAGGGAGGTGATGAGCCAACGCACTTAGCACAGTGCCTGGCACATAGTAAGTGCTCAAAAAAAACCCACAAAAACTCCAAGCAATATTAGCTGCTATTATTTCTTGCTGGTGGATGTGGACTCACCAGGGCTTTGCAGCCATCAGTGGGAAACTTTGGGGGTCAGATTCACAAGTGGCGGGTTTGAGGTGTATCCGTTGGGGGATGCGCACTGCTGAGTACAGAGCCCCCTCTTCTTCCCAGCACCTCCTTCCTCACGCCCTGTGAAGCCAAGTCGAGCGCGGCTCCACCGGGGCCAACTTACGTACAGGCTGCCTGTTCTCCGCGAAGCCCTTACGCAGGAAAATGCAGGCCGGGCCCAGCAGGTTGTGCATGACGGCGCAGTTCTGGGCCAGCATCAGGAGCGGTCCGGGGAGCTCGCCGCTGGCCGCCAGCCCTTCCTCACTCGTCTGCACCACCGTATAGCTGGTCTCCTCCTGGCGCATCTTCAGCCAGCACCAAGCAAATACAAAAGAAAGGCAGGGCATCACCTCCCTGCCCAGCTGGGTCCTCCTGGCCCCAGCCTGGCTCCTGGTCCTAGAAGGGGCCCTTCTCAAGAGCAGACCTTGCGAGGCAAACAGCAGGGTGCAGAGAGCCCTCAGGATGCTCTGGGGCAGGCATCAAACTGGTCCAACAGGTGGAGTCCCATCCTCGGCCAAAACGGATGCTCCAGGGAGAGGTGGGTCTGATACCCTCTGTGTGGCCCAAGTGCAGACACAAACACACATACACACACACGTGCACAGAACCACACACTTGTGTGCATGCAGAAGCTCAGAGAGAGAAGCAGGCAGAGGGAGGCTTCTGTTCATTCAGGGAATAATGTCCTTTCCCAAGATGCTCCCAATGTCCCAGCGCAATTCCCGGGGCTAAGCTCCCCGGTCAGACTGACCTCTGACCCTACCCCCACTGGAACCCACTGGAAGGCAGTGAGGACCATCAGAACTGGTGACACAAAGAGCAGGCTCAGCTAGTCTGCAACACCGGAGGTTGCAGACACAGGTGCCACAGTGAACAGAAATGAAGCAGGCAGGTGTGAGAGGCAGGGCCTGGGGCAAAATGGATGCTGTGTGTCCCCTTTGAAGGGACAACATTACGTAACTCCAGCCCGGTGTTGCCAGATCTTCTGATTTAAAGCATCAGGTGGGCTAAACAAAGCACATCTATGGGTCAGATTCCACCTAGTGTGCGGCCTCGAGACTAGACGCTCTCTACCACCAGCAATTCTCCTCGTCCCTCCCGCCTTCACTGGCTCCCTGCCCAGCCCAGTCTGCAGGACCTCTAGAGGCTGAGGCAGGGGCCCTCTCTGCTGGCCGAATATAGCTGTGCTCCCAGGCCACGGCCAGCCCACCCTCTTCCCTGATGTTTCCCATGCAGCTATAAAAAGTCAACACTGCCCACAGACCGTCCCCTTAGGGCAACAGCGGCATCCAGACACAGTATTCTCTTCCACCCCAGCATCCCGGCCAGGATGCCCAGCATCCCCCCCAGAATCCAGGTCAGGGCAGTCTGCCTTCGGCCCTGAGCTTGATGCCTCCCCACCGGCGTGGGGATTTGGAGCCAAACCTTCCAAGGAAAGAGAGAGTGGTGGAAACTTAGAGGGCTGTCTTTGTCCAAGAACACCAGAGCTGCATGCCCTGCCCGTCCATCCTGCTGCACCTGCTTTCTAACAGTTTCCTCCAGCTCAAGGAAGGCCACGTCCAGAAGAAGGTCCCACGACCTAACAGGTAGCCTGTCCTCCTAGGCGGACAAGCAGGGCAACCTCCCCCATCTCACCCTGTCCTCGTGGTCCTCCTCCCCGGAGCCCCACACTGTGGAGCTATAGTCTAGACTCTCTTCCAACTTCCTAAGCCTCTTCCAGGACTAGAGATGAAGGAGCAATATTCTGGCCCCTCAAAGGGAAAGCAGCAACTCAGACCCGAGGTGCAGGACCTCAGTCCAAGGCCTGAGTCCAGTGAGTGCAAAAAAGGGTCACCCTAGGTAATCTTAGAACTTGAGGGGTGTCAGACATGACCAGGGTCCATTCTGGTTTGATGACCAGGAGAGGTTCAGAGCCTCGGCCATACTCCCATAGGCTTCGGGGACCTGGCTAGAGCCAGGGCAGGACCAGAGAGACCTTCCTGACAGAGGGAGCCCAGGAGCCGACCATGGCTTAACCCCAGGAAACAATCTCAGGAGATGTTTGTAGAGAATCAGCCTTTTCGTTTCTGGCTGAGTCTCACTCAGTTGGCTTGGATGAGCACGCCCAGAAGCAGGCAGCAGGCAGCAGGCAGCACAGAATTCCGAGAGGAGCTTGAGTATAACTGGCTTTGGACTCAGACAGTCTTGGGGACAAATTCTGGCTTGCTGCTTGCTTGCTATGTGACCTTCGGCAGGTCATTTAACCTCTCTGGGCTCTGGTTTCCTTCTCTGTCCAATGGGTATGATCAGGGCAACTCAGAGGATTTGGTGAGAGGTAAATGGGCTATTGCATGGTGCCTAGAGCATCGTAAGAGCTGACTGTGTAGAGTTGCCATGGTGATGACAATGATGATGACAACGATGATGACAATGATGATGATGATGCGACTTAAGAGATGCTGGATGCCAGAAGGCATTTACTTCTGGCTGCAAAAGAAGTGGGAGAATATTTGCCAATCAGGAAAGATGTGAGAAGGACAGAGAAACATTTGCTCCCACGAAGGAGGAACCAGTGATGGCTGGGAAATTTCCACTGCGTCTCTTGATCTTAACCCTGCCTGGCACCAAGTTGCCCCAGGACGCTTCTGTTCTTCCCTGGCCAGTGATGGTACCTGACAGCCCAGTCCTGCCCTGCTCAGAGCCTGCAGGAGGCCTCCTCCTTCCATTACCAATTCCCAGCTACTACTTAGGAAGCCAAGTGGGCAGCGGCCCACAGGCTGACAATGTTTCCTGGCACCGAGGGGACGTCTCCTGAGTGTGGCAGGGCAACAGAAGGGGCTGGCACGACTCATGACCTAACAGCTCTCTAACAGTACAAGCTCGCCAAGCACGTGCTCCCTCTCACTGAAGGTATTCAAGGAGAAGTTGACTGAGGAAGCACTTGGTGAGGTGGACGAGAGCACTGCCCAGTGAGTGGGAATTTGGACTAAGATGACCTGTAAGGTCAGGTTCGTGAATCTATGAATAACATCTCTGACAGCTGGAAAAAGAGAGAGGCAGCCTCTCACAGAGGCAAAAATAAAAACAAAATACCAGATTGGGATTGACATATGTATACTAATATGTATAAAATAGATAACTAATAAGAACCTGCTGTATAAAAAAATAAATAAATAAAATTCAAAAAAGAAACCCCCCAAAACAAAAAATACCAGCTCTGGATTTACACAGACCAGGGTTTACATCTCAGCTCTGCTTCTGGTTGGCTGTGGGATCGTAGGAACGCTCTTATCTCTGAGTCCAGCTCCTTTCTCTAGAAAATAGCCAAGAGAACTACTTGGTGGAAAAGAGCAAATGAGATAACAGGTGTTGGAGGTCTTGCAGATATTCAGGAAGAAGCAATGATTACTATTATAAAAAAACATGAAACTGAATGCAATACGTTTTATGATCTTTAGCCCTACTCCATGGACGCAAAACCTCTCCTATTTCCCTTTTTATTTCCATCCCCCTTCTCAGAAAACCCAGAGTGGAAAAATTATGATTATGATGCTAATAACACTAGCTAACATTTACTGAGTACTATATTCCAGGCAGCGTTCCCAGCTCTTCCTTTAGCCCCCAAAATCACCTTTGGAGGTAGATGTTAGTATTTCCACTTGATGGATAAAGGAACTGAGACCCAGACGGGTCAAGTAACTTATCCAAGGTCACATGGCTAGAAAGAGGAGACCTGAGAAGTCTGACTCTTAAGCACTCTGCTGTATAAGGGAAGATGGGTTGGGTAGGACAGACGGACAATACCTGTTCTTGAGTTCACCTCTTTAAACTCTGGACAGAACCCAGGGAAAGGGCCTTTGCCCTGTGGTCCTCTAAACTAATTCAGATCCGTTTCTGCTTCTCTGCAACAGTGTGGAGGCCACCTCTGATGCAAAAGACTCTCCTTTAAGATGACAGATGATTGGGGGGTGTGTGCACAGAAGAAACAGTCAACCCTCAGAAGGATCCAAGGAACAGTGAAGATTAAAAGGAATTTGATGTGAGCAGCTTAGCTAAGTGAGGAAGATGATGAACAGAAAAGGCTGAAATGTCCTAAATTGAGAGGCTGTCAAACTAACAGAGGAGGTAGAATGGGGCTGGGGGTAGAGGAACCATTAGCTAACCTGAGACCTTGGGTAAGTTACTTAACCTGAGTGGCAATCAAGTTCCTCGTCTGGTAAATAAAATAATTTGGAGGAAAACATCCCTCACATTACTTCTTCCTTTAAGTAATATCTATGAGTTTCTTCTATGGCCTGACTACAGGGGGCTAGAAATACAGGCAGAGCCCACTTAAAGCAAGACCCTACAGATGTAAGCCCAGGTTTGCAGGAAAGATGCTTTGGAGGTGATTATTTGCTTTCCAAAAAGGATTCTTGCAAAAGGATATTATCATGGTGTATAAGCAATACATCCACTACAGAAAGCAACTTACAGACGCCTTTGCTGTACACTCTGTTTCTCGACGGAAACAACCCTGGGGCCCCAAACCAGTCTGGTCCTAGCTGTGAGTCTCTGACCTGACTCAAGAATTATCAAGGGTGGAAGGGGACACCTGGCTTGGTTCCTCTCAGGAACAAGGCGATCTACTTCAAAACCCACAACTCTGAAGGCTTAGAGACCACCAGAGAGGCTCAGAGACCCTCAAACGAGCTGAATGAGCCCCCATCCTACTGCCGGGAAGGAACCAGCAGCAGCAGGGTCAAAGCCCAGCTCAACCCTCTTCTGATCCTGTTGGCTCCAAGGGGGTCTGTCCACTCACATCCTAAAGATCCACGCTTTTCATGGAGCTACGTGGTTTTTTTCCTAAATCTTGCACAAATTCCCAAACACAGCGCCCCACGCAGCTTTAAGTCCCAACTTCAGCTCAGAGCCTGGGACATAGAAAAATGTGATAGGAGGGAATCTGGAGGGAGAAACAGGGAAGCAGCTCTAGACAGAACCCACGGGAAGGGTAGCAAGCTTCAGATGCCCACCCTCTCTGCCCCCAACTTCTGGGGCAGAGGGCAAGATGCCCCAATCCCCCGCCCCAGGTCTTAGGAACTCCAGAAACATACCTTCCTTGAGAGATTTCTCAGTGGAGACTTGACACAGTTGCCCATCCTAAGCTGAGGCAGCCCCTCTCAGGACCCCCGGGTCCATGAAGGAGGCTCCTGGGGGCTAAGAGACCTTAGTCTGGGTCCCCACCAACCCTAGCCTCCCTCTGCCTGCGCCGTTCTTCCTCCAAGACCGATCTGAGCCCTCTCTCTTGCGCGCGTGCTCTCTCACTTGTCTGCCCGCTCCTGTTCCCAGATTTTTTTTTTTTTTTTTTTTTGGTAGATTGTGTGTGTGTTCATGTGTGTGGGTTTAACTTTCTGGACACTTTCTTAAGGAGATGAAGGCAGGAGGGGAGAGTGCAGGCATAGAGGAAATTGCCCGGAGAGCTGATGGCAAAGGGCAGCCTAGCTGGAGAAGGCTGCCGGATCATCTACATCAGATTACAGCTGAGTCCTCTCCCCGGTCCATTCCCCCTCCCTCGGCCCCTCCTCTCTGGCTGTCAAATCTGCAGGGAGATTTCCTCGGGGAGGGGAGCCCAGAATGGCAGCTGCAGCTGGGAATTAGGCCAGCAGACCCAGAAGGGGAAGCAGGCTAGTTTGGGCCCCCAAAGCCAGGGTGCCTCCCAGCTTCCAACCTTATGTGTGCATTCACACACACACACACATACACACACACACACACACACACACACAGGTGCTCAGGGACAAACACGCATCTCAATCACCGCCGCCATGGCAGCTGGATTGAGAGCAGGCAGCTCCAGCGAGGCCCTGGGAGATCTTGTGACGAGTCTCCATCACGCTCCATTTTTCACACTTGCCTCCTCACCGAAACGGGATGAGGCTCCAGGGCTGGAAGCACAGCTGAGCCGACGCAGCTCCTTCGGCTCCCTTCACTGTGCGCGCGCTCTCCAACCCAAGGGAAATCAAGAGCCGGCCCTGAGGGGGTCCTGATGGCGGCAGTGCTGGCACGGCGGGCGAGCGAGGGCGACGACCTCCTAATCCTCTGCCTGATCCCCGTAGAGGATCTTTCACCGGTTTCCTTCGGGGTGCAGAGAGGCCGCCCTTTGCAAAGCGGTCTTCAAGGTCCCATGAATGAAACTTTTTAGGTAACTGGCACGTCCTCGCCCCTCCAGCTTCCAGCTTTGATGGGAATTCATCTCAAGCCTCAGATGTCACCTCTGTGACCTACAGCCCCAGCCAGATGACCCAGGAGAGGAAGTGTCCCCGTTTCCCTGCACCCGGCTTTTCCCAGCAGGGGGCACCAGAGATAGGCTGGGAAGCCGAGCTTTTCCCAGGCCCTGCAGCAAAACCATTTACACGCACGGCTGAGAGTTTCAGTCCAGAGGGGCTCCTCTCGCAGGAATTTTTGTACAGTTTTGGGTGGCTGGTCAGAGCTCCCGTTAGGGGGAGATGGATGGGGACGCTGCCCAGAAGGTGCCACAGGCCAGCTCCCAGGGAGCTGGGGAGGGAGGTCCCTGGATAGCTTTTGAGGACCGTGCCGCTGACGGCGATGCAATGGTTTATTTTAGTCGGGGGAGTTGCTCAGCAGCCTGGTTCCGGCCTCTGGAGGCCAGAAGGAGAAGCCTGGGTGGGGCTGGGGGTGCGCTGTTGACACTTAAAGGGCAGGAAAGGGGGTGAAGATGCTGCTGGGGAGCTGGTATGGGGAGAACCAACAAAAATGCCTTTTTCAAAGACCTGTTCCTCGGAAACAGAGCGTGATGGCAGGGTCGTGGGAAGAGCAACAGACTCAGATGGATGGGAAGGATCTGGAGGTCTGGGGTTGAGTCCTGGCCCCGCGGCTCCTGAGTGCTCACATGGCAGCCCTCAGTTCCCTCGCCTGGTGATACGGTGCGTGTGGGGAAAGTGCGTGGCACAGGACAGGTACTGGATAAGGAATTATTAAAACGGAAGAAGGAAGTATCATTTGTCCCATGTGCTTGGCTCTGGGAAAGTTGTGGAAACAAGATACACATGGTCCCTGCTTTCAGGGAGCTCACATTCTGGCAGGCGGGCAGGAGATATTAAAGGGCTATCAACATACTTAATCTCAGTTCAGGTAAATGCTATGAAGGAGAAACACAAACACTCTAAGAATGTGAGACAGGGGTCTGACTTAGTGTGGAAGGATCAGGAAAGACTTGTAGACAAAATGTAGAGCACTGACCATCTGCAGACTCTTTTGAAAAGCTAGGTCTCACTGCGGACCCCAGAGGGGAGATGAGTTAGGCTCCAGGTACAAATCCAATTCATATGAACTAAACGGGTGGATACATGAAAAGTCAGCACAGTGTGAAGCAGGGGTTCTGAATGGTGGCTGCAGACTAGAATCACTAGGGACCTTCCCCAGAGATGCTGATGGAGTAGGTGTAGGTGAGCCCCTGGAGTTGTTTAATACTCCAGGTAATTCTAACCTGCAGCCAGTGTTGAGAACCACTGATCTAGAGGTAAAGAGCCCAGCATACAGAGTCGGACAGACCTGCGTTCAAATCTCGCCCACCTGCCTACCAACCATGTGACCTTGAGGACTTCTTAATCTTTCTGAGCCTCAGTTTCTGTATTTATAAAGTGGGTACTCTAATAACCCTTCCTTCATAGGAGGAGTTAATGAGATAATACATGCAAAGGGCTTGGCACAGTTCCAGGCACATAGAAGGTGCCCCTTCCCCTGCCCGGTGGCGACGTTGGTCCTAAAGGGCCCAGCAGGGCCTCCATTCACTCAGCAGGCCACCCACAGGCTCAGACCTGGTGACTCCTGCCCCCCACAGGCCAGTTCAGAGCACAGCACCCATCTGTCGACCTTGGGATAGGCCTCTGTCCTTAGAGACAAGGAGACAGGAGACAGCAAAACCAGGCCCTTGTGGAAAAGTCCATGCACTTGGAAGAAATCCCATCCTTCTTTAGCGAAGAGGGTGCTGACACCAGCTTGAGGCTTAAGGGCAGCCAGGGATTCAGGATTCCAACCCCGAGCTTGCTTAATCTATTTTAGGTTGAACAGATGGGGTGTGTGGTGGTTCTGTGTGACGGGAGTAACTACTGATCTTGAGGAGGCAGATGGCTTGACCTTTGGCAGAAAATTTCACAGAGGGCTGAATGGTGGGGGCTTCCCTAAGGAGTGAAGCACATCCCACGGCCCCGCCTCCCCTCCCCTATGCACCGTGGCAGCAGCCCCTGGGCCTCCAGAAGCCATGCTTAGAGTTCTGGAATGGAATAATAGGATCAGAGGGATGAGAAGGATAAACCCATTGCTGATGATTCCTGATTAGGAGGGAGGCTGGCTCTGGGCCCTGATCAGTCCTATCACCAGCATTTGAACTTGGATGGCAGCCCAGTGTTAAGACACTTGGGGAAAGCTGGGTCGTAACCTGAGAAGTGCTTTGTGGATGCTTCTGACAAATAGGAAACACGCTTCTGTGACTTTCCACTGGCCAGCATGGTGTGGCACTGGCAGGTTGTTTGGAGACAGACACACCACATCACAGTCCTGCCTTTTACTTACACTGTGACCTTTGGACAAGCCACTTCCCCTTTCTTGAGCCTGTTTTCTCGTCTCTAAAATGGGGCAAGATAATGCTAAGTTTCACAGGTTGCTATGAAGATAAGATAATGAGAAGATACTTTGTCCATTGTTTACTGGGCTCTAGACAGAGGTTGAAAGTGCCAATGTTGCATCTGCAAAACCTACGAACTGACACCTATCATCTACGATTGATCTCAACCACAAACTGACCTTCTCTTCCCCTTCCCCAGGACCCAGAGAAAGGCCACAGGGACTCCCAGCCCTCTCAGAGAGCAGTAGGGAGTGACTTGGCTGGGCAGGAGTAAGTAATATACACAAGCCATCATTCTAGGCACACAGGCCTAGTGCACTTGAATCCGTTAGGATCCAAACCGTACGGTCCCTCTCCCTCATCTAAGCTATAGGAACCAAGAAACTGAAGTGCAGAGGCTGGAGATTCATTCATTCACGCATTAAATACCTTGACCCTCTTACGTACAAAGCAGTTTGGGAATTGGGCTAGCCTACTCAAATCAGAAGAGATGTCTCTATAGTTAAAGAAAGGGGAAGGATGGGACAGAGCTATGGGTTTTTTCCTCTTTGCCTCGTCTACAAGAGGTGTTTCTTCCCAAACTTAGGGGAAGGAACAGAAAGACTATTCTTAAAATAGTTTTCCAAGACCCAGTGCCAAGAGTTGCCCCCAAGTCATGCCTGTCCTGAGTTAATTTTTGATACCACATCTTCTCTCTAGGCAGCTGGGTGGCTTGTCCTTAGCTGGCCACAAAGAGGGTACTAGAGGAGGTCCTTTGTCATCCAGCTCCTTTTTTTGTTTTTTTTAAAATTTATTTAATTTATTTATTTTGGGTCTTCATTGCTGCACGCGGGCTTTCCCTAGGTGCAGCGAGCGGGGGCTACTCTTCGTTGCGGTGCGCAGGCTTCTCATTGCGGTGGCCTCTCTTTGTTGCGGAGCATGGGCTCTAGGCACGCGGGCTTCAGTAGTTGTGGCATGTGGGCTCAGTAGTTGTGGCGCATGGGCTTAGTTGCTCCGCGGCATGTGGGATCCTCCCGGACCAGGGCTCAAACCCGTGTCCCCTGCATTGGCAGGCGGGTTCTTAACCACTGCGCCACCAGGGAAGTCCCTCAGCTCCTTCTTTTAATGGCCTTCCTCACTTGGCTCAGAGACAGCTTACAAACTACCTGATGCAGGCCCTCGTTCTGACAATTACTCTATTAATAATAGTATTAATGAAGCCTGTGCCCTTTTCCAGCACTCACTTTGAGCCAGCCCATTTGACATCCTTAATCTTGTATAACCCTCATAAGAGCTCTGCAAGGTAGTTTTTTGTCAATCTCATTTCTGGATGAAGAAACCCAGACCAGAGAGAGAAAATAACAGGCCCAGGGTCACAGCAATAGGAAGTAACATTGCTGGGATTGGAACCTACAGCTCTAACTCCTAAACTACCATTCCATGCCTTAGCCTCAAAACCACACCATCTCCCTGCAGGCAGTAAGGATGCTCTGTTAGGTCACTGGAAGAACCCTAATTCCTGTTCCCCCTAATGAAGGAGTCCATCTTGGTACCTTCAGTGTCACTTTGGCCCCTGGCCCTCCCTGGCTCTATCACAAATGGAAAGAAGTTCTGACACAGTCCTTGGTAGTTAATCAACAACAACAACAATAATAATAACTAACATCCATAGACCCTTGCTCTGGGCCAAGCTCTGTGCATATCTCCATATCCCCTTTAATTCCCCCCGAAAACCCATTAAGATACTATGATTATCCCTATTTTGCAGATAAAGAAACATAGGCTTACTGAGGTCAAACGATTCACTGAAGGTTAAAAAAAACAAAAAAAAAGGAACTTGGGAGACATGAAAAATAGACTTCCCCAGGGCTATATTGTGCCCAAAGCAGATCCTATCTGAAAGTTTCTATGTTCAGAACCTCATTTCCCTTCTCTTGGTCCTGACCCTGTCTCTAAGGACAGAAATCTCAATGCAAAGAGAAGGGATGGAAAGCCTAATTCTTGCAGGAGACTGGAGACTCTGACACAAAGTCCCAGGCCGGGTTTTGTTACTGTTACCGTTGCTGGAGCAGATGCCTTGGAGCCGTCAGCAGGAAGGCCAGACGGGATGTGCCCAGCTTTAAAGAGAAAGTCTGCAGCCCCAGGGACAAGAGCTTCCAGAGGGAGGTAGTAAATATTTGATGGGACCTTCCAGTTCTCCCTGACTCAGGTGACCCTGGTGACATTTCAGAACATGGAACTGGAAAACAGCCTTCATTTTATGACTGAGGAAGTAGAAGAAGAAAAACACATGAGCTGAAATGCTCTGAGCTCACAAAGGGCCCAGGCAGGCAACTTCTGCAAGACTGGAAAGAAAGGGCCCTTTTTCCAGAAACGAAGTCAGATCACCAGCAAACTAAATAACCAGAAAGTGTGTGATCCTGGGCCAATGACCTACCCTTCCAAACTGCTAGATGGTAAGCTCCAAAATAGCCAGAACCCGGGCTATCCTGTCCACTTTCGTCTCCACAGTGCCCAGCAAATGCCTGGGCAAAGTAGGCGATCAAAATATATTGGATAAATGGATGAATAGTTGTCACCAATTCAACGACACAGTATCCCTTTTGCAATCCAGACCACTCCTGCCCTAACACCTGACACCCCCTCACTAATACAGAAGCCACTGCAGTCAACTCTTCAACATATCACTGCACTAACTTTCACAGCTCTGCATTTAAATCTCTACTCTGGAGAACCGTTTCCCGGTAACTTGGCTAACGAGGGCTCCTGGCAGGAACAAAGCCACACTGCTGCCCTATCAAGCCACCACAGCAGCCCCGTGCAACCCGAGTCTACGTGCAGCTGCCTTCATGTCAGCTGCCTTCATGCCTCCACCGGCATCAGCCACTGCAGAGTAGTATTTTGAAAAGGAATGTGCAGATCTGAAGCAAAACACGCACGGCCTCCTTGGAGTTCTGATCCAGCATGGCAAGCCAGGAGCTTGAAACGGCTTCTTTACGCTACATCCTAGCACAGAAACGCACAGGCCCCACCTTCGCCCACACAGCACGCGACACTCTGATCAGACCTGTGTTACACCCCTCCTCGGCTGCTGCAGAACTGTGTCCATGCTGTGCCAACGAGTTTGACTTAATTATGGACTCAGAACTACAGGAAATCCTGGCTTTGCTCAGTAGTTCACAGGTTCCTTTCTGCTGAGCCTCTCTCCCCAGCAGCACAGCCCCTAACTGTAGACCTGGATTATGACCACGGGGCCATTTTTAAAGGGCAGATGCCCAGCTGCTTGGGGTTCTTAAAAGAAACAAAACGAGTCATTCATGACCCCTTAGTGACCTTTCTGACCCTAGAATACTCACTAACTTAGACTAGGGGTCTCTGGGTGTTATTCCATGTCCCACAACTCGACAACTGCCCACTACCGTCTTAATGGCATCCCTAGATGACAACCTCCTTAAAATACCCCCAAAGTTCCAGTTTGAGCCATAGCTCTGTGCATCCCTCCATGCCTACCCAGACACTTCTCTTTTCTCATATTTTTAGCTCTCCTAACTTTTCCCAGGCCTTTGGGGCCACCACAGGCAATGGCTAGGGTCCCTCATCCCCAAGCAAGGCTGTGTACCTCGAGGTCCCCACTCTTGATCCCCAGACTCCATGCCCATTGCTCTCTTGGGTCGCTCATTGGCCGTCTTGGCCAGAGGCCGGAGGAGTGGGTTTGGTGCCACCTGCTCGGAGCACCCCTCCTTGACCCCTGCAAATTTCCAGGCGGTTTGTGGAGGTCGCTCCCGTCCAGGACTGGCCCATTCCGGCAAGTGGAGGGAGGCTAGGCGGTGGGGCCTCGCCCTGAAGATGCCCGGAGCGTGGACAGCGCACAGGGTGCTGAATCAGGCACGGGGGAGGAGGCGCGCGGGCTAGGGCGCCAGGCGGCGGGAGGACCAGAGGAGCGTGACCCGGGGACCCGCGGGCAGCGGGAGGAGGGCTGTGGGCGCGCAGCCGCGGCAGGGTCCCGAGCGCCTCTCCAGGGAGCGGGCGGGAGGCGCGGCCCTTACCTGGCCGAAGGCGGAGCTGAGCATGGGGCGCAGCTGGTGGAGGAACGGGTCTGCCTCGGACGCGGCGGCTGGAGCTGAGTCCCCGCGACCTGGGGCTCGCAGAGAGCCCCGGAGGCCGAGCGCCGGGGACAGCCCCCGTTCCTCCCCATCCCGCCCGCGGGCCGGCGGCAGCGGCGACGGCGGCGAAGGTCGGGACGCCGCGGCCGGCGGCGCCTCCCGGGGCCTGCAGTGCGCCTGGGGGAGCCCGCGCCGGCTCCCCCGCGCGCCCTCCTCTCGCGGCGCCGGCCGGCACAGGGGCCTCCGCAAACTGGGGTCCCCGGACGGCGGCGGCGTGCCCGGGCAGGGGCCGGGCAGCCGGCGGCTGGACAGCACTGGCTCCCGGGCAGGGCCGTGGCGGGGAGCCCGGCTGCCCCCGCTCGCCGCCGCCTTCAGCAGCGACGTCTTGGACTCGCTTTTAGCGATGTGCGAGCTCATCGCGGCGGGGCCCGCGCTCGCATGGCCCGGCGGGGGCGGCGCGGTGCGGCGCGGCGCTGGGCCCCCAGCGGGCAGAGAGCGGGGCGCCCGGCGGGAGCCGAGCCCGAGGACGCGCTGGAGGCGGTCGCCGTCCCCCGGCCGCTTAAATGCGGCCCCGTCGCCGCCGCCCATGTGACAGCGCAGCCTCTACGCCTGGAGCCCCGAGCTCCCCGGCGGCTGGCGGTGCGAATCTGGGGGGGCCGCCGGCTGTCCCATTAGAGCCCACCCCCGGCTCCCCGGCGGCCCAGGTACCGCCGCGCCCCGCCCCTTGCCCCGCCCCGCGCTCGAGGAGCCCCGCTTCCCGGCGGCCCCTGGCGGCTGAGGGGACGCTGCGGTGCGTAGCCGGGAGCGCCGGGAGTGCGAGAGAAGGGGCTAGGCGAAGGGCCCCATAGATGCCCAGACCTTGGTGGCGCCGGCAGTCCCCCTTAACATGCCCGGAGGTTTCCAAATGACCCAGAACCGCCGGAACGTCCAGAAATGCTGGCAGGGTGCACTGTCCACGGGGTACCACTTTGGAAACGATGACAAGAGAGGTGAAGGAAGTAAAGTCAAGACCCAAGGAGGATGAAAGCACGCGATTCATGACACCACCACTACAAAGCCCAGAGCCAGAACGGCGTGGAAGGACACTGCTGGAAGGAGAGGCTCCACTCTATGGGGGCTTCACCCACTCCCAGTACCCTAGAGTGGGACCAGGATGACCCTGGTGAAGCAGCCACAGGATGCTCAGTTCTCAGAACAGAAGCCAGGTGGTATCCGCTTAACCTGGGCTTTGCAGGGTCTGGTGATGCTCAAGTCTCAGGTAGGACCCATTTGCTGCCCCTCCAGCTCTTGTCCCCCCTCTCACCCTCTTGCCCTTTTAGATGTTAAAGAAATTCCTGCTCTTGGTAGGCAGCCAGGAAGTCACACAGGCCTGGTTTGAATCTCAAACCCCAGCTCTGCTACTTACCATCTGGGTAACTTGGGCAGGTGTCATCAGCCTCTCTGAACCTTGTTTTCCTCTTCTGTAAAATGCAGATAATAATCATAACTAACTTCTCAGTGACATCCGATGACACCATCACATAAAAGGCCTAGTCTAGTGTTTGCAACAGGGCCGCACGTGCAGTTAAGCTAGTTCCCTTCCCTCTGCGCCTATGAGGCCCCATCCCCTACTCTTGTTTAGTAATCGGATACTGGAGATTTGAAGGAGTGGGGTGTGAACCTCCCAGGCTCTCCCTGTTCTGGTCTCTGGCCCTGATGCCATCCATGCAGGAGAACAGGGCAAGTCTGGTCACCGCTTCACCTCAATAGTAGGATAGATGGACAGATGCTACACTTCACTCATGCCAGGGGTTCATCCTTCTCTGCACTTTCTGCATATGCAGACATATCATTCCATATGCAAGGACTTAAGAAAAACAGAATGGGTGGGAAAAACAACTGCCCAGAGGCCAAAGCGAACAAGGGAAGTTCCTCTTGTTCTCCAGCAACTGTTCCCCAGCTCACCTACTCTCAGGGGCTGAATTGCCACATCAAAGCCTAGGAGTTTAGGAACTCCCAGGTTCCTAAAGCACAAATACTGAGGCCGGCTGGGGTGCAGTAACCCTGAAGCCTCACTGCCATGTCTATTCTCTCGGAGTCTGAGGTCAATCAGTGTCTTACCTGTTCCAGCCCTGAGAATAATCAGTGTTGGGCAGGATTAACAACAAATGTACATTCTGGATAAATCACAGGAGATAAAGTACCTTATCCGAATCCCCCAGGAGCTTTTTCCGCCCCCCTCTCAGGAGCTTTTGAAAGCAGTGGGCTGAAGGGTATTCTAAATCCCCGCTGTGCCCCTCTTGGTGAGCTTTCTGAAATTCCCTAAATATTCTTGGGCAAGACCTCAGTCAGTGACTAGTTTCTGAAAAAGTGAAGAACTTGGTTATATCACCTATGATCTTAGAGTAAATAAAACAAATCAAGATTATGTTCGTGGAGCAAATGGATGAAACACTTGCCTCCAGATCCTGGATTATCGTGGATATAGGCCAAGATGCCATTTCATTTGTAAAATTCGTTAATTTGGTCATTTACTTAACAAATCCATCTAGAAACAGGCACTGTGTTAGGCACCTGGGATACACAGATTCATCCATTCATTCCACAAACACTTGAGTGCCTGTTGTTTGCCAGGCACTGCGTTAGGTACCAGGGACATGGTGGTGAACAAAACAAAGTCTGTATCCCTAGCAACAGATGAACAACTAGAGATGCACAGATAATTAATAGTGACCAGCTGGTGGTTTAGTGCCGTGAATATTAAAAGCAGGTAGGAGAGGAGGGCTTAATGGAGGGCGCTATCTTAGCTGGTGATTAGGGAGGGCCTTTCTAAGGAGGGGATGTTTGAGCAGAGGTCATAATGAAGGAAGGGAGCAAGGCAGGCATATATTCAGGGGAAGCACTATTCTGGCAGAGGGGAGACAGTTCAAAAGTCCCGAGGAGGGGATAAGCCCAGTCACAGAGAAGCAGAGACCAGTGGGGCTGGCATGAGCAAGGGGGAGAGTGATAGAGATGAAACTGGAGAGGAAGACAGAGGCCAGAGAGTCCAGGGCTTTGGGGTTTTGTTGTTGTTGTTTGTTTGTTTTTTGGTCATGCGGCATGCAGAACTTCCCCGACCAGGCATCGAACCCGTTCCCCCTGCATTGGAAGCACGGAGTCTTAACCACTGGACCACCAGGGAAGTCCTCCGGAAGTCCAATTTGCTTTTTTTTAAGTGTCAAGGGAAGCCACTAGCAGGTCTGTAGTAGAGGCGAGGCATCTGGTTGTTTACATTGTTTGAGGAGCATTGGCGGCTTTGCAGCAAGTCCATTGCTGGATGGCAGTGTGGCAAGGGGGAGACGGTCGGGTGCTGTCGTGTGGCACAGGCGAGAGAGGGTGGTGGTTTGGACTAGCTTGATAGTGGTGGAGGTGGGAAGGAGTGGTCAGATTCAGGAGATGTGTACAGAGTCACAGTACGATTCAGTTCCTGCTCTCCGGGAATTTGCAAAAACAAAAAAGAGAGGATAAACCCCGCTATAATATAATGGGTAGCATGCAATAAGGGAAGGACAAGCAGGCTTATATGGGAGCACCAAAGTGGAACCCTTAGGGGAGTTGGAGAAGCATCAGAGAGGGTGACATTTGAGCTGCGTTTTGAAGAAGTGAAATTCCACCAGGTGAATAAGGAAGGTAAAAGGAAGGTCATTCCAGGCAGAGGGGGCAGCTTTGGTGAAGGCTTGGGAGTGTGAACCTGCAGAGGGTGTTTGGAATCTAGCTAGTGGTTTGGCAGGGCGGGGGGATAAGGGCTGGAAGACAGGCCTGGAAAGGTGGTTGGAACCAGACCATGAAGGCTCTGGAATGTGATATTCAGGAGTCTGTCCTTTATTCTACAGACAACAGAGTCCTTTAAGGTTTTATGAGTGTATATAGGATATAAGCAGAACTGTGTTTTTGAAGATCATGCTGATGTATTGTGGAGTAAACTAAAAGGACACTGAAGGCAGGACCAACCAGGAAATTAGGTTCATTTATGTAACAAAATGCTTGAGTGCCCACCATGTGCTAGGCATTGGGAACAGAGCAGTAAATAAGGGAGCATCCTGCCTTTTTTTATGGATTGTAAGCCTGATGGGGAAGTAATAAGGCTTAAATGTAGAGGCTGGGTCAGATTCAGGAAATATTTCAGAAATGTCACCATTAAGACATGGGAAGTTCTGCATGTGGAAAATGAGAATGGCTTGCCTCTCTGATTATTGCTATAATGGGAGTATAGTTACTGCCAAGTATCCTGCCATGTAGAAATAATTTTTTAAATAATCCTTTTGGATTATACATATTTTTATAGCTTTAAAAGCACTTACGCGTAAAGCCTCTCACTTGCCTTTAAATGTTATACAAATTATAATTATTAAATAATTACATGTTGGGCTTCCCTGGTGGCGCAGTGGTTGAGAGTCCGCCTGCCAATGCAGGGGACACGGGTTCGTGCCCCGGTCCGGGAGGATCCCACATGCCGCAGAGCGGCTGGGCCCGTGAGCCATGGCCGCTGAGCCTGCGCTTCCGGAGCCTGTGCTCCGCAACGGGAGAGGCCGCAACAGTGAGAGGCCCGCGTACTAAAAAAAAAAAAAAAAAAAAAACAGAACCGTATGTCACGTTCAGAGTCGTGAAAAAGGTGGGGAGCATTTGGACAGCGGTGCTTGGATTACTTCTCCAGGACGTTTCTTGTCTAGCTGGTTCCTTTCTGCCATTGTCAGAATCAAATTCTGTACTTAATCTCTTCCTTGTTTTCAGATGACAAAAATCTCTCTGTTAGGTTTCAGAAAGCTGGGATTACAAAATGTTCTTATGGCTTTAAGTCCTCTGTGGTGATTGGGGAAGTCGGGAAAGGATTGGATGAGAATTTTTTTCCAGGGGGTGGGGGGAGGGGACAGTCAGTGGACTGAATAGGGGATTCCTTTTCAGAAATCTGCCTTTGGACCCAAATGTTCATCACTTAAGAGGATTCCAAGATTTTTAAAATAAAGTGAAAAGGGATGTGGGTTATAAGAATATATATGCATATGTCAAAACTGAACTGTACATTTGAGACTAGACATCCTGCTGTGTATAAATTATAACTCAATACAAAGAAAAATCAAACAAGCGGGACAGACAGAGCAAAGATAATTAATACTGACAAGTAGAACCAACTACCAAACTATTTTAGGGACATGAATTATGATTTTCAAAATAGTGGTGACAGTTCCATGGGGAGGAGGATCATCTGACAGTGAGGCCAAGGTTGTCACGAGCTGATTCCTACGTAGCCATTAACCATCCATGGTTTTGGGGGTGCAGTTTGTACCCCTCCTCCTAGCTAGCAAGTTCTGTATTTATTTGTTCCCTGGTTTCAAGGGCAAAGGAGAGAAAAAGCATAGATGAGAGAAATTCTGTCCCCTACCGATGACTGATTGGTCAGAAGTTACCATCTTCTTTTAAGAACAGCATACCTGATCTCCAGATATTAAATATATCATCATCATCCTGCTCATTAAGAATATTCCTTATTTTCTTTCCCTAGTCCAAAGCAGTTCTCAGCCTCTCTGAGATCTTGACTGGACACAGGAAGTGAACTCACCCCCCGACCCTCGCCCTGCCATTATTCCTTTAATACTAATGCCACACACCCCTGTACTCTAGCAGTGTAGACACATGCACTCCATACACAATTCACTGGAAGTCACCATGACATCCATACAGTTTCCATCAGCTGAAATGCAACCCATGTTTAGATGACCTAAGGACACTCCAACCATGGTGGCCTCCTTAATTATCTGTCTCCCCCACTAGAGTGTATGTTCCATGAAAGTAGAGACAGGGTCTGTTTTATTCACTAGTAGATATCCTGCACCTAGCAAGGTGACCGACACATAATAGCATAGTAGGTACTCACCTGACATTGAGTGAATGAGTCACAAATTGAAAGAAGCAAAGGATTCATTGTTTTTATAGAAATTAGTTCCCTATGCTTGGACTCAGTGGGGGGCAGGGGATGGAACTGTAAGAAGATTCTACATGATTTGGTTTGTTTTCCTCCTTCAGAGAGATCGTTTCTGTCATCTGTATATACAACCTGGATCGTGAGTGACCAGCCAGCATAAAGGTACATGTGACCTTCAAGGACCAGCCATGTTTGTGCCACAGGCAGGAGGGCTCTATGCTTTAATTGCCTGGAAGTTCCATCCAAAATCCGAGTCAGCCAACAGTCCAGTCTGTGAGCAGGGCAGTTACATCTGCAGCACTTGGAGTTGAGCCTGGCCCTGACACCAAGCAGACATCCTGGTACCACACGTTTGGAAACAAAGTAGCAAAGGAGGCTCACAGTGCTGCATGGAAAGGTAGAGCTGCTCATGAAATCACCTAGGGACTTCCCTGGTGGTCCAGTGGTTAAGACTTTGAATGCAGGGGGTGCGGGTTGGATCCCTGGTCAGGGAACTAAGATCCCACATGCCTCGCCCCAAAAAACCAAAACATAAAAACATAAAACAGAAGCAATATTGTAAAAAATTCAATAAAGCCTTTAAAAATTATTCACATCAAAAAAAAAAAGAGATCACCTAAAATAAGAGCCTCTCAATAGACTTACATATTAGCAGAAGGATGGGAGGCACTTGGGAGCACAAAGATATAACTATTTACCAACTGATATGGACGTATTTCAGTATTTTCACAACCAGAGCATGTCAGCTGATTTCTGGTACAAAGTATCAGTAGAACTATACCCACCACAGGATGCTCAAGAAGCCTTTGCTTCCTTGGAAGCTGCCATTTCCACGTTTTTAGATTAGCTATATAGGCAATATCTTTGCCTGGACATCTAAACATTGTGGTTCTCGCTGACAGGGCCTTGCTGGGAGGCTCCTTCCCTTACAGAGTATGGAGATAATTTTCCTGAAGCAAGGATGACATCACTGGCTTGAAGGCGGATCCAGGCAACTGCCCTATCTGGGGAACAATCATTCTTGCAGGTATGTGACTCACAGAGAGCCAGAGGGTGGGAGGGGGGGGAGAGAGAGAGAGAGAGAGAGAGAGAGAGAGAGAGAGAGAGAGAGAGAGAGAGAGAGAGAGAGAGAAAGAAATTTAGAGACCTTATCAAGCAGATCTCTGGTCTCCCAGCTCTGTCACAGCCAACCCCGTCCCTGAGCTATGTGTAACCCAGCAACAAGGATGGACCCGGGGACCAGCTGGATGAGGAAGGTCTGGAGCTAAACTCTCCAAAGATGTTCAGCCTTTAATGGAGGAGGCCTTTGAGAAGAGATGTGGCAAATTCTCTGCCCTGGCAACTTCACTTTCTGTTCTCTTTTTATCTGCTTTCTGTATTTCCAATTAATCTTGGAATGAGAGCCCAAGGCAAGAAGCCAGCGGTGCCTGAGGAATGCTAAAGAGCAGACTGAGCCAGGGAAACAAATGCCAGCGAGGGACCCCACAGCAGAGAGACAGACACCGTGAGCAACTCTCCTGTTACCATGAGGCTTGCGAGGCGTGTGTGCGGGTCTCCGCGTTGGCACCATCTGCCAGTTCCTCAGGAGGACAGAACAAACCAGTGAGGCATGGAGATTAGATTATGTAACGCTCGAGGATTGCTGTTTTCAAAGAGGAAACAAATGGAACGAATTGATTTGCTTGTCAGAGTCATGTCACTAAAGGAGGCCCGTTCCCTCCTCTTCCAAGAGGACCTCATTAAAGAGGGGGATGATTTTACAGACGGAGAAAATGTGAGACCACAGTCGACTCCATTCACAAGAGCAAGTCCTATTTCCAGAATTGCACTGATAAATCCTCTTCTGGTCCCCTAGCCTGAAAAAATGACTATTCAGCCACTACCTAAAAGGTACCAACACGACAAGAAACATAACTGCCTGTTGCCAGCCACCAGATTCAGAACCTGTGCGCCTTGCCTGAACTGAACTCTCTTGCTTCTGGGGAAGGAAGCAGCATCTAATTTTGAGTCCAGTGGGGTCACAGAGCTCTAAACAAGTGCTTCTCTGATAGAGTGGGAATGTGTTCTTAAAGTACATGCATCAGGAAGGAGAATTCATTGCGTTTCTGGGATAATTTCGTCATTGCCGGGCTTCTCTCAAAGTGCCCAGCATAATACTTTTTATAGAATGTTCAGTAGATCCGAAGAATGATCAAATGATAACCTTGAACCTACTGCCAAAGGACCATTCCTAAAGACACATTGTCTAAGACACCAAGATTTAAATGTCGGGTATTTATTCAACTTGGAAATGAAGCCCATTGTACCAGATATTTTCTATTTGCCCTTTCCGATCCACCGTCCAGCCTGGGATACTCCCCTGTACAGACGCCATCAACTTGACCCTCTAGCTTCCGTTTGGATACAGCCAGTGGGAGGCGACAGCAGCAGCAGACTGGAGGGCGGAAGGGCAGGGAGGGTGAAGTATTTATTTCCCTGGTTCTCTCCCTGCCAGATCGCCGCAGGTTGGTTATGTCTTTTGATAAAAGGTCACCGCTCCCTATCAAGGCAGCCCTTTCCACACGGCTCTCTTTCTGGGTTCTGGAATTTCTCCCTCCCTTCAACTTTTAGATCTAGGAATGGTAAAGACCCCAGCTATCCCTAGCCCCCTGGGTACTGCACCACCCCTGTGGCCTCCCTACACTCTACCCAAACCTTTGTAAATAGGTCCTTTATTAAAACCTCCTCAAATTATCTAATTTGAATGTACCATCTGCTTCTTATACAGAACCTGACTGATACACCTACCACACGTCAGTCTGTTCCAGGCCCTGCACCACAGTTTAAAAAAAAAAAAAGTAGCAAAATTAATAATACGATATGCTACTACTTTATAGTTGTTCTCAATGTTCACCTTTTCACAAGGCTATAATAACAACTTAAAGATAACACCTAATTCTTCCTTACAACATAATTGTGCAGTAGTGTTTGTATGAGCTAAATATAATTCGAGAACAAGCTTTTTCATGCCATCAAAATTCATGTGAACAACTATAAAGAGAGAGTTGCAGAACTGATGCCCCCGACTTGAGATTTAGCAGAAGATTTATTCCAATATTTAAATCAACCACGCAAATATTCAAATGCCTACTACGTGGCCAGAAAGATGGAAATCTTACGGTGAGGAATAATATCACCATGGGCTCTGACATGGCGAAATGCGGTCTTGTTTTATGCTGTTAAATGTGTTCCTAAAAAGTTGAATAGAGATTGTATTTCCATAAATCAGATAATATGTTGTATGATCAGGGGGACCTCACTATTTGAATAATAATTTGGTAAAATAATCACCCTTTGATCTTTTGAACCAATTCTGTTTTTTCATCCATCTAAAGTACTTCAAATGAAATTTATCTTTAGTCTGTAGGGAGGATTGGTCTCCTTCCGTGCTCTTGGAATAGCAGAAATTGTGAAATGGAATTCAGAGGAAGGATAAGGGAACTACCATTTATAGACCACACATAGGATGCTAGGCAATTTGCATCTGTTAGCACATTTAATCCTGGAGGTAAATGCATATTCTACCATTCCCTTGTTTTCTCCTTCTGAAAAATAAAAAAAACCAAAAAATTACTTTGGCAGGTGTGGAATTCAAAATCCTTTTTTTTTTTTTAATGAGCAAGCAAGGCAAAAATATTATTCAGTGAAGGATCATAAACACCACATTATTCCCCAACCTCAATGGCTTTCCACTGCTCTTAGGATCAAGTCCAGAATTGTTCACAGGGCCACCGTTCTGCCTCAGTTCCCTCGACCATCCAGGCTTCTTCCCACTTGAAGGCCTTTGCACTCTGTCCCCAGATCTGTCTGCAACCTCTTCCTCTCCCTTCTCCAGACTAACTCAGACTCACCCCTCCAGTTTCCACTCGGTTGACACTTTCCAGAGAATGTCTGTCTCCCCAGCTGGGCCTGTGTCACTGTGTCCCTAGATCCGAACACCAGTGAAGAGTTGAAGGCTCAGTTGTTGCCTGACTGAACCCAGGAGGGCTGCCCTGCCTGATGGTGGCCATTTCTACCAATTCTTTGGTCCCAGAGGCCCAGCAAGATATCTCTCAAAAATGAAAAGGTCAAAAGAACCTCTTTGAGGTTCTGGAAGGTCTTTGCTTTCTCTCTCCCCGCCAAGTGTATACCTAGGCGCTCCAAGACCTGAAGCTCCAGCTGAGATGAGAACATGACAGTACCGAGTCCCAGTGGGAACATAACGTTCCTTCAGCCTCATACCTTGGGCTTGTCTGGCATCCAGCCACGTGACTTTTGGAGGCTTCGCGTGCGCGGGAGGATTAGTCCTCTCCGTTATCTCTCTACCCTCGCCCAGGTGTTGCAGCTGCACATTTCAACCTGGTCCCCTTAAAGGCAGGAGGCAGTGTAGGAATGGGAAAGAGATTCAGGAGGTCAGTGGGGGGCGGTCAGGGTGGGCTTGGGATGTATTGAGCATCGCCCAGTGGCAGGCATTGGACTAAATTACCCCAAGGGCTTTACGTAGTAAGGATTGCTGTGTCTATTTACAGATAGAGAAACTGAGGCTCGTGGTTTGGGGGACTTGTCCACAGGCATAGGTAATGACAGTCCTGGGATTTGAACCAAGTTTCTCTGGCTCTCAAACGCCCAAGCTCTCTTAGGCCCTCCCTCATCTTTCAGAAGTAAAGTTTGTTTTCCCGAAGTGTGGTCACCACTGGGAAGTGGTTCCCTCTCTCCATCCCTAGTAACTCTGAGCCAGCTGCCTGCCTGGGTTCATGTCCTGGCTGTACGATTTCAGACAAGTCTTGTCACCACTGAGCCTCATCATCATCTGTAAAATGACAGTATTGCCTGCCTTCTGCTACTCAGGAAAATTAATTCTTCTAACAAAAATGTAGTGACACCTACCAGATGCCAGGTACTGTACTATGTAAGTTCGGGGTGTGCAAAAACAGAAGAGATCGTGTAATTAAATGAGATAGAGTATGAACATGCTAATAATCTCCAAAGCCCTTTAATAATATATGTAGTGTGCTAGATGGTAGCAAGTGCTATGGATAAAAATGAAGCAAGGAAAGGGAATAAGGAACGTATTGCCTGGGTGCGATTTTAAGTAAAAGTGTCAGGGCAAGGCTTCCCTGAGATGTTGGCATTTGAGGAAAGACCCGAGGAGATGAGGGAAGAAAATGTGCCAGGGATTGTTCTAGAAACCTGGGCAAGTTTGGACCCACTTCCCCTTAAGAAAAGATAAGATCTAAAACGGGCCTGGCACCCCCAATGAAGGCTGCAGTGCTCCTGTGGGCCTCCCTCATCCAACAGTGGGCAGTGCTGCTGTGGGGTTCTCACAGCTGGCTCCAGAGGAAGTGAAAACAGCCTGTTACAGGTATGAGGATTCACAGCCAACAAGCTCTTCCCTTGCATCTCCAGAGGAGTTGGTGTTTCCATCAGTTAATTGGAGAAGGGTCAGCCATGCCCTTGGAAATGTCTACTTTTTGCTCCATTGAAAACAAAAAGAAGCAGGAAGACAGAATTAGGACCTGTACTGACATTTTGCTGGAATGTCCCATCCCAAACACATGTAGAGGCTCATTCACACAGATGCATCTGCTCAAAGCCCCTAACATAGATATAAGGGTGCTGGCATATGCCTGATTACAGGCCCAAAAGCTCTGCACAGAGAAGCCTAGTCTGGGAGAAAAATATCAAGCCAGGCCTTGGCCAGCTCTCCTTTCAGCAAATGTTAAAAAAAAAAAAAAAGTATATCACAGGAAGCAGGATGAAGGGATAGAGCCGTATGACTATCCATACTGAGAGGCCACTGAATCCAACAGACTGAGGCCCAGAGAGGGGAGGTTAGCTGTCCAAGGTCACACAGCAAGTCTGTGAAAAATCCCAGTGGGCTTCCCTGGTGGCGCAGTGGTTGAGAGTCCGCCTGCCGATGCAGGGGACACGGGTTCGTGCCCTGGTCCGGGAAGATCCCACGTGCCGTGGAGCGGCTGGGCCCGTGGGCTGTGGCCACTGAGCCTGCTTGTCTGGAGCCTGTGCTCTGCAATGGGAGAGGCCACAACAGTGAGAGACCCGCGTACCGCAAAAAAAAAAAAATCCCAGTGAATTCATGCCACCAACAAATACTTTTTGAGTGCCATATATGTGCCAGGCACTGTTCTAGGCACTAGGGTTACAGCAGTAATCAAAAGAGACAAAAATTCCTGTCCTCCTGGAGCTGACATTCTAATTGAAGGAGACAGAAAATAAAATGATAAATTAGTAATATATGTAGTGCGTTGGATGATGGCAACAGACACGGAGAGAAATGAGGCAGGGAAAGGGGATTGGGAGTATACTGGGTCGGTGCAATTTTAAGTAGAAGGATCAGGGAAGGCATCACTAAGAAGTTGGCATTTAAGCAAAGACCTGAAGGAGGTGAGGGAGGAAGACAGGCCAGTACCTGGGGAAGAGTGTCCCAGGAGGAGGAAGCAGGGCCGAGGCCCCCAAGGCAGGAACATTCCAGTAGTGTTCCCAGGAGCAGCAAAGGAGCCACATCATGTATGAGCCTTGTAGGCTGCTGTGAGGACTGTGGCTTTTACTCCAGATGAAATGGAAAACCACTGGAGAGTTTGGGGCAGAGAAGTGACATCATCTGACCCAACAAAAAGTCTGAAGCTATGGCCGTTCATTCGTTCATTCATTCGATCATTTATTCAAGCCTCTTAGGTGCCAGGCACTATGCTGATGACAAGCCAGACTCCCCCAGAGCGAGCCACAGGGTACTTGAGTGTGTATTTTGTGCTGATTAAAGAGTCCAGAGCAAGGAGAAGGAAGGCTGGGCCATGGCCTTCCCTGACCACTTGCCTTCCCTCCTTGCCCTGAGGCCCAGGGCAAAGGGCCCCAAGCAGCTTCAGCGCTCCGTGATCCAGAGGCTGCTAGAACCTGCAGGTTATAAATAGCATCTCCTGTGGCTGGGAGTCAAGCTGCTCAGTCTGAATGACTCAGAGGCTCAGAGCCACAGCCCCCTGAACTGTAACATCACTTCCCAACCCCACCACCCCATCCTGGGCTCCCTTGCTGACCCCCTAATCAAAGCTGGGCCTCTGTTCTCACCATGACCCTCTCTGGCCCTGTCACTCTCCTCTGATTCCAGGCTCTACATCCTGGAGCACCAGGAGGCCCACTGCTTCATTGGCTCTGGGAGGCAGGATTGTATAATATTTAAAAGCTCAAGATCTGTACTTGGGGACTTCCCTGGTGGCACAGTGGTTAAGAATCCGCCTGCCAATGCAGGGGACATGGGTTCGAGCGCTGGTCCGGGAAGATCCCACACGCCGCAGAGCAACTAAGCCCGCAAGCCACAACTACTGAGCCTGCACCACAACTACTGAAGCCCGCGCTCCCTAGAGCCCACACGCTGCAACTACTGAAGCCTGCGCTCTAGGGCCCGCATGCTGCAACTACTGAGCCCACGTGCTGCAACTACTGAAGCCCACGCACCTAGAGCCCATGCTCTGCAACAAGAGAAGCCACCACAATGAGAAGCCCAGGCACTGCAACGAAGAGTAGCCTCTGCTTGCCGCAGCTAGAGAAAGCCCGTGTGCAGCAACGAAGACCCAATGCAGCCAAAAACATAAAAAAAAATTTTTTTAATTTAAAAAAGAATAATATTATAGTAATAATATCAATACTATTGTGATGTTATGATGATGATAATAATAGTACCTACTTCATGGAACTGAAGTAGGTACTTTTCAACAAGATACTCCACATAGAGTGCTTAGCCCAGCGCCTGGCTTATAGTAGCTGCTCAATTAAGGGAGTGACCTTCCCTGTGCTCAATTAGATTATAATCTGGAGAAGCGTAATAATAAATAAGAAAATGACAGCTTTCATCTAATCTACGGAACATCTACCATGTGTTTGAGGTATGGGCTCCTGACATCTAATGCCGTATGTCTAATCTTCATAACCAAGCCAATTTCACCATCTCCATCTTTTTTTTTTTTTTTTTTTTTTTTGCGGTACGCGGGCCTCTCACTGTTGTGGCCTCTCCCGTTGCGGAGCACAGGCTCCGGACGCACAGGCTCAGCGGCCATGGCTCACGGGCCCAGCCGCTCTGCGGCATGTGGGATCTTCCCGGACCGGGGCACGAACCTGTGTCCCCTGCATCGGCAGGCGGACTCTCAACCACTGCACCACCAGGGAAGCCCCACTATCTCCATCTTACACAGGAAGAAACAGACTCAGAGAGAGCCGTATGACTTGTCCAAGCCATACGGTACCCGGTGAGGCAGAATCTGACATCAGCAGAAAGGCTTAACCAGCCCCCGTCTGACCATGGGGACATGTGCAGACACTTGCTCCTAGCCCACCCCACACGTGATGTGCCACTGAGTGGAGGTAGGGGGTCAAGGGAAAGAAGAGGGCAGGTGGGCGGGGGGTGTAAGATATCTCTGCTTCCTCTGACCATCCCTCCCACCTCCTGAGATAAGAAGCCCTCTCTCTGCCACCTCCCTAAAGCCTAGTCTAGCTCTCCTTTGGGTGATATTGAATAAAATTCTCTCTGCCTAATGGCTCCCAAAAGATGATCTGTCTGTTTAATAATTTTTAGATGTTACACACATTGTTTAAGGATGAAGGTGATGGTGACATTCTGGCTTCATTGACCACCCCCCACTTTGATCCTCCAGAGTTGTGTCTGGTCATTCTCCAAAACCCCCAGGTTCCAGAGAAATCTCCTTAAGTCCCCATCCCCTGCCCTCACCATGCTGGAAGCCTTATAAAATAGTAGAAATGGCATGCATTTGGGAGTGAGATAAATCTGGGCTCCCTCCTGTCTCTGTCATTTCCTAGCTGTGTGACCTCGGGCAAGTCACTTCACCTCTCTGAGCCTCATTCATTTAGCTAATGCATATTTAGCAACGTGGTCAGGAAGAAAGTGACGTTTATTCTGAGACTTGAATGGTGAGAAGACCTAGAGGCACAGAAGCCTCGAGAAGGGACTAACTTTGGTGTGTGGAGCTGGTGTGGTGGGAAGAGAGCGAGCCAGGGGGAGGGAGGGAGATAAGGTCAGAGAGGCAGGCAGGGGCTAGATCACAGAGTGCTCGGTGACGAGAATCCCAACTTCTCACGCTTGTGCGCGTTTGGTGGGATGATGCATAGATCTAGCACAGGACCTGGCATACTGTGGGCGCTCAATACACAGTAACTATCATGATGATGAGTTTTCCTTGTCCTCCTCCTCCTCCCAGGGACCCTCGTGTCCGTCTCCTGCCTCTTAACCCTCTCTGCCCCACGGTCTCTCCCTGATCCCAGGAAAAGGACAAGGAGTCAGCAAGAATCACAGCAGGAAGGAGGAAGCATTCCCCATTCTCTCCCCCGCCCCAAACCCTCCCACCGTAGCCCAGTGATTTTCCTGCCTCTCACAGTCGATTTTATTAAACATCTCGAAAAAATATTCTCTCACTCCCTCTCTCTTTATTTATAAAAATCAACTTAACACCCTGCTCCTTTGTTCTATTTGGAAACTGGAACAGCCTGGTTTATATTTAGCTGAAATCCTGCTCCTTTCCCCACAGATTCCAGCACAGCCCAATGAGCTAGAGGGGCTAAGGAAGGAGATGGGGAGAGGGGACTGGGGGAGGAAAGGGCCATGGGAAGAACGGGAGGTGCTGTCCCCCAGGGGCCCAGGTCTCCGCTAAATTCGAAGGACCTGGAAGGGTAGGAGCTGAACAGTCCTTCCCAAGACTTGGGATGATCCAAGTCCACGCTTTGCCCATCATCCTGTCACTCTCTAGTCCCATTCAGTTATCCCCAGAACAAGAGACGGGGAGACAGAATATGGAGAAGAAAGACCCCAACCCTAATCTGGAACCAGGCTTGGAAAGGCAGTAAAAGGCAGTCATTAAGGATGTGGGTCTGGGTTCACATGCAAACTCTCCTCTGCCCCTCACTAGCTGGCTGCAGCCAGGGAAGTTGATGTGCTCGTTACAGTGCCTGGCACATAAACAGCGGCCGTCATTATTAATCACTGTGGGCTGAAGGAAAGCTCTCACTCCTCAAACTTTAAGGCTCTCCTCAAAAGCTGCTTCCTCCATGAAGCCTTTCCAGATTAAAACTCATCTCTTCAGTGGCTTCCCTGGTGGCGCAGTAGTTAAGAATCCGCCTGCCAATGCAGGGGACACGGGTTCGAGCCCTGGCCCAGGAAGATCCCACATGCCATGGAGCAACTAAGCCTGTGCGCCACAACTACTGAGCCTGCACTCGAGAGCCCACGAGCCACAACTACTGAGCCTGCACTCTGCAACAAGAGAAGCCACCGCAATGAGAAGCCTGCGCACCGCAACGAAGAGTAGCCCCCGCTCACTGCAACTAGAAAAAAGCCTGCATGCAGCAACAAAGACCCAGTGCAGCCAAAAATAAAATAAATTAAATAAATTAATTTAAAAAAAAAGAAGAATCTATCTGTGTATACATACACCCCTATGTTCAGAGCAGCACTATTCACAATAGCCAAGATGTGGAAGCAACCTAAATGTCCATCGACAGATGAATGGATAAAGAAGATGTGGTACATGGGACTTCCCTAGTGGTGCAGTGGTTAAGAAGAATCCGCCTGCCAATGCAGGGGACACAGGTTTGAGCCCTGGTCCGGGAAGGTCCCACATGCCGTGGAGCAACTAAGCCCATGCACCACAACTACTGAGCCTGCACTCTAGAGCCCGCGAGCCACAACTACTGAGCCTGTGTGCCACAACTACTGAATTCCATGCACCTAGAGCCCATGCTACGCAATAGAGAAATCACCACAATGAGAAGTCCGTGCACCACAACAAAGAGTAGCTCCCACTCGCCACAACTAGAGAAAGCCTGTGCACAGCAACGAAGACCCAATGCAGCCAAAAATAAATAAATAAATAAAAGTTTATTTTAAAAAAATAGATGTGGTACATATGTACAATGGAATACTGCTCAGCCATAAAAAAGAACAAAATAATGCCATTTGCAGCAACATGGATGCAACTAGAGATAATCACGCTAAGTGAAATAAGTCAGAGAGAGAAAGATAAGTATCATATGATATCGCTTACACATGGAATCTAAAATATGACACAAATGAACCTATCTATGAAACAGAAACAGAATCACGGACATAGAGAACAGACTGGTGGTTGCCAAGGGGGAGGGGGTTGAGGGGGGGATGGAGTGGGAGGTTGGGGTTAGCAGATGTGAGCTTTTATATATAGAATGGATAAACAACAAGGTCCTACTGTATAGCACAGGGAACTATATTCAATATCATAGGACTTCCCTGGTGGTGCTGTGGTTAAGAATCCGCCTGCCAATGCAGGGGACACGGGTTTGAGCCCTGGTCTGGGAAGATCCCACATGCTGCAGAGCAACTAAGCCCGTACGCCACAACTACTGAGCCTGCGCTTTAGAGCCCACGAGCCACAACTACTGAAGCCTGCACACCTAGAGCCCATGCTCTGCAACAAGAGAAGCCACCATAATGAGAAGCCCGTGCACCACAACAAAGAGTAGCCCCCACTCGCTGCAACTAGAGAAAGCCCGTGGGCAGCAAAGAAGACCCAATGCAGCCAAAAATAAAAATAAATAAATAAATAAATAAATTTATTTAAAAATATATATCCTATGATAAACCATAATGGAAAAGAATACTTAGAAAAAGAATGCACATATATGTGTAACTGAGTCACTTTGCTGTACAGCAGAAATTAACACAACATTGTATATCAACTATACCTCAATAAAATAAAAAAAACTATCTAGGTAGAGAAATTGTGGTGTGTCCATACAATAGAATATTATTCAGCCAAAAAGAGGAATGAAGTACTGACACATGCTATAATGTGGACAGGCCTCAAAAATGTTATGCAGTGTCAAAGAAGCCAGACATGAAAGGTCGAATATTCCATTTATATGAAGTGTCCAGAATAGGCAAATCCATAGAGAAGGAATGCAAATTGATGGTTGCCAGGATCTTGGGGAGAGGGAATGGGAAATAGTAACTGCTTAATGGGTGCAGGGTTTCCTTTTGCAGTGACTAAAGATATTTTGGAACTGGATAGAGATGGTGGTTGTGTAATGCCACTGAATTGTTTGCTTTAAAATGGTTAATTGTATGTTCATTTTATGTTCACCTCAATTTAAATATATATACATATCTGGGTTGACTTCATGGTCATGTTAATTGATATGAAAAAACATTTGATAAAATTAACACCTAATCATGATTTAAAAACAAAAACAAACAAGTCAGAATAGAAGAAAACTTCCTTAACCCATTAAAAGGCAAGGCTTCAAAATACCTCACATATATAATGCTGAAAATCTACACACTTTCCCCCCTGAGACTGGGAACAAGGCAAGAATATCTGCTCTCACCACTTCATGCAACATTGGGAGGTCCTAGCCAGGACAATAAGGCAAGAAAAAAAAAATGGAAAAAGGACAAAGTTAAATGGTCTTTATTTTCAGATGACATGATTATGCATGTAGAAAAGCCTAAGGAATTTACAAAACAAAACTAGAGCTAATCATTTTATTTAACAAGATCAAAGGATACAAAGTGAATATATAATGTGTTTCTGTATATAGTTGTCCCTTGGTATCCACAGGGGATTGGTTCCAGGATCCACCACCCTGCCCATGGATACCAAAATCCACAGATGTTCAAGTCCCTTATATGAAATGGGATGATACAGTCAGCCTTCCATATCTGCAGTTGCAGAACCCCTGGATACAGGAGGGTGGACTGTACTAGCAATGAACAATCAAGAAGTTAAATGTATAAAAATATTTCCAATAGCATCAAAAAACATAAAATATTTAGGGATACATTTAACAAAACATGTGCAAGATTTGCAGTCTGAAAACTACAAAACCTTACTGAGAGAAATTGAAGACCTAAATAAATGGAGAGATATACCATGTTCACGTATAAAATGCCACTCTCCCCAAATTGATCTTAGATTCAATACAGTCCTGATCAAACTTCCAGCAGGTTTTTTTTTTTTTGTAGAAATTATCAAGTAGACTCTAAAATGCATATGGTAATGCAACAAACTAGAGTAGCCAAAACAATTTTGAAAAATAGGAACAAAACTGCAGCACTTAATGCTACTTGATTTTGAGAATTACTATGAATCTGTAGTAATCAAGACAATGTAATATTAGCATAAGGATAGACATATAGATCAATGAAACACAATAAAGTCCAAAAAATAGATCCACATAAATACAATCAATTGATTATTTTACTGAAGTTCCACTATGATTCAGTGGAGAAAGGATGCTAGTACTGAAACATATCAACACAGAAGAGAAAATGAACAATGACGCCTACCTCACATCATACATAAAAACTAACTCAAAATGGATCAGAGACCTAAATGGAAAGACCAAAACTATAAAATTTTTAGGAGAAAACCTTTGTGGCCTAGGGGTAGGCAAAGATTTCTTAGGACACACAAAACACAAACATTAAAAACAATTCACTGGGGACTTCCCTGGTGGCACAGTGTTTGAGAGTCTGCCTGCCAATGCGGGGAACATGGGTTTGATCCCTGGTCCGGGAAGATCCCACAAGCCGCGGAGCAACTAAGCCCATGCACCACAACTACTGAGCCTGTGCTCTAGAGCCCGTGAGCCACAACTACTGAAGCCCACGTGCCCTAGAGCCCACACACCACAACTACTGAGCCCACACGCCACGCTGCAACTATTGAAGCCCGCGCGCCTAGAGCCCGTGCTCCACAACAATAGAAGCCACCGCAATGGCTGTGCACCGCAACAAAGAGAAGCCTCCGCTCACCACAACTAGAGAAAGCCTGCACGCAGCAACGAAGACCCAATGCAGCCAAAGATAAATAAATAAAATAAATAAATTTATTTAAAAAAAAATTTTTAAAGACTTACGCTATATCTATGCAGTGGAATACTACTCAGCAATAAAAAAAAAAAGAATTACCAATACGTGTAACAATGTAGATGGACCTTATAAGCATTTTTGTTCAACAAAAGAAGCCAGTCACAAAAGAAAACATACTGAATGGTTTCATTTACATGAAGTTCTAGAACAGACAAAGCAATCTATAGTCACAGAAAGCAGATCAGAGCTTGCCTAGAGCAGGCCCAGGAGGACTGACTGCAAAGGGCATGAAGGAAAATTTTGGGGTGTGTGGGGGGGGACGAAAATGGTCTGTATCTCTACTGTAGTGTTTTTATTGTATGTAAATGATGGCCCAATAAAACTGATTGAAAAAAATACTCCATCTGCATTCAATTCCTGGGTTTGCCACTTAGGTGTTTAATCTTGGGCAAGTTATTTCACTTTTCTATGCCTCTGTTTCCTAAACAGAAAAGTGACAATAATAATACTCATAGCGATTTTTGTTTTGTTTTGTTTTGTTTAGATAACCTCCTAGGGATTTGGAAAGGATTGAAGGAGAGAATGTACTGGGAACTGGGGTAGCCAACCTCCAAGAAGGCCTCCAATGATCCCTGCCTCCTGGCATTCCTGCCCCCATCTGCCCCCACCCCCCACACTGAATAGGCTGACCTGTGAAACCTACAGGGTATTGTCGAAATGATGGTCTGTGGTTTTTGAGACGAGGTCAGAAAACATCTTGAGGATTCTGCTCTTGGATCATTCTTTCTGAGGGAAGCCAGCCACCCACCACACCATGAGGACTCTCAAGCAGCCCTGTGGAGAAATCTGGATGGCAAAGAACTTGAAGCCTCCTGCCAACAGCCGGCGCCAGGCTTGCCAGCCTCAGGAGTGAACTACTTGAGATGAGCGGCCAACAGCTAGGCTGTAACCTCAGGAGAGACGGAGCCAGGATAATCCAGCTGAGCTGCTCCCAATTCTTGACCCACAGGAACTGTGTGAGGTAATACATGTTTATTGTTTTAAGCCGCTAAGTTTTGGGGTCACTTTTTTTTATGGCGGCGCGGCTTGTGGGATCTTAGTTCCCCAACCAGGTATTGAACCCGCACCCCCTGCAGTGGAAGCGCGGTGTCCTAACCAATGGACCACCAGGGACCTCCCTGGGGTAACTTGTTACACAGCAGCAAATAACTAATACAAGCACTAATAATAGTAGCTAACATTTATTGAGCATGTCTCATGGGACCTACTACTACTTCTACTATTACTAACCAGATAGTGATAAGTCGATAATCCTCCATCTGTCCATCTAGGAACACTCTGCACCTTTTCCCACCCTGCTCTGTGCCCAGGGAGACTGACCTCTTCAGACTCAACATCCCCGACTTCTAATCAGGTTTGGCCAATGGGGAGACCCAGGAGGAGGTGGAAAGGGGAAGGAAGAGGCAGGTCAGGATGTTTTTTGTGTTTTTTTTTTGACATCTTTATTGGAGTATAATTGCTTTACAATGGTGTGTTAGTCTCTGCTGTATAACAAAGTGAATCAGCTATATGTATACATATACCCCCATATCCCCTCCCTCTTGCGTCTCCCTCCCACCCTCCCTATCCTGCCCCTCTAGGTGGTCACAAAGCACCGAGCTGATCTCCCTGTGCTATGCAGCTGCTTCCCACTAGCTATCTGTTTTACACTTGGTAGTGTATATGAGTCCATGCCACTCTCTCACTTCGTCCCAGCTTACCCTTCCCCCTCCCCGTGTCCTCAAGTCCATTCTCTACGTCTGCGTCTTTATTCCTGTCCTGCCCCTAGGTTCTTCAGAACCTTTTTTTTTTTTAGATTCCAAATATATGTGTTAACATATAGTATTTGTTTTTCTCTTTCTGACTTACTTCACTCTGTATGACAGACTCTAGGTCCATCTACCTCACTACAAATAACTCAATTTCCTTTCTTTTCATGGCTGAGTAATATTCCATTGTATACATGTGCCACATCTTCTTCATCCATTCATAGGTCAGGATGTTTATTCCTCTGCTCCCTCCCTGCAGGGCACCTCAGGCTGGCTGCTCCCTCAGTCACAGCTTCTCTGAAGGTGGTTCTCTCCACCTATCTCCTTCTGGGTAGTAGAACTGCTCCCTGGGCCCAGCCTCCCAGGCCTGACAGCACTTTCCTTACCCCCTGCTCACACCTAAACTGTCCCTTTATTCAGCCTTCCTGAAACTGCCCAATTTGAACATGCCATCTGTTTCCTTGTGGGACTGACTGGCCACCCTAATTAAGATCCCCTACTTTAGGGAAGGAAGTGGAAATTCAAAGAGAAGCAGGGAGGTATCTCAGAAACAAATGAGAAAAGAATAGAGGCCACCCAGAGGTGTGCTCTGCAGATAGCAGGCATTAATGATGCTTGTTGAATGTCTGAATGAATGACTTGATGGGCACCGGGGAGGACCCTGCTACCTTGAAGGTAATGGATGCTAGACCCAGATGTTAGCATCTGAACTACTTCAGACAGACAATCAATGACCTGCCCCGGGCCCAGCCTGAGTCGGCTTCAGGGAGTCTTGCCTTGAAAGGAATAACACACAGACTGGGACACCAAGGAAGCAGCCCACCACCTCTGTGAGAGACTCCAGATTTATTTTTGAAAAGCAAGCAAGGCCTGCGGGCGGCCCTGGAAGAGCTCAGAACTGGAAGGGAGAGCCAGGCACAGAGAGAACAGACAGCGACAGCAGAACCCATGCCACGTCCCTGTGACGTCAGCCCCGCTCTCTGTGACATAACATTGCCCATTCCCCCCCGCGCCACCCCCCATCCTGAGCCCCCTTGGGAATTTTTTTTTAAACTGTGGTAAAATTTACATACCATAAAATTTAGCCTTGGAAATTTCTGAGCCACTCCCACCCCAGGCTGAATGACACTGAGGACTGGATACCAAAAGGAACAGGGAGAAAATACTTGCATCCAAATGGTGTGTGAGGTTTTGCTGGAAAAATCCTGCAGTTGGAGGGAGGGTCACCACTCCAAGTGAGGCAAGGTCTGGGGACCAAGGATTAGGAAAGCGTTGATATCCCCACTCTACCAGATCGTGGGGAGGCAGAAGCGGCTGTGGAGCGGGGGAGCAGAGAGCAGGTGTCAGCTCAAGTCTGAGCTGCAGGGGCAGAAAGTGAGCGGTGGGGAGGCAGCTAACGAACCCTAACGTGTGCAGTTGGAAGCAGAGGTGTTTGCTACCGGGTGGTGGGGGTGGGGTGGGGAGTGAGGCCAGAGGGAGCCATCAAGGCCCCGGAATAACTCCTGCTTCTGCCAGGAGACTCTGGAACTAATCAAGGTGGGCATAATCCGAAAATCCATCAGAGAGAGGTTGCGAGAGTCCTCCTGTCTCCAAGCTGTGATTGGAGGGGAGGGAGATTAACAAAAGGTGTAGTTTTCAGGGAGGGACTCCTGTCCTCGAAGATGGTGCGAGGCTTTCCTAGGGCCTCAGTCAGAGGGGTACCCATATCTACCCTCTTTTGGGTGCCTGTTGGGTACCTGCTGTGTGCCCAGGGCCGTTGCACCAGCTGAGAATGTGAGCTCTGTCGTCAGCCTGCTGGATTCGAATCCCTGTTCTATTTTTTGCTGGCTCTGTGATCTTGGACAAGTCACTGTGCCCCCATTCTGAGCCTCAGTTTCCTTATCTGGAACATGGGCATAAAATTCATACCTGCCCTGTGGGGTAGTTGAGAATAAGTGCTCGATACATGAGGATTTTTTTTGGCCATGCCACACAGCTTGCGGGATCTTAGTTCCCCGACCAGGGATCAAACCCGGGCCCCTGCAGTGAAAGCGCTGAGTCCTAACCACTGGACTGCCAGTGAATTCCCTGAGGACTTTTAATACAAATCTTTCTAGTGACCCCGGAGAGTGGGTTTTCATCTCCTCGTCGTCCAGGGGAGTAAACTGAGGCTCAGAGAGCCCAAGGCCACATGGTTACTAAGTAGAAGCATCAGAATTGTGTCCCTTCACTAAGCCCGGCTGCTCTGGCCCCTCCTCCCTGGGCCGGAGGGCAGTAACCCAAAGCCCCTCACTTACCACCTGTCTACAGGCCCCATGCAGGGAGGCAGGACCAGCATGGACACTGAAAACAGCCTCCAGGTGACATATGTGGGGTCCAGTGGGGAGAATGTTGCCCTCAGCTGGCTGTGAGACCTTGGCCCAGTCCTTTCTCCTCTCTGGGCCTGTTTCCTCAGTTTCAGAACATGGGGGTAGTGACAGGTGATTCTAGTCCTGGAGTGTCTAGATTCTAACTCACTGCTCTCTTGTGGATGCCTCATGTAGGGAGGGGGCAGTGAGGAGGGGGTAAGAGAGAGACCTGGGCAGCTGCAAGGCAGTCTTTTTTTTGGCCCTGCAGCATGTGGGATCTTAGTTCCCCGACCAGGTATTGAACCCGCACCCCCTGCATCAGAAGCGCAGAGTCTTAACCACTGGACCGCCAGGGAAGTCCTAAGGCAGTCTTTCTTCATTGCTCCCCTCCCTTCCTCTGGGGAATGAATGGCTCCAGGCAGAGGAAACGGCAAGCACAAAGGTCAGGAAATGAGAGGGAGCGCGGCATGTCTGGGGAGCTGCAAGCAGAATCATCTAGCAGCCTGGCTTATTCGTCCATTCGATTTATTCGACCCAAGTATATTACTGCAATCCAGGCACTGTACAGGGCACAGAGCCGTGAACAACACAGACGGACCCAGCATCTTCATGGGGCTCACATTCTAACTGGGGTAACAAGTAAACAAACCAGTAACCAAGATACTTTCAGAATGGGATGAGTGTTGTGTGAATAACAGCAAATTTTTATAAAGCATCTACAATGGGCCAAACATTGTTAACAGATGTTAAATAGTTTCATCCTTACTACAACCCTATGAGGTAGGCACTATTATCATTGGCCCCACTTTACAGCTGAGGAAACTGGCACAGAAAGGTTAAGTAACTTGCCCAATGCCACCCAGCTAATAAGCAGCAGAGCTGAGATTCAAACCCAGGCCATCTGGCTCCTTTGTGCCGGCTGGTGGGAAGGGCATCAAATAGGGCAATCTGTGCGGGGAAGAGCGCTCTGAAGACGTGACATTTGAGTGGAGACGCATGAGAAGACACCAGCCCTAGGAAGTCCAGGAGGAAGGAGGATCCAGATGGAGGGAACATTGAGTACAAAGGCCCTGAGGCACGTAGGAGCTTGACAGGTTGGAAAGAAAGCAAGGAGGCCAGCTTTAGCTGGAGCAGCGGGACAGGAGAAGAGGTCAGAGGGGTGCAGGGCAGACACACAGAGGTGGGAAGAGGTTCAGAGGACACTCCTGGGGTCCTCCCAGCTGCTCCCGGGATGCTGGGGAAGTGGTCCAAAGCCCCCTCCTCTCCTCACTTCGGGCCAATCAGGTCCAGGCAGAGTTGAGCTTTTCCCCCAGGGCCTATTGCTGGAAAAGGACCCCAGCTGGGCTCCTGCCCACTGTTCATCCTCCGTGACTGATGGGGACGGGCACAAGGAAGAGCTCATTTCATTCCTCTCTCCTTATCCTAACTCTGCATCCTCCCTGGCCCTGCACTCCCCACAAAACCACAAATGAGGGACTTCCATCCTTCAGCAGAGGCCAGCTCCTGCCTTCAGGGACCCTCCAGGCCTGAGTCCAGTCCCAGCCCAGTGGGGGGTAAGGTGATCCTCAGCCTGGTCTCAGAGGGCCTGAGAGTCTGGAGTCTGACCTCTGGGAGAAATCTTGGGGTGGGGGGAGGTGGAAAGGACTCCAAGCTCCTAGTCCTATAGGCCTGAGTTAGAATCCAGATTCCACCACCGTGTGGTCTTGGGCAAGTGGCTTCACCTCTCTAAGCCTCAGTTTCCTCATCTGAAGAATAGGGATGATAATAATACCTACCTCTTAGGGTCACTGTGAGAATTAAATATGCCTGAGAGGGAGTTTTCAAGGGGCTGGAAATGTTCTACATCTGTACCTAGGATGTGGTATATATAAAATTTAATGAACAAATTTGAGATTTGTTTGGTTTACTGTATGTACATTGTAGCTCAATTTTTTGAAAAGTGAAAAAGCCCAGATCTTGAAGAGAGAGGGTCTGCGGTTAAATTCTGGCTCTGCTGCTAACCTGCTCTGCAACTTCAGACAGGTTGAGGAACCAAACTAAGCTTCACTTTTCGAATATGAAAAATGGAACTAGAAATACCCATCACTCTGAATTTTTGTAAGAATTTTAGATTAACATTTGTAAAGCACCAAGTAATGAGCACATAGTAAATGTTAAAAAAAAAAAAAAAAAAGTGCAAAGTGACTGGCCCATGGCTGGCACCACATAAATGTTACCTGGTATTAGTATTAGGAGTCCTATAGCTATTCATTAAATGAATGGAATCTTAGCATCCTTCCATGTTTCCTTGATCATTTATTTGGTGCCTGGATGCCTGAGGAAGCTCAAACTCAGCATGTCCAGGACTGAGTTCTTATTCCCTTCACCTAAGTCTTGCTCCTCCCCCAGGCTTCCCCATCTGCCCAGTGACACTGACTCAATCCAGAAAGGTGGATGTCACCCTGCCTGCCTTCTCCACCCCCTTCCCTCCCCAGCCCCTCATGGACAACTCATCACCAAGACCTGCTGTGTTGAACTGTCTCCAAAGATGGCCTTCAACCATCCCTCCCCTCCCTGTAAGGGCATGCTGACGTCCCGTCAAGAGGTAGAGCTTAACCACATGCAAAAGAATGAAGTTAGACCCCTACCTCACTCCATATACATAGCCTCCTGGACTTCCCATGGCTGGCATCTTATGTGTCTCCACTCAAATGTCATGTCTTTAGAGTGTTTCTTCCCTGAACAAATTGCCCTATGTAATGCTCTCCCCACCAGTCAGCACAATGAAGCCAGATGGCCTGGGTTTGAATCTCAGCTCTGCTGCTTATTAGCTGGGTGGCATTGGGTAAGTTACTTAACCTCTCTGTGCCTGTTTCCTCAAAATTAACACAAAGTGGATCAATGACCTAAAAAGCTAAAATTATAAAACAATTAGAAGAAAATATAGGGGTGAATATTCACGACCTCTAATTTGGCAATGAATTCTTAGATTTGACACCGAAAGCATGAGCAACAAGAGAAAAAATAGATAAATGAGACTTCATGAAAAGTAAAACTTTTGTGCATCAAAGGACAGTATCAAGAAAGTGAAAAGACAACCTATAGGATGGGAGGAAGTATTTGTAAAACATATATCTGATAAGGATCTAGTATCTAGAATATGCAAAGAACACTTACAACTCAACAACAGAAAGACCAAACAACCCAAATGAAAACTGAGCAAAGTACATTTCTCCAAAGAAGATATACAAATGGTAAAAAAGTACATGAAGAGACGTTCAACATCATTGGTCATTAAGTAAATGCAAATCAAGACCACAGTGACATATCACCTCACACCCCCTAGGATTGCTTTAATAAAAAAAAAAAAAGTTGGGGCCTCCCTGGTGGCGCAGTGGTTGAGAGTCCGCCTGCCGATGCAGGGGATACGGGTTCGTGCCCCGGTCTGGGAGGATCCCATATGCCGCGGAGCGGCTGGGCCCGTGAGCCATGGCCGCTGGGCCTGCGCATCCGGAGCCTGTGCTCCGCAACGGGAGAGGCCACAACAGTGAGAGGCCCGCATACCGCAAAAAGAAAAAAAAAAAAAAAAAAGTTGGCAAGGATATGGAGGAACAGGAACTCTCATACATTGCTGATGGGAGTGTAAAATGGTACAGCTGCTGTGGAAGATAGTTTGGTGGGTCCTCAAAAAGTTAAACCATACCACATGACCCAGCTCCTAAGTATATACCCCAAAGAATTGAAAACAGGTGTTCAAACAAAAACTTATACACAAATGATCATAGCAGCACTATTCACAATCACCAAAGATGGAAACAACCCAAATGTCCATCAGATGAATGGATTAGCAAATTGTGGTATATCCATACAGTAGAATATATCAATAATTCAGCCATAAAATGGAACAAAGCACTGATACATGCTACAACATAGATGAACTTCAAAAACATTATGCTAAAGAAACCTGACACAAAAGTTCACATATTTTCTGATTCCTTTTACATCAAATATCTAGAATTGGCAAATCCATAGAGACAGAAAGCAGACTAGTGATTGCCAGGGTCTGGGGAGAGGGGGAATGGAGAGCAATGGCGTAATGGGTACAGGGTGTTCTTATGAGCTGATAAAAAGTTGAAATTAGGGAAAAGTGTTGGTTGCACAACATTGTGAATGCACTAAATGCCACTAAATTGTACAAATTTAATAAAAGAGGTAGTGCTTATTTCCCCTCGCCTTGAACGAGACTGGTCTTAGGACTGGCTTTGATCATTATGATGCAGCCGAAGTGACGTTCTGGGACTTCAGAGCCAGGCCTTAAGGAGCATGGCAGCTTCCGCTTCTTGGAAGCCAGCTGTTATGCTGTAAGAAGCCCAAGCCCCATGGAGAGGCTACATGGAAGTGAACTGAGGCCCCCTAGACAATAGCCCCAATTGACGGCAGCCAACACCTACTACCGGCCTTCTGTGGGTGAGGCCACTTCAGAACCTTCCAGCCATCCCAGTGCCCCAAGCCACATAAAGCAGAACTGCCCTGTCACCCGACAGAATCATGAAAACTAATAAGTTGTTGTTTTAAGCCGAAAAGTTGGGGGTGATTTATTACGCAGCAATAGGTAACCAATTCTACTTCTAAAACCTTCACAAAGCCACCCATTTCTCTCCATTCCCCCCTCCACATCCTAGTCCAGGGCTCTCTTTTCCCCCCAGGCAGCACCCTCTTCATCAAACTTCCCACCTTCAGTCCAACCTCCTGAGGTCCATCCTCCCTGGAAACCAGAGGGAAACTTCTAGCCCCTGATCTCATTCTCTCAGCCCTCCAGGTGGTATCCAAGCCCCTTAGTGTGGACAGCAAGGCCCCGAATGACTGTCCCCATCCACCTCTACAGCCCCAGTGCCCCTCACCCACACCTCTAGCCCCTGCTCCTCAGAGTTCCCAGAATTCAGCACTTCCTCTCCTAGCACAAGCCATCCCTCTATCTAGAACACTCTTTCCTACATCTCTTTCTTCTCCTGGCTAATCATTTTTCTCCTTTTGGGCCTCAGTTCAGACATCACTGCCTCCAGGAAGCCTTCCCTGACTTGCAGGCTGAGTTAGGTACCTCCTCCCGGCAGTCACTTGCTCCTGTTCTTACACCCTCATCACAGCAGCTGCCCTGTATTGCTCTTGTTATTTGGGCAACCTCTTTCTCTCACCACACCCTGAGCAATTTCAGGGCAGAGACAATGTCTTCCTTGTGTTTTCAGAGCCTAGCACAGGCCTGGCATATATTGGGTACTCAGAGAAACCCAGGGGAACAGAGGTGGGAATTCGGTAGTGAGGGCTGGGGACCAGCTCACATCTGACATGGGACTGCTGTGTGAGTGAGACTCAGCTGTGGACTTCCCTGCCTCCGCACTGAAAAGGCCCTGGCTACTGGGAGGGTCCTGGAGAAGAAAGAGATCAGGGAGGTAGAGTACAGCCCTCCTCCATGCACTCAACAGCTCCTACCTGGGACTTCCCTGGCGGTCCAGTGGTTAAGACTCTGTGCTCCCACGGCAGGGGGCATGGGTTTAATCCCTGGTCGGGGAACTAAGATCCCGCATGCCATGAGGAACGGCCAAAAAAAACACCTCCTACCCAACCTCTGGACTGCACCAACTGAACGACTTTGTCCGTCTCCCCAGGAAAGAGACAGTGTCATGCAGCGGTTTGCATGAGCTCTACAGGCAGGCAGCCTAGGTTTCAAATCCTGGCTCTGCAACCTCCTGGCGCTGTGACCTTGGAGGAGTGACTTCACCTCTCTGAGCCTCACTCCCTTCAGGCCTAAAACAGGGCAAGATTATGGCTCCTCATAGGTTGTCATGAGGAATAAATGGGATGCTGTAGGTAAAAATGCTTTGCATAGTAGCTGGCACATGGCAGATTCCCTGAAATATCAACTAATCTTTTCTTGCCACTGCGTGAGCTGCACCAATCTAGGCCTAGCACTGTGCCTGGCACACGGGAGGTATTCAGCCAATGTCTTAAGGATGAACGAGTAAGGAATCTGATAAGAAAACACTAACAATCATAATAGCCACAAGTATTAATTCATTCAATCTTCACAACCACTAAAGAAGCTGGCAACTATTATTGTGCCCATTTTATAGGTAATGGAATTGAGGCCCACGAGTATGTATACAGGTCATGTAAGTAGTAGTGGCTGGATTTGAACCCCTATATTCTGAGTCCTTTAACCCTTTAACCACCACCCTATAAAGCCTCTCAAAGCCCCAGGGCCTGCCTCTCCCGTCAGCTTGGCTTCTAACCAGCATGTGAACCTCTCCGGGCCTCAGTTTCCCCACCTGCCAAGAGAGGATTGTGGGGGCCAGTGTTGAAGGGCACTTCCTATTGGTCTAAGAGTCCAGGTCCTGGCCAGGATCTAGCCAGTGCTGGTGACCTGCTGACCACCCAGCCCAGGTGGGGCAACACTTGACATGGGCTGGATTGTCACAGGTGGGTCACTGCATACTGACAGCTGCACTATCCACCCGCCCCACACTGGGGGGAGTCTGGCCTCTGCCTAGTCCCGGTCCCCCGGGGCTCCTGAGGGAAGCTGAGGCGGCCACCCCCAGATGTCTATTCCTGTCCCTGGCCTAGTGCCGTGCTGGGGAAGCAACAGCTATTTTGAGACCCTTCTCCCTCCAAGCATGAGCGGTGGGAAGGCGCTGGGAACATCCCGAACTGGGAGGCCGCCCGTCGCAGACTCACCCTGGATCTGGGCCACACCAGCCCTGCGGGTCTGCCCCTTTTTCCAGCTCTGGTGATGTGATCAATTCTGATCACAGCAACCGCAGTGGGATAACCCAGGAGAACAGATCCCGAAGGACTTCTGCTGGAGGCTGGGGCACAGGGCAGGCTGGGCCTTTCCCTTCAGGGAGGGGACTGGAGCAGCCACAGCTGAACCCACCAGCTGGGAGATAGAACTGCTCTGAGCTTGACATTGGGGAAGACAGCATTCAGGACAATATATAAAAATACTCAACATTTCTTGAGCGTTCACAATGAGACAGGCCCTGTTCTAAGCACTTGACATGGAGGTAAGTCATTTAATTCTCACAGAGAGGAAACTGAGGTTCAGAGAGGGGAAGTGACTTGCCCAAAGTCACACAGCTGGTGAGTGGCTGAGTCAGGACTTGAACCCAGGTAAGCTGGCTCTGGAGCCCATGCTTTTAACTGCTTTTCTCCCCTCTGGACCTTCCAAGCCCAGGAGGCTAATATAAATTAGGGGAGTGAGCACTGGGTTGAGGGTCAGTACCCCTTTGCCATTCCCAGGCATGTCACCCAGCAAGACCACCTCGGTGAGCTCAGCTTCCTTACCTGCAAAATGGGGGTCATGATAGAACCCATGGCCAGGGTTGAGTTAAGGATTAGTAATAACATACTGTAGTGACCGGGGCTCAGTAACTCCTCTAAATTATGAAACTAATGTATGCACATGGTAAAATAATATGGTATAAAAGGGGACACAGTAAAAAGTGAGGTCCCCCTCCTACGTCACACCTGTAATTCTTATCCCCACAGTTAACCACCATCAAAGCTTTTGTGTCACCTTCTGGAAATTTTCCATGCACATAAAGAAAGAGAAGCTGAATAGGATAGTGGTTAAGGACAACTGCCTGGTCCAAATCCTGGCCCTGCTGCTTACCAGCTACATGAAGCTTCGGCAAGTTACATGTCATATGGGGTTAATAAAACTAGGTCCCTGTTTTATAGGGTAGTTGTGAGGATTAAATGAGTCAATCTATGTAAAGCATTTAACAAATTCTCTGGCACATGGCCATCTAATAAATATACACATACAGTGGATCCTTTCTGGCGGACATTGAGGTAGCCTTTTGCTATCACAAACAATGCTGCAAGACATGTCCTAGTCCACCTGTCAGTGGGCACAAGTGCAAGAATCTCTGTGGGATAAATTCCTGGTGGAGAAATTGCTGGGTCAAACAGTAGTGCCCTTGTAATTTCAATTAAGTTGAGGATGAGTGAATCCTCACAGCAGGCAGGGCAGAGGGAAAGAGGTCCACAAAGCAGGGAGGATGAGGGAAGAAGCAGGATGGTTGTGTCCCTGAGGTCCAGGGGCAACCCAGTGGATGCAGCAGCTCCCCAGGCCCCTGGCCAGGCAGATGGAGGGTTTAATTTTATCCAGATTTTCCCCATAAAGGTTTTATAGGGAATTGGCTGATTGGATTAGAGGAGAAGGAGCCCCTAATGAGCAGCGGCTGCTTAACAAAATGCTGAAGCTGAACAATTTTCCTTTGCCACCATCCACCACGGCAGCATCCAGGCTCTGATCAGGACCCCCTGGCTGCCAAAGACACTTCAGAATGTATATGCCTTCTTTGAACATTCTTCTAGGTCCCAGACATCCCAGAAGAGGTAGAGAGCAAGGGGTCAAGAGCACAGGTTTGGGGGTAAGACAGAAGGTCCCTGTCTGCTGAAATTACTGTGTGACCTTGGACAAGTCACTTCCCTCCCTGAGCCTCAGAGAATAATGGGGCCTACATTCATGGGGTTGTCATGAGGACTAAAGGAAGTCAAGTGCATGAAGTGCTCAGTACAGTGTCTGGAACAGAGAGCCTAATAAATGGTAACCGGCGGTGGGGTGAGGGGGGTGGATAAATTGGGAGATTGGGATTGACATATACACACTACTACATATAAAACAGATAACTAATATAGCACAAGGAACACTTCTCAATACTCTGTGATAACCTATATGAGGAAAGAATTTTTAAGAGTGGATATATGTGTATGTATAACTGCTTCACTTTGCTGTACAGCAGAAACTAAACACCACATTTTAAATCAACAATATTCCAATAAAATTTGTTTAAAAAAACTGGTAGCCCAGAACGTAAGGATGAAGAATAAAGCCAACTACTCTGGATTCCACCGCAGAAGGCCCTGAGAACAAGGTACATAGTTATAGCTTCCCACCCTCATGTTATGGGAGCATTTTAGCAGTTGCCTCAACTACTTCCTAGGTAATGCGCCAGGTTTCCCAGTCCGAGAAATGGGTTGTGTGATTTACGTTTCCAAGTGAGCTTTAAAGGACTTACTAGAGCTGATACTCGGCTTTGTGTCTGATCCAAAAGGCCAAATTGACAGTGAGAACCTTCAGATGGGAAGGAGGGGAAGAGCTCAAAGGAAGTTCCCCCCAACACACACCCATTCCTCCTTTTACCTGATCTGAGACCCACTCTTCTGAGTAGTCCCAGGAGTCACAACAGCAAGTACCCCACTGATCTAGGCAGTAGCCGGTTAAGAGCACAGGCTCGGGGGCAGGGAGGTAAGGATTAGCCTATTCCAGCGTGAGTTTCGTGCCTGTGAGTTCACTTCTCCGAGCCACAGGCCCCTTCCTTACCTGTAAAAGTGGGATGATAATGGCTCCAAAGACTGACGGACGCGCATTCGGGGGGCAGGCGCTGCCGGGGCGCAAACCCGCCGCCGCCAAGCGGATCTCCTGGTTGGGGAGGCAGCCTCTGTCCACACCCCTCGGGCGGATTCCCCCGCGTCCTCCCGCGCCGCGCGGTGATTGCAAACAGCCGCCAGCCTCATTAGAAGACGTGTAATTAGCGGCTGGCGCAGCCGGAGCAGACACCGGCTAATTACCGCGGGGAGCGGGCTGAGCCGCCGGCGCCGCCCCTCCCGGCCGCCCAGGACCCTCGTGGGGCCTCCAGGCAGGCCGCCCGGCCGGGTCGGAGGAGGGGAGGCCCAGGACCGCCCCGCTGTGCTTCCCCTGGGGCTATGCCTGCGGGTAGCGGTAAAACATTCGCTCAAATCCGCGTTTACTGTGCACTCACTGTGCCAGGCGTTTGCCCACGATATCTGGTTTAAATTTCATATGCACCCATGAGGGAGGAACCATTATTATCCTGTTGAAGATGAGGAAACTGAGATCTTGGAGACGCGAATTAACCGCCTCACAGCATGTGGCTGGTAAACGACGGAGAGGAGATTCTAATTTACGTCTGTAGTCTCTCCAATTTATACGAAGTGGACAGCGAAACCGTGCACCGGAGGACATCAGCGGTGTAGACCGGAGTAAGGACCACGGAGTCGGATGGCCTGGAGTTCGAATTCTGATCCTGCTCCTTATTGGATGTGTGATTTTGCTCAAAGCCCCAACGGCATCTGTGAAATTGGCGCGGTGTTTGGATTAAGTGAGTTGAAGGCCGGGAAGAGCTGGGGGAGTTACTTCACGGACGGGAGGGGAGGGGGGAAGCTCAGAGGCTGACTTCCTCGACGCACTACGAGCCTCTGACGCCCCCTGCTGACCAAAGGAGGAAGCTGGCGGGAACAGTTTTTGGATAAAGAGGTGGTTCTTGGGTGAGGGGCAAAGAGCCCTGGTCCCTCAGCAGGACCACTGCTCTCCCTCTTCCCCTTACTTCCTTAGCCCTCTTTTAAGGTGATTTAGAGTGAGAGATGGAAAAATTGAGAACTCATTCCAGATCTTGCAAACAATCGGTTGTGAAACCCGACTCCCTTCAGGGACCTCACAGAGCCCGCCAAGTCCATGACAAGTCTACAAATAATCAGGGATGGATATAAAGAGCTTGTTACAAGGCTGGGCATCAAAGTGCTGGGTATAACAAGAAAATCTGGAACTAATTTAAACGTCCATCGTGGGAATATTGACCAGTTTAGCAGCTGAAAAATAACCTTGAAGAACAGTTGACATGAAAATATAGTCAAATGACAAGAATGAATTGTACAGATAATATGTTGACAGAAAGGAGCCAGACGCACACACACAAACATGCTGTTGGAGATTTATATTTATATAAAGTTCAAGGACAGGCAAAGCTAATCTATCATGATAGAAGTCAGAATAGAGGCCATTTCTGGGAAGGTTTATGGCTGGGAGAGGGCACAGGAACCTTCCTGGGTGCTGGAAATGCTCTCTTAATGTGGGCAATGGTTGCAAAAGTCTATATGTATGTAAAAATTCAATGAGTTGTACACTTAATATGCGCTTTATGTATGTTATGCCACATTAAGACTATTTTTTAAAAAGATATTCAAGGGGAAAAAAAGAGTACTAAACAGTATGATCCTATATATATATACTTTTTGTCTGCTTTGGGTCTTATTGCTGCGCGCGGGCTTTCTCTAGTTGCGGCGAGCGGGGGGCTACTCTTCCTTGCGGTGCATAGGCTTCTCTCACTGTGGTGGCTTCTCTTGTTGTGGAGCATGGGCTCTAGGCACGCGGACTTCAGTAGTTGTGGCACGCAGACTCAGTAGTTGTGGCACACAGTCTCAGGAGTTGTGGCGCACGGGCTTAGTTGCTCCACGGCATGTGGGATCTTCCCGGACCAGGGCTCGAACCCGTGTACCCTGCATTGGCAGGTGGATTCTTAACCACTACGCCACCAGGGAAGTCCAGTATGATCCTATTCTTAAAAAGAAAATAAAAGGAAAAATATAATTTAACATACGGCAGAAGTTCTCATCTCATACTTTGTTTTTGTCTCAGGACTCCTTTTCACTCATTAAATTACTGAGGATCCCAAAGAGCTTTTGTTTTGTGGGATATATTGATACTTACCATGTCTGTTAAAACTGAGAAATGTTTAAAACACAATACACAATTCTCTTAGCCATCAAAGCAATAATGTCAGCACTGTTATGTGGCCTCCGGAAAACTTCACTGTCCACTCTGAGACAGTGAAACAAGTAACATCTTAGTATTATTATGAAAGTAATTTGATTTTGGGGACTCCCTGAAAGAGTCTCACAAAACCCAGTGCTTCCTGGACCTCACTGGAGAACTGCTGGCACAGGGGGAAAGTGAAGGAAGAAAACCCACTACTTTATAAATTATTCTCTCTCGGTGCTGGGATTATAATTTATTTTTATTTGCTTCTTTGTGCATTTCTGTTCCACACAGAAAATATAAAGACCACGGATGGTTTTTGCAAACAAAAAACAAGACAATACACCCGACTCCATAAGGTTGTTGAAAGGCCTAAACAGTAATAACATATTTGGCTGTATGGGGAAATTAAACCGAGCTCTAATCTGAAAATAAAGGTCCGATTTCCCCTCTGTCATTCCCTGGCCTGTGAGTGCAAAGTCTTGCCTTCAAAAGTTCCACCGTCCATCTTGGGGAGAAAATATAAGTACACACACGACTGTGTTGCAAGCTAATAGAGGGTAAACGTCCTGGAGCTTCCAAATGCCGCGGCTGCGTCCTACACGGCGGTGGAAACTCCGGCGTGGGGCGTAACCACCCACCACAGCACAAGGTGTTCAGTCTCGGAATCCAGCTCCCAAACAACCCAATCAGCGAAGAGCTGAGCAGGCCGCCTGCGCTCCTCAGAGGGAGGCGGAGCTCGAAGGAGACCGACACGGGGCTCCGCCTACGTTCTAGCTCCGCCTCTCCATCTGAGTGGCTGCCAGGCCAACTTCCCATTGGCCGCCGACCAGAAAGCAGACATCCGGTTTGCGGGTCCGGCTGCTAGAGGCGGAGGCCGAAATGGTGCGGTTCAAGCACAGGTAAGCAGACCCTTGCACGGTCCCCGGCGGCCTGGCCCGGCGCTCACCTCCCTCTCGCTCGCCTTAGGTACCTGCTCTGTGAAGTGGTGTCTGACGACCCCCGCTGCCGCCTGAGTCTGGAGGACCGAGTGCTGGGCGGCCTGGTACGGGACACGATCGCCCGCGTGCACGGGACTTTCGGCGCGGCCGCCTGCTCCATCGGCTTCGCGGGTGCGAGGGTGCTGGGGAACCGGGGGTCGGCGGGGCGTGGAGGGGGCGGTGGCCAGAGGAGGGAGAAAAAAGGGGCACGGGCGACCCCAGCAACTGCCAAGCCCTGTGCACAGTCCTATGTAAGATATCGTCCTTTGGGACTTTGCTGGAGGTCCAGTGGTTAAGTCTCCTCGCTTCCAATGCAGGGGGCGCGAGTTCGATCCCAGGAGGGGGAACTAAGATCCCACATGAGGTGGGTGGGGGTGGGGGCAAAAGAAAAAAGATATCGTCCTTTTTAGGAAACTCGGATCCGAGCCCAAGGTCTGCTTGAGTCCAGAGTTAGGAGGAGAGCTAAGAGCAGTAGGCAGTGAGACTTTGGGCAAGAACCCCCTGTACCTATTTGATATATGTATTGAGTTTAACAGGATGGTGAAAATTAAACGAGGGAAGCTGTGTATGGTTCTAAGTTACTTGACTGGTTACGCCGACATCACGTGGAAAAAACATTGTCAAAATTAACCCTGAAAAGGGCCTGTGAAGTACAGAATGTGTGTAGATAAATGCAGAAGGCCCTTTCAACAGGCACACTATGTAAACTCATTCTCTTACCATCTACTCGAAATTGAATCCAGTAGAAGGTAATGCACATAGGCACAACTCTCCTACATCAGGTGAGACCCAGTTGGCTGCTACAAGAACCTGCATAGCCCAGTTACAGAGCAACTTGCTTTTCAAGGGTTTTCTGAGGAAGATGGATCTCTGCGCTCCCCACCCATTCATTAACTAGTCAGTCGATTAGAAGACCGTTTTAAATTCTGAATTCACCAATTCTGAGTGGTGTTCCGAGGCAGTGGATGTTGTTTCTCTCCCTTCTGTAAATGAAGGTCTGTCCTAATTTTTTTTTTCTTCAGAAATCAGTTTTTGCTTACTGATGCATCCCAGCTGCCACTGCCTTGAAGGATCTCTAGCGCATAGGCTCTCATTTACCCCAAGATGTTTATTTAACCCATTCCCGAGAATCCAAAGTTTCCCCAAATGATTTTTTTTTTCCTGCTGTAGTGCGATACCTCAATGCCTATACTGGAATAGTGCTACTTCGATGCAGGAAGGAATTCTACCGGCTTGTGTGGTCAGCTCTTCCCTTCATCACATACTTGGAGAACAAAGGACACCATTACCCGTGTTTTCTCAACACCTTACACGTGGGAGGTATGGGTGCATGTGATATGTCTCATTTTCAATAGGTAACAAGTTCAGTCTTCAGTGGTGGGTGGATCTTCCTGCTCTCCTGCCAAGAGCAAGATACTTTTTCCTAGCTCTGCAAGACTCTTGAGGCAAACACTTTTCACAAGCTGTTGACCACAGAGCTCTTTCATGTGCCAGGTACAATCAGAACATGTCAGAAGTTCCTGATTCAGTACAACAGGAGACAGCTGTTGATCCTGTTGCAGAACTGCACTGATGAAGGTAAGGCACGCTAGCCCTGTGCCCACTGAGCAAGTGACTGGCCTCCTCCCCCAACTAAATGAAAGGCCACTCCCAAAGACATCTTTAATCATCCGTACTGTACTCTTTCTTCAGGAGAACGAGAGGCTATCCAGAAGTCTGTCACGAGAAGCTGTTTACTAGAGGAGGAGTCGGCTGGGGAGGAGCGTTCAGACAGTGGTGGTGAGGAGGCTGCTGAGGCAATGGAGTGAAGCTCTGCAGACTGCCCTGTGCCCCAGCCTCAGGGCCCACTTGTTGGGACAGGACACTCTCGGAGGCAGCAGCATCTCCTGTACTTCTCGAACTGGATGGCTGCTGACCAGAGGCCGAGTGACCAGCTCAAAATGGACTTACTTGCTTAAAACTAATCGAAGTCACCTTTACCCAGCATTGCCTGGTTAAGTGGTTCTGGAGGCTGTGAAGCCCCTGTAGTTATAGACACCTTTGCATCTAACTGCCTGGCTGAGAGCAGGTTTAATAAATGTATTTGGCTTCTGTAGTATTTAGTGCACATGTGAAGTTCATGCTTGGCCTAGTCTCTTTCACCCCTCCACCCTCAGCCTCGGCCAGAAAACTGGCTCCCCATGTGGTACTAGATGCATAGCCTCCCACTTGAGACCTTGTACCCATGCCCCTAGGATGGGCCCTAAGTAATCCAGGTCATTCAGAGTAGCAGTTTTAGTGAGACACAGCAACTAAACTGGCACAGATCTATAGCTGGTCTCAGTACTGACCCACAGGACCTTAAGAATTCCAGATTCCTTGACAATACTTAACCAGGTAACCTGACAAAAAATACAGTTCTTGCACTTTTGAGTGGGGAAAAAAAACCTGGTCTCACCTGACCTAATTATTACAAAGTCAAGTAGCAGCTGCCAACTTCTGGTAGTTTTCCACAGTTCCACCTTTCCCTATTGCCTTTTACCTGCCTGGCACCTGAAGGCAGGTGAGACAGTGCACTCAGGAATTAGGAGGGACAAGAGACTATGATCAGTTTTGATCTGCTACCTATGAAAGACAATTCTAGGACCTATTTTCTCCTTAATGAAATGGACATCACTCAAAGTCCCTTAAATATTTAACAAAGATTTGTGATTTTTTGCTTCACATGCCCCTTCATCCACCCAGGAGAGTTCCTGACCCAGGATCTCTTCCTTTTAAGAATGGGAGGTTAGAGTTAAACCCAGCTCAAGAACCCTTCAGGCCTGAACTAGGAAAGACATTACTCGAATTGCTCAAGCTCACAGTAGCTGTTAATCTATTAAGAAGTATAGGGCTTCCCTGGTGGCGCAGTGGTTGAGAGTCCGCCTGCTGATGCAGGGGACGCGGGTTCGTGCCCCGGTCCGGGAAGATCCCACATGCCGTGGAGCAGCTGGGCCCGTGAGCCATGGCCGCTGAGCCTGCGCGTCCGGAGCCTGTGCTCCGCAATGGGAGAGGCCACAACAGTGAGAGGGCCGCGTACCGCAAAAAAAAAAAAAAAAAAAAAAAAAGTATATGTCTAGCGACTTCCCTGGTGGTGCAATGGGTAAGCCTCAGCGCTCCCAATGCAGGGGGCCCAGGTTCAATCCCTGGTCAGGGAACTAGATACCACATGCATGCTGCAACTAAGAGTTCACATGCCACAACTAAGGAGCCTGCCAGCCACAACTAAGACCCAGTGCAACCAAATAAATAAATATTAAAAAAAAAAAAAAAAAGCTGACCTGAAATCATCTTAAAGAAACCAGAATGCTCACAATGCTTGTGCAGGTGATTTATTGCAACTATCTGCCTTCATAGTCTATTACACCTAGAGGTCACTTTATTAAGCAGTAAAATAGTTCACATCACTCAACTTCAGCTGAAACCAAGGCATAAGACTGCTCTGGGCAACAGGGAGGCAGTGGGCAAGGCCACCGCTTTTAAACCTGTCCTGCTCTTCCTCCGGGTGTGCCAGGCTCCTCTGTTCCTGTAACTCAGGCCACTGTCACTTGAAACAAGCTTGATCTAAAGGTTGCCAGGTCCCCAGGCTTCCTTCGTCAATGACAGTTACAGCTTTCCTTGCCAAACAGAAGCCACGTTCAGGAGGCAAAACCCTCCATCACACATGCCAGTGCAACCTGGGTCTGACACCACAGCGTGGTTATTTGTCAGAAGAAAAACTGCAATTTAAGCTGGGTGTCCTAAATCCATATTATTCCCATCCCTCTGTTTCTTAAAGATAACAAGAGGAGAACTGAACAGATAGAAAAGATTCAACTATTAGCTGTGCTGAAAGCATGGTGCCCTGACACAGGATGTCACAGCAGAGCAGTGCTGTAACACTAACACTGGTTTGGGATGCTCCAAGGGACTCAAACTTAGTTCGGGTTGAGAAAAACTAACTACACATGGGTCAAAAAGACTAACCTGGCAACAAACTAAAAACCATGGCAGGAAGAGATCTCTTGTGAGTGTCAATACTTTTATTTTGGTGTGAAGACAGGAAGCTGGAAAATACACTGTATTTAAAATTTTCTTGGTTCCCCCTCACATTGTGGAAACCCCCTCCCCCCAGAGCTAATCTGTTCAAACTCAAATACTTAAAAATTACAGCAGCAAAACAAAAGCACAGAAAAAAGAAAACCAGATGGAGAAGGTAGCCAGGCCAGTAGTGTCACTTGGTGTGGACGACTGAAGTGCTGAACAGGAGCTTCTGTTTCTGTTTTTTTCTTTTCTTTCCTCCTTTCTCTTCTAAACAGAAAACAGAAACAGCTTAGCTTAGAATGCCATCGCCTTGCCCCCTGGCCAGTTTTCATTAATGATAGTCGCAGGCAGCTAGGAGTGCAGGCTCTGGAATTAGACGTCCTGGATTCAAATACCAGTCCTTTCACACTCTGGTGTTTGTCTTCAGGTACATCACTTACGTCCCCAGCCCAGCTCCTCATCTGTAATGTGAGTTATACCCATTTAATATGGTATTGGGAGAATAAAATTAGCACAACGCCAGGCACACAGGAAGCACGCATAAATGCCAGTGTTGTTCTTATCTAGTTCATGAACACCACAGAGCGGGGTGTGCTTCAAGCCTGAACTTCTCCATCTATTAGCCACCCTCCACCACTGTGTCTTAGAAGGTTTAAAAAAAAAAAAAAAAAAAAAAAGTCCTCAGAATTTCACACCAAGGCCTCAAAAGAACTAATCTGGGGTGCAAAAAGGTGCTAACATACCAAATGGAATGTTAGTTGACACTAGAATGTGAGCCCTGAGGCTCAGAGGGAAAAGTGCAACTGATTAGTGATGTCTGCCACTGGATCCAGGAGGGAATGACAGCCCTGAGCTGAGCATCCCACTTCTGTGCCTTTACCAGAGAGGGGATCTGAAGTAGCTGGCGTGTCCAGTTTCATGAAGGCTGCTTCAATAGCTTGGCTGAAGGAATTCTGGAAACTGGGCACAGGAACACGGTCTGAGTTATCACTCTCCCCATCGCTGTCCACAGGGGCAGGAGGGCCTAAGCTGTTTTCATCTAAAAAACACCAGTGTTAAAATTGCAGAAACAACACTAGAGCCTTTTACTTTCTGAAAGGGGCCAAATTTCCCCTTTACCAGAGGGCTGTTCTCACCTTTCTTTGGAGCAGTTTTGGGCCACACATCTGGTTTTGCTTTTCCAATTCTCAGCATCTGCCAAAGTGGGAAAGGGGAGGAAAGAATTTAAGTAACTGACGCCATTTCTTCTCCAGACTCCTACCTTGACACCAACTGGTACGGGGGACAAAGAACCAACTACCCCTCTGGGAAAAAGATTTTCTAGATAATTCTCTCCTTAACACTGTTTTGGTCATGTCCTCTATATCCTGACCAATGGAACTGGCAATGAAACCCACAAGGTGGGAAACCAGTTGTTCCTTAGGAAACAGGTAAAGCATATTGCAAAGAAGGCACAAGAGATTCATACTCAGATTCTGAAGTTGGGAATCCTGACTCTGTCACTGCCTGCTTCTGACAAATTTTCCTACTCTTCTGGAGACTCCTAAAAACATCAACCTCTTAGAATAAGGAGTGTACAGGACCTTCCAATTTTAAAACAAACCACCTGGCTATCAAACCTCAGTTACTTAAGGCCACAAAAATCAATTTAACTTTATCTCGAAACTGCTCCCACAGCCCTCATTACCTTGTGGTCTTTGCTTTTCCAATAGTTCCTTAACTATTAACTTTTAGATCCAGCCATAAACCATATTCCTGCAAGTACAGTAAAATCAGAACAATTCCTCTTGCCCCTGAGTGAGGAAATTTTTCATCCCACTTGGCCAAGACCAGCTTTGTAAGTGCTGAGGGCCACTATGCATCCCAGCTGCCACACATTACACCATGCCACTCAAAGCAGGGTGAATTTTACCGAGACAACCCCAAGAAGATACAAGTAGGAATGCCTGTCCTAAATGTTTACCAAAGTGGGGGTTGCATGTTGTGCAAGATGAGTTCAACTGGCAGATGTTGATTTCACTGATAAACTTTCTTCATCATGTACCACACTTTGATGATCTGCTCCCTTGGTACCTGGGAGTCTGGGGTCCAATAGTACGACATCTGAATCATCTTACTCTTCCAAGGTCATTAAAATATATCACCTATATTTTAATCTTGACAAAAATGTTTAAATGTTTAACCTGAGTCCACTCATGAAGAAACAATCAGAAAAATCTCAGCTATAGGATAACCTACAGAACAACTGGTCTGGATGCTTCAAAAATATCCATGTCACAGGTAAAAAACAAAAAAACAGAAGCCAGAGGAACTGCTATGGATCAAAGGACACTAAAGAGACTTGAAAAACTAAATACAATGAATAGTCTTTGATTAAATCTGACTGAAAACAATACAGGACACTGAGACAAATGGGAAAATAAAAATATGTGCCACCTTAGACAGTATTAAATCAGCTGTCTTTGATGTGATAATGGTAATTGTAGTTATACAGGAGAATGTCATTTTGGGGGCATGTATCTCCCAAGTATTTAGTTGTGAAGTGTCATTCATGAGGTCTGTAACTTACTTTCAACATAGCAAAAAAAAAAAAAAAAAAAGAGAGAGAGAAAAGCAAGCAAATATAGCAAAATAGTAACAACTGGTAAATCTGGGTGAAAGGTATGAATGTTCATTATACTATTCTTTCAACTCTTTAGGTTTGAAGTTTTTCAAACTATAAAGTTGAAAAAAGCAATGGCAGTAAAACCTAGCTAAAAAAACAACTTAGGCATTGACCTTACTCCTAGGAGCCACTTGTTTATAACCTCTGAAACCTAGCAGTTCATTCTCAGGATTGCTCTCAATTATTTCATCCTCCTTGACTTCAAAGACTCTCCTCACCAAAGTTCAATTCCTGCTTATTCCTCAGAACAAACTGCCATTTGTACGTGAGAAATATCCATATCAACTGACTGCTCTAAAGAACTGTTAAGCTAGTGATTCCAAACTAGCCCCAAAGACGTGAATACTAACCTCCTATGAGGCTGCTTTGTCAAGCTGTCTGTCCATCTTCCTCAGTTATCTGAATGCAGGAATGCTGAGTGTTTTGCTTGTTTTAAAAATTAATACTGATCTGACATCAAATCTCACTAGCCTAGTGTTGCCTCCAACCCAGCTCCTCAAGAAAGCTGATTTGGCTACTTACAGGATAACCAAGACAACTTTCCCTTTCCCAAAGTGAAGAAGAATTGTTTATTATATGTAACAGATACCACTGATTCAGAGGTCCCAGAACCAGGGACCAGTTAAAATTGACTGACATATCCCCAGCCCCTAGAACAGTGCTCAGTACAAAAGTATCTACTGACTTGTTAAATCGTTAGAACTCCTGATTCTTCCTCAACTACTCTTGGCCTCTTTCCTTGGTAAGTCTATGGTAATATCTGAGACTAACTCCATGACCTTCCGTCTTTAAAAAGCCTTCCATGGTTATTAAAGTCAGTGCAACATTAGCCTGTAAGTCTCCCCATCTCCAACAGAGGGATTTCCAGAAAGAAAAAGCATCAGAGCTCATGTTAAATACCCTTGGGCTGCTTCACAAGCAACGGGTTTACCTGGGCAAAGGAAGGGAAGGGAGAGTCTTCTTCCAGACTCCCAACGCAGAATGAAGAACTGCCCTGACTGGCAGTGGATGACAGAGGGGTCAGCAGAAAGTCTGAAAGGGAACCAGAGACCTGATTATACAAGTCAAGTTCCAAAGAGTTAGTGTCCTGTTAATAAGAGAGAAGAGACGAACCCAGAATCGGGTCTGGATAATTACTAACCCTGCCTCAGAAAGCTAACTGTGATCCACTTTCAACTCTGCCATATGCTTATAAAACCAAGAACATGGCCTATTGTTCACATGAGTGATCAGCATAGAGAGAGAAAAGTTTCATGGTTACAATAACACTAGAAGACATAGCAAAATCTATTCCCACGGTAAGAAAAATCCTCTCCACATCAGCTGGTTCTCAAGGCCTAGGTATCGGGCTGTCATAGAATGGTTTTACATGGATGAAAAAGCTCCAAGAAAAAAAAGATATAAAATGTAATCATGTCAGCCTTTATGTTCCAGCCAAAAGAAGTCTATGACCTGGGAATATTCAGTTAGAATCCAAAACACATACAGCAGCAAAATCCAGCAAGATGCAAGCTTTTCCCTGATACTCCCTAGGTAAATTAAGTCTTTTCCATCCTTTCTGACCTAGGGTTGAACATTTCCCACAGATCAGTCTACCCACTGCCCTGATCACTGCTGGGAGGGAGAGGCCTATTCACTCTCCCAGCAGCAGGCCCTGCCATAGTCAGCCAGGGCTCTGTGGTACTTTTATTCCTAGGACCATCCAACTGCTCTTGCCTGAATACATTAAAGCCCAAATAACTTCAGAAAAGCTAGTATGTGAAAATGCAATCTTTTTATCACAGATGATGTAGTCAATGTTTTGCCATGTTCCTTTGTTTAGTAGCTCTCTTCTCATTATGAAGAGCATAAGGGTTGTGCAGCCCTCAAGACCCAGATTCTAGTCCCAGTCCCTGCCACTAACCAAGTCCCTGCCTTGGTCTCAGGCTCCTAAATCTGCCAAGTGATGGGCATATGATCACAAGGGTCACCAAGAGTTTTAAATATTCTGATCTTGGAACTTTCATTGAAAATGCCTGACAAAAATAAATTTTAAGTATCAAAAACTATCTGCCAGGAGGATGAAGATCAGAAAAGACAGCTCTCTGAAATTATAGTAACTCCTTTTAACTGTTTAATTTCATGACACGTTAATATATTCTATATATAAGGAAAAACATTTTTAAAAGGCTGAAGGCCTATACCCTGAGAAAACTATAATCCAAAGAGAGTCATGTACCACAATGTTCACTGCAGCACTATTTACAATAGCCAGGACATGGAAGCAACCTAAGTGTCCATCGACAGAGGAATGATAAAGATGTGGCATATATATACAGTGGAATATTACTCAGACATAAAAAGAAACGAAATTGAGTTATTTGTAGTGAGGTGGATGGACCTAGAGTCTGTCATACAGAGTGAAGTAAGTCAGAAAAACAAATACCGTATGCTAACACATACATATGGAATCTAAAAAAAAAAAAAAAAAGGTTCTGATGAACCTAGGGGCAGGAAAGGAATAAAGACGCAAACGTAGAGAATGGACTTGAGGACACGGGGAGGGGGAAGGGTAAGCTGGGACGAAGTGAGAGAGTGGCATGGACATATATACACTACCAAATGTAAAACAGCTAGTGGGAAGCAGCCGCATAGCATAGGGAGATCAGCTCGGTGCTTTGTGACCAACTAGAGGGGTGAGATAGGGAGGGTGGGAGGGAGATGCAAGAGAGAGGGGATACGGGGATATACGTATGCATATAGCTGATTCACTCTGTTATACAGCAGAGACTAACACAACATTGTAAAGCAATTATACGCCAATAAAGATGCTAAAAAAAAAAAAAAAAAAAAAAAAGGCTGAAGGCCTCTCAAACCTGATCTCACTCCCTAGACCGGAACACTGTTACCGGTCTGGAACACAATCATCCCAGTATTTTTCTATACATTTAGACATATAAACCCATATTGAAATGCTTTGTTTTGTGTGGCTTTTTTAACCCAAAAATGGTGTCATGTTTTGTCTTGTTCTACAACTTCCTTTTATCTTAAACGTCTATCCATTAGTTCAGGAAGAGAGCTATTTCCTTTTTCAGTAGGTGTAAAGAATTTCATAGTATAAATGCTGTAATTTAGCCACTTCCCTACCAGTAGACTTTAGGCTGTTTTCTCCCATCATAAATAAGACGACATAAATAAAGATGTTCACACAAACAGGGGGAGTATCTTAAAGGTAGAAGCTAGAAATAAAACAGCTGGGGTGCGGAGAAGAATCTAGGTTTAACCATCCTGCTATATGAGCTGCCTGAGGTTTTTAGAAGCTAAGTCGGTACAGCCAATGGAAAAGTGAATCAAATGGTAGGAATTTGATGGATCTCAGGAATCTATTAACTACCCAAGTAAGGTTAGTCCCCTAAAGACCCCCACCATGCCGAGATCACAGTTGTAAATTCAGACACTAGGGCTTTGCTTAAGGTCTGTGGCTGGTGGTCAACTTGATTCTTTAGATCCCAACTCTATTTACCTGCTTGGGAACCTGGACTTCTGCTAAGAGGAGAAAGGGAGAGAGCCCCATGGCCCTCGGTGCTGGTGGGACCCAAAGCAGAATCAGAGGAGCAGGTATAGGAATTGAAGGCAGGAAACTGCTGTAGATTCTCTAGGGGAATGTGGACTTCTGGGTCTGCAAAGCAAAGACGAGAATGGTAGGCCCACGTACAGAATTCCTCAAATCTTTTCCAACAGTTGTGGACAGTCAATATGAATCCCCCAGGGGTGTGAATGATGGAGACAGAGCTTTAAAACCCCAATTTATAGTAACTGTCACTTTATAATATGTCTTTGTTTTAATATAAAAGCCTTGTTCTAACTTTTCTTGGTTGAAGCTAGGTGATATACCTGGGGGTTAATTATAATATTTTGTATACTTGTGTTTGAATATTTCCATAATAAAAAGTTAAAACAAAAAAGCCTTTGTTCCTGAAACATCACTTTTCTCAACTATTCAGGACTTGTGCTAAACAGCTACACAACATTGGTATGCCAGCTATACACTTATCCCAGTTGAAGAAGTAAAATTTATGTTTACCATACCACATGGAGTCAAAATAGTTAAGTCCTTTCCCTAGCCAAAGACTCAATTCCTTGTTTTCAGGAGGTTAACTAGACCCTCATGTCACACAATCCTTGGTTCAGTGAAGCTTATGTTTAAGAACCAGATCAGGGCTTCCCTGGTGGTGCAGTGGTTGAGAGTCCGCCTGCCAATGCAGGGGACACGGGTTCGTGTCCCGTTCCGGGAGGATCCCACGTGCCGCGGAGCGGCTGGGCCCGTGAGCCATGGCCACTGAGCCTGCGCGTCTGGAGCCTGTGCTCCACAACGGGAGAGGCCACAACAGTGAGAGGCCTGCATACCGCAAAAAAAAAAAAAAAAAAAAAAAGAACCAGATCAAAAGATTCTACTTACTGGTATTAAAGAGCTCAAATCTAACTTCCTGCATGTATTTCCTAGTTTGTCAACAGGTCTCTACTATTTCAGACTCTCCTGGTAGACTTGCTATGTATAGATGTCTCCAGAGTCAAAGGTGAGGCCAACAATGTATCCAGAGAGCACAGGGCCAGTTATCCCCAACATGCAGCAGATCTCCAATTCCCTTCCCCCACCCGCCCAGGTTTTTTTTTCACCCACTATGCCAAGGATAAACTTACTATGTGCTATGCACTTTGACCACCATCAACTCATTAATTCTCATGTAAGCCTACAAGTAAGGAGGTACTCTCACAACTCACATTTAAGAGCTGAAGAAAGCAAGTGGTAGACCTGACATACGACCTAAACAGTCTGGGCCCTGGGCCCAGGCACGGGATCTCTGTACAATGATGCACAGTTGTGCTCGTCATTGAGATGAGAGTTCTTGAACTTACACTTGCCCTGCTTCTTGTTCTCCTCCATCTCAATCCGGCGCTCTCGGCGACGTTCCTCCCGGGCCTTCTTCTGGCGCTGCCGCTTCCTCTTCTCAATGTCATCTGCGGGTTGGTGAGGTTGTGAGGAGGCAGACGCAGGACAACCTGGCCATTAACTCCTCCCACTTGGCTAGCAGCTAAGGGCACACGAGTGGGCCCAGCTGGATTGGATGAACAGATGGAGTGTATCAGGAGGTTCTGAGACTCATGACAAAAGCTCCTTACTTCCTCTTGTGGGTTTCTAGTCACAAGAATCCTTAAACTCCACTAAAAAGGGAAGCAAAGTAGGGGGCATTCTCACCTGAGAATATCTCTAGGGTTTCCTTAGAGACCAGAGGAGGCTGCAGAGCCAGTTCACAGATGCTGAACTCGCAGGTGAGCGGCAAGTGAGAGAGGTATCTATGACGCTGTCGCACATCCTACAAGGGAAAAGGGACCGATGCTCAACTAAGACCAGGCCTAACTCTAAGAGCAGAGGTTCCCACCCCAGATTTAAGGCAGTATACCACACCCTCTCAGATGGCAATGGGGCTCAAAGAGTTAGTGCTCAAGTTATCAGCTTTTGAAAAGCTGAACAGAAATTGTCAATTAACCTACCGTAAGGTAGAATAAGCAACCAAAAGCAGTTTTTTGGTTTGTGCTGCAAATGAATTAATTGAGGCTGATAATGAATGATCTAAAGCTGATCAGCCGTTTCAGCTTTTCTGGGGGTCCACAACAAACAGGGGAGAATAAGGAAGGTAAGAGTTATTTACTGGGAAAAAAATCTGGAAACCACTGACTGAATTAATGGTAAGTGGGAAGGCAGATAAAGCAGGTTTCTCTACTGAACAAAGCTTGGCCTAAAAGAATAAAAAATGCGGCTTCCCTGGTGGCGCAGTGGTTGAGAGTCCGCCTGCCGATTCAGGGGACGCGGGTTCGTGCCCCGGTCCGGGAAGATCCCACATGCCACGGAGCAGCTAGGCCCGTGAGCCATGGCCGCTGAGCCTGCGCGTCCGGAGCCTGTGCTCCGCAACGGGAGAGGCCACAGCAGCGAGAGGCCCGCATACCGCAAAAAAAAAAAAAAACAATAAAAAATGAAGGCAATTAATTTAATTTTCTTTTAATTCTTTTTCTGCATGTTTGATGGAAAGTTCATAGTACTTGGAAAAATCTCTAAATTTCAGGTTTTTATCAAATTTGTGATCAGTACAACTGTAACTCTCAAAGAGCAAATATTCACGTATGTAAATTATCAGACACTAATTTAGGTACCTGCTAAGCCAAAAATTCATAACGAGCTTTGTGTAAGCTACCTTAAAGCCTCCAAGGACTTTGTTTCCTTGCCATTTCTCCCAAGCAATAAGGAGAAACAAAAACAAACTCATCTCTGAAAGTAGGAGACACCTCTATTCCCAAACCACAATAAATGAACCTGTGATACAGAGAGCAGTGGTGAGTGACCTAACAGAACCCCAGCGTGGTGGGGGAGGGTCATTTAACTTTTTAAAAATTCACAGGCACCATCACTAACAAAAAGACTTAAAACCTTTCAAGACTAAAGGCCTTGAAAGTCTGTGAACTTGGATCAGCTAGGCCCACCACAAAGAGATTAGGTTAATGCCGCTTCCTGCCCCTCCACCTCGCAAGGCAGGCCCTTACCTCAGACATGGAATACCCAACGATCTCCACCACCGTGGCTGAGATCTTCTCAGGGCTCTGCTCCAGGCTGCCATACTCCCGCACGAGGCAGCGCACATTCACGGGGTGCAGGAACATGTGTTGCCCATCCTCCGCTGAAGACAAGTGGCTCTATCACACAATACTCTTGGCCAGTCCTCAAGTCAGGCCCTCCTTATCCCAGGCCCGACTCTCCCTCCCCAAGCTGAAAGGCACAACAGACCCATCTGCCCGGAGCTAGTGGCAATACCTCCCTCTGCTCAGAGAGCCAGATCACTTCTCTGAAACATTAAGCAGCAACCCAGCCCTCCTCCTCAGGGACACTCACCTTGGTAAAAGTAGTAACAAGGAGAGCTGCTCAGGTGTGTGATGCTTGGCTTGGTGACGAGTTCCTGCTGGCTGGACTCGGTACAAATGGTCCCCTCTCCAAGATTGTCTTCTGCTAACCCCGAGTCCTCACAGGCCTCTGACAACCCCTCAGGCTCTGGTTCAGAAGCTGCTTCCTCTTCCTCTACCAGAGGGAGAGCAAGACGACAAGGAGGAGAGCCCAGAGAACAAACTTCTGTGGTCTCTTCATCAAAAGCAGACAGATACTCCAGCATGCCCTGTTGGGACAAACTGTAGGTCACAGAAAGAACATGTGGCAAAGGCAGGCACAGGAACCAAGCTCTCTTGAGGTTTACCTTAGCTGTCACGTTCACTGATTTAACATCACTGGGGAAATAACACACGTAGAAAGAGCACATAGGAAAAAATTTTAAATTAATTAATTAATTAATTAAAAAGCACATAGGAAATACTCATAGTTTCCTCTTCTCCCAAAAAAGTTTAGACCTCACAACAGGGCCTAACAGCTGAAGAGCAGCACTTGAGGAATGGTAGCCATTTAGTCTGTAACCGGGACACTAACCTTCCTGGGTTGAAACACGGACTCCTTCGCCAAGGGAGCCATCAGCACCAGTTGTTCCAGAGCAGCCACGACACCAGCGACCTCCCCTCTGCTTTCAGCCAATCCTGACAGAGCCTCTTCCCGAGTCTAGAGCACCAGAGAGAAATCCAGAAACATACTTCGTTTGAAGGGCCAAATCTTACAATGGCCTTTCTCAACAGAAGCAAAAGTTAAAAGGCAAAAAGGAAGAGTCCAAGTACTTAAAATTCTCAATCTTTAAGGGAAGCAGGAAGCAAAAACACCTAGTACTCAAATGGGATGGTACTCTGCTTAGCATCTCTGACAATGATAATGACAACACTACAAAAAAGCTTCCTGAACAGAAATCCCAGGACACAGAACTAGTCTTCTAGTTTTTACGAACGAAGCTTTGAGAGAGCCCCAGTACAGGAGACAAGAGTCTGGGCAACCCCCACCTCAACCCGGACAGCTATTTCTAGGCAGCTTTTCTTCTCCCTGAAATGCATGTGAACAAATGCTCCGCACTACAGAAAGAAATTAAAAACTATTGGGTTGGCCAAAAAGTTCGTTCGGGTTTTCGTTAAGATGTTACAAAAACCCAAACGAACTTTTTGGTCAGCCCAATAAATACACACAACGCTGCCCAAAGAGGACTTAAGAGTCAGAGAGATAGAAATTCAAATACCAGCTTCACCTTGTATTAGTTATATGTCCTCAAGTAAATTATCTAACCCATGATTCCACTTCCTCATCCATGAAAGGGGATAGTTGTTCTATCACACCAGGTTATGGAGCTTAAGTGAGATAAAAATAAGTACAGTACCTTAGCACAGCCCCTTTCATGGGGGCTTTCATTGTTCTAATATAGATCAGTGATTCTCAAAATGTGATCTGGGGATGAGCAGCATCAGAACCACCCTGGAACTTGTGATAACGCAAATTTTTAAGCTTACTGAGCCTAGACCTACTGAATCAGTCTCTCAGGGTGGAGCACAACAACCAGCGATTCTGATGCTTGTTCAAGTTTAAGAATCTCTATTGTAGAGGATACAGGGCATAAGAGATTCTATATTTGGATAATTCTTGCTGCTCCAAAATCCTCAGTAGGCATTGCTAGAGCCCGCTGGAGAGGCCATAGTAATTTCTCCACAATGTCCCTCAAATAAAACATCTCCAAAAATAAGTCCAAGTGTTTTCCTAAAGAACAAAAAAACCCACCTTGCTTAATTAAGAACACAGCTAATCTAGAAACTCAAGGGTCTCATTATAAGATCACCTTGACTTGTTCCTTTCAGCTCCAGAGAACAGTTTAAAAATCCCTAGGTCAACCCCTTCCCTCCTATCACCAAAGCCCAGAGCAAACGTAATTTTTTAGCCATTCCCCCGCTTGTAATCTTAGATGTGGGGCTGAAGTAACTAATCCCCACCACCCCGTCCCATTTCCAGTGCATCATCTCACCTTGAGCTCCTGGATAGCTGCCTCAATAAAGCAGGACTCGGGAGTGTGCTTCTCCTCTGCCAGCTGCTGCTCTAGTGCTGCTTTCTCTTCCTGAACCACCCGGTGCAGCACCTGCTCCTTCGAGGCCAGCAGCAATTTGGAGTACTGGCTGTGCTGTTCATCTGCAAGAAAGCCAACAAGATGACAGAAATGCGGGACTTCCCTGGTGGCGCAGTGGTTAAGAATCCACCTGCCAATGCAGGGGACACGGGTTCTATCCCTGCTCCAGGAAGATCCCACATGCCACGGAGCAACTAAGCCCTTGCACCACAACTACTGAAGCCTGCGCACTCTAGGGCCCATGTGCCATAACTACTGAGCTCGAGTGCTGCAACTACTGAAGCCCATGAGCCTAGAGCCCATGCTCTGCAATGAGAAGCCACCGCAATGAGAAGCCCGCGCACCGCAACAAAGAGTAGCCCCCACTCACTGCAACTAGAGAAAGCCCACGCGCAGCAACGAAGACCCAATGCAGCCCCCCCCCAAAAAAAAAGGCTCACGGCGGTGTGACTAAATAGGAACTTTCATATACAGCTTTTTTCCTGAAGTGAAAATGGACTGATTTAGCATGTTTTCCTTAAAAAATTTTAGCAATGACCTTAATACAAGGTTTGTAACTCTGACCCCGTAACACAAGAAAGCTATCCTAAGAAAACCAAAGATGTAGTCAAAAAATTAATGCTCTCAGAACTCCCTGGTGGTCCAGTGGTTAGGACTCCGCACTTTCACTGCCGAGGGTCTGGGTTCAATCCCTGATTGGGGAACTAAGATCCCACAAGTGGTGAGTTGCAGCCAAAAAAACAAACAAACAAACAAAAACCAATGTCCATTAATTATAGCATTATCTTTAGTATCAGAAAAGCCACAACCAACTAGTAAGTCCAATAAAGAAAGTTAATGATATGATGGTATGTTCATTAAAGAGAATTCTTCAGACATTAAAAATGCTTTTCTAAGGAGGAATTTAGTGACACAGAGAAACAGCCACATTACATGGGGAAAGAAAAGATGCCAAAAAAGAAAACAATCCCAATCTCACAAAAATATATAGGCATAGAAGAAAACTGTACAGTTAACATTTGGGGGATACCTCTGGGTAAAAGGATCATGGATGATTTATTTCCTTTATTTCCCTCCCCCAGATTTTGTGGACTTTAAAATGTAATAGACAGATCTATCTCATTTTTACCTTCTGTATCATGTTCGACAGCATGATATACTCTAATGAAAGTTTCTTGTGGAACATTTAGGTTATTGCCAATTGCTATTACACTGTAACAAAAATATCCTTATACATGCTCCTTGGTACAAATGACTTCTTTATGATATTTAAGTATAAATGCTGAATCAAAGGTTGTGCATATTTTAAATACTACCAAATCCACCCCCACACACACACACACAGAAGGCTATATCGATTTAAACTCCTACAAAGAACAAGAGTACCTAATTCCCCACCCCTGCCAAAACCCAGTACAGGCATACCTCAGAGATAAGCCTGTTTGGTTTCACTGCAATAAAGTGAGCATCACAATCAAGTGGATCACAAATTTTTTGGTTTTCCAGTACATATAAAAGTTTTGTTTACACCATTCTGTAGTCTATTAAGTGTGCAATAGCATTATGTCTAAACAATGTAGATACCTTAATTAAAAAATACTTTATTGATAAAAAATGCTAACCATCATCTGACAACAGCAGGGTTGCCACAAACCTTCAATCTGTTAAAAAAAAAAAAAAAAACTCAGTATCTGTGGAGCACAAAACGAGGTATGCCTGTATTTTTGCCTCATCGTGTGCGTGCGTGTGCGCGTGTATGAGAGTGACTATGATAGGCATTTTGATTTGCATAACTCTAGGCAAAGTTAAACCTCTGTAGATACTTGGGAGTTATTCAGATATCCTTTTCCGGGAAATGCTTTGCCAGATGCTTAGCCTATTCCACTAGACTGTTCATCTAATTTATAGAACACCTGTATGTTCTGGACATTAATCTGTATTTTAAATGTGTAAATCTTCCCCTAAGTTTATTTATCACCTGTTGACTTTGAGGAGTCCTGCTGGATTTTATTCTTATAAAATCAAATTCATCAATCTTTTTCTCTTATAGCATCTATGGTTTCAGCCTGGTTCAAAATTCCATCCAGGTAAAAAACCTGAGGATTTATAAAGATATTTTCCTGTATTTTCTTTTAAAAGTTTTGGATTTCGTTACATTTAATTCTTCAACCCTCAGAAGTTGATTTTTATGAATGGTATGAGATAGAGCTCTAATTTCATTTTATTTTTTCCGTAAGAGTCAACTGTTTCAATACTGTTTATTGAAAAATCTCTTTTGCCCAGAAATTGAAATGCCACTTTAATTCAATGCTCATTTCCAGGTGGAATACAGAGAATACAGCCTCTTGCACTTCCCCCACTGTAAGCACTGCCCACACTCTAGATCCCAACTGCCTGGCCACCAGTCTGTCTCTTCTATTAGACACCGAGTTCCTTGATGACAGGTGCCAAGACTGCCTCACTGTGGCACTGTGGAATCCCCAAAACCTGGGCACAGAGCCAGACACTATTCAACAAAGCTTTATTTTATATGTACTTTAATTTTTCATTTTACAACTGAACCAAACTTGAAACCAAGAGTTAAACCACTTTCTGCAAACTCCACCCCAACCTACTGGAACACTATGACTAATTTGGAAATGCTAGAAATGGCTTGCTGAAAGGCTAGATCTCTGACAGTAGAAAGATATATACAAGTAACCTTAAAGGGTATATACCCACCATTATCTGCCCCCAAATTAACCAAACTTACCTCCAAGATGAATAGGATGTTCTACATTCATCCATTTGGATTTGGGCAAGGCCACCAACACCCCTTTCTCCCTCTTCATCAGCTGCATTGTAATGGTATCACCAACAACATACTGATGTGATTCTGTGGCAACAACACTGTAACATGGACATTTATATGTAGCAGGGCAAGGAGTTAGCAGACTGGGGTCTAATCTAGTAAATATCTCCATCTTACCTCTTGAGATCCTTCTTATGCACAGAACTGTAACAGATGGGACATTTACTCCAGGTCTTCTCGCTCAATGAAAGATAGTGCAGGATGCATGCCCAGCAGAAGATGTGTCCACAACGGGTTATCTTGGCTGCAGTAGGTGGATATAGGCATATTGGGCAAGATGGCACTTCATGGCTACAAATGCGCTGAAACAAAATGCCACAAGTTAAACTACTTTCAGAATTGACTACGGATCATCAAAGTTAAAGCCTCTCCTCTTCCGTCCCCATCCCTATACAACTCTAACAACACATCTTCACAAAACTGTTCAACAGTGCAGGTATATGGTACAATAGCACTTCAAGCAAATCATAAAGGAAATAAAACAACTATGCAACAGGTATTTTGGGGGTTCTACATCAAAGGGAAAAAATGACAGAAATCAATATATGATCCCATTTACAAAAAAATATTTATATGTACACATACATAAAGGTACAAAAAGGTTCTAGAAGTAATGTACCAGTAATTTCCAACAGAGGAGTCAATGAGACTTCCACTTTATACTATATGTCTCTACTTTTTTTTTTAAACCAATGCATATAAAACCTAAGTTTCATAGACCTTCTATGTCATTTTCAGATGATTTTATGAATTTTCACAGTAATGGGAGTCCAGGCTTTGGGTCCATCATTTTGAAACTACATCATATAACCTAGGAGTGACAAGGGGATACCCAGAGCCCATAACTTCAAGAGAAGACAAACACAGCAGTAGCTTGGACAGAAGTACAGCTGTGTGGCTCATTTCACCTGTCACAAGGCCAAGGCCTAATCTGATACTGATTACTACAAATGGCTACCAATGAAGCAGTGTCCATGTAATGAGTCCATCCTGGGTCAGGAGGGTAACCAGAGTTCTCATATTCCCCTGATTACTTCTTCCCATAAGAGAAGAGGTAGGACTGCTTTTATCCTACAGATCAGAGCCCTCCAACGCCCAGTCCTGCAGGCCAGAGCCAATTAGCACAAAATGAACTCCAGAAGAAACCAGGACTGATCTCTCTGGAAAATGTCTACAGTAAGGCCAGGCAGAAAGTGGGATCAGCAGTAAACCCAGCCAAAAGCTGCTGTCACCACGGTCCCTTTCTTTAGTTCTCTCTCCCACTAACAGGTTATAAGCTTAGCTGAGCTACTCACCACTTGTTCCACAAAGTCCCAGTTGACTAAGGTATCAGGATCAGCAAAATGAACTGCGTAGTCTTGGTCTTCAGACACCACAAACTGGCAGCTAAAAATAGGGAGAGACAAGTAAAAGGCAGACTGTCAGAATCCACCAACAAGCCTTCAGCAGAAATTCATCATCTCTTCACTTAGAAATCAAATGCAGGCCATTAACAGCCATGCTTTGTGAAGCACTAAACTAGGACTTCAGCCTCAGTTCCAAGTCCTGGCTCTGGAAGGAATCCAAAGATTCAGTGGGTAGGAGTCTACCATGAACTCTGTTTCTTCTGCTTCCAGGCCCAGCCAAGCTGCCTGCAGGCCCTCCTCTGAACTAAAATTAAGCCAGACTGTGGCTCCATCAACCAGAAGGGAAGCCAGATCTCCTCCCTCACCCCCAGAAACCACTAGTCTTCAAGGCAGTAGAAAAAACTGTCCCCACTCAATCTTTTGAGTACTAGTTTTTTGGTTATTTTGGCCACGCCACATGGCTTAGGGAATTCTCAGTTCCCTGACGAGGGATCGAACCCAGGCCACAGCACTAAAAGCCTGGAATCTAACCACTAGGCAACCAGGGAACTCCCACCAGTTTATATAAAGTACTAAATGGTTACTTCAGTCTGGATCCATTAGTTACATTATAACTAATGCCACACAAAAGGAAACAAAAGAGAATCAGTATTTGAGCAAATGTATGCCAAGCACTCCAACTTGGCACTCAATTCTCCCTTAAGTAATTTCTCCTCCTTTATAGAGGAAAAGCTGAATCTCAAAGTGGTTAGGTAAGTTACCCAAGGTCGAAGGCCAAAACAAGATTCAAATCTGGATTCAATTCCAAAGCAAACACTTTTACTACCTCATCATGATACTAAAGCATTATTTAATTTTAGCATTTATTTAAGCTAAATAAATAAATTTATTATCTTCTTTTGAGCACCAGGAACATCCACTTGAAACACATCCGTGTTTTCAAAGTGAGGTGAGTGAGAGACCGAGAGAGAGAGAGAGAGAGAGAGAGAGAGAGAGAGAGAGAGAGAGAGAATCAACTCCGTTTCCCGCCTCTCCCACAGTAGTTTAAAAGAAGCCTCTTTGCACCACAAATGCCCAAAGGCTCAATTTCACTTCCCTCCTAAGAGTAGCTATACTCACTTGGCTTGTAAAAACAATTCCTTGTTGAAAGGCTTATGTCCCCACTTGTTCCTTTTTCCCCAGCTGCCATGTCCACTGCCTTCAAAATGACCTGCCTGGCCACGGGGTTCAAAAGTGAAATTCAACAAGTGATTCAGGTTGATCTTCTTCGGACCAGAGAACTGGGCAGGGCTAAACTCTGCCCGCTGAGCCTCTGCTACCTAGAGAGAATGAGAATAAATCAGAGGATTTTAAATTAGGATGACACTTGCTAAATGACAGCAGAAACCTGCACAACCCCTCCTTCTACACGGCTTAAAATATTAACTAAATAAAACACAGGCTTATATTTAGTAAACAATTTTCCTAGGACGGGGTAATGCAAAAGCCTACCTAAGATCTAGATGGGAGTGGAAAAGAGAAAAAGAGCCTCTAACATACAATTACTTATAAACTATTTAGTCTGCCCTAAGTGGCAATTCACCATTAAATGACAAAACCCAGCATGAACTCCTCTAGCTATCTTGAAGTACAAAGATTTACTTACTGGATTAATCTTTCCACAGTCCCATAAGACTCCTACACCTTAACTCTTGTTAGCTACTTGCTCTCTGGTTTGTTTCTGGTCAACATGAATCTGTGGAACTATACTCTGGAGGCGGCCTGCAGGCAGCTACTAACTGCCATAGGCTTCAGGATCCTGCCAGAGACCTCCTGTCTAAGACACACACTGCTATTCATTGTTAATTAAAACTGACAGAATTAGAACATGTAGGCAGACTAGCTCTGTGTCCAGAAATAAATCCAATCAGCACATTCAGAAACAGCTTAGAAAGTGACAAGAAACCACGTATGAGAAATACCATTGCACAGAGATGGAAGAATTATTGTGTCGGAGCTTTTGTGGTCCTCCTGATGTTCCCAAATTGGAATGGTACAGGTACCTGCTATAAGTCAGCTAGTGCATTTTCTAATCCCACTTTCCCATTTAATGTCATAGGCACTTGGCCCTGTCACTAAATACTAGTAAACAGTCACTTTTTTTTTTGTAAGCCAGTTTTACTTTTATTTTTTTTTAAGATTTTTTTTGATGTGGACCTTTTTTTTTTAAGTGTTTATTGAATTTATTACAATATTCCTTCTGTTTTATGTTTTGGTTCTTTGGCTGTGAGGCATGTGGGATCTTAGCTCCCCGACCAGGGATCGAGCCGCGCCTCCTGCATTGGAAGCCGAAGTCTTTACCCACTGGACCACCAGGGAAGTCCCTGAAGAGTCACTTTAAATAGCTATATACCATTATATTACGATGGGCATACTATAATGCCTTAGTGTAGGACATAGATGGTTCATGGCTTTTCCAGCATTAACAAAATAATGCTATGATAAACACAGTTGACAGACCTTTGTGCACAAGCATTTGAGCACCTACAATTATTTCTTTTGAATGTAGAGTAGGAATCAAAGGAAGTAGAGTCAATCAAAGTAGAGTCAAAGGAAATGCAAATTTAAGGCTTTTGCTGCTTGTTAGTAAAGTCAAATTTAGAGTTTAATAAGCAGCACTTGCATATACATGACAAAGAAATCTAAAGAGTACAAAAAAGCGGACTTCCCTGGCGGTCACGTGGTTGAGGCTCCGCGCTTCCACTGCAGGGGGCGCGGGTTCAATCCCTGGTGGATCAGGGAACTGGGATCCCGCGTGCCTTGCGGTGAGGGCAAAAAGACTACAAAAAGGGATACAGCCAAAGATACCTTTTATTCCAGAGGCAACCAATATACCCTCTGAGATATTCTATGAATACAGCATCAGAGTATATGACCTTTATGATTAAATACAGTGGCATATCACACAGTTAGGCAATCTCCTTTTATCTTTTGTGTGTGTGTGTGTGTGTGTGGTACGCGGGCCTCTCACTGTTGTGGCCTCCCCCGTTGCGGAGCACAGGCTCCAGACGTGCAGGCTCAGCGGCCATGGCTCTCGGGCCCAGCCGCTCCGTGGTATGTGGGATCTTCCCGGACCCGGGCAAGAGCCCGTGTCCCCTGCATCGGCAGGTGGACTCTCAACCACTGCGCCACCAGGGAAGCCCAATCTCCTTTTATCTTAACAGATCCTGGGAGACACCACCTCCCCCCTCACTGTTTATGTAACTCACCAGAGGAAGCCCAGGACTTCCAGGTCATCCCTTATCTCTCACCCCCTAGACTCTCACCTCCATATGGCTCTGCCTCCCCTAATCAGTCTTCCACTCCAATGCCCCAAACTCAGATAAGAGCTCGTGTTCAACTCAACAAAATCTCCCACATTCTCAACCTTCTACCTTCATCTTTTTACCCTAACTGGCCCACTGTCTCTAATACTGCCCATCATAATTCCTGATTACACTTCCAACACGTTCACCTCTCAGTTCCTTGACTTCCTCTCCTCCAATCAGCTTGCCCTCCACTCTACCTCTGCCACCCACTCCCAAGGGCATACCATCTACAGCTGTGCTGTCATAACAAAGCAGCCACTACTATCCAGCTATGATGGCTACTGAGCACTTAAAATGTGGCCAGTACCACATCATAAAATAGCATTTAGCTATACTGGATTAAATATATTAACATTAATTTCATCATTTTTACTTGTTTACTGTGGCAACTAGAAAACTTTAAGTTACATATTTGGCTTGCCATTTCTATCTTAGCATTTCTACTGGATGGCACTGCTCTACAGTCTAGACCACAGTGGTAATAACTGCACCTCTTCCACCATCTTAATTTTGAGCACACTACCAGCAACTCACTCCTTTCTCAGCTTGTTTCCGTTAGTTCTGATTCTAACAACTTTTCACCTCCACTGGGATCTCCAAACCAGTGATCCAACACCCTCCCCCCAAATTTTCTTTCCTTATTTGGCTCTGATCCTATTCCACTGCCCTCGTCTCTTTGTCAGCTGTACTCACCGGGCAAAACTTTCCCAATTAATCCACACCGGCATCAGAGCAAGTAAACATGGCTAAAGAACACAACCACACCATACCAACCAGCCTCACTAAAGTAGATCTTTCTGCGGCCCAGCGGTCATACTGCAATCCTATTACACTTCTGTGCTCCACGGATTCCCCCAGACACCCAGACACATCCTCCAGTCCTCTGGTTTCCAAACCTCCTCTCTTGGCTCATCTTTTACACTTCACTGAGACAGTAAGAACAATCAGAAAAGAACTCCTACGTGCTCCTAGTCTGCCTTCCTCATTACTGTGGATGAACTGGCGAAGCTCCTAAGCCAACTCCTCCCCCTGGGCACTAGACCCCAACTGCTCAGGAACTCAAGGACACTTCTAGTAATTCTCTCTCTCTCCTCTGCATCACGTTTTCCCTCTTACCAGAACAATCTCATTAGCAGAAATATGCTGCATTTCTCTAAGCTTAAACTCTCTCTTGACTTCACATTCCCCTCAAGCTACTGCCTCTCTGGTCCCCTGTAAGAGCAAAACCACTAGAAAGTAACTATCTAAACTTGCTGTTTCTTCTTCATATCCTCTCTAAAGCTATGCCAATCAGGTTTTTGTCCTCACCGCTCCACCAAAGCAGCGCAAGGCCAAAAACCTAAACCCTTCCCATTTCGAAATCTAATGGGCAACTTTCCATCCGAATCTTCTCACCCAGCCTAACAGCAGCACAGGACAAAACAAGCCATTTCTCCAAATGGCTTTCAGTTCTCCTCCTCCCTTTTTGCTGGTTCCTTATCATCCTGACTCCAGGCTCAGTCCTTGAATCGATTCCCTTTTCGCAACACTCACTCCTTAATGATCCCACTTAGTTCCATAGTTGCAAACACCAAGTGTACACGGACAGCTCTCTAGCCAGGGTCTCCTCCTTGAACTCGACTCAGTTAACAGCCTATCTATACTTAGAGATCCAACAGGCATCTCAATGCAAATATAACACTTCCAAATGACATTCTTTTTTTTTTTTTTTTTTTTTTTGTGGTACGCGGGCCTCTCACTGTTGTGGCCTCTCCCGTTGCAGAGCACAGGCTCCGGACGCGCAGGCTCAGCGCCCATGGCTCACGGGCCTAGCCGCTGCATGGCACGTGGGATCTTCCCGGACCAGGGCACGAATCCATGTCCCCTGCATCGGCAGGCGGACTCTCAAACCACTGCGCCACCAGGGAAGCCCCAAATGACATTCTTTATCTAATCTAAACATCCTCCTTCCCTCCCCATCCCAAAACCCTGTACTCCTCTTGAACTTTCCCCCATTTCAGCAAACGGTACCTGAACTGGGCCCCTACCAAAAACATTAGTCATTTATTTCTCTGCTCAAACCCCACAACTAATCTATTTAAAAATCCTGCTGGCTCTACCTGCAACTATCTCCCCAAATATGCTTCCCTCTCATCACTATCACTCTGTTTCAATCACTCTCACCCGGAACACCTTAATAAGCTCCTAACTAGTCTCTCTGCTTCCACTCTCCCCTTTACAACTCCAAGTCAGATTACCTTCTCTTCTTAAGCCCCCCGATAGCTTCCCATCTCTCTGAACAAAAGCCAAAGTCCTTCAAGGGCCCAGGTGATCTGATCCCTCTGTCTTACTCTCTGGCTTCATTTCCTGCTTCTCCACCCACGGTAGCCTATTTGCTTTACCTCAAACACACGAAAAACATTACCACCTCTGGTCCCTTGTACTTGTAAATTCGCTCTTGCTAACACACCCTTCCTCAAATTCTACTGTGTGCTCCCTTGCTTCATTCAGGACTCAGAGAGTCCTCAGAGAAGCTTTCCTTAGCCACCTCCTAAAACTACTCTTTGTTACTCTCTATCCCTTTACCGCTCTCAGCCTACTTTTTTTAAATTTAATAATTGTATTTATTACATAACAATTTGTTTATTGTCTCCCCAAACTAGATTATAAGCTCCATCCAATGTTGTATTCCAAGCTCTAAATGATATTTTTAGTGCATAGTAGGTGAGGAATAAATTTCTGGTGAGTGAATGAATTCTTCCATTAGTGCTCCATTAAATCTTGTTCTATACTGGTTACATAGTATGCAACATTCAAACAGCAGGATAATATATTTAACCAATAATATATTTAACTTTGATAGCATTTAGTTTGTTTCCTAAATTGTGCAACTACAAACAATGCTACAATGACCTCCTTTGTACATGAGTCTTTATGCGCTTACAGAAAGATATCTAAGAAACTCCTAAAATCAGAGTACCTGGGACTAAGGATATATAGCATTTTACATTTTTCTAGGTACTATAGGGCAAATTAATGTCATTAATTAATGCCATTTTATTACCTAAATATTCCAAAGTGTACCTATAAATCAAGAGTGATAATAAAAGGATGATACAAATTAAGATACCCGAAATTTGCTATAATTTCTCACAATCCATAATTACAATGTCTTCCAAGAAAATGTTCATAACCTTCAAGGGAAGAAAGGAGGCAAAGTTCCAAACCTAGTTAATCCTCAACTACTCAAGTAATTCAGAAAGGGGGGGACCTCTTGCTCCCACCCCTTCCCAACCACTAATAAACTGGGGATGGGGGGATCAGACCTCACGCTTCTTATGTTCTAGAAAGGACATTCGAAAATTCCATACCTCATCTCGTCTTCCACCATTACAAGAAGAGCTAAAGAGTTTGTTGCTGCTGCCACCGCCCCTTTGAGGAGGCATCTTATTAAAAGTTTTGCTTTTCTGTGAAGTGGAGCGACGGGACTGGTTGATAAAATTTTCATTTTTGGGGTAGGAAGGTTCACGTTTGCGATTATAACGCTTGGATCCACTTGAGTTCTTTCCATCTGAAAGCAAGAAATGTGAAAAAATTAGTTAAGAAACGATACATATACTTGGAGAATTGCTCTCCACCTCCCAACAAAATTGTGTTTAAACAAAGGCAAGTGGGTCCTTCCATGACCTCCAAGAAATCTGGGTTGGGCCAGAGCATCAGTGCTTTGGGCAAGACATTACACAGTAAGGTGAAAAAAAAAATTTTTTTTTGGAATGAAGCCTAAAGGGTCCCTCCCTCAGGAGGGACACAATATAGATCAAACCACAGAGACTCTCAGTTCACAATGTCTTTCTTTATAACAGAGCTTAATCGCTGCTCTTGTATTGATAAAAGTCCATTCAGACAGAGTGACAAAAAAGAACAGCCTATCTATATTAAGGAAAAGTACTTTATCTGGAGGCAGGACAGAAGGCATTCTTCTTAAATTACTACAACACAGCTAGACCCTACACCGCAATGGTGTGGCCTAGGTCTTAGCAGATATACAGAAGGCACAAAAGCAAAACAATATTTACATACGTTTTAGAGGTCAAACTGAGAAGCTATTAAATTGACAAAACAAAAGAAGCTGGACTCTAAAACTATATCAGCGTAAAGTTATACCCTTTTAAAAACTGTTTCTTGCTTTTTTCCTCCAATTACGAGAACATATGTTCAATTTTGGAAACCAGAAGAATAAATTCGCCAGTGCCCATGGAATACCAACCTATGAAGTGTTTAATTTCCTTTTATTCTCCATTTTATACACTCATCACACATCTTCCACAGAATGACAGGCATATAAGATATACTGTCTTCCACCTATTATTCCATGAGCATTTGCATGCACCCCTAGGCTTCAAAAACATGATTAATGGCCACACTGTTGTCTGCCATATGCTTATGGCGTAACATAACCAATTTGTTGTACATTTAGGTGGCTTCTGACTTTTTGTTTATTAAATAGTATTGGGAACCTCTTTATAAAGAGGCCTGTGTGTATAATTATGTCAAGTTCTTAAAGTAGAATTAGCAGATTAAGTATGATCATAAAGCCTTTTACACATCCTCAAGTTGCTTTCCAAAACCATACCAATTTATTTATATTCTAACAACAGTTTAAGAGAGAACATCTAGTTTACTACATTCTTTATAATACTGAGTTGAATAAACTTTGTTAAATTGAAGGGTCAAAATAATGTTTCAAATTTGATTTCTCTGATGACTAGCAACAAACATTTTTTCAGTCTGTTAACCATTTGTATTTTGTGTAAAGAGCTCGTTTGTATTCTTTGCCCCACTTTTTCTACTGCGGAGCTGAACTGTATAGATTATTTTGTCCAAATTGAACAAAGAACCCTGACCAGACATATATAACATGTGCCAAAGTTTACCAGCTTTAAAAAAAAGCAGGGGAGAGGAGGCAAAATAAAACCTATCTGAGAACCTGAGAACCATACCAAGTAAATAACGGTGAAAGGTCCCCAAATTAGTCTTTGGACAAAAAAAGACTAATCTTTCTTGTCCCTTCACTCACTCCATCTTGCCTTATTTCAACAGAGAAATCTGACCAAATCAAGTCTGTATCCTACTTTAATGGCTTTAAAAGCAAAAACAGAGAAAACAGAAGTTGGGGGACTTTTAATGAAGAAATCCATTAGGTTTGCCCTCAAACTTTAAAGGGGTGGTAGTTTATAAAGTCAAGAGACTCCAGCATGAGCCTCAGAAACTACAACCCCCCCCACCTGCCAAAATATAGCTTAATCCTGTTTATGTTAAAAATATATAATTAATAGAAACATGTCTGGAAAGGCAACAGAGCAGGCTGTTAATGACGTTTACCTTTGGGAAATGAAGCTATTCACGTTGGCCTAAAACAGTGGTTCTCAATCCTACAGTTTGTAGGAATCACCCAGATGAGCTTTTAAGGGATTCTTGTGCTCAGGCCTCACCCTCTAAGATTCTGACCTAAGTAAACAGAATTACTGTTCTGTATACTAATAATTTGGATAATTAAAAAATTGTAAGTACCTACAAGAAATTATTTCTAGACAAGGTGACCAGCTTCTTTTACAGCAGACAAAAATAAATTCAGGGTGAAGCATATCCTCAGGGAAAAGGAAACATTAGCTGATAAACCAGAGTCCAAATTTTCAAAGCAACCACTTCACACTCAGTTTGCCAGCAACATGGGATAAATGCGAGGTATGCCATCCTCTCCAAACCTGACCAAATAGTCATGTGAGATGGCAGCACTGTAAACAGAACAGATGGTCAAAGAAACACTGCCAGGCTAGGGTTCACTCCTACCAGTCACCTTTCAATCCCAGTTAGGGAAAGTGACCGGAGCTTAAAAGTTAGGATTTAAGAACGAGACTTTTACCTACTACTTCAGTGCACAACAGTTACTGTCAAACATGGCATCAGTGGTAACAATTAGAAAATGAAGCTTCAGATCTCAAATTCTGCCTTGCTCTCAACCCATGGAATTAGTTTATAGTAAAACTTCAAATAAATCGAAAATTCAGAGGGATACAGAACCCCAGCTAACTTTACCATGAAAAGAAATGAGGTTTTATGAAGAGGATAGGCATATGCAGAAAACATGTTCCCCAAACCTTATTATCCAAGACTATTTCAGACGACCCTGCATCTGACCCTGTTGTTTTCAAGACCTAATAGATTTAGACTGCATAGATTTAGGTAAAGCCAGATTCTACACTTCAAGGGCTCAAAAAGGTAAGCTGGCACTCAGGAGGAGGGCTGTTTTCATTTCTTCACTTATTACCACACTGGCAAGGAAACGGTTTCATAATGCTTACAGAACTGCTGACAATGAACTGCTCACTTCTAAAACATTACAACTGACCACACAAGGATTCATGATTTTAGTTGCTAAAATCCACTCCCTCATCTTGTCTCTCACTTACCTACAGGCATGAAGTCAGACATCTAAAGTGAGAGGCTGGCTCTTATCTCTAGACCCAGGCAGCTAAAGATTGAAGGTACAGTCAGGCCTGGGACCCAGAGATAAAACTCGGAGTGCTATTTCTGAGGTGTCCTACAGGCAACTTGCCAGAATATACATGTGAATAAGTTGGGGGTTGAATCTGTCCTCCTTTCTCTAATAGGAGATAGCAATGAGGTGATCTGCTTTAGATTTTGGAAAACGGACAAAAAAGTCAAACTAAGTTCCTAGGACACACATGTTCTCTATTGAAAGTTTTAAATTTCAAAGTGGTTGTTCACAATCCTGGTTGCACAAGAGAATCATTTGCAGAGACTTTTAAAACTATGGATGTCAGGGCCCAAACCAGACCTAAAGAATCAGAAAGAATTGCTAGGGAAGAGCCCCACACATCCTTATTTTAAAAAAAATTTTAAAAAGGTCCTTAGGAGATTCTAATGCACACCCAGAGATGAGAACTGCCAAAAACTGTCAAGACACAGTCCAAAATGGACCATTAGTTTAATGGCTCAAATCCAGAACACAGGATCCTAGTTTCAAGAGACTTGAAAACTTAATCCACTGTCTCAGCTGTCCCACATTTCCCTAAGAGAAAGGTCTCCACCAACTAACAGTAAGCGTATCTCAGTCTCTTCCCCCGATTGCCAAATTACAGGCCATAAATTTTTCAGTTAAAAAATTTGGCATCATCAACATTTCTAGCTGTAGTTGTAACAGGTGGGACAGTCTAGAGATCAGAATACCAGCCAGGAAGTTTCTGCTGCTGATTCATGCCATGTCACAAGCAAGTTGCTTACCCATCATCCAAAGCGGTTGACAAGCACCTCTGGAGGGGCAACATATGGCCTTACTACAGAATCAACTGATAACTGAATCCAGCTGAAATTAGTAATTCTGAATGAAAGGAAAAGAGAGGGGGGTATCAGGAATGACGCATGTGCCAATAAGTTACTTGCTTGTTAAGTGAATTTATATAAAGTGTATTTAGTAATATTGCCTGGGACTTCTTAGGAATTTACTTGGACAATTACTCTAACTCCTGGTTTTCTTGTCAGTAAAATAGGGCTAATCCCCTCTCCTCCCTCCTCATATAGAGTCATGAGGACTAAAAGAAAACTTCTGTAAAATGCCTACCATGGTGGCTGGCACATAGTTGCTGTTGTTATTTGAAAGCCTATTATTAATAAATCTAAAATTCCTATCAAGAGCACCTATTAGACTTTCAAAAAGCCATAGAAACCAAGGACTCAAGCCAACCAGCCTGGAAATTCTTTTAACTTCCCTAAATGGTGTTTATAGAAGGCTTTAAGTCACCTCAATTTTCAAAGCCATCAAAACCTCCAGGTCCATTTACAGCTCAGAGGCTTTCTTCAGAACAGATTACCCCTAGTAACCTGGCTTCTGGTACCGGAATATAAGAGGAGGAGTGTCAAGACAGTGCTTCATACCACCAACCTCAAAATAACTGCTTCATAATACCTGACCTTCCTTTAACCTCCATGGCAGTACCATCCCCCACCCAGAAGGATGGGCCAAGAGACTGGTTCTGGGCCAGGGTCCATTGTTTGCCCCAAAACAGCCAGGTCTCTCTCTTGCCTCTTTTTACTTTCTTTGCTCTTTTTTTTTTTTAATCAGTTTACTGTTTGTTTTCTTAAATACTTATTTTTATTTATTTATTGGCTGTGTTGGGTCTTTGTTGCCGTGCACAGGCTTTCTCTAGTTGCAGTGGCTTCTCTTGTTGTGGAGCACGGGCTCTAGGCACGTGGGCTTCAGCAGTTGCAGCATGTGGGCTCAGTAGTTGTAGCTCGCAGGCTCTAGAACGCAGGCTCAGGAGCTGTGGCACACGGGCTTAGCTGCTCCGCGGCATGTGGGATCTTCCTGGACCAGGGATGGAACCCGTGTCCCCTGCGTTGGCAGGCGGATTCTTAACCACTGTGCCACCACGGAAGGCCCTCTTTGCTCTTTCTAAACAACTTTCCCCAAACTCTAATCCACCTCTCTCCTCTGGGCTACATTCCTGGGATATTTACTGTTGAACGTTCTTAGAACTACATCTTAGCCCTACTGGAACAAAACTGTAGGAATAGATCCAAGAAAAGGAGTATTATGCAAATGTTTGAAGCAATCAGCCAAGGCAAAGAAACTGTGGTATGCCAATCTGGCCAGAAATATCAAGTAAATCCTGTTAGCCAAATGTACTTATTTCCGGTGTGCATGAAGGGCAAACCTAAGCCAGTCGCAGGAACAAAGACTCAAGTATATTAATCATGTAACTAGGAAGCAAATGACCATTTATTACACACATGGTTTAGAGAATAGAAACCAAAGGTGTTTTTCTCATGTGAGGTAGGAAAAGGAGAGTGGAAAAGGGAATTAAATATTTAAAAACTGAAAAATCCTTGTTCTTGTTACTTTAACAACAGAAAGACAAGTTGTAAGTCATGTCTTTTCACCTCACCTTTCCTGTTCTTCCTTCAACTCAGTACCATGAGGTCCCTTCAACAATTTCCAGCTGAATCAAGTACATCAAGTGTTGAGTCAGCTTCTGAAATCCTACAGAAATCTTTTTACGGAATTATGCAGAATTTCAATCTACTCTTTTGTTAGAGCAGCCATCTAGAAGTAGAAGTCCCTGTGTAAGAGGTCCTGAACAATATCTGCTGTGGTAGCATTAGTCTTAGTTGTAATGTTCTTAAGGCAGTATATGCTACCTTTCAGCTCAACCTTAGCCAGTATCTAGTTTCCTAAGCCATTTTTAATCTCTATTTACTCTGTCTTTGAATTTGTTCCTAAATGCAAACAGGTGATTATGGTTGATGAGGAACTCTATTTAGCTACAGGCCTATCCTTCCTTTTTGCTAAGGGAATATACATAGCAGTAGCCAGAAAAGTAGGCAATAGCAATGGCAAACATATTCAAGCTCTCTTACAAACATATTAAACAAAAACTAATGCTACCAGAGGGCACACCTGTGTATTTCATAAAGTCCAGCAAAAAAGTCCTTTCCGTGAGTTTTTACTTCCTTCCTCAGAAGCTTTCAATTGATAAGATGAATAGTGTTTTAAAAGTATTTTATGGGGTTTTTTTTGTGGGGGAGGGGAACTTCCCTGGCAGTCCAGTGGTTAAGACTCCATGCTTCCACTGCAGAGGGCACGGGTTCCACCCCTGGTTGGGTAACTAAGGAACTCACATGCCCCATGGCAGCAGCGGCCAAAAAAAAAGAGTATTTTATGGTTTTCTTTCTTTTTTTTTTTTGCCATGCCGCATGGCATGCGGGATCTTAGTTCCCCAACCAGGGATGGAACCTGTGTCCCCTGCAGTGGAAGCATGGAGTTTTAACCACTGGACCACCAGGGAAGTCCCTTTATGTAGTTGCTTAAAAAAAAAAAAATTCACTTCAGTCAGAATGAACCCAGCAATTAATACTTACTCTATACAAGTCTGACTGAAATGTTAACACTGACAAATATTTGCTTTGGTCAAACCACAACAGAATTCTGTATCATCCTGTTGGGTAATGAGAGTTAGTTCCACTTATCAACATATTCAAAGTCAGGACAATACAAGTAAAATGCCTTACATACCTCAGTTTTGTTGCTGTTTTATCTTGTTTGAGTTGGGGCACACTTTCACCTACTGCTTCACTAAACAATAAATCAACTTAAGGCATTTACTGCAACTGACTCATGACTGTAAGTCAGTGGCTTAAACAGGAGCCCCAGAAAAGTTAGTTGAGAATTAAGATAGCTGGAGAACCAGAATCTTTAACATCTAGGAATAGAATGCAGACGTTATTTATCAGCTACAATGAAAAATATGCAGACTGTTCTTTTTTTTTTTTTTTTTTTTTTTCTTTTTGCGGTATGCGGGCCTCTCACTGTTGTGGCCTCTCCCGTTGCGGAGCACAGGCTCCGGATGCGCAGGCCCAGCGGCCATGGCTCACGGGCCCAGCCGCTCCGCGGCATATGGGATCCTCCCAGACCGGGGCACGAACCCGTACCCCCTGCATCGGCAGGCGGACTCTTAACCACTGCGCCACCAGGGAGGCCCTGCAGACTGTTCTAAACTAGTTCCAACACTGGCCAAGAGGACTGGCAAACCTCTACCTCTAGGGAAGATCTCCGATAAACCTACACATGTGCAAAACCCCAAAATTAGTCTACATAATATTGCCTGACGTGGCCTGAAAGTCTACACTTATCCCTGCTTAGATATTTAAAGCATTCATTCTTATCAAGACAACTGGTCTCCACCTGAGTTCCAAAAGCAAGCTCTAGAAGACCTTGTTGTACCAGGTAAACAAGTTTGCTATATCGAGCAGAAAAACTCTCAACTCAATTCAGCCTTACAGTTGTTTTTCTGGTTTTTAAGTCAGCCTTACAGTTTTCTTAATCTTGGAAGTTTTAAACAACTGGAGCTCCACATTTGGGGACTCCAAATGTTCCCCTCTCTGCCACACATCCCAACTATTCCCACTGAAAACATTTCCTATTACTGCTAATTTAATCAAAATACAAAAGAGCAGAGCTTTGAAGTAAGACGAAAACATTCAACTCCAGATTCTGCCAACTCCGGAACTCCTGGCCTCTCACCTTCTTCCTTCTTTAGATGTGAACAATCCCACCCTGCTGGACAGGTGACGGCAGTATTGAAAAAAGAGGTAAAAGCCTAGCCCAGTACCTGGCACATGGTAAGCCCTCAATAAATGGTAACTATTATCATCATGATGGTCATATTTAACATTGAGAGGCATGACTACAGAAATGACAAAATCTTCCTCATAAGATGACACCACCCTAGTCTAACAAGGAAATAGACATGATGTGCATTTGGTGCATAACAGGTGTCAGGTACTCTCCTAAGCATTAGTTCATTTGTTTCCTAAGTTAATTTATTTTCTCCACCTTTACAGGTAAGGAAACTGAGACACTCACTCAAGGTCTGGCAAACCTAAAAAGACTGAATCCAGAGACTGTTCTCTTAACCACTACTCCACACTAAACGAAGCCATTCAAAGATGAGTCCTCTTCATCTGGGGAGATCTGGGACCAGGTTATTCAACATGAGATTTGAGTTTAACAAATCTCTGGGCCTCACCATCCCCTGTTTAAACTTGAACACTACCCAATTCTAATTCAACATTAAGAGTAAATGAACATAGTGGTTTTAGGAGCGTACGCTGATGCGTCAGACAAACCGGGTCTTCAGACCTGCTACACATACTAGCTGGTGACCTCACCTTTTCTGAGCCTCAATTTCCTCATCTGCAAAATGGGGATAAGAATAGCACCTACTTCGCCGAGCTATTTCGAGCTTTAATGCAAGGATGTACTAAAACCACGCAGTACAGTTCCCATTAAATGTTAACTAGAAGTAATGGGAGCCATGGAAAAGAGAAAGATATGAATAGTAGAAAGCAGAGCTTGTCCCTGGGTGACCCAGCTGGCACACGAGCGAGGATCCTCCCCAGCATTAGGAGCAGTCGCCCCCCGCCCACCGCCACAGGAGCCCGCCCTTACCGCTCTTAGGTTTAGACTCGCCGGCCGGCCCTGCAGAGGCGGAGCGGGGCGGCTGTTGCCCTTTGCTGCTGCCCGAAGAGGCGGAGGAGCTGCTGGAGCCGCTGTTCTTGTCCATGTCGGAGGCGGTGGCGGCGGCGCTGGGGGAGCTCTGCGGCATCAAAGGGGGCCTTGGCGGCGGCGGCGGCGGTCGGAGCGGAGCGGGCGCGGCGGAGACCCAGGCTCATGGCGTTCGGGGCCGGCGGGGCTCGGCGGCGGCAGCGGTTCTCGGCCTTCATGGCGACATTTTTCCCTGTTTCCTTCCTCGGCTTCTCAAACTGGAAGGAGAAGCGGCGGGCGGGGCTCTTGAGCCCGGCGGCGGCGGTGACCGAGAAGGAGGAGGAGGCCGGAGCTCGGAAGTCCGGGCCGGGCCTGGCGGGGCGGAGGCTGCGGGGAAAGGGGAGGCGAGGGAGGGTGCGCGAGCCCCGCCGGCCGGCCGGACACGCTCTCCCGCCGCGGGGCAGGGGAGAGGGCTTGCTGTCTTGGTGTCGGGGACAAGTGTCTCCGACACAGCGACCGACACTCGCCTCTGGGCCGAGGCCGAGCTGCTCCGGGAATGGCGACGAGTCGCCAAACAGCATCTCGAAGAACCCGGATGAACTATATATAGTGGAGATGTGAGCGTGAAGCACGCTGGGAAATGTAGTTTTCTGCCTACATCCGGGTCCAATGGGTTTTTGTTTGTTTGTTTTCCTTTTTTTCCTCCTCAATGTGTGAGAGATCTTACAGGATGATGGGACTTGCAGTACAGGTTTTGGTCTTAGTACACTAATAATAATACATACCACTCATAATGCATCCAAACATTGGAATACCTGTGGAATTCCTTTATTGACTCATTGTAAGTTATAGCTCTTATTCTAGTATTAATATCAATTTATTTATGGCTCTTATTCAATCTCCTAATAATGATAATAATGACAATACTTTACATTTAATATCACTCTACAGCACTTCCTCATACAATTACTTCATTTCATAGTCATTTATTAATTAATATAAATCATTGTTAATATTTCATTTCAGTGTTAATAATAATAGTTATCATTGAGTGCTTATCATTAGCAGACACTGCTCTGTGCAGTTTTTATGGAGTATCACATCTATCCTCACAATAACTCAAATTTAAAGACAAGGAAACGGACTCAAAAAGCTTAGATCATTTGCCATGATCACACAGCTAATAAGTGACATTCTCAACTACCTGTAAGATAAGCAGTTCTCCATTTTACAGATATGGACACTGAGACTTAGAAAATCACATATGTATTTTAGAAATCATATGACACCCATCTGTACTTTGGAAAATTATAAATGATTTGTTCCAACAGTAGCAGTTCAAGATTCAAAGGATCACAGAAAAACACTGTGAAAAAGATAAATAATTCTTATAAATATAACAATAAATAAGGCTAACCTTATCTAGTTAGAAACCTATTATATGCCAGGCACTGTGCTCAGCACAAAGAATTCCGAAATAAATTAATGCAAGAATGTGATAAGGACTATAATAAAGTTAACACAAAATGCTGACCAGAGCAGAGGCCTCAAGGAGAGATGTACAAAAATTTAGCAGAGGTAGAGGAGGGCTTCCCCAGAGGTGGTGTTACTTGAGCTGAGCACAGAAGGATGAGCAGAATATCAAGTCATAGATGAACAAATAAACAAATAGACAAAATCCCAGACTTCCCCTAATTAGGCCCTTTTGGGTTCCTTATTAATCGTCACGTTATACAAAACATTAATAAGTATATACAAGTCAATCAATCTTGCAGTTAACAGTTTTAACTGGGATAAAGGAAATTAGATACTAATCTCATTTTTTAATTTATTTATTATTTATTTATTGGCTGTGTTGGGTCTTCGTTGCTGCACGCGGGCTTTCTCTAGTTGCGGCGAGCGGGGGGCTACTCTTCATTGCAATGCACGGGCTTCTCACTGTGGTGGCTTCTCTTGTTGCGGAGCATGGGCTCTAGGCACGTGGGCTTCAGTAGTTGTGGCTCACGGGCTCTAGAGCGCAGGCTCAGTAGTTGTGGCACACAGGCTGAGTTGCTCCGTGGCATGTGGGGTCTTCCCAGGCCAGGGCTCAAACCCACGTCCCCTGCATTGGCAGGCGGACTCAACCACTGCGCCACCAGGGAAGCCCTAATCTCATTTTTTAAATTTCCTTAAATGCCCTCCACCAGTCCTTATCTTGCTTTCCCTTTTCCAGCTTTTTCCCCCCCACAAATCATATTGAAATGAGAGAACGGCTACATCATGCATCAAATTAAGTCTAGAAAATCCTAAAGTCCATTCTTATGTATGAATAGACGTGGAAGATACACTAAGATTCCTGGATGATTTTTTATTTCTTTTAACAAAGATGTGAGAACTCTGATTACACGGGTGAATCATTCCTTTCTTCTATCACTCTTAAAAGAGAGGGAAAGAGAGAAATCCCAGTGTGGTTCTTCCAAAATAAAGCAGTAGGTGTCCATCTGTCAGGTTACATTAAGCCAAGAAGAGATTTTTCTTTTTCAAAGTAGTTTCTTAGGGTCCTTGGCGTTTTCTCCTTGTGAAACATTTACAGGAAACATACTTTAAAGAAAATTAAAGCAGAAACACAGAAATCCAAATAAAACTCACCACCTCCATCCTCTTTTGCGCAAGATGCTCTACGTTACCCTTACCATAGAAAAGAATGGGAAAATCTGGGGTTGAAGTAAAGCACTCATTCTATACCAGTTGGAGCTAGAAATGTAGCTTTGTGATAGCAGGAGAGGGAGGCTGAGTGGTGTTTTCTGGTGACTTACTAAATAGATGCCAGAGCTTTCCTTCCCATCTATGAACTTCCTAGGTTCATAAAATGGAAAGACCAACGAACAATCTTTCCTATGTTTATTATTCAGAGTAGTCTAGCATGTTTCTCAAGACTGGTCTGCCAATCCCTCTCATAGAAATCACCAGAGAAGTTTGGTCAAATAGATTCTCAGTATCCATATCAGATTTACTGATCCCAAATCTCTGGTATTTGGGGCCCGGAAATGTGCACTTTAAGATCAAGCCAAGTGATTCTTTATGCACGCCAAGGATTGCGAGAATTGATCCTGTAATATTAGCCTTTTAACACACTGTACCTCCGTTTGCCCTCTTCTGCACCAGAATACAAGAGTTACTCAATATCTTGGAAGTTCGTACTACAGGTTGGCAAGATGCAGAGACGTGGCCTCAGAGAGGTGATTGGGGGTTCTCCCTAGGGTCCGCTCATTCCTGGTGAATTCTATATTCAATTTGGAGAGAGAGAAAGGGATTTCGGGTACTCAAAGCCTAAATAGCCTCAGAATCCCAGAGATCCTGCAGAACTCCTTAATATCAGGTTTCAGGACGCCTTCAGCTAATAATGTCTCTGGTCGGCCGCCGTCAGCCATCTAGTGAGGCAACGCGACATCCTGTCTGGCGGCGGTCACCCGACTGTCAAGATGGCGGCCCCCAGGAGCTGGGTTTTACGGAGCTTCTGCTGCCGTGAGTGGTCGCGAGTGTTGCCGGGCTGCAGGCTTCCCGGGCTTCGTAGCTCCTGGCCCAGGGGCCCGCTGGGTGCGCGGCTCTTGTCCCAAGAGAAGCGGGCAACCGAAACGCACTTCGGGTTTGCGACTGTGTCGGAAGAGGAGAAGGGGGGCAAAGGTGAAAAGGGTGAGAGGGGGGAGGGGGGGAATCTGACCGTCTGCGGTCTAGTTTCTTCTGCCCTTATTAAGGGTTGATTTAACGTCCTGTCGGCTCTGGTGCATTATCTTCTGCAGTCCTGACCTCCAAGGAGTATCCCCAGCCTAACCCTGCCAAACTGAGACGCTTCCTCTTTTTAAGTAATTATCACAAAACCCCATCAGTTGAGCGTTTATGATGTGCCAGGCAGTGTGCAGACATTGTTTACAATTCTCATTTCAACTTCCCGATGATGAATATTGCTATCCCATGTTACGTATGAGGAAATTGAGGCTTAAACGTTAAGCAAAAACTTGCCCAGTTTAACATAGCTAGTAAGTGGTGGAACTAGTATTCCAACCCAGTTTGGTCGGACTACAGAGCCCACGTTCTTAATCTCTTGCTAAAGGGATAGGCCATCTTTTATAAAAAGAAAGAAGGAAACTATTTTCTGTGTGCCTCAGCTTCCAAATTTGCCCGATAGGAATAATAGTAACTTTTTTCATAGAGTTCTTGTGAAGATTAGATTACTTCATACAGTGAAGAATTTTGAATAATGCCTGGCACTTCATAATTGCTCAGTAAATGTTAGATATTGTTGAGCAGTTTTTTGTGTTCGCCATAAGCATAGGAAAGGAAAAGAACTTTTTAACAACGCTGTACCATTTGTAATGGGGAAGGTATTATGCCCATATTACAGATGGATAAGGTGAGACTCTGAGAGGTTCCTTAACTTGGCCTATGGTCACCCAGGAAATAAGAGAAAGAGCCTACAACTGAATTTCCATCCTCTTATAGACTAGCACGTTGTATTACCTCTCACCTGAACCTTAACTAAATATTATACGTAGCTCTACTGTAACTCTTTGAATACTGAATTTAAACTAACATTTATTTCACTGTGAATCCCCAGAAAGCTAGGATGGTGGCTCATTCACGTCTGTATCCTCAGCACCTGATGCACATTGGGAGCTTGATAACTGATTATGGCGTGAAATAAATGGAGCCAAGTAAAACGATAGCAAACTTTTATTGAGGCCCTGAAACCTTTTAAAAATATTTCACATTAGTTCTTATAAATACAAGCGTATGAGGTAGGAACTCTTATCCTGTTTGTATAGATGAATAAACTACTAATAAGTGGCATAGCTGGAATTTGAATCCACATGGGTTGCTTCCAAAATAATAATAATGCTTAACCTCTGTATTGTGCTTTACAATGTATAAACAACATTTCACACAATGACGGGGGGGAAGAGTTACCCAGTAAGCTAAATACGACTTCCATGTTGAGACCCAAGATTGAAGTACAGGCAATCTTCCCTTTGCACAATGATGCAGGACAGTAAAAATGTCCATGCAAGCTGAAATCATGACAATGACCTTAAGGATCAATGGGGAAAATAGCGATTGTTCCAGAACCTTTAAAAATTATCAAACATCAAAAACTCTCTTACTGTCAGTTATAAATGTATAAGGAAATGAAAAAATAGTAAAGTTGATATTTATTTAGCACACTGTCATTTAAAATTAGATTTAATTAATACAATTAGAATTTTTAATTGTTTAAATTTAAATTTTTAAATTAAATTAAAACCTAATAAAAAATTAGAAAGATTGAGAATTAAGTTGTTTTATTCCTTTGTAAAAAATTTACCACGAGTAGTTTAAACAGTGTTTGCGTCCTTTTTGGCATATAATTTACAGTAGGGAGTGAGCACCTTCATGCCTCAGCAAACGGCCATACTTCTAAGGTTCAGTCAGCTTCTAACATTTTATCCTTTCACTTTCAATGTCATGAAATATCTCCAAGAATTCCTTTAATGTGAAATTTTTTGCTGGCATCATTTCCTCCGGGACATCTTCAACCTTTTCATCACAACCACATTCTCATTTACATCCATAAGTTAATTTTCCCCAAGTTCCTCTGGCTGCATATCTAAAACCTCTCGAGGAGCAGCAGTATCAACATTCCCATGGTCATGTTTCTCCTGTAACTCCACTGACATATTCAAATTTCACTTCTAGGGTTATCACTTTTCATTATTTTGTTGCACTTTCATTTTCATTGGCCAGTTTCCTCTTTCAGTTATCTAGTTTTGTACAATGCCACCGAGATTTACAGCTGAGATAAGAAGATAACACAACTACATGCTTTGCTGTCTGCATGTGAACTGAATAACTGATGTCTAGTGACCAACCACCTACAAACTGAGAAGTGACATTATTGGCTTCTGATCATGATGCATATCTGTTATTTATGTATGATTTGTGGACTGAAGAACTACTAGCAGAATTTGTACTTTATGTAATTAGTCTCAGTTAATAGACCACTGGATTTGAAGTTGCTGGAGGACTGGTATTATTGAACTAAACCACAGTAACTGAAATTCTTGTATATTAGAACCATGTAAAGCAAGAAGGGCTTATACTTAGTGGATTGAGCCTTAGTGTCACTCTAAGTACCCCCAAAAGATGTTCAAAAGCAAAGAGCAAGCTTATAGGATCCCAAGGTTGAGAATAGACATTCAAGATTGAGTTAAAGGAGGGGGCTCTGTAGTCTGCTGATTCAGCAGAGGACAGTAATGTTTTGGGTCTAAGCAGCACATTTTATCTGAGGAACTCAACGTGTCTCCCCTTCATTACCTAATTCAGCCTTACAGCAGGCAGGTAGGGGGCTGGCGCTGATATTCTCATCTCATGGGCAGAAATTGAGGTGCAAAGAAGTTAAATGTAGCCTGTACTTTAAAGTGTATTGGATAGTAAATTCCTTAACTCTTCAGCTAGCCCAGATTCCACATTCTGCCTTAATCCTATGGAGGGTCATGAGGACCCTCTACAGTGTGACTTGGCCCTGATTCACATCCTGCCATCCATCTGCCCACCAAATTGTACATGAGGTTTTTCTCAGTGATGCTGGCAGAGATGAGCTGAGGTCTTCCCATCCATTTGTCATGTCTTTCTAATGGATTTTGTTGTCTTTTATTATAATAATATTAGAAACATTCCAACCCCCCACCGCCCCTTCCTCTAAGAAACAGAAACTGGGGAATTCCCTGACGGTCCAGTGGTTAGGACACAGCGCTTTCACTGCTGAGGGCGCGGGTTCGATCCCTGGTCAGGGAACTAAGATCCTGCAAGCCAAGCTGCGTGGCAAAAAAAAAGAAAAAGAAAAACAGAAACCTATTTAGTACTTAAGTATGTGCATGACATTATTACAAGGTAATGACCCTAGGTAAAGCTAACTAAGATAACAGAAAAGAGGTTGACTTCTTTCTTACATGATGTAATTTAAGCCTTTTTCAGAAGGGGTAATGTTAAGGTGAAGACTTGGGCATCAAGCATTATGACTTGGCTCCACCTTGCAGACAGTTAATTTCATGGGGGGGAAAGCTTTCTCCTCTTTCATTTAGGACTTTTCCAGGTTAATCTTATGAATAGTCCAATCATGTTGTATTTCTCTCAAGTCTATCAGGTGTTTGAAAGTGTGGCCAAGAAGTATGATGTGATGAATGATGTGATGAGTCTTGGTATCCACCGTGTTTGGAAGGATTTGCTGCTCTGGAAGATGCGCCCGTTTCCGGGGACCCAGCTGCTGGATGTTGCTGGAGGCACAGGTAACATACAGTTCTGTATCCTGGGGTACCACTAAGCTCCTTTTATAAAAACTAGTGTCTCTTGGGACTTCCCTGGCGGTCCAGTGGTTAAGACTCTGCACTTCCGCTGCAGGGGGCACAGGTTAGATCCCTGGTCGGGGAACTGAGACCCCGCATGCCTCGCAGTGTGGCCAAAATAAATAAATAAGTAAAAAATAAAAATAAAATAGTTTTAAAAAATTAGTGTCTCTTGTTGGAATGAGCTAGCTCACCTACCATTAGCCTGAAGATAGTAATTGAAAATCAGTACACTTCTCAGAAAGATTTACTCTTTTCTTTTTAACTGAATGTCAGTCAAAAGCACAGAATATCAGCTTTGTGCCTGTCACTTTTCTAAAATTCAGAGGATTACAAAGTAAAACGACCAATTTTTAACTCCAGTGGCATTTCCCCATCTAAACAACCGTTTTACCTTCTGTTTAACCTTTATCCCACTTTCCCTCTTTCTTTGGTGTGGGGAAGTGGGAGAGCTTTTATCATGTTATGTAAGCTTTCTAGGCAGACTTTTCTGCCTAACCTACTATGATATCAGATATCAAAAGCTCATTTATTTATGCATGGTCCTTTGTTATTTGGTGCACACTAGGCATTTGGAGAGAAAAATGTCATAATGTGTAATATAATGTAATAATGTCATAATCTATACTAATAGGATAATGTATAATAATAAATTACAGTAGACAAATGTCCATGTTTGAAACATGCATATGTGTGGCTTTGTTGGTGTGGCCCTCTACCCAAAAGGAAGCACAGAGGGCAGTAAGGTGGAGGACGATTTAGAAGAATCTATCAAAATCTAAAATGCTTACAGTCTAGGATCCCACAGTTCAAATTCTAGACATGTAGTCTGAAAACAAAAACAAAAACTTGCACAGAGAGATAGCTACAGAAGGGGGTCAGTCAGAGCTGCTTCTATCTCCAATGTACCCCAGCCAGTAACATTACCACATGCTAGCAACTGCCCATTTAGAAAATACAATTGAAAAGTAATCCCATATATTTAAAAAGACATTGAAAAAGTAGAGCTACAAATATGCTCACTGCATAATTTTTAGTCATAGTGAAAAATTGGAAATAACCTATTTCTACCTCAATAAAGAAATGGCTTTAGGGACTTCCCTGGTGGCGCAGTGGTTAAGAATCTGCCTGCCAATGCAGGGGGCACAGGTTCGATCCCTGGTCTGGGAAGATCCCACATGCCGCGGAGCAACTAAGCCTGTGCGCCACAACTACTAAGCCTGCTCTCTAGAACCTACAAGCCACAACTACTGAGCCCATGTGCCACAACTAGTGAAGCCTGTGAGCCTAGAGCCCATGCTCCACAACAAGAGAAGCCACCGCAATGAGAAGCCCGTGCACCGCAATGAAGAGTAGACCCTGCTCACCACAACTAAAGAGAAAAGCCCACACACAGCACCAAAGACCCAACACAGTCAAAAAATAAAATAAATAAATATATATTTTTTAAAAAGAAATGGCTTTAAATTAAGATACATCAATACTATAAAATATTAGGTAGCTATTTAAAAGAATGAGGAAAGCCTATAAATACCAATGGAATGGTCTCAAGGACATATTAAGTGGGAAGAAAAAGAAAAGTTGTATACAATGCATATAATATGATCCCCATTTATGTTTTTAAGTTGTTTTATATGAGTACATATATTTAGATATATAGGAAAGTGACTAGAGAATACCTAATTGGATGGAGAGAATGGAAAAACTTAAGGATATATTTCTTACAGTGTAAGAAATAAACAAAGACAAGGAAACTGCATTATAAAAAGGGAAATGTGATCCGGAAAGCACTGGCTTTGCCCGAACAATATTTACCTGGTCACAATAATGTACACACTTGATTTTCAGCTTTTAGACTCAAACCATCAACAAAGCACAGAAGACGTAGCTATAGAACAAATAAAATGTTATCAGGCTTGACAGAATAAAAATATATATATGATGGAATGCTGAAGGGAGTCAAGAGGTACTGTCTGTAGTTGGTGGAATAAGAAATAAAATACTGGGGTGGAGGGATAAATTTGGAATTGGGATTAACAGAGGTATACTACTATATATAAAATAAACAACAAGGACTTACTGTATAACACAGGGAACTGTATTCAACATCTTGTAATAACCTATAATGGAAAAGAATCTGAAAAAGAAAAAAATGTATATATATGTAAAACTGAACCACTTTGCTGTACACCTGAAACATTGTAAATCAACTATACTTCAATGAAAAAATTAAAATAAAAAAATATATTGATTAGTTTATTACTCTAGGTTACAAAGGTATCTGAGGAATTATGAAAAGTGATAAAATATATTGGGAGGATAAAAGCAAGCAGAGATGGGGGTGAGTAAAGAAGTAGCTGGTGAGTAAAGAAGTAGCTGTAACCAACAGAATAAACAGTTAAAGGAGTTGGGAAGGATGGTCTGTGGGGAACTGAACTGGGAGTAGGAAGTGGTGTGGCAGGGAACTGTTGCTTGTGACTGTACCTTTACCTTTATGTTACTGTCATAAAAATTATTAGAAAAAGACTAGAAGGCTGCACGCTAAGCTCTTAACACTTGTTATGTCTGGAGAGTGTGGACAGAGAATGCAACTTTCATGTTTTATTCTACATGTTTAGGTATTGAGTCTTATAGTAAGAATGTGTCCATGCATTACATATGCAATTTTTTAAAGGTTTTTTTTTTTTTTTTGCGGTACACAGGCCTCTCACTGCTGTGGCCTCTCCCATTGCGGAGCACAGGCTCCGGACACGCAGGCTCAGCGGCCATGGCTCATGGGCCCAGTCGCTCTGCGGCACGTGGGATCTTCCTGGACCGGGGCACGAACCCGTGTCCCCTGCATCGGCAAGCGGACCCCCAACCACTGCGCCACCAGGGAAGCCCGAGGTTTTTTTTTTAATTAATTAATTAATTTATTTATTTTTGGCTGCTTTGGGTCTTCATTGCTGCATGCAGGCTTTCTCTAGTTGCGGCAAGTGGGGGCTACTCTTCGTTGTGGTGCGCGGGCTTCTCACTGCGGTGGCTTCTCTTGTTGTGGAGCACAGGCTCTAGGCGCACGGGCTTCAGTAGTTGTGGCACGTGGCCTCAGTAGCTGTGGCGCACGGGCTTAGTTGCTCCGCAGCATGTGGGGTCATCCTGGAGCAGGGCTTGAACCCGTGTCCCCTGCATTGGCAGGCGGATTTTTAAACACTGAGCCACCAGGGAAGTCCCGGTTTCTTTAAAGAATCTTAGACGTTAAAAATTTGCTGTTAAAAATAAAAGTTACTGGGCTTCCCTGGTGGCGCAGTGGTTAAGAATCCGCCTGCCAATGCAGGGGACATGGGTTCAAGCCCTGGTCCCCGAAGATCCCACGTGCCGTGGAACAACTAAGCCCGTGCACCACAGCTACTGAGCCTGCGCTCTAGAGCCCACGAGCCACAACTACTGAAGCCCGCACACCTAGAGCCTGTGCTCCACAACAAGAGAAGCCACCGCAATGAGAAGCCTGTGCACCATAATGAAGAGTAGCCTCCGTTTGCCGCAGCTAGAGAAAGCCGGCGCACAGCCAGGAAGACCCAACGCAGCCAAAAATAAATAAATAAAATATATAAAAATTAAAATTAAAAAAATAGTTACTGTTGAGATGAGTACAAAGTTCAATTTTCATACACTCCTCAACCCCTGTACCTTTGTTGCTCCTTTTGGGTTTAAGAAATGCTGGGTTTTTGTTTTTGTTTGTGTTTGATCTTTCCTCCTGTTGGCTTCCCACAGGTGACATTGCATTCCGGTTCCTTAATTATGTTCAGGCACAGCATCAGAGAAAGGAGAAGAGGCAATTAAGGGCCCAACAAAATTTATCCTGGGAAGAAATTGCCAAAAAGTACCAGAATGAAGAGGATTCTTTGGGCGGTTCTCATGTCATGGTCTGCGACATCAACAAGGAGATGCTAAAGATTGGAAAACAGAAAGCCCGTGCTCAAGGATACAAAGCTGGTAAGTCCTGCAGAAAGTGGACCCAGAGGAGATGTTTATATGTTTATAAAATAAGATGGAATATGTACAATGCTGAAGTGCTTTCTCTTCCAGGTTTCAAAAACTTACAGATAGGTAGGAGTGGAGGATAATTTGTGTGGCTGCGTCCAGCATATGTGCTGTTACGTACATTATTTCAGCAACCCAGGGAGTTAGATTATCAGCCACATGTGACAGGGTAGATAACCCAAACCCAAAGAGGTTAAGTATCTGCTTCAACTAACACAATTTAAATGGCAGATCCGGAATGGGGGCTGGCTCTTTGGATCTCAGCTCTTGGACACTGAGACAAGTTTGGCTTTTAATTCCCAGCAGCTCCCCAGTGACCCCCATGCCCTGTTCTTGAGCCATTTCATCCCCCTCCCAAAACTAAGCTCTGCTTCAGCTTTCAAACCAGGGCTCCTGGGGCCTGGACATTTCCCATGTGGGGCTCTTTTTACAGGCAGTCTTTGCTCCAGAGCACCTCTACCCCACCCCCACCATTGGGTGGGCTGAGACTTTCTCAGATCTTCATCCAGGTCTAATGGCTTTGTTTTTGGGGGGAGGTGTGTGTGTGTGTGTGTGTGTGTGTGTGTGTGTGTGTGTGTGTGTGATTTATTTATTTATTTTAATACATCTTTATTGGAATATAATTGCTTCACAATACTGTGTTAATTTCTGTTGTACAACAAAGTGAATCAGCCATATACACACATACATCCCCATATTCCCTCTTGAGGCTCCCTCCCACCCTCCCTATCCCATCCCTCTAGGTCATCACAAAGCACCGAGCTGACCTCCCTGTGCTATGCTGCTGCTTCCCACTAGCTATCTCTCTTACATTTGGTTGTGTATATGTATGTCGATGCTACTCTCACTTTGCCCCTCACCCGCTGTGTCCTCAAGTCCATTCTCTACGTCTGCGTCTTTATTCCTGCCCTGCCACTAGGTTCATCAGTACCTTTTTTTTTTTGATTCCAAATATATGCGTTAGCATACGGCATTTGTTTTTCTCTTTCTGACTTACTTCACTGTGTGTGACAGACTCTAGGTCCATCCACCTCACTGCAAATAACTCAATTTCGTTTCTTTTCATGGCTGAGTAATATTCCATTGCAGGTCTAACGGCTTTTCCCACACAGCCTTGCTTCCTCTCCTTTTTATTTTTCCCAGGTGTCTCCTCTCACCCCCCTGTCCCCAAAAAGAAAAAAAACCTTTTGCCCTCCTACCTCTGTTTCATCGTGGGTTTCTCAGAGGGCCCAGCTGATGCAGTTGAAGAATCACCCGTAAATGGTACTCCTCAAATTTCCCTAGCACGGTACTCTCAGTGGCCAATGGGAGAATGCCTGGGTATCTCCAGGAGCCTGTTGCAGCCTCCAAATAGACAGTTTCTGCTCTAGCTTAAAGATATACATTTTGCATTTGGCTTTCTGTTTGTTTTCATATTTTGAAATACTTTTGCCCCCAGTTTTTTGCCCCAGTACAAGTACTGATCTGGCAGCTGCAGCACATTTACCCAGCTCTTCAGAGCCGCTGCACTGCCCTCTTCCACGCTGGCCGAGCACTGCAGGCAGCCCCCGTGAGAGGCAGTGGTGCACAGCAAAGGAAGCCAAGTCCCTTGGGTCCCTATCAGCACTTCTCCCCTCCCCCACCCCCACCATGAGTGTCTATGGTTATTTTAGCTCAATTCTGCTGCCTCCTCCTCCTCCCACCCACAGAATGAGCTGCCTAGACGAACTGCAGCCCACTTGGCCCCCCAAATGAAGGGCTCTTTTGTTAACCATCAACACTGATCAGAAGGCTGACAGTCACTAGTGTTTCTAGACAAAGGCACCGTGTTCTTACTCCTACTGAGAAACGTGTTTCCCTTCTCTCTGGTGCTTAGCCACGAAGACTGGAGAACAAAGATGAAAATGATGGGTAATGTTCCACCTCTCAAATCATCTCTTCCATAGCACAGCTTGCCCTTCAGGCTCTCCTAACAGCCAAGAAATCCACCTGCGTAGGAATCATTACATGCTGCATAGTATGGTTTTATCTTTCCTCCTTGCTTTATAAATCTCCAATAATAATACCTTTGCAAAAAATATCATGCAAAAAAATTTGAAACTAAGTAGGAAGATCCTAGAAATGATTTAATAGTTTAAAAAATTAATGTGTAAAGGCATTTTTGTGTGTAGTACTATTATGTGTTTTACTTACATGTAGCACTTCCTCCCAAAATGGAAGCTTGGAGGGCAGGAACCTTAAAAAGATTATTTGATGGTTTATAAAAGTGATATATTTGGGAAAATTTTGGATATTAGAAATCAAAAATTTGAAAAGGTATTAAGAAGTAAATATTAACCAGAGTTTCAGCATCCAGAGATGACCCTCAATATATTTCCTTCCTAGCTTTTTCCTAATCATTTTCTTTTTATAAAATTGAGAACATCTTATGTATATAATTTAGTATCCTGCTTTATTTAATTCAGCATTGTATCATGAGATTTTCCCATGTTATTAAAAACTCCTGGGAATTCTCTGGCGGTCCAGTGATTAGGACTGCACACTCTAACTGCTGAGGGCTCAGGTTCGATCCATGGTCAAGGGACTAATATCCCACAAGCCACATGGTGCAGCCAAAAAAAAAAAAAAATTTCCTTAAAATCATTTTTTATGATATTCCCTCATATGGATGTTTTATGATTTGCATAACCAATTTACGTAACTAGTTGATCTTTCTTTTTTTCCTGATGTTTTTGCACGTAGCACAATGTTGTAACATCCTTATTTGTAAATTTTTGCATGCATCATTATTTTCTTTTTACTGACTATATATTTGGACAAGTGTTTAGGCTCTCTAGATCTCAATTACCTTATCTATAAAATGTAGAAAATAATAACCCTTCTCACAGTAGGAGGTACTATCCCATAACTGTTAAAAACACAGGCTCTGGAATAAAACTTCCTGAGTTCTAATCCATCTGTGTGACCTTAGGCAAGCTACTTCAATCTTTCTGATACTCAATTTTGTTCAACTGAAACATGAAGATGATAGTACGGCTGTCTCAGAGTCGGTATGAGGATGTGAGAAGATAATGTATGCAAAGTGACGATACAGACCCTGCCATCATGGGCTTAGTAAGCAGTAGCTTTGATGATGATGTCATTAATGTCCTCCTCCTAAAATTCAAATAGCTGGGTCAAAGGATATACTTATTACTAGGGCTCTTGTTAAATACTGCTGGCATGCCTTCCAGGAGGGTTATTTCCATTGACCTTCCCCTATAGTGCCTTCCTTCTATATCATACTTTTTTTTTTTTAAGTTCCATTGAGACACCGAACGTGACAGTGCTTTTATTTTATTTATTTATTTAAGGAAGCCAAGTGTTTTATTTTATTTTATTTTAAATTTATTTACTTATGGCTGCATTGGGTCTTTGTTCCTGCTCGCGGGCTTTCTCTAGTTGCGGCGAGCGTCGGCTACTCTTCATTGCAGTGCACGGGCTTCTCATTGTGGTTGCTTCTCTTGTTGTGGAACACGGGCTCTAGGTGCACGGGCTTCAGTAGTTGTGGCTCACGGGCTCTAGAGCACAGGCTCAGTAGTTGTGGTGCTCAGGCTTAGTGGCTCCGTGGCATGTGGGATCTTCCCAGACCAGGGCTCGAACCTTGTCCCCTGCGTTGGCAGGCAGATTCTTAACCACTACACCACCAGGGAAGTCCCTCTATCATACTTTATGTCTGATTCACTGCAAGTTGAATAATATTAAAGCCAAATCAGGATCCTCAGAGGACATAGCTACCCTGATGGGGAGCTCCCTTGGGTGTTTTCTGAATTCATGACCAGACTTGCAGTCAAGACACTGCTTCGCTATGACTCCAGGAGAACCAATATAATTATACTAAATTACATACTGAGAATACTTCCAATGACTGTCTGAAGTAGGTACTATTATTGACTCCATTTTACAGATGAGGAAACAAAGTAGTTTATTAAACATTATATAGCTAATAAATGGGGAAGCTGGAATTAGAACACAGGCAACCCCAGGACCTGGGCTCTTAACCACAGTGCTTTACACAAAACACCTAGTTGGATAAAAATTGCTTAAGGGTAAGGCATAACTAAGTGACCAGTGTCTACTCTGAGAACCTTGGAGGGACTTCCTGCTAAACTTCAAGGGCACCAGCTTCACATTCTCAGGACTGGAGAACACCGTGAAGACGGTGGCCAGGAATCCACTGGAGAAGGCAGGTGTGCATTTTCTGACACCACTTCAGACACCACACGTGTGATGTTTGCCCGGCACCAAACAGCTCTCCAGTTCTCCAGCGCCAACCAGCTCTCCAACAATTCAGTTCAGTTCTGACACTAATTACCCAGAGTTAGCGTCAGATTCCACAGGTTTAAGGGCTAATTGCCACAGGACTGCCCCCACTTCACAAGCCAGCCGCCAACAGGGTGTCCACGGTACCCACAGTTCTGTCCGGCCTACTGCAAATTCAGGGTTTCCCACGACCCCCTCCTCAGGTTTGACAGTTCACTGGGTGCAAAGGAGACAGCTGTCCAGACTGAGGCCAGAACTGCTTTTCTCTTTCAGGACTTGCTTGGGTATTGGGAGACGCTGAAGAACTGCCCTTTGATGATGACAAGTTTGATGTTTACACCATTGCCTTTGGGATCCGGAATGTCACACACATCGATCGGGTAATGAATGGCTGCATCCGCTTGCACGACTCAGGATATTAGTTCTCCTGGAGTGGCTCCACCGTGAATGAGGAAAGGGAGAGATTCTTCTCTGGGCTCAGCTCCTGAGTTGAATGTTTCAGACTTAGAGGTCTTAATCCTTTAAATTGCCAATTTTCCTGCCCACAAAATTGAAAAAAAAACACAGAGCAGATCCCCACAGAAGCCTTTGTTGCTTGGGTTGGTATTTACATCTTTTAAAAAAAAATTTATTTATTTGGCCGCATCAGGTCTTAGTTGCGGTGGCGGGCTTCTCTCTAGTTGTGGCGCGCGGGCTCCAGAGTGCGTGGTCTTAGTTGCCCCGTGGCATGTGGGATCTTAGTTCCCCAACCAGGGATCAAACCCGCGTCCCCTGCGTTGGAAGGCAGATTCTTAACCACTGGGCCACCAGAGAAATCCCGGTATTTACATTTTTGAGACTGTCAGTCTTGCTCTCTCATTTCATCTGCTTCCTCTCGCTTGTGAAGCCACTGACTCTGACACTGCAGACCAGAGGGATTTCCAAGGCTGACAGAGAAAAAGGCACTCAAACCCTATTTTGGCAGAAAGTAGCTAGATTCATGGTTCCTCTGTAGGAAGAAGGGAATGTTCAGCTCTTAATCTGATGCAGCTCTTCTTTATTTCTGCTTGAACATTCTGTTCACACATTTGAAGATGGTAAGCAAGGCACCCAGTTTCATTTCTGTAATGTGGACTCCAGTTGCCTAGTTGCCTGCTTTAGGTGGGACATCCTTTATGGTGTACTTTAGCTTCATTTTTATGACCTGTCCTGTGTCTGTAGCCAGTTTATTATTCCTTTTAAATAAAAAAAATAATAATAAATTTTAGTAGATTCAAAGTTCAAAAGGCACAAACGGATATATCAGTAAAAGTCTTCACCTTGTGTCCCAACCATTCAGTGCCTCCTCCCCCTGCTGTCACCAATTTCTTAATGTTGGTTGCAAAGATGTCTTGTGCATATTAAGTGTATTTATTTTCTCTTTTTTTGTACAAATATTAGCATATGAAACATTTTGCCCATTGCTTTTTTTTCCCTTAAAAATATACCTGCAGACTTTTCCATGTCAGCACATAAAGAACACTGGCTCTTCCTTTTTTTAATAGCTGCATTCCCTTTGTATATATATTCCATAATTTAGGGTCTCTCATTAATGGTTAAGATACTTCTAATCTTGTGCTGTTCAAATCGTGCCATAATGAATAACCCATGTCATTTCCACAATAGAAACATTTCTGTAAGATAGATTCCTTGAAGTAAAATTGCTGGATCAAGAAGGAATATCCATTGTGATTTTGAGAAGTCATTCAAAAATTGCCACCTGTGGGGGGGTTGTACCAATCTGAGTCAGTTTAGATTACTCCAAGTAACCTTCTCTAGTCACGGGCAGCAGAATGCCTAAAAAATTTAGGAGACTGTGGGTTATCTCTGCTATTACAGCTTCCCAGCTGAGAGTGAACACGGGATCTGTGGGAAATAACTTTTATAACGCCCATAGGAGCTGACGCCGCCTCAGCCTCCCAGAGTTGAATGAGGGCTGCTGACGAGTGTGTTCTGTTGTTCCTGTCTTGCTCAGGCGCTCCAGGAAGCCCATCGTGTCCTGAAGCCAGGAGGACGGTTTCTCTGTCTGGAGTTCAGCCAAGTAAACAATCCGCTCGTATCCAGGTTGGTATTGTTAACAGGGCTTGATTTTCTTCATCTAGCCAAGCGTTTCCCATCCCAAAGTGGACAGAAAATAGCCAGTAAGCTATAAGCATGAACTTCATAGTTCAGTGTCCCAGAGTCCCTGAGAGACAGTGCCACCTCTGAGGTCAGCCATTTCTGAATGACAACACCTAGGCCAGAAGGGTCTCAAACCAGTAACCAGAGACTCAAGTGGGCCCACATATGTATTTTGTTTGACTCATGGTTATTTTAAAAATTGACTTAGATGTCCATATTTTAAAATCAGGAAATTTTACATAAAAATCTAGATTTCCAGCTTCACTTGAGAAATCAGATATATGGCAACCCTGGTTAAGCCCATATTCCCACATGGCAATAGTCAGAGCTGAATAGTAACTGCCCCTCCTCCACTTTTCTGGTACTTCCTAACTGTGCCTGTCACCACAACCTCACTACTCCCTAGGCTCTTGCACCTGGCCCACTTCACTTATTTCAGGTACTTGCTTGACCCTTACAGGCATTTGAGTTTATAATCCCAGGCTTAGACCTTCTTGCTTATTAACGGTCATGTTCTAATCTTAATCTTTTGCCTTTTTGTTTAGGCTCTATGATGTATATAGCTTCCAGGTCATTCCTGTCCTGGGAGAGGTCATTGCAGGAGATTGGAAGTCCTATCAATACCTTGTAGAAAGTATCCGACAGTTCCCATCTCAGGTACAAAACTTCTATAGCTTACAACAAAGGCCCTACAGTTGAAATCCAGGCGATTTTTGCTGTATCCTTCTTTGTGTTTTAGGAGGAATTCAAGGAGATGATAGAAGATGCAGGTTTTCAGAAGGTGACTTATGAAAATCTAACATCAGGAATTGTAGCCATTCATTCTGGCTTCAAACTGTAACTCCTTTAAGATCCTGGAGTGTGAACCAGTCACATCCTGTCAAAAGGCTGGAGCCGAAGGATAATGTGGTTAGTGAGACCAGCACAACATCTCCTCTTAAGGCTGTGCGCCTTGGACTCATGTTCTGATGTGACCAGTCTCAAAGTGAAAGAAACAAGCTTCTGTCACTTTATTGTAGCTTTCCTTTGGGGCTGCTTCAGGCCTTCTCCCAGAGGTATTTGGTCTGTACTGTTTGCTTAACTCCTAATTCTTCTTGGCTCTGTAGTATGTGGTTAAGGAAAACCAGCACTAAAACTCAGTTTTGAAGTGTATTTGTGGCTTCTCTGCCAGTGCTGCCTTCCAGAGGGATAATGAATCATTAGAACCCAATGATGATTTGAACCAGAAAACTTCCTAGCTGTACCCAAGTCCATCTTTCAGCCTAGGACTAAGTCTGGGGCCAAAAGCCAAGGCCCAAATTAGAGGGCTAAGGATCACAACTAGAACTGTACACTGTAACACTAAATGAGTTTACAATTTTCATGGGTTTTGTCATTTTTTTCTTGAGGTAGGTGGAAGAAATACACTTTCATCACTATTCATTCAGTTCTTCTACCAAAAGCCACTGTTGTGTCCTCAGTGCCTGTCATGAAGGAAACTTGACAAATCCTCGTTGAAAGAATAAATCTACCTGATTTCACGTCTTACAGAGAGATTCTTTGTCAGGATACGTTTGAAGTCAGGGTCTTATAGCCAAACAAAAAAGTTTGATAACTATTTGTCTAGCCAAACCCCCTCCAGTACTCAGCAGAGCTGGACAGAGCTCTTGTCTCCTTAATACAGTCCACTCTTTGATGTTAAAATGAGACCATAAATATTTTCAGTGCAGATGAAACTTAAGGGTTTTTTTGGGGGGTGGGGGAGGGTTGGTAAGAAGTTGCAGAAATCAACCTGTGAGTTGGCTGGCAGTTGAATTGCAGAGACCTTAGTTCAAGGCTATTTGAAAAGTCTTCAGATATACTGCCTCTTGCCCCAGCACAGCAGGGGTCATTTACCCCTTCACGTGAGTCACGACCTTCACTCACAAGATTGTGCCCTTGTCACTAAAAAGCTTCCAGATACAGCACTCTATATACACCTGTCTCAAAGAACAGCACCTAAGAACAATTGATAAAATGCTAAACCTTAGGGCTTCCCTGGTGGCGCAGTGGTTGAGAGTCCACCTGCCGATGCAGGGGACACGGGTTCGTGCCCCGGTCCGGGAGGATCCCACATGCCGCGGAGCAGCTGGGCCCGTGAGCCATGGCCGCTGAGCCTGCGCGTCCGGAGCCTGTGCTCCACAACGGGAGAGGCCACAACAGTGAGAGGCCCGCGTACCGCAGGAAAAAAAAAAAAAAAAAGCCAAACCTTAGAAAAACTTTTGAGTTTTGTTTTTAGCCAGTTGGCGCCTTTGAAATTAACAAGGAGCAAGCACTAAAAAAACCTTCATGGATCATCAACCCAGTCCTCTGTCAGCGGCAATGTGATTCTCATACCTGAATCAAGAAAAAGTTAAAAGCTGTCACTTCCTAGCGATAGATATGGGCCTGATCAAATTAGAACTCCCATTGTCCAGCTGTTTGTGGCCTGAAAGCAGCTGGAGACTGTAAGTAGAGCTAAAATCGACAAGATTGATGCAGCTTTGAAAGCCAAACACCTGTTGGGCTTCAAACAAATATAGCCAGGTCACAAAAGAGGAAAAGGAGGTAGAAAAAAGATGTATTACAGGAGCATTCTCAGTCTGTTCATATAAATACAAACCTAAACCACTGCAATTGCAGTCCCGTTCCACAGTACCTCCTACTCCTTTCCTGCAGAAAGCAGGGGAAAAACTTCTCCCATTTTAATTGCCATAATAGTAAAACAATTTTTTGCCCCTCTACCCAAAAACTTTCCCAGTCCTAACATTGATCAACTTCACTAGAACTTTTAAGACCCCAAGTTCTGGTAAAGAAAAACAACCTCCCAAAGATGTTACAGACCTAATACTGCTCTTAAGATGGAATCATCAGTCAATTCAGATCTATCACCCCCTCTGTGTAGCATTAGCCTGGCTGCTCAGACACACTAATTGTATCTCATAGATCCAAGGTCTGAAACAAAAAGGCTTACCTCATGTGAACACTGAAAACAAAGGGGAACTTAAAAACCAGGACCTTCCTTGCAGCTTCCCAGGATGGGCGTGGGTTGTTTCAGCTTCTGGAATATTTCCTATCTACAAAAGCCAAGTCTGCCATATTCACTTTTATTCACAGAAAAGATTTGTCTTCCTAAAATTGATAGCAGGAAACCTTTAATGAAGTTTACTTATCCAGTTTTAATTGGGTCTTTTAATGAAAGCTTCAATTCACATGTGAACACAGCTAGTTAAAGCACAGCACAGCAGGCTTATAAGTTTAAATTCCTGCAGACTTTATTAGAATCACATGGAGGGCTGCCTCAACAGATTTCCCTTTTAAGACCACCTTTAATCTTTAGAGTATACTTTGGCCAAGGCAGGGGAGGGGAAATTAGTCTAGAGCCCAACTTTCTTATTAGCTTATTTCCATTTTACAACCATGGAACTACTATACATTCATCACCACTTGAGGCCTAAGGCCCAGGACACTCCATAGCAGTATCTTTTAACAAAATGAGCACTTAAGGAAAGCATCAGATTAGGAGTAAGAGTTAATTCAGTAGTTTCTCCGCCATGCATTTCTCAACATGCACTTCTGAGTAGTATTCTTCCATGCATAACAGTAGCAGGATGGGCAAGAATGAAACGCAAGAGCGTTGAATAGGCTGGTCTATTATATCCCACAGAAACTTCAAGGAATCACCCCCACCAAGCTACCCAAGATCAAACAATAGGCCATCTTCAACCCTAGATTATTTGAACAAATCGTTATTAACGCACACTTCTCCAACACATTTATTTCTTTAAAGGAATGGATTTTGAAGAGAAAAAACATGGGGCAGAGAGGTATGGAATAGAAAATAAATACAAATGTAAGCTGTTTTGCTAATTGCTTTATAACCACAACAAACTAGTACAGAGAATGCCCTGTACAAAACAACACAATAAAGATCGAGGTGTTCCCTTAGGCAAGGCTGAAGATTTCAGTCTCTGGTATTTGGAATTTAGGCTGCAGTCCTTGTTTTTGGATGGATCACTGGGTGTGTGGCACAGTCCATGCTTTTAACCAGATTTGAACAGGAGAATGGCCACTTGGCCCAGGTAGAAGTAGATGAAGTGTTTGGTTTCATGTGTCACATAACTACCGAAGTTTCTCCCCACGATGCAGTGCCAGGTGGGGTTGTACTTCTTGTCAAACTCCTGGGAGAAGGGGAGGAGAAAAAGAGCACAGAATTTTAGTGCTAAACCAGAGGTCAGAGTTTGCCTCCTAGATAAGCAGAGCAGAAAGAAGGAACGTCAGCATCTGCAAATTCTTAGAACGAAAGAATGTTCCTCAGCTCCAAATCGCCTACATGGTGCATTAATGCAAACATACTTGCAATCTGAGCTAAGCTGGGAATGGGGGCTGGGGAGGTAAAAGTCAGAAAGGGCAGCCTCAGAGACACAGCGCTTTGTTATCATGGCAATTACACACCTTCATAACTTCTAGAATATTCTTATTCATTAACAGCAGGTGACATCAGTTCTAGTTTATCCTCTAGCTTTTAAACAGAACTAAACTACCCTCCTACTGTACGACATGCACCTACAAAAGCCAAGAAAATAGTAAATATTTAGCCCAAAATACCCCCATTATAACTCATTTCAGTATTATTGAAAACAAAAGACCTCCAAAAGAACAAAGCCTCAATGAGCTTCTAAACCACTGTGGATCAAAATTTAAACGGACAAGACACTTGGCACTCCACTGTCCCTATAAAAAGAATGCTGGAAGCAGAACCTGACAGCTACCTGGTCAAATTTTATCTTTACTGTCAAAAGCCCTTCTTCCCACATCTATCCTAATAGTGCTGCTAATCTACCACCTGGTCCTCAAGGAGAGCAAACTGCAGTAACAACTTTTCCCTATTTTCCCCACCCCCAGAGGCTCTAGGTTTCACTGGGTAGCTCTAGGCAGGGGCCAAAGCTAGTCCTAATCTATGAAAGTACTACAAGTCTCTGGTGAGTTAGGCAAAATTTGGCTACTGTTGTATTGTACACAGCAAGAACGTCTTTTAGATTAAGGGGAATAAAATTCTTACAAACTAGACCAACGCACTGATGCTGCCTTTGTCAAAAAGGTATTTATTTCTGCTCCATCTGAAGTCTTTCATCTTCTCATTCTCGACTGGAACCCTCCCACGGCTTAGGCTGCCAGCTTCCTTCCCTTCTAGAAAACATAGCTCGAGAAGTTGGCAGGCCTGCCAGCTTTCTACAGACTGCCATTTACCAATCCCCCAACCTAGTACCCAGCCCTCACTACCACCCACTTTCCCTCAACTGCCGACTGACTCCCCACTGAAGGCTGGCAAGATCTCCCTTCGGCCCTGCTGGAAACACCCACGCAGCTCCCCCACTCTCGAGCACCCAGATGGATCCTGGGCGCAGCAATCATGCAGAAGGGGGAACCGCTGCTGCCTGATCCTAGAAACCGTTACTAGGTGGCGCTTTCCCCGTGGAGCTGGGTAATTTAAAAAAAAAAAAAAAAAAAAAAAACTTCGAGCGCTGAGGGGCCGATCTTCAAGAGAAGCGCAAAATTCATTTGCGTCCTTTTCTGGAAACCTCTACACCCGCGCTACTTTGCGTGTCCCCCAAGTATCTCTGCCATTGCTCGGGGGACGCAGGATCGAGGAGAAGGAACTAAGTTGTGACTCGCCCCAGCTGAGCGCAAACTGCCCGAAACCCCACGCCCGCGCCCTGTCCTCACCTTCTTGATATGGGCCGCAATGTCCTTCTCTATATTATACTTCTCCAATGCCTGAGTAGCACACTCCACCGAGTCCTGTTGCATCTCCTCCGACATATCGGCATTTTTGATCACGGCCTTTCGGTCACACATGGTTACCTGGGGGGCGAGGCCCGGGCAAAGGGTGAGGAGTTGGGGTATGGGCTGCGCCTGCGAGGCGCCAGCTTCCCCGGCCCGCTCCGCCCGCTCCACGCCACCCCGGGACGACCCCCCCACCCCACTTCTCAGGAAGCGCGGGCCGCGCGGACCGAACGGCGGGATAAGTCCGGCAGGGGACGAAGCCAGACAGTGGAATCCCCCGAGTCTCTCACCAAAGAGCAGGGGCTGGCCGACTGCAACGGTCTCCTGGGGGAGGGGCTGGCGAGGCTCAGACCCGTCGAGACGACCGGTCCCTACTAAAGCCGTGGCGCATCTATGGAGCCCCACGCCAACCGCCGCCGCCTAGTACCTAAGCCCCGCCCTGCTCCCGCCGGCCCCGCCCCCCACCGAACGTCCCTATTGGCTTGACACAGCCCCCAGAACTCTCCCATTGGCCCATGGACTCAATGGTTCCCTCAGGATCTTTCTCCTGCATTTTGTTGCAGACCACAATGCACCGCTCTCGGCGTCGGTTGCCCCGGCAATGGGCCGCACGAGATGAGGCCAAACATCCCGAAGGTGGTGCTGGGGTGGGGTCGCGAGGACCGCCCAGCGGCTAGAGAGGTGCGAAGGAAGCTTCCGCCCAGGTCAAGAGAAGTGATTCCAAATTTACGGAAGTTGTCCCAGAGTGTGTTCTCGAATAAGTATTGTCTTTGGAAGTTGGGTATCCTACGTCCCTTCCTCCCATCCCAGGTCGGAAGGATTTACCCTTTCTGACTGAGGTAGCCAATCGCTTCACTAGAAGGGTATCTCTTAAGCAGGGCTGGCTTCGTGGGCAAGTGATCCGTGCAGTCGCAGAAGAGGAGCCCCAGGATTTGGTTTGATGCTCTGCTGTCTCATTGTTGAAATTCGTATTTTTTTTTTAAACAAGGGACGCCACATTTTCATATTGCATTGGTCCATGCAAATTATGCAGCCGGACCTCCTCTGAAAATATGGGACTGGAGGTGTCAGAGGTCCTCAGAAATGGGAGAAGGTTTCCTTATGAATTAAGAGATTATCCCCAAGAGTGGGGTCTCCCTGCTGGGCAGTGCAGACCTCATTTAAGGGGGTGGGGGGCCCTCCGGGTGGATTTGGGAGTGCTGATCCCGGTGGTGTGTGTCCAGGGTGGGGCTTCTTGCTCAGATGAGGCAGTCTTTCCTGTGTGGGCGTTTCTTGGTGGGGATTTACCTCTAGGGCGGAGGTGCCCTAATGAATAGAATGGCATCCCTCAGAGGTATTTCCTCTGGTTTAGGGAGACTAACCACTAAGTGGTTTAAAAAGCAAGGACTTGGGGTGGGGGTGGGGAGCAGGATCAGATCTGAATTTAAATATTTAAATCCTAGCCCTGTCATTTTACTAGCTGTTTGAACCTCGGTTTTCTAATCTGTAAAGGGACTAAATATAAAAGGAAACCACTTCATAGGCATGTTGGAAGTATTAAATAAACTAGTGCATTTGAAGTTCTCAGCACAACTTGTGGCACATAGTAAGGGTTGGAAGAATCTTACCGATGGCTGTCAATTTATGGAACTGTCCCAAGAGTCATGGCAAGGTTTTGAACAACCAACCCTTAAATGCCTAAAATGTGTTTTTGAACTTCCATAAACAAGTTATCAGTTTAATCATGTAACCAGAAGCTTTCTGTTTACATTTCTGCCTGTTTCTACTTGACCACCCACTCTCATTAATCCAGAGCCCCTTACAATTTGATGAGAGGCACACAATGCCAAAGAGAAACCAGCTGGGAATAATGAGAAACTCGGGTACAACATATGCATATCAATTAAATCAAATTAAGAGACTTTTCCCAGTTTCAGGTTTCCAGTGGTGGGATTATGGGTTGGAGGAGTTAAAATAGTTCTACACGGAGTTGCTGTTGGGGAAGAAGTTGGATTGGCAACAGGAGTGAGTCTGGGTTAGTGCTTCTACCTGACTTGGATGCATGATTCAGAACTATGGAATCTAACGATGATGCCAGAACCTGAATCTCTCTTGGGGGCCTTTACTTTTCATGTATATAGTTTTAAACCCTCTGATCTATGGCTTGGCCAGCTTCTCCTTGTTTGAACAGAAGGAGCTGAGAGTCGTTAAGGGGGATGAGGTCATAAGAACAGCAGCTGTGTATTGAGTGGTTGCCTATCACCAAGTGCTTGGCATTTACTCAGTTGCTCCTCACAACAGCTGTGCCTGGGACCCCTTTCCTCCCATCTCCCTCCTGGCATAACTTCTGCTCATTTAGATTTGAGCTCAGATGCCTCCTTCCCCACACTCTACTTACCCCCTACCACCACACTCCAGTTACTCTCTACTGAAGTAACTTTTTTATTTCCTCCATTGTACTTGCCTCATTTATTCCTTCAGAATAAATTCACATGAATTATCTCATGTATTTATTTGCTCAGTTATTGTCTATCTGTCCCTGCCTGTCTTCATTACTGCTGCATCTTCATCATCGAATTCAGCATCTGCCACATAGCATGCACTGACTTAGATATGCATTGAATTAAGAATTCCAGGTCTTATATTCCCATTTTACAGATTAGGAAATTGACTTTCACAAGGTCAAGCTGTTAATAAAGGAATAAATTCCAGGTCTGGATGACCCTAAAGTCCATTCTCTTAACTTCAATATTACCTTAATACATTTAGCTGAGGAGACAGTGTGCCTTTTTCTTATTAATAACTTTGAAGAAAAGGGGTTTGAAATGGGATGATGTTGAGGTTTTCTAACAGATAAGAGGATTTTGCTCGATAAATGCCTGTAGGTTTTTCTCCATTTGTAGCACCTGCCTTCCCGAGCATCTTATGTGTTTGCTGCTCATCTCAACCAGCTCTTGACCCTAATTATTTTCTTTAAAAGTGAAGGAAGAGGGACTACCCTGGTGGTCCAGTGGGTAAGACTCCACGCTCCCAATGCAGGGGGCCTGGATTTGATACCTGATCGGGGAACTAGGTCCCGCATGCATGCGGCAACCAAGAAGTCCACAAGCCACAACGAAGATCCCACACACAGCAACTAAGACCGGGCACAGCATAAATAAATAAATAAATAAATTTTTTTAAAAGTGGGACTTCCCTGGTGGTGCAGTGGTTAAGAATCCGTCTGCCAATGCAGGGGACATGGGTTCAATCCCTGGTCTGGGAAGATCCCACATGCCATGGAACAACTAAGCCCCTGTGCCACAACTACTGAGCCCGCGAGCCTAGAGCCCATGCTCCGCGACAAAAAGAAGCCACCGCAATGAGAAGCCCACACACCGCAGCAAAGGGTAGCCCCCACTCGTTGCAACTAGAGAAAGCCCGCGCGCAGCAACAAAGACCCAATGCAGCCAAAAATAAATAAATAAATATTTAGAAAGTGAAGGAAGAGCACTATCAAAAACCATGCTGGGGCTTCCCTGGTGGCGCAGTGGTTGAGAATCTGCCTGCCAATGCAGGGGACATGGGTTCGAGCCCTGGTCTGGGAAGATCCCACATGCCGCGGAGCGACTGGGCCCGTGAGCCACAACTACTGAGCCTGCGCGTCTGGAGCCCGTGCTCCGCAACAGGAGAGGCCGCGACAGTGAGAGGCCCGCGCAGTGCGATGAAGAGTGGCCCCCGCTCACCGCAACTAGAGAAAGCCCTCGCACAGAAACGAAGACCCAACGCAGCCAAATAAATAAATTAAATAAATTTATATTAAAAAAATAATAATAATTACTCCCCTTGAATAGCAAGCTTGTTTCTCCCAATTCTCCCTCTGTACCCTCTCTTTAAAAAAAAGAAAAAGAAAACCATGCTGGGACTTCCCTAGTGGTCCAGTGGTTAAGACTTCGTGTTCCCAGGCTTCCCCAGTGGCGCAGTGGTTAAGAATCCGCCTGCCAATGCAGGGAACACAGGTCCAAGCCCTGATCCAGGAAGATCCCACATGCCGCAGAGCAACTAAGCCCGTGTGACACAACTACTGAGCCTGCGCTCTAGAGCCTGTGAGCCACAAGTACTGAGCCCACGTGCCACAACTACTGAAGCCCGCATGCCTAGAGCCCGTGCTCCGTGACAAGAGAAGCCACTGCAATGAGAAACCTGCGCACCACAACGAAGAGCAGCCCCTGTTCGCCGCAACTAAAGAAAGCCCACGTGCAGCGATGAAGACCTAACACAGCCATAAATAAATAAATAATAAATAACTTAATTAAATAAAATAATAAAGACTTCGTGTTCCCAATGCAGGGGGCCTGGGTTTGATCCCTGGTTGGGGAACGAGAGCCCACATGCCGCAACTAAGAGATCCCGTGTGCCGCAACTAAAGATCACACATGCCCCAACAAAGATCCTGCATGCGGCAACTAAGACCTGACGCAGCAAAATAAATAATAAATATTAAAAAATAAATAAATAAACTCATGCTTTTCTGGCCTGTGTTTAACCCCAAGAGACCTTTTGGGGATATTATTTCTAGGAACCAACGGCCTTTTTCACTCTGTTACCACTCATTTCTCATTTCCTGTCTGCTTATCACACAGTGAGGCAGGTAATAAATATCCGCTAGTTGTAAATGAAATGTTCTGTGCAGGATTTGGATGCTTGAAATATATACCCAGAGTCAGTTACAGCCTCATCCTCAAGGAGTTTCTAGTCAACAGTAACCTAATCTTTCCAATATCATGGGTTTGGGGGTTTGAAAGGGCTTTAGAAGTACAGGAGCCCAGCAGGTAACATTAATGAGTGAGGTGAGGTAGGTGGTACAATAGGGAGTGGAGGGGACTGTGGCAAATAGAAAAGCCCTTTAAAAAAAATTTATTCATTTATTTTGGGCTGCATTGGGTCTTCGTTGCTGCACGCAGCCTTTCTCTAGCTGTGGCGAGTGGGGGCTACTCTTCGTTGTGGTGTGTGGGCTTTTCATTGCGGTGGCTTCTCTTTGTTGCAGAGCACGGGCTCTAGGCGTGCGGGCGTCAGTAGTTGTGGCACGTGGGCTCAGTAGTTGTGGCTCGCGGGCTCTAGAGCACAGGCTCAGTAGTTGTGTCGCACAGGTTTAGTTGCTCCATGGCACGTGGCATCTTCCCGGACCAGGGCTTGAACCCGTGTCCCGTGCATTGGCAGGTGGATTCTTAACCAGTGCACCACCAGGGAAGTCCCTAGAAAAGCCCTTTAAAAGGTGCCAGGCAGATGTTGCCATTTGGGATTGTTGACCCAGTGTTGCTAAAATAATCTGATTTTCAAGAGAGACCAGAAATCTGAATTATTTTTATGGGAAATATCATCATTTTAATGTTGGTCACAAACTCATTTCTTAAAACACAGTCCAGTCTAGATATGGCCTATGGGCCTCCAGTTGGCAACCTTTTATTCAGCTGAATACTCTCTTTTTGTAACCAGAAGACAGACTCAAAGAAGTATAATAAAACATATATATATGTATTTGGTCTTTGTCCAAAGATCCAGGCACAGAGCTCTTAAACCCTTGAAATTCTTTGAGTTATAAGAGCATCTTTTGTTACCATAATGAGTCCCTATCAACTACGCTGGAGTTTAGGTAACAAGGTGACTCTTTGGGGGGAAGGAGGCAAGTTGCCTTCAGATATACAGATAGTTTCAGATATCTAGATAGCTGGTCATCAGAGGAAACAACCATATGATTAGAGGGTTGAAACTTTCAGCCCCCTATTCCTACCCATGTCCCCTTCTCCTACCTTCCTCATCTCCTGACCTCCTGGGAGGAGAAAGGGGCTGGAGATTGAGTTCAATCACCAGTGGCCGTGCCCATGTAACAAATTCTCCATAAAAACTCCAAAACCATAAAGTGCTGTGCAGGTGGTGCACCCTGAGAGGACACTGAAACTCTGCACCACCCCACCCCCCAATACCTTGCCTTATGCATCTCCTCCATTTGGCTGTTCCTGAGTTGCATCCTTTATAATAAATCTGTAATAGTAAGTAGAGTACTTATCTAAGTTCTGTGAGTCATTCTAGAGAATTATCAAGCCTGAGGAAGTGGTTGTGGGAACCCAAATTTGTAGTCAGCTGGGCACAGTGAGGGTAACCTGGACACCCCATTTGCAGCTGGCACCTGAAGTGGGGGCAGTCTTGTGGGTCTGTGCCTTTAGCCTGTGGGTCTGTGCTAACTCTGGGAGTCAGCGTCAGAACTGAATTGTTGGACACCCAGTGGATGTTGGAGAATTGATGTGTAAAAGTAAGTATCTGGTGTTAGAAAAACAAACAAACAAACAGAGTATCAGAAGTGATGTCATGGAATTCCCTGGTGGTCTAGTGGTTAGGATTCTGAGCTCTCACTGCCGAGGGCATGGGTTCAATCCCTAGCTGGGAAACTAAGATCCTGCAAGCTGTGCGGCTCAGCAAAAAAAAGTTACGTCAGAAAAGCCACCACAGCAGATGGGACAGGACCGGCCTGTGATTACACAGCGTGTTAGTTATGGAACCAGGTTTCTAAGATCCTGGTCTGTATGACTCCAAATCTAGTGTTCTTTCCACCACCTCAGACAAGTTGGCTTTACCCTTGGGTGCTGGGGGTTTCACACTTTCTGGGCGTGAATGGAGCACGGCCTATGCTTGCTACTTGGCACATGGTGTTTGCTGAATAAATGAATGGGTATGGCACCCAAATGCTTGCACTTAGATCTGCATGAGAACAGTATCTGGTGTAGTTCTGATTGGCAGCAGGGAGGGTTCAGCTCATCATAGGCACTAAGGGAATTCCATGGGAAGGTAAGAAAGTGGAGACTCAACAGCATTTTTAGTTGCTCAGAACCATGCCATCAACGTAGAGAGCCCAAGAATAAGTCATTTCCAGGGTCCTCTGGAAATTCAGATGAAGCTAAAGTAAACCCACTATGACTCCACCAAGGAGAAACCCCAGAGACAGTTCCTAAATCATCCTCATGATTTTTGCCATACCTGCACCCTACCTCTACTATTATTTCTTCAATATTTTTCTTTAATTAAACTCCCTATTTTTAATAAGCATTTTTAAAAGGCAAATTTATATTATTACCATCAACAGAATACTAGTCTCATTTATCATAAATAGAAGGTAACCATAAAATATAAACAAATGTTATAATATAAAATGTTTTGTCCTCACATTGCTAAGCTGATCTGGGACCCTGCCAGTGATATGTGTCCCACACTTGGGAAACGCTGCCCTAGGGGAGGGTTCTTAAAGGGGGTCCGGTGGATGGATTGCGAAGGTTTTACATGTCCCCAGGAATTATGCACAAGATGTGTGTTGTGCTCACAGGCATTTTTCCAGGGAGAGAATCTATACCTTTCATCAGAGGCACAAAGGGATTCAGAACCCAAGGAGGATAAAGAACAATTGCTCTAGAATAACCTATACTCTTGGAATGAATGCAAGATTCCCTCACCAGGTCCCACTGAACTGGCCCATCAATTGGGTTCTGTAGCATCACATGTCTGGGCAACTCACTATTTTCCACTCCTAGCTGCTAAGTTTTCTTGAGAACCCTTCTGAGCCTGAAAACATGCATTTTCTATTCTTATTACTGGAAATCATCATTAGAGGGAGGCAAAGCTTCTGAGATCATAGGCTTTGGAATGGGACAGACTTGGGAAAAACCTAAGTTGTGTGCCCTCCTACGAGTTAGCCTCTCAGAGGTATAGGTTCCTGATTTTTAAATGGAGATAATACCTTCATTGTAGGGTGGTGGCAAGGTTTATATTAAATAATGCATCTAAAGACCTAGCCAGGGACTTCCCTGGTGGTCCAGTGGTTAAGACTCCATGCTTCCACTGCAGGGGGCACGCGTTTGATCCCTGGTTGGGGAACTAAGATCCTGCATGCCGTGCAGTGCAGCACCCCCCCCAAAAAAAAAGACCTAGCCAAGGTCCAAAAGATGGTAGCTACTGCTGTTATGTACTGAGAACTTACTATGTGCTAAGCATTTGGGACACATTATCTCCTTGACTTCTCACAACTCTATAAGGTGGATGTTAAGAGCTGTTGATCTCTCCATTACACAGACGAGGAAAAATGAGGTGCGGAGAGGTGAGGTCCCTTGCCTAAAGTCACATTGCTAGGAAATGACAAGGCTGGAATTTGAACCCTGCTCTGTCTGACTGTACGGTCCCACGTGGTAGATGAAACCTCTGAGCTGCCTCACCTCCCCAGACAAAGGGAGATGATGTGTGTCCCCGGAGACTCTCAGCATCCGTGGCTCCTGGTGGGAGCTCCCTAAATATATGTTGGATGGACGGATGAATGGATGGACAGATGGACTGAAGAAAGAATGGATTTTTTAAACTAATTCAGAGTTGTTTCCTCTCAAATTTGACCCCAGATTGGTCCTTGACTGTCTTGATCTTCCCTGAACAAATTCTTTGTACTTTAGCCATCAGACTTTCCCAGGGCCCTCAGAAAGCCCTTTGGATTTGTTCACAAGCACACTGAGGGATTTCTTGCAGGGACTGGAGGTCCCAAAACAAGATAGAAAAAGCCACAGCCTGCACCCTGCCACTGGCCCAGGACTGCACTGTTCCCAGCCCTGTCCAGCAATCACTTTCCAAGATTTTCTGGGACCTCAAGCGCTTTCTTGGACCATGAGTTCTGTCACCAACCTAGCAGCTCCAGCCCTCCCTTACCTGAAAGGAAGTGTGAGGAATGTGACCTTGCAGTCCCCAGGGTTGATTCAAGAACTCCTGTACAGAAAGGAGAGGCTCAGTGGGAGAGTGTGCAAGGCCTAGGTCTGAATCTAGAAGCTTTCTTCCCACGGAGAAGGGCTGGCACTAGTCTGGGGCTGGCAGGGGAACTGAGTTGTGGAGCCAAGTACTGTACTGCAGTGCAGGGAGAGTGAGGCCAGACAGACTGGGACAACTCAGGGAAGAAAATGCTTCCCTCTGGCCCATAGCCAAGCTTCGCCCGAATGGACAGATACCTCCAAAGCCTGATTGTTCAGCCCCCTGTCCGGGGGTGGGGGGGCAGCAGATAACTTCAGGCATGTCCAGAGAGGCCTAGTGGGCCCCCCTCAGCTCCCAATCAGTAAGTAGAAAACCCAGAGTAGAGGCTAAAAGTACAGACTTTGAAGCCAGGCGGACCTGGCTGTGCAGCCTTACCCTGCCCCTACTAAGGTGTCTGACCTTAGGTAAGTGACTCTACCTCTCTGAGCCTCAGTTTCCTCACCTGTAAAATGGGGATTGTAATAGTCCTTGTTTCTCAAGGACAATTTGGAGATTGAGATGGTGCATATAAAGTAGGTGGTATAGGACTTGGCACATGGCGAAGGTCAATGATGCTGGCTACCAATTATCATTAATGGTACCCTAAACCAGGATTCTTCAACCTCAGAACCAACGTTTTAGACCAGAAAGTTTTCTGTTGGGGGACTGTTCTGTGCGTTGAAGGATGTTTAACAGCATACCTAGCCTCTACCCACTGGATGCCAATTGCACCGCATACCCAGTTATTAACCAAAAATGTCTCCAGACAGAGAATTCCTTAGCAGTCCAGTGGTTAGGACTCTGCACTCTCACTGCGGAGGGCCCGGGTTCAATCACTGGTCGGGGAACTTAGAGCCCACGGCCAAAGATAAATAAATAAATAAAAGTCTGCAGACAGCGTCAAATGTCTGCTGGAGGGTGAAATTGCCCCCTAGTTGAGAACCAGTGCCCTAAATAATCTAGGATGGGGCTTCCCTGGCCGTCCAGTGGTTAGGACTCAGCGCTCTCACTGCTGAGGACGCGGGTTCAATCCCTAGTCGGGGGATTAAGATCCTACAAGCCAAGCGGTGTGGCTAAAAAAATAAATAAATAATCTAGGATGAGCCTGAATGCCACAGATCCCAAACTCACAGCCCTGTGTAAGGACCACAAGGCAGGCGGGCTTACTTACAGACAAAGGGATGGGATGTCCAACAATTACAGAACAAGTTCCCTCCTGCATAGACTATGAGGCAGGACTTGAGTCTGCTCTAGGAGCCCCCTCTGACTCACTAGGTGACCTTGCTGTCACTCTTTAATTATATGCAAAGTGTCCCCAGTTAAATCTCAATTATTCTAGGGCCCAAGACAAAGGAACAAGCAGTTGGTATCTGATTTCTGGCATCTCCATTCTTATTCACTGACTGGAAGAAAACCTGATTCTCCAGAACTCAAGAGTTCATTCAGACCTTCATTCATGATTGCTGAGAGAGAACCAGGTGTCAGTCACCGTTCTGGATGCTGGGGATTGTGACATTATGATCTATGATAAGAAATATTTCATATATATATAATATATATATATCTTGTTACATATAAATGTAACAAGAGCAGTGGGATCATCTTTTGTTATAACATTTGGTCTCTTGTCCTCAGTTCCTGAAATCACTTCAGAGCTATAAAGGTGAAATGAGTGCTTTGTTATTCATAACAAGCCCCTTCCCACCACAACTGGGTTTCTGCTGATGAGCTGACTTTTGGAAAGCACCTAAGGTGGGGCTGGTTGTCAGTGGAGCCAACCGTGAGATTCAAGGCTTAGAACTTTCAGTCCCACCCCTGGCCCCTGAGGTGGGAAGAGGGGCTGGAGAGTGAGTTCAATTACCAATGACCAATGATTTAATCAACCATGCCTATGTAATAAAGCCTCCATAAAAACCCAAAAGGATGGGGTTCAGAGAGCTTCGAGGTTGGTGAACACATGGAGGCTCAGGAAGGGCGGTGCGCTGCAGAAGACATGGAAGCCCCCCACCCTTTCCCCATACCTTGTGTCTCTACCATCTGGCTCTCCCTGAGTTACAGCCTTTCATAATAAACCAGTGATTTAAAGCAATTATACTCCAATAAAGATGTTTAAAACAAACAAACAAACAGTGATTTAGTAAGTAAAATGTTTCTCTGAGTTCGTGAGCTGCTCTAGCAAATTAACTGAACTCAAGGAGGGGGTCGTGGGCACCTCTGACTTATAGTCAGTTGGTCAAAAGTACAGGTAACAACCTGGGCTTGCAACTGGCATCTGAAATGGGGGGAGGGGGCAGTCTTGTAGGACTGAACCCTTGACAGTGGAATCTGATGTCATCTCCAGGTAGATGGTGTCAGAACTGAGTTGAATTGTAGGACACCCAGCTGGTGTCCAGAGAATTGCTTGTTGGTGTGCGGCAAACTCCATCATAATTGGTGACCAGAACCCTATTAGGGATCCACAAGAGACCAAAACTGGCAAAAATCCCTTCTTCATGGAACTTATATTCAAACAAGAGAATAAAGATAATAAACAAGCAAAAATATGTCTGACCCTGCTAAGTTCAATGGATAAAAATAGACTAAGGGAACCAAAGGGGACAGAGTGAGAGATCTTGTCTTAAATAGAGGTTTCCAGGCAGGTCTCTCTGAGAAGGTGCCATTTGAGCCAAGACTTGATGACCTGGCTATTGGGTGGAGGATAGAATGTGGGGAAGCCAGCGGGAGCAGAGAGGCCAGGAAGAGGCTACTGCAACAGTCCAGGTGAGAGGTGATGGTGGCTTGGACTGGGACAGTAGAAGCAGAGGTAGGATGAGAGGTGGTTGGATTCTGGATATATTCTGGAGGTGGAGCTGACAGATTTGCTGATTAACTGAATGCAGGGTGTGGGGGAAAGAGACGAGTTAAGGATGACTCCAAGACTTGTGGCCTGAACAATGAGAAGAATGGATTGAGATAGGGAAGGCTGGCCAAAAGAGAAACAAAAAGTTGTTTTGGCTATGTTAGTTTGAGATGCCTATTAGATATTCTAAGTGGAAATGTCAAATATGCAGTTGGATATATGAGTTCTGGGAAGAGGTCCAGGTTAGACCTGTAATTTGGGGAGTCATCAGATTATAGATGACACTTAAAGCCATGGGACTTGATGAGATCACCATCAATGGGAGGAGTACGTGCAGATATAAGAGGTAATGCTTATTCAGCTAGCAACATTCTCTGAGCCTTCACTGTGCGCCAGGCCCCGAGCTAGGTGCTAGGTACAGAGATGCACCTCCCTCAGCACCTGCCCAAGAGAAGCTCCATTACTTATTTTTTCTTGCCTAAGTGCTTTGGCCAATTAGAGAATAAACACTGAGAGTTCCTGCCCTGTGTCTTAGTCACTTGTTCATTATTTCAAGAGATACTTACTGAGCACCTACTTGGTACAAGGCCCCCATCTAGGCACTAGGGACATGAAAGGGAGCAACTCAGACCTGGCTCCTGTCCACATGGAGTTTACATTTTGTGTGTAGAGGAAGTGGACACTGAATGAGATGCACATGGTATTTTGTTGTAGGAGCCTGAACAGACTAAGACACTTCCCATTCACTCTCCAGTCCATTCTACCAAAACAGTTTATCAAGGTTACCAGTGACCACCACGCTGCTAAATCCAGTGGCCAGTTCTCAGCGTCCTTCATTGATGTACTTGTTACAGTTGCTCTCCTCCCCTCTGAAGCTCATTCTTTGCTTGGCTTCCAGTATCCCCAGGACTCTCCCTCTTCTCCTGGCTCACTGGCTGCTCCTCCTCAGCTTCATCTACTTTCTCCACCTCTTCTCCCTGGCCTCTAAAGGAAGAAGTGTTCCGGGCCTCAGTCTTTGGACCACTTCTCATAGTTTCCATTTGCAAGGCTTTGAATAACACCTCCATGCTCATGACTGCTGTCTTAGTCTGTTCAGGATGCTGTCACAGAACATTATATAGACTGGGTGGCTTATAAACAATAGACATTTAGTTCTCACAGTTCTGGAGACTGGAAGTCCAAGATCAGGGTGCCAGCATGGGCAGGTTCAGGTGAGGGCCCACTTCCTGGTTCATAGATGGCCATCTTCTCTCTGTGTTCTCACATGGTAGAGGGGGTGAGGGAGCTCTCTGAGGCCTCTTCTATAAGGTCCCTAATCCTATTCATGACCTAATTATCTCCCCAAAGCCTCACCTCTTAATACTATCACGCTGGTGGTTAGGTTCCAACATACGAATTTTGGGGGATAAACAGTCTATAGGAACCCCAAATTTATAGTCAGCCTGGAAGAAGTGTGGGTAGACTGGTAACCCCATTTTCAGCTGGCATCTGAACTGAGGGTAAGTTTTATGGGACTAAGCCCTTAACCTGTGGGGTCTGCACTAACTCTGGGTAGTTGTGAATTGTTGGACACAGAGTTGGCGTTGGAAAATTGGAGAACTGGTGTGGAAAAACGACACATTTGGTGTCAGAGGTGGTGTCAAAAAAAGACACCACAGGTAGTCCCTGGGTCTCAGCACAGTGCTACAGATATAGATTTCAATAAATATAAAAATTATAAGCCACAAATAGGAGAAAAGAAGAAAAAAGATGTGAATAAATAGAAAGTGATACCAAACTTCTGGGTGGGAGGGCCAAATACAGCAAGAATGGAAAAATTTTCCCCATGTAAATTTATAGATATAACACCATTCCAATGAAAAAAACTAGAAGATGCCATATAGAACTTGATAAAAAGATTCTAGAATGTGCTTAGACAAATCAACTGGCAAAAATACTGAGGGAATGAAAGGAGCAGTAGGGGACACCTAGGCCTTTCCAAGGTACAAACTGGGAGGAAAGTTCTAGGCTGGGGTCACACAGGTCTTGGTGTCACTGAATATCAACTTACTAAGTCACGGACATGAAGGCCAAGGAGGGTTTGGTCAGGCTAAAGACTGGGGAGGCAGAGGTGGAGAAATCAATGTTCCAAGGAGAAGAACCAGCCCCTGCAAGACGTGGTACAGGCTTTCAGACACAGTAGATCCTAGAGAAGCTGGCAATCTGGGAGTAATGGGAGATGAGGGAGAGACTGGTGGAGGCAAATCACAAAGGCCAAGATAAAGGGATGCAGATGGGGTTCTCTCTGGGAGGCAGACACTGTCCCCTCCACCGCTGGCACCCTAGCATCAAGCACCGTGCCAACAGTAGGCATTCCATAAATATCTCGCACATCTTTTCATAACTACATATAGGGACTTGCTCTTTTTCACATCTGCATGGTATTCATAACTGCACATTTCCCGTGTAGCGAGTCCCCTCTGGGTGGACCTCGAGGATGCTTCCAGTTCCTTAGGGAATTATAGTTACTAATAAACATCCTAGCATTTTGAATACAGCACCCCCTGCGGCCCTTCTTCTTCAGGCCTAGGAGGGATCGCTAGATTTCTGCTTGGTTCTCTTCTGCTTTCCTTCTGGCTTCCAAACAAGTACCCTTTTGCTTTGCACAGCTCCCCTAGGAGACTGTGAGACTATATTCCCCTCAGGCTCTCCCCTCCCTCCAGCCTATCTCATCCCCTTTACAATCATCCTAGTCAGGCATATACACTAAACATTTGTATGAGCAGCTGAAATACTTAGGATTTACATGTATAATCTAACCCAGCCAGGCTCTGATTTACATTAGGGCTTCTCACCCTAAGTCACTGGCGGCTGTAGAGTGAGAAAGAAAGAACACTCCTCAGCCCCACCTAGCTGTGCTGAGCTGGGTAGCTTCCCCAAAGCGACAGAAGTCGTCCCAGCTTTCTTTGCACATGCTTTTCCTTCTGCCTCGAATGCTTTTCTTCTCTCCTCATGTACCTGGTTAACACCAGCTGGTACATCAGGTCTCAGCTCAGAAGCCACTCCCTCCAGGAAGTCTTCCCTGAACACCCCATTCAGCTCTGGGTTAAGAGCTGCAGGAGCACCCATTGCCATTGCCCCTTTGTCTGTGAACAGTGCGGGGTCTTTTTTTTTTTTTTTTAACAGTGGGGGTCTTGATAACTCTTGTGTCCCTGGCGCCCAGCACACAGCCAGGCTATTCTGCGGCTCAGTAAATACCCGGTGGAATGAATGAACAAATGTCAAGTGGGCAAGGAGTGGGGAAAACCACCAAAGTCCCAGATGCCACATACACAAGCCTGGGCTTTTAGAGCTGGGGTCAGAGTGTTCCACGAGGGAAAAAACCCTAGTCTCCTGCAGGCACTGTCAAGGAGTGTGCCATGACAAGAAAAACTGGCAGCCCACGAGAAGGAGGGAATAACAAAAGAAACTGGTCCCCAGCTGCCTAGCTCCAGGGAACGTTTGTCAATGTGACATTCACAGAAGCCCTGCACATGTGCTGGCTGAGGGGGAGAGCCAGTCTCAGCCAGACAGAAGGAAATTTAGCTACTGTGCACATGTTAGCACTGCGGGAGGTACAGCTTGGAAGTTTTGGGGGGTTTTTTTTTGTTGTTGGTTTGTTTTTTACTTTTATAAAATCTGCAGGTACTTCCCATATTTGTTTTTACCTTTAAGGAATGTGTTTACTTTTGAGGTGCTGTTACCTAATTATATCGATGCAGTTCATTAAAAATCTGCTTAGTACAAGATTGAGTGCAAAAGCATTAGGATTCTATTAAATCAGTGCATCCTCTTGCTGCATCAAAAAACATTATCAGCACTGTTGTTAATCTTTTCACACCCCTTCCACCCTTTGCTTGTGCTTCTGGTTCACTGTGCCATAAAATAAGTTTCCAAGGTATGTGACAGAGTGGAAAATGTTTAGGGAAAAGTTTTGGGTAGAGGGTAAGGAACTTAGGGATTAGAAAATAAAACTTGGTGAAATTGAGAAGCCCATTTGTCATATTGTACTTCAGCTCCCTTTTTCTGGAGCTAGAGCAACTCTTCTTTAAGTACTAGTTAAAAAATTAACAGGTGTTTATTAAACACTTACTATGTGCCAACACAACAGGGCTATGAAGGGATTGGTCCTAGTGGTTCTTAACTTTTCTGGGGGGGAGTTTGGGGTGTACAGGTTTACAGACCCTTGAAAATGATAAACTGCACTGTCCTGTATGGTAGCCACTAGCCACATTTGGCTATTAAAATCAAAATTAATTACAGTTAAATACAGTTAAAAGTTCAGTTTCTCAGCTGTAGCAGCCACGTTTCAAGTGCTTAAGAGCTACATGTAGCCACATGGGGTTACCATATTGCACTCAGATAGAGAACGTTTCTATCATCATGCAAATTCTATTGGATAGCACTGCGTGAATATTCTTCCAGAATCAAGACTATCCTGCTCACGTGCAATATTTTGCATCCAACTTTACAACTTTCACAACTCCGCGGGGTCGTGGGGGGGTTGGGAGGGGAGGCAGTGCTTCACTGACCCCTGCAGCCCATGGATCCGAGAAAAAGCAGCCCTGACATGACAAGCTATTTGAGGCCTCCATTTCAGAATACAGCAAGTTGGCAAAAATGAAGCAATGAGGCTGCTACAGATTCAGCACACTTACCGCTTTAGATGTACCTCGTATGAAACCAGGCCCTCGTGTTCCTACTTGTCTGGCCACATTCAAAGAAACATCAGTTCATTATCCCAAAATAATTGAAAATGTTACCGATTTTCTGCAGTCTCTTAAGAAAACACCAAATAGTCACAATGTACTGCAACTCTTCTTGAATTATCTTTCCCATCTTTCTCTTCTTCTCATCCACCTACACATGGCACTTGCTTCCCTAAAGCTCTCTGCACCCCCTTCCACACTCTCTCCAGATCTCCTAGCTCTGCTGCTGCTTGTCCCCCTCCTCTCCTGCACAGCTCAGTTCTTAATTATGTAGCTCTCCAGAACGTTTCATTTTACTCCACAGCACTAATAAAGTGGCAAAGAATGACAGAAAGCTCCTAGGGTGCAGTGGCCAGAAACACATTCCACAGCGACCCAGCCCAAGCCCTCTCTGCCAGCCTGGACCAGTTTCTCTGAGATGACTCATTTTCCCACCGATGGTTTACTCCCCCATCACTTCCTCTTCTGCCCACTGCTCCCAAGGGCCAGGGTCTGGGAGAAGCTCATGACTGAGGCTGGCAGAGAAGAAAACATTTTGCTTGGTTGCCAGAGGGGACTGATGTCATAGGGAAAGGGAGGAAACCAGATGGGCAGGTTCGTAGAATGTTTTATCCCCAGTGTTGCTTTATTATTATTTTTTATTGGGCACTGCCCTACTCCCTAGTAGGGAGTAAATGGCTTGCTGTGGGAAATGCATTAACTCTTCACAGTCTGCCAAGGCCAAAGGCTTCTTTTCAATCTGAACACAATCCCACTGGTGCCATTCTTATCATCATATTAGGAATGATGAACTTTACTGAGCTCCCATACAGCATAAGTGAAAGCCCCACCCTGTGGGAAGGGCAGGCCTATCCCATGTATCAGAGGACTCCCGTGCCCATCCACCATCACCTGGTCATGCACCTGGAATTCTGTTCTCGGAGAGGGCACATAGAGCCTAGAGCCATCACACTTCTCATCCTTCCTTCTTACCTCCTCCACATGTATCTGAACTCATCGTTGTTCATCCTCTTGCAGATCAGTTCCTTCTGCTTTATTCCCTGTCTCAGAACGATACCACTGTCTAGCCAGTACCCCAAGCCGGAAACCTGGGAATCGACCTGGATTCCTCCTCCTTCCTCAGCTCCCACGACCAATCTATCTCCAAGTCCTATGATTTTTGTCCTTGGAATATCTCATCTCCTTAGCATCTATCTCTATCACCTTACATCAGACCACTGGCATCTCTTGCTTGGATGACGGCAGTGGTCTCCCCATTGGTGTCTCCCTGCACCCAATCCCATGTTACTTCCCCATGTAACCTGCTAGTCAATAGGCCACGCAGGGCTATCCCTGTTCTTACCTATACTCACCTTTGGGCTAACCTGAGTACACTGTCATATCTTCCCAGAACAATATGAATCCAACTCTAAAATCATTAATGGATAATGCAGATTCTTTTTTTGCGGTACGCAGGCCTCTCACTGTTGTGGCCTCTCCCGTTGTGGAGCACAGGCTCCGGACACGCAGGCTCAGCGGCCATGGCTCACGGGCCCAGCCGCTCCGCGGCATGTGGGATCTTCCCAGACCGGGGCACGAACCCATGTCTCCTGCATCGGCAGGCAGACCCTCAACCACTGCGCCACCAGGGAAGCCCGACAATACAGATTTTTTTTTTTTTTTTTTTTTTTCTTTTTGCGGTATGCGGGCCTCTCACTGTTGTGGCCTCTCCCGTTGCGGAGCACAGGCTCCGGACGCGCAGGCCCAGCGGCCATGGCTCACGGGCCCAGCCGCTCCGCGGCATATGGGATCTTCCCAGACCGGGGCACGAACCCGTATCCCCTGCATCGGCAGGCGGACTCTTAACCACTGTGCCACCAGGGAAGCCCTAAAATACCAATTTTTTTTTTTTTTTTTTTTTTTTTTTGCGGTATGCGGGCCTCTCACTGTTGTGGCCTCCCCCGTTGCGGAGCACAGGCTCCGGACGCGCAGGCTCCGGACGCGCAGGCTCAGCGGCCATGGCTCACGGGCCCAGCCGCTCCGCGGCATATGGGATCCTCCCAGACCGGGGCACGAACCCGTATCCCCTGCATCGGCAGGCGGACTCTTAACCACTGCGCCACCAGGGAGGCCCCGACAATGCAGATTTTTAAATGAAGTCACAGGAGGGGGCTTACACTGCGATTACACAGCAATACTTCCTACACTGACCCTTTAATTATCTCTCCTCTTTCCCCAAGTTTCCCTATAATGGCAGCTGCTGCCACATCTCTCCCTGACTCCCTTTTCCTTTCCCTACTATCCTGCAGCTACCCTCCATTCAAATTAGCTCTCAGTCTCCTCCCCTACTCGTTATCTCCCATTCCGTCAGCTGCCACTTCCTTCTGAGAAGGTCTCATCCCAACATAACTCCTTAAAACCCTTCAATGGCTACTCACTGCCCTCAGTAGAGTCCAAACTCCATAATACGGTCTACTAGCCCTTGCGGGCCCCGGCCCCAGCTCCTTTGCCCTCCATTTTCCTACTTGAACTCTTTTCCCCAGCCATACTGTAGGGAGGTGGGGTTCGCCCCTGGTCTGCCATAATCTCATGATCTGAGCAATTGCTCATGCGGTCCTTTTTGTCTGAAAAGCCTTCTCCTTCCCAACGGTTAACTCCTACTGGTCCCTCAGGGCTCAACCTAAACATCTCCTCCTGGAAGTCTCCCTTATAATCTCTAAAACCGCATTAGGTGGGCTCACAGCAGTTTACCCTTATCACAACTGTGCTCTAAATTGACTGTTTGAATAACAACTTGAATATACACCTTGAGGACAGAATGGTATTACTGCATGCAACCAGGGCCTAAATTATAGCATGTACTTGATGATGCTGAATAACCAGATGAGCAAAAGCTCAAAAGGGTGTCCCTGCTTAGCATCTGGGGCCTTAGTAGAGAATGGAGTCCATGGGCCTCTTTAGCATTAGGCCATAATTTGGGCTTCATTGGGGTTCTAAATTGCAAAGGTTAGTACCTGGGCTCACAGAAACAAAATCCACCTTTGGGGTTCCCTGGATGATGCCTCCTAGCAACTTAGCTGCCTTCCTCCTAATCCAGAAAGGCTGTACTTGTCACATCCCCAGATCTGGGCACATTTTCTAGGCTACATATGAACTTCTTTGGTGATCACAAGCTGCAAGACTTTGCACCAAACGAGTTGAATCATTACTATTTACACCTAGAGTTCTGTTAGGTCACTTAGCTGACTCCACCTCTCTCTCTCTAGGAGACTACTCAACTGTCTCCACCAGCACATTCCAGGCAACAATCATGTAGGAGTGGTAGGACTCAGAGAGTGGTGTTAGTACACCTAAGTACCCCCCCAAATGAGGAGGCATCTGGACTTTAGGATGCCTTTAGGATACATAAGCTCGTATATACTCTGGCCAGGGCTCTTTCCTGCTTGCTTTCTGAAGGCCAGGAAAGAACAACTAGAAGTTTTACATAATCCAGAATACAACAGATGGTTCTGATTGTTTTATTTTAGAAATAATTTATTTTTTATTCCAATTATGAAAGTAGTACATGCTAATTACAGAGAATTTCATAAACACAGAAAAGCACAAATAAAAATATAGAAATCAGGGAACTTCCCTGGTGGCGCAGTGTTTAGGAATCTGCCTGCCAATGCAGGGGACACAGGTTGGATCCCTGGTCTGGGAAAATCCCACATGCCGCGGAGCAACTAAGCCCGTGCACCACAACTACTGAGACTGCGCTCCAGAGCACCTGAGCCACAAATACTGAGCCTGTGTGCCACAACTAGTGAAACCCACGCTCCGAAACAAGAGAAGTCACCACGATGTGAAGCCGGCGCACCGCAATGAAGAGTAGCCCCTGCTCGCCACAACTAGAGAAAGCCGGTGAGAAGCAACAAAGACCCAACGCAGCCAATAAATAAATAAATAAATTTATAAATTAAATATTTGGTTTTATTCTCTTGCTATTGCTAGCACTAACAGGGTTTGTTTTTGTTTCATAACTCCCCCCAACATTTTATTATAAAAGTTTCCAAATATATAAAGGTTGAAAGAATGGTACAGTGAACACACTGAATACACTAGATTCTACTAGTTCTACTAGTTAACCCACCATCTAGTTAACGTTCTACTGTATTTGCTTTCTCATGTATCTACCCATCCATCAATCCACAGAGGTTTCTTTTTTTAAAATACATTTATTTTATTTATTTATTTATTTTTGGCTGCGTTGGGTCTTCATTGCAGCGCGTGTGGGCTTTCTCTAGTTGCGGAGAGCGGGGGCTACTCTTCGTTGAGGTGCACGCGGGCTTCAGTAGATGTGCTCGCGGGCTGTAGAGCGCAGGCGCACGGGCTTAGTTGCTCCGCGCCATGTGGGATCTTCCTGGACCAGGGCTCGAACCCATGTCCCCTGCATTGTCAGGCGAATCCTTAACCACTGCGTCACCAGGGAAGCCCCAGAGATTTCATGTTTAACATGAAAAATCTTTTTAGATCAAGACTCTAGATGCAAGACCTCATTCTTGTAACGTCCCCAGGTTCAACGCTCTGCCCTCAATGTAAATGCATTCAATGGAATGTAAATGTGGAAACGTTCCAAGGTGGGAATCTACCTGCGCTCCTGAGCTTCTGAAGGACTCAGCGCATGGCTCTGGGTTCTAATCCTGACCCCATTACGATACCTCCGTTTTCTCACCTGTAATATTGGAATCTCTCCATACTGCGTGAGGATTAAAAGCACAGCTCGCGGGAAGCACTCTATAGTGACAGCCGCTACAGTTATGATCCTTTTTTTTGGCCATGCCGCGCGGCTTGCAGGATCTTAGTTCCAGTTCCTCGACCAGGGATAGAACCCGTGCCCCTACAGTGGAAGCGCGCACCAGGGAATTCCCGTAAGGATTCTTTTACTCTCTCCTTGTCTCCGATAAATTTCAAGTCCAGCTATGGAACCGATCTCAGGTCTCTTACACCCATTTTAATCCACCTAACACCCTCGGTTCTAAGCAACTGTAAAACAGGGACAGGGTGGCCCAGAGGGCTACAGACCTGAGGCAGTCGAGGACTCCTTCAGTCCGCTGCGTTGTCAGCCTGAGGCCCTGGCCGACTCCCTGCGGCGCCCTGCACGCGGAGCGACGGCCCGCGAGGCCCACCCTGAGCGCTACAACCGTGTCACCTCAGCAAATGTTCACAAAAACCTGTGAGGTAGGCAGCGCTACAGAGGGAGAAAACTGAGGCCCAAGGAGCCTGAGTCACTTGCCCAAGTCGACGCAGCTGGCGAGGGACTTGCCTTCGGGAACTGTCTCCAAATCGCCTGACTCCAAGCTCTCTTCCGGTTGTCGCCCCCCGACCCCCTTTGCACCTACAGGGGACGCACGCGCACGCGCAGTCGTCGCAGCCGCGTCCCCTTTAAGAGGATTCCTTTTGCCTCCTCCGACTCTTTCGTTTCCGTTCCTGTTCCCACAATGCTGTGCGGCTGAGCGCCTCCGAGCCCGCGGGGACGCTGCGGGGGGACCCCGGCTGAGGCGGCGGCGGGGACGTGGGCTGCGGCAGGCCCGCGGCGTCGGGCGGTGCGGATGTCGGGCTGGGCGGACGAGCGCGGCGGCGAGGGCGACGGACGCATCTACGTGGGGAACCTTCCGACCGACGTGCGCGAGAAGGACTTGGAGGACCTCTTCTACAAGTACGGCCGCATCCGCGACATCGAGCTTAAGAACCGGCACGGCCTCGTGCCCTTCGCCTTCGTGCGCTTCGAGGACCCGCGGTGAGGGCCCCGCGCCGCCCGCCAGCCCGCCGGCCGGCCCGACGCCCCGGGCCCCCGCCTTCCCTCCTCTCCCCGCTCCCTTCCAGGGCCTCCCCTCCCCCCTCGCCGCAGACCCCTCACGGCGCCCCCGGGTGGAGGCTGAGGCCTCCTCTCGCCGCGGGGCTCCGGGCAGTCCTTTGCTCCGTCACTTCCTCTATTATTATTTTTTTGACTTAGAATCACAAAAGCCGGGTCTTGGGAGGGCCCAGGCCCACCCAGACCGACCTCAGGGATGATACAGATGCCCGTTCTCTCCCTCGCGGCAGGACAGGCACCCTTTGGAGAAAGCGGCCCAGGGCTTGGGAAGCTTGGCCCCTGAGCCGGCCCGGAGAGGACTGGGTGAGGAGGGAAGGGTCGCCCTCCCTGCCCACTCCTCCCCCCAGCTGGGCCTCGCCGTTGTGGGGCGCACAGTGCCGGGGTGTGGATGCCTTTGGAGGGCGTAAAGGGGGCTCCTTGATGGAACGGGTCTCCATCCACGCGCGCCCCGCCCCACACGGCCAGGGCCTCGTTCTGATAAAAGCGTCAGGGATTTGGGAAAACTTCTAAAACAGTCTGATGGGGGTCTCTGATTTCACTATTCCTTCTCTAATAAGGGAGGCACCGCTAGATGCTAAGGGCCCCGAGGATGTGGAAGCTCTAGATCCCGAAACCGGCTCGAAGGGGGTCTTTGTGACTTTGCAAAGAGTGTCGGCCCTTGCCCCAGAAAAGGCCTGGGAACTTTCAACACTGCGCCTGTTGGTTCGCACTGTGTTGGTTACTACACTCGGTAAATCGGAGCCCGCTCGCTGGTTTCCAGCACTGGCTGAGGGAGCGCTTTGCCTAGTCTGCGCCCTGCGGGCTTCACTACGAGGACTGCCCGTGGGCTGTCCTGCCCATCTTGGGGGGTGATACGAGGCAAGGGGAGCGTCTGAGGATGAGGAGGCTGGACGCACCCTGAGGCTTTGTTGGCTGAAGACTCTGACGGAGCTCATTCCTAGTGTCTTGCCATTTGCCTCAAAAAATGGAACTAGGCATTTTCACATACACCTAAACTGGAAAAGGTTGCACCTCTATTAATTAGTAACAGTTACCGTGTTTCTTAAGTTGCTATGTGTCATGTAACATACTATGTATTATGTAGCATTTCAACAGCCTATAAACTAGGTGCTACTAATCACATTTCAGATGCGGTAACAGGATTTAGAATTGATAAAAGGGAAGGGTCCTAGGGAAGGTAGGATTTGAATCTCCTGCCCTGTCGAATACAAACTTACTGTATGATATGTCATCTTTTCCCTCATTCCTTTCATAATGAAAAGCTATCTTTTGCTATCACTAGATGCCAAGTTTCAAGCAAAGCACTGCACACGTAGTATCTTATTTAATCCTTAAAAAAAACCCTGTGAGAGGCATATTACTCACATTCACATGTAAAATCTTTTTTTTTTTTTTTTTGCGGTATGTGGGCCTCGCGCTGTTGTGGCCTCTCCTGTTGCGGAGCACAGGCTCTGGACGCACAGGCTCAGCGGCCATGGCTCAGGGGTCCAGCCGCTCCGCGGCATGTGGGATCTTCCCGGACCGGGGCGCAAACCCATGTCCTCTGCATCGGCAGGCGGGCTCTCAACCACTGCGCCACCAGGGAAGCCCCACATGTAAAATCTTGATCACATACTTACCCAGAGACAACTACTAGTAAGTAGCAGGAGAATGATTTGAACTGAGGACAGTTTTTATTCAGTCTTAAACCCTGGCAGTTCTGCCTCTCTCTCACTGTATTATGAATATAGCTAGGGTTGAACTGGATGTGGTCCTCCTTGCTCTTAATCCTGGGACTGGAATCTTGATTAGCGTTTATGTGCCTGTGACAACTGAATGCTGCCTTCATTAGTATGTCTTCAGCTGTTTGTCCTCTCACCTGAGGGCATTCTCTCTCCTGTCAATATGGGAGAACCAGCTTGGTGTTCCTAACTCTCCTAGAGCCCTAGGAAAGACTTTAAAGTATTACTTTATTGGATATTTACCTCTTTTGATCAAACTGTACCCAGAGTGGTTTTGACAACTTAGTCCTCCAAACCATGCTGAAAAGGTACACACATTCCTCACAAAACACTAATTTGCATTTGTCTTTTGAGCCTTACCTCTTTTTAAATGGGTTTTTCTTTCTATAGACTTGAATGTACTAGGCCTTGAGGAAGAATATTAAAGGACTAGTGTGTGGTGTGCATTTTGAGAAACAGCTCACCAAGGTTAGAGAAACACTTTTATTGGCAAAATCAATCATCTGTCAACAGTTTATTTTTTTCTGAATTAGTTCTCTTATCTGTTTATCTATTCATTATCATTTCATACCTAGAGAACCCTGTGTGTGACAGCTGTAAAGTTTAATTCCAATATCATGAAAGGTCTTCAGACCAAAGCAGTAGTGCATCAAGTTCCAGGTTTTTGTTCTTTTGTTTTTTTTCTCACTTGAGGTTTTCTTTTTATTCCTGTTACTCATGTTCCTCACTGGGAAGTCAGTCGGCCCTCCTGAGCAGCACTAACTCCAGACTTTTCTTTGCAGAGATGCTGAGGATGCAATTTATGGAAGGAACGGTTATGATTATGGCCAATGCCGGCTTCGTGTGGAGTTCCCCAGGACTTACGGAGGTCGGGGTGGGTGGCCCCGTGGTGGGAGGAATGGGCCTCCTACAAGAAGATCTGATTTCCGAGTTCTTGTTTCAGGTATGTTCCTTTCAAACTAAATAAGATGATGCATGTAAAATACTTAGCCCAGAGTCTGGCCTCCAAGAAATGTTAGCTGTTATTCTCCAGTGCGTGGGATGTGTGGGGTTTTCTTTTCAACAGCCCATGCACAGTGACAGTCTGAGGCCCTGCCAGTGAGGCAGGTACCTTGCCAATGAAACTGCACTGATAGTGCAGCCTTGATAGAACATAAACTAACTTCTTATAATGGAGTTTTCTAGTGTTGAAAGGGAAGATGATGGCAAAACCCCTTGAGCTGGAATTCTAAAGACATTTTCTTTTGGAATGTATCCTGGTGTCGGACTTGCTAGAAAGACATTGCAGAAGCCAGATTTGAACAAATTACCTAGACTTGGATCCTAAAATAGGCCATATTTTGTGGTGGTTTTGGAATTATGTAAAAAGAAACCAAAACTACAACTTGGAGTCTTAGTGATTGTATTGCAAAGTATAGAACGAAATGTCTAGTGCTGACAAGTGATGAAATGCTAAGCTCAGAGGTTTATGCATCTTTTTGAAATATTAACACACTGGTAAAAACCTGGGGCCTTCTGCACATTGCAGGGGTGTTTTAGGGCCCTGGTGGAGTGAAGTGTATTGAGGAGCCTGGCACTGTCTTAGATGTGAATGTCACACAGTCACATCAGACTCCCATGGTGCTTGAGAGTGATACTGTCAGTATCTGCCTATCTGTGTCCCTTTGTAATTTTTTAACCCCAGAACTCTATTCCCTCCTTCAGGATGTCATACATATCTTTTTTTCTCTCCATGCTGCTCTGAAATCCTGCTTAGAAAACTATTAGGAAATGGCTGCAGTCCTGAGCTGTGAGCGGTAAACACAGCCCTTGAGAGCAGGAGCACATTTCCCTTTCATGACATCAGGTAGGGTTGTATGACTCCCGACTAGTTTTAGCGTCTGAGTCTTACCTTTTCCCCTACTGTATTGAAGAGTGTTGGTGATCTTTTAAGAGGTACTTTGTCTAGTTTGTCAGTCATTCACACCTACAAGAAAACAAACTTTAGATTTTCATTGTGTTACTTCAGCTACACTTTGGTTATTTTATTGGATGGTTTCAAAATTCCCATGTCCTGGGAACCCAGTCAGGCAAGAAATAATTGGTACCGATAAATTTCATAATGGAAAAAATTAGAACTCAAAGTCTTGGGAGTTTGTTATTAATTATGAAGGACAAAGAAAGAGAGGCTCTGAATTCTTAGAGGTACTAAACCTATAACGGGAGGAACTTCTTGGTCTGTCGGAAAGGCTTGGTCTCTGGAAGATTATCCTAGGACCAGCTTCTTATGGTGGTTTACCACACATACTTTAGTGTTCTTCTCTGGTTTTGTGTCCCTTATTAAAATTTGTGATTTGGATTTAAAAGTAGTGATTGATGGAGAAGGGACCCTAGGTCTTGATGGCTCTTAACATAGATGAAGGATGTGGCCTCTTTTCTTATGTTCTCTGTGCCTAGGACTTCCTCCATCAGGCAGCTGGCAGGACCTGAAAGATCATATGCGAGAAGCTGGGGATGTCTGTTACGCAGATGTGCAGAAAGATGGAATGGGCATGGTTGAATATCTCAGAAAAGAAGACATGGAATATGCCCTGCGGAAACTGGATGACACCAAATTCCGCTCTCATGAGGTGGGTCCCCACCTTCTGTTGAGGAGCTTGTACCTAGACCACTCCACCTGAAGCTGACCTAGCAGAAGTAGCAACAGGCCATGCGTTTGCCATTTGAGGACCTCACAGTACCATTAAAGATCTGTCTTACGTGGACAAAGCCAAGGAATTCATCATGCCTAAGCCCTGCAGGGTCATAACAGAGAGAAGTCTGCAGTCATAGTATTTTTAACCTGGAGAGAATACTGGTGCAGTCTGTCATAATGTGGTGAGCTATTCCATGATAACACCCTTTCACAACTGGCTTAATCCGCAGTGTCCCTCCATGAACCTAATTATTATGGCTCTCCCTCTTTTGGGTCTAGTCTGGGCTCTGCAAGCCAACCTCATCATCTCAGCCCTTCTAGGTACTGCTACTGGGGCTGAGTTGTCACTTCACTGTGCCTTTCCCAAAGTGATGCAGGAGCCTCTTTGAAACCTGAGCCCTTGGCATTTTCTTGTTGTTCATCACCTCACCCTGGGGACTTAGTTCTTGATGTACTTCCTTTCAAGTAGGTGGCTGCTGCTTTGGATCTCAGTCTGATTCAAATGGTGACTATTCCTTTGATACCACTGAGACCAGATACCAGACCACCAATTGGACATTTTTTCTGGTTATCCTGTCCTGACTTACTATGGGGTTTAGGGATGTCTGGGGACATGAATTTCTGGGCCCATTTCTTTTTCTAAGGATTCATATAATTCCCTAACTTTATGGCTTGGAGGCTGCATGGGTTAACAGTGCTTTTGCTCAGACTGTCCTCTAAGACTTGAATTTGCAGCAGAAACAGAACAGCACCTGGTCGTCAGTTATACCTCAAAGCAGGGTCTCAGTAAGGGTAATCAAATTACTGACTTCACTGAGGGAAAAACCATCTGGCTTCTTTCATCTTAGGGTCTTTAGATCTGAGAATGCTGGCTGAGGGCAAAGGGCCTGGAAGAAGTAGGCCTGCCTGGACATGACTCCTCTGCTGCTTATTAAAATCTTAGCTGACCTACTCTGAACCCTGGTTCCCCTATATGCAAAATAGTCACAATAATAGCATTATCTTAAAAGACTTGCCAGGAAGCTAAATTATGAAGATAACTAAGCATCTAGCCCAGGTCCTGATACCTGGGAGGTGTGAAATACAGGTTAGCTCCTTCCATAGGTACCCACCCAAAGATGCATACGTGAGGTGGCAGACGACTAAACTACCTGACCTCTGAGATCCTTTCCAGTTCTTAGATTCTGGGGGTTAGTGGCAGGAATTCAGATATGTTAACAGTAGTAGCTAGTAGCTGAGTTATTTACCACATAATCAAGTTGCCATTTATTTGTGTCACCCTGGGCAAGAATACCTACCTCCTGCACTATTGCAAGGGTTTAATGAGATAGCATTGTGCCAAGCAAACAGTAAATGCTCAATACTTAACTGTTATTGTTAGGCAGCCATGTTAGGTGTTGGTGTGCTTTATTCTTCTGGGTCTTATTTTTTCCTTTACCTTTTGTTTGAATTTCAGGGTGAAACTTCCTACATACGTGTTTATCCAGAGAGAAGCACCAGCTATGGCTACTCACGGTCTCGGTCTGGGTCAAGGGGCCGTGACTCTCCATACCAAAGCAGGGGTTCCCCACACTACTTCTCTCCTTTCAGACCCTACTGAGACAGGTGATGGGAATTTTTTCTTTATTTTTTAGGTGAACTGAGCTGCTTTGTGCTCGGAATCTACATTCCAGATTGATGATTTAGTGTCTTAGGAAATTTTTTTAATTTTTTTTTTTTTTTTTTAAGGAAATAAAACTACATAATTTCTTTTTTTTTTTTTTTTTGCTGTACGCGGGCCTCTCACCGCTGTGGCCTCTCCCGTTGCGGAGCACAGGCTCCGGACACGCAGGCTCAGCGGCCATGGCTCACGGGCCCAGCCGCTCCGCGGCATGCGGGATCCTCCTGGACCGGGGCACGAACCCGTGTCCCCTGCATCAGCAGGCGGACTCTCAACCACTGCGCCACCAGGGAAGCCCAAAAACTACATAATTTCTACCAGGGCCATATTAGCAGTGAAACATTTTTAACTGCGGAAATTATGGTTTTGGTTCAGAAACAAGTTGTATATTTTTCACCCCTGATGATGGGAAAAAAACCAGTGCTGTATCTTTGTGGGTTGCTCTTCTACGGAGATCAGCTGTTACTGTGACTTAAGTCGGCCCATTCTGTTTAGAAATATATTTTAAACGTTTAGTAATTGACATGTGTGATTGTCCTTAATTACGTTCATAGATTTCACCAAACAGGCACACTGATATAGTAAAAAAAAAAAAAAAAATCATTGAGTTGTAGGGGCAGCTTGTACCCAGTTGGTAAGGAGCAGGAGTGGATTACTTTATTTGGGGATAAAGATGTTGCTCTGATGGTGGTCTGAGAACTTTAATCCCAAGGGCAGGTTCAGGGTTCTCTTATAATTCAAGGCCAACTGTGTAAATTAAGCTGCTTTAAAGAAAAGAGGGCGCATTGCAGATAGGGGAAGGGAATGGGAAGGCTAAAAACAGACTTTTAAAAGTGGGCACCAGCATAAAGATCATTGGGAAATTCTTAGCCAAAACCAACCTTGGCAGTTGGTTAGGGGAAAAAAAAACCAGAAAAGTTTTGGTTCTATCACTTTCACTCCTAATTTGTCTCATTTGTCCCTGGTATCTGAGCTTTAAAAAAACAAAACAAACCCCAAAACAAAAAACCCCACTGTCTTGGGATTCTGTTCAGTTCAGTAATCATGGGGCAGGGGGCCTACTTTGTCACAGGCCCAGGGCTATTTTTTTTTTTTTCGACCACTTTATTGAAATACAGTTGACCTGTAAAAAGCTGTACATTTAATGTATACAACTCAGTGAGTTAGGGGTTAAGTATACACACATGAAATCACAACTATGAAGGCCATAAACATATCCATCACCTCCCAAAGCTGCCTCCTAACCTTAGCAGAAAGTCAGCCCTCTGCTTGGAACAAAGTGGGTACCCAAGAACAAGTTTAAGTGTGTTCAGTAAAGATAAAAGGCTGCTCAAGTCAATGGAAGCAGCAACTGAAAAGGACAACTCAGGTTGTCACATAGTGATCAGATGCAATGTCTAACAGTTACATAAATAGAAAAATTCACTTAAATGCAGTTTGGTAGACAGTCTTTTGGGAAGGGGATAAAATCTTCCGTACAGAACAGCCTGTGAGTACACTTGATCCTTTTCCTTGGAAACTGGCAATACCTTCTGCTTCCATTGGCATCAGGGACTATTTGCCTTATTTTGGCTAGATCTTTCCTAATTCTGTCTTCAAAAGAGTTAGTTACTAAGAGATACCTAACCATCACTTTTTTCAGGTGACTGAAGGAGGTGGGAACATTAGTGTTCGTAACAAAATAGTCATTGCACTTCCACGTTTTTAGAGGGCACCCCTTCCCAGAATAGCTACTCAGCAGTGTGAGAAGGGCTCTTTTTCATCCAGCTTTGGCCAAGAGATATTACCTGTTTGAAAACAATAACAAAAAGGAATGTTATAGTTGAGCCTGCTTTCCAACTGGCTCTACACTGAGCTAACTGGTTTGTCATGAAAAATAAGCAATGGAAATAAGTGTAGCTATTACACTGTTTTTCTAGCTATGAGTATCTGAAAGAACCAGTTATAAGTGAAGCCTAATCAATGCACACTTTTCAGTAAGTAGCAGAGACAGGTTAATTAGACATTTATACACATATGGGAGAGGAAGGAGAGACTATGACTGTGAACTCAGTTTTTCCCAAGAAGCAAAGTCTGACACAAGGTTCTATTTGAGAAACAGCATATGTGATCAATGGATATGTCTGCTGAAACAGCAACAGCTATCAGACACTGAGATTGAGAGATTATAAAATCTTATTTCTCTCCACAGTTAACTGAGGCGGTTTAGTTAATCAGAGGCATGAGCTCAAAATTTTTTTAGCTTTCCTTCCCATCCTTGCTTCAACCAGAGCTTTTCTTTAATTGGCTGGTCTTGATCAAAGAGGTATTCCCTGAGCCAGAGGACTGATGTTTGTCTCGAGGCTGCTCAGGATGGTTCTCCACTGAGGGACGTCTCCTGAACTTGAAGCTGGCACTTGGAAAGCCATCTACCTGGAGTGCTTAGGCTAGTCCATTCCCCAATGTCCAGAGGGGTGCAGTAGCTCTGAGGGCTCACCTATCTGCAGTTCAGCTACCCAAGGTTCTGAGTTTTATTACTGGCCCAGAGTTTTAAAATAGTTACAGTGAGGTTTAAAGATGCAAATCTCCACACTAGGGGTTGCAGATTGATCACAGGATGCACCTGGCTTGCAGCAGGTATGTTTTATTTTCATGGGGTTTTTTTGGTATTTTATTTTTTTAATCTTGAATTAACACTTAAAATTTGGGAAATAGCACACAAAATGCCAGATGTCCAGGTTCTCTGGGAAAATGGGCTCCCATTCCTGCCTGGCACTGAGTGAGAAGCAGCGCATGCCAGCTGCCCCTTTAGGCATAGCTTGAGCTCCAGATTTGCCACTCTACACATCTCTCCCTGCCTCGGTCCTGTTTTTGTTTTGCTCATTCCTGTTAACACCTGGCCCCTAGAGGTGAATGTGACCCCTGGAATCTACTGCCACCTTAGTGTCACCACCTGTATATACTTTGTTTTTTGTTATTAATGTGTTTTTTTTATTTCCAGTTTTATTGAGATAATTGACATACATTGTATAAGTTTAAGGTGTGTAACACAATGATTTTATACATGTATATATTGCAAAATGATTACCATAATAAGATTAGTTAACATCCTAGAGTCACCATGCAGTACATTGTATCCCCAGGACTTATTTAACTTATAACTGGAAGTTTTTACCTTTTGACTTCCTTCACCCTTTTGCCACTTTATACTTGTCAAAGTGCTTTCATATAGCAAACGTGGGCCTCACAGTTCCTACTGCATTCTTAGTTTACTGTGGGACAGTCTGTTAAGCCATTTTGGGCAACACATACCTGGGGGAGCCACAAAATACTCCTCCACAACTCGATGGGAGTTTTGTAGTAGTTCTTCAGCACAGTTGCCTTCTACCACATTGTCGGATCTCAAGTACAGACATCTACAAAACCAGAAGTTTAAGGTTACCTTCTCAGAACATGGCTTCTAGGGCATGGGTGGAGAGGGTCAAGTATGGGAGAACAAGGGAGCAGCATATTCTTGAGTTATAGTCACTGCTCAAAGATGGAGGAGCTGTAGTCAACAGTAGAACAAATAACAGCCTACCATTTATAGATTCTCTCAATAACCCTGTGAGGTAAGTGGTAATTATTCCTCAGGATTGATATGTTTAATATTTTTGATGATTACTATGGGTAAGTTGCTTTTGGTGGAGATAGGTAAGGCAATTACAGTATATTATATTAAATCTAACAGAGGTAAGCAGTGCTTGCCAAGGGACTAGATAGGGGGAACTAACCCAGCCTGGGTGAGGGACAGGTCCTCAGAACAGGTGATGTCACTCCTTAACCATGGTCAAGGAAGAGCTGGGTTGGGACTTCCCCGCTGGTCCAGTGGTTAAGGCTCCACGCTCCCAATGCAGGGGGCCCAGGTTCAATCCCTGGCCAGGGAACTAGTTCCCACATGCCGCAACTCAGAGCCTGCATGCCGGGCTTCCCTGGTGGCACAGTGGTTAAGAATCTGCCTGCCAATGCAGGGGACACGGGTTCGAGCCCTGGTCGGGGAAGATCCCACATGCCTCATAGCAAGTAAGCTGTGTGCCACAATACTGAGGCTGCATTCTGCAACAAGACAAGCCACTGCAGTGAGAAGCCCACGCACCACAACGAAGAGTAGCTCCTCAATGCAACTAGAGAAAGCCCACGCGCAGCAACAAAGACCAACGCAGCCAAAAATGTATAAGTTAATTAAAAAAAAAAAAAGAGCCCACATGCCACAACTAAAGATCCTGCACACAGCAATGAAATCCCATGTAAGACCCACCATAGCCAAATAAATATTTTAAAAATATGTATACACTTGAGGGCTTCCCTGCTGGCGCAGTGGTTGGGAATCTGCCTGCCAATGCAGGGGACACGGGTTCGAGCCCTGGTCTGGAAAAATCCCACATGCCGCGGAGCAACGAGGCCCGTGAGCCACAGCTACTGAGCCTGCGCGTCTGGAGCCCGTGCTCTGCAACAAGAGAGGCCGCGATAGTGAGAGGCCCGCGCACCGCGATGAAGAGTGGCCCCCGCTTGCCACAACTAGAGAAAAGCCCTCGCACAGAAACGAAGACCCAACACAGCCAAAAATAAATAAATAATAATTTAAAAAAATACATTTAAAAAATATGTATACACTTTAAAAAAAGAGAAACAGCTGGATTGGGGGGGTGATGGGAAATGAGCAAGGTGCAGAAACTTGCTGAAGAGTGGTTATAAATAACTTAAGCTGCTAAGTGACAGGACTGGGATCCAAGCCCGGTTCTGGTACCCCAAGATGAGTGCTTTTTTCATCGCAACCACCTTTGTGGATGTAAAAGCACCTGCCCTTGCAAGATGTACCACGAACATAGCTGAAGAATCTCACACTGTTTTCAGGGCTTAGTGGTTTCATTAAACTATCCAGATGGCAAACTAGTGAAACCAAACAGGAGTTGAACACATCTGTGGGGCTTCACTACTGTTTTAAGGTTTAAAAGTGCATGACAAGAGGTTTGAGTTGGCTTCCAGATACCTGGGCTGAAAAATAAGCAGTTTGCTCAATCACTAAGAGCCAAGCTCTTTCTGCTCTGAGCCAGACATAGACTGTGGGCTAAACCTAATGGGACAACGGGGCAAGGGTGTGACATGAACATCTGGGTAAAGACTGCATAGAAGGCCAAGTTGTAATGATAAGATTCTTTTAGGAAAGGATTGGTTCTTCTATTTCTTTGGGGCACCCAGCCCTGGGCAAGACATGACAAACACTTATTCATGGTACAAAGAGTGGAAAGCTGGACTCTATTCCAGGACTGGCACCGTCTTCACTGCATCACCTTGAACAAGTATGATCTTTCTAAGACCTTAAGCTTCTTGCCAAAAAAAAGTGAAGGTTGCACTAGTTTTTTTGTTGTTGTTTTTTTTTGTTGTTTTTTTTTTTTTACCATACAAGGATTATGCACTCATACTCATTCAAGGAAACTTGGAGAACAAAAATAAAAGTAATCTGCAAAGGTGACCATTGGACTTTCTGGGGTTTATATTTCTGTTGGGCAATATAACAAAATGGCTAAGAGACTGGGATCCTGAATCACTGCAGAATTCAAACCCCAGAGCTGCACGTGGCCTGTATGCAAGTTACTTATCCTTTCCATGTATCCTTTCCTTGTATCCTTTCCTTGTTTGTAAAATGCTTCAGAGAATTGCTGGGACAATTAAATGAAATGATGTTTAAAAAGAAGGTCTGGTAATGCTGGGCTTGCATTCTTAGGGCAACAGGAGGTGGGCACTGAATAGCACCTGCTCTTTTTTCAAAAAGAGTTTGTACACCCCAGGTACACCTCAGTCCCCACTATCCATTCAGAGAATACCTATGCACTTAACCTGCTATAATCACTCACAACCCTCCCAGTCCATAGGGACTGGAGGCTGCTAATTGTTCCTGGGCGCTTGGAGATTTTGACAAAAAAGACTACTACTGCCAAGAGGTGGTTAAAAGCTACTGCTTCCCAACAGTAGGTAGCAATTGATTTGTTCACTCGTTTGGTAATTGGGTTTCCTATTAAGTGACATTTCCAGAAAGACAAAATTCACCTCTTCAAATATCATACATCTTCCTCCTAATTACTATTTAAGATGGAGTTGTTTGTAGAATAAATCCACACCTCCCTATTTTCTTAAACAGAGGCTACTGAACCCAGGGTCTCTGAGTGTGGCACACTAAGCAGAACCCTCACTTGGCAAGTCGCTTAACTTTTCTTGACCTTGGAATCATGCACAAAACACCAAACAAGACCATATGAGCTTTTTAAGTGCCTATCAATTATGACTGACTGAATGTCTACCTCACCTCATCTTTCTCAGTCAGGGTTCTATTATAAGAGCATTTAGTCCAGATACGTAGGACAACTTCTATGCAACTGGGCTAGTTGTTAGTTATGTACCATCCTTGCAAGACTTGAAAAAAGAGTCCATTGATCTTTCTGTGTCCTCAATCAGATGAAAGACCCTGGTTGAGAAAACTTTTGACTGTGAATTAGAAATCCCTGCCCTCTAAAGCGCACAGACAAGGCACTTAAACCAGTAACTGTGGGAAATGCATTTAATTGCATGGAAAGCACTATGGCAGCATGGCAGAAGAAGTGCCTCTGTTGGCCCTTGGACTGACCAATTGAACAGTTCTGCTGTTTTATTAGTTTCTTTCTGCCTCTTCCCTGCTATCAAGGCTGCCAGGAGTTGTTTCTCTGGGCACCACTCTACTTCCATCTACAAGCCTTTTAATTTATTTCTAGTTTCATGCGGACTGAAATGAGAGCTAATTGATTTGGCAAATAAGGCTCTGAGGGACATCCTAAGCATTGAAGTTATTTGTCTGCAATCAGAGATGTCACCTGAGTCAGTCGCTGGATCTGAGATGAAAAAGGATAAAGTTTCTAGGGGCTGACTTTATTATTGATTGATTGATTGATTTTTTTGGCTGCACCACGAGGCTGGTAGGATCTTAGTTCCCTGACCAGGGATTGAACCCGGGCCCCGGCAGTGAAAGCACCGAGTCCTAACCACTGGACTGCCAGGGAATTCCTGGGGCTGACTTTAGAGGGCATATCTAGAGCAGTATTTGAGAGAAGCTCTGAGTTCCAAGTCCTGGATTCTCCTCTTAATACCTGTGAAACTTTGGCGCAGGTTACATAACCTCTCTGAGCTTTGGTTTCTTCATCTATGAAGGAGATAGTAGTATTTGCCTTTCGGGATTATATGTGATTACTGAGATATAACGCATATAAAATCTTAGTGCCTGGTACATAAGCATGCTCATGCTTTTTAGCTCAAAACAAATGATAGGTTATTTTGGGCCAAGAGATTTCTGTTAGCCAGTCAGGACCTTTACAGCTAGTGTGGCTATCACCTAAAACCATTTAACACTTGTCTTCACTTAACTGGGTTCCATTTCAAATGTCAGTGAAGGCAGTACATTCACAACATGAAAATCCTACAAATGTCACATCTAAAATGGAATCATTACCCCAAACTGATTTCCTAACTTATGGCAAGATTGCAAATCACTGAATACTAAGTCACTATTCCAGCTACCAGAACCAAATCCCTCTTCATCTTTTCCACAAACTCTTCCCTGAGTAATAGTTGCATTTCTTTATAGTTACCCTCTAGATGCCTTGGGAAATTCTGACTGCTCTTTGTACTCTATTCCCCCCTTTCCCATAGATAATAAAGAACATTCAACAAACATTTACTGACTCAGTGCTAGATGAAGATGAGCAATAACAGACATGCTCCCTGTGAGGTGGATGAGCAATAGGAGAGGGGCAGAGAATCAAATATCAATTAAATTGATGTATAAATACATGTAAAATTACAGCTCTTTTGAATACCATGAGAGCCACAGGTCCTGAAAGAGAACCTGACTCAATACAGAAGAATGAAAACTTCCCCGAGGAAGTGACAGTTGAAATCTGAAGAAAGGAAATTAAGTAGGCAAAAAAAAAAAAAAAAAAAGGAATGCAGGGACTTCCCTGGCAGTCCAGTGGTTAAGACCCTGCGCTTCCACTGCAGGGAACACGGGTTTGATCCCTAGTCAGGAAACTAAGATCCTGCATGCCACACAGTGAGGCAAAAAAAAAAAAAAAAAAAAGGAATGCATGCGTTGAGATGGGGGTAAAGGCAAGAGCCCAGAATTCTAACAAGGGGAAAGAATGGAGAGCTCTGGGAAAGTGATGTCTTGAAGAAGTGGGCAGAAGCTTGGTTAAATGATGCCCCACAGGCTATGGTGAAGCTTTCCTTTTTATCCTAAAGAGCACTAGGAAGCCACCTGAAGGGCTTGGGCAGGAGAATGACATCAGATTTCTGTTTTGAAATACTGTAACTTTGGGCAAATCGGTTAACCTCCCTAGACCTAAGCATCAAGATTACAAAATAGAGGATTTGAAGGAATCAAAGACGGGAGTGAGGGCTTCCCTGGTGGCGCAGTGGTTGAGAGTCCGCCTGCCGACGCAGGGGATATGGGTTCGTGACCTGGTCCGGGAAGATCCCACATGCCGCGGAGCGGCTGGGCCCGTGAGCCATGGCCGCTGAGCCTGCGCATCCGGAGCTTGTACTCCGCAACGGGAGAGGCCACAAAGGTGAGAGGCCCGCGTACCGCAAAAAAAAAAAAAAAAAAAAAAAAAAAAGGAAGACTGGAGTGAGACCATGAGGCTAGCAAGCACTTTACATGAAGGTTATGGAAACAGATAAGTGTGTCTCTCCCTACTGGCATTGACTAATGGCAGCTTTCTTTCTCCCACTTGTACCAGGAGTTTATTTTTTTAAATGCCATCAGAAAAAGGCTAGGACAGGGCTTCCCTGGTGGCACAGTGGTTGAGAATCTGCCTGCCAATGCAGGGGACATGGGTTTGAGCCCTGGTCTGGGAAGATCCCACATGCCGCAGAGCGGCTGGGCCCGTGAGCCACAACTACTGAGCCTGCGCTCCACAACAAGAGAGGCTGCGATAGTGAGAGGCCCGTGCACCGCGATGAAGAGTGGCCCCTGCTCGCCACAACTAGAGAAAGCCCTTGCACAGAAACGAAGACCCAACACAGCCATAAATAAATAAATAATAAAAAAAAAAAAAAAAAGAAAAAAAAGAAAAAGGCTAGGACAGAGTTGTAGACTGCCCATATCTTTATAGGCTATATACCCATCCTTTCTAAGAAGCTGCAGTCCCAAACAGCAAACAAGTCTGCTTTTCAAAAAAGATCATTTTCTTTTAAAATGTATTAAGATTTGGCAAAAATTGGTAGAGGTGGGTAGAGGCTGCACCCTTTTAGTATTCATAAGCTGCTTTGTCAAAGACCCATCCCTCCCTGTTTCATTACACTACTTCACTACTTGGGTTATTACTCTGCGCCCTTAGGCATTTGTGTTTTGGGCCCTAGGTATAAAATGAAAAGTTAAAACTTCCCTCTAGGCTTCCCTGGTGGCGCAGTGGTTAAGAATCAGCCTGCCAATGCAGGGGACAGGGTTTGAGCCCCGGCCCAGGAAGATCCCACATGCCACGGAGCAACTAAGCCCATGTGCCACAACTACTGAGCCCGCGTGCCACAACTACTGTAGCCCACACGCCTAGAGCCCGTGCTCCACAACAAGAGAAGCCACGACAATAAGCCACGCAGCACAACAAAGAGTAGCCCCCGCTCGCCACAACTAGAGAAAGCCGGCACACAGCAACGAAGACCCAACACAGCCAAAAAACAAAAAAATCTTCCCTCTGCATTCCCATCTTCTTTAACACTAACTATCGTTAACAGTTTCTTGCATGCCCTTTCAGGGAACAAAACAAAACTTAATGTATACACCAGAGTATATAAAATAGATTACACATAAAGTATCGATAATACCATACACGATGTCCTGAACTTTGCCTTTTTTATTAAGTATATCTTGGAGACCTTTCCATATCAGCATATATAGTTATTTCATTATTTTTAACTGCCAAATATTCCAGTGTACTATGATGATGTATTTAGCCATGAAGGACACTTAAAATGTTTCTGGGTTTTTTTTGTTTCTTTTCTGTTGTTTTGTATTATAAACAGATTTGCATACCCTGGGCGCTTGTGAACACATCTTGATGCACTTTCACAGATATTTCCATAGGGAACCACTAGGTCAGAAAATATGTACATTAAAAATTTTTGAGACAGGAATTCAGCAGCAAGGAAATCAGACATGAGCTCACATTCTATTAACAAGAAACATTACAAATCAACAAAAATAAGATTATCAAGAAAAATATTAGAAGAAAACCCTGGGACTTCCCTGGTGGTCCAGTGGTTAAGACTCCGCGCTTCCCCTGAAGGGATCGCAGGTTCGATCCCGCATGCCGCACGGCCCAAAAAAGAAGAAAACCAGACAGGATAAGGAGTTAATGCAAAGATCCTAGAGGAGCAACGAATTTGGCGTGTTGGAGAAACGGTAAAAAAGCCAATGTGGTTGGAGTGATAAAAGCAGTACTTCGGTGAGGTAGGGAGGGACTCTAGGAAGTTGGGCCTCGAAAGTGAAGCTTAGCAGTTCGGATTTTGTTCCTAGTTACACTGGGAGCCCTCGAGGATTCTACAAGGGAGGGACAGGATCCATAATGAACAAGGGAAAGAGTGAAAGCACCCGCGGGGTGACCGTGGGCAAGTTCTCGCATCTCGCTTCTGTGAAATGAGACACTAATCTTCATCTTAACTGGGAGCGAAGGCGCCGCAGGCAAGGCTTCGAGGGCCGTAGTCGCGAGCTTACCTGTCCTCCAGAACTGACTCCATGGGCTCCACCCCGTCCGTGTCCACGGCGCGGAGCCGGTTGGCGAAGGCGATGGCTTTCTCCAGCCGTGCCACGGCCTCTTGGCTGCCAAAGTCCACAAGTGCTAGCCGCTCCAGGTGCTCGATCAGCTCGGCCGTGACCCGGTGGCTTCCCTGGGGGAGAATGAGGCGGAGGGCTTGGGTCACGGGTGGGGCCTGCTCCGCCTCCCGCCCCGCTTCGGCACCCGCCTAGACGCCCCAGCATCTACCTGAGGATCGGCCTTGGAGCGGAAGCCCCGGCGCCCGCCCGCCGACACTCGAAGGCCCAGCCACACGGCCCGCGCCCACATTTCTATCCTGCTCGGCCCCCGTAGTGCGTCCTCTCGTAAAGCCTAGCGACGCGCTTAAAAGTGATGACATCCGAGAGCGCCGCCACCGCCGACGCCATGAACAGCGTAGGGGAGGCTTGCACCGACATGAAGCGTGAGTACGACCAGTGCTTCAATCGCTGGTTTGCCGAGAAATTCCTCAAGGGGGACTGCTCCGGGGACCCGTGCACCAACCTCTTCAAGCGCTACCAGCAGTGTGTTCAGGTGAGCTGAGGCCCCGGTCCTCTCGCCTCTACCCCAGGCACCGGCTTCTCTCTACGGTGTCCCTGGCCTCACGCATCGTACCTTGAGGGCGTTGGGACTGGCAGGGTGAAGAAAAGCCTCGATGAGACCAGTGACAGTAGTTCTCTCCCCTACTGTCACCAAGGCTGCCTGGTATCTCTCCGAATGACAAAGTTAAATATTTTTGCAGCACTTTACTTTTTACGGAGCCCAGTAACATTCTTTGGTTCATTTGGTGCTCAACCTGAACTTGCAAAGTGGGCATAGTTATTCGTATTTTATGCATCAAACACTCACGCCCAGAAATAGGAAGTGATTAGTCGAAGTTCACTAGAATCAAGTTTCCTTGGATTTTGCGGTGGTGCACTTTTCCAATATTGCTGAGGGACAAGGAGGGGTGTTAGCCTCTCTGGCCTATTAGACATTATGGAGGATCTCCTTTTGTTATATTCCCTTCATTGGCCTATTTTATTCTCTCTTGACTAGCTAGAACATCTTCATTCCATCCCAGTGAATGTGAAACTGATCTGAATCGTAAGAACAGCCCTGGGCAAGGCACTCCCAGTTAGTTAACTTAAAAAACATCCTCAGTAATCCCAGGTGGAGCTGCTGTCTTTACCCAATAAACAGATAGGAAAGTTAGACTTGATCAAAGTTACATAGCCAGTAAGTCCTGGGACTGATTTGAACTTGTGTCTGTCACAATAGAGTGGTGATACTGTTTAATTTCCACTTCTGAATTTTGATGTTAACTCTTTCCAGTCTCTGTAGTTTTACAGTTAATTTCTTTGTAATCTTATGTTAAAAAGCATGGGGTTTGAATCATGTTTGGTAGTCCTTATGGTCCAGTCGGATTTACTTTTGTACCACCATATTTATAAAGTTTGGTCCTCAGGCTCCATGTAGACCTTTATCATGTGTTTTCTTCCATCAGAAAGCAATAAAGGAGAAGGAGATTCCTATTGAAGGACTGGAGTTCATGGGCCATGGCAAAGAAAAGCCTGAAAGCTCTTCTTGACCTTGACAGTCACCTTGAAAATGGACTCCTCAAATTGGGAAATTGAGGACTCTGGATCGTGTCAGTTAAAGCTGTGAAGACAGCATCGATTTGATGAATTTAGGAGAGAGGAGTTTCCTATCCTCCTCCTTGATATTTTTATCTCATTTGTAAAAGATGATGAAAAAAATCACTCTTTGCTTTGAAATTTCTGGCTTTGACATCAGCAGGAACTCAGTCTGCTAAATAATGGGATTATGATTGCAATACTTGGTCTGGGATCGGTTTTAAATGTATCTTGTATGTAAATGCTGATAAGCTTGTCAGGATGACCAAGGTTGCCTGAGTTATGCTTCGAATGACATTACTTGTACACTGTACTGGGGTTACTGTTCATGGAAGCAACTGGTTAGGATCTCTCTTTTCTCTCAGGGAGATAATGCTTTGGAAAGGGTTCCCAGCACAACAGTTTCGATCAATGCTTGGGAGCACCGTTTTATTTTTATATAGTAACTTAACTGTTAAGATTGCTGGTGGACTGGGTTAGCCAAGAGGAAGACAGCTTTTAACAGTTCCCTACCTTAAGAGGTGTCAGATCTCATATTAAGATGTGAAAGCTTCAAGAACACTGAACACCATCTCAGAGTTCATGGTGTAGTTCAGCAATTAAGATCCTTGGAGTGGAGTGGCTATGCAGGAGGATCCTAAATTGCAAAGATTTGCTGTTGCCAGCTTTCAACTTAAGTAAATAAATTAAGTCAACCTGTGTATCATAGAAGTGCCAAAATGCTGCATCTGGTTAAATGGGGGGAGAAAAGAGTTCACTTTATTTGCCTCCTTTACCCACCCTGCCCTGTAATGCCTGTAATCATGAAGATGGAACAAATTGTAACATTTAGTTTCTATCATTATTTGCCCCTGAAACTCGGTACACTTTATGGAACTACCACCCTGTAACCCCACACATCCCATATATACACTGGGGGGAGTTTTATAATTTTAAAATGAAGATTTATCTATGCTAGGTAGTATCGTATAGCAAATGGAAACCACTGATTTCTAAAATTTCCACAGTAAGCTACACCAATATCTTAAAATGTTTATATAATGGCACCCCAAAAAATGTCAGGATCAGGTGAGCACTTACACACTTTAGAATGTCATGTAGTCTCCACAACTGCGTTATCTTGAGTAATGTGGTTCAATTTTTTTTATGTGCCCATATGGTATGAAACTTGATTTACAGAAGTCCTAGATCCTACTATCTCTTCTCCACTTTACCAATTAATAACGTCATATTTAATGTGACCAGTCCTTCATGTCATTGCAATACATTCTGCATTTATATTTTGACAGGTTAAGGTCCATTATACAAAAGATATTTGGAACCCAGTTGAGGACGTCCAGGCAGCAAGCTGGAGTTAAGTATAACTGTCCCGAAATAAGCCTGGCCACAAGCCAGTCAAAACCTTACAGGCTCTTGAATCTTACCACAAAACTGTCTGGTTGAGCCTTGAGAATAAAACAAATGTTATTGTAACTGCTACTGAGGGAATAATTTTTTTCTGATTGTTCCTCATGCTATTTTGACTTTATCCTGCCCATAAAATGGCTCCCACTATCTCAACTACTTAAAAGGTTTTAAATTTTGAAGAGGAAATCTTAATTGCTCTTTAATGGTGATCTCTCCTAATTCCTATGGCTACAAGGTTTTAATTCCAGAAACAAATAAAGCCAGTTCTATATGCAGAAATGTGTCACACTGCCTTTATTTCTCCAAAAGTTTCTGACCCTTCCAGCCTTAAGGGAGCTGAGAGATGACCCAAGATGAGAACTTGACACCTTTGGAGAAAATTATCTGACTATAGGGAGAATTCTTCAGCAAATGCTGGTGTCTTTGCCACCCGAAGTCTGCCAGGACACAATTTTGACCCTTAATTAGCTTGACTTGTGGTATCTGCTTTATCCACCCCAGGCACAAGAAACCAATGCCAGGCCTGTTACAAACATTGTTATTTGGAGGCCTGAATTGGACCTGAAACACTGCAAACAGCAACCGCAGACCTTCACTGCAGAAATAGAAATAACATCAATGTTAATTTCTGAGGGAAAAACACCACCAAAGAATGCAACTCTCAGCTCATGACTAAGTTATTTATTTAAGCCATCTCCTGCCATAAGCAAAGGGACGGAAAATCAGTATAATGGTCATGAAGTATAATGGTCATCACTGGATACAAGAAGGTGAGCTTAAGGTCTCGAACACTTTTCTGGTCCATGTGTGCAGAGTAATGGTCCAAACCAGTGCTGTGGTCCCCACTGGGTAATGGCCCAGGTTCTCTATTCGTCTTCATAGCCAGTTGGAAGCGGATTCACGTGAGGGTTATGGAATAGGGTATGGTTACCATCTCCCCAGGGAAAGGGCTGTGGAGTGAAGATGTCCATTAGGCAATTCCAGAAAATAGTTCAGAAACAACACTACCACGAACTGCCTAAAGTAGGGTGAGTAACAGATAATACATAAAAACAAAATGGAAATTAGTCCTTTAACTACTGGCATATTTCAGCCCTCCCATGATTTAAGGGAGCTCTTATAAATTCCAGGGGAGCCCGTAAAGTAGACAGTATGAAAAGCAAGCTCAAGTTCGTTACTCAAAAGCCTCTCCCTGGTAACTGTACATCAGTGCTGTGTTTCTGAAAGTGCAATCCTCCCGTCACCTGTATCAGAGTGGTAGAGGTGGGTATGGGGGCAGAGATGCTTACTTAAATGCAGATTTCTGGACCTGAAACAAATCTCTGGATTGGAAACTGCAACATACCCTCAGTTATTTTGCATGCTACTTTTGAAAAGCATTGCTCTAGGGCAGTGATTTCCAGCCCAGGATGATTCTGCCCCTGTGGGGACGTAAGCCAGTATCTGGAGACATCTTGGGGAGAGAAGCGGATACTACTAGCACCTAGTGGTTAGAGGTCAAAGATGCTGCTAAACATCCTATAACTCACAGGACAGCCCCTCCTCACCCCAAAGAGAATTATCCAGCCCCAAATGTCAATAGTACTGAGGTTAAGAAACCTTACTGCACGGCTTCCAATTCTATTGTACAAGGGTGGGAGTGGCGCTCAGACTCAAAAATTCTTTCTGAATCTAAGGATCCTGCTTAATTTTCCAGTCCTACCTGGGCTAAGTGAGGTAATAATTATCATAATATATCTGCATCAATAGCCAAAGGATGACATAGCTGGGATGATAACTAGCACAGAGGTGAACAGAAGCTGTCAGGTCAATCTCTTCATTATGCAGCTAGGAGCTTCCAGATGCCCAGATTTTAGAAAGGTGAACCGCCTTCCGACTTCGCCAGTCTAAGGGAGTTTCCCAAATCTCCAGGTTGTGTACCACCGACAACCGTTTCAGAACAGTATCAGAAGGCAAAAGGTAGGATGACTCGGAGAAAGGAAAACTGAAGGGCACTTACTGTACGACCTTGAGGAAGAAAAGTGAGATATGACCGGAGAAAATAAAAATGTGTTTGGGAGGATTGAATGAGAAACTGTACACGCACGGCACCCACGCTTTTAGAGAATGAAGAACTTGGCATTTGGAATGAAAAGCGGAAGAGACACTCGAAGAGACTACAAGGGGTACCTTGGACCTGATGCGGAGATGGGGGTAGGCAACGAACTCGGGTCTCTCCTCCTCTCCGTGGTGCGACTTCAGGAACACGTTCAGCATGCTCACTCCCACCCCGGGGAGCGCCACGAAGTAGGTGAGGGACTTCCACATGCGAGCTGCAGAGGGGGCACGACGCTCAGGCCTGGCGGTAATACGCCCGGGTCTCCTCTCCCACCCCCAAGGCCTCAAGCCAAGGTCACAGTCCCGCCGCTCTTCGCTCCAGTGGGGCCAAGGCCCGCCCTGCGCACCCAGTCCCAGTACCTGAGCCCTCCTCGCCGTGGGCGCCACTCGACATAGGCCGGCTCAGCAGCCGGGAACGACCCAGCAGCCCAGAAACCCGGGGTACCGCTGCCGCCGCCATCTTCGACCAGAACCGCCGCAGCGCCGGAAGCGGAAACAGAAAAGTTGGCTGTGGGGGCGGGGCCACAACCTCAAAGGGAAGTTCCTATTGGGCGGCGCCTTTTAACCCGAGGAGCCTGCGCACTGTCCTCCGGGCCCGCAGAGTCCTAGCCTGAAAGCTCGGAGCCGCAGAGCTAGAGGGAGCATGCGCTCTGCACTCCTGCGTGCACTCCCTGCTCCCTAAGGTCAGCACCCTGGTGAGGTTAAGCGCAAAAGAAAGGTTTGTGGAGGACACCCTGGCATCCGGGGTCGCTCCCTTCGCTGAAGTCCATACACAGCAACAGGAGGTTCCGAGCACAAACCACTCTATCTAAAATGACATTTCCCCTCCTCCCTATCCTTTGACTCTGCGCTATTTTTTTCATGGCACCAGGACATAATAATAATTGTCATCATCATTATTACAATATTTTGTCGGCATCACAGAGTTTATGTTCTATCAGGGGAGACAAAAGATTTTGCCACTGCAGCATCCCCAGACTCCGGAATCGTGCCTGGCAAGTAACAGGTGCTCAACACAGATTTGTTGAATGAATGAAAGAATGAATGAGTGAATGAATGAATAGCAACGGGAAACAGTTGGCATCTGTTATATTTTATCTCTACAATTCTTTCCCACCCCTCCTGTCATTTTTCTTCCTTCTACTCATCTAAAAACAGTTTAAAAAATAAAAGTTAAAAAATAGATACATAAGATAAAATGAAAGTAAAGTTTTTGACCATAAGTTCCTTTAAGGATGTAATGAAAGCTATGAATCCTTTCCTCACAAAAAATGCAACTGCTCCTAAGCACACACAGTTTAAGCACACAATGTTGGGGGAACAAGGTACTATAAAGTACATCCGGACACCCCCTAAGAGTCCTGTGCCCCAGGTTAAGAACGTCTACTTAGAGGAATAAACAGGGACTCTGGCGTGATAAGACTGGATTCACATTTTGTTTCCATCCAACACAGCCTGTATGACCTTGAGCAAGTTAGATAAAACGAATGCTTTAAGGTCCTGCAGTTTCATGAAAACAAAAATTTAGGATCATAGTACTAGAGCTTCACAATCTGATCTTTCTTTCTCTGAGTAGCCTGGGTTTTTGCATGTTATGGTGAAATTAGGATTGTCAAATCCCTAGGCATCCTCAAACACAGCCAGAGGGGCTGTGAAGCCCCACAGTGTAGCCATGGAAAGGGTCCAAGCTCAAGCATCAGGAAATCCTGGGTTCAAATCTGGTCTGCCCCCAACTGTTCCTCTTCTCTAAAATGGGAATGTAATATGCACTTATTCATCCCTTTATCTGACAAACAGTAATTTAAGACACAGCCCCGCCTGGGGCAGTTACTCACCCTCTATCCATAATAATGATGGTTCATTTAATAAATATTAACTACGGTGGCTACTATGTGCCAGGTGTACACAGTAGTATGCAAGAGCTATAAGGTCTCTCTCATGCAATTTACAATTCAGTGTTAGAGACAGGATTAAGTGAAAAATGCCCAATGCCTGGGATATGTTAAAAATTCAACAAATGTTTATTTTCTCATAGGACTTTCATACATCTTGCAGGGTGGTAGTGCTAGGTAAAGATTCTGTCTGTCGTATGCTTGGCCCACAGTACATTCTCAGGCATGATGTCTATGATGTTATTGCCAGGTATGCTCAGCATTTGCAAAGCTTTGGGTGACTGAGTTTAGACAGCCCAGGAAACCAAAATCATCAATACAACGAACAGGTAATATTTACTAAGCACTTATTTCATGCCCTCATCTATGCTAAACACTTTACATAAATTGTCTTCTCCACCTCAGTAAATGGGCACTCCATTCCTCAAGTTTAACACCTTGGAGTCACCTTTGATCTCTCTCTCTCTCTCTCTCTCTCTCTCTCTGTCTCTCACACACACACACACACACACACACACACACACACACACACATTTTCTATCAAGAATCTGACAGCTACTTACCACCTACTGCTACCAATTTAATCAAAGGTGTTATCTCTTACCTGGGCAATTGCAACAGCTTCCTAACTGGTCTCCCTGCTACCTGGCCCTTCTACAGCCTATTCTTACGTGGCAGCCAGGGGGATCCCTTAAAACCTGTCAGATCATCTTCTTCCTCTGCTCAAAATCCTCAGTGGTTCCCATCTCAGAGTAAATGCCAAAGTCCTGACAGTGGGCTGCCAGGTCCTACACACCTTGCCCGCAGCCACCTCTCTGACATCATGTAGTCTACCTGCTCCCTTGCCCACTTCACTCCAGCTACATTGGCATTCTTGCCTTTCCTTGAACATGCCAGGCATGCCCCTGCCTCAGGACCTTTGCACATGCTCATATCTCTGCCTAGAAGAGTTTCCCCCCAGGTAGCCACATGAATTGCTTCCTTATTTCACTCAGGGCTCTGCTTAGAAGCCATCTCTTATTGGAAAGCCCTTCCCAGACCACCCTGAAGTGAAATAGCTCCTCCCCGCCCTGACACTCTATCCTCCTTACTGCGCCTTATCTATCTTTGTGGCACTTGCCACCATCTGCTGTATTAAATATTTATTGGTTTATTGTCTGCCTTTTCTCACCACACACCATGGGGGCAGGGACTATGTTTTGTTCACTGGTGTGACCACTTGGCACATGATAGGACCTCACTGAATATACATTAATCCCAACCATGATCCTGTGAGCTAGATACTATTCTCCCTATTTTTCAGATAAGGAAACTGAGACTCAAGGTTGTGAAGGAAATTGCCCAAGATCACAAAGCTTTAGGCAAGTGGTGGACTCAGGCAGTGTGGGACTCAAGCCAGTTCTTTTAACCTCAAAGCCATACAGACTTTGCTTTAGGTAGAACACCACCAACTCCGAGAGGTCACCCTGTCAAGCTCATGCTAATCTGATGCTCTGAATAAGGATTAGCAAGGGAAAAAAAAAAGAGCTAATAATTTCTGACTTCAGTAGGTTTGGAAAGAAAAATATTTCAAGTCATGGGGTCCTTGAGAATGGATGGAACCATCAAATGTGTTTTCAAGGTGCTGAGCTGGCAGTTCCCAGCTTCTGCGTCCTCTCACAGTGAACCCCAGGGCATCTGGCCTCTCTGTGCAGGGAGTCTCCCCAAGGCCATGGCCAGCCAGGCCTGGATTTGACGTCATCTTCTCTGGCAGCTGGTGATGTTTACACTCATATTGAAGCCACTAAGGTCTCTGGTGCTCTGTTTCCTTGAAACAGGGAGCTGGCAGGCAGGCACCTCAATATTGGGGCCAGCTGCTGATGCAGGGATTGGAGGGAGGCTGGGGGAGGCTGCCTAGCCAAGGACAGGGCTTGCTTAGGGGAAAGCTTATCTGGGGCATTCTGCCTGCTACTTCTACTGTGGTTTCTCCCAGCTAAGAGTTCATCCAGTTCCTGGACCAATAAATATTTGTCTGCCAAGAGACTAATCCCAAGTCTCAATTAAGTGCTCAATTCTCGTTCATTATTATTTTTGCCATGGTCAGGGGAGGGGTACAGATTCTATGGAAGCAGAGCAGAGGGGTATTTGGCCTGCACTATGCAGAAGGCACCGAAGCTTTTTTCCAAGCACGCTAGAAGGGTGCTATGACCACCACTTCCATCATCTGAATAACTTGTCTGAGATGCTTAGCATCATTCATTCATTTAATTAGGGTCTCAACTGTGTCCTTAGACTGGGGCAACAGCAGCGACCTCATGGAACACCCAGTCTAGAGGGAGAGACTGACAAGTAAACAGTTACTACAACCAATGTGATAGGTTCTACAATAGGGTGCAGTACAGCATGAACCTTGGTATCAGGTTCAAGTCTCAGGTCAGCTACTTAGCTACGTAATCATGGGCAAGTTAAGTGACCTCTTAGAGTCTCACTTGTGAATTGGAGTTATTACAAGGACTTAATAGGATAATAGTTATTAGCTAATATTTATTAAGCATTTACCATGTACTGGACCCTTCACATGCATTACTGTAGTCATTACAGCATTCCTATGGGATAGCTACTATTCTTATCCCCATTTCACAGATGAGGAAACTGAGGCACGAAGAGAGGTGAAGTCATTTGCCTAAGTTTCACACCCTCTAAGTGATTGAGCCGGGATTCAAATCCAAGAAGTCTGGCCTCAAAGTTTGCACGTTTAATCACTCTGATACCTTTTCAATAACTCAAGTGAACAAGCAAAGGAAATTACAAACAAGATGAAAAGACAACCCTCAGAATGGGAGGAAATATTCGCAAATTAATCAACGGACAAAGGATTAATCTCCAAAATATATAAACAGCTCATGCAGCTCAATATTAAAAAAGAAACAACCCAATCAATAAATGGGCAGAAGAACTAAATAGACATTTCTCCAAAGAAGACATACAGATGGCCAAGGGGCACATGAAAAGCTGCTCAACATCACTAATTATTAGAGAAATGCAAATCAAAACTACAATGATATATCACCTCACACCAGTTAGAATGGGCATCATCAGAAAATCTACAAACAACAAATGCTGGAGAGGGTGTGCACTGTTGGTGGGTATGTAAATTGATACAGCCACTATGGAGAACAGTATGGAGTTTCCTTAAAACACTAAAAATAGAATTACCATATGACCCAGCAATCCCACTACTGGGCATATACCCAGAGAAAACCATAATTCAAAAAGACACATGCGGAGGCTACCCTGGTGGCGCAATGGTTGAGAGTCCGCCTGCTGATGCAGGGGGCATGGGTTCGTGCCCTGGTCGGGGAAGATCCCACATGCCGCGGAGCGGCTGGGCCAGTGAGCCATGGCCGCTGAGCCTGTGCGTCCGGAGCCTGTGCTCCGCAACGGGAGAGGCCACAACAGTGAGAGGCCCGCGTACCACAAAAAAATAAAATAAAATAAAAAATGCGGGAGATTAGGATTGACATATATACACTAATATGTATAAAATGGGTAACAAATAAGAACATGCTGTATAAAAAATAAATAAAATAAAATTCAAAAAAAAAAAGACACTTGCACCACAATGTTCATTGCAGCACCCCTTACAATAGCCAGATCATGGAAGCAACCTAAATGCCCATCGACAGACGAATGGATAAAGAAGATGTGGTACACATATACAATGGAATATTACTCAGCCATAGAAAGGAACGAAATTGGGTCATTTGTAGAGACGTGGATGGATCTAGAGACTGTCATACAGAGTGAAGTAAGTCAGAAAGGGAAAAACAAATATCGTATGTTAATGCATATACGTGGAACCTAGAAAAACGGTACAGATGAACCGGTTTGCAGGGCAGAAATAGAGACACAGATGTAGAGAACAAACGTATGGACACCAAGGGGGGAAAACTGCGGTGGGGTGGGGATGGTGGTGTGCTGAATTGGGCGATTGGGATTGACATGTATACACTGATGTGTATAAAATAGATAACTAATAAGAACCTGCTGTATAAAAAGATAAATTAAATAAAATTCAAAAAAGAAAACAAACTCAAGTGACCTTAGCACGGTGCCTGGCACAAAGTGAGTGCTCAATAATTTTTTGTTAACTATTATTATTGCCATGATTAGGGGAGGGGGAACAAGGTCTATGGAAGCAGAGCAGAAGGGCATTTGTCCTGGACTAGGGAAGGGCAGTCAGGGAAGGCTTCTTGTAGGACGTGACATCTAAGTCATGCCACCATCCCCCAAATAAATATGAGTGAGTCAAGGACAAGTTTTGGTTGGAAGGGAGATGGGAGAGTTTTCCAGGCAGACATCACCACAGAGAAAAAATAGGGGTACTGTATCCAGAATTCCATATGGTGCCTTAACGTTAGAGGTGTGAAGGGAGAGAAGGAGCAAGAACTTAGAGTCCTGCAGACATAGAGAATGGACTTGAGGACACGGGGAGGGGGAAGGGTAAGCTGGGACGAAGTGAGAGAGTGGCATGGACTTATATACACTACCAGATGTAAAACAGATAGCTTGTGGGAAGCAGCCGCATAGCACAGGGAGATCAGCTCAGTGCTTTGTGACCACCTAGAGGAGTGGGATAAGGAGGGTGGGAGGGAGACGTAAGAGGGAAGAGATATGGGGATATATGTATGTGTATAGCTGATTCACTTCGTTATAAAGCAGAAACTAACACACCATTGTAAAGCAATTATACTCCAATAAAGATGTTAAAAAATAAAAATAAAAAAAAGAACGTAGAGCCCTACAGTCCTACAGGCTAGGATGAGTTAGGATTTTACCCAAAGGGTACTGAGAAGACTTTCTTTTAAACTAGGAGAGAGATGATCAGCTTTGCACCTGAGGCTTTGTACAGGCTGGCCTCCCCTGTCTGGAAATGCCCTTCCCACCCTGTTGTGCATCTCTGTCTGCACGCACCCCACTCAGTTCTCACCTCCTACAGGCAGCCTTTCCTGGTTACACCGTGCCCCTGGCCTCTGGTACCCCAGTGAAGTTTAAGTTCACTACACTGTGTTTGAAAACTATTCCTTCTCCTCATTTCCACTCTGAGCTCCAGGAGAGCTCCCCTCCCCCAACCCTTTTCTAAGATTCCTCTGAATTCCCATACAGCCTGGCACAGAGCAGTCATAACAAAATGGTTAAGAACTCAGTTTCTCAATCAAAGCTGGATTTTTAAAAAGTATTTATTTATTTGGTTGCACTAGGTCTTTAGTTGCAGCAGGCGGGCTCCTTAGTTGTGACATTTGAACTCAGTTGAGTCATGCATGTAGGATCTAGTTCCCTGACAGGGATCAAACTGGGGCCCCCTGCATTGCGAGCATGGAGTCTTAATCACTGCACCACCCAGGAAGTCCCTCAAAGCTGGATTAAAATCCTGGCTCTGCTACTTTTGCTGGACAAATCACTTCACCTTTCTGTGTCTCAGTTTCTTCATCTGCAGAATGGGGAAAATCATAGTACGTACCCACCTAATAAGATTGTTGGGAGGACTGAATGTGATGATATGTGTAAAAACACTTAGCATCTTGCTCAACAAATAGAAGAAATTTGTATTGTATTATTATTAATCATCTGCTGTTACATTAAGCTAAAACAGTACCAGTGTATGGTCTGTGAAATATATGTCAATAAAGCTGTTAAACACAACAAAGCAGGCTACGAAATATGATGAAATGTATATTTCCATTTTGGTAAAGTGCATGGAAAAATGCTGTAAGGGTTATACTTACGTGTTAAGAGAAGTATGTCTGGGTTTTAATTTTCTTTTAAAAATTTCTACAATGAATATTTATTACTTGTGCTATAAAAACAAAGGCTTTCACCAAAAAGCAGACAGACTGTGAAGCTGATACCAGAACTTGTGTTGTTGGTATTCTTCCCATTAGGCTGTAAGCCCCATGAGGGCAGGGACCCTCCTGCCTACTCAGGAAAGGCCCTGAGTGATTGACGGAAGGGTGACTGGATGAATGGGGGCTTCTCTGGTACCCTCACCTGCAGTACCGCACTCTCCCTGTGGGTGGCAGGCTCCGCATGTGTGGGCGCCGCCCACGAGCCTGGCCACAGATGAGTCGCGCCAGCGACCTTCAACGTGGCTGTCTTGCAGGAGCGAGAGAGGGGTAGAGGGAGCTCGGGCTCAGGGACTCCTTCTTAAGACCTTGCCTCTGAGACTTCTCCTGAATCTTCCCCGGATTGGAACAAGGAAACTTCACTTTCTAGAGAATGTCCCCCTCACCCCACCTCACCCCACCCCACACTGGGGGGGAGAGAGGAGAGACTGAAAGGCCCCTGGGGCCTGGGAGACAGAGGAGGAGAGAGAGAGGCCATCCCGAAAATCTTCATCTTCACAAGTCATAACTCACAGGGTGCTGCTCTTGGCAGTTGACTAATTGCGCCCATCCAGTAGCTCTTTGATCCTAGAAAGGAGGTGTGCTAGCGTCCCATTTTGCAGACGAGGGTCATTGTGGCTTAGAGAGGTAGCTTAGAGAGGCAGACCTCAGCTGAGTCTGATTCCAAATCCCTTCCCTTGATTCTGCCTCCTCCCCGACTCCCCCCACCCCTCCCCCACCCCTCCCCCACCATGTGTCAAGCTGAGACATCCTCGGAGGGGGTGTGTACCCATCTAAGTTACCATTATTAATTGTTAATACTAACAGCATTTGTTTAGCCTAGCCTTCCTGTGGTACTGGCACTTGACATATATTATCTCATTTAATCCTTCCAACAACACTTTGAAGTAAGAACTACTATCATCCCCATTTTACAAATGAGGAAACTGAGCCTCAGAGATGCAAATATTGACAAATCTGCAGACAAGTTTGACAGAGCCAGGGTTCAAATGCATGGCTATCTGACCCCAAAGTCTGCTTTTTACCAGTACATGTTTTTCCTTCATAATTATTTTAAGTATTAAAGTATCGAATACATACATCTATATGGTACAAATTACAAAATAATAATAAGAATAAAGAATAAAGAATGAAAAGCCTCCCCATCCCTGTTCTCCAACCACCCAGTTTTACTCCAAAGAAGGTTACCATACTAGAGATTTCTGATGATCCTTCTAGAGATATGAACACCTATTTTACTGCCTCTCACACGCCGATCAGTGACTTTCTAAACTATAAGAAGGACCAAGTCCTCTTCTAGAACACGGTGTAATTTCTCTTTACTGACTCCTTGGATTGGCATGCAGGGCCTCCCAGGGGCACCTCCACCCACTTTATGCATCAGCCACATAGGTCTTCTCCAAGCTCTGCATCATGTTGCCACCTTCCCAGCCTCCTTGCCTCCAGCCTCCTTCCAACTGCTTCATTTATTGTGATCTCTTTGTCTTTGAGGTTCCCCAGCCAGAACCTATCCCCCCTCCCTCTCTGCCCCCAGAGGCCCTGTTAGCCTCTCTCTTTTAGCACATTTCACTGTACCACGTGTGATGGTGGTTGTCTCCATGGCTGACTCTCCTACTGGATCATTAATTTTAGGTGTCCCTTGTCATTGGGTAGGTGGCCTTATAATGGCGCCACCATCCACACAGTCCCCAACCTAACAAACTAGGAGTCGATCTTTCTCATTGTCTTCTCTTTCATTTTCACAGCCAGTCAACCACCAAGTGGATTTTACTTTGGAAATGTCTGTCTAATGTTCTCCATCCCTGTTTCGTCATGGCCACTCTTCTCTCTCCCCTGGACTATTGCATTAGCCTGAGGGTTGGTCCATCTCCTTATAGCTTCACCGCCTTCAGTCTTTTCTCCACAGGGCAGCTATGGTGATTCTTCTAAAGGGCAAGTCTGACTAGACCTCTCCTTTCTGCAACGCTTCAATGGCTTCCTGTTCCCTGAGGTTAAAATCCAACACCTCACTCTGACCTTCGAGGTCCTGAAGGATATACAGTCACTGCCTATTGCTACCATTTTCACTAAGGACACCTCAGTCATCCTCTGAGCTAATCTTCTTTTTGTTTCTGAAATATGCCAAGTCCCTTCCAACCTCAGGGCCTTTGCTCATGCAGTTCCCTCTGCCAGGAATGCTCTTCCCACTCCTCATCTCACTAAATTCTAAGTAGCTGGGGAGCTTCATGAGAGCAGAGACCTTGTCAACCTTGCTTACTCCTGTATCCCAACACCAAACCCAGTGCCTGACGCAAACCAGGTGCTTAATTTTTTTTTTAATGAAATGATTCTGCTTTTTAAATTTTTGACACAACTTTTGGTCTCTACCATGCAATATAACATCATGTCTTCTGTGTTTTTGGGGGGTTTTTTTTTGGCCGCATGGCTCGGCATGTGGAATTTGAGTTCCTTGACCAGGGATCAAACCCGCACCCCCTGCACTGGAAGCGCGGAGTCGCAACCACTGGACCACCAGGGAAGTCCATGTCTTCTGTTTTTAATCTAACAATTTCATGTGCCCCACAGCTACATCCTAAACTGCACCCAGTCACCCACTGTCTGCATTTCCCATGCCAGGCTGCACAGTAATAAATACTAATTGTTATAAAATTTTTTTCACATTCAAGATTTTTATTATTTTTACTATTATTATTAATTTTTTAAACATCTTTATTGGAGTATAATTGCATCATTATTAACTTTTTGGCCGCGTGGCATGTGGGATCTTAGTTCCCTGATCAGGGATTGAACCCATGCCACCTGCAGTGGAAACACGGAGTCCTAACAACTGGACCGCCAGGGAATTCACTGAAGATTTTTATTATTATTTTGCTGTTGTTCTTCTTCTTCTGGTGACAAAATGCCAATTGTAAAAACTTCAGACAGAAATAAATTAGAAGGTATGAGTTCCCCATTGGCCCACCCTTTAGAACCATTGCTGATTTAAATGGCACCTGTAACCATGTTTCCATTTGTAGACTTTGCAGGGGAGGAAGAAAAGTCTCACCTGCCTGCCTGTGAGGATACTGCTTCTTTTCTTATTTTGTAGCCCACACCCCAGCCCGTAGTTATGCACACAGCATTGATCCCAACATTACACATTTTCTGTGAAGTTGGCAGTCATTGGCACCAATGACTCTGATGGAGAGGAGGTCTATTTAAACCTCACCAGGGATGGAGGCCCATTCTCAGGCTTACATCAGACTCCAGGTTTACATCAGACTCTAGGTCTCCATTCAAGTTTGTAAACATTGAATGAACTTGAACACTGCTGGAAAATATAAAATTCCTGGGTCAAACTGAACCCAGGTTCAAATCTTGCCGCCAGCACTTCCTGTGTGCCCTTGGGCAAGTCATTTGCTTTCTCTGAGCCTCCTTTCTTCAGCTGGAAGATGACAACAATAAGAATAGGATCATGGGCTTCCCTGGTGGCGCAGTGGTTGAGAGTTCGCCTGCCGATGCAGGGGACACGGGTTCGTACTCCGGTCCGGGAAGATCCCACATGCCGCGGAGTGGCTGGGCCCGTGAGCCATGGCCGTTGAGCCTGCGCGTCCGGAGCCTGTGCTCCGCAACGGGAGAGGCCACAACAGTGAGAGGCCCACATACCTCAAAAAAAAAAAAAAAAAAAAGAATAGGATCACACTCCAGCTGTATTGGCTTTCTTTTTCCTTGAGCAAGCCAACCTCATTCCCACCTCAGGGCCTTTGCAAACGCTGTGCCCCTTACCTGGAACCCTCTTCTCCCAACTTGTCACGTGATATGCCTCCCCTTAAATATCAGCCTTCTTGGAGAGGCCTCCCCTGGTCACTCTCTCTAAAAGAGCTCCTCTTTCTTTATAGCCACTATCATTTTTTTATAGCACAAATCATAATCTGTGCTTTTGTTTCTTATTAATTACCCAACTTTTTTTTAATAGAAATTTATTTTATTTATTTATTTATTTTTGGCTGCTTTGGGCCTTTGTTGCTGCGTGCAGGCTTTCTCTAGTTGCGGGAGTGGGGGCTACTCTTTATTGTGGTGTGAGGGCCTCTCCTTGCAGTGGCTTCTCTTGTTGCGGAGCACGGGCGCTAGTAGTTGTGGCATGCAGGCTCAGTAGTTGTGGCTCACAGGCTCTAGAGGGCAGGCTCAGTAGTTGTGGCTCGTGGGCTTAGTTGCTCCACGGCACGTGGGATCTTCCCGGATCAGGGATCGAACCCGTTTGGCCTGTATTGGCAGGCGGATTCTTAACCACTGAGCCACCAGGGAAGTCCCTACCCAACATTTTCTGAGGTCCTGCTGTGTGCCAGGCACTCTTCTAAGCATTTCATAGGAAAATTCATTCAATTCTCAAAATAACACTTTGGAGATAGTAAGTACTGTTAGTAGCCTCCTTTGCCAGAGGAGGAAATTGAGGCATCAAAAGGTCAAGTAACATAGTACGAGGACAGGTCATTAGAAAATGGCTGGGAGGAGATTTTTTCTTTTTTTAATAAATTTATTTATTTATTTATTTATTTTTGGCTATGTTGAGTCTTCATTGCTATGCACGGGCTTTCTCTAGTTGTGGCAAGTGGGGGCTACCCTTTGTTGCGGTGCACGGGCTTCTCACTGCGGTGGCTTCTCTTGTTGTGGAGGACAGGCTTTAGGCACTCGGGCTTCAGTAGGTGTGGCTCTCAGGCTGTAGAGCACAGACTCAGTAGTTGTGGCCCACATACTTAGTTGCTCTGCGGCATGTAGGATCTTCCCGGACAAGGGCTCGAACCCGTGTTGCCTGCATTGGCAGGCAGATTCTTAACCACTGCACCATCAGGGAAGTCCTGGGAGGGGATTTGAATCCAGGCTGGCGAGGGCCAGAGTCCTACTATCCACCTAATATGAGTCATCAATGGTGTCCAGGAGGGTCATTCCAAGAGGGAAGAGATCCTGTGCTTCTTCTGTAATTGGGTGGATCTAAGCAGGTGTTCTCCGGGTCCCATTTCAAAGGACTTCTCCTCCACCGTTTACTACTGTGCACTAAGGACTCTAGATGGAAGGACTTAGTTCAAACAAGCAAAGGCTTAGCACTGACAATGGAGGTGAAAACAGCATCCAGATTAGAGGATGATGTGGCTTCTGCCCACTGTTAGTAGGCTGATAAGAGGCCTCTAACGTCCTGGGAAATGACACCTCCGACCAGCCCTGGATCTCTTCCATGCCCATTCTCTTCACTCAAGATGTGATGAAGTAGATGTTTATACCTGGGTGTTGGAAAACAGTCACCTCCTCTGCAGAGTCGCCCCTGATTCCCCAGGCTGAGTCAGGCACCTTTTCCACATTCCCAGAGGCCCCTGGGCACATCCTTCTGCTAAGCTGCTGTCACTTTCCATCCCCTCTCCCCTCACTCCCCCCTTCCCCCCTGTGAATTCCCTAAAGACAGAGACTGGCTTCTTCCTTGCTGTGTCTCTTTCCCCTTCCCATTGGTCTATTCACTCCTACTCACCCTTCAGGTCTCATCTTAAAGGTCCCCTCTTCCAAGAAGCCTCCCCCGGCAACCTCCATAATCCGTAGAGAAAACTTTCCTCTGTGTAACAATTACTTGGGACTTCCCTGGTGGCGTGGTGGTTAAGAATCCGCCTGCCAGTGCAGGGGACACAGGTTCGAGCCTTGGTCCAGGAAGATCCTAACTAAGCCCGTGCGCCACAACTACTGAGCCTGCACTCTAGAGCCCACGAGCCACAACTACTGAAGCCCACCTGCCACAACTACTGAAGCCCACGTGCCTAGAGCCCTTGCTCTGCAACAAGAGAAGCCACAGCAATGAGAAGCCCGCGCACCACAATGAAGAGTAGCCCCTGCTTACCACAGCTAGAGAAAGCCTGTGCACAGCAACGAAGACCCAGTGCAGCCAAAAAATAAATAAATAAATAAATTTAAAAAACAAAAAAACAATTGCTTGCTTGTCCAGGTCTCCTCACCCTCCATCCAGGAGTTCCCACATCTCAGTGTCTATGAGTCAACCCAGGAAACTTGTCAGATGCAGGTTCCCAGCTCTAACCTCAGAGAGTCTTATTCCAGGGACTGGAGCTGGGCCTGAGAATCGGCCATGGAGCTGCTCACACCCTGAATCTGGTGCTGGGGGTGTCAGAGGAAGGATGCAATAAATGGAGCTGCTTGAGGGGAGGGACCATGATCATTGTGAGGCTCCGTTAGCCAGTCTGTGTCTGGCACATGAATGATTGTTAAATGAATGCTTGAAGGAATGAATGGTTTGCCAGCATTATATTGATATGTTCTCCAAATACAGCAACTTGATGTGGGCCTTGAAAGAGCCCCATGGGGCTCATATGTTTATACTCTCCTGGATTGGAGGTGGGAAAGTTGAAACTGTGGTGTCCACAGTGCTGAACTGGAAACCAGGGCCCCTACTACTTGGCCATGCTACCTGAGCAAGTTAATGAGTCCTTCTAAGCCTCAATTTCTTCACCTACAAAGTAGAGATGATAATGACAATGCCTGCATCATTATTATTCACAGGGTTGTGAAGAGATTAAATGAAGTAACAGTGCCTGGTCCAGAGTCAGTGTCTGAAAACTTCTGAATCCTATTATTATTGCTCTTGTTGTTATCATTACAGCTATTAGCATCACAGCTAGAGGGACCTCAGATCCTCACATTCAGGGGTTCCCTACTCAGTGTTCCATGGATCACCCTCTCCTAAGGAATCTGTTGCGGGGGTTCAGGAGAGTGTTCTGTGAACATCTGGAAATGGAGTACAAAATTGTCTACATTTCCCCATTTTTCTGAGTAGGAGAACCTTAGCCTTTAATCACTTAAAGATGGGAAACTGAATCCAGAGAGAGCAGGGGCCTTGCTCCAAGTCTCTCACTTCATTCATTCATTCATTCATTCACCTCTCATTTCTTCAACCAAGCACCAAAGATTTCTTGAGGGCCCACTGTGTGCCAGGATCCAGAGATGAGCCAGTCACATCCTAGCCTCTACTCCTTACCTCCCACCACAAGGCATCTCCTCCTCACTTTGTAAAGTTTTCGTGCTTTTATTCTGATTCCTTTGCTACCCACGATGTCCTGGTGGGTAGTTACTTCATCAAGTAAGTCTAAATTCTTGCCCCAGTTGAATGCTTTGCTGGTAGTTTTACTTGAAGCCTTTACTTCCCTTCTCCGAGCCTCGGTTTCCCAGTCTGTAAAAAGGGGGTAACGCCCGCTGCCCAGAGTTGTAAGAATTAAGTGAAACAAATTTGGGACTCCCCTGGTAGTCCAGTGGTTAAGACTCCGTGCTCACAATGCAGGGGGCCCAGGTTCGATCCCTGGTCAGGGAACTAGATCCCACATGACGCAACTAAGAGCCCACATGCCACAGCTAAAAAAATCCCCATGCTGCAATGAAGATCCCGCACACAGCAATGAAGATCCCATGTGCAGCAACTAAGAACAGTGCCTGATGCACAGCAGACACCCAATAAACCTTAGGAAGAGTTAATGTTATTATTAGGAACTCACAAGAGGCCTCTCTAATTAGGGTGAAATACGTCTGGGAGAAAAGGGAAAACGTGTTAGGGGGTTGAAAATCTTTCTGAGCAGTACAAAATAACATGCATTTTGACCTCATTATATCCCTTTGCCCTCCTAATAAACGCGTTGAGGTAGGTATGATTCTATTCCCTGCCCATTTCACAGACGTGGAGACTGAGACTTGGTGAGGCGGAACGACAGCTAAGAAGGAGGAGAGCTGGGACTTGACAACATTCATGTGCCTCACATGTCCCACCCCAAACCCTGCCCCGGACAGATGCAAGCAGGTTGCCAGCTCCCAGTGCCAGGGGAGCCCCACTCCAAACCATCTACTCTCCAGAGTCTGACTGTTCTCCTCCCGGGCCCCCCTGCCTGGTGCAGGAGGAGGCTTGGATTTCCTGCAGAGGCCACAGCAGGATTGTTTTCTTGGTGCTCTAGAAGTAAGGCCTTTCAACTCAACTCTGCTGCACAGAGATTTCCTGGTTCTGTGCCCTGGACTGTTTCTGCTGCTTTAGACCCTTGCCCAGCTCCAGCCAACACCAGCATGATTCAGTTTTGGACCTCAGACCAGAACTAATAAATACATTAATTCATTAATCCATCAGACATTCCACCTGCTATGTGCCACACACTGGGAGTACAAAACAGACACAGGCCCTACTGCAGAGAACCTGAATATTCACACGAAGGACACACAGAACCAAGAAGTAACATACAGTGTGATCAGTGCAGAGATGGGAGTATAACCTGGCTCTGTGAGAGCCCAGAAGAGGCACCAGATCCAGCCTGAGAGTGGGAGGGGATCTAGGAAGGCTTCCCTGAGGTGACCTCTGAGCTGATTAGCAGGAGTTCACCTTAGTGTTTCATCAATTTCTCATTTTGTAGATGGAGAAATGGATCCAGAGAGAATTATTTAGCTCATTCATTCATTGAAGCAAGCAAACATTTCCCTAGTATCTACATTTCTTCAATATCAGGCCCTGAGCCTGAGGATACAGAGGTATAAGGAAACAGCCCTGCTAGATGGAAGGGTACAGAAAAGCCCCAAGCAGCCAGGGGACCTCACCCTTGACCCATGGGTGCCTTTGGTTTTTTGTGGGTGTATGTTTTTTTTTTCTTTTACCTTTTTGAAGTCAGGGTTATTACAGTATGCTTTACATAGAGTAAAATTCTCCCTTTTTAGTGTATAGTCCCATGAGTTTTGACAAATCCATACAGTCCTGTAACCATCATAATGCAGGCCTAGAACACCATTTGTATCTCATGCTCAACCCACTTCCTGAGCCCAAGCTTTCCCCCTTATTCACTGTGGGACCTGGGGCAGGTCTTCCCCTCCCTGAACCTCAGTTTCTAATCTATAAAATAGGGACCATCATGTCTGTCTTACAAGAGCGATGTGAGGAGGCCAAGCACAGAGTAAGCACTCAATAAAAAATACCAACTCTTAGTGGATGTCCCTTTTTCATTCTCCTATTTCTGTGGTCTCTCTCTCTCTCTCCGTGTTTCCCTCTCTCCCTCTCTCTCTCACTCTCACACACACACACACACACACACACACACACACAGACACACACACAAAGACATTTTTGAAGCCTCTCGTTTCTCAGAGAGGTTTTATTTATAGGCCGCGCCTCATTGTGAACGTGAAAAGGAGAAAGCCCAGGCCCTCCGTAGACCTTTCATGTGTAAATCAGCCCGGGCCAGGAGCACTGGGGTCACCAGGAGGAGGATTTCACTCTTAATTACTCCTAGAGAAGGCGGGCGGGAGGGAGGCCGGGCACAGGCTCCACCCACGTGGGAGGGAGGCCTTGCCGGCAACCCTGGGCCCGCTGGGCCCAGCCCCTCGCCGCCCAGCGCGGGGAGCCTGACTCTCCCAGGCCCGGGCCCAGCGGGGCTGGGGCTGCACCAAGGCAGAGGCGCAGGTGCCCCTGGGGAGCTGGACCCCAAGTGGGTTTCTTTGAAGGCAAGTTTGGACGTGGAAAGAGGGCGCACAATTTGGCAGAGTGGGTGGTAGGGAGGCGATGGTCTGCAAAAGGGCAGTGGAGGTCCTAATTTGAAAAAAAAAGTGTTTTTTAAGGTCTTTTATTCATTCTTTCTTTTCCGGTGTAAAAATAACCTGCTCTAGAAAAGGAGTATGGAAGTATTCTCACCAGGCCTTCAACATTGCTAACCTCAGGGAATGAATTTGGACGTGAGGAGAAGGACATTATTAACATTTTTTCTAACACATTTCTTTATTTTTGACTTAGTACAATGACTATGTATTGCCTTTTGTAATTAAAAAAGAGGTACTTTTCATAATATCTGTGATACTGTTTTCTGATTAGAAAAGAAATTTATATTCTGTGTAAAACACTGAAATAAAACTACCCATGATCCCACCCAAAGAAAGTCACTTTTAATATTTAGGTATATAGCCTTTGATGATTTATTTCTGCACAAAGTTTCTTGGTTTTATTTTTGTTTATTTTGCATACTTATACTGCACAAACACTTTTGGCACTACTTAACATATTGAGGTTTTCTTCCATTTGTCTTTTCTCTTCATGTGTTTTATATACATATAGTATATATATTTAAATTTGTATAAATATATATGTATATAAACATACATATATTTATATAATGTATATTTCATATTTTATAAATCCATTATATATTATACATTATATAAATACATTATATATTTATATAATATTTAAATATTATAAATGTATATATCTATGTTGCTGGATGGCGATATCTTCTATCTTTTTTTTTAATTAATTTATTTATTTTTGGCTGTGTTGGGTCTTCGTTTCTGTGCGATGGCTTTCTCCAGTTGCAGCGAGCGGGGGCCACTCTTCATCGCGGTGCACGGGCCTCTCACTGTCGTGGCCTCTCCCGTTGCGGAGCACAGGCTCCGGACGCGCAGGCTCAGCGGCCATGGCTCACGGGCCCAGCCGCTCCGCTACATGTGGGATCTTCCCGGACCGGGGCACGAACCCGTGTCCCCTGCATCAGCAGGCGGACTCCCAACCACTGCGCCACCAGGGAAGCCCTATCGTTTTGTTTTAATACCTTATATCTTGAAATTTAAAATACACAAACCATTGGGCCTCAGCAATTCCATATCTAAAATTCTATTCTGGGACTTCCCTGGTGGCGCAGTGGTTAAGAATCCACCTGCCAATGCAGGGATACGGGTTCGAGCCCTGGTCCAGGAAGATCCCACATGCCGTGGAGCAACTAAGCCCATGGGCCACAACTACTGAGCCTGTGCTCTAGAGCCCGCGAGCCACAACTACTGAGACCACATGCCACAACTACTGAACCCATGCACCACAACTACTGAGCCTGCGCTCTAGAGCCCGCGAGCCACAACTACTGAAGCCCGCGCACCTAGAGCCCATGCTCCGCAACAAGAGAAGGCACCATAATGAGAAGCCCGTGCACCACAATGAAGAGTGGCCCCTGCTCCCCACAACTAGAGAAAGTTGGCGCACAGCAACGAAGACCCAACACAGCCAAAAATAAATAAATAAATAAAATAAAATAAAATTCTGTTCTACAGGGAATTCACTGGCGGTCCAGTTGTTGGGACTCCACACTTTCACTGTCAAGGACGAGGGTTCGATCCCTGGTTGGGGAACTAAGATCCCACAGGCCACACAGTGTGGCAAAAAAATAATAATAATAAAATAAAATAAAGTTCTATCTACAGATATAGTCACATCAGTGGGAAAAAGTTAAATAGTATAAACAAATATGTTCATTGCAGCAGTGTTTATAAAAGCAAAAGCTAGCAACACCCTTGATGTTCATCATCAACCTTGGTGGTCATCAGTCAGGATTAATTAAATAAATTATAATGTTACATTACAGTGGAATGTTTTGTAGTTATTGCAGTAGAATATCATACATGCAAAGATACCCAAAAATCTATACTGCATTGAATAACAAAGCACGTTTCAGAATCATTTATATTGCGTGAATCTCTCTCTCTATATATATATTTTTTTAATGGATAATCATATCTAAGTGTATATGCACAGAAAATTTCTGGAAGAACACACATGAAACTGGTAACAGTTACTTTTGGGGAAAGAGACTAAGGGATAAAGAGAGGTCCAAGAACTTTTACTTTCACCTGATACTTTTGTGTACTGATTGAATTTTTCTTTAAATGTGACACGTTATATTCATAATTTTAAACTAGTTAACAAAAATGTAGTTTAGCTATATAAAATTCTAATATATGTTCATTAAAGAAAGTACAATATTCATTAAGTAAACACAAAGTTCATTAAAGAAATACAATGTGGATTAAAGAAAATATAATCCCCTATACCATCCAAAGACAACCACTGTTAACATTTTGGTTTATTTCCTTATAGTTTTCTTTCTAAAGTTTTTTTTTTAACTCTGAAAAATGTACTAGTGGAAAAATATACACAAAGGATATATTTGTAGAAAAGTTAGGAAATAAATACCACTCAAACCCTACTATTCAGAAATAACTACTGTTTACATTTTAGTGTATAAACTTTGAATGCTTCCCTGCAGCATTTTCTATGGGGAGTTGATTTTGTTTTTTTCAACACCATTCCTTCTATATATGTAAATTTGTATTTTCCCTTTATTCATTAGCTTATTTTTATATGCTTTTCTATGTTATTATAAATGACTTGCAAATATAGTTGTTTAATTTTGTTTGCTCCCCTTCCTCGAGCCACGGAGCTTGCGGGATCTTAGTTCCTCAGCCAGGGACTGAACCCCAGCCCACAGCAGTGAAAGCGCGGAGTCCTAACCACTGGACCGCCAGGGAATTCCCTATAATTTTAATAGTTACAAAATATCATTCACTCAAACATTCCCCTCTTAAAGACGGCTAAGTTGTTTCCAAGATTTTGTGATTATAAACAACTCAGGTGAGTACTTTATACTTACATTTTTTCTTCTATGTCGAATAACGTCCTTGTATCTCAGCAGCGGAGTTATTGGGCTAAAGGCAATACTCATTTTTCAGGTACTTTAATAGCATTGTTCAGGGACTTCCCTGGTGGTCCAATGGGTAAGACTCCGCAATCCCAGTGCAGGGGGCTCAGGTTCCATCCCTGGTCGGGGAACTTGACCCCGCGTGCATGCTGCAACTAAGAAGCCCGCATGCTGCAACTAAGACCTGGCGCAGCCAAAATAAATAAATAAATTTAAAAAAAAAAAGCATTGTCCAATATTTCTCAAGTGTTACCCTTCCTTACATCCCCACCCACAATCTCTGAAATGTCCTGTCTGTTTCACTCTGTATGAAGGGCACAGGCATTCTGGAGCAGGGGAGGGTTCAGCTTGGTAAGATTGGGTGTGAACACCTGGAATTTAAATATATATCTCTGCCTGTCTGTTGCCAGCTAGCTCCTTTCTTTCTCTTCTCTAACATTGCAGCAGCCACCACCAATTACTAAGTGTTCACTTTGTGCTTTGCACTGTACACACATTATCTCATTTACTTCTTACAAGAACCCTATGGGGGCTTCCCTGGTGGCGCAGTGGTTGAGAGTCTGCCTGCTGATGCAGGGGACACGGGTTCGTGCCCTGGTCCGGGAAGATCTCACATGCCACGGAGTGGCTAGGCCCGTGAGCCACGGCTGCTGAGCCTGCGCGTCCAGAGCCTGTGCTCCACAAGGGGAGAGGCCACAACAGTGAGAGGCCCGCATACCGCAAAACAAAACAAAACAAAACAAGAACCCTATGAAGTGGGTGGTCTTACCATCCCCATTTTACAGATGAGGAAACTGAGGCTTAGAGAGGTAAGTGTCATTCCCAAGGTCACGTAGCTGGTAAGTGGTTCATCTGAGGTTTGAACCAGGTAATCTGCTTCCCTTTGCGTGAATTTATAGACTGATCAAGCTCTCATTTTACAAATTTAAAAAACTGAGGCAGAGGGCTTCCCTGGTGGCACAGTGGTTGAGAGTCCGCCTGCCGATGCAGGGGACACAGGTTCGTGCCCCGGTCAGGGAAGATCCCACATGCCACGGAGCGGCTGGGCCCGTGAGCCATGGCCGCTGAGCCTGCGCGTCCGGAGCCTGTGCTCCGCAATGGGACAGGCCACAACAGTGAGAGGCCCGCGTACCACACAAAAAAACCCAAAAAACAAAAACTGAGGCAGAAAAGAGATGTGAATTGCCCAGAATCAGAGAAAGAGCCTAAGCCCAGATTGCTGAACTTTTCCCTCCTATGCTCCATTGTCTGGTCACAGGGCACTAATCCAGGGAGTTAAGACTGTAGGAGTTCCAAAATTCTTTGCCTTAGAAAATCTTCCTGTGGGGATTTTTGGTTCCAGCAAGATTCAGAGTCTCTCAGAACCACAGCTCCAGCTGTGCATCTCCCCTCCAGGGCTGGGTGCTGCCTGTCAAGTCATTAAAAAAACGAAAGAGCAGTTAAGCACCCACATGCCCAGACAGGGAGGAAATCGGGCAGCCCCAGTGCATGTTCAGCAATGGCCATTCCATGGTTGGGTGCATGAAGTATGAAGATGAACAGAAAAGAGGTGATAGAAGAGGAGAAGAAAAATGCTTTAAAAAGGAGTGCATTCTGGGGGAAGCCTGCAAAAACAGGCGGTAGAGAAGGAGATGGTGCCTGGAAGAAATAGGTTAGAACTGGCTGGTCTCCACAGGTGAAAGAGGACTAAGTGCCTTAGCCTGAGTTCTCACTTCAAAGAATTGTAGGGTGTCTGACCTAGAAGTTCCAGTCACTGCATTTTACAGATGAGACCTCTGTAGCCCAGATAGGTAGGCTCTCCCCAGCCACAGAGATGGCAAGCCTCGGATTCTGCCATTGCTTCTGAGGTCTCCTTCTGTTACATAGTCCCATCATCACTTGGTTAAAGGTCAGAGCTACAGGAGGTGAAGGTCTAGATCTGTCTTCCTTGCTCAGGCCTGGACCACACTTCCTGCTCATGCGGACCCAGTTGCTCTAATGGGGAAGCAGCTACTAGAACGGAAAATTCCAAGAAGGCCAGGACACTAGATATCCATCCACCCATCTATCCATCCATCCATCCATCCATGTATTCATCCATCTGTCCATTCAACTCTCCACCCATCCATTCATGCATTCATATATCCATTGATTTGTTCATCCATTTGCCAGTCCTTCTCTCTGTCCATCCATCCATCCATCCATCCATCCATGGGTATACATCATCCATGGTAACACTAACCACTAGGCACAGGGGCATGCTGGTTAACACTGAGTGCTGGAATCAGACTCTCCAAGTTAGAATCCTGGCTCCACCCCACACAAACTGTGTGACCTTAGGCAAACTACCTAGCCTCTCTGGTGTCTTAGTTTCTTCACCAATAAAGTACAGATAACAGTATTATATTCACCTCATAGGGTTGCTGTAATTGTTAAATGAGTTCATCCATTTAAGATACTCAACTGGTTCATATCTATTGGGCAAATGCTCCTTAATGTTAACACCACTTATTATTATTCAAGGATGTGCTCTATAGGGTCCTGAGGTTTGAATAAGGTGCCATGGAATTCAGAGGTAAAAGCGAACACCCTGGTCCAAGTCAGGGAAAGTTGAGGTTCCTGTTCCTTGATTCACTATTTTCAGGGTCCTTGTTTGGAGTCCAGAGATGAAAGGAGGGGAGAATGCCCCCTCCCCTGGCTGTGGTCTGGGGGCTGTGTAGCAGATGCCGTGGTGCACTGCCCTGATGCCCCTTTACGACTGAGGTATACATTTCCCTGGTGTTGGTGGCTGACAGGTCATGGCTGAGTCCTCTCTGTGGCTTACTCGCAGTTGAAGGGAGCCATTGCACCAAGGTCATGCCCCTTTCTCAGGGTAGCTCGTGTCCTTGGACTGGTAAATGCAGCTATAAATGCTCAGCCCCCTCATGTCAACTCAGGACAACTGTGATGGACCGTCTCGGCTCCAGAGCTCTCCAGAGGGTTGGCTGAGGCCTCCGTTGAGACTGCATTACAGCCCAACTCTTCCCTCCACCCATTCCTGCTTTCTTCCTTTCCTTTCCACAGGTGTTGGTGCCAGGAACAACTCTTAATAAAGTTCTGCGTGCCAAGCTCCATCTCTGAGTCTGCCTCTGGAGAAGCTGATGAGTTGGATGAAGAATACAACATCACATTGAAGGATCAGTGTTGAAGGATCAACATTATATATGTGCTATATATAAAATTCCTGATACTAACACCCTCGGGGAGTAGATACTATTATTGCTCTCATTTGCAGATGGGGAAGTCAAGGCACAGAAAGCTGAGAGGATTTGCCCAAAGTCACACAGCTGGTGTGGATTCAAACCCAGCAGTCAGGGAATTCCCTGGTGGTCCAGTGGTTAGGACTCTGTGATTTCAATGCCAAGGGAGCGGGTTCAATCCCTGGCTGGGGAACTAAGATCCCGCAAGCCCTGCAGCGCAGCCAAAAAACAAAACAAAACAAAACACACACACACACAAACCCAGCAGTCAGGAGCCAGAGTCTGTGTGCTTAACCTTTACATTACACTGCTTAATGAGGTCTGACCAAGCCCAGGAATTCAGCGCAGGGTGGGGTGGGTGGAGGTGTAAGTGTGGGGGGAAGATGCATGTACTTGTGAGGTCACACATACTCATGTGTTCCCTGTGTGACTGCACGGGTTCATGCCTGTGTTAACATGTGCTCTGCTGTCATGAGGGTGACTGAGCAAGGCATGTAGGGATGTATGTGCACACAGAGTCCCCTGCTCAGGTTCCCACATGACCTGTCTCCCTGGTTTCTCTCCTTTCCTTTTGGTATACAGGAAGTGTGATTATGTGTGTGGGGTGGGGGACAGGATTTGGATTCCAAACCTAAATTACTGTGTCCTTATTCCCACCATGCCTCCCAAGAGTAGAGGGGTCTGGACTTTGGAAACATCAAGTTCTCTGTGGAGTAGTCTTGGCCATCAGGGCAGGGAGGTCAGAATGATGTGCTTTGTCCCAGGAGGCAGGAACATAGCCTTTGGCCCTGCCTGGCCTCCAGTGGGGATGGCTGGTATCTGCTACCTCAGTGAGGGCCATGTACTTATGGGTAAGAGAAGGATGTGGAGTGAAACTGTTGGGTTCAAATTCCAGCTTAGCCACTGAGCTGTGTGACTTCAGCAACTTACTTACCCTCTCTGGTCCTCTACTTCCACCCCTGTAAAATGGGAGCCTAATAATAGTAGCTCTTTCATAGGGTTTATTGTAAGGCTGAATTCCACTTGAAATAATGCTGATAGTGAACAAACATATGGGGGAAAGGGGGGGTGAGATGAATTGGGAGATTGGGACTGACATATATACACTACTATATACAAAATAGATAACTAATGAGAACCTGTTGTATAGCACAGGGAACTCTACTCAATGCTCTGTGCTGACCTAAATGGGAAGGAAATCCAGAAAAAGAGGGGATATATGTATACATATAGCTGATTCACTTTGCTGTACAGTAGAAACTAACACAACATTGTAAAGCAACTATACCCCAATAAAAAAAAGAAAGAAAGAAAGAATGCTGAACCCATAGTATGTACTCAATAAATGCTAAATTTATTATTGTTTTGAACCCACACCAGGTAAGTAAAGAGCACAGGAAAGTGCTTTTCCAGAGGATAGTGATTTTGTGTAGCAGCTATGTTGTCCAACCTTGTGAAGCAGGTACTATCATGCCCATTTTATAGATGAAGAAACTGAAGCTCAGCAAAATGAAGTAACTTGCCCCAGGTCACACAGCAAGTGAGCGAAAAAAACAGATTTCAAAAGCTGGTCTCACTCCAATTCCAGGGCTTTTCCTACCACCCCACATCTGCCTCCTTGTTTGGCCTAGAAGCTTCTGGGTTGTGACAACTTGTCCTGTAAACTCTGTTCAACACAGATATTTTGCTGCCTACATGGTTTTCTCTCATGTTGCCTACTCACAAGCGAATACGTAGGGATTTGCAGGTGGTCAGACTTTATGGGAAAAAAATAGACATTTCTCTTTGTGCAGAAAGAAATACAGTGAGACACTTGAGACAAGCGGGGAGCTCGTAGAGGAAAATGGGGGGTTCAAAAGGCAATTAATTCTTCTGTCTGAAACTGTAAACAGATAGTTACCAGCTCTGACACCAGCAGCACACAGACAAAAGGCAGACAGCAACAGTGCAGCACGAGGAAGCTGGGATAGACTACGCCCAGGGTGGAAATTAAATGTTTTCCTGAAAGCAGAAAGGAAAACCATGGTTAAAGCCAAGCCATGACTCTAAGTCTGTGACTCCATGGCAATATAAGTTTAGTGAGTTAAAGGCCCATAATTTGTACGTGGGTGTTGTGAATCTTAAAGCCTTACTTGGCATTCCCTCTTGACCTAAGTTTGTAAAACAAAAGTAATAATTAGAAGTGAGTCTTCAACATACACTGTCATTTTAATTAAAGATATATATGTGTGTGTGCATATATATATGTATATATACGTTTGTATATATATTATATATACACAGAGGGAGATAGAGAGGACATAATTGGTATATTTAGTCAGAATGCTTGGTTGTAAGCAACAGAAAACTCAACTCAAACTGATGTAAACAAAAACATTAATCATTAATAATAATTATTATTTAGTGGCTCACAACTGGATCCAGGTGTTCAAAGATTTCAATGTCCTTGCCATGTCTGGCTGTGCTTTCCTCAGTGGCTTCATTCTCTGGCAGACATGTTCCTCCCTAGGGTGACAAGATGGCCCTCAGAAGCCCCATGCTTGCTTTCTCCTCCGAGTGGAAAAGAGATTGCCTCTCCCCAGCCAAAATCTCAGGGCTCTCTCTGATTGGCTCTCGTCGGGTCACAGGTCCATCTTTCAACAAATCCTGTGGCCAGGCTGGATCACAGGGGTGGAGTAAGCGCCATCCAAGGTTCAGGGGCTGATATTGGTGGAGGGAGAGCTCCTCAGGGAAACTGGGGTGCTATTTCCTGAAGAAGACACATGTTTATCTAGCAGTTCCTGCCTTTCTATTAACCATGCTTAAGGAGAGGCTGTTATCAGGAATAATAATAATAAATAATTCTTATTGAGAATAATAATGCCAGTGTGCCAGGCATTATGCTAAATGCTTTAGATGCATTATCATATTTATTCTTCATATTTTTTCCTTATCATCCTCTAACTTCACCAACGGGCAAACTGATGTTTAGAGTGCTTAAGGAACTGTCCCAAGTTGGTACAGATAGTAAAGAGGGGAACCAGGCAGTCCTTTTCCAAATCCTATTCTCTTAGCCACTCTGAGAACTACATTTAGAGCTGATCTATCTCAGAATTGCCAGCTTCATGCCACAGTGGAAGCCCTGAGCCTTCTAAAGGGCTACCTTGCCAAGGCTAACCAGTGTGGGATGGCAGATAGCATCCTGAGGCTCATTTAGAGTCATTCATGATTCTCAAAGGATTTCTCCTGTAGCAGAGCCATGGATCCAGTGCCTTGGCTACCGAGAGTTTTGACAACAGGAAAGTTGGATCCAAGGATCATTGTGGGTTTAAGAGCCAGGATCCCTTGCCACCCCTGCCTTCCCACCCACCAGGTACGATGGAAAAAGAGTGTGCCATGTAGGGATGTGCTAGGTTTGAGACCATTCTGCCTGCCACTAACCAGCTGTATGGGTCCTCGAAAAAACTCCCTTTATCTCCCAGAGCTTCAGTTTCTGCATCCATAAAATGGGCATAATAACACGTTCCTCAGAGTGTTGTGAAAATTGAATGGTCTGCAAAGTAATTCCTGCTTGTCACCCAGCTGGTGCTCCATGAATTTAGTTTTCTAACATTATCTCCCTTCTCAACATCCCAGAGATTTAGTAAGGGCGGCAAGGAGAGAAAGAGAAGCACCTCTGCCTCTCCTGCTCCCCCCACCCTCCCAATCCCTGGCCCTCTGTCCAGCCTCATTCCTGGGTTTGAATCCCAGCTCAGTTGTCCTCTTCCTAGCATTGTGACCTTGGGTAAGTCCCTGTCACCCCCTTCAGCTGAAGAACACACCTCCCTCACGGGATGAAAACCCCCCTCTGTAAACATGCCTGGAACAAAGGTTGTTTATTCTCTGGGTCTGAACCAGAGAAAGGGGCAGAGCTGGGGGGTTAGTCTGCTTTGGGCAGGGCCTGAGATGTCTGGTCAGCAGAGGGGCCCTCTCGACTCCACTTCCCATCTCCTGAATAATTCATGACAAACAAAATGGCTGGCCCAGACTCGGGCCCTCCTCCTCCCAGCTGGGGAAGGGAGAAAAGTTTCTAATTACAGGTCAGCAGCCCGGCTCCCTGGGGCCCCTGGGTGCTGCACACAGGGGGTATTTATGGGAAGAGACAGGAGGAGGGGAGGGTTCAGTCCCAGCCCCTTTCCAGAAGGAACTCAACTCCTTTTGAAATTGTAGCCTGGGCTTGCCAAGGCCCAGGGAGTGACTGGGGAAAGAAACTTAGAATCAGCAGGAAGAGAAAACCGTGCTGAGGGGTCAGAAAGGAGAAGTGCCCAGAAAAATGGCAGACCAGGGAGGGGCTCTCAGGAAGCCTTGGAGAGGGAACACACAGGCTGGTGAGGGAAGAGACTTACCAGAGTTCCATGGAGAATGTGGCCATGCCCGGCTTCAAAAGGAGGATGTCCTGGCTCCAAAATCACAGCCTCTCAGCCACCTCACCTGCAAAATGGGCAGAAACACTGAACAGACCTTACAGAGTAGTTGGGGAATTACATTAATTAATATATATGAAGGGCTCAGAATACTGTCCAGCACATAAACTCAAAAAATATATTAGGGGTAGTATAGGTGTTCTTTTTTACATTATGTTGCCTCCATGGGAGGTCGGTAAAGATGAAGGTGACAAAAAGGTTCAGGGAGATAGTGGGAGAGGAGAAAAATATTTGTGAGGCAGTTTTGTATAGTGATTAAGAGTAAAGACCCCATAGCTTTTGACCCCATATTTTTCACAACAGTAAAAACAACAGCAATAAACAGTAAGCATCCCAGGACTAGGCTGCCTGGGTTCAGTCTCAACTCTCTGCCTCTTATTAGCTGTGTGATCTTAGGCAAGTTGCTATACCTCTCTTAGCCTCTGGACTCACCATCTGTAATAAGGTCCCTGTCCTCATGGAGCTTACAGTCTAGCAGAAAGGTTATGATAATCAAGAGCATTTACTGAATGCCTGTTGTGTGCAGGTCCCATGCCTACTGTGTCATGGAGCTTGCTGTCTACCAGAATCGCTATACTAATCTAGAACATTTATTGTGTACCTACTATGTGTAGGTCCTGGGCACTCTGCAGACAGTCTCTCAAAAACCCTCACAGATAGGACTTCCCTGGTGGCACAGTGGTTAAGAATCTGCCTGCCAATGCAGGGGACATGGGTTCGAGCCCTGGTCCGGGAAGATCCCACATGCCGCAGAGCAACTAAGCCCGTGCGCCACAACTACTGAGCCTGCGCTCTGGAGCCCATGAGCCACAACTACTGAAGCCCGTGCACCTAGAACCCATGCTTCTCAACAAGAAAAGCCACCACAGTGAGAAGCGAGTAGCCCTCGCTTGCCGCAACTAGAGAAAGCCTGTGCACAGCAACGAAAACCCAACGCAGTCAAAATAAATAAATTAATTAATTAAAAGGAAAAAAAAAACCCTCACAGCATCCACTCCCATCTTATAGTTGAAGAGACTGAATCTCAGAGAGGTCAGGAAAGAGGGGATTTGAAACTAAGGGGTCATTCAACAGCATGGTTGAATCTCCAAACTAGCATCTGAGTGGAAAAAGCCAGACACAAAAGAGTACACATTGTATGATTTCATTTATATGAAATTCTAGAAAATGCAAACTAACCTATAGTGACAGAAAGCAGATCAGTGGTTGCCTGGGAACCGGGGGTGGGTGGTGGGTTGGTGGGAGAGTGGACACTGACTGCAAAGGGGCGCAGGAGAACTTTTTGGGGAGATGGAAATGTTTTACCTCTGACAGGGATGCTAGTTCCATGGGTGTATGCATTTGCCACTCCTCATTGAACTGGACACTTAAGATGGGTGCATTTTATTTCATGTAAATTGCATCTCAATAAAGTTGATTGTTTTGTTTTGGTTTTTTTAAAAAATTATTTTATTTTTTTATTTTAGGCTGTGTTGGGTCTTTGTTGCTGTGTGCGGGCTTTCTCTAGTTACAGTGAGTTGTTGCAGAGCACGGGCTCTAGGCACACGGGCTTCAGTAGTTGTGGCACACAGACTCAGTAGTTGTGGCTCGCAGGCTCTAGAGCGCAGGCTCAGTGGTTGCGGCGCATGGGCTCAGTTGCTCCGCGGCATGTGGGATCCTCCCGGACCAGGGCTCGAACCCATGTCCCCTGCATTGGAAGGCAGATTCTTAACCACTGCGCCACCAGGGAAGCCCCAAGTTGATTGTTTTTAAAGGGGAAAAAACTGTGCACCAGACTCTGGAGCACTCCCGAGCCCTGCAACACTTCTTATATTATTTGAGTGTCTGATTTCAAGCTCATTTGTGGGCAGAAACTGTATCAGATTCACCTTTAGGTTTTCCTCCCTCTTCACTCTCCCAGGGCCTAGCAAAATGTTCTCAAATCCAATAATGCCGATCAACAAGTATACCTTGGGCACCTTTATTTGTGCTGGGTGCTGAGGTCACAGACCTATCCCTCTAGTGGGGAAAACAGAAGAAAATGGGCAAATAAACACAATAAGACAGTGCAGTCAATGTTCTGATGGGGTAAGTGAGACATCAGGGATGTGCCAGCTGGGTCACAGTAATGAATCCTGAACAGAGCCTGGAAGCTTGCACAGTGGGGAGGATGCCTGGGCTCTGGAATCTACTGCCCGCGTTCAAATCCTCAGTCTGCTCCTTGCTAGCTGCATGACCTTGGGTGACAACCTTAACACACCGACCTTCAGTTCCTGCCTCTGGGAAGTGGAGATCATAGCCGCTCCCACTTAGAGGGCTGTTGTGAGGATAAAAGAAGACAGGTAATGTCACATGCTTAGCACAGACAGCATAGTAAGTGTTCAATCATTGTCAGCTGTTCCTATGATGGAAGGCGGCACACACAGTGACAGAGGGGGAGTCCCTACCTGACCTGGGGGTGGGAGAGGGGTCAGGGATGCTTTCCCAGAGAGGTGATAACTTGGAAGAGGAGTTTAAGTGGCCAGTTTAAATGGCCATGGGGGCAGGAGAGTGGGAACAGCTTGGAGCAAATGCTCAATAAATATTGTTCAATAAATAAAAAATAAATAAAGACTGCAAGGCCTGCCTGTACCCGGGGGACAGAAGCCCTGCCAGGGCAGACTGGGGCGTCCTCAGGAGACCGGATGTGGGTGGCAGACCCCATTGGCAGGCTCCAGACCTTTCTCACTACAGCCTTCCTTGGCCTGGTCCGACCCCACCCTGTGCCCTGCCCAGTGGCCCTGAAGGGATCTGGACACCCCCTCACACCTGAGGCCTGGAGCCCACAGGAGGGGGAACGGTGGGGCGGGCTGGCGGGGCGGGGGTCCTCCTGGGCCTTAGGGCCTCTCCCCCTAAGGAGAATGCGCCGAGTACCCGCGAGGCGCCGTGCCCCCGTTTGTCCGAGCCACAAAGGGTCGGGATCAATGGAAGGCGGGAGCGGCCGAGGGGCCTCCTCTTTGTGCGCCTGTCTCAGGCCTGTTTGCGCCGCCGTCTCCGCGCCCCCATTGATCAGGCATGTGGAAAGATTCCGCCTCCCGGGCTCCCTTTGTGGCCGCGTTGCCAGGCTGCGCCCGGCGTGACTGCACCGCGCCGGGCGCTCCCGCCTGCGGTGGGCACCGGGCTGCGAGACCGGGTGGGGTCCCGAGAGGCTAGGGTTGCCAGATTTAGCAAATAAAAATACAGGACGCCCAAATAAATGTGAGTTTCTGGTAAACAACACATAAAAGCAAAGAAAAAAAATCAGCGCATGTCCCAAATATTGCATGGGACATACTTATACCTTAAAAGTGTTCGGTTTTTTATCTGAAATTCAAATTTCACTAGGCTTCCAGTATGTTTATCTGGCCCTCTACGAGAAGGGGAAGCGGAATAAAACTTAGGCTGGATACTTCTCCCAACTTCAGTCACTGGAGGTTTTTTTTGCTTTTGCTTTTTGGCCATATCTGCATATGCCCTGAACTATTTATTCACTATTTTTCTTTAAGTGAATTTATTATTTTTAAACTTAAATTATTAACTGTGATCTACTGGTGCAAACGTTACATACATCAACTTGAATAAATATTAAATGTACCTCCAGATGCATTTTACCTACGCAGACACCCATGTGATCACACTAGATCAAGATATACTGTATTTCCATCGCCCCAGAAGGTTCCCTGTTGAGACCCTCCCCAGTCAGCAGCCACTAATCTGACTTCCCTCTGTTCTTGAACTTCATATAAATGGAATTGTATAGTATGTACTCTCTTGAATCTGGCTTCTTTCATCCAATATTCTGTCTGTGAGTTTCATCCACTTTGTGGCTTGGATCAGTAAGTTTATTCCATTGTATGACTGTACCAAGGTTTGTTCATCCATTCTATTGTTGATGGATGTCTCAGCTGTTGCCCGGTTTTGGCTACTATGAATAACACTGCTATGACCAGACTTGTGCAAGTCATTGTACGGATGTAAATATATTTAACCTAAGCAATACTATTTGTGAATACTATTTCATAGGCTTGAAATGCCAGTTTTATTATTTTATTCTCTTGCACATTAAATATATAACTATTACACATTTATGTGAGCATCTTTCATACCAACCAAGCTCACCCTCTGCAGGGTGGATGACTACATGCCAAACTGCAGAATAGAGGTTAAGAGAACAGGCCAGCTAGGGGTGGATCCTGGGCAAGTGAATTTGCTCCTTTGAGCCTCAGTTTCTTCATCTGTAAAATGGAGGTGATAATGATAATTACCTCCCAGGACGGTTGAAAGGCAAAATGGGATAATGCCGTAAAAAAGGACTCAGCACAAGGCTGACACGCTACACTAGGGCCACTATCAAGCTCTGGGTTGATAGTAGTGACTGATGAGCTGGGTATGTTCAATGGCAGCTCTCATTCCATCTGCATTTCAATCCTTTGTGATAGGTACTATTATTATCAACCGATTTTACTGATGAGGAAACCAAGGCTCTGGGAGGCAGTCACTTGCTCATGATGGCATAGTTAGTAAGTGGCCAAGCCCCAGTTTCCAGATGGGGGGCAGGAAGGACCCAGGAAAGATGAGGCTCAGTGCCAGAAATGAGAGTGGGCTATAAGGAGGCACTGGGTACCTTCTCCTCCTGCATCTGCATCTCCCACCAGCACCCACTCCACAGGCAAGCAGGTGACAATAAGACCCATTTCTCTTTGGAGAGTGGAAAGAGCTGGGCTGGACATTTCTAGGAGAGGCCAAGCATCCCAGCCACGAGGCAGGGTGGAAGACAGACAGGGAGAGTCCTACGGGGTAGGTTGGAGCGGGGAGGCAGAGGAAGCAGGAAGCAGGAGGAAAAGGCCGGATCCCTTGCAGAACTACAGCCACAGCCGCTGGGTAGAGCCCGGCATCACTACCTGCCATCTGAAGGGCACGGGAACTGCTGATCTCAGGCGATTAGCATAACAATCCTCGATCCCACGTCCTCAGGGCCCAAAGCTGGGTCTGCACAATCCCATTTCGAGCCAGCTCTTTCTTTAGCTGGCTAATTATGGGGGGGGTGGGGGGGTGGCGGGCGCAGAGAGGGAGGGGGACACAATCTTCTTAAAGGGACCCTGCACCCAGGGCCCAGGCTGGAGCTGGGAGCAGGAAAAGGCCCCAATAATACCTTCAGCTCTGGCAAAGTGTGGGTGCCATCACCCCAGGCCATAGGGAAAATGATTATGCTCACTAGTGATTTCAAAGTGATTGCTTCAATCCTCCTTGGTTCCATTAGTGCACAACTATAGGATATGTCCTGTTCAGAGCTGTATCCTGGTACATGGCACAGAGTAGGTGCTCAAATACGTAGCTGAAGCACAGAGCACATGGCTTCAGAACGCAGGACTCTACCTACCCATATAATGAGGCCCTGGGCTGGTCCTAATTGAGGGCCTCATCTTTGCGGGTCCCTCAGGGTCTTTCTTCTGCCCATTCCTACCCTCAGGATGCTGAATCTCTCCTTGCCCCTCCAGCCTCCCGACACCAGGAGTCAAAGAAAGACTTTGGGTGAGAATGGGCGGAGCACAGGGATAGAGCTGGTTTCAAATCTTAACTCTGCTGCTTATCACCTGTGTGATCTTGGGCAAGTCTCTTAACCACTCTGAGGCTCAGTTTTCTCATCTGTAATATGGGGACAATCAAAACCTGTTTCAGGGGAATCCCCTGGAGGTCCAGTGGTTAGAACTCTGTGCTTTCACTGCCAAGGGCAAGGGTTCAATCCCTGGTCGGGGAACTAAGATCCCACAAGCCACCCGGCGCAGCAGCCTCCCCAAAAAAACAAAGCCTGTTTAAAACATTATTTATAAGCATTCACTAAAATACCATATGGGAGTGCCTGTCACATGGTTGGGGACAAGCAAATGGGAATCCTTTCTCCGCCTTCCATAGAAATATCTACTGTGCTATTACCTACGTGGCTGTTTTTTATCAGGTGCTCATTATATGCCAATCTTTGCTCAGTGCTTACATTCTCTCTTCAACTCTCAAAATACCCCTGCGAAGTGGGTTCTGTACTGTTTGAAGAAGAGGAAAATGAAGGCAGAGAGTGGACTAGCCCAAGGTCACCCAACTAGAAAGTTTCAAAGGGAGTCGTGAGCCCAGCTGACCCTAAAAACAATGGCTCTGGGGGCTGGGAAGTGACAGCAGCCACTGCCCCTTTCCTCAGGTCTCTTGATCATCTGCTGTGTGTTAAGTTTTGTGCTGAGTGCTGGGGACAGGGATGGGCACAAGATGGACATAGTCCATCATTCTGCTCTCCTGGAGTTGGAATCTGACAATAGGCAAGTAATTTCTGTAAGTGATAAGGGCCTTGAAGACAGTAAAACAAGGTGATGAGCTAGAATCATGGGGGTCCAAGAAGACTTCTCTTGAGGAAGTGATACTTGAACTTCAGGATAGCTGTGGGAAGATTGGAGGGGAGGCAGGAGAGCATACCAGGTTGAGGGAAGAGCAAGTGCAAAGCACTTCCCTGGTGGTGCAGTGGTTAAGAATCCGGGGCCTCCCTGGTGGCGCAAGTGGTTGAGAGTCCGCCTGCCGATGCAGGGGATGCGGGTTCGTGCCCCGGTCTGGGAGGATCCCATATGCCGCGGAGCGGCTGGGCCCGTGAGCCATGGCCGCTGGGCCTGCGCGTCCGGAGCCTGTGCTCCGCAACGGGAGAGGCCACGGCAGTGAGAGGCCCACATACCGCAAAAAGAAAAAAAAAAAAAAAAAAAGAATCCGCCTGCCAATGCAGGGGACGCGGGTTCCATCCCTGGTCCGGGAAGATCCCACATGCCGCAGAGCAATTAGCCCGTGTGCCACAACTACTGATCCTGTGCTCTGGAGCCCATGAGCTACACCTACTGAGCCTGCGTGCTGCAACTACTGAAGCCCGCGAGCCTAGAGCCTGTGCTCTGAAACAAGAGAAGCCACTGCAGTGAGAAGTCCATGCACAACAACGAAGAGTAGCCCCTGCTCTCTGCAACCAGAGAAAGCCCCACACGCAGCAACAAAGACCCAATGCAGCCAAAAAAAAAAAAGAGCAAGTGCAAAGGTCCTGGGGCAGGGTGGAGTTTGGGGTATCCCAGGAGCCAAAAGGCAGCATTGTGCCTGCAGCATGGGAGAGAGGGTGAGAGGCGAGTGGGAAGAGGTTGGGGAGGAGGGAAGGGCCTTATCCAGGCAAGGCTTATGGGATTTGGTAAGAAGCGTGCTTTTCTTCCCTCCCTCCCTCCCTCTTTCTCTCCCTCCCTCCCTCCTTTCCTCTCTCCCTCCCTCCCTCCCTCCCTCCCTCCCTCTTTCCCTCCCTCCCTCCCTCCTTTCCTCTCTCCCTCCCTCCCTCCCTCCTTCCCTCTTTCCCTCCTTCCTCCCTCCCTCTCTTCCTCCCTTGCTCCCTCCCTCCCTTTCTCTCCCTCACTCCCTCCCTTCCTTCCTTCCTTCCTTCCTTCCTTTTCTTCCCTCAGCACCTACTATTTTCCAAGCACTGAGCCAGGGGGTGGGAGCCTGTGAGTTTCTCCACGCTTCTCCCTCTTTTCCCATCTCCCCTCCTTTCCCCTCCCCCTCCTCTTCTGAACTGCTCCCCCACCCCCACTGGTCCAGCTCTTCCCCCTCCACTCCACCCCATCCCCTCCCCCTGACAATGAGAAAAGAACCCTGAGCCCAGCTCTAGCTAGCATTGTCCCTTTAAGGAATCCCTAAATCTGGACACCCCTCTCCTCCCCGACCTGAGAACCAATTAGGGTTCCCAAATTCAAGTAGAGGCTTTTGTGTGTCACGTGTTTGGGGAACAAAGCCCTCTCCGGCAGGAATAAAAGCTTCTATTCAGGAGCCAGTTTGTTCTCATTCTAATCGTTTCCACTCCAGCCTCGCCTCCTTCCTGGGTTCTCAGGGCCGCCCAGCTTGGCCTTACCTTCCCGCCTCAGTACCCTGCATTAGAGCCCTACCCAAAGGCAGGTGGCCACAGGCCCAGGGCTCAACCCACCTTTTCTTCCTGAAAGATCCTATGACGCCAGCCTCTGAGCTGGGCTCAGTGTTTCCCGTGCATCCTCCTGGAAGGCTGTTACAATTCTCAATGCAACCGAGGAAGGCTGAGGCCTGAGGCTCAGAAGGGTTAGGGAACTTGCCTGAGGTCACACAGATAGTAAGAGGGCGAGTCTAGACTCTAGAGCATGAGCATTACGCTTCAGTACCCTCAGCTGGTCCCAGAGTAGGGCAGGGTGAGGGAGAAAGGAGCTGTCATTCTGACAAAGCCCACGGGGCCAGGCACCTGCTGGGTATTAAAGACTCCTCACAATGCTGTGTGAAGAAGCAACAACCGAGGTCAAAGTCATGGGCAAGTCTGGGGCAGAACGGGAGTTGGAACTCAGAACTCTGAAGATGGAGAGACGGGAGAGTACATTCATATAATGGAGCCATTAAGAAGAATGTGTTGAGACTCATAGACATAGAGAACAGACTTGTGGTTGCCGAAGGGGAGGCGAGAGGAAGAGGGATGAACTGGAGTTTGGGGTTGGTAGATGCAAACTATTACATTTAGAATGAATAAACAGCAGGGTCCTAATGTATAGCACAGGGAACTATACTCAATACCTGAGATAAACCATAATGGAAAAGAATATAAAAAAAAGAATGTATATATGTGTATAACTGAGTCACTTTGCTGTACAGCACACATTGGCCCAACATTGTAAATCAACTATACTTCAATGAGAAAAACTGTACACTTAAAAAAAAGACCAAAAAGAAAGAATAAACAGCTTAGTTTAAAAAAAAAGAATGTATTGAAATGGAACAGTCATTGATATATTGCCAAATGAAAAAAGGCAATACTGAGCATAACATAATCCCATTTGTGTAAGAGAAAAAGGAAACGTCTACACACACACACACGTACTGCACATTTCTATATGGGTAGAAAATATTTGAAGATGAATACATAATAACTTGTATCTGTGTTTCTTCCCTTTGGGGAGTGGAAATGGGGAGTGGGAAGAGACCTCAGTACCATTCTGTCCTGTTGGAAAAAAGATTTTCTTACCACAATCATGTATTTCTTTTATAATAATTAATTTTGTTTTATTGAGGTTAATTTAACCATGTAAAGTATACTATTCCATTGCATTTAGTATACTCAAAATGTTGTGCACCATCACTTCTATCTAGTTCCAAAATATTTTCATCACTCCAAAGGTAAACCCCGTTCCTGTTAAGTAGTTACTCCCATTCCACCCTCCTTTGGCCCCTAGCAACTACTAACCTCTTTTTTGTCTCTATGGATCTGCCTGCTCTGGATATTTCACATGAATGGAATCATAAAATATGTGACCTTTTGTCTCTGGCTTCTTTCACTTAGCATCATGTTTTGTTTTAATAAATTTATGTATTTATTTTTGGCTGCGTTGGGTCTTCACTGCTGCACGCGGGCTTTCTCTAGTTGTGGTGAGTGGGGGCTACTCTTCGTTGCGGTGCGTGGGCTTCTCATTGTGGTGGCTTCTCTTGTTGCAGAGCATGGGCTCTAGGCACGTGGGCTTTAGTAGTTGTGGCACGCGGGCTCAGTAGTTGTGGCTCACAGGCTCAGTAGTTGTGTCACACGGGCTTAGTTGCTCTGCGGCATGTGGGATCTTCCCGGACCACGGCTGGAACCCATGTCCCCTGCACTGGCAGGCGGATCCTTAACCACTGTGCCACCAGGGAAGCCCCTAACATCATGTTTTTGAAGTTAACCATGTTGTAGCAGGTATCAGTGCTTCATTCCTTTTTATGGTTGAATTATATTCCCCCGTATGGGTATACCACAATTTGTTTATCCATTCATTCCTTGATGGACATTTGGGTTGTTTCCATCTTTTGGCAATTGTGAATAGTGCTGCTATAGTCATTTGTGTACAAGTTTTTTTTGAATACCTGTTTTCAATTCTTTTGGGTATATACCTAGGAGCTGGGTCATATGGTAATTCTGTTTAACTTTCTAAAGAACTACCAAAGTGCTTTCCACAGCATCAAGCCATTTTACATACCTATGACAATGCATGGAAGATTCCAATTTCTCCACATTCTTACCAGTACTTACAATTTCCCTCTCTTAATTTTTTTTTTTTTTTTTGCTGTAGCCATCCTAGTGTGTGTGAAGTGGTATCTCATTGTGGTTTTGATTTGCATTTTTGTTTGTTATGGTTAATGACGTTGAGCAGCTTTTCATGTACTTATTGGCCATTTGTATATCTTCTTTACAGAAATATCTAGTCATGTCTTTTGTCCACTTTTAATTAGGTGGTTTATCCTTTTATTATTGAGTTGAGTTGTAAGAGTTCTATATATATTCTGGAGACTAGACCCTTATATATAATTTGCAATTATTTTCTACCATTTTGTCAGTTGTCTTTTCACTTTCTTGATAGTGTCCTTTGATGCACAAAATTTTTAATTTTGATGAAGTCTGTTTATTTTTTCTTTTGTTGTTTGTGCTTTGGGTGACATAACTAAGAATCCATTGCCAAATCCAAGGTCACAAAGATTCACTCCTATGTTTTCTTCTAAGAGTTTTATAGTTTTAGGTCTTCGATCTATTTTGTTTTTTTATTTTAAAAAATCTTTTTTTTTTTTAGTAAATTTATTTATTTATTTTTGACTGTGTTGGGTCTTCGTTGCTGCACGTGGGCTTTCTCTAGTTGCCGTGAGCGGGAGCTCCTCTTCGTTGCGGTGCGTGGGCTTCTCACTGTGGTGGCTTCACTTTGTTGTGGAGCACTGGCTCTAGGCACGCGGGCTTCAGTAGTTGTGGCACATGGACTCAGTAGTTGTGGCTCGCAGGCTCTAGAGCACAGGCTCAGTAGTTGCAGCGTATGGGCTTAGTTGCTCCGTGGCATGTGGGATCTTCTCAGACCAGGGCTCGAACCCGTGTCCCCTGCATTGGCAGGTGGATTTTTAACCACTGTGCCACCAGGGAAGCCCCTTTGATCTATTTTGAGTAAATTTTTAAATATAGTGTGAGGTAGGGACCTAACTTCATTGTTTTGCTTCTAGATATTCTATCAATTGTTTTTAATCCGTGTCCTGGCTGCCTTAACCAATGATCTCCAAATTTTTGTGATCATACGCCCCTAAGAGGAAATCACCTTTGAGCCCATATCTCTAGTATATGTAGATGTACTTATTTTATTTATTTATTTATTTTTGGCCATGCCCTGGGCATGTGGGATCTTAGTTCCCTGCCCAAGGATGGAACCCACACCACCTGCAGTGGAAGTGCAGAGTCTTAACCTCTGGACTGCCAGGGAAGTCCCTGTAGATACACTTATTTATAAAATATACATGTACAATGATAATATCTATGTTATAAAACATACACAAAAGATAATTTTTAAAGATGAGATAAGTAATTCCCTGGCAGTCCAGCGGTTAGAACTCTGCACTCTCATTGCCAAGGGCCTGGGTTCAATTCCTGGTAGGGGAAATAAGATCCCATGAGCCCCATGGCAGGGCTAAAAAAAACAAAAATAGATGAAATAGAACAAAATACATCTAGAAGGTCTGGTCTTTTCTTGGTGGATCATCTTCAGTGCTCCCAGGGCTCTCGCCCCTCTCTGGGGCCTGCTGGTCCTGATGACAGAGCAAGGTCAGCAGTCCTTCTAAAGGAACAGCTGGGACTGCTGGCGGGAAGGCCTGGGAGTGAGTGCTCCAGATTGGATCTGACTTCCCTCTTCTGGGTTACAAAGTCTGATGTCAGAGGGGCAGGTATTTGAACCCTGGCTCTATCTCCTAACTGTGTAAACTCAGGCAAATGGCTTTGCTTTTCTGAGCCTCAGATAATATAGTTCTTACTTCATAGGATGGTTTGTGTTACACGTGAGTACAGGGTCTGGCACCTGGTAATGTTTCTATAAACAATAACAATGACCATTATTACTATACTAAGGAGCCAGGCCCTGACAGACCTTTTGATCCTCTTCTTCTAGCTAAAGAATTCAAGGCAGGTACCCCTCGTTGGAGGAGGTGAAGGAAGGGATAGAGGAGGGAAGCAGGGAGAGGCAATCTTGGAATGGGCAGGCCCACACTCTGAGAAGCAGTGTTGTGTGATGGGTGAGACAGAGGTAGCTTGAGTGGAGAGGCCTGGGTGGCCTGCTCTTTCTCTTACCAGCCATGTGACCTTGGCCAGGTGGTAACTTCTCTGAACCTCAGAGTCCTCATCTGTCAAATGGAGATAATAGTAATTATACTTGCACCATAGCGTTATCTACTGAGTAAATGAAACAGCTCGTGAAAGTGCTTGCCCTGCAAGAAGAGCTTGAAACATAACAGTGATTATTAGTATTCCTTGACCCCTAAAGAGGGTAATGTGTCTACCACCCTATTTACCTATTTGTTCATTCTATCAAGATTTGTAGCGTGACTTCTATGTGCCAGCCATTCGACAGGGAACAGAAGAAAACAGTCCTTAAAACAGCTTATGACCTAGGGATACACAGGTGTTAACCAAGCAATAGGCACACAGGAATCCTCACTGTGGCAGGTGCCACAAGGGAGAAGGAGTGGGGGGAAGGCAAAGGAATAAAGGATCAGAGAAGTGATGAGGGAAGGTCTCATGGGGAAGTGACATTTATCCGGAAATGTGAAAGATGGAAAGGAAGGAACCAGGCACAGAAGGGAGGGAGGGATGTTCCTGGGTGGAGGAAGCATGATCAGGCTGGGGAATGGTGTCTAGGCTAAGGCGAAGGTGTTCCAGGTTAAGTAAAGGGTGCTGCAGGCTCAGAGAAGAGGGCTAAGGGCAGGTGCTCCAGGATGGGAACGGATGTTCCTGGCTGGAGGAAGGTGGTTCAAAGGCCCTCAGATGAGAAAGAACTTGGTGATTCCAGGCTCTGGGCCAGTTGATCAAAGAAAAGCGGGGAGGTAGGGTGTGGGTGAGATGAAGCTGGAGAGGAAGGCAGAGACCAGTTTATCTAGAGTTTTCTGGGCCACTGTAAGGGTCTGGATTTTGTTCTACCAGTGCAGGAAACTATTGGAGGGTTTTCAGCCAAGGCAGAGGGCAACAGTAGCTGCCGGAATAACAGGTATACCTTACAGGCATCTTGCTGAGGGAGTGGCACCTGGACTTGGTGGTGGATGAGATGATGCATAGAAGTGATTGGATTCTGGAGTGGCTTAGAACCAGCCTGTGTTAAAATCCCAACTCCCGGAAATTCCCTGGCAGTCCAGCGGTTAGGACTCTGCTCTTCCACTGCAGGGGGCACAGGTTGTATCTCTGGTAGGGGAACTAAGATCCTCTCAAGCTGTGAGGCGCAGCCAAAACAAAAAACAAAAAAAACCCACCCAGCTCCCAGCTCCCTGTTTCTTTGCTGTGTAACTTTAGGATGTTATACATCCATTTAGTGTCTGGGTTTCCTCTTCTGTCAAGTGAAGTTAATAAATGTACCTACCGGGCTTCCCTGGTGGCGCAGTGGTTGAGAGTCTGCCTGCTAATGCAGGGGACACGGGTTCGTGCCCTGGTCTGGGAGGATCCCACATGCCACGGAGCGGCTGGGCCCGTGCGCCACAACTACTGAGCCTGCGCGTCTGGAGCCTGTGTTCCCCAACAAGAGAGGCCGCGATAGTGAGAGGCCCGCGCACCGCGATGAAGAGTGGCCCCCGCTTGCCACAACTAGAGAAAGCCCTCGCACGGAAACGAAGACCCAACACAGCAAAAATAAATAAATTTAAAAAATAAAAAAATAAAAAAATAAATGTACTTACCTCAGTTTGGGAGGGAAGACAAAATGAGTCAATTAATGTAAATTGCTTAGCAAAGCACCTGGCACATTGTAAGCATGTGATAAATGGTAATTATAGCTCCTACTCTTACTATTATTGTTGTTCTGTTATGTCGGATAAAGAGAGGTGGGCCTTGTGATGGTATATTTGACTCAAGTCCCAGGTAAAACATTTAGAACTATGCTTGGAACATAACAGACATTTAGTAAGTATTTGCTGAATGAATGAATGAATGCATCTTTCTCTCTCTATTTCTGGTGAGTGAGTTCGTCCTGCATCAGTCAACCAACACTGCTTGAACCTTAATGTAGACCCAGCACCATGCTAGGCAGTGGGTGTAGGAAATGTGTACACAATTCAGTCAACACGGGTGTCCACTGGCTCTCATTCAGGGAGTGCCCACTCCCCTATTTCTGCTTTCTGATCCAGCTCAAATGCCAATCTTCCTTTTCCTCTCCAACTTTCTGTACTCCCCCTCTCCTGAGCCTGCAAAACTTTCTTAAGTTCTTACAGTCCTCATACTTTACTTGATATATGGTAATTTGTCCCTTTACTGGAGCATAAACCCCTCAAGGACTTGCAGCAAGTCTCATTCAGGTATAGGTTCCTCCAAAGGACCTGACTCAGTGGGAAAGGCATATTGGATTAATTCAATGCAAAGTGAAGAGGCAAAGATGGAGCCACTGAGTACTTGGGCAAGACCCTTTTCTCTTTGTTGTTGTTTTTTTTTGTTGTTGTTGTTGTTGTTGCGGTACGCGGGCCTCTCACTGTTGTGGCCTCTCCTGTTGCGGAGCACAGGCTCCGGACGCGCAGGCTCAGCAGCCATGGCTCACGGGCCCAGCTGCTCCGCGGCATGTGGGATCTTCCCGGATCGGGGCACGAACCCGTGTCCCCTGCATCGGCAGGCGGACTCTCAACCACTGCGCCACCAGGGAAGCCCCCTGATCCTTCTCTCTTTGGATCTCTAAATTTCTCCATCTGTAAAGCGAGAAGTAGATATCAGAGGCTCTTCATGGCAGCTGTTCTCAACCTTTGTGAAATTGGGACACTCCTGGTGGAATGATATTCCCACGTGACGCACAATTCCATGGACATTCAGATAAGACAGCCTGAGGCTCTATATAACCCCAGCTCTTCCTCTGTCTGCCAGGAGAGCATGTCTGAAGGTCAGGGAGCAAGTGTGATGTTATTTATAGGCATAACCTTGAGTCTGCCCTTCCTCATTTGTTTATTTCTTTTTCTTCTTCATTTTGTTCTTTCTTTTATTTATTTATTTATTTATTTATTTATTTTTCTTTTTGCGGTACGCGGGCCTCTCACTGTCGTGGCCTCTCCCGTTGCGGAGCACAGGCTCCGGACGCGCAGGCCCAGCGGCCATGGCTCACGGGCCCAGCCGCTCCGCGGCATATGGGATCCTCCCAGATCGGGGCACGAACCCGTATCCCCTGAATCGGCAGGCGGACTCTCAACCACTGCGCCACCAGGGAAGCCCTGTTCTTTCTTTTTTTAAAGCAAGTGGAGCGTTTTCAAGCTTCAGTAGAGGTATCGGTTAAGAATACCAGGTCAGGGCTTCCCTGATGGCGCAGTGGTTGAGAGTCCGCCTGCCGATGCAGGGGACACGGGTTCGTGCCCCGATCCGGGAAGATCCCACATGCCGCGGAGCGGCTGGGCCCGTGAGCCATGGCCGCTGAGCCTGCGCGTCCGGAGCTTGTGCTCCGCAACGGGAGAGGCCACAACAGTGAGAGGCCCGCGTACCGGAAAAAAAAAATGAATACCAGGTCAGAAGCCAGAAGGCCTGCATAGAAATCCCTTCTTTGCCACTTCCGAGTTGAGTGATCTTGGACAAGTTCCTGAGCCTGGGTTTTCTGGTCTGCAAAATGGGAGGATCATAGTAGAACCAACCTCAGAGCGCTGTGAAGAGGAGTAAAAGAGATCATGCAGGAATGTTCTTAGCACCATCTGGAGCAAATGTCAAGGATTCAGTAAAATTGTCTATATTTACTTTTACTGTGATTAGTTACATGCTACACGTAACACACTAGAAAAATTAGGATACGATGCTGAAGACTGAAAACTAAGCATTTGATTAGCTTCTGCCAAAGTTAATCTTTTGCGGTTTTCTGACCCAGTCTTGAGGGTCCTGAGTACAGGTAGATTTCCCTGCTAAGATGGGAAATAGATTTATGGATGTAGCTCATTCTTTCTTTGCCTGGTTACTCTATCCCCACTGTCTCTTCTTATCTTCCTTTTAATTTTTTAAAATCTTGGCTTTTTAGTAAAGTATGATTCTCTTTTTTATTGAGCTATAATTTACATAAAGTGAAATGTACAAATTTTAAGCACATAGCTTGATGAATTTTTATATATAACTACAACCCAAATGAAGACCTGTGTTGTCTACTAAAGTGACCTCTCACCACATGTGACTACTGAGCGTTTGAAATGCAGCTGGTCCAACTTAAGAAGAGCCGTAAGGACCAAATATACATTGGATATCAACTAATGTAAAAAATGAATGTGAAATATATCTTAACAATTGTATGTGGTTGACAGCTCTGGATTACATCTTAGTTCTATTGAACAGTGCTGGTGTAGAAGAACATTTTCATCCTCCAGAAAATTTCTTGCTTCCCAGTCAATATCTGCTCTCTTCCCCCCACCCAAGACAAACAGTATTCCAACTTCTCTCCCCATGGATTTTTTTTTTTTTTTTTTTTTTCTTTTTGCGGTATGTGGGCCTCTCACTGTTGTGGCCTCTCCCGTTGCGGAGCACAGGCTCCGGATGCGCAGGCCCAGCGGCCATGGCTCACGGGCCCAGCCGCTCCGCGGCATATGGGATCCTCCCAGACCGGGGCACGAACCCGTATCCCCTGCATCGGCAGGCGGACTCTTAACCACTTGCGCCACCAGGGAGGCCCTCTCCCCATGGATTTGTTCTGCCTGTTCCAGAACTTCATACAGATGGAATCATACAGTATGTATTTTTAGGGGTTCAGCTTCTTTTGCTCAACGTAATGTTTTTGAAATTCATCCATGTATCAGTCATTTGTCCCTTTTTATTTTTGCGTAGTATTCCATTGTATGAATGTATCATAGTTTATTCATTCTTCTATTAATGGACATTTGGATTGCTTCCAATTTCTGACTATTATGAATAATGCTTTTATGACCATTCTTGAAAAAGTCTTTAAATAGTCTCACCCAAATTACTTTTACTATGTTTGTGATTGTTAAAATGAATCCGTACCCACAGGAAAAATCCATTCGCATACTAACACACAATGTGTGTCAACCCCCCCCCACCCCATTTGATGTTAATGGTTTACGGTTTGATGTAAATTATTTCAGACGTTTTCCTCCACCTATAGAATCAAGTGTTATCATTTTTTAATTTTTTTTTTTTTTTTTTTGACCACGCGACATACGGGATCTTAGCTCCCTGACCAGGGATGGAACCATCGCCCCTGCAGTGGAATTGCAGAGTCTTAACCACTGGACTGCCAGGGAAGTCCCCAAGTATTATCATTATTAATAAAATTGTCACTTTGCTGCTTCCTCCCTTGGCTGCCTGATCCCTGGAGATGGCTGCATAGCTCTTGATTCTTGTCCTTCTTGTTCTAGAGTCCCTAGAAGACCAAAACTGGAAGAGACTTAGGGATAGCCTAGGGAAGGCAGATATATAGCACTCCTCCTGTATTCCCGGATTAGCTGTATCCATGTCAGACATCGCTAATCAATCAAAGTGTTCTATCCTTGCCCTGCCCCAGCCACTACTAATCAACAGAAAAAAAAAATGAAACCAATTTCTCATGTCTGAAATAATTTGGCCGCCGTCCATTTTGCTGATGAATAAACTAGGGCTCAGAGAGGGGAAGAACCTGCTTCAAGGTTAGAGATCGAGCCCCAGGCTCCTGACTCCCTGTCTAATGCTTTTTCTACTATATTCACTGACTCCAAAAACGATTTCCCTGGGATACCTGAAAACCTGGTCTCTAGGGAAAGGGCAATTTATTCCCCAGACAGGACTCATAGATGGGACCCACTCCTCTAGCCAGCCCTTCATCTTTATGCTTTGCCTGAGTGTAACCGGAAGCCCCTGCCAACAGACTGGCATCCCTTCCCCCACAGTCAGCACGGACAGACCTGCGGTTTCTGTTCTCCAGGTCTGCAGTTTCAGTTTCCCAAAATAAACATTTAAAAAAATAAAGGAGGCATGCCCTTAGCATCTTTGTCTTCAGCCCCAGAATTGTGGAATTATTAATTGACCAGACTAAATCAAATTGTTAATTACAGCAGAGAGGCGACTTCAGGTGCTGAAACCGTTAAACTCCAAAAGCATCCCCCTTTCACCAACACATCAAACTGACTCTGGCTGTCATTGGAAGCGACAGTGAGAAAGTGGGAGAGTCAGCAGGTCTGGACAGACTGTGGGTGTTCTCAGCTGGGCAAGCAGAATAGTTTATTTAATTCTCTCCCTGCCCCGGCAAGGGGGAAAAGTCAGAGGGAAAAAACGGAGACAGAATGTAGCGTAACGTTTGAGTCAGGTTGAGCTGGGTTTAGACTGGCCCCGCACATTTGCTAGCTGCGGGACCCTGGCCATGTCATTTCTGGTATCCAAGTCTCAGTTTCTTCATCTGTAAAATAGTCATGTTAACAGAACCTACTGCGTTGGATTATTGCAGTGATTAAAATGACTTGCTTAAAAAGCTGTAAATATAACTCTGTATTTGGCTCTAGATTATAAGCCCTGCAAGAGTAGGGATAGCTGCCTGTCTCATTCACCATGGCATCCTCCAGCGCTACCACACTGACTGGTTCTAGGCAGCTACTTATTGAACATCTAATGTAAGGTATGGTCCTGAGGATGGAGATGATGTTGGAAGAGATTGCAGAGAGGCTTAGCACAGAAACCCTGCCCTTAAGTAGCTCTCATACCAGCCTGACAGCAGAACCCCTATAATAAGTGCATTGTTATATATCAAATAAGTAGATAATATGATGTAGGGGTTCATGGTGGAAATTCTGGCATCAGACTTGAGTTCAAATCTCAGCTCCCCCACTTTCTACCAATCTGATCTTTATTAGCAAGTTTACCTCTCGATGCTTCCGTTTCGGGATCTGTAAAATAGGGGCCTGCCTTATAGAGCTGTTGTAAGGACTGAATGAGTTTCATGAAACAAATGCTTAATACAGTGCCTAGAACATAGTAATTGCTCAATAAGTCTTAGCTATTACTTTTCTCATTTACTATGTGACTTTGGACAAATTACTAAACTTCTCTAAGACTTGTTTTCTTGGTCAGTAAAATAAAAATACAAGAGTTCCTACCGTGAAGAATTGCTGGGAGAATGAGATGGGAAGATCCCTGAAAAGTGCTTAGTACAATGTCTGGTAATGGAAAGTACTTAATAATTTCTAGATGATAATAATAATAACAATAATGATAAAAACAAAGTGCCATGGGGCAAAAGAAAGTCAATTTCATTTTGATGTATAGACACTGGGCTAAGAGAAAGGTTTATAATAGGTAAGGGATTTTTTTTTGGTAGCAGCTTTATTGAGATATAATTCACATACAGTACAAACTACCCATTTAAAGTTTATAATTCAATAGTTTTTAGTATATTCACAAAATTGTGCAACTATCACCATGATCAATTTTAGAATACCATCATCACTCCAAATAGAGACCTGTACCCACTAGCAGTCATTTCCCTTTCCCTAGATCTCCCCCCTCCCCCGACCTCCCAAACGCTAGACAACCACCATTTTACTTCCTGTTTCTGTGGATTTGCCTATTGTAGACATCTCATATAAATGGAATCATACAGTATGTCGCCTTTTGTTTCTGGCTTCTTTCACTTAGCATCAAGTCTTCAAGATTCATCCATGTTGTAGCAAGTCTCAGTATTGCATTCCTTTGTATGGCCAAATAATATTCCATTGTATAGAGTTGATAGATATTTGACTTGTTTCCACTTTTTGGCTATTATGAATAATGCTGCTATGAACTGTCACGTATAAGTTTTTGTGTGGATTATGTTTCCATTTCTCTCTGGGGTATATACCAAGGAGTGGAATTGCTGGGTTATATGGTAACTCTATGTTTAACCTTTAGAGGACCTGCTTTTCCAGACTGTTTTCCATAGTGCTACACCATTTTTACATTCCCACCTGCAGTGTACAAAGGATCTGATTTCTCCAGATCCTTACTAACACTTGGTATTATCTATCTTTCTGATTATAGCTATCTCAGTGGGTATGAAGTGATATCTCATTTTGGCTTTGATCTGCACTTTCTTGATGGCTAGTGATGTTAAGCATTTTTTCAGGTGCTTATTGTCCACTTACATATCTTCTTTGGAGAAATGTCTATTCAGATCCTTTGCTCATTTTTAAAAATTTTATTTATTTTTATTTATTTATTTTTGGCTGCATTGGGTCTTCGTTTCTGTGCGCAGGCTTTCTCTAGTTGCGGCAAGTGGGAGCTACTCTTTGTTGCAGTGCGCGGGCTTCTCATTGCGGTGGCTTCTCTGTTTTGGAACATGGGCTCTAGGTGCGCAGGATTCAGTAGTTGTGGCACACGGGCTCCGTAGTTGTGGCTCACAGGCTCAGAAGTTGTGGCACACAGGCTTAGTTGCCCCACGGCATGTGCTATCTTCCCGGACCAGGGTTTGAACCCATGTCGCCTGCATTGGCAGGCAGATTCTTAACCACTGCACCACCAGGGAAGTACCCCTTTGCTCATTTTAAATTGAGTTATTTATCTTTTTATTATTGAGTTGTATGACTTCTTTATATATTCTAGATACAAGTCCCTTATCAAATATATGACTTGCAAAATTTTTCTCCTATTCTTTGGTTTGTTTTTTTCACTTTCTTGATGGTGTCCTTTGAAGCACAGATGTTTTAATTTTAAAGGTGTCCAACTGATCTATCTTTCTTTTTCTAGTTTTAGGTCTTTGCACCATTTTGAGTTGGCTTTTGTATACGGTGTGAGGTAGAGGTACCACTTAATTCTTTTGCACGTGGTTATCCAGTTGAAGAGACTGTTCTTCTCCCATTGAACTGTGTTTGTACCCTTATCGAAAAATCAGTTGATTGTAAATGTGAGGGTTTATTTCTGGACTCTCAGTTCTATTCTATTGATCTATATGTACATCCTCATGCCAGTTCCACACTGTCTTGAAGGGAACTGAATCTGAACTGGACCAAGTTAACTGGACCTGGGAATGCACAGTCACGGTGTCTCCTTACCTCTCCACAGTGCTTCAGAATTTCTAAGGTGTTTGCATATGCATGATCTCACTTAAGTCTTGCAGCAACTCTGAAAGTAAGTGGAAGTCCAGAAGGCTGAGTGGCAAATCCCTAGACTCACCCATCCAGAAACAGTGGTGGTTCCAGGACCAACCTATGGATCCTTTGACTCTTGGTCAAGTGCTCTCATTACCCCCAGCCAATTGCCTGCTGGTCAAGTCCAGGAATTTGGGAAAAGTAAAAAGTATAGAGAGAAGTTAGGGCAAAAATGGGGGGAAGGGTATAAAACAGACTGATTATAAATGTTTGGCTCCTAATCAGCTTACGGTAAAATTTCCGTTCTCCTGCATGGACAAGAAATGGGATGTTCTGGGTAATCCAGTGTTTTGCTTGGGCATTGCATTTTCAAAGAATGAGAACACAGTGAAATACTCTCAACACCAAAACCACACAGGCTGTAATTTAATCTTTAATTTTGTTATTGTTGTCATTCTAGAAGACTCTTTAGTATATTTTAAAGCAGTGTTTCTTCAAGAGTGGTCCAAGGAAAACCTCAGCTATCAGCATCATCGGATAGAGGTGCTTGTTTAAAAATGCATTTTTCAGAGCCCCCGTCTACCCTGAGTCTACTGAAAATCACTGGGTGATTTTTTTTTATGCACGTTAAAGTTTGGGAACCACTGTTTTAGAGCAGGGGAAATCAAATTATGAATATCAACTATCATTGCACTTAAGAGATGCAGAAATTCTGCTTAAATGAGAGTTCTGGATAACAGATTAATGGACCTCATTTCCTTCAATTCTTTGCTGAAACATCACCCTCCCTGTGAGAACTTTCCTGATTTAAAATTGCTTATCACCCTCTCCCCCATGCCTCCCACCCTCTCTAGCCCCCTTCCTTCTCCCCAGCGCTTACCAACATGTAACTGACAAATCACTAATTTATTTATCCATTTATTTATTATCTGACTCCTGTCTCTAGTAAGCAAGTTTCGCCAAGGTAGGTGGTAGGAATATAGCACCTAAGACAGTGTCTGGTAGGTAGAAGGTGTTCAATAAGTATTTGTGGAATGAATGAATGTGCCAAGTTGCTTCTTGTTGCTTGGGCGGAATGTCATTTGCCCACTGTATTTCTCGAAAGGATTTTTTATAGTATAAAGCAATTTATGCTTTAATTCTCTCAGTGATTTTCAGGGTGTGTCATACAAGAGAGAAAGAGCTGGAACCGAATCCTCTAATCTCCTAATTCTGGGGTTTGGGCCAGTTGCTCTAAAGATTGTTTTTTCTTAATACCGCTGAGATTTACTGTGAGGATCATCCATTTACAGCTGCATTGTCCTGTGAGGGCTATACCTCTAGAAGGACTCCTCAACCCTACTGTGAACAAAGTGGAAGGAAGCAATGAGACTGGGATGAGAACCTGCAGTGAGAACCTGCAGTGGGAGGGGACTTATGTAAATTCATCCCACACGTGACAGGTAGTGACAACAAGTAGAAACTTTCTCCTCTGAGGTCCTGCATGAGGATGCTAATAAATGGCCCCTATCTCACCGGGCTTGGCTGGCTCTGCACAAATGACCCTTACCCATTTCCTACCCTCCCAAGAGCACCAGCACCTATATCGATGCTCGTGGGCGCTTTGGGGCTCCCTCCTCCCCGCACCTCCCCACTGGCCCCGTTTTACACACAGGAAACCTGAAATTGAGCCCCAGGAATGGTCAGTTCCCTAACACCAGAGGTGCTCTCTGCTGACCTTTATCCATGTCTCTCCCAGGACACACCTGATGTTCCAGTTTGTATTAAGATGGTGAGAAATACCCTGTGTGGGGTGCCCCCCACCCCCAGTTCAGGGGATTCTGAGAAATTGTGGGACCAGTCAGATGATAAAAACAGGAAAAAGCAAGTTTGTTTGTAGTGTTATGCACACAGGGTGGCAGGATATACCTGCTGAGTGTTCCCAGAAGGTCCCTGAGGAAACCATTAACCTGAGTCTCTCCTGTTCTACTAGAGGTGGCTGGAGTGGGGGGGGGGGCAGGGAAAATATACTGAGAGGAGGGGGATGGGCATCCTTCCAGAGGTCAGGGTTTTACATTGCCCAGAGCTCCTGCACACTTTAATAAAAGGTGGCTAACTTGAGGATGGAGGTCAAGGTGAGCAAGGGGCTCGTCATCAGGGATTGTCACTGGGTTACACAGAGCGGATTGAAGAGTGGGCGGGGGGAGCAGTGGGAGGTGAGTTGGGAGGGAGGGGTTTGTGTGGCACTGAGACCCCCAGCAGTGTTGGGAATTTGGGGAGGAGTGGCTGCCTTAGCCTCTGACTTTGACCATTTCTTGGCTGGTTTCGGCCACGGAATTGAGGGGAGGATATGGATTTGGAGAGGTGGCGGATAGGGAGAGTGGCCTGGGTCCGGAGGTGATCCAGGATGGACTTCCTCGGGGTTCCCAGTCTAGACGAGGGAGTTTAAGGCGTGGATGAGATGGCCCCCAGGAGCCTGGGGTGAAAGCACTGGAGGATCTCAGAGACCCAGAAGATGGGGGTGTGGGGAGAAGGAAGACGGGAAGGCGTTTGCCTCCATGGGAGTACTCTAAATTGAGACGGACCGAGAGAAGTAACTCCAAACGCAGTGGGTAGGCAGCCTAGGTTCTTCCAATCCGATGGAGTGGGGCTTAGAACTCTGCAAAAAAAAAAGGTGGGGGGGTGTCAGTCAGAGGGGAAGGTGCACAGCGGAGCCATCGGGCTCCTAAACTGGAAACGGGAGGCTCTGGAGGCGCTGACCTTTCCCCCAGCCTCGGTGGGGAGTTGGGCGGTGAGCCTCTGGAACCTGCTTTCCCGAATCCAGACAGAAGTCCGTGTAGGGCTGACACGAGGGAGCCGGGGCGTGAGGGAAACGGTGGCGACTCCTCACACTGGAGGGGGTTGCGGGCAGCGGCAAACCAAGAACCCGGGCTCGGGGCAGGGGGTTTCTCAACAGACTATAGAGTCCACGGCTGAGGACGGAAGGGATTTGGGGGACCTGAGAGGGATTCTCAGAAAGGGTTGAGGGGAACGGACACGATTTCTACCGCGGTGCTGAATGAAGGCTCCCCGCTCGGGACGCGAGGCACCGAGAGGGTTCCCCGAATTGGATATGGGGGGTATGGGACACTGCGAGCGGACTGAGGGCCGCTGATGGGGGAACACTAAATTAGGTCCGGCGGAAACTGGGGGCTCGGAGGGTGATTCTCGCTCGGACTGGGGAATGGAGGGATCCTCACCAGTTGGAATATGAGGGGATTGGGGGTCTATCTCCCTCCCGACCCAGGGAGATTGGGGACCTCTTAGATTCTGGATAGCGGGGACCTGAGAAGGAGGACTGGGGGGCCCCAGATCCGGAACCGAGCTACCTTGAAGGCACCGGGAAGCGCTTCATTCCGAGAGGGCGTTCCCGCGGCCCGGCCCCCGTGCCGGGGTGGATGGGGGGTGCGGCCGCGCCCAGGTCCCGGGCCGCCTCGGGATTCGGGGTCTCTCTCGCCCTCGGGGACCCGGGAGCCCGGCGGGAGCGGGGTCCCGGCGCCGCCGCCTCCGCGGGCGCCCGGGCGGACCGGCGAGCGCTGGGATTTATGCTCGCAGGGCGGCGGGGGGAGGAGCCGGCAGGTCGGCCCCCGGCGGGCCCTCCCCTCGGCCGTCCCCGCCCGCCCGCCCGAGCGGGGTCGGGGGAGGGGGCAGCATGGCCTGTCCGTCCGGCCCCCTTCGCCGCGCTCCTCATCTGCCCCGCGCCGAGCGCTGCCGCCGCCGCCGCCGCCGCCGCTCCGCTGCCCGCGCCGCCCGCGGCTCCCGATGGAGACTGACGCGCCCCAGCCCGGCCTCGCCTCCCCGGACTCGCCGCACGACCCCTGGTACGGCCCGGCCCGGCCCGGCCCGGCCTTACTGGCCCGCGCCCGCCCCGGCCCCGCCAACATGGCCGATCCGGGTCGGGCCGGGCCTCCCCGGGGCCCGGGCCCGCGCCCCCTGCGCCCGGGCGCCCGGCGCTCACGCGGGCCCTTTGTGTCTCTCCTCCTCCCGCAGCAAGATGTTCATCGGGGGACTCAGTTGGCAGACTACGCAGGGTGAGCGAGCCCGGGAGCGCCCGCCGGCCCGGCTGGGCACCCGGGACCCCCCGGCGCCCCGGAACCGGACACCCCAGCCCGGCCCTGCGCCCCGCTGACCCCGGGCGCCTCCGCGCCCTGTTTCGCGCCCCGCCCGGGGACCCCGAGAGCGCAGGGCGATCGGCTAGCGCGCACGGCCCAGCGGGTGGAGGGGAGGAGATGAGGGGTTCAGGGGGCATCGGGGGGTGGGCTGAGCCCCCGGGACCCGCCGGCGGCAGCGCCAACTCCGCTCGCACCTGCGGCTCAAACTTTTGTGAGGCGGCTCCCGGAGCGGCGGGAACCCGGCCGGAGCCGTCCCCCCTCCAGCCCAGCTCGGCCCTCGGCTTCCTGGGGCCCCCAGTGGGCGCCAGGAGGCTCCACGGGAGCCGGGTGAGGACCGGGGGTGGGGGAAGCGGTGGAGAGCGTGCAGCCTGCTTGGCGCGGGGGCGGCCGGGCCGAGCCGGGGTCACTGGGGGCAAAGGACGCGGGAAGGGGGGAAGGGCGCGGGGCGCGGGCTGGTCCGAAGGCGGGTGTGTGGTTACAGAAGGGCTGCGCGAATACTTCGGCCAGTTCGGGGAGGTGAAGGAGTGTCTGGTGATGCGGGATCCCCTGACCAAAAGATCCAGGTGAGCCCCTCACCCCCTCCTCCTGCTCCCGGCTCGCCCCCCTCCGCCGCCACTCACTGCCTTGTAACCATCTGCCTCTCCCTCACTACCGCGCGCAGGGGTTTCGGCTTCGTCACTTTCATGGACCAGGCGGGGGTGGATAAAGTACTGGCGCAATCGCGGCACGAGCTCGACTCCAAAACAGTGAGTGGCCCTCGGGGCTTCGGGGGTCCTTTGGGAGAGGGAGGTCGCTGGAGGAGAGGGTCAGGCCTCTCCCCAGGGGACAGCTGGATGGGGTCCTGAAGGAAGGAGGGAGTTTTCTGAGTAGAAGGGCTGCCACACTCTGAAACTTTGTCACTGGAGTTGAGGGGAGACGGAGCAGGAAAATCCCAGGCCAGCTAGGAGATGTTACACCCCCCAACCCCTCCAATACCGGTGAGGGAAGACGCAGCTACCATCCCCTTCCTGTACATACTAATCTTGATGCCTCAGAGAGGAGCTTGGGTCCCTCCCCTAGCCCAAATTGGGTGAGTCAGGGCTGCAGTGACCCACCCGTGGCTTCTCTGAACTCTAACTAGTATTTGGCTCCCCCCACCCCATTCCAGACCAATGGCAAAGCATCACTGAATCCCCCTCCCTTCTTCCTTCCCTCCCTCCTCCCCTGACTTTTGGTCAATGAGCTCCTTGCTTTGTGTGGAAGACGTGAACCTGCTTTGCCCATGAAGGGATTTATGAGAAGGGAGCTAGCTTGCCTGGAGACAACCCTTTCCAGCTAGATCTGAGGAGAAGCTGCTTGCTGGGCATTCAAACTCCGGGAACATTTTGCTGCTCTCACTGCTCCCCCAGTGTCTTGGGCCCTGCAGGGGGCGCTGGCACAGGCCCCAGCTCAAGGGGAGAGGGAAGAGGAGAAAGCAGAGGAGGGGTTCCTCTGTGATGGGGTGACTGTCTGCCAGGGGGCCGGGACAGTGCGATCTCTCACCACACTCCCCAACTCTCCTCCAGCCCTGGGCCTCCCTGCTTGGGTCAGTCATTGGCTCCTGTTTACCTGCAACAATAGCTGGTTGTGCCCAAGAATTTGTTAAATTACCTCCTGTCCCGAGCTCCTGTTATCTCTGCCCAGTGGCTCCCACTCCTGCTCGCAGTAATGAGCAAATGAGGCCAGGCCTCAACTTTGCCGGCTCTGAAAGGATCTTCTTGGCGCAGACTGAGTGACCCAAGCTGGGAATGGAGAGACAGTGGCCTATTGTTTTTGGTGATTATCTGCCATCAAGCTGCCTGTTCTCCTACCATCCCCTGTCCTCAGAATGCACTGATGGCTTCTGCAGCGCTCAGGAAGCAGAGATTTTGGGGCTGGGGCTGGAGCTGAGGGCGGGGGCATGGAAGATGGATAAGGGGAAGAGAGAGGGGAGGAAGGAGGATGAGACGGGCATCCTTCTGAGACTCGGGACCTGAAAAGGGCAAGGGCTTTGTGTTTGGCATTCTCCAGCCTGGGAAGGGAGGTTTATTGTGGGGAGTCTATTTTGGGTTCTGACTTTCACCTTTTATTTACTTGTTGGGTTTTATGTTGCCAGCTGTGAGTCAGAGTGGAGGTAAGGTGTGTCAGGGATTGGGTGTGCGTGGCTCTGCAGGACATAGCTTGGGTACCATCTCCCCGTCAGTGTCTGCACATGGGGACTGTCTGAGGTGTGCTCTGGCAGCCTCCAGGAGAAATAGAAGGACGAACATGTCCATCGAGGTACGAAATCATACCTTCGGACAGGAGAATGGGCAGCTGTGATTATCCCTGGAGCCCCTTGGCATTTGGGGAGAGAGGAGGCATTGCCCGGTGTGGATTTTGGAGGTTCCTTCTCTGTGGGTAGATTCCAGAGGGGGGAACCAGGGAGGCTGGCCCTGGTTTGTGCCATTCGGGCAGTAAGGGACCAGAGCCCGTTGCCTAGAACTAGGCTGAGTTTTGAACGGAAGGAACTCTGGGGAAAGATAGATCTTCCCTGCGATTGGCTGGTGAACTTCTGAGTGGTTTCCACCCATGTGAGTGGCAAGAAACTCTGAAATGACCGGGCCTCATAGGTCGTGCATTGATCACAGTGTCTCGTGCTCTGGCTTTTGCTGTTTGTCAGTACGAATATAGTACCCGAGAGTACCCAGGTGCATCTTGCTTTTCCCCTTTGGTTGTTCACAGCCAAGGGCAAAGGTGGCCTGCTGGTAATAGCACCTTTGTTTGTGCAATGAAGAGCAGTTCACAAAGGAATGCTTTCACCTGCATTATCTCATTTGATTCCTTGCAGCTCCCTCTGGGAAAAGTGGGTGCTATTGTCCCCACTTTGCAGATGGGGAACTGAGGCTCAGAGGGATCAGGCAAGGTACCAAGATCACAGGCTTGGCCAGGGGCCCAAAGTTTCTGAGTTCAAATCCCGTGTTCTTGCGTGTCACCAAACCTGCGTTCTGCTTCACCCCAATCCGAGCTGTATTATCAGGGAACTGTTTGTTTGTGGCCTCAAGAAGGGCTGTTAGATGTCGATGGTACTGGGAAAACAGAACTGAGTCTACCCTTGGTGGTTTATGAACTCTTATCTTGAAGCCTTTTTCAGGCAAAGAGTGTTTCCATTCACAAGGCTTCCGAAGTCTGGATCGCATACCTCACCTGGACAGGTATCTGTCAGGCAGGAAGGCCCTCGATATACCTGGTGCTGGAAGGAATAACACTTTGTTTACTTTTTTCTGGTTCTTGCTGAGGGCTAGACAACAAATGCTTTGTAAGCATTACCTCAAATAATCTGCAGACAGCCCTTTGAGGTGGATGTTAGTATTGGCCCATTTTGTTGGTGAGCTCAAGGCTGAGGCTCAGAGAGGTTAAGTAATTTGTGCAAGCTCTCACAGCTGGGAAGCAGTGTAAGTGGGCTTTGAACCCAACAGCCTGGCTCTAGGGCCTAAATGCTTAACTGTTACATTTTCCTGCCAGAGGCTGTGGTGGTTTCTGTCACCTCTGTGTCCTGGGATGAGAGAGGTCCTCAGATCTTCAGGCTGTGTGTGATAACCAACGCCCCTCTACCTCTCTCTTCCCTTTCAGATTGATCCCAAGGTGGCCTTTCCTCGGCGAGCACAGCCTAAGGTAGGTATGTGTGTGTCTGGGAGCAGCTCTGTACAACCGGCAGTGATTTTCCCAGCATTCCCTTCTATGGAAGAGGCTTCGGGTTGGAGTGTTAATGGCATGGACTGGGATGGGAGGAGGGAGGATTCTTCACGTCCTTGTTCTGTGAATTGCAGACACCATGCATTTTTCCGTCTGTGCTCTGGGATGGACTAGAGAGAGGGGGGGCTGCATATATTGAGAGAAGGAGGAACCCCTCAGGTGATTCATTGCCCTGTATTTGAAGCCAGTACACTTTGGACCCTGAGTCTAATTCTGACTCTGGAGATCACAGCCTCTGTGCCCAGCACCTCTGGGGGGTCAAACACAGCCCAGACTTACCCTCTGAGGCTGAGCTAAAGTCAGGCCAGGGAGCTACCTCTGACCCCCCAATTACCACCCGCCACCTCTGGGGTGAGGTGTGTTGGGCTTGCAGAGTGGGAAGGGACCATGGTGTCTGACACCTGTTATCTTTCAAGTTGGGTGACTGTGGCTGCCCTCCCAAGTATTCTTTTTCCCTGGTGCTGTGGTGAGTTTTTCTGGGTGCATGGAAAACAGATTTCTGAGCAGTTGAGCTATACAGAACTCAAAACTTTTGGTGCAGGACAGGGGCCTATTCCAGGGCCCAGGGCAACTAGCCACATCTTAATTTTTAAGCAGTCGAAAACAGGAGACAGGCGGAAGGCTGACTATAGTACAGAGATCAAGACCCCTGAGTCTGCTGATTTATCATGTGTCCTGGGACTAGGTCCCTCTCCAGAAGATCTCAACTCCCCCTTTGCAAGGGGTCAGTGGGAACTAGGACGCTTTAAGATTTTGAGTCATGGCGCCCAGCTCCTGCCACGGCGAAGGGAGAGAGGCAGGTTTTAGGAGACAGGAAAAGGGCATCACTGGAAGAGTCCAGCAGAGGGCCTGAAAGCAATTATGAAGCAGGTATTTGAAGGAAGCCGCACCAGGGAGCACATGGTCGGAATTGGGTTAATTCCATTAAGCAGTTTGGTGACAGAAGGTGCTTTAGTGTTAGGATGGGGCTGGGAATTGCCATGGATTAGCCATGCGCTCCTGGGGTAATTAGGACCATGTGTTCTTCCTAAAACAGGGTTGGGGCCACGGGGCAGCCAGAGGTTGGGTTGGGAGGAGGTTGATGAGGAAAATGTCGGTGTTGAGTTCAGGGGGACCCTGGGATGGGCCTTGGCCTCCCCCAGGAGGGGCTGGTGGGGTCTTTGAGGTAGGCTGTAGGTCTGGGTCACTAAGCCATCCCCTTCCTGACACAGACCCTAGGAAGCGAGCCAGCCAGGGTGTGGGGTACACAGCTGCCCGTTACAGGCCTAGAGGCAGGGGTCCAAGGGGGAGCTCGGGGGGAGGGGGAGCTTCCGAGTAGCTGGGGCCACAGAGAGCTTGTCAGCTGGCGCCCTGGCAGGAGGGCTGGAGCCCCTGCTGGTGGCGGTAGGCCACAGGACTCAGATGCCCACTTTCTCATTCCCTCCCCGAACAGATGGTGACTCGAACGAAGAAGATCTTTGTTGGGGGGCTATCAGTAAACACCACGGTGGAAGACGTGAAGCAGTATTTTGAGCAGTTCGGGAAGGTGGGTCAAAACTGGGGGTGCTGGCTGGGGTGTATGACAGGCCTGTAGAATTTTGGTCAGTAGCAAGTGGAGTCCAGCCAGGTCATTCCAATTCCTGCAAGAGTTGAAAAGGGGGCTGGGTCCTTTTGTGGGTGAGGCTGGGCCAACCCACCGTTCAGGCTCCTGGCCTATCTGTGGGCTTCGGACTCTGGACACGTCCCCAGGGAGAGAAGCCACACAGTAGCTGTCCCTGTTGTTGCCCTTCTCCTGCTTATCTTCATTCTCCTGAGGGAGGCTGTGCTCCCGAAGCCAGTTCAATCCAGTCACCCCTTGGCCTCCTGGGAGTTTGCACCTGTCCAGTCCACGGGCGGTTGTACCTTCCCCCACTCCTTCCCGGTGAGGATGATAAGGAAGCAATAAATATGACTCCCAGTTGTACTCAGGACCCTCCTTGCACAGGTGGGAGCTGAGGGGGAGGGTGCCGATCTCTTAGCTATTGGGGAGGGGCTGAAGAGACCACCCCAAATTCCTGATCAGTCCCGGAGGACTGCTTCTTAGCTCTGAGGTGCATGGAGCTTACATTTGTGGGCCATTTAGTCCATGCAGAAGCAGATGTGGTGACATCAGACAATAGGGTGTCCCCAGAAAGGGGAGCAACGTGAACATCAAGGTCCCATGGAGAGATGGCTAGGAGGGGACCAAGTTTTAAGTCTGTAGGGCTGCTGTGCTTAGTGCTGGGGTCCCTGGTCTTTTCTGACGTGAGACAGGCTGCAGGCTGGATCTCACTTTCCCGTCAAGGCCCTCTCAGTTCCCTGTTAGGCAAAGGGCACAGGAGAACGTGGCTTGGGAATGGGATGTGAGCTGAGGACTGGGTGGGTTTACAGCACCCGCGCCTCCGTCTCTAGGGTAGAAGGGGAGAGGGTGGGAGGTCCCCTGGCCAGCGGATGCAGGCGATGCAAGGGCCAGAGGCCTAGGCTCAGGCGCCTCAGCGGGGACCCGGGCACAGGACCCAGGGCAGGTCGGCCGCCTGGGCCCCAGAGGGAAGGGCGCTCCTGGGAAGCAGCAGGCCCCGCTCGGCTCCGGTGGGGTGTCTTTGTGTCTGAGCGCCGAGCATTAGAGCTCGCACTAATCTGATCCAGCAGCTGTGATTGGAGGCCGCCTGCCCCCGGGGCCGGCGTTGCCATGGCAACCGGGCCCCAGGAGAAGCCGTCAGCGGCCGCGTCTTTTGTTCGGGCCTAAATCGGCGTTGGCATGTGAAACCGGCCCGGGGAGGCCAGGGGGAGCTGGAGAATAGGCTGCCAGGGAGAGAGGGGGACAGCCGGGAATGCCAAGGGCCCCGCGGCGGGGGGCCTCCCGCCCGGATCGAGGGGCCGCCGCCGAGGGGGGAACAATGGTCAGCCGCCATGGCTGCCACTCAGGCTTAGCGGCCGCCGAACTTGGCGGCTCCCACTGGTCAGCAGGCCTCGGCCGCCTCCCCTCCCCCTGCCCGAGCCCCCCTGCCCCTGGGTTCCCATGGAGACCAAAGCCTATTAAGGACACTGGGCTGGGAGCCTCTCTCCCCTCAGCTGGCCCCAGGAGAAAGACACTGGTGGGGGTCCCCTGAACCCCCAGCCACTTTCCTTGCTCTGTGCCCTGGCCTCAACCCCGGTGCCCCACTCTGGGTCTGTCCAGCCAAGGCCCAGGTTGAAGGGTCTGGGGGGCCAGGGCTGATAGTGTGGGAAGGTTGGGTGGAGGAAGGGCTGTGGATTTGGGCTGAATCAGTTTTGGGTCCGGCAGGGACTCAGAGCTGCAGGATGGGGGAGGAGGGTGTGGCTGGTTCATCTACTCATCCGTTCAAAAAATAATCACAGTAGCACAAGTCCAGGTGCTCAGTAGGGTGGTCATGGTCATAGCTGACACAGGCACTGTCTTCATGGAAACGTCAAAGCCAGTGGTGTCCAGCTGTTCTGTCTCTAGCTTTGCCACCCTCCCCCATGTGACTGTGGGTAAGCCCCTCTATAATAAAAGTAATAATAATAATAATAATGGCTGTTATTCATTAAGCACTTACTGTATCCCAGGTACTGTGAGTTGTGTTACACTAGCACTATCTCATTTAACTCCTCCCTATAAGACACTGTTTATACCCATTTTACAGATGAAGAACTTGAATCATAGAGACAGAAAGCTGCTTGCCAAGCTTACTTTCCAATTCCAGCCTGTGCTACTCAAAGCTTGTGCTTCTATCACAAGCCTCCTTTCCGGGTTTCTCTTTTCCCTGTGCTAAACATGCATTGTCCATCCAGTTTGGACGGTCTAGCTAATTTGGGATGTGGGCTCAGAATGGGTCCATAGCATGGGAGTTAGGGTGGCACTGTGCTGCAGGGCCCTGGGGCAGGAGGCTTCTTGGGAACGGAGATGTAATTTCCCCCTGAGATTCTCCAGGGACCCAGCTGCCTCCCGGCTCAGTGGAGGTGTGTGTGTGTGTGTGTGTGTGTGTGTGTGTGTGTGTGTGTGTGTGTGTGTGTGTGTGTGTGTGTGTGTGTGTGTGTGTGTGTGTGTGTGTGTGTGTGTGTGTGTGTGAGAGTGTGTGTCCTGGTTCTCCCAGGGGAAAGTCAGGGGCCCAGTGCTGCTTGGTGCCTGAGAAGAACTGGAGGACCACCCATTTCAGGGGCTGCCCTTTCCACTTTAACAAGGCAGATGACGGCCTGGAAAGAGAGCAAAGGAGAGTGGGGAAGAGGCTGTGCCCCAAGGCCTCAGGAAGTTTTCCTTTATCCCTTGGGTGTCTGACCATTTGGGGGAGGGTCAGCAGCTGGAGTGGGATGTGGAGGGGGGAGAGGCAGTATCAGAGGCAGCCCTTGATTTCCACCGAGGGTGAATCAGACCTTAGCTTAACCCCATGAGACAGCTGACAGTGGCTGAAGAATTAAGAGGGCAAGGAGGGAAGCAGCAGATGTAGGCAAAGGGAAGCTGGGACTGCAGAAGGGAGGCAAAGGACTTTGGCTGTCCATGTATCTGAGAGGATGCCTTGAGGGAGTAACAAGAAGAGACGACTGGAGTCCAAGGGATGGGGGATAATGTAGACTCTCCTCCTTCCTCCACCCCTTTCCCCTCCCCCAGTCAGTGGGAGGCAAGAAGCCCAGGCACTGAACTCTACTTGCTTTAATTACAGCCTCTAGCAAAAGGAAACCTCAATTAGAGGAAAAGATCTGTACCATGAGAGGGGAGTTGGGTCTGGCTGGAGTGGCTGTCCTCCCGGCCTTTTGCAAAAAGGAAAGAGGCTTTCACTTCCCCACCTCATATCTTACTCCTATATTTTCCCCTCTAGCACCCATTCTATGCCTCCTCCTCCCAGGTTTGATCTGGGATTTGCTGGGTGACCTTGTGTAGGTGACTTCACATCTCTGAGCCCATTTCCTTATCTACAAAATGAGGATCTTACCATGCAAGGAATATGGAGGAGAGGATGGTGGGGCAAAGTGCCAAGCATATGTTTGGTGCTTAATATGTTCAGGCTGGCCCGTTGAGATTTTGGGGGTTGAATGGTGGTGCTGTGGCACCCAGTTGGGGTTGCAGATGGAAAGCTGTCCCCTACCCAGGGAGCAGGTTTAAGATAAAGCCTGGACTGGGCAAGAGGGGAACGGGTGTCGGAGCCCTTGCTCCTGGGTTGTGGTGGAGGCCCCTGTGTCTGGTGGGTCGTCCACGGTGGCTCTCTTTCAGGTGGACGATGCCATGCTGATGTTTGACAAAACCACCAACCGGCACCGAGGTGAGTTTGGCCCCCTCCCCCTTCCCAGGCCAGGCTGGGGGCCTGTGGTCAGCCAGGGGGCTACAGGTCACAGCTGCCCTTTCATCTCGCCTCCTGACATCCTATCCCCGAGGATCTGCATCCTCTCCGGGGCCTGGCCTTACAGAAGGCTTTTGTCCCGCCGTTTCCTGTGCTAGAAACTTGCCGAATTGCAGACACCCGAGAGGAGCAGAGAAGCAGACCTCTCCTCCCCTTGCAGCTGAGCCCTCCACCCCCGCCCCAGCCAGTGTCTGCCCAGCCGGTGTCTGCCTGGGCTTACCTTGTCCCTGGTAACCAGAGCTTAGACTGCGCCACCCCCGGGTCAGGCTGACTCCACAGCCCCGGGCAGTCTGCTCCTGCCACTGCTCCCTCGCCCCACCCATCGGCTGAGCCCAGCCCCCGGGACCCTTGCCCCCGAACCTGTGAGCATCTGGGCCACCGGGTGTACACTGCCTGGTTGTTTTTCTCCCAAGGGCCTTGCCTTCTGAGAAATCCCATTCCAGCCCCTGGGGCACACCCAGGAGGAGGCGGGGTTGTTTCTCCAGTGCCTTCAGAGCTTTGGGCCTTTTAGCCTGTTTGGGGAGTGGGGTATGTGCTGGTGTGTGCGTGTGTGTGTTTTTGTCTGTACATGTGAGGGTGTCTATGTCTGAATAGTTTTGTAGATCTAGCGTGTCAGAGTAACTGTACATGTACCCAGGGGCCTTTATGCATTTGTGAGCACTGTTGAGTGTCTCTGTGATATATGGGTACCTAGGTGTACCATATAGCTGTGTATCTGTGTACAAAAATATGTTTGTACACGTTCGTGTGCATTTTTAAAAGTATTTGTGTGTGCTCTTTTCCCCTCCTTGGACAGCGTCTGAGGAAGAGAAAAGGCAGGTTGAATGGTTTTTGCATCATAGCTCTGCTTCTTTCTAACTTGCTACGTGGTCTTGGGCAAGTCACTTCGCTGAGCCTTGGTTTTCACATCCGTGATTTGGGAGTTGAAACCCTGTCTCATCGGGTAGTTGAGAGGTTGCTAGGCTGGGAACAAAGCTTCTTGTTAACGCTTAGACACTTGCCTGTGAGGGGGGGAGTGGTGTTATTGGTATGACTTGGGGCTGGGTTTTGACCATGAGCCCAGTTCTGAGCCTGCCTTTGCCCTCTAGGGTTCGGCTTTGTCACGTTTGAGAGCGAGGACATCGTGGAGAAAGTGTGTGAAATCCACTTCCACGAAATCAACAACAAAATGGTGAGCCGGGATTGGATGGGGTGGAGGTGCAGAGGGAGAGTAGGGCTCCAGGCGGAGCCAGCCAGGGCTGCTTGGAGGTTCTGCAGGCAGGCAGAGGGGCCTCACAGTCAGTGGGGCAGAGCCAATTCTCCCACCCGCTGAAAATCTGGACAGGAAGACAGTGTCCCACAGCTGTGAGAAAGCATGGCTGGTGGGCTCAGAGGGACCGGGTTGAAATCCTTACTCCGCCACTTACTAGTCTAGTCATTGGGCAGATGACTTCCCCTCTCTGAGCCTCAGTTTCCTCATCTGTAAAACGAGAGTAGCAGCAGTACCTCCATCATAGGGTTGGTGTAAGCATTCGATGAACTACTGCATGCAAAGCTGATCTCTAGCGCTCTGTGATCCTTCCAGAAACGGTAACCATGAAATTAACAATAAAGAGCCCTGCCAGGGAATAGGAGGGTGACCTGCGTCTATAGGAGGGACTGACCGCCAGGTCTCATTGCAGGTGGAATGTAAGAAAGCTCAGCCAAAAGAGGTGATGTCACCGACTGGCTCGGCCCGGGGGAGGTCTCGAGTAATGCCCTATGGAATGGACGCCTTCATGCTGGGCATCGGCATGCTGGGTATGTGCTAGGCCTGCATCTGCGGCTTCTTCCTGCCCGAAACTGCTCCCGGGGCTACCAGGGGCTGCATGGGTGTTGCATCTCCTCGGTGGTCTGCCCTCCTGTCTGAGTGGTTGGGTAGGAGTGTGGACCGAGGATCTCAGATCTGCCGGTCCTAATGAAGGTAGGCCGATTTGGTTGTAGGGCGCTGCCCTCTGGTGGTGACCAAAAGAATGGTCCAGCTGCTCCTCATTAATTGGTCCTTCCGTCCATCCGTCCATTCTATTTTTTTTGTCCACGCATCTGTCCAGTAAACAGTTATTGAGCAACTATAAATGCCAGGCCCTATGCCAGGAAGTACAATGGTGACTTTTCTTGGAGCTTTACGGTCTGGCAGGGGAGAAAAATAAGTAAGAACATAAATAAATAGGTTTAGGATGAGAATTATAGGATGCCAAGGGAGCATGGTCATAGCAAAGTTGACCAAGACTTGGAGAAGCTAAGAAAGAAGTCACATTTAAGCTGAGTCTGTGGGTTGAGTAGGAGCTAGTTATGGGAGGGCAGGGAGCAGGGGAGGGAAAAAGTGGTCAGGCAGATGGAACAGCATTTACAGACCCAAAGGCCTCTGGGAAGGTAGAAAGAAGGCTGCTTCTTCTTGTTCATTCAACTAATATTTATTGAGCAGCTTCTGAGAGAGAGGACCTGCCTTCATGGGGTTTCCCATCAAGTGGGAGACAGAAGTGAATGGGCAGTGTCACCACAGTGATTGGAGGCTGTGGGAGGCCCAAGGAGGCACTTAAACACACCTGGGGGTCAGGGAGGCTCCCCGGAGGAGGTCAAGGTTACCATGAGCCTTGGAAGTTGAGCACGAATCAGCAGTGCTTGGGACCCACGACTGAGGGTGAAAAGTCTGAGCTGGGCCCCCAGGAAGGTCACAGTCTCCCTGGAGAGACAAGATGTATATACACAGAAAGAGAACAGTACAAGGGGGTCTTTATGCTGGGGATGGGGGAGGGGTGCTCTGGGGACTCAGAGGAGAGGGTATAGCATGGGCTAGAGGGTCAGGAGTGGGATCACAGATAGAGGGGTGAGGAATGTACCCGCCAAGTGGAGCATTGTCTTCTCCTGAAGTTTTTTGTTTTAACTTTTTATTTGGAAGTAATTTCAAATTTTCAGAAGAGTTGGAAAAATAAAGTAGTACAAAGACCATCCATATACCCTCTGCCAGATTCACGTATCGTTTACATCATACCCATTTTGCTTTTATCATTCTCTCTGTATGTGTATGTGTGTACACACACATACACACACACACACACACACACAGTACACTTGTGATTTTTCCCTGAATCATTTGAGGGTAAATTACATGCATTTTGGCCCTTTACCCTTAGATAATTCACTGTGTGTTTCCCAAGATTAGGGATGTTCTTTCATGAAACCACATTATAATTATCAATTCATACATTTATACGGATACAATATTTTAATCTAATCTATTATCTATTTTCTGATTTTATCAGTTGATCCAGTAATGTTCTTTATAACTATTTTTGTCCTCCAGAGCAAGTTCCAGGCTAGAATAAAGTATTGAATTTAGTTGTTCTGTCTCTTTAGCCTCCTGTGGAATATTGAGAAAATTTTCTTTTCAAAGCAATTCATTAGTTGGTTTCACCCCATTTAAAAAGCGGGGTTGGGGGGGAAGAAAACCTCTAACCAGTAGTGAGAATTGTGGTTAAGAGACTTGGAGCCAGTCAGATCTGAATTTGAATCCCAGTTACACCATTATTACTCACTGGGTGATCTTTCTTTCAAAGCTGCAAATATCTATTATAATATATGTATACTAAGTAGCAGGCACCGTGTTGGTGTTTTGGAGAGACAGAAATAAAAGATGGGGAAGACAGAAAATCAGCACTTAAAGAAATCCTGGGATAAGTTCAGATACTGGTCATCAGTGCTATGAAAGGGAAAAAACAGGGTGACATGATAAATGTTGAAAGGGAAAAACCAGGGAGGGTGACATGATGAATATTGTAACTGATGAAAGGGAGGTCTCTTGTGTGATGACCTCTCCGAGGAGGTGACAGTTGAGCTGTGTCTTGCACAATGAGAAGGACATAGTTATGTGAAAACCCGGGGAAGAGTGTTCCAGGCAGAGGAATCATCATGTGCAAAGGCCCTGGGGTGGGAAAGAGCTTGGTGAATTTGAGAAACAGCAGGGAGGCCAATGTGGCTGGAGCAAAGTGAGAAAGGGGCAGGGTGTAGATGAGGACAGGATGGAGGCAGGAGCCAGAGCATGAGGGGCCTTGATAAGAGTTTGGATTATTCTCAGCTAATAAGTGTCCCCTCTCTGAGCCTTAGTTTCTCTATCTGTAAAATGGGGTTCCTAATAGTACCTCTTGGGATTCTTATGAGGTTTAAGGAGAGAGTAAAGTGTGCAACAGGCTTTGCACAGGGCTTGGCATGCAGAAGGTATATGGTAAATATGACTGATTACTATTCATGATACAAGGTGGGGAGGGAAATGAGAGGCTCACATCCTTCCCTGCTGAGCTGTAGGTAAGGCATCTGACACTGGTCCCCTTGCCCTATCAGGTTACCCTGGTTTTCAAGCCACGACCTATGCCAGCCGGAGTTATACAGGCCTCGCCCCTGGCTACACCTACCAGTTCCCCGGTAAGTTCTGCCCAGTGTCCCTCTGCTGCCAGCATGTCCCTGGTTCCCGGGCAATCTGACTCCTCACGGGCGGTGTCTGGGGGTGCATGGCATGGGGGAGGTCTGCCTGCTGGAGGCTTGGAAGGAAGGGCATGTCTGAGGAAGGAGCGCCTCGCCCCACCCATCCCCCCCTCCCCTCCCCAGAAGCTGGGGGGGTCCCCATGTGGCCCTGCATGGCACCCCTCCCTCCTAGGCTGATCTCTGCCCGCCTCTTGCCTTTCTCTCCTCCCTACCCGCCTCCGGGGTTGCCACTTCCACCAAAAGGGCATTGGGCTTGTGGTGGGGCAACCTCCCTGAGGGCCAACATTGGTTGTGTCCTTACGGACTCACCGATAATGAGCATGTGCTATGCTGAGCCCCTTTCAAGGCAGACAAGACCTTTGGAGACCCTGAATGCTGAAAAACAATTTAAAAGCAAGATGATCACCACCCTCATTTGTAATTCAAAATAAAAACAACACTAGGCCTTCTCATAAGTGGCGAGAAGCCCAACAAAGTTCTGAGCTTTCCCATGATGACTATTCAATGTTTTTTTAAATATCAAATTTCATATTTTTGCAAGGCTTTTGTTTGCTTGTTTTCTGGTCTTATTTTTCTAGAGGTCCCCTAAGCACTTGCACCTTGGGCAGTCCAGCTTGGAACCCTCTGTACACATGTTGTTGTCTAGTCCTGACAGTAACCTCTGGGGGAAGGCATGGTGATCCCCATCTTCTAGGTGAGGAAATGGGCGCAGAAGGGAAAAGTGACTGCAAAGATGACTCAGCTAGAAAGTGGCAGAGCTGCTCTAGGGTCATCGCTTCCCATCAATGCTATCTTCCCAGCTCCTCCTCCCCACCCCCCAAAGAAAATAGGAGGAAAGATGGATTCTGGGAGATTTTTTAGTGCAACTTCAAGACTTTTAAGAAAAACAGCGGGAACAGAAGCTCCAGCATCACCCAGTGCCCAGGGTATAGGTGGCAACTCTGCCCACTCTTCCCTTCTCTGTCTGTCTCCCTTCTCTGTGACTGTGTCTCCTTCCCCACCCTTGCCTGCTGGGGACCGTGCTCTCCCCCTCCCCAGCTCTCGGGTCCTGTGCATGGCCTGTCCCCCCACCCAGTGTCCCTGTGGGTGCATTTATCCTCCCTGGGCCACGCCCAAGAGGCCTCCCTGCATCTTCCTAAGCTGTTTTACGTTTCATTTTAGAATTCCGTGTAGAGCGGACCCCTCTCCCGAGCGCCCCAGTCCTCCCCGAGCTTACAGGTCAGTCGCTCGGATTTCGTACACCTCACAGGCCACATGGGGAGAAAGAGAATGACCCAGGAACCTTCCCAGGGAAAGCTAGTGGGACCCTTTTCTCCTGCCCTCCAGTCTATGAGGATGCAGCAGACTCGGGCACTGGCCAGTCTGTGTAGCTGCATGGCCCTTAAGGGTGGGGCATAGGGCCAAGCCCAGCAGATGGAGGCGACGTCACTCATTCATCCATTTGACAAATATTTATCTAACGCCTCCCGTATGCCAAACACCTTGTAGGCGCTGGGAGCCAGTGGTGAACCAGCCAGGGTCTCAAACTCAGAGCAAAGTGGGCCGGGTGGGGATGTCAGGACATGGCAGTGGGCATGGCTCCACTCAGTGCCAGCCAACCCTGCCGGGAGGGGATGCAGACCAACAACTTACAGATCTTATTTTCCAAGAGAAGCCCAAAACCCAGCTTTCACTTTCAAATGAGTTTTTCAGTTATTTTCAAATGTTGGCAACCAATTTCAAATTTTTAAACCACTGCAGGCCAAATGCAACATATTTGAGGGCCGAATCCAGCCCGTTTGCAACTTCTGGGCAAGTAGGTGTGATGTGCTTGGCCATCCTGAGCCGTTTCTCAAGCTGGAGTTTTTACTTGGGCCAGTCAGCTCAGCTCTGGAGCTGGGGCCGGGGCTGAGGCCCAGGCCAAGGGCAAGGGGCGGGGCCGGGTGGGTGCAGATGAGGTGGGCTGCAAGGGGTTTCTCTGTTCAACCCGCTTCTCCCCCCACCCCATCCCCAGACTCCCCCCCCAACCTAGCCGTGTGTGGAGGACGTGAGCGTGGATGCTGCTTTAGATGAGACCTTCCTTCCAAGGGATGCTCGGGGGGGCCCCAAAATGGGGGAGGGGAAAGAGGAACCTGAAGGAAGGGGAGGGAGTCCTGGTGGTGGGGCTGATAGAGGCTCTTCCCTGAACAGAGTGAGTGGGGGAGCGAAAAGGGGTCTTTCCTACTCATTTCAGAACTCTTGTGTTGAGGCCCTACTGTGTGAGACACTGCCAAGCCCTGGAAGCAAAGCAGGGACCAGACACCCAAGCTCTGATCTGCAGAACTTGTGCTCTAGAGAGAGAGAGAAATGCTTATTATACAAATGAGTAATGCTTTACTGCTGTGATAAGAGCATGCTGGATTTGCTTTGTGGAAATGCCTAACTGGGCCCCAGACCAGACCTCAGAGCCCAGCCCTGCCGTTAAAGAACCGAGGGAAGAAATATCCCCTCTGCAGACACTTTGGCCAGGGAGGACGTGGGTTCAAGGCTAAGCAGTTCTTGGAGGTCTGGGGTCCAGACTTTTCCCTCGCCTTCAAGAGATGAGGGTGTTTCCTTCGTGCATTTAATCAATATGTTTTGTGCCAAATGCTGTTCCAGGCAGTGGGGATTCATCAGGGAATGAGACAGATGAGACCCCTGCCCTCCTGGAGCTGATAGTCTAGTGGAGGGAGACAGGAATAAACAAGTAAATAAACAAGTATCAGATACTTTCTCAAGGTGAGAAGTTCCACAAGGAAAATAAAACAGGGAGATGTGCTAAAGTGTTAGTGTCAGGGGCGAGGGGCTGCCTCAGCAGGGGTGGTCAGGGAAGGCTTCTCGGAGGAGGTGACTGAGTGAGAAAGTGCCACCTCTATGAAGACCTTAGGCAAGTTGTCTCCCAGCGGTGCAGGAATGCTATCCTAAACTTTAATCCCCTGGCCCCATGGCCTAGCCAAGGACTTTCAGGGTTGTTTTTCAGGGTCCCTAGCGTCCGGTCCAGTTCAGGGCCAGGGTCACCAAAACAGCCCCCAGGGGCACATCTTGGGATGGGAGAGGGCAAATGCAGACTCCCCAGACCCTGGCTCTGGTTGGGATTGTAGCCTCTCAAGGGCAGAGCCAAGCGGCAGGGGGCGCTCACCCCCAGGCCTGAGGGAGCTCCAGGCTCACGCCAACCAATTATTTAAGCAGAGGTCCCTCCTAGTACTGTTCCTTCAGCTGACACTTATTAAACACCAACTGTATACAAGGCAGGGTGCTAGGCGCTGCGGAGGTGGGGGTGGTGGGGTAGACAGCAAACCAGGGAATAGCCAGATCCCTGTGTCTGAAGAGGGGGTCAGAGAAAAGGGGATGAGGAGACTTGGAGGAAGGAGTGGTCATTTCTGCCTGGGTGGTGGTCAGGGGCCCCTGAGGCAGGGAACTGCGTGCACACAATGTATGGAGGACATCTCCCTTCTCACGGGAGAAGGGGAGCGAGGGGAGCCGGCCAGGCAGCAGAAGGAGCGAAATGGGCTTGTGGCCTGGACTGGAGTCTAGCTTCAGCCGGATCCCACTGGGGGGTAGGGGGGGGGTTAGTGCACCTCCTGGTTGGTCCCTTGGGGCGACAGCCTGGCTTTTGGTACCCGTGTCAGTCAGTCACTGGCTCCAGTTGGCTGGGGTCGGGAAGAGGGACATAATCTCTGTGTACCCCTGGGCTAAGTAGCCCCCGTCCAGCCAAGGGCCCTCCCTGGAGAAGGGGGCAGCTGCAGGCGACGCTCAGAGCAGCTCGGGGCGGGGGGGGGTGCACCACCCGCACCTGCTATGAGGTTTGCTTGTTCAAGTGTGTCCGTCAAGTCCAGGGGAGAAGCTGAGGATCCCTGGGAGGCGATCCTCTCGCCTCCCTTTCTCCAAGGGAGTTCTGCCTGACCCCAGGGCTGCACTGACCCCTCCGAGGTGGGGTAAGGCTGGAGAGGCTCTGCCCTCATCCCCCGCTGCCCCTCAGCCGCCACACTGAAGCGCCCATACCTTTCCTTCCAGCCATTCCTCTCACCGCTTACGGACCCATGGCAGCGGCAGCGGCGGCAGCGGCTGTAGTTCGAGGGACAGGTGAGGCCTTCTGGGGTGCAGGAAGCGGCGGGGGGCAGGGGGCAGAGAATTCTAGAGGGGTGGGGAGGCGGCCACTGCCACCCCTTTTCAGAGGGACTCACTTATTCATTCACTCAACTAATATGAACTGAGCACTTGGTAGGCCAGCCAGGAAGGAGAACAACGTGGTCCCTGCCCTCCAGAGCTTATAGGCTGGTGGGGCATCAGGTATTAAAAAGGCAGTCACACGGAAGGATGATACTGACCGCTGGGGGATGTCAGCTGTCAGAGGAGCTCACAGGCCTCTCGGGAAGGCTTCCAGGAGGTTGCACCTCTTAACTTCCCATTTGAAGGCAAACAGGAAGAAAAGTATCCCCAACAGAGGGAAGAGTAGGTGCAAAGGCTTGGAGGCCAGTTAGCATGGGTGGAGTACAGGAGTGGGGAGTGGGGAGGAGGTGGGAGGAACCGGGTCCTGGGGAGACGCTGAACATTTTAAGCAGCAGAGTGATGTCCATTTTAGAAAATGCACGCAGCTGCAGGGTGGGGACAGGTGTGAAGGGGCTCCAGAGGGGAGGGGAGGTCAGTGAAAAGGCTGCTGAGCGGTCAGACAAGAGATGATTGGGGCACGGGCTGGGGCTGGGGGGGTGGATGGACTCTGGAGGATTTCTGGGTGGCGTTGCACATGCCCCTCTGGGTTGTGGGGGTGAGGCAGGGGGGAGGGGCCAAGGTCAGGCTGGGTGGAACCGATTGGAGGGGGTGCTGGGGGGTCACAGCGGGCGCCGGGGCTATCACCGTCTTCTTTCTGGGTTGCCAGGCTCTCACCCCTGGACGATGGCTCCCCCTCCAGGTTCAACTCCCAGCCGCACAGGGGGCTTCCTGGGGACCACCAGCCCGGGCCCCATGGCCGAGCTCTATGGGGCAGCCAACCAGGACTCGGGGGTCAGCAGTTACATCAGCGCTGCCAGCCCCGCCCCCAGCACTGGCTTCGGCCACAGTCTTGGGGTGAGTGGCCGGACCTGGAGGACCCTGAAGTTGAAGGAGGGAGAGGCCTTGTCTGTCTGTGGGGGCAGAAGGGAGGCGAGAGATGACGGATGGAGAGAGTGTCACCAACCAAGGAACAGTGAGGGTTATCATCAGTCATTCAGTGGACATTTAATGATCTCCTTCTGTATGCCAGGCATTAGGTGTGCTCTGGGGATACTGTGCAAATGAGACTCACCATCTCTGCCTGCATGGAGGCTAGATTCTAGCTCAGGGGTGCCCTAGTTTTAACCAGGGTACTAGTTAATGCAGATTCCCAGGCCCTACCCTGGAGAATCTTTTAGTGGGGGCGATACGGGCAGGGCTAGAGAAGGTCTGTGCCTCACCTGGGGCTTCTGTGAGAGACAGAAGGAGCCCCTGGGCTTTCTCTGCTGCCCCCAGGAATCTAGGAGTCAAATTCTTTTCTTTCCAGGGCCCCTTGATTGCCACAGCTTTCACCAATGGGTACCACTGAAGCAGGAGGCAGGTGGCAGGAGGTGAGGAGGTGGGCAGGGGCCTTGGGGTGTGGGTGGCACTGGGAAAGCTAGTACTGGGCAGCCTAGTCTGGGACACGGCCCCCGTCCCTGCCTTCACGGAACCCACAGCCCAGCGAGGAGACAGACCTTCATCCCAGCAGTGGTCAAAGAACAGGAGAAGCGGCTCCATGAAGAATGTAAATGATAACAACAATAAGGCAGCATATGCTGCCTCTCAGGCGAAGATTTTTTTTTTCAGCTCCCCCCCCCTTTTTTTTTTTAAATTTTTGGCCGTGTTGGGTCTTTGTGGGCTTTCTCTAGTTGCAGCAAGTGGGGGCTGCTCTTCGTTGCGGTGTGCGGGCTTCTCATTGCGGTGGCTTCTCTTGTTGTGGAGCACAGGCTCTAGGCGCACGGGCTTCAGTAGTTGTGGCTCGCGGGCTCTAGAGCGCAGGCTCAGTAGTTGTGGCACACGGGCTTAGCTGCTCCGCGGCATGTGGGATCTTCCCGGACCAGGGCTCGAACCCCTGTCCCCTGCCTTGGCAGGCGGATTCTTAACCACTGCGCCACCAGGGAAGTCCCCGAAGATTTTTTAAGATTGATGATGCCCAGCAGTGATAAGGGGGGAGGACAATCTGCAAATTGGCTCATGTTTTCCAAAGGGCAGGTTTATCCGGACTAAACATTCATGCCCTTAACACAACAATTCCACTTCTAGGCATTTCTTTTTAAAACTGCAAATAACTGAAATGCCCATCAACAGGAGAGCAGTTAAACAGACTGCATGCATACAATGGAGTATTACTCAACTGGTAAAACAGGATACGTTCAACATATATGCGTATACAGAGAGTAAGGGGACGGGAGGACCCTGCACACACAGTCATCATGCTGTGTATGGTGGGGCACTGTGTGACCCAGTGACGTTTCCTTTGTTCATTCATTCATTCAAACAACTATTTATTGAGCACTATTCCAGAAAAGGGGGATGTAGAAGACAAGGCCCCTCTCTCACTCTACAGACAAAAATCAAGCGAGCAAGTGAGATCATTCCAAATTGTGTGTGAGGGGTCTACCTACTTAAGGGGTTCAGAGGGCATCTCTGAGAAGGTGATGTTTGAACAAATCCAGCCATTCAAAAATCTATGGGAAGGAGGGTTTCAGAACAGAAAATGCGAAGTGTACGAACAAAGCTTGCCTAGGAGGGGATTAGGGAAAGAGGCCTGCAGGAGGATACCTGTGTTCTGGGGGCCGCAGAGAGGTGCGGGGGCAGCACGCCCATAACCTGCTGCTGTGTTCCAGCGCCCCGGCCTGCAGCTGACTGAGGACCACGAGTGAGCCAGCAAGGGGGCGGGGACACCTCAGCCGCAGCCGCCTTCCCCTCCCCCGCAGCGACTCGGACGCGACTGCCCCCCACCCCCACCCCCACCCCGGGCCCCGGCCCCTGCCCTGCTGCCCGCCCCCGCCGGACATCCATCGTCTGGCTCCCCTACTAACCTCCCCCTCTTCCCCAGCCTCCCCTGACCTGCCCTGCCCGCTTTTATTTATTTTGGATTAGCCAGTTGCCCCCCACTGCCCCTGGTTCTCCCCTCCCCTGTCGGGTCTGCACCCCGCTCTCCTTGCCGCGCCCCCCTAGGACTCCCAAGAAGGCTTTTGTATTTGTGCATAGCTAGAGTGAGGGCGGAGGGGGCCTGTTACAGGCCGCAGCCACAACCCTGGTTTTTTATTCCGATTTTCCCTCCTTTTCTCTTTCCTTTTTTTTTTTTTTTTTTAAAGAAACCGTTTTTTAAAACTATTTCTAGGTTTGTGAATGTGAAGCCCCAGGCCGCAGGGGGCAAGGGGCCAGGTGCCCCCCCCCACCAGCTGAGAACAAAATGTCTATGTGGGTGCGGGCCCCTGGCCAGCTCCCTCCAGCCCTGGAGAGGACAGGGCTGCGTAGGCCAGGCCGAGCCCCTGGAACCATCCCGTCCTGTATCATATGTAAATACTGTGAGGTGAAGCCCACACCCCTCTCTAAGACCCCTTGGGGGTGAGGGCATCGCCTCGCCCCACCTGGCAAAGGTCTCCCCTCCACCGTGTTTCTCTACCTTCCTCAGACACCGTTACTGTAAGCTTGCAGGCCTCAACTGTGGCCGAGTCAGGCCTGCTCTCTCAGGCCCTAGGGGTCAAGGCCTTGGGCCCGCTCACCCCGAAAACCCAGTGTGGGAACGAGGGAAGAGAAGGGCTCATCTGGAGCCACTGCTGGAAAGGAATTAACTCTCCAAAGGTCTCCCCCTGCCCCCTACCTAGTCGGGCCTTCATGGTTTCTGCCCTGAGCCCCCCCGTAAGTGGGCATCGGGCGGGGGGGCACTTTGGGAAGGGGCGGACCCCAGGGGAAAGCAAAGGGCTTCTCAGGGAACCCCCAAATTCTCTCACTGAAGTTCCCCACCAGGATGGTCCCGTGGCCAGAGCCCCTTGGCTGCCCCAAGCCCCCCGAGCCCCCTTCAAAGGAAAAAGAGGCTCAGGTCGTGACTCTTCATGAACAGCGAGTGACCAGGCTGGCATGGCAGGGCTGAGGCGCCCCCCTGCCGTCGTCCCCCCTCTGTGTCCTCTCCCCCAGGTCTGAGGCTGGGGTCCTAAGCTCCCTTCCCCATTATAGTCCCTGCCTGTGAAAACCCCCTTTGGAGAGTTAATTGTCTGTGTGAGGTGCTTAACCTATTAGCCCTGAGAACACAAAGCAATAATCTTTGTTACCGAGATGCGCGGCTGTTTGTGTTTTTTTGGTTTTTTTTTTTCGTTGTTTTTTTAAATGTTTCCTAATAAAAGAGAAGCTGCATTTTATTGGTTTTTATTTTTTATTTTCTACACGTTTGAGCTGAGTCATAAGAGACTTAGCTTCCCTCTCCTCCCCTTCCTGTGATTCCCCCACCCCACTGGGCCCATCCATGGGCTCAGGGCCCTGGAATTCCGTTTTCTGATTTGTTTGGGAAATTTTTTTAAAAGATGTTACACGGTGTTTCGAAGCCAGCAAGTTACCACCCTCCGGTGTCTCTTCTCTCCACATCTGTAACTTCTTTTTCCAGGTTTTATTTTCAGTTTTAAATTCCTAATAAATTATTTGAAAACGGACCTGAGCTTGTGAGTGTCTTGCATCTCTCTGTGCGTTCAGGTATAGGTACCCCAACGATACCCTGTTTTCCCTTAACTTCTCCTATTTTCCTCCTGGAATAATCTTCACTTTCCACTCGACCCAGCTCCCATCTCCAACTTCTTCATCAGCCTCAAAAGCTTAGTGTTGATGATGAGATACCACTTCACACCCATTAAGATGGCCATCATCAAAAAAACCCAGAAAATAACAAATATTGGTGAGGATGTGGAGAGATCGGAGCCCCTGTGCCTTGCTAGTAGGAATGTAAAATGGCACAGCTACTATGGAAGATAGTTTGGTGGTTCTTCAAAAAGCTAAACATTGAATTACGATCCAACAATTCCACTCCTGGGTATACACCCAAAGGAATTGAAAGCAGGGACTCAGATACTTGTACACCAATGTTCATAGCAGCATTATTCACAATAGCCAAAAGGTGGAAACAATCCAAGTATCCATCAACAGATGAATGGATAAACATGGTCTTTCCATACAGTGGAATATTATTCAGCCATAAAAAGGAATGAAGGACTGATACGTGCTACAACATGGATGAACCTTGAAGAATTATGCTAAATGAAAGAAGCCAGACACAAAAGGACAAATACTGTATGATTCCACACATTTGAGGTACCTAGAATTGGCAAATTCATAGAGACAGAATGGGAGTAGGGAGTTACTCCTTAGTGGTTCCAGAGTTTCTGTTTGGGATAATGAAAATGCTTTATAAATAGGTAGTGCACAACATTGTGAATTTAATTAATGCCACTGATTGTACATTGAAAAGTAGCAAATTGGTGAGGGGCTGTAAAACGGTAAATTTTGTTATGTACATTTTACCACTTTTTTTTTTTAAGCTTTGCATCAGACCCCTTGCTCTGGTTTGCCTTTAACTCAGAGAATCCTAAGAGGGTGAGGTGGGAAAAGCAGCTCAGGTGGAGGTGGGTATCGCCAAATGGTTAGATGTGGGGTTTCCAACACCTGGCTCCTCCCCTTCCTCGCTGAGCTTCCTCTGCCTCTCTGAGCCTCAGTTTCCCCATCTATTAAAGGGAATGATAAAGAAGCCAGACGTAAAAGGCCACTTATTATAAGATTCCATTTATATGAAATATCCAGGAGCCACAGAGTTAGAAAACAGATTTGTTGGGGCTGGAGGGAGGGAGGCAATGGGGAGTAAATGCTTAATGGTTAAGGGATTTCCTCTGGGGTGATGGAAATATTTTGGAACTAGAGGCGGTGGTGGCACGACATTGTGGATGTGCTGAAAGCCACTGAATGGCTCTTTTTTAATTTATTAATTAATTAATTTTCGTCTGGGTTGGCTCTTCGTTGCTGCGCGTGGGCTTTCTCTAGTTGCGGCAAGCGGGGGCTACTCTTCGTTGCGGTGCGCAGTCTTCTCATTGCGGTGGCTTCTCTTATTACAGAGCACGGGACTCTAGGCACGCGGGCTTCAGCAGGTGTGGCTCGCGGGCTCTAGAGCGCAGGCTCAGTAGTTGTGGCGTACCGGCTTAGTTACTCCGCAGCATGTGGTATCTTCCTGGAGCAGGGCTTGAACCTGTGTCCCCTGCATTGGCAGGCGGATTCTTAACCACTACACCACCAGGGAGGTCCCAGTTGCTCACTTTTAAATGGATATTTTTATGTTATGGGGATTTCACCTCAAAAAATTTAAAAAGAGAACCATAAGAGTAACTCGGGTGGTTGTTAATTAAACGGGGAGGGCTGACAGGATTCAACACCAGGCAAGGCACAAAGTAACTGGTTGGTAAACAGTAGCAGCTATTAATCCCAGGCTGCCCCAGGTGCCCAGAAATGCATAATTGGGGCTCAGCAATGGCCGCCCCCCGCCCCCGAGTGGGACTGACAGCTGCGGTTCACACCCTGCGGTTCCCTTAGTGTCTACTGTGCACAAGTCACTCTTAGGCACTGAGAGGGTGACCAACTTGTCCTACTTTGCTGGGGACTTTTCTGGTTTGAAAACAGGAAGCGCTGTATCCCAAGAACCCTTCCATCCCTGGAAGAAAAACAGAATAATTAGTCACCTGAAGGCACTGACTTCATTTGGGCTTGTAGCGGGGCGTCAAGTTCTGCTGAGATCTGAGAGAAGAGTAAGAATTAACTAGGCAAGGCTGGGGGCGGGAGGGGGCGGAGGAGCATACCAGGAGGAGAGACCAGCAGGGGCAAAAGCCTTGAAATGGGAGGAAGCATGAGGACGTCAGTCAAGGAGCTGAGAGAAGGTCCACTGCGTCTAGACAAGAGGGTATCCCACCCCACTACAGGCCAGGAGGTAGGTAGGGGCAGAGCAGACTGGGCCTCTAGGCTGCTTTTGTTTCTTATATAAGAGCAGCTGGGGAGGTGTGAAGGGTTTTAGGCAATGGGGTGGGAGAGTGATGACATGATGTAATCAGGTTTGCATTTGATAAGGTCATTAGCCTATACAATAGGGAACAGATTTGAGGGACACCATTGTGGAGGGGAGCACAGAGACACTAAGGAGACTGCTGCAACCATCTGGGCAAGAGATGCTGGGGCAAGGACCAGGGTGTTGGAAGTTGGAAGAAGGGTGTGGCTTGAGAGCTGGATTTGGGATGGGACTGGATGGGGAAAGGGGTGAGGAGAGGGAGTATTGGGGAGAGTTCCTGGGTTTCTGAAGACCTGGACTCTGAAGAAGGTCAGTTTCCCCAGTGGTTGTGCTCAGTTTGAGAAATATTCTCAGCTGAGCTCAGATGCAACTGGAGACAGAGATGGTGTGATAAGAGGAGGGATGAGAATAAGCCCCCTAGGGTGACTCCAGCCAAACTGAACCCAGACCAGTGTTACCTAAAGCCTTTTGGGAACCTCCCAACAGCCACATACTGGGCTCAGTGCTGGACTAAGAGTCAGGAACACGTAGGTTCAAATCCTATCTCCACCACTTTCCAGCTGTGTGACTTTGAGTAAGTTACTTAAGCTCTCTGAAGCTGTTTCATCATCTGTAAAAAGGGGAAGATGATGACAACAATAACTATGCCAGAAGATGGCTGTTAGGCTGAAAAACAACATGGCACTCTTAGCACAGGGCCGAGCACATAGACGCTCTCAGCAAATGGTAGCTGGTAGCTGCTTTGGGGAAGCAGGAGCCGTGTCCAAGGGGCCGAGCAGGTGTGACCTTGCTGGAGTGTGGGTATGTTGTCACCTGAAGGAGTCAAGAAGCTATACTTAGCTGTTCTTTCCACTGGAGAGTGTGTTTTTCCCAGGCTAGGATAAGCTGTACCATACACACCTGTGCATGGGGCAGCAGTGGGTCACGGTACAGAGTATAGCGGCCTGGTGGGCTACTCAGTGACCTGCCAGGTCCATTCCTCTGCCACCTCTGTGTCTCCTGCAGAAGTTTGGATTGTAACATTTAGCACATCTCTTTCCAGGGGGAGAGGGTTCCAGTAGGGTTCCACCTCTCCCACCAGGTGCTTTGCCTAAGCCCTGGCATAAATCGCACATGGGAATTTGTCCAGCCTGCCCTTGTGGAAGGCCTCTAGCTGGCTGGGGGAGGAGGAGAGAAGGAGGGAAGCAGGCAGGACTAAACCTCCTTCTGCTCCAGGGGCCTTTGGCACTCCCACCTGCTACTACAATTCCCTGTCATGGGGTGATATTGTGGTATCATAAGCAGCAGATCTAACTTACATCTTGGTCCTGCTGTGTGATATTGGGGCAGTCACTTAACCTCTCTGAGCCTCCATCATTTCTGTAAAGTGGAGTTTGTCATTGGACCTACCTCAGAGGTCTATGCCAGGTTCTTAGCATGCGACCTGGACTAGTTAGCGGTTAGTAAATGGTAGTTAATACTATTAGCCTTAGAGGACTTTGTAGCACCAGCTACTCCTCCTTCCTCAGACCACCCCCAACAGGAGCAGTGCCTGTTCCTCTGTTTTGTTCTCACCCCAAAGAACCCCACATAAGAGGAATTTAGCATTTTGCTGGCCATGCCGCCCCTTTCCTTGGGCAGCCTTCACTCATTCTGGGGTCTGAAGAGGCAGAACCATTTGTCAGACTGATGTTGGGTCCCGAGCTAACCCTGTTCTTTCTCCAGAAGCTCTCACAGCCCTCCTCCCCACACCTCTGGGCCGGCACTGGGACAGGTGCTATGCTATCCTGAGCAGCGTTGTCCAGTAGAACCTTCTGTGATGACGGAGACATTCTATATTTGCACTGTCCAAAACAGCAGCCCCTGGCTACATGTAGCTATTGAACACTGGAAATATGGCTGGTGGGACCGAGAAACTGATTTTCAATATTATTTGATAGTAATGAATTTAAATAGCTACTTGTGGCTAATGGCTACCATATTGGACAGTTGTAGAATGTCTACAGGCAAGCATGAAGAGATGGGTGGCATGAACCCTGGGTCAAATAGGGGCTGATCAGGCCCAAGCAAATAAATCACTTCCTCTTTCTGGGCCTTAGTTTCCCCCATCTGCTTACTAAATGTTGTTTCAGTGTTACCGCATTAGCTGAAGGACGTTTCCTGGGGCTCCTGGATTTGGGATGAAACAGGGAAGCCCTTCCAGATGGATTTCTTCTTTCTTGGCTCCAGTGCACGCTCAAGGAAAAAAGTACAGAGAGCTGGAATCATGGGGTGCGTGTGTGAGCAGAGGTCACAGGGTCAGAATTACCGATTCTGCTCTGACTCACACATGACATAACCTAACATAACTTCGCCCAAGGTAGAGGGAAGTGGCTCAGTGGGAAAAGGCAGGTGTGGGTTCAAGTCTTGGCATGGCCGTTTCCAGCTCCACCCCAGGCTGAACCTAATCTAGAAGTTCTCATCTGGAAAGTGTCCTCATCTGGAAAGTGCCCAAGATGCATCCCAAGACAAGAGATGATCAAACCTAACACAGCCATTGGATGAAAATGACACTTTACCTCTGTGATCTTCCTTCCCCAAACCCATTAACCAATCCCCAGTCTTATCATGAGAAAAACATCAGACAAATTCCAATAGAGGATACACCTGACCAGTAGCCCTCCAAACTCCCCAGGTCCTCAACAGCAGGCAGTCTGAGAAATTGCCATGGCCCAGAGGGGCCTAAGGAGACAACTTAATATAATGTGCTATCTTGGATTGGATCCTGGAACAGAACAAGAACATGTGGTAAAAACTAAGGAAATTGGGCTTCCCTGTTGGCGCAGTGGTTAAGAATCTGCCTGCCAATGCAGGGGACAGGGGTTCGAGCCCTAGTCCGGGAAGATCCCACATGCCATGGACCAACTATGCCCGTGTGCCACAACTACTGAGCCTGTGCTCTAGAGCCTGCAAGCCACAACCACTGAGCCTGCGTGCCACATCTACTGAAGCCCACACGCCTAGAGCCTGTGCTCCGCAACAAGAGAAGCCACCGCAATGAGGAGCCTGCACACTGCAAGGAAGAGTAGCCCCACTCACCACGACTAGAGAAAGCCCGCACGCAGCAACAAAGACCCAACAGCCAAAAGTAAAAATAAATAAAATAAATTTATATTTAAAAAAACTAAGGAAATCTGAATAAGCTATGGACCTCAGTTTATTAACATTATTATTATTATTTTTTTTTTTTTTGCGGTACACAGGCCTCTCACTGTTGTGGCCTCTCCCGTTGTGGAGCACAGGCTCCGGACGCGCAGGCCCAGCGGCCATGGCTCACGGGCCCAGCCGCTCCGCAGCATGTGGGATCCTCCCGGACCGGGGCACAAACCCGTGTCCACTGCATCGGCAGGTGGACTCTCAACCACTGCGCCACCAGGGAAGCCCTAACATTATTTTTGATAATGATAATATATCAATATTGTTTCACTAATCATAACAAAGTACATACTAATGTAATATATTAATAACAGGTGAAACTATAGGTGAGGCTGTGGCGGGGTGGGGGCAGGTGGCAGGAGGGCATGAGGGAATTCTCTGCTCAAGAAAAATAAGTAAATGAATAGATAAATAAATGAAAATAAAACAATAGGGTCTCCGTAACTCACAGGGTTGTTGCAGAGATCACATAAGAACCAAATGGGAGAGCACCAAGTAAACCAATTATAAAATATTGTATATTATGTGAAATATCCAGAATAGGTAAATCTATAGAGACAGAAAGCAGATTAGTGGTTGCTGAGGGCTGGGGGAAGGTGACTGCTAATGAGGACAGGGTTTCCTTTGGGGAGAATGAAAATCTTCTAGAGTTAGGTAGAGATGGTCGTTGCACAACTCTGTGAATGTACTACATGCCACTGAATTGTTCACTTTAAAAATAAAATGGAGGAGTTCCCCGGCAGTCCTGTGGTTATGACTCCCTCTGCACTCCCACTGCAGAGGACACGGGTTCGATTCCTGGTCGGAGAACTAAGATCCCACATGCCGCGTGGTGCGGCCAAATAAATAAATAAATAAAATTTTAAAATAAAATGGTTAATATTATAATAAATAACTATATAAATAAATAATACTAAAGTTTTACAATGTGAATTTCACCTAAAAATGTTATTTAGACCTTTGGTATGACAATTCTAAAACCCTTTTTATTCTACAAGTCAGATCCAAGCCTTTAGGATTCCAAAGCCCAGGGTTTTCTTACAAGCCCACTGTGGGGAATGGGGAGAGGGAAGTGGTATTGACGTAGTGGGGAAAAAATTAAATGTGTGCCTTAGAATCAGACATACCTAAGTCTGAGCCCCTGCTTTGCCATTTGCTAGCTGTGTGACCTGAGGCAAGTTGCTTCACCTCTCTGAACCTGCTTCCTCATCAGCAAAGTGCATAATTCATGGGAACCATTCAACGAGACCCACAGCCCAGACTCAAGCACATGAGAGAACATGGAGGCAGCCGTCAATTCCTTCCCATCCCCCTTCTCCCGGTTGTTCAATGGGGTTGACAGCTTTGCCACACACACACACACACACACACACACACACACACACACACACAAATGATGAAGCTGGGCTGAGTGCAAAGGGGTGGGTGTGAGGGTCAAGATTCCAAGATGTGCACCTCCAGAAATAATCCCTTTCATTCAAAAGCACTGATGACAAATATGTACACTACTTCCAATGCCCCCCAGCTGCCAGGGCTTGCTTGTTGTTCAGGATTATTTCTGCAACAGACAGACTCAAGGCCAACCCAGAGTCAGCAGGGGGCAAAGCAAACACTACAGTCTTATCTTGGGGCAGTGGGGCAGCTATAAGAAGGGAGGCCATAGTGACATTAGTCTCTTCTCTTGCTCACCAACTGACAACAGGATGAAACTCCTCGTGTTGGCTGCTCTGCTCACAGGTAGGCGAGTCCCCCCAGCTCCACCCCTTCCTGAGCTGAGATCTCTCTCCTCTGCAATGGGGGCCACATGTCACAAGGCTGGCCAGACCTGGAGTCGTTTTCAGGGCTCACTGTGGGGCTTAAGAGGTCCCATATTGGGGTCCCCTCAAATCCCCCCCGTGGCTGGCACCCTTTCAACCTTCAGGTCTGAACTCAGATGACCCATCTCAGAAAGGCTTACCCCTTCCATCCCAGCTAAGGGAGCCCCCTCACCTTTTCCCCTACCATATGGCCTCGGTACTACGTCTTCTCAGCACCTGTCTTTGCCTGCAGCGTGTCTGTTGTTGATTCGTTTCTTTCTTTATCCCACACCCGCACATAAGCATGGGCTCCATGAGAGCAGGAATAGTGCTGTTTGCACTATTTATTTAATGAACTAATAGAATCAGAATTCACTAGAATTCAAATCCCACCCCATTCAGCCATTGTTCATTCATTCACTCAACATCTATGGTATCACAGCCTCTAAGGCATCAGGCTCGGTGTTGAGACTGGGGACTCAGAGATGAACAAGCCATGCTCCCCCTCCAAGGAGCACGCACGCCCGCGCACACACACAAGCAGTAGTTTTGTGCAGGTCTGGCCTCTGCAAAGAGCAGAGCTGGCTGGATCAGAAAGAAAGTGGAGGGAAGTAGAAGCGGGGGTCTGGAGATGGGCCACGGTAGCCAGGCCACTCCCATCTGAGCAGGCTCCAGGCTCTGCTCCTGGACACAGCCTCTGTGGGCTGCCACCGTGGAGGCTGCTTTTGGGGGAGAACGACAAGCTGCCGCTCTTCCTTCACCGTGGAGCTTAAGCACATGGAGCGGCTTCGGTGTCCACAGCAGATCAAGCACAGGAAGGGCCTGGTATGGGGCAAAGAGATGACACTGATGGCCGATTGCACAGTATCCCCAAATCATTTAGCGCCAAATCTCTTTAGGGCACCAAATCTCACAGGTAGGGCTCTACACAGGAGGTAAAGAGGTCCTGCTTCCAGGTAGGCTGTTCCAAGCCTTGTGCTTGATTTGGGCAAACACTCAGCTAGAGGCTGACTTTGAAAGCTTACTTAATAGATAATTATTGAGTACCTACTATGTGCCAGAAACTTTTAAAAATTCACATATTGGGACTTCTCTGGTGGCACAGTGTTTAAGAATCTGCCTGCCAATGCAGGGGACATGGGTTTGAGCTCTGGTCCGGGAAGATCACACATGCTGTGGAACAACTAAGCCAAATAAATAAGTAAATAAAGAAAGAATTACTTTTTTAAAAAATCACATATTGATGATTTCATTCATGTAACTCTTCATATATTTATTGAGTGCTTCCTTTGTGTCAGGCCCTGGGGAATAAAATCCATGAGGTCTGTCCTTGAGGAGTTTATGGTCCTATGAGAGGGAGGCATTAAATAGAGGGATACAGATTGTTCGAGGTACTATAAAGAACATGAAGAAAAGTGGTAGCAGAGGAGCCACTGAGCTTGGGTGGTCAAAGCGCCTCTTTGAAGAGGTAGCATTTAAACCAAGATGTTCCAGCCTTTTGAAAAGTGAGCTGACCAGTGTGCCGGGCAGAGGGAAGAGGAGGTGCGTGGGTCCCGGGGCAGAAAAGAGGTTGTCCTGTTTCCTGTTGAGCATAGAGGCCACACAGGCCTCTCACTATTCCTTACATTCCTGCCCCCCCAACCCTGTCATTCCCCCACCCAACCCTCCGTTTAGATTCCCCTGCCCTACACCAGTTTTTCCACCTTCTAAAACAATATGCGATTTCCTTATTTATTACTTTTATTGCTTATTGTTTTTCTCCCCAACTAGGACATAAACTCAACGAGGTTATAGATTTTTTTATTTGCTCAATGATGTATCTCCAGCTCCCAGGACAGTGACTAGCACATAGTAGGTGCTCAATAAATATTTGCTGGATAAATAACAGGGATAGTTTTAAACTCTCATATGTTCACACAAAAACTAGTACACAAATGTTCATAGCAGCATTATTCATAATAGCCAAGGACCTCCCTTGCAGTCCAGTGGTTAAGACTCCGTGCTTCCAATGCTGGGGGCACGGGTTCGATCCCTGGTTGGGGAGCTAAGATCCCAAAAGCTGCATGGCGTGGCCAAAAATAAATAAACATAATAGCCAAAAAGTAGAAACAACCCAAATGTCCATCAAGTGATGAATGGCTAAAAAAAAAGTGGTCTATCTATACAGTGGAACATTATTCAACCATAAAATGGAATGAAGTACTGATACATGTTATAACAAGGATGAACCTCAAATCGTTATGTGAAGTGAAAGAAGCCAGTCACAAAAGGCCATATATTGTATGATTCCATTTATACAAAGCGTTCAGCATAGGGAAATCCATAGAAACTGAAAGCAGATTAGTGGTTGCCAGAAGGCAGGGGGGAAAGGGGAGCGATTGTTAATGGGTACTGGGTATTCTTTTGGGGGTGATGAAAATGTTCTGGAATTAGTAGGGATGGTTGCACAACTCTGTGAATGTTAAAAACCACTGAATTGTACACTTTGGTTAAAATGGTGAGTTTTATGTTTTGTGAGCTGTTAAGAAACTTCCTGTTCACTTTACTAGGTTCCTGTATCCAGCTCTTTTCAGGGTAGGCAGCTGGCCGGGGTCACGGGGACGGCGCGGGGTCTGAGAGAGCAAGCAGGCAGTGGGGTCCCTGGGGCGCCGGCAGCCAACCAGGACGTATTCGAACTTTGTGTCTTCCTGCAGTGGGCGCTGCCCAGAGCGGCATCAGCCCGCGGTCGTTATGGCGGTTCCACGGCATGATCAAGTGCACGATCCCCAGCAGTGACCCCTTGCTGGATTTCAACGACTACGGCTGCTTTTGTGGCCTGGGTGGATCAGGGACCCCTGTGGATGAACTGGACACGTGAGTTGATCTGCCGGGAGAGTATCCCTGGGGTGGGGGGAGAGCACAAGCCAAAGATCTCACGAGGCACAGAAAGGAGATTTGCCTATTTGCTGAAGATAACACACGTTCACGTCTTACAAAAACGAGAAAAGCCTGAATCCAATGCTCCCTATCGGGGATGGAAAGCGGAAGGTCGGGGATGTAAAGTAGCGAGTGCTGCTGCCCTCTAGTGGCAGAACTTTGCAACACAAAACATCACTGCAAGGGTTCAATCTTCTGAAGTGGAGAAACCTTCACTGCATCTTCAGAATACAGGCTTGTACTGTATTCCTGAAACCACTTTAAAATCGCCTTCAGTAAACATGAGAAAAGGACTTAATTTTTTCAAGCCGCAGGACCAGTACCTCTCAGAGCAGGTCAGCTAAAACATCCCCACCTGTTCCCGAGGGGGCAGGTTCAGGCGGACCTGCTGCCCTACCCCTGCTTCTCCCTCAACTCTGTCCCTCCCCCTCTCCAGGTGCTGCCAGACACACGACAACTGCTACAGTGAAGCCAAGAAACTAGACAGCTGTACATTCCTCCTGGACAATCCCTACACCGAACACTACTCATACTCGTGTTCCGACAATGAGATCACCTGCAACAGTAGGTTTACCCCCTTGTTGGCTCAAAGGCCCTCAGTAGGCATGGGGAGAAATAATTGTAATGATAGTCACCACTGATTGATCATTTTCTTGGTGCTGGGCAGTGTCTCCTTTAATCCTCGAAACAACCCTATGGGATAGGTACTATATATTATCCCCACTTTGCAGATGAGGAAACTGAGGCTCAGAAGGCTGAGCTAATTGCCCAAGGGCACACAGCCCATAAATGGTGGTGTTTTGTTTTTTACATAATTTTTAATTTTTTATTTATTTATTTTTGGCCGCATTGGGTCTTCGTTGCTGTGCGCAGGCTTTCTCTAGTTGCGGCAAGTGGGCGCTACTCTTCGTCGTGGTGCGTGGGCTTCTCATTGCAGTGGCTTCTCTTGTTGCAGAGCACACGCTCTAGGCACGCGGGCTCAGTAGTTGTGGTTCCCGGGCTCTAGAGAACAGGCTCAGTAGTTGTGGCGCATGAGCTTAGTTGCTCTGCGGCATGTGGGATCTTCCTGGACCAGGGCTCAAACCCGTGTGCCCTGCATTGGCAGGCGGATTCTTAACCACTGCACCACCAGGGGAGCCCCGGTGTTTGGCTTTTGCACATAGGTCTATATGACTCCAAAACCTCTGCTTTTAACTGCCATGCCACACTGCTTCATTGTTTCATAAAAAGAGCTAAGAATTAGCACGTATCAGGTTTTCATCGCATGCCAGGTACTAGGCAAGGTGTGTATATCAGATAGGTTTTATTAAGCCCATTTTACAGTTTAGGAAACTGAGGCTCAAAAATAGTCACTTGCCCCAAGTCACACAACTTATGAGAGGTAGGGCCAGCATTTGAATTCAGTTGTTTCTGATTTTAAAGGCTCTGGTCTTAACCACTAAGTTATGCAGTGCTCATGGTGAAATGTATCCCTTCATGAAGGCGGTTCTGAAAAGCAGACAATTCAGAGAGGTGTAAGGTATTGTCGTGTGAGACCAGCATTCTGAATTTTCATTGCCCTTCATTTTGCACTCACAGATACATCCCACTTTTTAAAAAACGTACCAACAACACTGGAATAACCATAATCCAACTCCCCAAGTGCCAAGAAAAAAATTACCTGGCATCTCACCATCCTAAGAAATAAATGGTTTCATGCCTCTGTGTTCCTTTTCACCCTTATCTTTGGAATAAGGCTTATGTCATTTTAACTTGGCTAGGCATGTGCCCATCACAAGTCCTTTGCTTCTTCTGCATGAAACACTTCCCACCAGATATATGATTGAGTCACTCCCTCTTTCTAGATCTTTCTTTAGATGTTGTTTTCTCAGTGAGGTCTTCCCTCAACATGTTCTTCTATTTATTTTTTGTTTTTTGGCCAGGCGCCACGCCCGACCAGGGTTCGAACCCAGGCCCCCTGCAATGGAAGCTCGGGGTTCTAACCACTGGACAGCCAGGGAGTTCCCTCAACGTGTTCTTTTAAATTGCAAACACACTCCCTCCATCTCTCCAGCATTATCCTTTTTCTCTCTGCTTTATTTTCTCCACAGAATTTCTGAACGGCTGATATATTTATGTTATTTCTTCATTTGCTATCTCTCCAATAGAAAGTAGGATTCACAGGGACAGGGATTTTTGTCTGTTTTCTTCATTACTGTATCCCCAGAATCTAGAGCAGAGCCTGGCATCCTGTGGGATGTAAATGTTTGATGAATGCACAGTCTAGATACAATCTTGCATTCTGCGTTTTCTCCCTTATCACCATGTTATGACCATGTTTCCATATTGTTTCATAGTCTTCATTGTTACTTCTTTCATCACTGCATAAAATAGCTTAATTTGCTTACACAGTCTCCTGGTAACAGAGATTTTGGTTGTGCTCCACTTCAGAAAGCCAAATATATGGGAAATCATATTTTTGCCCTACAACTTGATCAGCAAGAGTTTCTTTCTATGGATTCTGTACTCCTTTACGAATTTGATGAAAGCTATAGACACTCTCCCCAGGAGAAACACACACACACACCACCCCACACATTTTCGCAAATAATTATTTTTAACTGCAACTGCCTTCTCCCCGCAAAAGCAGGTCAAGAAGCCTGCAGCAGAAGATGTTTATTCACATGATTAACAATAACTTGCTACATACACACTATTATATATAAAATAGACAACAAGGACCTACTATATAGCACAGGGAACTATATTCAATATCTTGTAATAACCTATAATGGAAAATAATCTGAAAAAGAATATATACATGTATAACTGAATCACTTTTGCTGTACACCTGAAGCTAACACAACATCGTAAATCAACTATACTTCAATAAAAAAATTAAAAGAAAAAAACAATAACTCACTAAATAATTATTTCATTATGCACACTTCATAATCTAGTTAAGCACTAATTTATGCTTTAATGGAGTGGGTGAGGAAAACATTCACGATTTTTAAGAGAAAGGAGCAGAGAAAAACAAAACCTTAATAAGATTATTGAAGGTAAGCAGATATACATAATTAAATTATGGATAATAAAGCTGAAATTTATTTATTTATTTGCATTTTTTAACATCTTTATTGGAATATAATTGCTTTACAATGGTGTGTTAGTTTCTGCTGTATAACAAAGTGAATCAGCTATATGTATACATATATCCCCATATCCCCTCCCTCTTGCGTCTCCCTCCTACCCTCCCTATCCCACCCCTCTAGGTGGTCACAAAGCACTGAGTTGATCTCCCTGTGCTTTGCAGCTGCTTCCCACTAGCTATCTGTTTTACACTTGGTAGTGTATATATGTCCATGCCGCTCTCTCACTTCGTCCCAGCTTACCCTTCCCCCTCCCCGTGTCCTCAAGTCCATTCTCTACGTCTGCGTCTTTATTCCTGTCCTGCCCCTAGGTTCTTCAGAACGCTTTTTTTTTTTTATTCCATATATATGTGTTAGCATATGGTATTTGTTTTTCTCTTTCTGAGTGACTTCACTCTGTATGGCAGACTCTAGGTCCATCCACCTCACTACAAATAACTCAATTTCATTTCTTTTTATGGCTGAGTAATATTCCATTGTATATATGTGCCACATCTTCTTTATCCATTCATCTGTCGATGGACACTTAGGTTGCTTCCATGTCCTGGCTATTGTAAATAGTGCTGCAATGAACATTGTGGTACATGTCTCTTTTTGAATTATGGTTTTCTCAGGGTATATGCCCAGTAGTGGGATTTCTGGGTCACATGGTAGTTCTATTTTTAGTTTTTTAAGGAACCTCCATACTGTTCTCCATAGTGGCTGTATCAATTTACATTCCCACCAACAGTGCAAGAGGGTTCCCTTTTCTCCACACCCTCTCCAGCATTTATTGTTTGTAGATTTTTTGATGATGGGCATTCTGACTGGTGTGAGGTGATACCTCATTGTAGCTTTGATTTGCATTTCTCTAATGATTAGTGATGTTGAGCATCCTTTCATGTGTTTGTTGGCAATCTGTATATCTTCTGTGGAGAAATGTCTATTTAGGTCTTCTGCCCGTTTTTGGATTGGGTTGTTTGTTTTTTTGATATTGAGCTGCATGTGCTGCTTGTATATTTTGGAGATTAATCCTTTGTCAGTTGCTTCGTTTGCAAATATTTTCTCCCATTCTGAGCGTTGTCTTTTTGTCTTGTTTATGGTTTCCTTTGCTGTGCAAAAGCTTTTAAGTTTCATTAGGTCCCATTTGTTTATTTTGGTTTTTATTTCCATGAAATGTATTTTAAATGTTATTTTTGTTGTTTCTTTTGGTTACAAAAGTAAACAAGGTCAAAGTAATGTAATTTCAAATTCTACAGTAATGTATGTCATGGAAAGAAGAAGGCACCTATAATCCTAATACCCAAGATAACTAGTTAGATGTATTGCCCTTCAAATTTTTTTGGCATATACTATGTATTCTTTCCCTTTAATAAAATATCTTGGAAACATTTCTGCATATAGACATAATTACTATAAATGTCTGTATAATATTGTATTTTAAGGACACTGTAATTTTTAAAATATGCGCTTTAGAGAAATTGGCTTATGAAACTTCACTAAGTTGAAATGTACAATACTTTGCTTCCTTGAGTATATGTCATAGTATTTTCCATATGGTTTGCAATTGCTTGCCTATGTTATCAGAGTTCTGTGGTTATATGGGTTTTAAAAGCAGTGAGTACATTTAGAGGTGTGAAATAGACAGAACTTTCCAAAAAGCAGCTATCACACCTAGAATCACCAGATAAAACAGGCTGCCCAGTTAAATTTATTTTCAGATAGACAAGAAATGATTTTTTTAGTCTGTGTCCCAAATATTACATTCATTGTTGATATGAAATTCAAGTATTTTTATTTGCTTTATCTGTCAACCCTAAATTTGCACCAATGGAATGGCCACCAGATCATTTCAGTGAATTCTTCCTGCCCCTGGATTGTATAAAGCATGAACCGCCTTTGCTCAGTCCTCTGTTCTTGCCCTTTTCCAGGCAAAAACGATGCCTGTGCGGCTTTCATCTGCAACTGTGACCGCACTGCTGCCATCTGCTTCTCAAAGGTCCCATACAACAAGGAGCACAAGAACCTGAACACCAAGAAGTACTGTAAGGCCTGAGTATCGTCCCAGGAAATTGTGATTCCCTACCTGCCCCATGGCTTTCACCTTACACCATGCCCTCCAATAAAGTACCATGTTGAAAGGCCTCCCATTTGGAGATTCTTTTATTCTCTATCTACTGAACACGACTAAGTCACTTCCTGGTCCTTTGTGAGCATCAGTCCTTCTAGCCTTGGAGGTTGAATTAGAGGGATATTTCTAGGAAGTGAGTACCATGAGACTTTAATAATGATTAACAACCACTGATATTCTGTGCCAGAACTGTGTGTCTCTAAATTCCCTGGACAGCCCTATAAGATTATTTATTTATTTATTTATTTATTATTTATTTTTGGCTGTGTTGGGTCTTCGTTGCTGCACACGGGCTTTCTCTAGTTGCAGCGAGCAGGGGCTACTCTTCGTTGCAGTGCGCGGGCCTCTCATTGTGGTGGCTTCTCTTGTTGCAGAGCACGGGCTCTAGGCACGCGGGCTTCAGTAGTTGTGGCACGTGGGCTCAGTAATTGTGGCTCGCAGGCTCTAGGGTGCAGACTCAGTAGTTGTGGTACACGGGCTTAGTTGCTCCAAGGCATGTGGGATCTTCCCGGACCAGGGCTTGAACTCATGTCCCCTGTCTTGGCAGGCGGATTCTTAACCACTGCGCCACCAGGGAACCACTACGCACCAGGGCTGCGTGCAGCCCTGTAAGATTTAGACACTATTAGCAAATCCTATTTTTCTAAGCTGAACTTCAATAGGCCAGGTCACTTGCCCACCAAGATTCATCTCGTAAGTAGCAAAGAAGGGATCTGAACCCAGCAAGTCCAACAGAACACACGCTCTTAACCATGACCCTGCCCTGCCTGAAGTGGTGGACTCCTCAGTTTGAGCCAAATCTCGCCCCCTTATTTCTCTGCCTCCACTTCCAACTGCGTTAAACATTTTTTCCTATAACTCCTTTGTAAACCCTTCAAAGCCTTCACCACACTCTACAAGCTGATTTTTACACTGTAGTCATGAAATATAATTAACAATAACAGCTTCTACATCTTGAGCACCTACCACATATCACTGTGCTAAGGGCTTTCCGTGTCTCATCTCATTAAGCATTCAAACCAGCTCTGTGAGATCGATGTTATTGCCCCAATTTTATGGATGAGGAACTAAAAACTCAGAGAAGTCACTTGCCTGAGATCACACAAATGGCAGAGTCAGGATTTGACCAGATCTGTCTGCTTGGCAATGCTTGAGTTCTTAACCACTAAGTTACTCGGCCAAGTTTCTCTACAAAGGTTTATGACTGCACTGGCGCTGAAATTCACCAGAAAGAGTGGGGAGGGGCACAGAGGGAACTGAATTGGAAAAGCAAAGAGAGATGAAAGGACGATGTGGACTATGAGAAGCCATCACTGAGCAGTTTTAAACCACTGGAGGCTGCTGGGTGTATGGTGGGCAGCAAAGGAGTGTGTGCAGATTTGTCTTTTGGCCCAATTTCTCCTTCATTTCATTCATCCATTCAATGAATATTTATTGAATACTCTCTCTGGGCCAGACACAGCACAAAATGCTGAGGACACAATGTATTTGGGACTGGCCTGAAGACAATGATTTATTGTTAGTAGCTGCCTTCAGTTTAGTCTTCTCTGAAACTTTTTTTTTCTTGCTGTCAAACTAGCATATGCTACATAACATATGCTATGCTCTGTGCTCCAGAGTGTGCCAAGCATTTTGCACAATTACCTCATCATCCTCACAACAGCTCTATAGTTGAAGGTATTATTACCTCCCCATTTTACAGATGAGGAAACTGGCTCAAAAAGGCAAGTGATTTGTCAAAGGCCACCCTCTCATAGATGGGATAGCTGAGATTGGAACCCAAACCTGGATAATTTAGAGGAAAAGTGCCATCACACCATGAATTTGCTGAAGGCAGAATGAGGTGTCTTAATCACTTTTGTATCCCTATCTGCCTGGTACTGTCCTTGATACATGCGGCAGTCAATAAATAATTGCTGAATGAAGTGTTGGTCATCAGCTCTCAGGACCTTTTGGCAGGCAAGAACGGGACTATTGTCGAATGCAAATTCATCAAACCTAGGTAGAATGGCTATTCTATACATACTGTGCTACAGTATGATTGCAAGGAATACAGAATTAAGTTAGAACTGGCCTCAGCCTTCAAAGAACTGTAAAGGTTATAAACGTCTTTCTTCTATGAAAGGAAACTGCAAGCCCCTGTTTAGATGGAAGAAAAATAAGTTTCTTTTTCTTTTTCTTTTTTTTGGTTGCGTTGGGTTTTAGTTGTGGCGTGCAAGCTCTTAGCTGCGGCATGCATGTGGGATCTAGTAATGGGCCAGGGATCAAACCCGGGTCCCTTGCATTGGGAGCCCGCAGAGTCTTAACCACTGCGCCACCAGGGAAGTCCGAAAAATAAGATTTTAGGGGACTGTTGCTTATTCCTATTTTTTTCGGTTGATAAACAACAAATAAAGAAGAGAGTCACCCAAGTACTCCAACTGGGCTCTCAAAATATCGTCTGACATAAAAACCTACCTCTTTTTATCATCCCAAATGTTGGGGAAGAGAGAACTAATTCCTTTAACGATCTTTAAAGAGCATCTGCGGGGTGCTCACTACAGGAAACGGAATACGGGAAACACTGGTACAGTAGCTGGACCGAGAGTAATGCAATGTCGGTATTACGTACATCCCAGAAGCCACAGCATCTTCACAGTGCTTAGCACATCACACACGCTCATTAAATAATTGTTCAACGAAAGTACAGCGTCGCGCAACGATTTTCCGCAGGCGAGGAAAAACCGCGTTGTCGTATTTACCTTTTCGGGTCACGTGACCGTGCGCGCCCAATCCTGTCAATTCGTTGGCCGCACCCCAGGGACGGCGGATTATGGAGTAGAAAATGTGATTGGGTATCTTTTGGGCACGTGGCTCTCGGTTCCTCTTTTCTATTGGTGAACAGCGGCCCAGTCCCCCGCCTACCTCCGCACCTCCCAGGCTCAGGCCCCGCCCCTCTCGCGCTCGGTAGGAGGCGGGGTGGGGGGAGGTGCGGAGGAGAGTAAGCGCAGGAGCAGTGGTTGGCGTCCTCGGAAGGTAGGAGGCGGTGCGCTCTTCAGAATCCGGCAGGAAAGACAGAGTGGGCGAGTCAAGTGTGAAAAGACGGTGACCTCCTGTGCGCGTGACGTTGGGGTCAACTTTCCTACCGTGCGCGTCCCTCTCTGGGTCTCTCATTCCCTGCACACACGCACCTCTTCCCCCTGCTCCCTCTACTAGTTTCCGGCTGGTAACTCCTCCGTTTCATTCATCCTGGGGAGGCACCGAGGGGACCAGGAAAGTGGGGTGCAGGAAATCAAAATGGGGCGAAAAGGAGGAATGGCCAAGGAGAGAAGCGAGTAAATTTCGGACGAGCCAAAGGTCTCTGGGGCGTCCCAAGTTCTCACTTGAGTCCCCACCCCCGCCTTCAAGAGAAAAAGAAAAGGTGAAGGAATTTGCAGTTCTGACCGTGTTTTTGCTTTTGCTGTTGCCTCCGTTTGGAATGATCTCCCTCTCCACGCTTGGTGATTGCCTATTCATATTTTAGGACCTAACTGGGGTCACTCTGAAAGTTTCTTGAGCCTTGCCCTTCTCCCTTCTCAAAGTACAGTTGCTTAGTTACCCCCACCGAATTTCGAGAACATTCAAAAGAGAGCGAGTTCAAAACTGGACTGGCTTTGATTACTAGCCTGGTCACTTTAGGTGACCGTGGGCAAGTTACATAAGGCCTGTGAGCTTCAGGAACCTCATCTTTCCAAAGAAGTAACAGTGCGTGGATCTTAGGGTTGTGGGAATAAGGTGAGTAAATGCGTTGTAAACTGCTTCCTACAGTGCTTGTTGTAAATGTTCAATAAATACTATTTCCGAAATAGAAGGAGGGATACTCTTTTTTTTAACTTTTTGAATGAAAGAGCCTTTAAATTCTATAGTGCTTTACAATTTTCAAAAGTTTCATACACGATTTCATATAATCCCATCATAACCCCCCACCCCTATATTGCCCTTCCCTCCTTCCCTCTCCCTACTGGTAACCACTCGTTTCTTCTCTATATCTGCAAGTCTGCTTCTTTGTTTTATTGACTAGTTTGTTGTATTTTTTAGATTCTACATATAAGTGATATCATACAGTATTTGTCTTTCTCTGACTTATTTCACTTAGCGTAATGCCCTCCAAGTTCATCCATGTTGCTGCAAATGGCAAAATTTTGTTCTTTTTTACGGCTGAGTAGTATTCCATTGTATATTTATACCACATCTTCTTTATCCATTCATCTGTTGATGGACACAGGTTGCTTCCATACCTTGGCAATTGTAAATAATGCTGCTGTGAACATTGGGGTGCATGTATCTTTTCAAATTAGTGCTTTTGTTTCTTTCCAATATATACTCAGGAGTGGAATTGCTGGGTCATATGGTAGTTCTATTTTTAGTTTTTTGAGAAATCTCCATACTGTTTTCCACAGGGGCTGCACCAATTTACATTCCCACCAGTAGTATAGGAGGCTTCTGTTTTCTGGAAGAATATGCTTTATTTTCTTTAGAAAGGCTTAATTACATCAAGCAAAGCTTGGCTTTTGTAATTTTTTTTTTTTTTAGGCAAACAGGTACACAAAAAGGAAAAGTGGCTCTGGGGAAAATCCGAGTGAGTCTACTCAAAGGAATACTCAATAGGAGACAAAGGTTTGGCAGGTAGGATGGCTTCCCCTCCCACCCTCCTCCCATATCCTAGTGATAATGGCTGATATCTGCTTACTCTGTCAGGCACTGTGCTGTGAGCTACACATGCATCATTACCTTGTTTGGTCTTCGTAACCACCCAATTGGGTAGCTCCTATTATCCTCATTTATAGAGACGGAAGTTTAGATAAAACAACTTGCCCAAATTCACCTAACTACTAAGTAGCAAGACAGGGTTGGAAATCCAAGTCTGTCTATTTTCTAAAAGTTTCAGTGCTGTGCTATATTCCTTTTCTAATAAATCGAGAAGAAAAAAAAACATTCTGCTTTCTTGGATGAGTTTAATTTTTTTTTTCTTCTTGAAGTGGAATTGATCTCTTTTGTGACATAGAAATTACGGAAACAATCTGGATCTCAGAGCACCATCTTGAATCTCAACAAGAATAATATATCTGGAATCATCTATTATAGCTGGTGGCAACCTTTGCTATTCCTCAGAGCAAGGTGACCAACTCATCTTTGTTTTAGCACTGCAAGTCCTACATCAGGAAAACCCCTCAGTACTGGGCAATCTGGGATGGCTGGTCACCCTACCTAGGAGTGTCGAATTTCCTATCCGTCCTGACTTTGATCCTCTCAGGAAATATTTGGCATTCACTGAAGACTGACCTTTATGCATGTCCAAGCATCTCATGTGGGATTAACTCATTAAGTGAGCTAACATGTTGTAAAATACTTTGCACAATGCTTGGGATATAGTGTGCTCAACAAATGCTATTATTTTATTTATTATTTATTTTTTGGCTGCGCCACACAGCACATGGGATCTTAGTTCCCCGACCAGTGATCGAACCTGTGCCCCCTGCCGTGGAAGCGCGGAGTCTTAACCACTGGACCACCAGGGAAGTCCCAACAAATGCTGTTATTTAAGGGAGAACTGAGAGGATACTCAATTTATGACAGCATGAAAGAAGGACTATGAGTTAGTGGGAAGGAGATTCGAGTATTCTGTACTTGTTTGCCTTCATGACTTGTACTTACTAAAACTGTGATAGCAGAGCAGTTGTGGAAGCAACAAGGAAGGATATGACTGAAAGTCACAGCCAAAGCTGGGCTTACGCAGTTACAACCATGTAACCAGGGCAGTGAAAGCTGATAGCACCCACTAGTAGAAGTCTGTTATTCCAACCGAGGGCACTTACAGCAGGTTGGGGACTGCTGTGCTGGTGGAGAGCAAAAGATGTAAAGTAAGGAGACCTGAGAAGCATCAGCTTCAGGAAATACCAGGTTCCTCTTGAGACAAACTTTTTGCAAAGAATTCCATCTCAGGAGGAAATATGAACAAAACAAACATTCCTAAGGCCCTCAAGACTTGGTTTCATAAATCGTGCGAGCATTAGGTGTTGAAAGAGCCTGCCTTCCCTCCCTCGCAGCCTAACCTGCTCTCCACTGCCCACATTTTAACCATTCCTGGCCAGGTGTACTGTTGGCTTCTACTTCTACTTCAGGCTGACTTCCTTCTAACTATAATCTTCAGACAAGTAGGAAGCGTTGCTGTCTAGAAGAACTGGGAGAAAGATCTACTCCGATTCTCGTCCTGGCTCTGAAACAACATACTGTGGCCTTAGGTAAGTGTGGATCTTAGTTTCCTCAAAAATAAAATGAAGGGGGGATGGACTAAATTTTCTCTCCTGTCATTCCATGCATGACTCTGTGACATATTCTGGTAAAGGATGAGAGTATGGGAGATAACACATCCTCTGTGAGCCACTTGAGAGCAAGAGGTTGTATCTTTGTAGCCTTAGTACCTAAATACAGTGTTGGTCAGTAACCATTTATGAGATTTGTGGATGAGGATGGCTTGGGATTCAAAAGACCCAGATTTGGATGCAATTATTGGTGGTACTGACTGTGGGTAACTGAGCAAATCTGGTTCAGAGCACCTTAGCATCTCTATCTGCAAAAAAGCTGGAGTGAGATTTACCACAGCCTTACGCCTCTCCAGAATTAATGAATGGCTGTGAGCGAACCTACAGCTGTGCAGGTGAAAAGAACTCTGTGTTTTCAAGATCTTGGGTTATCCCAGTCAACTGAAATTTGCTTCCTAGGCAGATGCAGGATGAACACGTATTGCTTGCCCTGATTTTAGACAAAAGGCTACCCAGAATAGGCTGTGACTCTTTCATCCGCTTCGCTTTTTGATGAGATCGTGCAGAAAGCTTTAGCCTGCGACAGTGATTCTCTCTGGCTAACACAGTAATCAAACAAGTCTTGCTGCTTCCCTCAGCAGAAACAAATCAATTTAAGAACCCACTTGGGAATTCACTGTTTCCTCTCTGCAGACCAGGTTCAAGGCCGGTCTCATTCTGGCAGCTGAAATCAAGCAGAAATCCTTAGAGAACCGTGTCATAAAACCACATTCACTTTTAGCTGATTAAAAAATATAAAAGTAACAGCCCACATACCTAATGTGCTATTTTAAAAAATGCTTCCTCTGTTCCTTGGTTTATAAAAAATTCATTCATATCATTGTTCGTCTTTTCAAAAAATATATCAGAATGGTTCAGTTAAAGACATTTAAGCATTCGGAATTATAAATTAAGTCGTTTCCTTCCCCCTTTACCCACATTAGTGAGATCCCTAGGTTAGTACTCTGGAGGTACATATTTCCTGGGCTATTTCTTCTGCCTGATGAGATAAAAAGGGAGAGAAAGCAATTTTCCTATCAAAAGAAGCTGCGGCTTTGAAAAAGTCCTCTTCAGGGGCAAATCTCATCAGCTGGAAGATTTTAACTCCTGGGCTCTGGAAGCTGCGGGGTTCAGAGACGGGCTGGCAGAGAGATGTCGGTTTGCTGCCCTCTGCAGGCGGCAGTTGGTAAGCCTCAATCAGTTAGAGGAAGCAGGGATGAATCCTTAGGCATCTGAAAAGGAATGAAACAAGTTAATGCCAAAATAAGCTGCCAGTGGGGTGGAGGAAATGATTGTGTACATCAGTGTACCATAAAAAAAACCCACAGCATTTAGGGAATGTCAGGATGGCCACTCTGTACTGTTAGGTGCAAACAGGATGTAATAAAATACTGTACTGCTTGATTCAACTTTTGTAAGAACAGATTTAGATTTAGTTATACCAGAATGTTAGATCTTGGTTATCTTGGTAGTGGGATTATGGGTAACTTGTATTAAAATCCTTTTTACTTATCTGTATCATCTAAACTTTCTGTGATAAATATGTATTATTCTAGTAACAAGAACTAGTTAAAAAGTGATTTGCCAAGGGGACTTCTTGGGTGCTAGCAGTGTTCTGTTCCTTGATTTAGATGCCCTACATCTTCATCAAGCTGTCCACTCATGACGCCTGCGATTCTCTGTATGTCAGTATACTTCAATTAAAATGTTTTTTTTTTGTTTTTTTTTTTTTTTTGCGGTACACGGGCCTCACACTGTTGTGGCCTCTCCCATTGCGGAGCACAGGCTCCGGACGCGCAGGCTCAGCGGCCATGGCTCACGAGCCTAGCCACTCCGCGGCATGTGGGATCTTCCCAGACCGGGGCACGAACCCATGTCCCCTGCATCGGCAGGTGGACTCTCAACCACTGCGCCACCAGGGAAGCCCTAAAATGGTTTTTAAAAAGTGGTTTTACCGGGACTCTCACACATTGTTGGTGGGAATGCAAAATGGTACAGCCACATTAGAAGACATTTTGGCAGTTTCTTACAAAACTAAACATACTTTTATCATATGATCCAACAATCTCACTCCTTGGTATTTACCCAAATGAGTTGAAAACTTACATCCACACAAAGACCTCCACGTGGATGTTTATAGCAGCTTTACTCTTTTTTTTTTTGGCCGCGCTGCGCAGCATGTGGGACCTTAGTTCCCCGACCAGGGATCAAACCCGTGCCCCCGGTAGTGGAAGCACAGAGTCTTAACCACTGGACTGCCAGGAAAGTCCAGTGGCTTTATTCATAATTGCCAAAAAGTTGGAAGCATCCAAGATGTCCTTCAGTAGGTAAATGATAAATACCATGTTATTGAACAGGAGCAAGGAGTATATGGGAACTCCTGCACTTTCTGCTCAATTCTGCTGTGAACCTCAAACTGCTCTAAAAAAATAAAGTCTTTTTCAAACTGGCTGTACTCCTCTGGGAATATATTAAAAATTATTGAATTGTATGCAGTAAATGAGTGAACTGTATGATATGTGAATTATATCTCAAAGCTGAAAAAAAAGCTGTTACATTTTTTTAAAGTGGTTGTACTCATAGGTGAAAATATCAATAGATATAAAGTACTGACACATGCTACAATATGGATGAATCTTGAAAACATTATGCTAAGTGGAGAAGCCAGACACAAAAGGCTACATACTGTATGAAATGTCCAGAATAGGCAAAAACAGAAAGAAGATTAATTGTTGTCAGGGACCAGGGGGTGGGGAGTGGGGAATCACTGCTAATGGGTACAAGGTTTCTTCCTGGGATGATGAAAATGTTCTGGAATTAGTGGTGATTAATGTGCAACTTTGTGAGTGTACTAAAAACACGTTAATTATATACTTCTAAAGTGTACTTTTAAAGGGTGAACTTCATGGCCTAGGAATTATATCTCAATAAAGCTGTTATTTTTTTTTAAATGGGGAAAAAGGCAATGGCAGATTTTGGAACATTGTCTTAAATAGCTAGGTGCCCAGAATTCAAAAATCAGTCTATCGAACAATATAGCGTAATGCACATTAAAAAATTAGTTTCAATTAAGAATGGCCAGGGCTTCCCTGGTGGCGCAGTGGATGAGAGTCCGCCTGCCGATGCAGGGGACACGGGTTCGTGCCCTGGTATGGGAAGATCCCACATGCCGCGGAGCAGCTGGGCCCGTGAGCCATGGCCGCTGAGCCTGCGCGTCTGGAGCCTGTGCTCTACAACGGGAGAGGCCGCAACAGTGAGAGGCCCACGTACCGCAAAAAAAAAAACAGTGGCCAAACATTAAGAAACCTAGACCCTCCTCTCTTTTGTCAGTGCTCTCAGCTGAGCAGGAACTGGAATCTGGTATCTGAGAAGGCATTTTACCATTAGCAGCAGAATTCAAGTGAAAGTCCCAGTTTCCGGGTCCAGAATATCAGGCTGTGGTCAGCGTGGGTCTATTAAAGGCAGCAGCTCTCCACAACGAGAATCCAGTTTCAGACATGCCAAGTCGTCCGACCGTGTGGGCCCGATGTTCAGTATTGCAATTGGCAGCTTCTTCTCCTGGGCAGTGAGGATGAACCTGTAGCCCGAGTACACCTGTCGGAGCAGAAGACGCAGATAAGAGCTCTCTAGAGGCAGGAAGAGATAAACCAATAGGGAGCCTCTCCCGGGCTCCCCAGCCCGCAAAGGGGGCAGTTACCATCCCGACACCCAGTCAGTTACCTGCAAGGACGATCCCACCACCAGGAGGGAGTCGGCTTCTTTTACCCGCTTGTGCACAAAATCAACCTTGTCAGGGTTCACCGTGTCCCCGAAGAAGACGACGTCTGGTTTCAGGGGGCCCCCACATCGAGAGCAGGGCGGGACCCGGAAGCTCTGGACCTGCTCCTCAGTGAGAAAGACGTCACCGTCCGGAGCCAGGCCGTGGGCCTCAGCGCTCCAGGTGGGGTTCAGGACTTCAAACCGCTCTTGCAGCGCCCCTCGGGGAGTCTGCTCGCCGCAGCCCAAGCAGAGGACCCTGAAACCACAGAGGAGGCCAGCTGTGCTGGGGAGGCACGAAGCTACCAAAGACCTTTTACCCCCAACCATCTCTAGCTCCTCCGTCACCACTTTCTTTCCCTGACGCCCACCATTTTTTCCCCGCTTTATTAATACCTTTTCATGACCTCTTATCTACCACCTTCCTTCCACTGCCAACCTTCTAGAAAAACGTGCATCTGTTTCCTTACTACACACTCCCTGCTTAAACCTTCTGCTAGCTCACTTTTATCCTTAACACGACTGCAAAGCCTTTACCACATAATTTCCTTAGTGCCAAAACCAGGGTTTTTTTTCCCCCTTCCCCCTCCATCCTCTGCTCTAATCATCTGCTGTAATTGCCGCTGTCCATTGCCATCTTCTCTTTAAAACACTTTCTGGGGAGTTCCCTGGTGGCCTAGTGGTTAGGATTCCGGGCTTTCACTGCCAGGGCCCAGGTTCAATCCCTGGTCAGGGTAATAAGATCCCACAAGCTGCATGGCCCTCCAAAAAAAAAAAAAGGAGAGAAATTTGAGTCCTTTGCCCACTGCTCTGTGCCCATCGCCCACAACAGTGCCTGCACATGGCAGGCACTCACTAAACAGCTGTTGAAAGAAAAATGGAAGTTGGTTCCTGTTCTGCTCCTCCAGCCTCCAACCTGTTTTCTTTCCACTGTCCCTCCCTAGGATGTCTCTGTGGTCACTGCTGCAGTGCCTCTGTGCTAACAGTTTCCTCCTCTATACAGGACTCCACTCCTGCCCTCTCCCCCAAACTTTAGTCCAAGTCTCCTTGATGGTCCTGTCAAACTTAACTTGTGTCTTCAATCCCCCTCCCCAGCTTCTCCATCACCTTCCTCCAGTTACTTGGGCTGAAACCCTTGGAAAAAAACTTGTTACTCAGTTTTCTCCCTTTACTCTCTATCTAGTCAATCATCAGACTGTGTTGGCTTTTTTTTTTTTAACTTAAAAGGCCTCCTATGAAATGACAAGAAGTCTTGGATTTGTGTTAAAATATTTAAAAAGAGACAGAGAAAGGATAAGTAGACGTGAAAAAATCTTGATAAAACTCTTTGAATCTGGGTGATGGTCTGTGGGAGTTCATCATACTACTCTCTTTACTTTTGTGGATGTTTGAAATTTTCATCATGAAAAAATATTTTAATGGACCCATAGCCATCCTTAGCTCTCCCATCCCCTGATGCCACCTTAGTCTGAGTCTTTCCAGCTGACTTTCCTGAACCACTCTAACTCTCTAATCCTGTCCAGGCTTCCTCAAATGCTATTTTTATCATATTGCTTTCTTGCTCAGAAACCACTAACAGTACCCTTTGGTCTCTCACAACAGACCCAAATTGCACTGCATGATTTTCAAATGCATCCAGGAATTGGGTCTAGCCTTCCCAGAGAATCTGATTTCATACTAGCCTCCAACGAGACCAGGCCAGACTCTACAAGTTCCCTTCATTTGGAAAGCCCTCTTTTCCCTCCTTTGCCTAGTCATACCTGAGCTATTCTCCAGCCCCACCTCACCCATAAAAGCTTTCCTGATTACTCCAATCTTTACTAACTCTGTTTCTCTGAACCTGTAAAACATGTCTATCAAGAACCACATAATTTAACAATCACATGTGGAGTGGTTTGTTGTTAAACCTGTTATTTTTTGCTCTCCCACCAAACAGATTACAAAATTCTCACATATTAAACAGACCACGTTTTATATTTTGGTGTTGACCTCTCCACACCAGTAGCACACCACGTGTTGCAGACACCCAATAAATATTTTATGACTGGCAGACTGATTTCAGTCCTCAGAGGATGATCTCTGGGGCTTACAGATAAGAAAACGGTCTCCAGTTAGCTACAAGTTACTGCCAGGGCTACATATGGTCATTTCATCAATATTTATTGGGTTCTGGCTATCCTGTGATCTTTGTGTCTAGGCACTGGAGACCCAGCAGTTTGTAGCATATGCTGTTGGTGCTCTGCTCATAGTTCCCTCGGGACACTCAGAGGGCACCTCCCACAGTTCTCTTATAAGTTCCTGTGTCTCTCCTGTTTAGGGAGTTCCCTGGCCATGGAAGCCTCCGGAGGAGCGGAGTCAAGTGTTAGGGAGTTAATCCCCCCAGAGTGACCCTCAGCCAATGAAGGATGGGAGGCAGTGGATAAACGCCCCAGTTCCCCTTGACTTCCAGTGAGACGGTTCTGAAGCTGCTCTACAGTCAGAGAGCCCCTGACACGCTTGAGCCCCAGATGCCCCAAGCAGTAACCCACTCATTAGCAAAACCTTACCCTGCCTTTCCCACTTGCCCTGTTTCACTTCCCATTCCCTCACTGAGTTTGCTGGGATCAACTCCAAAGTAAATAACTGCCTCCCAAATCATTTCCTCGTGGTCTAACGAAGACAACAGTGATCAGGACGGCCAAGGTTCCTGCTCTTATGGAGCACGTGTCTGCATTCACACTGTTTAGGCTTTCCTGCACCTGTGCATGCATCCGTGGAGTTCTGTCAGGCGCTGACTCCCCGCCTTGGTGTGCAAGGCATCCACATTTTGGGTCACCAACCAGTACAGCTTTCCGAGTCTCTCCCAGTTGCTCAAAGCCCAGTGTGCAGGGTTAGGCTGGTGGGAGGAGAACTGAGGCCAGCCCACAAAGTTTCTCGCCCAGTACCGCTGGCGGATTTGAGCGATCCGTACAAAATCCCCATGCTGGATGGGCCTCCGGTCCGTGCGGGCATAAAGTCCCACTTTTTCTGACCTGTAGTCTGGGATCCCCGACTCAGTGGAGATTCCTGCCCCGGTCATCACTAAGAGTCTCTTGGAAAGGGTGATAAAGCGCTGTAACTCTTTGACCTTCTCAGAGTCCAGAGGAAGACTTGGTGGCACAAATAACCCAGTGGATCCGTGTGAGGACTGCTGGCTGAGGTTCGGCACCCAGCGGCCTTTTGCTGTCCTGAAAGTTAACCCAAAGCTCATCCTCATTCTAGAGAGGGGAAAAAAAAAGCATCAAGTGAGAAACTGGTTTTTGAAAACCAGGGTAACCAAGGGAAGGGGGGAGGGGCAAGATGGGGAAGGGGATTAAGAGGTACAAACTACTATATATAAAATAAATAAGCTACAAGGATATATAGTACAACACAGGGAGTATAGCCAATATTTCATAATAACTATAAATCGAACATAAACTTTAAAAATTATGAATCATTGGGCTTCCCTGGTGGCGCAGTGGTTGAGAGTCCACCTGCCGATGCAGGGGACACGGGTTCGTGCCCCGGTCCGGGGGGATCCCACATGCTGCGGAGCGGCTGGGCCCGTGAGCCATGGCTGCTGGGCCTTCCCGTCCGGAGCCTGTGCTCCGTGGCGGGAGAGGCCACGGCAGTGGGAGGCCCGTGTACCGCAAAAAAAAAAAAAAAAAAAAGTATGAATCACTATGTTGTACACCTGAAAATTTCAACTATACCTAAATTTTTAAAATTTTTAATTTAGTGAAAAACCCCTCACAAAACTGATGAATGGGTAAACAAAATGTGGAGTATATAAATGAAACAAGATTAACCAAGGGTTGTTAATTGTTGAAGCTGGGTGATGGGTCCATGGATGGGGGTTCATTATATTACCTATCTCCACAAAAAAAAAAAAAAATTGGTGGCGGGAAATTCCCTGGCAGTCCAGGGGTTAGGACTCTGTGCTTTCACTGCTGAGTGTGCAGGTTCAATCCCTGGTTGGGGAACTAAGATCCCACAGGCCATGCAAAAAAAAAAAAAATTTTTTTTTAAAGTAATTTCTTAGAGGAATGTTTGGATTGCAGATGCTCTAGTATGCCCAGAACAGTGGAAGTACAGAAATGCCAAAAGCCATGAGCTGAAGGAAAAAAAAACTTCTCCCACACACACAAAAAAAAAAAAAAAAAAAAAAAGAAGGAAGGGGGAGGGAGAGGGACAGGGAGAAAAGAATGGAGAAGTTTGAAGAGAAGCTAAAATGAGGAATGCTTTGGCTTAAAGGTAGACAAAACTCCAATATCTGGACCATATTAGCTTAGCAGTCATATAGTATTTGGAGAAAACATATTTGAAATTAAATACACAAAGTGAACTAGGGCAGGTAACTTAAACACATGCCTCCCTCATGCTGCCCTTGATCTAGACAAAAATGAAAGCAAGAGCACACGATTATCAACAGAATAGAGATAAAAAAGGGCTAAGCTTAGCCTAAAAATATATAGACAAACCCTAACTAACTCTAGGCAAGAAACTAAAAAATAAAGAATGGATGGGTAGCATCCTTATTTCCCCAAAACAGCCCACCCTAAACGGGATTTGGGAGCAGGTTACTAACGAGATTTCAACTTACATCTGGAAGCTGCCAACCCAAAAGGTATCTAATAATCAGCAAACTGGTACTTTGACATATTTTGTGAGAAGGGTGACAAGAGCCAACAGCACAATATTGAGCAGTGGCTGGGGAACAGGAACTTGTTGGCGTTGCATACAATACTGTCCTCTGGAAGATAATATCTAGGTATGAGAAAAATGTATTGGAGAGGAGTACAGGTTTTTACCTAACAAGAAAGCTATCCAGGGACTTCCCTGGTGGTGCAGTGGTTAAGAATCCGCCTGCCAATTCAGGGAACCTGTGTTCGAGCCCTGGTCCGGGAAGATTCCCACATGCCGCAGAGCAACTAAGCCCGTGTACCACAACTACTGAGCTTGCGCTCTAGAGCCCGCGAGCCACAACTACTGAGCCCGCGTGCCACAACTACTGAAGCCCACGTGCCTAGAGCCCATGCTCCACAACAAGAGAAGCCCCCACAATGAGAAGCCCCCGCACCGCAAAGAAAGTAGCCCCCACTCGCTGCAACTAGAGAAAGCCCGCGCGCAACGATGAAGACCCAATGCAGGCAAAAAAAATTAAAAAAAAAAAAAAGAAAGCTATCCAACCAGACCATATTTCCAGTGGTGGATTCCATGCTTATGAGAACAGCCTACTGATAGTGAATTAATCAATGACTGCAATACCTGGAAGGACAGCTCCCAGATAAACAATTCACTTGAAAGGTACAGCCCCCTTCCCCCCACAGATACTTAGAGTGTATTTATAATCTTGCTTTGTAATCCAAATCAATCTTTGGTAAAATCTGGAAGGGTGTGAGCTAGTTCAGCATCTAATAACTCACAGATGTATTGAACACTGGGGCCCCAGGCTTAGAGAAAAAACTGACCTTTGCTAGGGGTGTGTTGGTAAACTGGCTTCCCCTTTACCCTCCCCTTCAAAAAAAGATAAAAGAAAATAATCCTATCGTGGCCAGTTTCAGGCTACCAATGGTTTATCTAACAACTGGCCAGTAAATTCCCAAATATTTAACAACTGGCCCTCACCAGTACAAACAGATTCCACACCCTCCTGGGTCCTTTGAAGTCCAACCTGAAACAACAAGCCTACCTTTTTATTATCTTTTTAATAATTTGTTTTGGTCATGAATTTCTAATATGTTCCACAAAATAAAACTTTGTCCCCACACTAGACTATTTCATAACAGCCCAAGCCAATCTGTCTTCCTGATCTCCTAAGAACCTACAGCCAGAGCTCTCCTATGCTATGGCCATCAGATAGAAATTAACTATGGCTGGCAAATCTGCCAAGGCTTTCTGCATCCAAGGGAAACTGCATATTTTGGCTTCTGAAAAGAAAGGGGGGGGGGGTTCTAAAAAATATATTTTAAAAAGGAGGGAGGTAAACTAAAAAATTGATAAAGCAGAATTCTAGCATAATATAAGGCCTGTCTCTCCCAGTAACACCTGGCTGGTGAGAACTGAATTTCTTACAAACTTCAAAAAGTTAATGGTTTACCTCAATATCTTTTTTACGTCCCTTAATTGCTCATTGTTAAGATATGACTGTATCTAAAGATGTCTCTATCAGAGGAATACATTTATATTTTTAGTTAATACCATCCCTTGGGGGACCATGTGTCCCATAAACCTACTTCCCATTTTATAAATCAGAATTATCTTACTTCTTCATAAACTAAAGCACATTAGAGTTCCAGTTTAGCTGATGAAACTGTTGCTCAGACTTTTCGGGATTTTGATTTTATTAATGTAATTAAGCACATGCATACCTTTTATTCTATTTCCCCCATATTCTATTAGTTTACCCTCAATTGCAAATAGGGCTTCTTGGACAAGGTGAAGAGTAGTGAGACCTGACAAGGCACTCTACCCCAGCATTTTCTAGCTGTAAAAACAAGGCCTTCATGTAGTATTCGATAAAATGCAGAAATTCTCTAGTGACACGCACCCCATATGTAAACATTATTTTATGCTGGGCTTTTCCAGATCTGGGATCAGGACCCTGACTTCTCCCTGACAGTCCACAGCAACACGTGAACAGCTAAACAGATAATCCCGATTCCTGAGATCGGAGGGCTCGGGAAACCCCGCTGAAAAGACGCTCTGTTGGAACAGCTGCTCTCTCCCAGGTCCCATCAAAGGGCAAAGAGAAGTGGAATCCTCAATTTATAGAAACCTGCAGCCCACACAGAACCCACTTACCTTTCACAGATTAAGGGACACTCCGCGCCCTACAGGAGGACCGACTGGCTGTATTTGCACTTTGGGAAATGTAGTTCATTAACCTGAAATGATGCAAGAAAAACTACAAGTCCCACAATCCTCTGGGCTTCACAATCGAGGGACCCAGATTGTCCAGTAGCGCCCCCTGTTGGCCTTTTGTGGTCAGAGGCTTCGAACCCTGGTACGCGATGTGCAGCTGTCTACTAAGCCATCATCTCTGAGAGAGAAGCGGTTAGAGCTTGGACGTCAATGTTCTGAGTGCAAAATAGTACATCCAAACAGCGTTAACTTAGGAATTCATTCTTTAGAAGCTTTAGTAATGGATCTAGGTTTGACTCATCCTCAACTTCAGTGTTTCCGAACCTTTCCACTCATGGAAACGGAATCAAGTTCCCACCTTGCAGTGAGTTGTGAAGAAATACATTCACAAGTAGCTGAAAAACTGATGTTTTTACAGTTAAAATGAACAATTAAAGCGAAATATAATATACAGGGACTAATGTGTTTACCCACGTGGCTTCTCCAATTTTCTCATCTTTTTTTGTTTGTTTGTTTTGGCTCCACTGGGTCTTCGTGGTTGGGTCTTCAGGGTTGGGTCTTCCTTGCTGTGTGCAGGCTTTCTCTAGTTGCGGCCAGTGGGGGCTACTCTTCGTTGTGGTGTGAGGGCTCCTCATTGTGGTAGCTTCTACTGTTGCGGAGCACGGGGTCCAGGCGCCCCGGCTTCAGTAGTTGTGGCACATGGGCTTAGTTGCTCCGCAGCATGTGGGATCTTCCCGGACCAGGGCTCGAACCCATGTCGCCTGCTCTGGCAGGCGGATTCTGATTCTTAAACACTGCGCCACCAGGGAAGTCCCTTATTTCTCATCTTGTGTTTTTACTAAATTAACCAACACAATGCCTGGGTCTTACCCCCAGAAATTCTGATTTAATTGGTCTGGGGAGACACTTGGGCACCAAGTCGGTTTACAAACCTCACAGTTGTTTCTAATATGTAGCCAGTGAGAACCACTGATCTGTAGCATTGCCTAAATAAGACATCGATTTCTAAGTGTTCTAGAACATATCAAAGGATATGTTCTAAAACAGCTAGCACTGACCTTGAAGACCACTCTAAGGAACCACTTCCCCCATTTTAAAATGAAGTGAGGGGAATTCCCTGGAAGTCCAGTGGTTAGGCTCCGAGCTTTCACCGCCGAGGGCGCAGGTTCAATCCCTGGTCGGGGAACTAAGATCCCGAAAGCCGCTTGTGCCGCCAAAAACAAACAAACAAACAAACAAACAAAACTGAAGCCCAGAGGAGTAGTATGAAAGCTGGAGTCAGAGTCTGACTCTCATTGAATGCATAGCAGTAAATATTGGTAAAGTAACCCATTTCAGTAGTTTGGGAACAATATCTCCAGCCACACCTCAAATAGGTCACTGGGCTGAGAGAGCCGCCTGACATGAGTCTTTTGTACCTTAGTTAACCTGACCACATTGGCTGGGGGGGAAAAAGGATTAAAATATAGACTGGGGGGCTTCCCTGGTGGCGCAGTGGTTAAGAATCTGCCTGCTAATGCAAGGGACACGGGTTCGATCCCTGGCCCGGGAAGATCCCACACTGTGGAGCAACTAAGCCCATGTGCCACAACTACTGAGCCTGCACTATCGAACCTGTGTGCCACAACTACTGAAGCCCGCGCGCCTAGAGCCCATCCTCTGCAACAAGAGAAGCCACGACAATGAGAAGCCCGCCCACGGCAACAAAGAGTAGCCCTGGCTCGCTGCAACTAGAGAAGGCCCGCACACACCAAGAAGACCCAACACAGCCAAAAATAAAAACAAATAAGTTAATTTTTTAAAATGTAGACTGGGAACTTTTATGAAGTCAAAAAATTATAGGGCTTCCCTGGTGGTGCAGTGGTTAAGAATCCGCCTGCCAGTGCAGGAGACATGGGTTCGAGCCCTGGTCCGGGAAGATCCCACATGCCGCGGAGCAACTAAGGCCCTGCGCCATAACTACTGAGCCTGCGCTCTAGAGCCCACAAGCCACAACTACTGAGCCCGCGTGCCTAGAACCTGTGCTCCGCAACAAGAGAAGCCACCGCAATGAGAAGCCCGTGCACTGCATCAAGAGTAGCCCCTGCTCGCCGCAACTAGAGAAAACCCGCGCACAGCAACGAAGACCCAGTGCAGCCAAAAATAAATAAAAATAAATAAATAAATAAAATTTAAAAAAAGAAAACAAAATTGTAATCCAGAATATTTTCTGCACACATGGGTGTTTGATTAAAACCTATGGAAATGTCAAAACATGACACTACCCCCAATCCCCGGCATATTTTATTATGGAAAGCTTCAGAGCCACATTATTTTTCCAGTTCTTCAAGAGGAATAAGCATCATTAAAAGACTGGCCAGGAACACAGGATTATTGTGCTTTTAGGCCCCAAAGAATTTCATGTTCTGGGGAGAAGTTAGCTGAGTTTTCTATTTTTCTTAGTGCTGGGAAGTCATCTGTGGAAGATGAAGTCATCCAAGACAGCTGGTGAAACAATTTCCCTTGATAGCTACTGACAGGGTGTAATGAGCCACCCAATCGAGACATTCTCAAGGGCTGAGAAGTTCTTTGGATGACCCTAGTCTTTTTATTTCTCACAACTCCACCGCACTAGGAATTAATGACAAAGTCCTTGGTTGGATCAAAATCAAATACTCTAAATTAATCAGACTGTTAGCCTTTCTTTTTTTCTGCTGTTTTTTCCTACCCTGACAATTATGGCTGTGGGGAAAAAATTAACTGCACATCAGCATCAAATAGGCCTTTTTATGTCATTTTGACATCTAGTTGATGACTACATAAATGTTCAGTGAGCAATACTTTGAACGTTTCATGTCTGAAATTTTTCATAATGAAATTTTGGGGGAAATATTTTCTCAGAGTACTAGTTGCATCTTAGTGAGTAGCAAAAACCAAAAGTCTTTTGGAGAGTACAGCTCAGAGCTGAAACAAGTTCAGATATAGGTTTCTAGTAGCTTTCCACTTGCCGAGCCAGTAACAGTGAAAGTTACTTCAAACTCATGAACTGTAGAAATAGCCTCTCTCCTCTGAATTAAGATGTCCACAGAAAACCCTTTCAGGTTAAACATAGCACATCATCCAGAAATTCTACTTCTAGATATATACACAAAAGAATTGAAAAGAAGGACTCAAACTGATAATTGTATGTCAGTGTTCATAGAAGCATTATTCACAATAGCTAAAATGTGGAAGCAACCTCCTGTCAATCAAAGAATAAATGGATAACAAAATTCCATACAGGGCTTCCCTGGTGGCGCAGTGGTTGAGAGTCCGCCTGCCGATGCAGGGGACATGGGTTCGTGCCCCGGTCTGGGAGGATCCCACATGCCGCGGAGCGACTTGGCCCATGAGCCATGGCCGTTGAGCCTGCGTGTCCGGAGCCTGTGCTCCGCAACGGGAGAGGCCACAACAGTGAGAGGCCCACATACCGCAAAAAAAAAAAAAAAAAAAAAAAAATTCCATACAGTAGAATATCAGCCATAAAAAGGAACGAAATTCTGAAACATACTACAATATGGATGGACCTTAAAAACAGGTATGAAATAAGCCAGACACAAAAGGTCAAATAATTGTGTGATTCTCTTATGTGAGGTACTGAGAGTTGCCAAATTTATAGAAAGTGGAAAAGAGGTTGCCAGGAGCTGTGGGAGAGAGGAATGGGGAGTTAGTATTTAATGGGAAGTTTGTTTGGAATGATGAAAAAGTTCTGGAGATGTACAGTGGTGATGGTTGCTGAACTTAGAAATGGTTCAAATGGTAAATTTTATGTTATGTATATTTTACCACAGCACCCTTACACTGAGCACATGTCTCATCCTCCCCAATTTATAGTCTGAATTAAGTTTATTAGCATGTTCCCTCCCACAATGCTTTGCTTCATTCTCCACTCAAAACTAAGTAAAATCAAGCAACTGAATACTGAGAAACAGCTTATATATTTCCGAGACATCTTAATATGGTTGTATAATTTTCAGCCCATTAATAATTAAGGGTTTTGCCTTGAGGCGCCAACTCACCTTTCTGTAATAGGAACCTTACTTATTGGGAACGATGAGTAGGGTGTTACCTTCCTTAGCTTTGCGCAGTGGCAGTATCGTAGCCAATGAGGTTTATCCGAGGCGCGATTATTGCTAATTGAAAACTTTTCCCAATACCCCGCCGTGACGACTTGAAATATAGTCGGCATTGGCAATTTTTGACAGTCTCTACGGAGACTGAACAATGCAGGTTTAAAAAAAGTATGTGTTTTATGTAACCGCCGTAAACCTCCGGTAAGATACGCTGGAAATTCAAAATCACCCACAACGTTGAGAATACACTGAAAAGCCAAAATAACTAGCAACGTTGAGAGTACGCTAGAGAACCAGCCTCACCCGCATCGATGAGGATACGCTGAATATCCATAGTTACCAGCAGCGTTATATCCGATCTCAAGTTTTCACTGTTTACTAGGTGGGGAATTGTTTTTCTAGGAAAATGTAGCACGTGTTCCTGTCGTTTTCGATTTCGTCTTCAACATAAACGATTAACTTATGGAAACAGTTCGTTTCATATCTGCCCCCCAGTTAGTTCGTTCTTTACGCTTGCGTGTTAGTTGTTGTCCAACTGGTATTAACAATTGAGATATTTACTTCATTTGAGGGTTTGTTTTTTTTTTTTTTTTTTTTTGCGGTTCGCGGGCCTCTCACTGCCGTCGCCTCTCTCGTTGTGGAGCGCAGGCTCAGCGGCCACGGCTCACGGGCCCAGCCGCTCCGCGGCATGTGGGATCTTCCCGGACCGGGACACGAACCCGCGTCCCCTAGCATCGGCAGGCGGACTCTCAACCACAGCGCCACCAGGGAAGCCCTTTTTTTTGGTTATAACACCCACATCTCCACCTACTCGTTCCCCTTTCGGATTACTCTCTGTTTCCGGTTTTTCTTGCCGCTGTTTTTTAGAACGGGAGTCATTACCCGGAGCGTCTTGGTGATGTCATGGTAATTTGCATAAAATTCCCCAGCGTCCTTAGCGAAAGGCGTTCTTATTTTCAAAAGGTTAGGGTTCGACAACAGATGCTCTAATACCCAGCAGCTCTTCGTCACATGGGTTTTAAACAGAAATGTTTGCAGGGAAATGCTTCATATCTTCCGGCTCGTTGTCAGTCGCTCACCCTCACAGTAAAGGCAGTTGTCATCCATGGGGGAGGTAGGTGCGTGCTCATGTTCTCTAGCTTTGCGCAGTGGCAGTATCGTAGCCAATGAGGTTTATCCGAGGCGCGATTATTGCTAATTGAAAACTTTTCCCAATACCCCGCCATGACGACTTGAAATATAGTCGGCATTGGCAATTTTTGACAGTCTCTACGGAGACTGAACAATGCAGGTTTAATAATAGATATAGGATTTATTTTTCTTTTATTTTAGTGAGGTGAGTGTTTTGGTTGTGTTTTTTCTGGCAGTTTTCTACTAACTCTTACTAAAGTGTTTCTGGGTTTATATTATTGTTAGGAGCGGATGGCTTGTCTGTTTCGTTTTTACCGGCTCTCAGTATACCTGCTTTTGAAGAGACTTTGTTGTCTTTTTTAGTTTAAGTTGGATCGCAGCTCTAGTGTGTTCCAATACAGCAAAAGTAGTTTTGGTTGGGATAGTTGTCGTCTGGGAGCTGACAGTTACAAAGTGATCGACTTCACTTCCATCACAACTAAACTGGACAAGGACTCTTAAGAAAGTCACAGATAAGCAGGAACAGACGAAAATCTGCAAATATGTCATCCAAATGTTTCGTTTTAAAGCAATCACAGGCAAAGGACACAGTGGATTTCGTTAAGTCTCATTGTGGAGTCCCGGGTACAGCTGCCCTTGGACTTAAATTCTCTTAGTGTTGGTGGGGTGCTGGTTTCCACTATATCACACCTGCTTCTAGGCTTGTGATGTTAAAAGAACCAGGCGTGTCCACGCACAGAAGGCTTGAGAAGTCCTAAGCCTGGGCGTGGCAGATCCAGCTGGACCTAATTAGGCCACCACCCATGAAATTTTTCTGTTCTCTAGCAAAAGAATGCGGCTTGTAAGGGCGAGGGTGGTGGAACAGCATCTACTGCTTCAAAGCAGCACACTGTAGAAAACCGCCCTAGCGGCAAATCAGACACAGTCCCTGCTTCAGGGAACTCACCGTTTTGAAACCGCAGATAAACAAAATAATTACAGATTATTTCAATACTATGGGGGGATGTGATGGAGCCATTCTGGAGACCAGACAAGTTCCAACACCACCAACTATGGATCACTTACTGTGTGCCAGACTCCACATGAAGTGCTTACTTCATATTCCGGACTCCATGCAAAGTGCTTTAAATGCTTTGTTTCGTTTAATTCTTACAGAAACAATTCTCCCCATCCCCCCCCCCTTTTTTTTACAAAGAGCTCTACTGAAGCATAATTGATATTCAATAAGCTACACATATTTAAAGCCTACAATTTGATAAGTTTTGAAAACATACACACCCATGAAACCATTACTGCAAACCAGCTGGCGAACACATCTATTACTCCCCAAAGTTTCCTGGTGTTCCTTTGCAATCCATCCCTCCCTCCCATCTCTCCCCACTACCCCTCCCCCATTCTGTCGCTATAGATAAGTTCGCATTTTCTAGAATTTTATAGGAAAGGATTCTACTGTATGTGATCTTCTTGAAATAGACTTTTTTTTTTTTTTTTTTTTTTTTGCGGTACGCGGGCCTCTCACTGCCGTGGCCTCTCCCGCTGCGGAGCACAGGCTGCGGAGCACAGGCTCCGGACGCGCAGGCTCCAGACGCGCAGGCTCAGCGGCCACGGCCCACGGGCCCACGGGCCCAGCGCTCTGCGGCATGCGGGATCCCCCTGGACCGGGGCACGAACCCGTGTCCCCCGCATCCGCAGGCGGACTCCCAACCACTGCGCCACCAGGGAAGCCCCGAGATAGACTTTTTTCATCAAACAATATGTCCTTGCAGTCCATCCAGGTTGTTGCATGTATCACTAGCTCATTCTTTTTCCTTGCTGAGTAGTATTCCATTATATGGAAGTACCAGGTTTGTTCAACCATTCACCCATGGAAGGACATTTGAATTGTTCCTAGTATTTTGCGATCATAAATAAAGCTGCTAAGAGCATTCCTGTACAAGTTTTTGTATGAGTGTAAGTTTTTAATTCTCTGGGTCGTATAGTCAGTTGCATGTTTAGTTTTGTAAGAAGCTGTCAAATTATCTTCCAGAGTGGCTTTCCATTTCCATTTTATTTTCCACCTGCAGTTTAAAAAAATCTAGGCAAGTGCCCGACTTTTTTTTTTTTTAATAAATTTATTTATTTATTTATTTTTGGCTGAGTTGGGTCGTTGTTGCCACGCGCAGGCTTTCTCTAGTTGCGGCAAGTGGGGTCTACTCTTCGTTGCAGTGCACGTGCTTCTCATTGCGGTGGCTTCGGAGCACAGGCCCTGGGCGCATGGGCTTCAGTAGTTGCCATACATGGGCTCAGTAGTTGTGGCACACGGTGTCTGTTGCTCCGGGTATGTGGGATCTTCCGGACTAGGGCTTCAACCCGTGTCTCCTGCATCGGCAGGCGGATTCTTAACCACTGCGCCACCAGGGAAGCCCCCGCCCCGCCCCCGCTGCCTTTTCTCTTTCCTTCATGACACTGATATTTTGAAGGGTCCAAGACAGTTATCGTGTAGAAGCCTCACATTCCAACTTCACTGACTGTGTTCCCTTTATTTCCTGTAACCAAGACCACAGCTTGATTCAATTCAACAGAACTTCAGAGATGGCGTTGTGACTTTGTATTGCATCTGCCACTATAATCGATGCTGAGTTTAAGCACCAGGGTAAAACAGTAACTGGGTCTCTCTCTATTGTAAAAGTGCACTTTCCCCTATGTAATCAGTAATCTGTGGAATGAACAATCCTTGACATTTGATGATAAAAGCCCTTTGCTTTCCACAACTACTCCCTTAAACCACTTCCTGATCAGTCATCAGAATATGGCTAAGTAAGATAAATTAATGTCACTTCTTCTCTGGAACCTAGGGTAGGTTTGCTGGGACCAAGGAATACCCTGTGTTCAGGACCTGTGGTCCCAGGAAAGGGAAGAAGAGTCCCCTGCGGAGCCAATGTATTACAATTGAGCAAATATGATGGAAAGAGGGGGTCAGTGATAACTACCCAAAGGGGCATCCTGAAGACCCCACTACGATTGTGGGAACTACAAGAGGAGCCAACATGTGCTACCCAGAGGCTGAAATTTCAAGCAGCTAAAAATTTCCTTGATAGTGTGGTCTGAAAATGCACTCCAACCATTTCTTTTCATCTTAGCTGGTTGCCAAGATGAATAATCTGGGTGTCAAAACAGGCCTGGAGGAGACAGAACATGAATGCTCCCTCCTATGGCAAATTTTGTATTGATTGGAAAGTCAGATGATGCTCTGGCAAACACTCATGTGCGTGTGTGTGTGATTTTCTTAGAATTTATAATAGCAAGTAAGTAAAATAATGACTCATTTGTAAGCATACAAGAAAGAAAAGCATGGAAAAACCACCAAGGAACTTCCCTGGTGGCACAGTGGTTAAGAATCTGCCTGCCAAGGCAGGGGACAGGGGTTCGATCCCTGGTCTGGGAAGATCCCACATGCTGCTGAGCAACTAAGCCCTTGCGCCACAACTACTGTGCCACAACTACTGAAGCCCATGTGCCTAGAGCCCATATTCTGCAACAAGAGAAACCACCACAATGAGAAGCCCACACACCACAACAAAGAGTAGCCCCCACTCGCCACAACTAGAGGAAGCTAGCACGCAGCAATGAAGACCCAACGCAGCCAAAATTAAAATAAATTAAAAACTTATTTTTAAAAACCCACCAAAAGGGATTTTCCTGGTGGCACAGTGGTTAAGAATCTGCCTGCCAATGCAGGGGACACGGGTTTGAGCCCTGCTCAAGGAAGATCCCATATACCGCACAGCAACTAAGCCCGTGTGCCACAACTACTGAGCCTGCGCTCTAGAGCCCACATGCCGCAACTACTGAGCCCGTGTGCTGCAACTACTGAAGCCTGCGTGCCTAGATCCTGTGCTCCACAACAAGAGAAGCCACCACAATAAGAAGCCTGTGCACCACAACGAAGAGTAAGCCCCACTCACCACAACTAGAGAAAGCCCGTGTGAAGCAACAAAGACCCAATGCAGCCAAAAATAATGAGTAAATGGATTTGCCTTTAAAATAAATAAATAAATAAATAAATAAAATTAAAAAAAAAAAACACCTCACAAAAAATATGAACAAAAAGCTTAAGGATAAAAAAAAAAAGCTTAAGGAAAGCAAAACAAGTTTTTTAAAGGTAAAATTTATAAAACATATATGTGATATTTTGCTCTCAGCTCTACTGGAATCTTTCTTTGGGTAGTTTGAGTTACAATGACTTTTTTTTTTTCATTGAATTAAAATTCACAGAACGTAAAATTAACCATCTTCAAGTGGATCCATGTGATTTTTACATATTATTGGTTTCAGTTTCACAACCTAATTTTTTTCTGGTTGTAAAATTACTGCATGTTGGTATATAAAATCCAAACATTATATATATGCAACAGTGGCAGTCAAAGATCACCATAATCCCACCTCCATGGCTAGAGAAAATAGCCACAGATAGGTGAGATTATTCCTCCAAATTGTTCTATTTACGTGTCAACCTAATTATTAACAAACATTGGATTATATTCTACATTCAGTTCTACTATTTCCTTTTTCTTTCTGCTAAACTAATATATGATGGACCTATTTTCCATGTCAGCATATAGCTCCCCTCTTCCCATATGGATATATCCCACTTCAGCTAACCAATCCCTATGGATGGACATTTGGATTGTTTCCAGTTTTTCCCAATTATAAGCAATGCTATGATGAACATCCTTGGATGTGCATCTTTGCCTACTCATAGGGTTTTTTGGGGGGAATTTTGCCTACTAGTGTGCTGTTTCTATGGGAAATTTCTGTAGGTGAGATTGCTTGCACAAAAACCATTCACATTTTGCATTTTATTTATTTATTTATTTATTTTGGCTGCACCGTGCAGCTTGTGGAATCTTAGTTCCCCAACCAGGGATTGAACCTGCAGCCTCGGCAGTGAAAGTGGAGTCCTAACCACTGGACCACCAGGGATTTCCCCATATTTTGTATTTTAAAAGATGCCCCCAAGTTGGGTCCCCCAAGACTGTACTGTGTATTCTCCCACAAAGCAACATAGGAGAGCATCTGGAGAATATTCGATGTGTACGTTTGAAACACTGCAGCTTTCACAGGACTCTTCTGGGTTAGGGAGGGGACGAAGAAGGAGAGTGAATTCATATCCAGCTCCAACATTTAGTTGTTCTCTAGCTCCTTTCCAGGCAGAAAGCAGAGAGAAGGGGCTGGCTTGGGTGAGGTAATCCTGACCCTCTCCCCTTCCACCATGTATGGAAATATCCTTGGAAACATCAGTTCCAGATGGAGCCAACCCCCACCCCACCCCCTCCCACCCTGTCGCCCAAGCTAGCCTGGATCTACTGGCTCCAGGGGACAGAAGAGCTGGACTCTGAGGAGTATCTCAGCAGGGAACGGGTCCACCAGCCCCCAAACAATCTTCCCAGTGTAAGTCCCTGCAGGCTGTCTGCAAGAATCACTGGCTTCTCTAGGTTAAAAATATCCTGTGCCCAAGGGGCCTTCAGTGTCTGTCTCAGAAGAGAGCTTGCTTATAGCTCTCCATCACTGGGGAAATGAACTGAGACCAACTGATTTTTTTTTTTCCATGAAGCTTTGAAACCAGACTTTCTGGGTTCAAATCTTTGCTCCACTATTTACTAGCTGCGTGACCCTAGGCTACTTACTTAATTTCTCTGTGCCTCAGTTCTCTGGCTGTAAAAGGAGTGTCAGGATCATCACATCTATCTCAGAAGCCAGTGGGTCTCCACCCGGGCTGAGCACTTAAAATCACCTGGGGAGCTTTTAAAAATCCTCTTGCCCAGGCTGCATTCTGGGTCAATTCAAACAGAATTTCTGAGCATTAGTTCTGGGCAAAAAATATATTTTAAAGCTTCCCAGGGACTTCCCTGGTGGCGCAGTAGTTAAGAATCCACCTGCCAGAAAACTATAAGACACTGATGAAAGAAATTAAAGATGATACAAACAAATGGAGAGATATACCATGTTCTTGTATTGAAAGAATCAACATTGTGAAAATGACTATACTATCCAAAGCAATCTACAGATTCAATGCAATCCCTATCAAACTACCAATGACATTTTTCACAGAACTAGAACAAAAAAATTCACAATTTGTATGGAAACACAAAAGACCCCAAATAGCCAAAGCAATCTTGAGAAAGAAAAACGGAGCTGGAGGAATCAGCCTCCTGGACTTCAGACTATACTACATAGCTACAGTAATCAAGACAGTATGGTACTGGCACAAACACAGAAATATAGATAAATGGAACAGGATAGAAAGCCCAGAGATAAACCCATGCACATATGGTCACCTTATTTTTGATAAAGGAGGCAAGAATATACAACAGAGAAAAGAAAGCCTGTTTAATAAGTGGTGCTAGGAAAACTGGACAGCTACATGTAAAAGAATGAAATTAGAGCACTCCCTAACACCATACACAAAAATAAACTCAAAATGGATTAAAGACCTAAATGTAAGGCCAGACACTATAAAACTCCTAGAGGAAAACATAGGCAGAACACTCTATGACATAAATCACAGCAAGATCCTTTTTGACCCACCTCCTAGAGAAATGGAAATAAAAACAAAAATAAACAAATGGGACCTAATGAAACTTAAAAGCTTTTGCACAGCAAAAGAAACCATAAACAAGACGAAAAGACAACCCTCAGGATGAGAGAAAATATTTGCAAATGAAGCAACTGACAAAGGATTAATCTCTAAAATTTACAAGCAGTTCATGCAGCTCAATATCGAAAAAACAAACAACCCAATCCAAAAATGGGCAGAAGACCTAAATAGACATTTCTCCACAGAAGATATACAGATTGCCAACAAACACATGAAAGGATGCTCAACATCACTAATCATTAGAGAAATGCAAATCAAAACTATAATGAGGTATCACCTCACACCAGTCAGAATGGCCATCATCGGGCTTCCCTGGTGGCGCAGTGGTTGAGAGTCCGCCTGCCGATGCAGGGGACACGGGTTCGTGCCCCGGTCCGGGAAGATCCCACATGCCACGGAGCAGCTGGGCCCATGAGCCATGGCTGCTGAGCCTGCGCGTCCGGAGCCTGTGCTCCGCAACGGGAGAAGCCACAACAGTGAGAGGCCCGCGTACCGCAAAAAAAAAAAAAAAAAAGAATGGCCATCATCAAAAAATCTACAAACAAATGCTGGAGAGGGTCTGGAGAAAAGGGAACCCTCTTGCACTGTTGGTGGGAATGTAAATTGATACAGCCACTATGGAGAACAGTATGGAGATTCCTTAAAAAACTAAAAATAGAACTACCATATGACCCAGCAATTTCACTACTGGGCATATACCCTGAGAAAACCATAATTCAAAAAGAGGCATGTACCACAATGTTCATTGCAGCTCTATTTACAATAACCAGGACATGGATGTCCAACAACAGATGAATGGATAAAGAATATGTGGCACATATATACAATGGAATATTACTCAGCCATAAAAAGAAACAAAATTGAGTTATTTGTAGTGAGGTAGATGGACCTAGAGTCTGTTATACAGAGTGAAGTTGGAAAGAGAAAAACAAATACCATATGCTAACACATATATGGAATCTAAAAAAAAAAAAAGGTTCTGAAGAACCTAGGGGCAGGACAGGAATAAAGACACAGACGTAGAGAATGGACTTGAGGACATGGGGAGGGGGAAGGGTAAGCTGGGACGAAGTGAGAGAGTGGCATGGACATATATACACTACCAAATGTAAAATAGATATCTAGTGGGAAGCAGCGCATAGCACAGGGAGATCAGCTCGGTGCTTTGTGATCACCTAGAGGGGTGGGATAGGGAGGATGGGAAGGAGATGCAAGAGGGAGAAGATATGGGGATATATGTATATGTACAGCTGATTCACTTTGTTATGCAGCAGAAACTAACACACCACTGTAAAGCAATTATACTCCAATAAAGATGTTTAAAAAAAAAAAAAAAGAATCCACCTGCTAATGCAGGGGACACGGGTTTGATCCCTGGTCTGGGAAGATCCCACATGCCGCAGAGCAACTAAGCCCGTGCACCACAACTACTGAAGCCCGCGTGCCTAGAGCCCGTGCTCCGCAACAAGAGAAGCCACCGCAATGAGAAGCCTGTGCACGGCAATGAAGGGTAGCCCCCGCTCAATGCAAATAGAGAAAGCCCGCGCAACAACGATGACCCAACACAGCCAAAAAAATAAAATAAAATAAAAGCTTCCCAGGTCATTTCAATGTGCCAGTGCTGTAGAGATTTTGTGGGTATTAAATGAGATAATATAGGGAAAAGTCTCCCCATGGTGCCTGACACAGAGTTATATGCTTTGGTGGGGGTTGTGGGACCAATTATCCAAGCCTGGGTGGTGGTCAGGGAAGGCCTCCTGGAGGAGGGGGTGTTGAGCTGTGAACTGAAGGAGGAGAGAAGTTAACCAGGAGAAAGAGGACAGGATGCCTTTTAGCCTGGGTATCAGTACCTGCAGGGTTCTGGAGCCAGGAGGATGTGACCGCTTGGAGGAATTTAAAGTCATTCCCAGAAATTCCCTGGCAGTCCAGTGGTTAGGACTCCACGTTTTCACTGCTGAGGGCCTGGGCTCAGTCCCTGGTCAGAGACCTAAGATCTGGCAAGCTGCACGATGCGGCCAAAAAATTGAAAAGTCTTTCCCTGTGACTGGAGCTGAGAAAGGAGAAAGGAGAGTTGGTGGAAAATCACTGGGCTTTATTCTGGTGTCAGGAAGATTTTAAGCAGGACAGTGAGTCGGGGGGGTTGCCCTCCCCCCAAATTCAGAAACAGCAGGGCCTCCTCAAGGCATTGTGTCCAAGCCCTCTGGGGAACTTGAACTTGCCAAGGGGTGTGTGACACAGTCCCCAAGCTCCCCTTCAGGAGCCATGTCCTAGACTGTAAAGTCAGACAGTCCTGGGTTTGAATCCCGAATTTGCCACCTCGTACTTGTGTGGCCTTGGGCACGTGACTTCATTTATGAGCCTCAGTTTCCTGGTTTGGAAAATAGGCATAAAGCCCCCATTGGATCTTTGTGAGGATTAAATGAGATGATAATGTAAAAGACTTAACATGTTGCTTCCCACATGCTAAACAATAAATGTTCCCAATATGTGTGTCAATGTGTGTAAAAGACGGGTCTAGAAGAATCTACAACTGGTCATTAATTTTGGGGGGATTATGGATACTTTTAATTTTTATATCTCAGTTTATCTGTTGTTGTTTTTCTAAAATTCTTTCTGCAATGAACAACCACTGTTTTTGTAAAGAAAACTTCCACATCTGTATTGTAAGCTCTGGAATTTATTCTTCTAAATCTTTTTTTCCCCTTAATCCCCTCTTTCTTCCCAACATCAATTAGTGCAATGGTAAACTTAATTCATTAAATGGGTACTTAACAAATGTTAGTCACACAACATATTTTTATTCAGCAACTACTATGTGCTGTGTCCTGTGTCAGGCACTGGGGTAGAGCAGTGAATGAGACAGACTTAGTCTCTGCCTTCCTGAAGCCTAGAATCTGGTAGGAGATGGACAGATGCAAACGAGTGCATAAGAAGTGTTTAATTACAGCCGTCCCTCGTTATCTGCGATTGGTTCCAGGAGCCCCGAATGTACCAAAATCCCTGGATGCTTAAGTGCCATAGTCGGCCTTCTGTATCTTCAGTTCTGCATTCGCAGATTCAATTAACCATGGGTTGTGTAGTACTATCTGAATTTATTGAAAAAAAACAATCTGCTTGTAGGTGGAACCGCTCCATTCAAACCAGTGTTTTTCAAGAGTCAACTGTATAATTATGAGGAGTGCTTTCAGGGTGCTAAAAAAAAAAGGTCTTAATAACAGGAGCCCTGACATAGTCTACCAGGCCAGGGAATGGTTTTCTGGGGAAATGGCTTTTAGTTTGAAATCCCCCCAAATAATGATGCCAGCTATCATTTAAATCTGTGCTGTCCAGTGTGGTAGCCACTAGCCACGTGTGGCTACTGAGCCCTTCGACTGTGGCTAGTGGAAATGAAATGTGCTGTCAGTGTAAAATGCACATATGATTTCAAAGACTTCCTATTAAAAAAATGAGCTATCTCATTGATATTTTTTATATTGATTACAAGTTGAAATGATAACATTTAGGATGGACTGGATTAGGTAAAATATACTAAGATTAATTTTAACTGTTTCTTTTTATCTTTTTTAATGTGGCTACTAGAAAATTTTTAATTACTAATTTAAAAAAAATTAATTACTAATTTTAAAATTAAAAAATTTTTAATATGTGGCTTGCATTTTGTTTATAGGGCATAGCGCTGAGTTAGAGAGTGCTTGTTAGTGACAAGGTTTATGCTAAGTAGTAAATGTGTGGTATCTTGTTTAATCCTATGATGACTCTGACAGGTAGGTATTATTTATCTTCTTTCTACAGAGGAGGAAACTGGCACAAAGAGTGAATGGTCTGAGATTCACCACCAGCAAGGAACAAAGCTGGCATTAGAACCTGGGTGGAGTCAGTCCAATGAGCTGTGCACTTAACCTCTACCCCACACTGCTAAGTAGAGGGGCCTGTGGGCTGGGACAGGAAGAGGCATCAAGAGCCATCCAGGTGGAAGGAACAGCACATGTCTGAAAGCACTGACATTCCATGGACTAGAGGGCCTCAGAACATTCGGCCGTGGAGTGATCCCATGGAGGATCTACTTTCTTGGAGACTGTCTTCTCACCGTGAGGACCCTGAATTCAGTTTTGGCAGGGCTGTCCGTCAATGTCCTGTCAATGTCAGTTCTTTTTTTTTTTCTTTTTGAGACTATTTTCCGTCAACCTATTTCCATTTTAAGAGTTTGTGGAAGAACAGCTTAAGACCACTCAGTGGTTGTTCTACCCATTCAGTGGCCTGAGCAGTGGGAGCTGCAGACCAGCCTTCAGTGGGGGGACTGCTGAATAGGCACAGAGGGCACCTGCACACCTTCGGACCAGTCTGCCACCTCAGGTTGAGTAGCAATGAACTCAGGAGGTGGGGCGGTCCATTCACCCTGAAATTCCTCCTTGGTCACAGCCTTCTCAGCTGCTGCCCGCTCTTCCTTTTCAATCTCTTCAGGATCTCTGTAGAAGTAGAGATCAGGCATGACCTCCCATGAGTGTTCACAGTAGATGGTGCCACGCACGTGCAGAACTTCCCGGGTGAGTATCCACCACATCAGACCCACTGAGTGAGCTCCCTTGTTGTTGCACGGGATGACAATGTCCACATACCGCAGAGGAGAGTCTGTGTTACAGACTGGTTACAGTCTGGTAGGCGGGTTAACATAAGCGGCCTCTGTGAGAGGCTGGTGGTCAGCCCTGGGATCAGTAACCACCGGAAGTCTTGGCTCCCGGAAAGCTGCCTGGATCTGGTTAGTGAAGGTTCCAGGAGTGAAGCGGCCAGCAATAGGAGTGGCTCCAGCGGCAGCAGCAAACTTCAGCCCAGCTCGCTGGCCAGTATTCCTGGAGGATAGGACACTGACATCAGCTGGGTTTTCAATGGCAACAGTGGCACGAGCTGCCAACAGAAATTTCTCCCAGGTTCTCTGCATATTTATGATGTAGGTGCCATCAATTTCCCTTTGTAGATGTACTGTTCCATTTGGAAGTCAAGGTTGGTGCCACCTAAGTGGGTTCCTGCTGCAAGGAATTTGAGGATATCCTCCTCCTTCATTTGCTGGACATCAAGGGCTCCGGACATTGTGAAAATTTCCCTTTAAGTTACGATGGGAATCCAGAGCAACGCCGTATGGACCCCTGTCTGGGTAGCGCGGAAAGGCAATGCCAGTTCATCCTTAGGAAGTATGAGAAAACCTGGTTTGAGTTAACCAAGTCTGATGGCTGGGGGATGGGAGTCCCCGAGGGGAGGAAAAGGTTTTTTTTTTTTAAAGATCCTTTTTAAAAAAATTTTTATTGATTGATTATTTATTTTTGGCTGCATCAGGTCTTAGTTGCAGTACACGGTATCTTTCGTTGCAGCACATGGGCTCTTCGTTGCGGCACGTGGGCTTCTCTCTAGTTGCGGCCTGTGCGCTTCTCTCTAGTTGTGGCTCGCAGGCTCCAGAGAGCACGGGCTCAGTAGTTGTGGCACGCAGGCTTAGTTGCCCTGTGGCATGTGGGATCTTAGTTCCCCAGCCAGGGATCGAACCCGTGTCCCCTGCATTGGAAGACGGATTCTTAAGCACTGGACCACCAGGGAAGTCCCAGGAAAAGGTATTTTGGGGCTCTTTACATTAGGAAATCCCAAGCAGGGGTCTGAGTGTCCAAGGTCACCAGCACTGAACTCCAAAGACCGAGTTCTCCTTAGAACTCCACCCACCAAGGGCAAAATTGACGCTCAATTGAGGTCTTGTTTTTCCTCTCCAGGGAATATTGCTTTGAAAAAGGTTTGAGACCTTTGAGACAGGGACAAGTGTATGTCCTGGGATTGGTCTAAGGATAATGGTTTCACCTGGCACAGTAGCAGGTTTCCTGCACAGGCCTTAGCAAAGAATTCCCAGGTTCAGATCCCAGTCTTCCCACTTACTAGCTTTGTGACCTTAGGTAACTCAATCTCTCTGTTCTTAACTTTTCCAACTGGAAAAGGGGATAATAGTGGTCATCTCCTAGGCTTGTGGTCAGAATTAAATGCAAAAAAGCATGGCAAGCACCCAGCCCACAGCCTGTTCATTATATTGATAGTACAATTATAATTGTTACTATTGTTCTGAAGAGAACGCATTTGACCTTCTCTAGAGGAAATGTGACATTACATCCCCGTTGTAATATCCCCTATTACAGTTTTCGCATACTGTTCACCCCAGAAACTCCAGGGCTTAATGTGAATTAGACTAATTGTGGGTTCTTCTTTATGCCTCTCCCAGCTTTAGCCCAGTGTCTGAGGCAGGATAGGCGCCCCTGCTAACCCCTCTGTACCCCCATTATCAGTCTTCACCTTGTATTCCATGCTGCAATTTCCTTCTAGTTCTTCCAATGCACCATGGTCTCTGTCTTGCTTAAAGGCCTTTGCATATGCTGTTCCAGACAGCTGGGAATGGTGTGAGGTTATTCATCCTTCATACAGGCCTGTTTGCTCTTCTGTCTGCCCTTTTGGACTAAATCCCAAGAAGGCAGGCACCATATCAGTCTTATTCATCATTGTATTACCAGCCCCAACATAGGACCTGTTCGAAGGGAGTGCCAATAAATATCTCATCATTGAGTGAATGAATGAGTGATCTCACTATCTTAATCGTCCATTAAACTGTGAACTTTCTGAGGAAAGGGACTACAGTTTGCTTTGTTCCAAGTGTCAGGCACAACATCTGCCAGCCATTCAGCAAATATATATTGAGTGCTTACTACGTGAAACACACAGACTAAGTACAGATATGAACAAAAATGGACATGGTTTCTGCCCTTGTGCACTCTTAGTCTGAAAGGGAGAAAGACGTTTATCAAACAATCGTACCACTAAATGTAAATTACAGCAGAGAGACGTGCCTACAACACAGGAGTACATGGAAGGTGCTGGAAGGGCATGCAGTAGACTGCCTAGCTGGGAAGCAGTCTTAGCTCTTGAATTTTAATGGAGGAGAATGTGGCATCCACAGAGGAGAGCCACTTGGTTCTGCCTTCAAAAAAGAGCTTATCATCCAGCTTGAGAAATGACAGCTTACAGATGCAGGGCCTTCAGGACAAGGCCACACACTTCATGGGCATCCCCAGCTGATGGCTGAACATGGTGGGGGAATTGGGACCTGGACATTTCTGCCCAATGGGGACTCCTCTAATGAAATTTTGTTCCAGGGCTCCCAATTGAGTTGGCTTATCTTTGTCATATCCAAGTTTCTCCTTGCCAGTCCTGCCTCTTCCTCTTTCTCTCTCACAGGCATTCCTCCAACTCTATCTCAACATCTGCTTCCTGGAGGACCTAACCTGACACAGAGGGTCTTGAGGGCTGGATTTCTGTGGGAAGGGGAACTTTTTTTTTTTTTTTTAATCTGCGTTGGTTCTTTGTTGCTGCGCGTGGGCTTTCTCTCTTTGCAGCAAGTGGAGGCTACTCTTCGGTGTGGAGCACAGGCTCTAGGTGCACAGGTTTCAGTAGTTGTGGCTCATGGGTTCTAGAGCGCAGGCTCAGTAGTTGTGGCGCATGGGCTTAGTTGCTGTGCGGCATGTGGGATCTTCCCGGACAGGGCTCGAACCCGTGTCCCCTGCATTGGCAGGTGGATTCTTAACCACTGTGCCACCAGGGAAGCCCCTATTACCCAATTTCTGAGTCTGTGGGAGCAAAACCCCTCTGGAGTCTGGGATGGCAGTGGGGTGTTTCAGGAAACTATACCCAGCGCTGGGTGTAACCTCCCTGTAGCTTTTCCTTTACCGTCTAAGGTGGGGTCCTTTTTGCTCCATGCAGAGTTTCGGAAAAATCTCCGTCTAGAGAGGATGGATATGTGGAAGATTAAAGGATATATAACCTCGAAAATATTGAATCTGGCCCCAAAGCCTGGGCTGCGAGCTTCACTGCCATCGATCCAGAGGGCGCCCTGAGGAAAGGTCCTCCAAATGTTCCCTGTCTCGCCTGGTACTGATTTAGAGTCCCCTTGGGAGGCGACTTAACTGGGAGATAGACGGACAAATCTGACTCTCCAGTGGACAGACATGTGATGGATGGACAGACATAGGTCAGATTGTGAGATGTCAAGACAGGCAGATGGATCTGTTAGCCAGTCAGGCATGTGATTCTCAGACAGAAAGACTGACAGAGGAGAGGGCCTGAAGGCCTGGGAGCGTCCCACCTGCCTGCTGGGCCACAAGGCGGCGCTGCCGCCTCGCCCAGCGGCGCCCACCGTCCAGGCTGCGCGCGCTCTCGTGGGCCGGCGGCGGGGGCGGGTCCAGCGTGCTCACGGGGCGGGGCCAGCAGCCTCGCGGGGGCGACCACGGACGGAGCGCGCGGCGGGGGCGGGGCGCGCGTGCTCGCGGGGGCGGCTGGGGGCGGGACGCGAGCCGGGGGCGACTGGGGGCGGGACGCGCGGCGGGGGCGGCTGGGGGCGGGACGCGCGCGGCGGCGGCGCGTTCCGTTCCGGGCCGAGGCTCGCGGCGGAAAAGTTGCGCGGCGGTGACGAGCGGCCCCGGGACGGGCAGCTAGCGCGACGCTGAGCCGGCTCCCGGCGCCCGCGGCCCCGCCATGGACGACCTCGGTGAGTGAGCGGGAGGCCGAGGGAGTAGGCAGCGAGGGGTGCGCGGCCCCGGGCCGGTGCGGGCACGAGCGAGCGGCAGGCGGAATCCCACCCGCGGCGGCCCGAGTCCCGGCTCTGGTTTCGGCCGGCCGGGGCTCTGCGGGGCCGGGATCCCGCGCTGGGCCTGAGTCCCAGGCCAAGGCCAGACCCGCACCGTCCTCACAGCTGCCACCCCCTCGCTTCGAGGACAGCCCCACCTCCGGACCCTCGACCTCGGGGTTCCACCCCCATCTCCCAGAGCAGCTTCAGGGACCCTCTTCAGGGACCCACGTCAAGGACCCGCCCCGTCCGCCTCAGGGACGGGCCCCCACTGCCTGGACCTGACCACCTCCCCAGCTGTGGGACCCTCACTTCACAGACCTTTCCCCCACCCCCATCGCACAGATGGAACACCCAACTTGGGGATCAGCTGCCTAATCTCACAGGCGGGGCCCTCAATTCCAGGATCTGCTCCCACCCCCTCGAGGACCACCCCTTCACAGACTGACATCCCCACTTCAGGGGTAGCCCCACCGAGCCGACGCCTTTCATTTTACGGGTCAGATTCACAAGTAGAGATAAGTCTCTGAGGGCACAGCCTCTGATGAGCTTCTGAGCCGCCACAAAGACAAGTTTCCCTCCTGTCCCACCGATCCCCCCAGTCCATTTCACTGACTGCCCTGGCCACTCTGTGGACCAGCCCCTCCCCTTTTATATCACAGATCAGCCTCGTCCTAGAAGAGTAAGCTGGGGAGACAGACTGGTGAAATGCCAGAGGAATGAGGTGGGAAGTGGGCCCCAAGGTATGGCCATCTTTGAACTTGTCCAGGCTGGTAACGTTCCCTCCACCCCCTCAGCAGCATAACTTGCGGGAAGCCACTCAGGTAAGGAAGTTAAGATGCCCAGAACAGAGTTTTACTGTTTTCGTTGTTAGTGGAGCTCCCAAGTTACTCTTCTCAGTTCAGTCTTGATCTGGTGTTAGGGCAGGGGAAAGTATCTCCTGGAACCAGACACTAAACCCAGGGAGCTTGGTGCCAGGGTTCTAGGAATGCCTTGAGTGGTGTGAACTCTGGAGTGGGAGGATTCACTCTCCCTCCCTCCCCTTCACGCCTGTAGCTGGAGGGCCTCTGAGCCGGGCAGTTGAGGGGGGAAAAGTTTCTTCTCTGTAGGAGCCTTGTCTTCCCTCTATGGACTGTGGGTGGCTTGTGTGACCGCTGATGCTTTCTCTGTCTCAGGCTCTGAGGGGTGGATTCATCAGACAGGACTGATGGGGCTCCCCTGAGCACACAGGGCACTAAATTAAGACTGGCTATTTGTAGGCACTGAATTTCCAAGGGGACAGGGAGGAGGATTGGGACTTGACTGCTTCCCGGAGGCTTCCTTTTGGGATCAGGGTGCCTCCCCACCCCACTGACCCCGAGATCCTGGAGCTGGGTATGGTGTCCGGTCCTGCCTGTTTTGCAGAGTGAGATGGTTGCCAAGCATAGTTCTACCTTTGGGTCTGGCTTGGCACCCATTTTTCCAACACACTCAAGGTTGGCATGGGTTTCAGGCAGGTATTTTTTTTTTTCACATAAAAATAACTGAGCTGAAAGGAGTCTGGGGGGATATTTTTCGAATCAGGATCTGAAAGTCTCAGTGCTTTCCCAGTGGGAATTTGCGAGCAGAGTTACTGTTTCTGAAACGCTGATGGGGGTTCTGTTGCTTCTAGACAGTCCCCTTGCTGTTTGAAGGACTGAGAAAGTCTTTTTAGAGTTCGCAGTTGAAGGCTGGAATTCCTGTCCTCTGACAGTCTTCCATTTAGGGCCAGGAAACTGAGTTCGTCTCTGAAAGGAAAGAGAGTGCCCTGGCAGAGTGGATTGTAGGAATTTAAATTTGCTGTTCGTGGAGTGCTTCCCCGTACCTCAACTCATCTCATCTTGTCCTCACAGCGGCCCTTTTTGAGAGCCCCTTAGGGCCACTGCTATCGTTACTACCTGCCTTCTACAAATTGAGAAAACTGAGGCTGAGAAAGGTTGATTCACTTGCCGAGGGCTGCACAGCCACAGAATGACAAAATCATGGCTAAAAGCCTAATCCCTAGCTCCTAGGTCTGCAGCTCTGTGTACCCCGAGGCCTTTCTTCCTGAGGAGGGGTCGCAGTGGGGTATGGCTGCCACTTGTAACTTCTGCTGCTTTCCCCCATAGGCTCCTCAGTTGTCTGAATCTGGGCTGCCCAGCTTCCTTGGCCTAAGCTCCCAGGGGGCCAGCCACGCCTGGCTGAGCGGAGCCTGGGGTGGGAGGAATGGGCTGTGCAGGAGGAGAGAGGAATTTGCCTCTGCGCTCAGGCCCCATCAGCTGTCTGGATGGCTGCTCAGCACCCTGCCCGTCAGCTGTTTTCCTAGTTAGGCTGGACACATAGGCCAGGCCTCTTGTTTTTATTTTTCTCCTGAGAGTGCTCTCAGCTGTGAGCCTCTTGGTGCCTGAAACAGGGGCAATTGACATGTAGCAAGTCTAGAGGGGTCAGAGTCTCTGCTGTGACTTTTTTGGTCTTAAGAAAAATTGGGGAACTCTCCCCTTCCTGTAGCTGTTAGTGACAAACTCACTGTGTGTTGTTTAATAAGTTACAAATTTATAGCTCTCTGGGCAGAAAAACATAAACACAGCATGTCCTGCCCTTCTGTGTGTGTTCTCTCTGCTTTGTGCTGCGGGGTGGCTGCTGGTGGCTTTTCTCATTACTGTTTAGATGCTGGTTTGGCTGGGAGTTCTCCCTGTTCGACTTCTGGCTGGAGTTTCATGGACAGAGTTCCCATAACACTGAGATGCACTCTGATTATGTTTTCGGACCGGACTCCTCTCTCTCCCCTCCTTCATGTGTCTAGTGCACTTCGGGGTGGGGGTAGGGACAGTGACCACAGCTGGGGGCTAGTAATGATCACGTGCGCTTGATGGGAGCCAGGCATCCTACTCAGCATTCCTTGGTATCATCCCAGCCATTCTGAGAGGGAGGTGTTTAATCTCCGCTTTACAGATGCAGAAATCTGAGTCAGGGAAATTCAGTGGGGGGCACTGGGATTGTAACCCAGATTGATCCAATTCCAGATTTGGTCATCTTCATCATAATAAGGTAGTAAGTGCTCGGTAATTAACCAGGGGGATGAGCCATGGGGCCTCCTGAGTAATTGCTATGTACCTTTTACATTTCTGCCCTGGGGGCCGTCCCATATGGTCATGGTGGCAAAGGGTGGTCTGGTTCAGGCCTTGATAGCTTTGCCTTTCCCATCCCTTGCAGGGGGAATAGCCAGCTGTTGGCAATGCCCAGTTGCTGCTGGAATCTGGACCTGTCTTCGTGCAGCTTCTTAGCAGTCTTGACCCTCTGGAACACAGTGCCTCATTGTCCTTGGGGGGAGTACTGGGGAGCAGGGGAGTTGCCTGGGGCATTCCGGGCTACGGAGCCTCTCTGTTCCATGGAAAGTCTGGACTTTGGGCTCACCCATCTGTGGTGCCTCTGTGTGTTAGGCTAGGGTCAGGGCACCCAGCTGCTGGGCCTGTGACAGGCGCGGCCCATGGGGTGATGGTGAGTTCCTAGTGGGGTTCTGCGTCAGGGCCAGATCTTCTCCGGGGCTGTGTGCTAGTGAGGTGCAGAGCTGGAATTCAGACCCTGGAGTGCTGGATTCTTAAGCAGGTGCCCTTTCTGCTGGGCAGCCATAGCTTAGTGTGGAAATGTTCAGGCCGCTGGGGGCCAGAGCCCTGCCACTGGGGGTTTGAAGTCCCCCGAGGGAACATCTCAGTATTCTTTTCTTCCAGTTTCCCCAGGGGTGGCTGTGCGTTGGCCAGTGGAAGGCCAGATTAACTGTGGATGTGCTGACCAACCCTCCTCCCCCATTTATTCATCGTGCCTGAGTGTGCCGACTCTCCAAAGCTTCCCTTGGGCCTTTACCTTGTTCCAAGGCCAGAGATGTTGAAAAAACTTCCTCCCAGCTTCACTCTCGTTCCAGCCCTCCTCTGGGTTGTCCTGGTCTCAGTGCCTTCGTTAATAATAACAGCCATCTGCAGGACACTTTTTCTTTTTTACAATGTTTGCAGAACTCTTGCTGTAATGTTTATTGAGCACTTACTATGTGCAGGCCCTGTGCTGGGTACCTTACATACATTGTTTCATTGAATCATGTTGGCCCTGTGAGGTGTAGGTTCCGTTATTATTACTACTACCCATTTTACAGATGGTAAAATGGAGGCACAGAAAGGGTGTGCCCACTTGCCCAAGTTCTATAACTAGTGAGTGGCAGAGCTGGGATTTAAATGCAGATTGGGCTTGTAACCATTTTTACATGTCTGTTCATGATACTGGATCGATCTCAGTTGCCTGTTTTTTGAAAAACTTTATTTATTTATTTTTATTTTTGGCTGCATTGGGTCTTCGTTGCTGCACGCAGGCTTCCTCTAGTTACGGTGAGCGGGGGCTACTTTTAGTTGTGGTGCGCAGGCTTCTCATTGCAGTGGCCTCTCTTGTCACGGAGCGCGGGCTGTAGGTGCGCGGGCTTCAGTAGTTGCAGCACATGGGCTCAGTAGTTGTGGCTCGCGGGCTCCAGAGCGCAGGCTCAGTAGTTGTGGCGCACAGGCCTAGTTGCTCCACGGCATGTGGGATCTTCCCAGACCAGGGCTTGAACCCGTGTCCCCTGCATTGGCAGGCTGATTCTTTTTAAATAAATTTTATTTATTTATTTATTTATTTATTTTTGGCTGAGTTGGGTCTTCGTTGCTGCATGCAGGCTTTCTCTAGTTGCGGCGAGTGGGAGCTACTCTTTGTTGCGGTGCGAGGGCCTCTCATTGTGGTGGCTTTTCTAGTTGTGGAGCATGGGCTCCAGGCGCGTGGGCTTCAGTAGTTGTGGCACACGGGCTCAGTAGTTGTGGCTCACAGACTCTAGAGCGCAGACTCAGTAGTTGTGGCGCACGGGCTTAGTTGCTCCACGGCATGTGGGATCTTCCTGGACCAGGGCTTGAACCTGTGTCCCCTGCATTGGCAGGTGGATTCTTAACCACTGCGCCACCTGGAAAGCCCTTGGGTTGCCTGTTGGTTTGATTGCTTTCCATTTCTAGGATGCTAACAATCTTCTCTGCCCCTTCCCAGACACACATTCTCTGTTCAGTGTCCCACATCTGTCTTTTTCCTGTTTTCTGTGGCTTCTTCCCTCTCATTTGTTCTTTCTTGGGGATGCCGTGCTGAGGATGGGATGCTGGACACTTGTGGCAGTGTCTGCTGCTCAGTGGAGGACCTCAGTCCTCTCTTACCTGTTACCTCTTCAGTCACCTGTTCGCCTCAAGACAGGGCTGCGAGCTTACAGCACAGCTGCTGCGGAGCACCTGGGGCGGGTTCTGAGCTCCCTCTTCACTCCTTGTGGTTGGAATCAGAGCCCTCTGTGCCCCCCTACCCCATACACTCTCCTGTCTTTGTTCAGGTGTTTGCACATGGCTGCCATTGGGAGCCAGCCCATTTCCAGAGGAGGAAGTCCTAGGAGACTTTTTGAGGTGGAGAATTGAGGATGTCCTGTGGGAGAGAGGGAGAGAAAGCATTAGGAAGTTGAATTTTCCCAGAAATCTTGACAAACCAGCAGATTCATAGGGGTATCCAGGGGAGTTCCCTGGCGGTCCATTGGTTGGGACTCTGCGCTTCCACTGCAGGGGGCCTGGGTTCGATCGCTGTCACGGAATCAAGATCCCACATGCTGGGCAGTGCGGCCAAAAAAAAAGGGGGGGGCAGGCTGTCCAGAGATGGTCTCCTGACCTGGGATAGGCCTGGAGCCACCACGGCCTCCCAGGTCCACGTTGCCTTTTCAGTTGGAGTCACATCCGGCCTCAAGCGTCCATTCACATCCAGATAAGTCTTCCAACTAATGGATTGATTGCCTAACCAGTGGGGCCCAGGGCTGGCCTCTCCAGGGAGGCCTTGGATGCTAGGCCAGTGACAGGCAGAACAT